>NC_140592.1:527024088-528224088 GCF_964204655.1 Triturus cristatus
TAGTCCACTCCTTACTTTGTCCTGTCACTAATAGATAGGGGCGGATTGATACTTCGGTTTAGGTACTTTGTATGAGCTTCTAATTTGTTAGTGGTATGCGTGATGCCCCCTCACTCAGTTACGTGACGTGCTGGTAGTACGGCTGTCTTTATTAGAACCTTTTCTAGTTTGTTCAATGAGTGGTGGTAGGCTTAGCAGTTACTTAGCACTAGCAGATCAGCATCAATCAATCAAACCCAAATTTGGTGTATACAAAACATGTAGTCATGTTCATGTGTCCCCCATTATTTGACCATATGCATTGTTGAGGAATACAGTGGAAATGCATACTTAATGTACAATTGGCATGCCTGGAATAGGTGGGCTAGGTTGGGTGGTACGTTGTACTTAGGCTTAGTTGTAACTTGGTATTCTGGAATCAGAATGGAAGATTGGATTACTGTTGATAAATAGTAACTTAAGTAGTCGAACTGCGAATCCCCCGATATTACTTGTTGACCAGATGAGATCGGTCAATTTAGTTATTGCAATTGTTGTTTACATAAGTGTTTTTTGAGCGTTGTTGAAAAATATTGTATTTGTTTGACACCATCCATCAATGTTTGTCTCTTTCTTATATCTTTCCTGTTCATCAGCACCCAGGGGCAGACCGACAGGGACTGGGCAGTCGGCGGGACACACAGAAGGACACCACCAGGAGGACACCGCTGAGGGCTCCTCTGCTGGCCCCAGTAAGTCTTCTTGTTTTTAATAATATTTCTTATTCCATAACTTGTACTGCCCCATATTTTTCCCGAACTATTGTTTGTTTCCAAATGCTATTTTTTCACCAGCAATTATCCTTCGATCTGTACGGTTTCAAAAATCTTATCCCTGCCTCCGCTATGATGACTCTGAGTACTACTACATACTATCAGTCTGTCTGTACTGTAGTAGCTAGTCTTGCACAGTTGGCCAGTGCCACTCTTTGTGAAAGGTTGTAATATAAAACTCATATTCACCAGTAGCTCGAGCCATTGAGTCCAATCCGTTGGGTCGTTGTCTTGTACTACTTTTACTCTTATAGATCTTGAGGCTTTGAAAATTCACAGCAACAGCCCTACCAGATTTATTCCTATTTTGATATGATACCCTATAGGACATACTACTGTTGTAGGGATCTTGCACATACACAGACATTTGCACCAGAAAATAGGATGTTGGTGATGGTAGGTTGGACCTTCCTTGCACACCTCAATCAGAAATTCCGCACCCACCACAATTCCACTGCTTGACTATAGTACTGTCTTGTCATAACTATTAGGTCTCGTAACCCTCCCCCCAAGATACCCAACAAGTAGACAACCCAGAACATAACACACCCAACCTCTCAGTCGTGGAAGCAATTCACATGCACACCCTTACTTTAATTTGCTCACTCGTGTAAGTTAGTCCACACCAAATACCACCAAGTCTATGTAAGTTCAAAATGTTTATTTCAATTTGAGAAGGTCTGTACACTGTTTTCTTATAAATGCGGCACCAACCGGAAAATCAATAACATTAAAACAATATACATTGTTACACTTATATAGTTGGGAATTAAATCATGATAACTGAACAGTGGTGGAAGGCAGCACCACCATCCCATATCAATTTAGTTTATATAAATTCATAAATGAAGATGTGAGTGAAGGGACCCCTCACCTTATAAGAACCTAGTACTGGTAGTTGTTGCATCATTCAGAAGCTCTGGTTCGTAGAAGGGAATCTCGCGTCTGTAATGCGAAAAATGAAATGGTGTGCTTTAGTATATTGCAACCTGCAAGCATTTCTCAGCCGTGCCAAAAAGTGTCGCATTTATGGATAAGCAATATGGACTAACAGTAACAGTAGTACACCAGTACTTCCTAAAAAAGTGGCTTGTTAATGTTTGTTGACCGCTTGTACGCAGCGCGTAGACTAGACAGTAGCAGTGTGAGGCAGGTCATGTGGGCTCAAAGGTGTCTTATACAAGAAGCTGCAAGGTAACGTCACATGTGCAAAAATAAAAGAAACAAAGGTAAAATGGTAGCATGGCTAGGGCTAATTAAGCAAAGGCTACAATGATCATATATAACTATTAGTGTCTACTCTACTACTACCTGATTTGTACTAGTGATGTATGTTAGTATGAACTCATTTTTCAACCTTGCTACTGATCAATAGGGGGGAGGTGTATATGACACCTAATAAATGTGTAATGTTTTCTAGGCGCACTACCGACCACCATTGCCGGGGCCAGCGAAGGCGACGCGGAGGGCGAGGATGCGGCAGTTGCTGCAGATAGCAACGGAGCGGTAGGGGGAGTGGCAGCACCAGTGGCAGGCGGTGGTAAGTTAGATTCATAATCCTTAACTATTGTTGAACTTGACAGTACACTCACTGCAAGGGTGTACTGTATGTATATGTATACTGTACAGTTGTGACTTAGGGCCCCATTAGGATGGTGGGCGTATTGCCCCCGCCGGGCCGGCTGGAATTCACTGCCGACACCGCAGGGGCAAACCTCCCGCCATCCCTGTAGAAAATATTCAGACCCCCCACATGTCGACCAGGCGGAAAAGGGTTCAATATGGCGGTGGTGTCTCTCTGAACACACCGCCAGCCATATAATCTGCATTTTGGAATGCCTTTGCGTGGCGGCATTGCCGTCCGCCACGGAAAGGCATGCAGACATTGCAGAGTATGCTTGGGGGCCCCCATGGAGGGTACCTACCTATGCTATGGTACCCCCCCGCCTTTCAAAGCAAAACGTGACAGGCTCCGTGCGGGGCCCGTCATGTTGTGCTTGGAAAAGCAGCACAACATTTTAGCATTGCTTTCAGCAAAGCCAACCAGAATGTAAAAAAAAAAAAACAGGATGCGCCCGCCACTGTGCCGGGCGCATCATCCTAATTAATTGTCCCCACGGGACCCCCACCCTTTTTAGCATGAGGATGGCGGGCAGACAAAGTCCGCCCGCTATCCGATGTCGTAAGTAAGTATGAGTTGTTGGGGACGTTTGAAGAGTGAACTAGAAGACTAGATTTCCCTTTAATTGGCATAGGACTAGGAGCCAGAGTATTGAGTAACCAATGGCCTCATCTATCTGATTTCAACTCCGCTTTGAAAGTTTTATGGAGAAGAGCACCTGGTGCACTGTTCAACTAAAAAGTGAAAGACGGGTGGAAGGAAGAAGGACGGGCGACATTTAAAATGTTATGTACTACTGTGCTTTATTTTATAGTGCTACTCTACCATGCCACTATGTGTATAAATAATTACTTTGTCCTACTGTTTTTCTAAGAGTATATTTTACAATTGTCTTTTTTTTTTCTTTTTGATACACAGCTACTCCGAAACTCGACCGGAAGGAGTTGGCCGCCAAGGCACGGCGCCGGAAGCTGGAGGCAATCCAGCGGGAATACCGGCAGCTGGTGGTCCTAGCCGAGGAGGAGGAGGAGACTGCGGCAGCAATTGTTGAAGCCTCCTCCAGTGCCCCGGGCCCCAGCCACCACCCTCCAGCGGTACGGCGCCACCGTCTGGCGGCTGCCCGCCGCCACTGTGCCATCTCCGGTGCCCCCCCTACTGTGGCTGCAACTGCCGCGGCCTTAGACGCCGTGTCGCCCGTTTAGAGGACGAGATGCGCCAGATGCGTGTCCTCCTTCAGTCCCGCCCCACCACTTAGTCCCTGTCATCCTGTTCTGCCCCTTTTTTAATTCTTGTTTGGGTGGGTGGGTGGGAACTTGTTAGGGTGTTACGGACTTCTATGGACATTGGTTGGGGTTAGGGAGGGGGGTGGGTCAGCTTTTGTGGGTTTAGTTTATTTTTGTAAGGGTAAATTAAATATATTTTTCTATGTTACATGCAATGTTGTTAATGTTTTGTAGGTGGGGTAACTGTTTTACATCACACTGTTTCCTTGCTGGTGCATGGCCGCCCATAGCCCATGTTTGATTTCAATAATTGGCTGACTGTATGAGACACAAACAGATAGATGCGACACACCTCACTCATTGACTGGTCCTTCTAGTACTTTCAGTCTGTCCTGTAGTCTATGCATTCTTTGGAGTGGTGTGTGAAAATGAAATCATTGACAACATGTCCATTATTAATTCTGCCTCCCCCAAACTTCTCTCTTACCGGTGCTTGATGTTTATGTCCAACTGTGGCACAGCACTGGCTGCATGGTGAAGATGGTTTCCTTTTTCATACATGCCCTGATTGGGGTGGTGGTGGTAGCAGCATAGTAGTAGTAGACGACACTGGCAGGGCGGCAGCATTTGCAAAAAAAGAGAAGGAGACAGTCAATCGCCTTTGAGAGACTGTTAGGAGCAGTTGAATGAAGTACAGTACAGAACTTACCGAGCAACAATAATATGCTCAAATATTTGACAAAAAAACAGAATGGTGGTTAGGAGGATAGGCTACTAGACAGAGTTACAAACTATAGTTGTGTCGAGTCACTTGACTAGGCCTACAGCCTAACACTTAGTGCTGTATATGAGGAATGACAAGAAATAAATCCAATCAATGGTGGAAATTCATGCTGAGGTATATGTTCCTTTGTTAAAAAAAATAACCTCTGAAATATCCTACTCATGGGTGGCCAAGCAGAAGAAGATCATCGCTCTGCCTTGAAATTGAAGTAGTGTTGCTTTCACCACATCCGCCCCAGCAAGTGTGTGATTAAGTATTGGTGTACATTTAATTTAGTTACACCTCGACAATAAGTCACACAGCCCGGGGGAAGAGGGTTAGGGTTTGTTGAATGGATGGGAAGGGGGTTTTGGGAAAGGTTTGACATAGAAAAACAGTATGCATACATAGACAAACAAACGACAATCATTGAAGACTACCATATCCATATGTTAAGGGAGAAAAAGGCAATGCATGCATGATGATGAGAGAGCCGTATTACATACACTTCTAGTTCTTGTTCTGTTGTGCCGGCCTTAATACTTTAACAGATAGCAAATAGAAATTTTAAATATTGGTAGGGAAGAATCGTAATTACACAGAGCAAACCTAATGATGATTGATAATAACAACTCCAAGAACACACTGTTGTAAAGATTGTATACAAGATATTAATCAAATTATTTAAAAGAAGATAAGTGGATACTGTTACTGTCTTATCCTGGTCAAAAATGTGGACTGGATGTTTGCATCTCGGCATTCCTCTTGCTCCTCTCGTCCATCAATCTGCGTGTGTCGCCTCGCCACTCGCCACTGCCCGGCTGGAAAAAAAAAAAGGTGATTGATTGGTAAGGTAATTAATATGCATTGTAATGTTTTACAAAGTTTCGGGCAAGGCCTGGCCTGTAATTGTAGATTGAAAACCAAAGGGGATATTGAGAAAGAAAGTTAATACAAATGCACAAGTGATGGTGTAGTGCAACAAGAACACTTTCCGAGGTGGCATCTATGCATCATCTCTACTCTAGTCTGTTTCCAGCATTGACCTTCAACAGTAACAGGAGAGAGCAGGCCCACAGTGCTTAGCATTTAGCACATCCTACGTTAACACTTAAAATTCTTTTTTTTTCTCTCAAAGAGTTGGACAAACGCAAAGCACATTATCCATTCCAAACATAGCATTTTACAGTTTAAGTTAGTAAAATCAATGCACTGCAGTCATCCCACCGCTACACTCTATTCAACTTCTACACAGACATTTGGGTCTGCTGTGGTTGTTGTTGACGTGTTTACCTTTTGGCTTTTCCGTTTATGCCACTCATGAAACGTTCTCCTGAGTCCTGACTTAATCATCATCATCTCTGATACTTTTACTGACTGACTGTGAAGATCGGCCTGCAGTATAAGTAAAATGTTTATGACACAACAAGAGTAGAAATATAAATATTACTGACTTGAGTCATTCTTTATTGTGTACAGAAAGATAGATTACTAGTACACTTTGGCATCACTTTGTGCACAACAAACAAACGACGCAAACACAGACCAATAGCTTAGAGTCAGGGGTCCAATGCATGCCATTAATTGTCATCATTACCTGTTCCTTCTCATCTTAAGTTAACGGGCCGTCTATTTCGCCATCATCATGATGGACGGTGCTGTTGTGTCAATCATACTCATTGCGCAGATTGAGTGAGTCCCCTTCCTGTATTGAATTAAAAGCAATGGGTCACCAAGCTGCAGGAGAAGTACCAATTTCTTATTTGCAAGAAGGGGGAAATTAGTGTGTTCTGTAGAAAGTTGATTAGTGGCAGTGCACAATTACATAAATTCATGCACAACAAACACAACAAAATCTAAATCATTCAGTCTGCGACTCTGCGTCCAATGCATGGCATCAATCATTACCTGTTCCATCTTATTTTCAGTTAATGGCCAGTCTCTCTCGGCTCTGAAAGGAGGATAGCTATAGTAGTCATCTGATTCATGGTCCACTTCTTTTGGAAGGACTAGGAAAGTTTGAATTTGTTGTTACCATCATCCAATCATCATTCATGAGGGAAATAGATTTGCGCAGGAGATTCAGTATGATGGAGCGGAGGAGCTGGATTTGGAGGACTGTACTGTCAAATAGAAGACACCTGAAACTTGTATATTAAATTAGAAGAGTAGAAGACGGTGGTAATGGATTGGTTGTGATTCACAAGTTTATAACCGGAACAACAGACACAAACAAAGGGGGAAAAAAGGGAGGAAGACAGTAAGTGCAAGCCTAATTGTCAGGGAAGTATAGCTCGTCCTCAAAGTCTGGGGGTCAGCCAGTAGTAGGTAATCATCTGACACAATACTTCCGTCACCTGAGCCGCTGTTCTCATCTTCCTCCGTTGATTCATGTATTGTGTAATTCGGTGGTATGAAGTGCTGATTCATTTTGAACATTGTTAACCTCTCCACGTTTTTTGGAGATAGACTGGTCTTTCTCAATGTTACAATGGAACCAGCAGCACTGAAAACACGTTCGGAAGAGACACTTGCGACAGGGCAAGCCAGATAGCTTATCGCCAGCCTGCTGAGCTGTGGCCTTTCAGACCTTTTCCTATACCAATACTGCAATGGGTTTTGATCAACGTACACCTCTGTTGGGTCGTCTAGATAGGCCTGGACCATCCGCTCAATGTTCAGGGTTGCTGCTGGTAAGCTTTTGTGCTGTTTTTTCTGTGCATCAGCACTGTGCTTACAATAGCCCATCTTTACATACCAATCCTGTAATGACAATGATTGTACTCGGCCTAATGATCCAGTTATTGTTTCTGTAGTCGATAGTGATGGTGAGTGTTGTGATTGTGAGCCAACCGCACTGCCCTCAGCCGACGAAGTTGCACTTGATTCTGCATGGCCTGCTTCAGTATCAGTACTTCTTGTGGGTTGATCTTGCGGGCTTTTAATTAGCAGCCATTCGTTTTCCAACTTACTGGCTGCTTCAGCTATACAACTTTTGTAGCGGGCAACATCATTGTCGGAAAAAGCAAGGAATTTCTTCAGTAGTCCCAATTTTGCACGTGGATCCAGAATTGTGGCACAAATGTAATGTTCTTGTGACAAAATCTTATTTTGTAACCTTACATTTTCAGTTAGGCGCCGGGATAAGCTCTCCACCAAGTCATGGGCTTGCCTTCTGTCCTCTACACCTTTGTATGATTCAGACACATTATTCAGCTCATACTCTAGCATTTGCAATAATGGGATAGCTTGGCCCATTGTACAGTCCTCCTTGCTGACTTCACGTGTGAAGATCTCAAAAGGAGAAAGCATCTCAGTCAGGCATTTAATTAGGCTCCATTGCTCCATGTCAAGGATCATGCCTTTAACAGTAGCACTAGCAGCATCCCCTCTTCTTTTCCAGACATATTCATGGAGTGACATGTGCTGTTCGGACAGACGATCAAGCATGTAATACGTTGAGTTCCAACGTGTTGCCACCTCCTGGTGCCTTGACTGGCATCCTAAGTTCACGTTGGATGATCCTCAGCTGCTTCCGAGCTTTAAAAGAATGGCTGAAATGAGTGCATATTCTTCGGCAGATAGCCAGTAAATTGCTGACTATGGGTTCTTTTTTCAGAAAGTCTTGAACTATAATGTTTATGCAGTGCGACAAACACGGAACCCTGAAATAGGAACCAAGTTCCATGGCCTTAAGTACATTACTGCCATTGTCTGTGGCAACAAAACCAATACGAAGCCCTCTGGGCCGCAGCCATTCCAAAACCTTGGTGCGAAACTCGTGTAAAATGTTTTGAGCCGTATGAGATTTCTCCATGGCGAACATGGCTACAGTTGCATGTTTCCGAGTACCTTCAAAAATCGCAGCTGTGTCAACAACACCTCGTGCAGATAGTTTATCTTTAACCCCCACAAAAGAGATCCAGTGTGCAGTGATGCAGATGTAATCTGTGGCTTGGCAACTGCTCCACTTGTCTGTTGTCAGGTGGATATTGTGCACAGCACTCTTCTGCAAAGCGTGTCCAACCAATTCCAGCACATCATGATGTTGTGCCGGAACAGCAATTCTTGCGAAATAGGACCGGCTGGGAACTTTCCATTTCGGGCAGATGGCAGACACAAATTCAAGGAAACCCACCCCTTCCACAAATGAAAAAGGAAGAAGGTCCAGCGCTAACATTTTAGCCAGCTTCGCATTGTACAATCGTGCCGTTGGGTGGTTGCGTTGGAACTGCCCCTCCAACCTAAACATGCTCTCAATGGTAGGCTGGCTTACTTTCCTTAGTGGTGCTGTTTTCATTAACCCACTACGGCTCAACGACACAGATTGTCTCATTGAGGTACTCGCCGGTCACCTTGGTGTCTCACCCAGACTCTGAGTATGGCTCTTACTGCGGTGCCACTCTGATGTTACTGAGGAGGATGTGGGCGTTACTGCACTACTGGGGACAGGGCTAGAAATGCCTCCCTCTTCTTCACCTGCCACCACAATAATATCGCTCTCTGATTCATCCCGACCAACTTCAATGGGTTGAGTTTTTCTACTTTCTTTTAACTTAAGTAGGTGATCCTCCCACACGATAGTGTGGTGTATTCTTAGAAGACTTGCTTGTCCTCCGGTACCATAGTTTGTACCAAGCTTACCACGCCGAACACCTTGCCGACAAATTGAGCATATAGCAACGTTCTCCTCCTTGGCGCTAACAGGAAAGAAGTCCCAAACTGGGGAGGAGAACTTTCTGGCACTGCTGGATGTGCCACTTTCAACACCAGATGAACTAGAGGGGGTGTTTGAAAATGTGTGCCCCTGTGCACCTACACTGTGACTTTTACTACCACTACCTACTGAGATGGTTGAGCTGGATGTAGGTCCCTGCCGGGCTTTGGAAAATATGGCAGCTGGAGGTAGTGGTGGTGTAACCTGTGTTGGTGAGATCCGTGCTACATCCCGCTCCATAGCAGCCTTTCTGGATAGGGTGAGAATGTTGGTCTCCAATCCCTTTGGGGCGGGAGTAATGTGCGTGATGACTGTCTCGTCTTCATCAACATCATCACGCCCCTCTTCTACATCTACGTCCATAACTCCAAGTTTTTCTGGGACCTTCCTTTTCAGAAGCATTGTCTTGTGGCGTATATCACTCTCAGACCGAGCTGGTGGGACCCAAGTGTCATCACGATCATCAGAAGCGGGGCTTGAAGAAGAAGATGATGGACTAAGCCGCCTTTTCCTTGCTGGTGGTCTGGAAGACAATAGATCTTCTGAAACAGTGGTTTGACTTTGCTCCACTTTGTCTGCAGGAAGCTCGATTTCCTGAAATGCCCCTACGTCAGGAGCAACAACTACTATGGTGGGCTGTTGCGGCAGCTGCTGCTGTTCTTGTTGCGGCGGGTGCTGCTGTTCTTGTTGCGGCGGCTGCTGCTGTTCTTGTTGCGGCGGCTGCTGCTGTTCTTGTTGCGGCGGCTGCACACTGATCTGCTGAGTTTGCGCCTGCGTTGAACTTGATTGTGTACTACTTTGCGGTAATGACATTTCTTCAACATCGCTGCTCGTTAGTAGACTGGCTACCTCTGCGACACTAAAGCCCTTGGGCCTAGGTTGGTGGGGTTGGACCACTGTGCTGCTCCCAGGTTGGTTCCCGGACAACGCTTTGGTGCCAAAAAAAACATTGGGCGGCACACCACGAGTCGTGGTTAATGGCACTTCCTTTTTCTGTTCCTTCTTCTCACCGGCAACTTTCTTGGTACTGGACCTGG
Organism: Triturus cristatus; assembly: GCF_964204655.1. Taxonomy (NCBI): domain Eukaryota; kingdom Metazoa; phylum Chordata; class Amphibia; order Caudata; family Salamandridae; genus Triturus; species Triturus cristatus. Next base: position 527,034,262 of record NC_140592.1, read on the forward strand.
TACCTTTCTTTGGGGCCATCTTCTTCAGATGTCAGGCAGGATGCAGATGCACAACAAGTTCTGGTCACACGTGGACGTGATGCGCAGCAGGACTTCTGTCTGGCTGGCAGTACAACGGGTAGCCGGGTGATGCTGATGACACCTCCTACTCTGTCTTTTGTGCACCTAAAAGCAAATAAGACAGGAGAAGAACATCAGTGAAATGTTGCATTTGTTGTTGTGGTTCAGTTACTTAGTACTGTACTAGTGCAAACAAAAGATAGTCTAGCCATTTAGGACTTTTTTTTTTCACTAGAGCGATGTTATACTACTGTGTACAGCCACACACTACACTCTCAGGAAGGATAGGGAAGTTAATAATAACCACCAAAATAAAAATGTAATGAAAGTGGGGTGGACCATTAAATTATTTGAGCATCTCAGCATCCATGGAGCAGCTGCTGGCAAAGGGGGTGGATGGATGGAAGCAGTAAGCCAAATAGCCAATAGGAAAACCATGCAGGCCTATGGCAAAAGCAGGACACTAATAACTCACAGTCAAAAAAACACCCAAAAAGGCCACCACCCACATGGACACTCACAAATCACAAACAAGCCGGGGGCCTGGTAAACACCAGCAGCTGACAAAAGGCCTATAAAAGCCAGGTAAAGGATGCATGCTAAAGCGCACTGCTCTGCCTTTTTAATGCAACAAAATGGAAATACGAACATTCACAGGCCCCAAAAAGGTCTGCAGGGTGCATGCATTGCACACCAACACACCAGACACATACAACAAAAGCATGTCTTTAAAACAACCAACATCAGAAAGGCCACCCCAAAAAAAACACTTCCCCCAACTCAATCCAATGCCATCCATGCCCTAAATGATGTCTAAATTCAACAGATCACACAGAAAACACTTGATTAATAAAGCTGTGGCTACCTGCTCTGATCCTACTGGATGAAAGCAAGCCTGTTGGCAGACAAGGCCAGGCAAGCTTGCAGGCCTAGGCTTCAAAATGGCCACCAGCCACATGGCCAGGCCCAACAACATCACAAAGGCCACCCCCAAAAAACACACTTCCCCAACTCAATCCAATGCCATCCATGCCCTAAATGATGTCTAAATTCAACAGACCACACAAAAAACACTTGATTAATAAAGCTGTGGCTACCTGCTCTGATCCTACTGGATGAAAGCAGGCCTGTTGGCAGACAAGGCCTGGCAAGCTTGCAGGCCTAGGCATCAAAATGGCCACCAGCCACATGGCCAGGCCCAACAACATCACTAAGGCCACCCCAAAAAACACACTTCCCCAACTCAATCCAATGCCATCCATGCCCTAAATGATGTCTAAATTCAACAGATCACACAGAAAACACTTGATTAATAAAGCTGTGGCTACCTGCTCTGGTCGTAGTGGATGAAAAAGCAGGCCTGTTGGCAGACAAGGCCAGGCAAGCTTGCAGGCCTAGGCTTCAAAATGGCCACCAGCCACATGGCCAGGCCCAACAACATCACAAAGGCCACCCCAAAAAACACACTTCCCCAACTCAATCCAATGCCATCCATGCCCTAAATGATGTCTAAATTCAACAGATCACACAGAAAACACTTGATTAATAAAGCTGTGGCTACCTGCTCTGATCCTAGTGGATGAAAAAGCAGGCCTGTTGGCAGACAAGGCCAGGCAAGCTTGCAGGCCTATGCTTCAAAATGGCCACCAGCCACATGGCCAGGCCCAACAACATCACAAAGGCCACCCCAAAAAACACACTTCCCCAACTCAATCCAATGCCATCCATGCCCTAAATGATGTCTAAATTCAACAGATCACACCGAAAACACTTGATTAATAAAGCTGTGGCTACCTGCTCTGATCCTAGTGGATGAAAAAGCAGGCCTGTTGGCAGACAAGGCCAGGCAAGCTTGCAGGCCTAGGCTTCAAAATGGCCACCAGCCACATGGCCAGGCCCAACAACATCAAAAAGGCCACCCCAAAAAACACACTTCCCCAACTCAATCCAATGCCATCCATGCCCTAAATGATGTCTAAATTCAACAGATCACACAGAAAACACTTGATTAATAAAGCTGTGGCTACCTGCTCTGATCCTAGTGGATGAAAAAGCAGGCCTGTTGGCAGACAAGGCCAGGCAAGCTTGCAGGCCTAGGCTTCAAAATGGCCACCAGCCACATGGCCAGGCCCAACAACATCACAAAGGCCACCCCAAAAAAACACACTTCCCCAACTCAATCCAATGCCATCCATGCCCTAAATGATGTCTAAATTCAACAGATCACTCAGAAAACACTTGATTAATAAAGCTGTGGCTACCTGCTCTGATCCTAGTGGATGAAAAAGCAGGCCTGTTGGCAGACAAGGCCAGGCAAGCTTGCAGGCCTAGGCTTCAAAATGGCCACCAGCCACATGGCCAGGCCCAACAACATCACAAAGGCCACCCCCAAAAAGCACACTTCCCCAACTCAATCCAATGCCATCCATGCCCTAAATGTGCTTGAAAATGAAATACATTCAAAAAACAACAAAAGGAACAGTTGCTTTATCATGCACACACACACCCATGAGGCCATGCCCATGGCTAGCTCGGGCCTACTACTACTACTACTACTACCCACAAAATAAAAAAAATAAAAAAAGGAATGATGATAATTAATAATCAAAAATAAATTGTAGTTACAACAACTGCAATGCCCACAATCAAACAAACACAACAACCACTTACTTGTAAAATATCCTATTCCAAAAATCCTCAAATCCAATTGCAATGATGCAGCAGACAAAAAGAGTGATCTTTCCAGCTCCAAATCCAAATTCAGAATGAGCAGGAGATGGACAAAGCACTGGGAGGAGCCTGCTGGACAGGAACAGGAAGTTGGAGATTCTCCCTCTCTCCACCTTTTAAAAAAATGACTCCTTGCACAAAAAAGGAAAGTCAAATGTCAATGTAAGGAGTTGTTTTCATCCAAAATCAGCATTTGCAGAAGGGTTCATGCTGCTAGAGCTGATATTCCTCTCCAAATTGAAATTTTTACGTTGTTGAGTTCTCGAGCTTCACATTACTTCCGCCGGCGTGTCGAAAACGACATGATCGCTTTCTCTTTGTCCCTGTCGCGTTGAATATGACGTGTTCGGGGTCTCTTTCTCCTGTTCGCGTTCGATTAGACGTGCCCGCGTCCTCATCCTCTGGCTCGCGATGTAGAATGACGTGTTCGAAATCTCAATCTTCTCATACTCGCGCGGTGCATGATCGCGAGAAGAAAGACGCGATCGCTCGACAAATGACGTGATCGCGCGACAAATTACGTTAATGCGCCCGCGAACTGTCGCGAGACAGCGCAAAATGGCTACCAACAATCCAACATCTCGTGGAGAACGCGACCGGGTCGGGAAAACTTGTCGGCGAACGCGGGGATTCAGGTAAGGCGATCGCGCGAACGTGAGAATGTTTTTTTTACAGCGCGAGCAAGAAACAAATTATCGCTAAGCTGCGGAATGCGGAAATTTTGACATTTTCGCGCTTTCTGCGGAACGCGAAAATGCCAAAATATCGCAATTTCCGCGAACGGAACGGAATTTTGGCACAGGCCTACTTCTCACACAGCCCGTTTGGCTGCTTGGCAGATGATAGATATTTGGGAACTCAACCTCTCCTTCTTATAATCCTTTACCAGACACTAAATGTGATTTAAGGTCTTAGTCTTTGAAGCTTTATGTTGGGTTCTGCTTGTTTTGAAGTGTGCTCTTCTCTCTTTCTTCTTTTCCTCATAAAGGATGTCTGCCACAGCAGGCAAGACTCCAAAGCTAATCGTCCTACAGCACAATCTATGAGAGTGACCAGAGTTCAATGTTAATCCCAGCCACCCATCCCTACTCTTTATGATTACTGACATGTATATCTAACACTATTTCATTCAAAGTAGCACACAATTTTTTTAATGAATCACCATTCTTTCACATTATTATATTAGATAGCAACCAGAGTCTAGGTTGGCTGATAATTGATTACTACAACAATAATTTTGCAACCCCACAAGAGGTGGCTCGGGACTTTGAAGAAGCATCGCATGTGTCATCAAATTTCACAAAACGACGGCTTAAATGACCATTTCATGCATACCATCTATGGAAATGCTTTGAATAATATTTTGATGGTCTGGTAATTGGAGATCAGGTTACAAAAAACTTATAACAATGGTCAATTAATTCCAACTTTTTATAGAGGGGAGACTACTTCAGTGATAAATTATATAATAACATCTAGTATCAGTAAGATTAATCGAGCGAAAGTAAATGTATGGATGACAGAATTTAGCGATCATGCTAATCTCTCCTTAACGCTCCCCTGGAAAGGACAATGTAATACTAAAAAAGAGTAGAAAAACCCCTAAACCAGTTTTAGCCAGACAAAATGGTTACTCCTTAAAATGGAGTAAGATCAACGAAAGGCTCTTCTTCTCTTGACTGATACAGGCGAACTATAATGAGGTCAGCCTTTGTTTAAATCATTGAATAAACAAATTGCAAGTAGTTGCAGCATTTCTGAAGATCTTAGGAGGCATTAAGCATCAACAAACTCGCCCATCGAGTGGAGGCAAACAGCAGCAAAATCGCTGGTTTGACAATATCTGCTCACAAGCTTCTACCAACCTCCGCCATGCGCTAAAAGCCAATCCAAGGTATACATTTCAAATTAAAAACTTGAGACAGAGTTATAAAAGCGCGATAACAAATCGGAAAAAAACAATTAAGATCTGAAGCGTGGGAAAAATTAAGGGCAGCAGCCGATGAGAATGACTCTAATTCTTTTTGGGAAGTGGCCAACGCACAATTCCTACTAGAAGCAGGTGGTCCATCCATAGACGTATGCATAGAGGAAAACACATGGATAGACCATTTAAAAAAAATCTTCCAAAAGCCGAACATAAGTATCACTGTAGAAAGTCCGCACAAGATCAAATGTACCTCCTCTCTAGTTTTTGATCTGGACGAGATAGAGTGTGCATTGTCGCAAGCATCTTCTTTAAAGGCAGCAGGACCAGATGCGGTACCTGTTGACATATTCCTGAACAATGGAACCATCTGGGTCCCCTTACTCAGATTAGCATTCAACGCTATAGGCACTATGGGCCCTCCTCCGTCGTGGAAACAGTTCATCATTGTTCCAATATTTAAGAAAGGAGATGGCTATCCAGACTTAGTCCCTAACACCTACTTTGCAGCGATTGAGGCGGCGCAGCCCGACCTCCTCTGGGCCGGGTCGCCCCGAATCGCATTGACCAAACTCACGCTGGGGTGGTACGATGGCGGTATAGCCCTCCCAGACATTCGCAAATATTACTGGGCAGCCCACCTCTCAGCGATCAACCAAGGGACGTATGGCGATGGGAATGATCCCGCCTACGGTATGGACAGATGGCTGCTTCCCGGGGGGAACTATGAGATAGCACTCTACTCCAAACGGGGTACACGTCAACTCACTGGACCTACACTATACTCGGTACAGGTATGGCACATTGCTCAGAGGAAGCTCGGATGGTCAGGAGTTCTTACAATGGCCACGCCACTTTGGGCCTCCGAAAAATTAGGTAATCTGGGACGTACCAAGGGCTTCCGCAACTGGGACCTGATCGGAATCTCCCAAATCAAGGATATCTGGGGCCCTACAGGGATCCACACGTTCACCCACCTACGGGACACATATGAGCTGGCGCAAACCGAATACTTTAGATACTTACAGGTGCGACACTCCCTGCAGGCTAACATCCCACCTGAGACTAAACTACCACAAACCTCCCCGCTTGAAGATAGATTACTTGATGGGCACATTACAGAACACAATCAAAAAGAACCTGAATGAACAGGTAAAAGAGCCTAACCTGAGGGTGTCGGAAAAAACAATAGGATTCCACTGATCACCCAAAAAAAGAAAGGGGCAAAACTTTGCCTTTCTTGAGTCCCCTCACTCACCAGGGTTTCCCCTTGGTGACATGCTTCATCATTGGGGTCCTCTCAGTCCTCTACGGGCTGAGGCGTGCTGCGACTTGCGATATTACGTAGGAGCACTTAAAACAAGTTTATGTGTAGTGCAAGTGTAGTGAAGTGGAGTGGGATAAAGTGTTTTAAAATAATCAACTAGTGGGCCAAATATATTTTATTCTTGCTCCTAGCCAATTGGTTAAAAACGGGGTAATATGCTAAAGGCCCTAACTGTAATGGATAGGTGTGCCTAGCATATAGTCAACTAGTTTCGAGCTTCCCCAGCTCGAACTTAGTTGACCATATGCTAGGCACACCTATCCAGCGAACGTGTACTCTGAGACCTTACTAGGATGATGTCCATGTGACTCTCGATCCAAACAATCAATTGTATGCATATTGATTTTCTGCCATTTTTATGAAATAGAGAGGAAGAGATTCATTATCATTATGCCACTCCTGAAGAAATTTTGTCTGCATAATTATACCTCCACAGTGTGTGCCATGTTACAACTAGAGACCCCGTATGCTTCCCTGGCAGTGGCTTCATTCCTCTGTGCAGCTTTCAAAACCCACAGATTAGCAAATATTTGATTAAAGTGTAATCATGTACAATATGCACAATATGAAACATTTTAAAAATATATTAAGATACAGATTAATTAGCAACCGTATACATATATGCGTTTTTTACCTATACTGTTTATAATATTTCTCTTGTAAGATAATTTTATGATACTTTATTGACGTCTGTATATTTTTATCTGAACATTTTATGCATTTGACTCTAAATGCGAAATAAAATATTAATTGAATTGATTGCTTTATCAGCCTCATCTCCCTTCCTAAGATGTGTCCTAGCCCCTTCCTTGTGATCTGTCACTGAATGTTGTTCTTTGAAGTGTAAAGGGAGTATGTTCCCTTTCCCTTCAGTGTGTGTCCCTCACATCTCAAAGGAATGCAGCAATACACAAATCTGTTTGGGGGATTCCTTTCCTCCTCATGACTTCACCAGGCAGGTCTAGGCTTCCCAAAATGGATTCCAGGGTCCTTCAAATACTGCACCATTGCAGGCACATTTACTCAGTGTACATTCACAGGGCACTTACTGTTCAGCACTAATACCTCAATTTAATGTGCCCTCATATGAATACATGTATTCTGCACACACACTCAGACTGCACGAACTGTTCAGTACTGAAGCTTTTCTATATTCAACCAGGGTGTGGTGTTTTAAAACACAGACACTGCTAACATACACACTCACCATGTGCGTCCTGCATGACACTTCACCCTTCATTTATTGTATGTGCACAAATTGCACAGCACTACATATGTCATGTCATGTATTCCTCACAAGCATGCACGCACTCAGCACATGAACCAATGTCACATGTACTACACAGTACCCCTATACCCCTGTACTGTACCCTTTCCAGGCACACATACAACCACACAGAGTCACTACACCTGTGCTATGTAGCACGCCACATATACCTGATGTAGGCCAAGGGTGAGTTAAGCACACAGCAGCAAACTTTTAAAAGATGAGCGATCCTGTAGGCCTCACTCCAGTGCCACAGGGTAAAAAGGTTCTGTTCACTACCATTAATCACTACACGGTATACTGCAACCACCATGCTTATGCTGCTTAACTCCTGGTAAAGGTGATAGCCTTTTACCACTATGAGGGTAGCTGTTGAAAAGTGCCTCTTTTGACATGGTTAGCCCCCCCAATTATTGCCTGGTGCATGATGTGATTTCATTTTGGAAATGCACTGGGTCCATGCTAACCAGATCAAGTGCCAGATCTCTTTCCTAAAACTGTACCATGATTGGCACAACTGAAGCAACCCCTGTAAGTCCCTAGAAAATGGTACAGCTATCTAGGGCATTGGGACTGAATGGTGTCCACTAGGACTGCAGCACAATTGTGCCACCCCAAAGACCCCTCACCAAGAAAATGCAAACTGCCATTGCTGACTGTGTCACTTGGTGCAGAAAAAATTGAAGCCTCAACATGGCACACAGCCCTGTGTGCCATGCCCACAGACACTGCATGAGGTATAGGTAAATCACCCCTAATGCAGGCCTTACAGCCCTAGGTCAGGGTGCATCGTATCCCATGTGTGGATATATCTGCATCAGCAGATATGACCTTATAATATCTAAGTCCATTCTTGGATATTGTAAGTGCAAAGGGAAGCCATAATGAGTGCATGGGCTGGATACTTGTCACCACTAGGTTTCTAGCTCCATGATGGCTTCACTGTACCCTAAGATGTTTGGTACCAAACATATCGTCTTGATAAATCCTCACTGATGCCAGTGTTAAATTGATTAATAAATGCACACAGGAGACACATTAGAGTGTCCCCTGAAAACCTACCAGGCACTGGTGTGATCTCTGACTAGTTTTAGCCAGCCTGTCATCACCAGATATGTTTCCAACCTCATGGGGTGAGAGCCAGCGCTCTCAGATGCCAGGAACAAAGTCTGTTCTGGGTGGAGGTGCTTCACACCTCACCCAGGCCAGGATGGCCTTCCAGGGCAGGAAGCTTCAAAGGCGATGCCGCCTTTGAAATGCAACCCAGGCAGCTCGGGTTAGTGGAGGATGCCAAACCCGGTGTCCTGCTCCACATATGGTGGGAGGACAGGCGGGAAAATGAGTTAGATTAGGAGCCCTGCCCACATTTAGCCAGAATTACCCCTTAGGTGGGGCAGGTGATGTGAGCACAACATTTCCAATTCCTCCATCTGTGATGGCAGGATTTAACCTATCAGGCCTAGTGTAGTACCTCTTCCCATTGGAAGTGGTCACTTAGAGGGTGTAGACACCCTAAAGGTAGGTAGCCCATTGGCTACTACCTGTCACCCACTTTAACGCCCCTAAATTGAGTATTTAGGTAGGCACTCTTGGACCCTTAACTTTAGATTCAATGGATACAAAGAAGATACGGGCAAAGAAATTCTGGTGACCCGAGAATTGAAGAACTGCTGCAGAAAGTTTGGCACAAAATCTTGCCTGCTGCTTCCAGGACTCGACAATCATGGTGTGCTATCTCATCCTGCTGCTGTGAGGACTCCAAGAATCCCAAAGTACATTGATTCACTAGTTACCAAAGAATAACCTTAGAGTAAAGGAACTACTCCCCTGTAGAACCCCAGGCACTGAACGTGCAGAGTCTGGTTTACTGAATTGCTGCTCCCTGGCAACTCCATCACTGCAGCCTACTGAAATGAGGTACATCAGCTCTGGAGGATCAGCTCTGTCTCCCACAAACTGTGAAGATAGCAGGACCTACCTGAGTCGTGCTCCACCAATACCCGGGATACCGGATCCCTGCAACCTACATCGAGACTCAGACTGCTCAAGAAGCAAGCACCCATCAAGGGATGTCAATACTCTTGAGACCCACTTTGTGTGTGGCCCAGCTGTCCCGGGAATCGTCACTGCAACCTGCTTGCCCCTTTCCACGAGGACATCTTGATGCACACCACCAGGCATGACCTATCTGCTCTGCACCCAGCCCGCCCAGCCTGGATACCGACAAACCAGCTGTGCTCCTGAGGCCCTAAAGACCTGCTCCCTCGAGAGGAATCCCTCTGACTTACCTTTTAGCCCCCTTGTGCAGTGTGTTTTCAGGTGGCCCCCTTCTTCATAGCGCACCAGCTACCAACAACCTCCGCACCCTGCTCCCGGCCGAGTCTGGGACGCTTCTGAGAATCCGCTAGTGGAACATTGGACCTGGTCTTGCTACCCATCCAAATCCCGAAGGTGAACCTCAAAATCCAATGGTAATAATTTTATATGCATTTTTCTATTTTCTCCCATTGACTTCAATCTTGCGTATTTGCGCACAAAAGTGATTTATTTTGCAAACTTGAAAAGTTATTATTTTGAAAAGTTTACTGTAGAATGAAGTTCTTGGTTTGAAAAATTATATAAAAAACGTTGTTATTACCGTAAATTGGTCTCAGATTTATTCTTGAGTGTGTGTGTTATTTATTGTCTCTGTGAGTACAACAAATGCTTAGCACTACCCTCTGATAAGCCTAACTGCTTGCCCATACTACCACATATAGAGCGTTCGTATTATCGACTTTAGCCTCTGTATATTAATCTGGGTCAGCCTGGACTCTCTATATAGTGTACAGTGCACGAGCTCTTCTTGGCGATGTTTAGCTCAACCAGTCCAGGCCAGTCCGCGTTTTCGATCCAGCAGCAGAAGCAGTAGCCTCATTCGATTGCCGTGGTTCCAGATTGCCTCCCTCTTCGTCCTCCACTGCCTCCACTTCCCATAGCCAGCAGCCAGTAGCTGCCCCCCCTCCCCTGGAGCAGAACCAGCGGCAAAAAAAAGCGAAAGCAGCGCGGTAGAGAGCGGGGGCAGAGGAGATTCCAGCGAGTTTCCAGCGAGGAGGTAGAGGTGGACCAGAGACTGGAGAGCAGTGCAAGCAGCCAAGCAGGCAAGCAGGCAAGCAGGCAAGCGGGCAGGTGCACTGCAGCACTGGTGGGTCTCAAGCGTGCAAGTGTGTGAATGCGAGAGCACGGCCCCCCTTAGCAGGAGGCCACAGAGTGAAGTGCCCAGGAGAGTTCGCGGTGGCGGCCCAGCCTGGCTGGGTGCGGCCTGCGACCTCCAGTGAGCCCTGCTCTCTCACTCCCCCCAACCCTCCCCTACTGCCACCGACTGCTACCTACTGCTACCTTGAGACCAGAACTCAGCTGCTCCACGCAATTTCGCATCATTCCTCCACCCCACCCACCCACCCAATCGTAGTCACACCCACTCCCCCCTCACATCATTCCTCCACCCCACCCTCCACCCACCCACCCAATCGTAGTCACACCCACTCCCCCCTCCTGGGGTAGTGTAACGGGGGATGCGGTTGGGGAAAGTTAGAAGCGCACTCCCGCCAAAGGACAAGGAGAAGGCTAAAGAGGCTGCAGCCAAAGAACTCCAAAGCATGAACTCCCCAGGCCCCTGTCCTCCTGTTAAAGATGAAACACACCAGGGGCTAGAACCTGGAGCCCCAACAGACGCACCGCCACTGCCAATAAACGTAACAACCGTAACAACCGCAACAACTGCAAGCAACTGGCTAAAAGCCATATCAAAATCATCTACAGCGGCGACTCCAGCAATGAAACAGGGTGGCAGCACCAAAGCCATTTCCACGGTCCTACTCAGGCACTACCCAGCACCAAACAGCAGTAAACGGGCACTGATTTCGGACTTTTTAAAAGTTGTAATTGAATCCACCTCAGTTAACCGACACCGTAGTGACACCGGCGCCTCCAAAACAAGAGACAAAATCAGTATTAGCCCAGCCTCAGTGAGCAAGGCCATCACATGCGCTCCCAGTGGAAAAACTTCGAACCGGGAGTGCAGGAGGAGAGGTTCCCAGTCACCTCAACGATTGGAAGTCCCACACGAAGCAACCATAGTCGTTCCAAGCCTTCAACTCTTATCATCCAAAGCTCTCATCCCGCTCGAACTCAGACAAACGCAAAACAACCAAGTCTTCGAGGCACAAATACACCACCCTCCCGCTTCTGTTGATCTTCTCAATCATCAGACACCACTTTCACCTTCCCCAGTTATTGACGGACCCCAAAGTCTTAACGAAGGGGCCCCAGCCAACGAGATGACCACAAACATCTCGCACTTAACTGGGAATTTAACAGGGAACCAGACAAAACACCAGGGCGTTCAACACATCGAAGTTCAGGAGTTTGTTTTCCCCAATTCCATCAAAAACAATCGCGACAAACCTGGATTCTCCTCGTTTTTGTTTGAAGCCCAAGCAGAACAGCTGTAACGCCCTGAACGTCTCAGGATCGTTTAACAGACACGACAATGAGGACGCAACCACTTGTGAAGGGTTAGTTCTTTTAATGAAGGCAAATAAAATACAAAGAACAAACAAAAGTTATAGTCACTGGAATCCTCCAGGCTAAGTACGTTACCAGCCCACAGCACGGATGGTCCTAACCGTCCTCTGCATATACGCCGATCCCGGCGTATGCCAACAGAGGGCAGAAATGAAATGGCCGACAATGCCAATCGGTAGGCTGTGAGGGGCACGAAGAGTGTTGGGGAGAATCGAGGAGTCAGGGAAACACCCAGCCGGGGTCTCTACCTGAAGGGAGCAGCCGCTCAACCTCTTCCTCAGACTGCACCGGGACGCGGAGTCACCTCCTGGTGATGCGTCACCGATACCCCAATCACAAGCAAGAAGACTGAACCGAGAGCAGCCGCTCGATCGATCCTGTGGACTTCCGAGTCTGTAACGCGGCAAACACCTCCTGGTGTGCGTTACAGCTGGCAGTCCCTGTGTCTCTGGTCGGGCTGGGAGTTACGACTCCAACCAGCAAAAGCGCCACTGCGCTTGGACTCAGCCGAGTCAAAAAGCGAAGCTCAATGGTTGACCGGTAGAGCTTCCGGGTCCTTCACAGGTGACGATGGGGCAAGACACGGCCCAGGGAGTAACGACTCGACCTACCTCCGTTCTTGCCTTACTGGAGCACCACTCCGGAACACTGCTCTTCACGAAGCAGGTACGTCGGTGTAAACACAATATCCGACAGCCTTGTACCTCCCGGTTCCTCCCTTTATAGGGCGTGTTTTCCTTGAGTTATGTAACAGCTCTCCTGTTTACATAAGGGCGTGTTTCCCTTGAGTTATGTAACAGCTCTCCTGTTTAGATAAGGGCGTGTTTCCCTTGAGTTATGTAACAGCTCTCCTGTTTATATAAGGGCGTGTTTCCCTTGTATGACAGGAATTCTTGACAGTACATCCTCCCTCTCAGCGGCTCCCCACGGGTCCAGCGCTGGCAGGAAAACGCCGATGGAACAAGGAGACCAAGCGCGGAGCATGAACCCCTTCAGCCGGTTCCCATGAATGCTCCTCCGGGCCATAGCCTTTCCACGCAACCAGGTACCACAGCTTCCCCCTGCGCCATTTGGACGCCCGTATGCCCGACACTTCATACTCCACCTCCGACTCCACGCATACCGGCCTAGGTGTCCCAGACGGCTTGGAGGGTGCTGGTTTGAGCAATGATACATGAAAGACAGGGTGTATCCGCAATGACTGGGGCAAGCACACCTTCACGTTCACGGGACCCATACACTTGGTAATTCGATAGGGGCCCATGTACTTGGGATGGAACACACTGTTCTTTCGAAACCTCATGTTTCTTGTGGATATCCAGACGTAGTCTCCAGTGCGGTACAGTGGCCCGGGCCTTCTCTTCCTATCTGCCGCAGCCTTGTATCTTCTCTTGGCCTCTATTAGGACAGCCCTTGAGCGCATCAACGTGTCTTTTATGTGTGCCACCCTGTCCGCTGTGGCGGGAATCCTGTCCTCTCTGAACGGATGTAGAAATGGCAAGAACCTGGGATGTTGGCCATAGTTGCTATAGAACGGAGATGACTGTGTGGAGCTGTGAGTGGCGTTGTTATAGGCTATCTCTGCAACCCATAGCAAGTCGACCCATTCTTCCCTGCCCTGGTCCACAAAACATCGCAGATACTGTTTGAGCGTTTGGTTCAGGCGCTCGGTTTGGCCGTCCGTTTGAGGGTGGTAGCTGGTGGACAGGGCGGTCTTAACATGCAGCGCAGTGCACCAAGTCTTCCAGAATTGCGCAGTAAACTGCGATCCCCGGTCCGACACGATCACCCCAGGTAATCCATGCAGTCGTACCACATTCTTTAGGAGTAGTGACGCCAATTCCCCGGCCGTAGGGACTCTCTTGCAGGGGATGAAGTGCCCCATTTTCGTCAAGTAATCCACCACCACCAGTATTGCCGTCATCCCCTGGTCTACCGGTAGGCCCACCACGAAGTCCAGTGATATGCTATCCCATGGTCTATCCGGGGTCGGAAGTGGATGTAAGAGCCCTTGGGTTCGGCCATGGTCGGCCTTCATGGTAGCACACGTAGGACACTCCTGTCCCCACCTCCTGACATCCACTCTCATGGTTGGCCACCAGAAATGCCGTCCCATGCTAGCCACCGTTTTTTCAAAGCCCAAATGACCTGCGCATGGAGAGTCATGGCACCAGATGAATGCTTGTTTCCTTAGCCTAGGCGTGGGTATCAATAGGCACCTGCCCTTCAGGGGTATCCTGTCCTTCAGCTGCCATTCTCTGTGACTGAGGAGCCACCTCCGCCATGCGAATGACCTGATCCCTCTCTTTATTCCCCTCAGGAAAGTATCCGGTTGGATAACCCCCAATACCATCCTCGGGGAAATGATGGAACGCTCGGTTGCAGGCAATGGTTCCTTAACTGCAGATTGACGGGACAGGGCGTCCGCCTTCCGGTTTTCCGTCCCCGGCCGATATGTGATGCGGAAGTTGAACCCCGCAAAGAAGATCATCCACCGCAGCTGCCTGGGAGAAAGGTGTCTAGTGGCCGTCATGAACTGTAGGTTCCGATGGTCCGTGTACACCGATACCACATGTCTTGCCCCCATCAACCAATGCCTCCATTCGGTGAAGGCGTCCTTGATTGCGAGAAGCTCCTTCTCCACAATATGGTAGTTGCGTTCGGCGTCGTTGAGTTTGCGGGACATGTACGCAACGGGATGAAGCACCCCTGTGTCGTGGTTGCGTTGGGACAAGATAGCCCCCAGCGCCACATCCGACGCGTCCGCTTCCACCACGTAGGGGAGATCCGGATCGGGGTGAGCCAACACCGGTGCCTTACCAAAGGCGCTTTTCAGGGCCTCAAAGGCTTTGTTCGCTTCAGGGGACCAGACAAACTCCTTGGACTTCCTCAGTAGCTGTGTGATTGGGGCCACCACTCCTGAAAATCCATCTATAAACCGCCTGTAAAAGTTGGCGAAGCCAATGAAACTTTGGACGTCCTTCACGCTTTGGGGCACCGGCCATTCTTTCACCGCCTTGATCTTTCGTTCTGCCATCTCCTGTCCCTCTGGACTCAACATCACTCCGAGGAATTCCACGGATGTGACGTGGAAGTCACACTTGCTGAGTTTACAAAACAGCATGTTTTCCCTCAGCTTTTGGAGCACAGCTTTGACGTGGTGTACGTGCTCCTCCACACTGGACGAATAGATGAGGATGTCGTCGATATATACGACCACGTAGATATCCAACTCCTCTCTGAATACCTCATTCAAAAAGTACTGAAAGGCTGCCGGGGCGTTGCACAGACCGAACGGCATGACGAGGTACTCAAAAAGGCCGAACCTGGTCTTAAAGGCGGTCTTCCACTCGTCTCCGTCCCTCATGCGCACCAGATGGTATGCCCCTTTCAAATCCAACTTGGTGTAGATACGAGCTTTCTTGACCTGTTCCAGAAGTACACTGATGAGAGGCAAGGGGTACCGATTTTTTATGGTTATCGCATTCAAAGCCCTAAAGTCCACACAGGCTCTCAGCTCCCCATTAGCCTTCGGGATGAAGAAGAGTGGCGAGGCGGCCGGAGACTTGGACGGGCGGATGAATCCTAGCTTGAGGAGTTTATCCAGGTACCCCCGGAGATGCACGTTTTCAGGCTCCGTCAGGGCATACAGCCTGCCGCTGGGAACGCTGGCCCCTGGCACCAGGTCGATCTGGCAGTCAAACTGTCTATGTGGTGGTAGCACTTCCGCCTTCACCTCATCAAATACATCCTCAAAACTGTGATAAGCCTGGGGGAGAGCCACATCTTTTTCTGCCGCTGTAGCCACCGTCTGACTCCCGCTCTCATCTGCGTCAAGGGATTCCGTTCTTATTCCACAATGCAGGATGCAATACGGTGACGTCATTTCGATGCGATGTGTTGGCCAATCCACAAAGGGGTTGTGTTTCTGTAGCCACGGCAATCCCAATATGACGCCATATTGGGGCGCTCGGATGATGTTAAAATCGATTTGTTCCAAATGGTTCCTCCCATATCTCATCGGAAGGACCCCCGTGTGCTGTCCGATGGGCCCCGTCACCAATCGCCTTCCGTCTACCGCATAGACGTCTTCGGGTACTGCTTTGGGAAGAAGCACTAGCCCTAGCCTGCATGCCTCGTTGTGGTCCATAAACATGCCAGTGGCCCCTGAATCCACCATGGCCACAACGGGTATCCACTGGTCATGCACTCCCACGTGCACCGTGATAAACAGGTGTCGTTGTCCCTTAGTGACCGAGTTGGAAAGTGAAGGGATGGATGAGTGACTCCGAGATGCCCCTTCTCTGGTCTTGGAGTCCTCTAGTTTTCCGCCGGTATGTCCACCACGGCTGTTACCGACCGGTTGGCCCGATAATGTGACGTCTTCGGTTTGGCAGGGCATTCACGTACGTAGTGGCCTTTTTTGCCACAATATAGGCACAATCCTAGTTTACGGCGTGACTCTTTCTCCGTGGCTGTGAGGCTCGCTCGTATTGCGCTGATGTCCATGGGTTCTCCCTTGGATGCGGTGGAAGTTTCAGGACTTCCCACCGTCACATAGGATGGAAGGGATTTTCCTTTTCTCCCATGATCCCCCTTTCTTTCACTTAGCCTATGTTCCAGCCGTAATACCAGGTTGATAAGGCCCTCACATGTCTTGGGTTGAGGGTCAATATGAGCCACGGCGTCCTTGAGCTCATCGCACAGCCCTTGATGGAAGAGCGCCGTCTGTTTAGCAACAGGCCACTTGGTTTCCGCAACCAGCCTTCGGAACGCGTTGAGATACTGCACCAGGTCGTTGGATCCCTGTCTCAACTCAAGCATTTCACGGTCCGCCGTGTACGAGTCAGCCCTTCTGTCGAATACCTTCAGGAATTCCTCGCGAAAAGCACCCCAATCATATAAGAGGGGGTCGTCCCTGCTCACCAGAGGTACGGCCCATTGTGCCGCGTTTCCAGCCAAATAGGATATAAGGAAAGCCACACGAGCCTGACTCGTGGGGAACGCCTTTGGTTTGCACGATAAATGTAGCGCCACTTGTGTGAGGAATACCTGCACTGTGTTAGGATCCCCACTGTACCTCTCTGGTGTTGCCAAGGGGATGGCTACCGGCATTTCCACTACTACCGCAGGGGTCTGGTTCGTGAGGGAGGTGCTGGGCGTGAGCGGGTCCAATTGGATAGCATCCAGTCTGGCTTTTACATCGGCTGTTTCTTGCCTAGAGGCAGCCACTTCAACTTGCATGGCCGCTAAAGCAGCCAGCACATCATCAAGTGTTGCCATGTCTGTTATCGACCGGGAGACAGTTAGTGTTATTAAGGTCGGATATTTTGTAACGCCCTGAACGTCTCAGGATCGTTTAACAGACACGACAATGAGGACGCAACCACTTGTGAAGGGTTAGTTCTTTTAATGAAGGCAAATAAAATACAAAGAACAAACAAAAGTTATAGTCACTGGAATCCTCCAGGCTAAGTACGTTACCAGCCCACAGCACGGATGGTCCTAACCGTCCTCTGCATATACGCCGATCCCGGCGTATGCCAACAGAGGGCAGAAATGAAATGGCCGACAATGCCAATCGGTAGGCTGTGAGGGGCACGAAGAGTGTTGGGGAGAATCGAGGAGTCAGGGAAACACCCAGCCGGGGTCTCTACCTGAAGGGAGCAGCCGCTCAACCTCTTCCTCAGACTGCACCAGGACGCGGAGTCACCTCCTGGTGATGCGTCACCGATACCCCAATCACAAGCAAGAAGACTGAACCGAGAGCAGCCGCTCGATCGATCCTGTGGACTTCCGAGTCTGTAACGCGGCAAACACCTCCTGGTGTGCGTTACAGCTGGCAGTCCCTGTGTCTCTGGTCGGGCTGGGAGTTACGACTCCAACCAGCAAAAGCGCCACTGCGCTTGGACTCAGCCGAGTCAAAAAGCGAAGCTCAATGGTTGACCGGTAGAGCTTCCGGGTCCTTCACAGGTGACGATGGGGCAAGACACGGCCCAGGGAGTAACGACTCGACCTACCTCCGTTCTTGCCTTACTGGAGCACCACTCCGGAACACTGCTCTTCACGAAGCAGGTACGTCGGTGTAAACACAATATCCGACAGCCTTGTACCTCCCGGTTCCTCCCTTTATAGGGCGTGTTTTCCTTGAGTTATGTAACAGCTCTCCTGTTTACATAAGGGCGTGTTTCCCTTGAGTTATGTAACAGCTCTCCTGTTTACATAAGGGCGTGTTTCCCTTGAGTTATGTAACAGCTCTCCTGTTTAGATAAGGCCGTGTTTCCCTTGAGTTATGTAACAGCTCTCCTGTTTATATAAGGGCGTGTTTCCCTTGTATGACAGGAATTCTTGACAACAGCATCAGTGCCAGCCCCTCTGCCAGGCAAACCTACAGGAGGAGCAGTTCCCCTTCCCTGGTACGCAGGGCTCGAACTTCTTGCTGCAATCATCCCAAACAAGGGAACAACTCAGCAGGACCCCGTGTCTTCTACAAACCCCTCCGTCAGTATGCTCAAAACACTGGACACACAGGGCCCAGGCCTCTCCAACCGAACCAGGCAGTATCCCAGTCTGGCAGCTCTTGCTACAAACAATGGACTCAATCCCTAAAGCAATGTCTTACCACACTGACAAGCTGGACACCCATGTGGATCTCCTAAATATCTTAGCAATCCACGTTCAGGGGGTAGAACAGAAACTGCAAAGTTTCAACGAGATGGTCTTGAGGGTGCAGCAAGACCAGGAAACAACATATCAAACGTGCAACCCACTGCCCCCAAATCATAGACAAACTAGCAGTGGTCCCCACCCTTCTGTCAGATCTTCTTGTCACAACCAGGGAAGCTTCAACAAAGAATGCCCCACAAACAGAGCAAGACCATGAGTCACCACGGGCGATGGACACCGAACTACCCCGCCCCACTGGTGAGCAGACAGACACCTAGTGGTGCGGTTTTCAATCTAGAACAATCACAGACAGACCTTACAACACCTAGTCCAGCAACAACCATTGCCAATCTAAACATTTCAGCCCTCCAATCAACTGACAAAAGTGAGCAATCATTAGGTCAGCCATTTACAGCAACCAAGACATTAATCAAGCGGGGAAGAAAACGTCTAAGAAAAACAAGAAACAGAAGGCACTCCAGACAGGCAATCAACTTATTTCCCGTCTACACCGACCAGGGATTGAAACAGAATGACCACGATACGGCCTTCACTCCTCCGGACACAATTACAAACAAGGACCGATCGAGCCCCTTATCCATCCAACCCACTTTTCCCAGCCGTCTAAATAACACCAAAAGGGAACTATCGCAGATTGGGAAAGTATACAGCATATTTAAGCCTCCAAGGAAAGAGAAATACCTTTCATCCACACAGGCAACACAATCTGAGAACCCCCTAATGACACCAAAGAAACTTACGAAAGAAACAAGTATAACTAGCCCACGTGTAGTACATTCAGTTACTGACAACAAGAGGAAAGAAAACTGCCATCCAGACATAGCCCATAACCCTAACCCGGGAAGCAACCATGTAACCTGGATAAAGGTCAACAAACAACACAAAACAACACAGACGCAACCTTGACCACTCCTTCGACAACTACAGAGCCACCACTGGCCGACAAAGCATCGGGAAGGGCTGCACGTCTACCGTCGCACCAGGACTCCTCTTTAAACATCAACAAATTGGACTTTATCCCCCACTACGTATCAAGGAGAACCCATGACATCTTAAATAGAAGCGTCCTGCTCAAACTCTTTAAAGCACTGCCCCCTCTGAGCCACATAACTACCAGCGATATTGTTAGTATAGCGTTTAAACAGAACACGCATTTCATGGGCCAAGAAACTACCACAGCTCCGTTCTCAGCCACATCTCTTATTGAACAAATCTGGCAGCAGAGGGACCAATTTGCAAAGTGGGGCATTAAGCTAAAAAAGATCGACCCCCCTTGCTACCCCAACCTGCTCCAACCATTCAACCAACCAGTGGGCCTGTTAAAGGGAGCCCAAGGCCCAGACCATCAAACCTCTAAAAGAGGAAAGAGTGCACAACTAAGAAAATCACCATCACCTTTGCTATCCCAGCAGCCATTAAGCCCCCCGGATTTCGGGATCTAATCGCAGCCGGATCACCCCCAGATATGGCATGAACCAACACCCACGTAGCTACCAACTTACTCCCAGGCTGCAACATCTGCTCCTGGAATGTGTTCGGCCTTAGCACTAAACTAGAAGATCCAGGCTTCATGAAATTCATCTCAAAGTATAAAATTCTTCTCTTCCAGGAAACCTGAATGACAAATCCCACACCTATAATCGGATACAAGGAATTTCAGAGGCCGGACAAAAAAGTCGCCAACCTAGAGAGAGTTAAAGGAGGCCTTTCAATCTTCATTTCAACCGATATTCCATGGCAAGCATCAACAATAGACCTAGAGTCCTCCTGGTTGCAATGTGTCAAACTCGAAGCCCCGCCCCTCACTTGTCTGCTCATTTTTAACATCTATATTCACCCAGTGTTCAAGCAAAAAAGGATAGGAGTAGACCACTTACTAGCAACGCTGGCAACCTTAAAACTCGCCCATCAGGATGCAAACATCATCCTGTCAGGGGATTTTAATATGAACTTACTGCAAGCCATTAAAGAACGCACACAGGCACCGAAACAACGAGACACGCTTGGCAAGAGATGTGCGGCCAGTCTGGCTGAGCTTTCAATGAGGAGCAGCCCGACAGACAGCCCAGCAGCATATACCAGTATCACCCAAAAATCAGCTTCAACAATAGACTACACTTTCACGGATCATGACCTTTTCCCATTGATCACGAACTTCCAAATAATGGACAGGACTGAAAGCGACCACCAACCGCAATCGTTCACGTTGCTAAGTAACATAGATAACCCAGTGCCAGCCAGAGTACTATCCCAACAATCGCAATGCTACAATTTAAATCGTCTTGCATGGAAAACTGATTTGATCAACGACATCATGGGGACATGCACCCACCTCCTGGAAATATTTCAAATCGAACCTATAAACACACAGGCATGGGAGCGCTTCACCCTAGAATTAAATTAAAAATTCTGCAACCAGGCCACAGGCAAAAAAGTAAGGCGACATCAAGGGGCCGATTGGTTCACAAAAAAACTCAGGACCCAAAAACAACAATTGAACAAACACCTTACAAGACTATGCACCCAGTGCTCCGCCCCCTCCCAGGATCTCTTGCAATCAATCACTAAAGCCAGAAAAGACCTAAAAAGAGACACTAAGGTGACAAAAAAAGAGTTCCAAGAACAACTCTGGGCCAAACTCCACCATTCCACCAAATAAAGGGATTCCAGGCTCTTTTGGGAAATATTGAACCAGTTAACAAACGGCAAGAACCGGCATTACAACTCAGACATAATGGAGGACTCCCGGAGAGCCCACATC
This sequence comes from Triturus cristatus, assembly GCF_964204655.1. Lineage (NCBI taxonomy): Eukaryota > Metazoa > Chordata > Amphibia > Caudata > Salamandridae > Triturus > Triturus cristatus. Next base: position 527,055,587 of record NC_140592.1, read on the forward strand.
GATTACTTATACAATGAAACGTCAACTGTCTGTCCAGCAACTTGTGGTTCGAACGAGGCGTGAGGGCAATTGTAGCAGGACGCGCAAAATCACCTCCAACCCAGAAACACCCGAATACTTCCTGCAAATCCGGAAAGAGCAAGTTCTAAAAATCATTAAAAAACTCAGACCCAAGGGAGCTCCAGGACCCAACGGGTTGCCAAATGCCTTGTTCCGGCATAATCCTTCATTCTGGTCCGACCTCCTCACGCCACTCTTCTCTTCCATCCTAGCACTGCGTACTATCCCAGACTCTTGGAGGGGCAGCATTTTGAACCCAATGCACAAGTCGGGCTCCCGTTCCGACCCCTCCAACTACTGTCTGATAGCCTTAATCGACGTGGAGGCAAAAATGTATGCATCAAACTTGTTGGCTGACTTGGAGGACTGGGTCAGAAGATGTAACCTCATTCCCTACACCCAAACAGGATTCAGGGCAGGGATGGGCACACTCACGAACATCTCCGTGGTCACCCTGCTAGCCAATCAAGCTCTCGCGTAAATCCAGGCCTCTTTACGCATGCTTTATAGACCTCAAAGCAGTCTTTGACAAAGTTCAGAGAGCCAAGCTATGGGCAAAAATGCATAACTGGGGTACCCCAACAAAACTCCTGGACGCCATCATCAATTTGTACTCCTAGACGTGAATTCATTCAGGTCATGAAAGGAGACGGGCACAGCATAACCAAAAAGTTCCAAACTCTTAATGGGGTGTATTGTATTGTATTGTATTGAAATTTATAAAGCTCAGGCTGTGACCCTACGGATATCCAGGCGCTCTGACAGAATGGAATCACCAATGCTGAGGGGGGTCGATCAGGGGGCCATCAGGCTACTGGAAAGAGCCAGGTCTTAAGGCTCTTTCTGAATTCCATTAGCGAGTTAATCTGTCTAATCCCCTGAGGGAGCTCGTTCCACATCCGAGCACCCACCACACTGAAGGCCCTTCCTCCCATCCTTGATCGTTTAAATCTAGGTTGAACCAACAGACTGGCGTTAGAAGAACGCAACTGTCTTGTGGGGGAATAGCGGGTAAATCTTTCCTGAATAGGGGCTGGGCCCATCCCGTGGGTAGCTTTGTAGATTAAACAGAGGGACTTAAAAAGAACCCTTTCTCTAACTGGCAACCAATGGAGCTCATATAGCGCCTGAGTAGAAGAAGAGTCATGCTTGCGATTTAACGCCAGTTTCGCAGCAGCTGACTGGACTCTCTGTAGCCCCTGCAGAATGTATTGAGGGGCTCCTAAATACAAGGAGTTGCAGTAATCCAGTCTGCTTAGTACCTTACTCCTTACAACCGTGCTACGGGCGTCCTTGGGCAGAAGTGGAAGGATTCGGCGTAGAAGCCGTAGTAACCCGAAGCACACGCTGGCCGTCTTATTTGCCTGCGAGTCCAGCTGGAGATTAGTGTCGAACAAAAAACCGAGATTCCGTATTGTTTTGGCTGGCCAGTGGAGCCTCGTTCGGAACGAGCCTGAAGTCCACTGGTAAATGTTGGATCTGTCTTAACGGTGAGTAATAGAGTAGCTCGATTTTATCTGCATTGAACTGCAGGCAGTTATTCTGTAGCCAGTCGATGGTCATCCTCATGCAATTTTGAAATTGTTCAAGGGGGACTGACTGTTTTCCTTCCAGTGAGAAAACCAGCTGCGTATCATCTGCGTAGTTGATTAACTCCACCCCTGACGCCTTGATGATCGCAAACAGCGGCTGTAGATATATATTAAACAGTATGGGGCTGATGCTGGAGTCCTGCGGCACTCCAAAGGCTACAGAGGTTTTTTCAGAGGAAAAAGGCCCCAGAGTCACCACTTGGTGTCTTCCCGCCAGATAGGAGCGGATCCACTGTAGTGCCCGACCCTTCACCCCAAACTCCTCCAGGCGCTCCAGCAGGATTGAATGACTCACTGTATCAAATGCGGCTGACATATCCAGGAGCACTAGAACAGCGGTGCTCCCGTTGTCAGCCCGCATTCGCATGTTGTCCAGCATGGTGACCAGAGCTGACTCCGTTCCGTGTCCGGGACGGAAGCCAAACTGGTCCCTGTCCAACAGATGGTATTCCTCTAAGTAGTCGGAGAGGGACCTGCTCATGACCTTTTCTAGAATTTTAATAGGAAAAGGAAGGAGAGAGTAGGTCGGAAGTTAGCCGGGTTGGTAGGATCCAGGGTAGGTTTTTTGATGAGGGGTGAGACCATCGCCTGTTTCCAACCCTCTGGGACCAGACCCAATTCCAGGGACTGGTTGCAAATCTGGCGCAGCCAGGGGAAGGTCAGGCGGCCATAGGTCTTCCACGCCTTCTGAGGCAGGGGGTCAAGGGGGGAACCAGAGGAAATACTGTGAGCTGTCGTATCGAACGACAGATCCATGAAAGTGGGAAAAGAAGCCAGGGAGCAATGGTGGGTCGGCCTCTCCCTGGTCGCCTCCTTATCTAAATCCTGACTGGTTACTTTGTTGCCCTTAAAAAGATCGACTATCTTAGCCCCTTTATCCTTGAAATGAATGGCAATCTCGTTGCACAGCTTTTGTGAGGCTACTACTTTATTCTCTAGGCAGCGCGGGGCCGAAATGGTTCTTACAATTTTAAACAGTTCCTTAACCCCATTTGATGCTTGCACTATAGAGTCGGCATAGAAGTTGGCCTTACGCTCCGCAATGAGCAACTTGTAACTTCTCTGTGCTGATTTTAGCGTGAGCTTGTCCCTGTCTAAGTATCCATTCCTCCATTTCCTTTCGGCCCTTCTGCAGTGTTGTCTTAGCATTCTCAGGTCTTCATCGTACCAGGGCGCTGAGGTTTTATTCCTGATTTTCATCTTTTTCATGGGGATTAAACGGTCTAGATCGGTGGTGATGAACTCATGATAGACGTTATAGTTCGCCTCCACCGTACTGGAAGCTTGAAATAAGCTTACTGTAGGGGGAATTAAGAGAGTGCCCGTCCTTGCTAGTTTAGTCCAGTCTCTCCCATTCCGATACAGCACTTCGGTTTTAGCTTGGGCTGGAAGGTCAACTCACTGTATTTTGAAGTGAATAAGGTAGTGGTCTGTCCAGATTTAGGGTGAAATATTTAGAAGTTCTACCTCAGGCTCAATTGCAAAGAGGAGATCAAGTATGTGACCTCCCCGATGAGTAGCGGAGGTGACTAGTTGTTGGAGGCCAAGACAATTGCAAGTATAGGTCAGGTCCCTAAGCTGGTTCTTCATACTGGCGTTCTCCCACCAGTTGAAGTCCCCCAGTATGATCATTTTGGAGTGTAATAGTGATAGATTAGTAATGATGTTCAAGAGGGGGTGCAGTGGAGTAATACTCCCTGGGGGGCGATAGCAGAGCAGGCCTGTGAGTAGATTACCACTAGCTGCGTGAAATGAAAAGCCCATCACTTCAATTCCCTCAACCTCGTCCACCTGTAGCAGGGTGACCCGAAGTTCCTCCCTATAAATCAGGCCCACCCCGCCTCCTTTGCCCCCATTCCTGGGTTTATGTAAGATTTTAAAGCCCTCGGGACAGGCAAGGCCAATCTCCACTACTGAATCAGCTCTGATCCAGGTTTGCGTAAGGAATAGTGCATCGAGCTTCAGATCTTCGATCAGTAGTGTGATTTCCGTATGGTGTTTTACCAGTGACTGGCTGTTTAGCAGTCCGCAAATGAGATTATTCTGCGCCTTCAGGCATCTTTGCCTGTGCCCAAATTGGGGTGAGTGACCTTTTCAACTGGCTCGGTGTTGGCAGAAGCAGGCATGTATGACCTGCTACCTATCTCTAGCAGCTGTATTCTGGAATAGGAGCGGCGTACCTTGGTGTCAGTAGGGGCATCATGTGTCGTCCGATACTCATCCGAGACGCGGACGGGCGCAGACGGGCTTGCCTCTGGCGCGCCTCCAGGGCGCCACTGGCGCGCCCGCTGCGCGCGCGCAGCGCGCTTACATTTGCCCTGTTTTATACTCTGTCACCTAATGATGCTGGTGCCTCTACCAATATGGCGTCTGCTCACACCCCCGAGACTGTCCCAAGATGGCGCGGACACAGCGCAAAAGGAAGGGGTCCCGCTCAAGCAGCAGGTGAGAGTGGCTGTTTTTAAGGTGCGAGTATGTGGGGGATAAGCCTGGTACAAGTTAAAATACACAGTAAAAGACCGAAAGCGGTCTAGCAGCAGATTATACAAGATAAAAGTACAAATTCGGTCACAAATAGCAGCAGCGATACAACGGGCCTTAAAAGACCAAAAGGTCAACAGCGACCCCCGAGTCAGCTGCTCTGCAAGGTGCGTCACGTCAGAATTAGGCTGCGCGCTTGCATTTGCCCTGTTTTATACTCTGTCACCTAATGATGCTGGTGCCTCTACCAATATGGCGTCTGCTCACACCCCCGAGACTGTCCCAAGATGGCGCGGACACAGCGCAAAAGGAAGGGGTCCCGCTCAAGCAGCAGGTGAGAGTGGCTGTTTTTAAGGTGCGAGTATGTGGGGGATAAGCCTGGTACAAGTTAAAATACACAGTAAAAGACCGAAAGCGGTCTAGCAGCAGATTATACAAGGTAAAAGTACAAATTCGGTCACAAATAGCAGCAGCGATACAACGGCCCTTAAAAGACCAAAAGGTCAACAGCGACCCCCGAGTCAGCTGCTCTGGGCAGGGTGTGTGCTGGCACCCTGCCTCTTTAACATCTACACTGCCGACCTTGACAAACAACTACGGTCAATTCAATCTGACCCCCAAAACTGGGCAACGTCCCCACACCCAGGTTACAATACGCGGATGATATTGTGCTCCTCGCACAAACACATGTAGGCTTGCAGCGACTCATCACCAAACTAGGAGCTTATGCCATCATTGCCCAACTAACCATCAACCACCAAAAAACAAAAGTGATGTGTTTTGCCAGACGAGTCAAAACAAAGGCAAACCGTAAATTCATCTGGCACTTGGATGGGCAACCCCTGTCCCAGGTAGACTCATGCAAATATCTAGGTTTCCAAATAGACCGCAACCTTAATTTTAAATCACAATTGGGACAAGGCCGTACCAGAGGCAAACATGTGCAATTTGCCTTCAGAGTCTTAAAGAAAAAACGTACAGGTTGTTCTACAGGTCATTTGCTTAAAGCCATTTCAACAAAATTCCTACCTTCGATCTCATACGGCTCAGAAAGACCCCATCTCCTTAAACTCAGCACAATCAACCTTCTTTAAGGACCTGTTCTCGATCCCCCCGACACATTTCACAATCCCAAATCCGACTTGAGTATGGACTAAGAAACCAGACTCCTGACAGACAAGGGGCATTAGCCAAATATTACTGGAGAGTGAGGGATGCAGAGGATAATACCCTTGCGCATCACTGATGGGAGGAAATCGAAACCCAAGCCAGGCTAAATAACTCGACGCTCGGTGTTCTGAAGGATTCCCTCGCGGCATTGCAGCTAGAGGAGGCCTGGCTCACCCTCCTCACCTATTCCAGTTTTAAAACTGTAGCCAACAAGGCAATCAAACGGACCTCCTTATTAATAGACAAAACAGCCCTCTAAAAAAAAAACACGCCTGGGCCGTGATCCAAGGCTATCAGTGGCTGAAACCCCAACCATACCTGCTAGATCACTTTTCCCAGGAGAAAAAGCACTACCTAACGTTACTGCGGCTGGGGTCATTTCCATCGAAAGACTTGACACCAAAATGGAAATACCCCCGGCAATCCAAGGAATGCCGCTTATGTGGAGGAGGGGATGAGTCTTTTCTACATTTACTATGCATCTGCCCCTCCCTGGCAGAGACCCGAAGAACGGTCCTCCGGGAAGCCTTTAGGAAGGAACAAATAAGGTCATGTAGAGTAGCCGTTATTCAATGCCTTGGGGGACTATCAATCCAACTGTCCTGTAGAGCCATAACATTCCTGAAAACTGCAGCAACAGAACTGGAAAGAAAGGAAAACATTAACTAAGTTAATAAGTTTTAGTACAACCCGTCCAGAAATTCACTTATGGTATCGTCTGTATGTTTTATACTCATCTGTTTTTATTCCAAAATGTACATTTCATGTATGGTGGTTTCCCACCCTTTTATGATTTTTTATTAAATCAAATAAAAGTATTTATTCAAGTACTTCATTTTAGTGCACTATATAGAAAGTCAGCTTCCTAGAGCACCGCAATCCGTGAGACCGGTAAGTGCCATTGTGAACATTCATGATCAGTGTTCACCTCTGACAAAAAGTCAGCATTAGGGATCCAGACAACAGTACAGATGGGGACTCAAGTCAGGGGTACACATCTTTACCATGCAGAGGACATGCAGTATGCTCCTTCCATCCACAGTATGGAAGGTCTGACTAAGACCTTTTGAATCATAGGCTCTATTGGTGCATTTTAAGCATGTATGTGGGTAAAATTCTCTGGTACAACGATGTTTCAACAGTGCCTGGATCAAGTACCCATCTGGAGCTTGAAACTCTTTGCATTCCCCAAAAATATTAAGTTATGGCATGCTGGAATACTGATTACACTGCAGGAAATTTTTTAGTATTCAGACTTTAGCAATCTAAACACTGAGCCACTCTTCCAAACACAGTGCTAGTTGTCAAGTCCCAAGGCCATTGGATATAGACCAGAGTAATACTATGCACTCAGTAGACACAATGTTCAAACATAGTAATGTGCCCTGACATGGAACAATAATCTTCAGAATAATGAGACATTATCATGGCTTCAGATCATTGTACAACACTATTTGACCTCAGCAAATTATGTCTTTATTAGAGCTTTCTGGTATTAGGGATCTCTCCTTTATTGACGCAGTCACTTTATCTGAATTGGGGTGGGGAAAGTGCACATGGCCGACCATAAGCAAAAGAAAAAGAAGGTTTTAATGCCGTCATAAAGGATTGGTCTTTAGAGACCAAGATTGGTGGTTGACCTATGCGGGAGGGTCAGAAGATATTTGGCAACAAACATTAGCTCCAGCTTGCTTACATTCAATTGAATCTAAACAAATAATGGGGTGACCCAGTATCCCTCAGAACCTGGGCAGTAAGTTTATAAGGTAACAGTGGTTCTGTTGGGGGAAAGTATTGCTTTGCGCATTAGGCTTAGTCACGCGTTATTCGAACACTATACAATAATTAAACTGTAAACAACACACAAGACAGTTCGAATGCAAGGCAAATTCTTTATATATGAATTACGTCATTCATATATGTATACATCAATATTACACGAATGGCCGTCAGGCAATGGTGTGATGACAAAAGTGACACAGTGAATAATAGGTGCTCGGTGACAGTGTGCGTGATATGTACAGTAGTTTAAAATCGAAATTATTCGAAAGTGGCCAGGGGGATACAATAGTAAAGCTGCGCAATGGAAGAGTTCTTTTTTGGCGCAGATTCTATGCGAAGGTCCACAGAATAGTCGACGTTTCAACCCTAGTACTGCACTCTTGATAGGTCAGTGCGGGTCTTCATCAGGACTTGAATTAAGCGTGACGGCCTGTGAGTAAAAAGGGACTAAATCAGGTGTGTTGACACTAGAAAAAGGAACCATGGATTAAAGGTGGTAGATGACTCACCTTAGAAAGAGAAATTTAAATTTCAAAATGGTCTAGGTCTATGGAGTAGGTGAGTATCCGGCATGTGTCTCAGGATAGGGTTCACTCCAGCGGTCTATCGTGTAGATGGGCCTGTTAGCAATTACAATCCTTGTAAATATAAGAAGTAGTGGTATGTGTTTTAACGACCAACGAGATAGGGGAGCCTGACTTGCTCACCTATGTTAATTCACTCAGGGCTCCATCGTTGTGTCTAATGTTGGTGGTATCTAGAAGATAATGAATAACGGGGGTTTAGCGTGAAAAAACCATTGCATATTTGCCGTATGATGGGCTGAAATGGTGCACGGTTGACGCTCACCTATTTGCTTGCGAAGTGCTGTCTATAATCCAGACCCTTCTATCTCCTTAGTGTGGGTAAAATTGGCTTCTTCAGACGAAATTTACTGTAAGGAACAAGGTTCAAGCTTAAGTTAGATAGCCTTGGATCCGAAGGGACGAGGTCTGGGAGTAAACGAGGTTGCTTAGGGATTCCCAATTACCTTATCCCTAGCAACAGGGGTGGGTCAATTGCGAGGTTACTGAACTACAAGGATAGACCGCTGGAGTGAACCCTATCCTGAGACACATGCCGGATACTCACCTACTCCATAGACCTAGACCATTTTGAAATTTAAATTTCTCTTTCTAAGGTGAGTCATCTACCACCTTTAATCCATGGTTCCTTTTTCTAGTGTCAACATACCTGATTTAGTCCCTTTTTACTCACAGGCCGTCACGCTTAATTCAAGTCCTGATGAAGACCCGCACTGACCTATCAAGAGTGCAGTACTAGGGTTGAAACGTCGACTATTCTGTGGACCTTCGCATAGAATCTGCGCCAAAAAAGAACTCTTCCATTGCGCAGCTTTACTATTGTATCCCCCTGGCCACTTTCGAATAATTTCGATTTTAAACTACTGTACATATCACGCACACTGTCACCGAGCACTTATTATTCACTGTGTCACTTTTGTCATCACACCATTGCCTGACGGCCATTCGTGAAATATTGATGTATACATATATGAATGACGTAATTCATATATAAAGAATTTGCCTTGCATTTGAACTGTCTTGTGTGTTGTTTACAGTTTAATTATTGTATAGTGTTCGAATAACGCGTGACTAAGCCTAATGCGCAAAGCAATACTTTCACCCAACAGAACCACTGTTACCTTATACATTCAATTGAAGGCAGTTATAGCTCATCAACTGTGTAATGGTTGAAAAGCAACTTCTCACACGTAAAATAGAGCCGTGGCCTGTGTGTCAAAACAATCGGCTACTTTATATCATCAGTGTTAGACAGAATAAACCACCAAAACAATGTAATCAGCTTAGTCAGGGGGTTCACATATATGTTTAAGAGCATGGCACACAGTCATAGACACTCTGGAGCCCAACATTGGACGTTGACACTCAAATGACTGAATTGGGAAAGAGACAAAACTGTGATGTTTTTTAAGGACCAAGGTGAACCACTTTTTAGCACTATGCCCGTGATGCTGATTCGCATCTGTAACTGGATCTAGATGGTATAGTCCACAGTCTCAAAAGAGAAAACGTCCAGAGCTGTCTCCATCCCACGACCATGACAAAAGTGAAGTTGCCAAGAGTCTAAAACAATAGTCCACACTCAGGGCTGCACTCTGATGGAAGAGGGATGCTAGTGACAACAGAGAAGTTTGTATCCAAGGCAGTGCTTAAAATTAGTAAAATATGAAGTCCAGGAGCTCAAATGTTGACCGCGCCCACTTCCTCCACTAGCCCCACCCACAACCAATCATACGTATGTAAATCAGCGTATAGGAAATGTTACATAAGCCAGGCCCAGAGGACTACAAGGTGTTGGAGTGACATGTCATCCATATGGGTAGGCAGTTTAGTTTCAGACTGCTTGGTCTGGAGAAGCACAACCTCTGAATTGAAAATGGAACACCATAATTGCGAGTTCTCTTTAATAATAAGAATTGATTTCTACCCAAATGAACCCTTTTTGCAACATTAATCTAACCTATACTCTGCAGTGTGCATGTCATTCTTTAACGACAGTTAATAATTCACTGTTCTATATTCGGATTTGTACATTATGTGCACTTTTGATCTGCATTGTTCACGTTCTTTACAGCAGGCATATTGACCCTCTGCACTACCTAATGATGAGTCAAAACCTCAACTAAACACAACTCCCATCACTCTCCAGGAAGAACATTAATCAAGGAGTTATCTTGACATCTTTATTATTGCCTGGAAATTGCTGGAGGCAAGGAACATGGCTGTAGATGCTTTTAAAACTAACATAAACTTGCAAACACTGCAGTCAGCACCCGGTTTGGTGGTACTGGTCGCACTGCCCTAGAGCCGGCCATGAGGCCAATCACAGTGTTACCTAACTTTGGCACAGAGAGGGTGCAACCATGCCAGTACTTCACCTCTACAGCATGCACTGCGTGAGTATATAGTGTTGTGTGTGGACTGCAACGGGGACAAGGGCAGAAATAAAATGAAAAACATGTCCACAGCGGCGGATGGCACTTGAGCACGGTTTTTCTGAAACCAGTGGCATTCACAGGGACTCACTCCACAGACCGGTTTGGCTGCTGGCACAACAAATATTTCGACCTGCATCATGCATGAAAAAAAGTAAATACAGAGTGAATACTGCATGGAGTGTGTGCGACTGCCAGTGCCAGTAAACAAATGCAACTAAGGGGTCTGTGCATCTTGTTGTGCACTCACTACGGAGGTGGCCATGTGCTAACTAGAATGTAAAGCATCGCTCCACTACCAATGGGTATCACATGGGTGTCGGGTGAACACCCTACCCCACAACAGCAACCACACCACTGAACAAACAACCTGAGCCACGAGCACAAGTCTTGATGACGTAGGAGATAAACTTTCAACAGGCGCACCTCGCCATATTGCACATAGGGCAGAACAGGTATTTTTAGAATACCGAAACCAAAGTTATCCCAAAGAGATGATAAACGCATTGAAAAACAACTTTTCATGCAAGTCAACATTCAAGTATGTCAACGATTAGACAGAAAGGGGTTAAGGCCAAAGGGCAAGTCCCAGTCCGTCTTCCAGCCTCGAGGCTCAGAGCATTGCATATGAAACCGGCGGAATGAGTGCTCGGACTCTAAGTCTGTTTACCAAACACGGTGACTGTCAACCTACGCTTAATAAAAAACAGTGTTGGTTTGGGTACTTACTGGGTTACTGGTAGTGATGTAGTGGAAAAATCTATCTTTCATTGTAGGGGTGTATTATAATCATGTGTAGACTGCATCCACATATAATCTTTTGTTGTGTTAATTGAAGTGTTAGAATCTTGTAACATGATAACATGAATTTGATGTGGTTAAGGAGCAAATGTAGAATACGTGAAGAAAATAACGTGGAAAATTGATGTAACTAGCAGAGAATATTAATTGAACGCACGTGTTGTGCTATAGAGAATTATTTCATTATTGAATGTGCTTATTAATCTTGTCATTTTATATGTAGGTGAAAGTTTACTATACATGATTCAATTTCTATATAACTTCCTAAAGTTAATGTTCCATTTCTCTTATGTCAGCCGAAATCTGTAGACCTGAAATGCATTTTCCCTGGAAGCTCTCGCATTAGAATTAGTAATTGAGTTTCGTGTGCACGTTGGATTCTGTTCTTTCTCACGTTTCTGTTGCAGGTGGAAGAATCATCCTTGTTAGTTAGAATAATGTTTTTAGGTCTCGCCTGGCGAACGCAGCGCGAAGCGCTGTCGCCAGCAAGATCTATTGTTGCTGACTTGCCTCGGAAGTGGGACAGGAGATGGGCACGCGCATGGTCTTGGCGGATTTGAGTTGGTGTACGCGCTTACAGCCACGCGGCGTGCACATCTCCTGTCCCCCTTCCCTCGCAAGCCAGCATGCAGTTTCACTTTCGTCCTCACCAACCTCATGTAATTTTTTTTTTTTTAAATGCACAGGTGCGCTCCAAGCGCGGCGCGCTTTACGTACAGCATGCCCCACTTACCAGCTCTTGTGGGGACTCCGGCTGGTCGCGTGTCTTCAGCAGCTCACTGCAGCACCACGCGGGGCTCCGTCTTGCTCACAGGAGCCCCGTCTGAAACCATGCGGCATTCACGAAGGCGGGGTGGGCTCCTGCCGGACTTCTGCTTTTGTTTTTTTGCCTTGGCTGCTTTGGCGGCCCCCTCCCTGGGCTGCACGATGCAGCACTCATTAAAGTACGGCGGCTTTTGAAGTCCACACGCACCGCCGCCACTGGGCACGAGCCGCAGTCGCAGAACACGCAAAAAATTCAGTTCAGGAGATGTGGGAGGTCGAGGGCTGCCCGCGCATGCGCTGTGCATGCGCGGGCAGCCCTCGACCTCCCACATCTCCTCCCCGGCCCGGATATGGAGCTGCTTTCTGGCGGAAGAGGCTCTAGTAACTCCCGGGCTTGTTACTGTAGTGTCTTTAGGTGAGTGCGCGGGGGCGCCCGTGGTGGCTTTTCCCCTTCTGTTCTTGGGCCGTGCTCGCACTGCCAGTGAGTGTCCATCGGGCATCATCACACAAGAGTACAGTTTGACAACTTTGCAGACTACCACTAAATACATTTCAGGTTTACACCTAATGAGTGACGGGTTACTTGTTTACAGGGAGTTGTGGTTTCACTCCATCTGCCTCACTTTATTTGATTTGCATTTAAATGTTTGATCAACTTGTTCTTTATGGAACTGCGCAAATGTGGTGCCTGGCTATTTGGCAATGTGCAGATGGTTTGATTCACTGGGTTTAAAGCACTAGAACGCTGCCATTTAAACGAACACTGCTGAATATAAAGCAGAGTCAGAAATATGCAGATTCAAATCTGCATTCCTTTCATGCGCACATTGCACAGCTCCATGAGGCACGCGCCTTGCACTTCACCTGTCCTATTTCTAGACCACTGACGGGACTATTGGCTTTGAGCATAAATGTCAACATTGCAGTCTCCACCGCAGAGCTCGAAGACACTTAAAGTCGAACACAATGAAGGAAAAATGAACACCTTCATGTTTTCCACAACGCAGCATATCATCCAAAAGACATTTTAATTGCAGCACAACTCTCAACATGCCATTATCTGCTCCTCCACTACTGGCTGGCCCTTCTTGCTCCTTTCACAACATCAAACCTACGCCATCAAGAGAACAAAATGTCTGCCCAATTGATGCACTGCTTCTAGAACTTTCAGCCTTTCATTCTACACCATCCTCCCTCAATATACTTCATCCGTCTATCATCCACTTGTGATTAAAGCGCAGGCTGCTGCTCCCTTGGGGGAAGGATGTGGTGTTAGGGTAGCACTGCCTACTTAGGAACTGGGGGGAACGGGACTCACTTAACCCCTTCCCCGCTCATGACGGAACCACTCCGTCATGAGCCATGGTTGCGCTGTGCTCATGACGGAGTGGTTCCGTCATGCCGCGGCCGTTGGCTGTCGCTCCGCCCACGCGGCGCCTTTTCCCCGCCTGTGCGGGCGTCTAACGTAAGTGGGCGGCGCCGTGATGGAACCACTCCGTCATGAGCACAGCTCATCCGTGGCTCGTGATGGAGTGGTTCCGTCACGAGCACAGCGCCACCGCACCTGCCCCCAAACCCCCCCAGCGCCGCGGTGGAATTCCTGCCGTGGCGAAGGGGTTAAAGTCTTGGCGTCGGTTCAGTCAGCATCGTGTGATTCTGGGCAAGCCGCTTAATCTCTCCGTGACTCAAATAAAGACCATGACCTTGTGTAATGTAACTGGCGTTCATATAAAGTGCTCCAGCACCTTCACACATGTTCGCGCCATACAAAACTGCCAAAAGAAACGGTCTGCATTATTCCACTGTGACCAGTCTGCAGCTGTCGGCGTAAGAGCAATATTTAGACGAATGCTACCTGTAGCCTCTTTAGCCAGACCTTTTAAGTACATTGTTTTCCATTGAGGCTTTTGACCTGAAAAGCGCATTAAATCTCATTCCAACTTTCTTTTTCAATAAAAAAAAGCATTTGCAATGCAATAGGTCTCGCTTTTGCGAGAGTTTGAGCTATTCGCATTGTAAATAACAATGCCTTTTATTTATGTTTTGAAAACTTGCAAGAGGGGCGTAAACATGCACTCTAAACTTATAGCCTTTGCTTACGAGAAGCATGGCTGGCAATAACTGCGCCAATTTTACTGCCAGCCTTGCTTCTCGTAAGCAAAGACTATCTGTACAAAGTGCGTGTTTACGCACCGCTTGCAGGTTTTCAAACACATCAATAAAAGGCATAGGCATTTACAATGCCAATAGCTCAAACTCTTGCAAATGCGAGACCTATTGCATTGAAAATGCTTGTTGTTTTAGAAGTTAGGCAATGGGAGAAGGGGATACATTGAGTGTTGATACTGATAATGAAGAACTGTTGTATTTTCTCACTGGAGAGAGTCTGGGAATTAAGGTAATTCCACCAACACTCGGGAGCATCCCTGCCCAATGGAAAAGTACCTATGAGGACCTGACCAGATGGCGTGACCCATGAAGCATCCTGGGAAGCCAACTGTAAGATTGATGTACGGTAACTAGGGAAAGAGCCCAGGGCACTTCCTCTTAGCCTTGAGAGAGAGAGCATCTTAGACTGAGCTCTGTAGTTTCATGTGACTCGACCCAACTGATGTGGGGAGACTTCTAAGGAAGACCTCACACGCTGACACCTTAACTGATCCTGCCCTGCAAAATGCTTATTTAGGGATGTCATGTTAGTGCTAGTGTAGGGACAGATTATTGCTTTGTTCCTATGAACTTTCGATGCTGCGGAACTTGGACGTTTGTTCCTTAATCTATTTTTACTCTGATTCTCTTGTGCATGTTGCTCCGCCTTAATTTCATTCATGGATTTGGCTTTGTATTAGTCCCGATGGATTTCTACACCCCCATCTTGAGGTGTCTGTACTTACAGTTATTTTTGGATTTGTAATAAACCAACCAACCTCATTTGCTAGTCTGTGATTCTTAAGTGCCCTAGCAAATTGCAATTGAAATGATTGACCCGCTAACAATTTCTCTCCCCCATGCTTTCATGCTGAGAAAAAGTACCATCAACTCAAAGTTCTAGAGCAGATCTTGAACTTGGAAACTTGGGTCCTTCAGTTGATGGCAGAATAGGATGGTTCTCACATGAAGCAGGAGGAGAATCCCAAAAATCCAGAATAGAGACGTAGAACCCTAAAGCCCCAAAATAGAGCCCAATGATCGAGAACAGAGAGCGACAGACTTTGATGGAGACAAACGGAGCTTGATGATGCGGCGAGAACATCGGCGAACGGAGTGAATATCAATAGGGATGAATCATGTGGTAGTTTGCAGGAGTGATGTGATTGTCTGATGTCTGGTGGAGTTTGCGTGAGAGTCGAGTGAATGTGGTTTCGGGCCAGACGTGGTCCAAGGATTGTGATTTGAGTTTCAGCTCCTGAAGTGGTCCACGATCCCGGGATATATTAAATGTTGTAGAAGACACTGAGTTATTGTGATTGTCTGACTGCAGATTTGAGGAGTTGTCTTGAGACGTCATCGGCAGTTCCACCAAAGACAGGGAACTTTGTATTAATGGGACGGGTGGGAATCGTGTGGTAAATCTTGTGTACAGGGGTGGACTATACCGATTTGAGTGACCAGTGCAGGTCGAGGGTCGTCGTGCGTAAATGTTCTGGAATTATTAAATTCTATTGATCTTGTAGAAGGCAGACAATTACGGCGTTGTGATTGGGTGAGTGAATATAGACAGAAATTTTGTGAACTGGTGTGACGAGTAAAGGTAACGTCAGAGCGTGCCACTCTGCAATAGGTTAGTTGGTGTAACGCCACACTGGGATTGGTCTGTAGTCCTCAGGAAGTTGTGATTGAGAAAAATCTTGTCTATCGACAGGAAATTTGAATCTAATCATGCGATGTTTTAAGTGTGTAGCGGTACTTGTTCAGAGGAGATCAGGGAGTTGTTACTCAATTGGGTGAAGAAGCACTGCCCGAGGATACTGGTGACAAAATCAGGACTCCATACTATAATTTGGCTTCAGAATTGGCATAAGATCACTGAAAAGGAAGGGGATTTGGCATTTCAGCACTATGGTTGATTTTGATTGGAGGTGTTGTATCAGTTGAAAGGAGTAATGTCTGAGCTGCGGCCTTTGCCTAGATCAACACAGTTTGACGCATTAGACGCATGGATATGAGCAGCACATACAAAGAACAGGGAGAGATTTTAAGTGAAAATGAAGAAGACAATGAAGGCATATCAGGATGCACTATGGGACGCACAACTTAAGAGATGAAGGGTAGACACCAATGAGGGAGAGAGGATGTATCTGATGCTGGTGAGAGAAGGAAATTCCCAGGATAGGAATGGAGGAGAAAATGGAAATGATGGGAGTGATACGGCCAACAGCTTGTTGGATAGGATATTATCGGAGTGTCCACCACTTTATAATCCACATTCAGAGGAGGCAAGGCGAGAACTGGGGAATGCAGAGAATACGTAAAGAGTGTAAACATCCCAGACAGGCTCTAGTGCAGGGATAGTGGTAAGGATCTCAATGGGAGTAGGAGGAAAAGGAATATCTGTTTTAGGAGGTGCAGAATCAAGTGGAGTCAATGCTGCTTCACAGTTACCGGAAGACCTTATGGTACCGGTCACCATCGAACCTGTCGTCTCTGTGTACGACTCAAACTCAGTGGGAAACCCTAGTCAGCACCAGTCAGGGTTGGAGAAGAGAATCGGATTGGGATGAAGCGGGACAACGAACGTAAACGGTCCGTCCTTGGTCCCTGTGGAATCTAGTACCCCCTTGTCAGCGACTGCAGATCCTTTAAGAATATGTATTGGTTTTAGTACCATTTGATCCGTATCCTTAGCAAACTCAGATTTGAGGATGTGGTAAGCTGCAGTGAGTGGACCAATGGGGATAACACCAGAATCAAGTGCAAGTCAGGGAACCTCTGGAAACCAGCATGTCCTAGACACTACAGATTTAGACAATTGGTTGAGAGACCGTAATAACAATAGGGAAGGACAGAATAGCACGTCGATTCAAGAGAGTAACAGGCCTGAAACACACACATTTGAGAGCTGATGATAGGGATATGCGCCTGGAGCATGATTGATAAATGGGAGGAAAGGTGGTCGAAGAAGAAGAGCGTTAGGAAGGTGATGGGAGAAATGCACCCTCCAGGAGGGGGAACATCAGGTGTTGTGGCTTATCCACTGCAGGCGGTGCCTAGTGGAGGGTATGTGCATGTTCCTTTGAGTAGGGGTGATTTAGCTGCATTCACAAATGATTTTCCTAGATTAAGGGAGAAGCCAGCCAAATCGTACAAGCAAGTGGATCGCTTTGTCAAGATCTCTAATGTGCTGTGGATTGATCTATCTGAATACGTTATTTGAAATTGTGGTTCCTAGTGACCTAAGGTCTGCTTGCAAAATTGTTATTGATTGGCCTGCTGCTGAGCCAGAGAGGGATCCTGTAACTCACGGACCTTCACCCCTGGTTATAAAAAAGTACGAGCAACTGATTATGAGAAGTTGGCCTGATATATGCTGTCCACTAATTATAGTGGGCACCCTGTATCAGTCCAAACAACCCCTTATGGTGAATAGGTTAAAGACAACCTTCATTGAAAGCTATCCTAGTGGTAGCTATGGAGAGCAGCCTTCAGGCTAAGTCTTGAAGGAATGTAAAGCAGCTTGTTTTACCAGTCTATAATCTCTTGAATGACCAAATGAAAGGACAACCACACCAGGTATATATTGAAAATATATGTATTTAAGATAAAACACACCCCTCTAGTCTCTTTATGAGACTGGAGTTCGAAGTACTTAAGTTACAAGTTAGCAATCAACAGTAATAGCACAAATACACATTTGGGCCCTAGGGGCGTACCAAACCGTATACCAATAAAGTGGTATAAGAACCACAACTGAGCTAGACACAAGGCCTAGAGCCTGTAGAATCGCTGGGACCCCAAGGAACCACCCAAGGTAGTGACGCAGGGGACCCACGGGGGCCGTGTGCAGTGTGTGAACACAGCTACGGGTTCCCGTTAGCTTCTATGGGCAATGTCGCGGTTGGAAATTTAAAGATTAGGGACACTTAGAAATGAGTCAGGACCAAACCCTTTTTGACTTAGGAAGTTCTAGGGCTAGCTCCCACGGGAGCACCGGAGTACTCGTGTTACCTCACCCAGGGAAGCCGGGTTCATAGGTGTCTTTTGGTGTTGGGGTCACGTCATCGATTTCAATGGAAGCTGGCAAAGAAGTGCTGCTGCCGTGAAGAGGAGAAGTGTCCGAAGCGATCCAAGCCTGGATCTAGGATGGAAGGAACCTGAAAGCAGAGGGGACAGAGTCCGGGTCACTTACCAGTGACCAAGGGCATGATTGACCAATGCCCACAGATGTCGGGTGCTTCAGGTGGGTTGATGGTGTCTTGAGTCTTCAGCCACGAGGTTCAGGAGGCGCCGATGATGACCAGGAGCTGGATTCGAGCTTTCCCACAAAGTCTGTCAAGCGCTGTGATGTCTGCGACCAGATTGGACCCAACAAGCCTTAGCAACGGCAAGTCACTTGGAATCAGAGAAAGGACGGCGGTGCAGACCAGCAAGGTCTGGGGGACTCACCCAGCAAGGGTACGTCAGGGCACGTCTGGAGCAACCAGGAAAGCCCAATCAGAAGAGGAGTTGCCTTTGTGGGGACCCACTAGCCAACTGGCTAGCGATCACGAAGGAGCCTCAAGCGGTCGCACTGGAAACTGGCCCACGGGTCACTCGTGGAGTGGAGGCCAGAAATCTTCAGTGCAGGAGATGCTCAAGGCTGGGGCTACTCGGAGCCCAAAGCACAACTTCGAGGAAGACCAGAAAGATGATGGTCCTGCAAAAGTTCACGGTGTCCAGGGGGTCACGGTTCCACGTCACCCGCGACAGCCACGGGCCTCAGCTTTGCTGTGGACTCAGGGTACCCTCGGGGAAGTCTAGAAATCCATGTCTGGTGATGCAAAGACTTCGGCGTCCGGCGGGAGCTTCAGCGATGCAGACCAGTCAGTTGCTTCTTTGGTGCCTGCCAAGCAGGGAAGTCACTCCTTGACTCCAAGTGAGATGTTTTCAGTCTTCTAAGCAAAGTAGAACGTCGAAGGTCTAGGATATATATTGCAGAGTTTCATCCAGGGTAATCTAAAGTCGCAAGGACTGGGTTCCCATACTTATACTAAGTTTGGGGGTTGGACATACTCTAGGGACCCACCTATGGGAAGGTTTGGAAAGAGGGGTGGTTAAACCCATTTCCTTTGTCCAGTTTCACGCCGGGGCAGGTAGCCCCTGCAACCGGTTTGAACTGGACTATGCACAGGGACACCAAGTTTGCCCCCAGTGCAGGACTTCAAAGCACCAAAGAGTGCAGCAGGAGGCCAGACCCCTGTCTGTGGCAGAGGCATCCATTTTGTGATGCCAGGGCTGTGGAAAGTCCTACCGGGTTAGACCAGTGTGAACATGTCTCTCCCTCTAGAAGGGTGGAATACTACCCCCACCTCCAGAACTGGCGGGGGGGGTAGTATTCCAAAGCGTTTGACACCAAACACGACATGTTTCCGTGCAGCCATCCCAAAGTTAGCATTTACCGTGAGGTTATAATGCACTTAAGAGTATATGGTAATGCTGCACCACAAACAGCATCAGAGGAGGTACTCCGAACACTGCAGAGGGGCTCTGCTCATGCAGGGGCACCCTCTCACATAAAAACCAAGCACTCTGCCTTCAGGATTGTTAAGGACTGCCATAGGGTTGCTTTATAGGTTTTATATGCGTGTGCAATGGTAGTGATATAGGTAGCCTATACCACTGTAAGGGGTGCAAGCACCACCTTACCCAGGCTGCAGTAGCAGACCTGTGGTGTCATTTTGGAGTGCTTCCCAGGGGTGGCATAATACATGCTTCAGCCCCTGGTAGGCCCCTGAGGTACCTCTGCCCTAGGTACATAGTATACCATATACTAGGAGCTTATAAGGCACTCCAGAATCCAATAAGAAATGCAACTAATGTACATGGAAACCATTTTAGAGAGGAAGCAGCTAGGCTGGGGTCCTGATTAGCAGGGCCACAGCCAGACTAAGGTCGAAAAACAGTGAAACACCAGTAAAAAGTGGGGGTACCCATGTGAAGCGGATCCTACTCTCCTACAGTGATTACATGGTTGCAGTCCAAAATAGCCCCACAAGATATCGATTGAGTTAAAATAGACCGAACAACCCAGGAAACCAAAGAGTCAGTACATGCCTATTACACATGCTTTTGCAAGCCTTCAAGCAATACAGTGGGTTAGTCACACTCGACCCCAAACACATGGGACGATTTGTTTCCAAATTTTGGATGGAATTGAGACCAGAGATTAGCCTTGTGATTCAGCAACATTTGATATGCTGGCAAAATAAGTCAGTGGATGACATTCTATGGTATGCCAGGTATTGCAGTGATGTGGTGAATTCCAAGCATAGGAGGATAAAGGACAAGTTGATGCTGGTTCAGATGCAGAATGCGCAGTCTCATGCCACAAACAGCAGGTGGGCCATGTTTCCTTCATCACTCTTCTACTGCACTGCTAGAACTCGAGCATTAGTGAAGATGCCCCAAGCCCTTCCCCCACTGAAGAAGATAGATGAGCTGGTACCTTAATGTGAGCTACCCCCTCGCCTTGAAAGTAGAGTGAAGAGGATGGCCCTGATGTGGGAAGGATGAACACCCCTACCCACTTTCTGACCTGGGCCAGGGGCAGCTCTTCAACCAGAAAAAAGTGTCTCTTGGTATTTAACTCCTTGCCGTCCCACATAAACTCTCTGTTCCTGTGAAGCCAGCTCAAATATTGGTCATCCTCTGTGCGTGTCACACTACATGGGAGCTTTGGCACAAACCTAAGGCAAGGGTGGAATTAGGCCAATTTTTTGGATTTCCATCAATTCTCCCAAGTTGGGTGATCTTATGGTGTCTGTTGGCAGACACAGAACATGGGGAAGAGGGATGCTTTTCAAGTCTCAACAATCACACATGTTCAGAAATTGCAACACAACTATAAAACCCACCTTTAGATAAAGAAGGGGCACATCTGAAACACGATTCTTAGAAAAGTACAAATGTTTCAGGAGAGGTCTATGTTGCTCACCAGCTTGCCAATGGTCAACAGCTCAGGCATCTTCCCAGACTGTAAAGGAGTGCAATAAGTCCAGATCTCCTTTGAATCCTAAGTCAACAGAAACTTGAGAAAAACCACCTTCGGATGCCCAACTTTTGACAAAGGTATATATATCTGGCCGGGGAAAGACATATTAACACCAGTTAAAAGTTTAAGGAAGTCAAATTACTTTCATCCGAATTGAGACTATTTATCAGTAAATGTACTCAGAGTGGAGAACAATACCAGAACTTGGATTGCCATGTTGTAAAGAAATGCCACTTTTGCATGATCATCATCCAGTTTTTGTTCTGATGCTCCTGGTTTTGCAACTTTAAAGGTGCACTGAGTCCTGTGGAACAGTCCTCCGTGCCAGTGTTCTGACTCTTAAAACTACATGCCTAATTGGTAAACCCACAAATGGCATAAGTTAACTTACTTATAAGTCCCTAGGTATACAGTACCAGGGGTACCTACGGCCTGTATGGTAAGTGTCCGTTGTAGACTGCAGCACTTATTGTGCCGCCATGAGTTTGACAAACCAAAGCATGACTCCCAGCCCACCATTGCAGACTAGAGAGTGCTTTTTAAACTGCGAGTCAACTTTGCCATTTAAACTAATGACAAACCCCAAAGCTTCATTTTTCATATGCATACACCAACGCTAAAGCAGGGCTACTGAACACTAAAGACAGGGTGCATTATATTAAAAACATGGACATATATTTTATTAACTTTCACATCTCCTGACAGTAAAAACCCTGCATTGTCGTTTTTACTGTGAAAAGACTAGTAGTGACTTTGACGAGTATGGGGCTACAAGCTGGCAACTCAGCAGTCCTAAATTCCAAATGGGACTACCAAATATGGTACTTCAAGGTATCAAACCAGTTATTGCATTAAACCTGACTTAAACCTGCACATGTCAAATTTAATGTCACATTTGCACAAATGGATAGAAAGTTGAACTTTGGTGCCCAAAGTTGTCCAGCAGCTGTTTATGGTTGCACACAAGTTGCTGACTTTGAGACAGCCTTCTACCCCCTGGAGAGAGGCGTGCATGACTCTCAGGAAGGGAAACAAAAGATCTGCTGAGAGTAGAGGTTTGACCTCCTCTTGTCAGGATGATTGAGTGTGCGCCCTAGACAGGGAAGCCTCCTTTGAAGGACAAATGGTAGTCACACAGGAGAAGGGCTGCTCTTATGTTTTAGCAGACAAGCTGGCATCTTGAACAGAGAAGTAGAAGCTGTTGTCAAACCATTTTTTCTGAGGGTATGTGGAGTTCCCTATCCCAACCCAGAGGTGTGGCTACCTAGCCACGCCTCTGGGTTGGGATAGGAAACTCCACACACCAATAAGAGGGTTCTGCCATGTTGGGAGTTGCCAGCATAGTGCCTTCTGGGCAAGCCAGACGCCACACTTTGCAGGAAGTCATCATCAGGCTGGATGGGACCTGGTAGCCCATTGGCTAGTCACCATAAGGCCCCAGGCTTGCAGTGGGCATAAAAATTGCACCCCTGACTCCCTGACTCCCAGACCTCGGATCACATCTGTAATGGAGATAGGACCGAAGGACTGCCATGCTGTTCCCTAGACCCTAGAAAACCAATAAAGGGTTCTGGCTCAAGTGGCAGCAAGGCCAAACCAATT
Organism: Triturus cristatus; assembly: GCF_964204655.1. Lineage (NCBI taxonomy): Eukaryota > Metazoa > Chordata > Amphibia > Caudata > Salamandridae > Triturus > Triturus cristatus. The sequence goes on from NC_140592.1 coordinate 527,078,046, forward strand.
ATAATGAAAAAACAAAAGCAAAAGCCAGTGCTGCATATAAATTACCTAAACTTTGAATAGTGAACTGAGTGAAACAGTGACACTAACAACCAATTGTTCCGTTGGATTTAATCCTGTAAATATTTTCAGTTTACATTTGAAAGCATTTTCAATTGACAGTACATATTCATTACAAAAACATAAATACAATTACCTCAACAATATGAACATTTGTGAAATTAGACACCACTATATTCAATAGTACACTCACCCATGAAAACAACAATCATACTACTCATGCATCCTCACTCAACAACATGAAATATGAAACAGTGATACTCAATAAATAAATCACTACACAAAGGCCATCAACAAACACGACTGTGCATAGTTATGAATCTCAATACTATATTTTACACAAGATTGGCCGTAGGTGAAAAAAGGTCTACACGTTTCGAATCCCTTTGTAGGCAGGGATTCTCATCAGGACCAACACTTGGCTTAATCTAAGGAGGGGGGAACTCAACCCGAATCTAGTGAGGCTTTGGGGTTTACAGAAGGGTGTCGAGTCAACCAAAGAAACTTCTTTCTGGCGTTTTGAAGTCAACGAACATTTCAAGAGTCACGAATGTTACAGGTGCTCTGAACAATCTCCAAGGACGAGAACAGGAGGAATCAATCTGCTCACACGCTCGTATGCTTTCCGGAACAAAGAATAACGAGGCAGGAGCTAAGCCGGCCGTCAGGGGAAGAAACTTTCCGCTAATGTTGAATCTCAGGGAACGGCAGTGTCCGTGTTTCTTTGCATCAGTTGTTCGTCTCCATGTAGGTACGAGCACAGCAAACAGAGGTTGCATCAAAGGTTGGACTGCACCTGCTGCATCTTGGGCTAGCACAAAAAGGACTGTGCCTGTGGTGTACCGCTTGATGAAAAGTTGTCCTGCGCCTCAGACAGAGAAGGTTACTCTGAGAGTCAGTTGGCTGCCACAAAGCTATAAAAGCCGTAAAGTCTGCTCCTCTGAGCGCTGAGTGCCAAGAAGCATGACCACTGCTGGATGCTGAGGTGCAGCCTGGGGAACTGAGACCTGACCCACAAAAGTTGAATCTGAGTCTGCTGAACATGGGAGAGTCGTCGGAGTGCAGTTTGGTCACCCACCACAAGAATTACGGCCAGGTAAAAGGAAGTGCTGGTTTTTCTAAACCAGAGACCAGTGGACCAATGGCAACTGGTTTTGTGCTGGACTTCACCCTGACTTCGTGAGACACTGACCCCTGAGACCAGAGTCATCCCGCTGTGCTTGTGGACCAAGGGGTGACCACAGGAAGAGTAGCCTTGACACTGGCTCAGTATCCTTAAGCATCTTTAGCATCCTCCATTCCCTGCCTCAGGACCACTCCATCGACTTCTCCGGCGAGTTGCCAATGGGACCTGAACTGGACTGGAGACTGTCTAAACTTCGGGGTAACTGTTCAACTAATCCTGACTGGACCCAGTGAGTGACACCCTATCAGAATTGGACCCTACAAGAGTGCCTGTATAATTTTCAAGTTACTTGTTGTGGCTAATCTTAAACTGCAAGTCACAGTAAATTTAAATGATTTATTGCAGTGAATGAAAAGCAGTGATTTTTAAAAAACAATATTCATATTTCTGGAACCCTCCGGTGGACGTTTGTCATTGAGGTGTCGTTTAGAGATAAAAATACAACCTCTTTTTAGAAATCAGTGTCAGATGTTTATTGTGTTGCATTTTCTTTGTATTCAACTGTTTTGATACTTCTTAATGCTTTATTGTTGTTCCTTTGATTGAGCTGGACTGCTCTGAGCCACAGCTACACAGGACTGAGCTAAGGTTTTACAAACAAACCTGACTGGATCTGATATTGAATTGTGCCTTTCTTACACAACCACAACATATAATAAACCACTTCCCTCACACAGGTGATCTAATCTATCATTTTACAAACCACCTCCTTGCCGGCCATCAACATCATCCACAAGAACCTGGATGTGGCCTTGCTCCAAGAAACACATCTGTCTGCTAGGGAATTAGCAAAGCCACAGAGAGACTTGGTGGGGAAGGTGATCTATGTGTTGGGACCACAATACAGCAACCATGCTTCATAAACACTTGACAGCTCACGTAAACAAAGCATGGGCAGACCCAGAGTGAGTCTATATTTTTGCTTAACTCTGTAAACAATCCACCAGCATTACAAAGGGAAGCACCTATGTCAGGACCAAACCCTTTTGGACTTAGGAAGTTCTAGGGCTAGCACCCACGGGAGCACTGGAGTACTCGAGTTACCTCACCCAGGGAAGCCGGGTGCATAGGTGTCTTTTGGGGTCGTGTAGTCGATTCAATGGAAGCCTGCAAAGAACTGCTGCTGCCGTGAAGAGGAGAAGTGTCCGAAGAGATCCAAGCCTGGATCTGGGATGGAAGGAACCTGAAAGCAGAGGGGACAGAGTCTGGGTCACTAGCCAGTGACCGAGGGCAGGATGGACCAATGCCCACAGATGTTGAGTGCTTCAGTTGAGTTGATGGGTGTCTTGACTCTTCAGCCACGAGGTCCAGGAGGCGTCGACGAAGTCCATGAGCCAGATTTGAGGTGTCCCACAGAGTCTGTCGAGTGCTGCGGTGTCAGGGACCAGAATGGACCCAACAAGCCTTGGCAACGGCAAGTCACTGGAATTCAGAGAAAGGACTGCGGTGCAGACCAGCAAGGTCTGAGGGACTCACCCAGCAAGGGTAAGTCAGGGCACGTCTGGAGCAACCAGGAAAGCCCACTTAGAAGAGGAGTTGCCTTCGTGGGGACCTGCTAGCCAACGGGCTAGTGATCATGAAGGAGCCTTGAGAGGTCGCAGTTGAAACTGGCCCACGGGTCACTCGTGGAGTGGAGGCCAGCAATCTTCGGTGCAGGAGGTGCTCAAGGCTGGGGCTACTCGGACCCCAAAGAACAACTTTGAGGAGGACCAGGAAGATAGTGTTGCTGCAAAAGTTCACGGTGTCCAGGGGGCACGGTTCCGCGTCAACACGATAGCCACGGGACTCAGCTTTGCTGTGGACTCAGGGTAGCCTCGGCGAAGTCTGGAAATCCACCTCTGGTGATGTAAAGACTTCGGCGTCCGGCGGGAGCTTCAGCGATGCAGACCGGTCAGTTGCTTCTTTGGTGCCTGCCAAGCAGGGAAGTCACTCCTTGACCCCAAGGGAGATTTCTTTAGTCTTCTAGTCGAAATAGAATATCGAAAGTCCAGGATATATGATGCAGAGTTTCATCCAGGGTAATCTAAAGTTGCAAGGACTGGGTTCCCATACTTATACTAAGTTTGGGGGTTGGACATACTCTAGGGACCCACCTATGGGAGGGCTTGGAAAGAGGGGTGGTTACACCCATTTCCTTTGTCCAGTTTTGTGCCACAGCAGGGGCAGGTAGCCCCTGCAACCGGTTTGAACTGGACTATGCACCGGGACACCAAGTGTGCCCCCAGTGCAGGACTTCAAAGCACCAGAGAGTACGCCCGCCCAGCCCCAATACACATCTGTCTGTCTGGGGAGGTGGTTACACCTCCCTTCGACAGAAAACCTATTGTCCAGGCCTCCCCTGCTGGAGTTTCGGTCAGCAGCAGGAGGCCAGACCCGTGTCTGTGGCAGAGGCATCCATTTTGTGATGCCAGGGCTCAGGAAAGTCCTACCGGGTTTGACCAGTGTGAACATGTCTCTCCCTCTAGAAGAGTGGAATGCTACCCCCACTGCCAGAATTGGCGGAGGGGGGGGGTAGTATTCCAATGCATTTGACACCAAACAAGACATGTTTTGATGCAGCCATTCCAAAGTTAGCATTTACCGCGAGGTTATAATGCACTTAAGAGTATATGGTATGGCTGTATCACAGGACAGCCATAAGGAAGGATTTCCGAAAGCTGCAGAGGGGCTCATGCTTGGGCACCCTCTCACACAAAACCAAGCACTCTGCCTTCAGGATTGTCAAGGCCTGCCATAGGAGTGGCTTATAGGTTTATATGTGTCTGTATATATATATGTGGATATAGGTAGCCTATACCACTGTAAGTGGTGCAAGCACACCCTTACCCAGGCTGCAGTAGCAGACCTGTGGTGCCATTTTGGAGTGCTTCCCAGGGGTGGCATAATACATGCTTCAGCCCCTGGTAGGCCTCTGAGGTACCTATGCCCTAGGTACATAATATACCATATACTAGGGGCTTATAAGGCACTCCAGAATCCAATTAGAAATGTACCTAATGTACATGGAAACCATTTTACAGAGAAAGCAGATAGACTGGGTCCCTGAATAGCAGGATCCCAGTCCAACTAAGTCATAAACCAGCAAAACACCAGAAAAAAAGTGGGGGCAACCATATAGTCAGATTCCACCTTCCTGCATACCCCCCCCCCCCAACAAATGGAGATAAGGCTAACCTTGGCCAGCTGAGCCTTTAATGACTAATTGGCCATATAAGGAAGCACCTGCACTAGCATGGTTGCCCCCTGTCTTATGGTCCACTAAGCTATTCCTCACCCTAAGGGCATTAGAGGATCTCCACCATGGGGAATTACTACCTGTGGTGTGTTTTGGCAAAATAGAAGGCTGGTGAGGTCTCTGAGTAGAGAAGTGAGGCCCTAATAAAGTTGGCCTCAGCTTCCTCAGATCACTTGTCACCATGGATGCCTTACTTTCCATGACTGAGTTGCACTTTGCTCTAAGGGTCAACCTCTGGCTGCCTACAGCTGGGGGTTGGGTCCCTTTGGTTGGAACACTGGTGGGGCTGGGCAGGTTTGGAACCTTTGGGTCCCATGTTTGCCCTTGCCTAAAAGAGTTCCTGCTGGGGAGGTCCCTACACAATGGTAATGGGGATCCCTCAGTGTGTTGAGGAATTCTCACCTGGCTAGGGCTACTAGACAGGGTGCCCCTAATCTGCTGATGGGGGGGGGGTTCCTCTGGACAGGGGGCCCTGTGGGGTCCACTGACCTTCCTGACCTCTGCAGCCCTGGGCTGACTGAGGCAGAGTAGAGAGGGGCAGGTTACCTGCTCCAGACTGGGTACCACCTTGGAAGGTTCCACTGCCATCAGGGGCGTTGCCAGGCCAGGCCTGACTACCTCTGGGGCAGTTCCTTCACAAGGGGTAGGATCATCTCCCTGAGGAGGCTGCCCCTTACCTATTGTCTGGGGGAAGAAGACTTTTCTTCTACCCTTGTGCTCTCTTGTGGAGGAGAGTGGGCCATTATTTCAGGCTCCATCACTCCAAGCATTTTCTGGGTTTGGTCTGTGGTCATCACAGCCCCACTAACTCTTTCAGGGATGCCCAGCATTCTTAGATGAGTTTGGTGTTCAACCTCAGCCCAGGCTGAAATTCCCAGATCAGTGCCCATGAGGCAATCTACAGGCAAGTTTGGGGACACTGCCACTCTTTTTGGGCCTGTGACCCCTCCCCAGCTGAGATTGACTATGGCCATGGGGTGATCTGTTCTGACACCATCAATGTTGGTCACCTGGTATTTAAACTCAGGTAAAAGCAGCTGAGGGGGGACTAGTTTCCCTGTCACCATGGTGACACTAGCCCCTGTGTCCCTGAAGGCCACAGCTTTCTGACCATTAATCAGTGGCTCCAATCTGTACCTGCATTGGGACCTATGGTAAAAGTGGCAAATCCCATGCCACCATCAGAGTCAGAGGAGTCAGGTGAGGAGGCCCTTCCTAAATTGGGGCCTACCTCTGCTCCACTTGCAAAAGCACCTAACTTTTTGGGTGTACTACTCCCAACTGGGGGATTACTACTGGTAGTATCAGGAGGGGCGGTAGTGTTAGTTGGTGGAACATTTTCTTTATTGCCAATCCTGGGGCAACTGGGATCAGTTTTCCAGTGCCCAGGCTTTTTACAGACATGGCAATAGGGTTTCTTTTCAGGAGAGGAAGGAGTTTGGGACCCACCCCCAGACGAGGACTTTTGGGGCCCTGCAGTGGACTTATCTTTAGATTTGTCCCCACCTTTCTCTTGGGGCTTGGTAGAATCTTTCTTCTGGTCACCCCTCTGATTCTTAGGCCTTACCCTGGTTCTGACCCATTTGTCTGCCTTCTTTCCCAATTCTTGGGGAGATGTCAAATCAGAGCCCACCAGGTACTGGTGTAAAAGCTGGTTTTGACAATTACTAAGGATCTGCTCCCTCATAATCAAATTGTACAATCCTGTGAAGTCATGCACTTTGCTGCCATGTATCCAACCTTCCAGAGCCTTAGTAGCACAATCAACAAAGTCTACCCAGTCTTGAGCTTTTTGGGTGTCTCTGAACTTCAACCTATACTGTTCAGTGCTTAGGCCAAACCCATAAATCAGAGCACTCTTCAAGACCTTGCGATCATCAGAATCCTCTTCTCTTACAGTGAGGAGCTTATCTCTGCCTTTGTCTGCAAAGGAAAGCCATAAGATTGCTGCCCACTGACCTTGAGGGACCTTCTATACTTTACAGGCCCTCTCCAAGACAGGTATCCATTCCTGGATGTCATCCCCACTCTGGTAGGGAGGGACAATCTTACTTAGGTTTCTATGGTCATAAGACCTCTCCCTATCTCTAGGAAAATTGCTGCCACCACGGGACTCTAGTCCCTCCTTTTTACTAGCTCTGTAGAGCTCTAGGGCTTCCCTATCTAAGGCCATCTGCTGCTTTCTGAGGTTGAACTTGTCTTGCTCATACTTCAGCAGTCTCTCTCTCCTCTCCTGGGAGCTTTCCCTCCCTCTGTGAGAAGAGACAGAGGTCCCTATGGAGGAGTTAGACTGGACAGATCCCCTTGACAGAGATCTATCCCTTCTAGCCCTATGTTCAACTCTACCTGGAGGAATAAAGGCAGGAGCATTGTTGTCATCCTCCTCATCCTCATCCAGGAGAGCTGTGTTCACCTGAGTCTGGTCATTGTCACCAGTCTGGTCAGCATTAGAGGTAGGGTCAGGGGAGTTTCTACCCCTAGGCCCACCCTCAACTGCTGCCCCACCCACACTGCCTACCCCATCAGGCCCACTAGGCCCTGAGATATCATCCAGCTTCAGTATCTTTATGAGATGCTGGGTGGTTGGGCTTTTGCCTGTCTTCAGCCTCCTAATGGAACATAAGGCCCTAAGCTGAGCAAAGGTGAGATGCTCATATTTATAGGGAAGTAGCTCACTGGGTCCTGGTAGGGACCCACTGGTTCCTCGCTGGTTAGACATTACTAATGTGGTGTGGTGTATTGCACTACCTACACTAGTGTGGGCTACTAAACTCTCTTGAGTTGTAGAAAGGGTGTGTTATCCCTTAACACACAACTCTAAGTTCAGTAGAACTTACTGTAGCTAAACTTGATGTTATATGTACCTAAGGTACCTTTAGTGGTTTTCAGTTGATCAATTCAATTGAGATTATCTGGTAAAACAATAGCAAGCTGGAATTCCACACACTGCACACCAATGTTAGAAGGTGGCCTGATATATGCTGTCCACTAGTTCTAGTGGGTACCTTGTATCAGTCCAAACAACCCCTTATGGTGATAGGTTAAAGACAACCTTTATTGAAAGCTATCCTAGTGGTAGCTATGGAGAGCAGCCTGCAGGCTAAGTCATGAAGGAATGTAAAGCAGCTTGTTTTACCAGTCTATAATCTCTTGAATGATCAAATGAAAAGACAACCACACCAGGTATATCTTCAAAATATATGTATTTAGGTTAAAACACACCCCTCTAGTCTCTTTATGAGACTGAAGTTCGAAGTACTTAGTTACAAGTTAGCAATTATCAGTAATAGCACAAATACATGTTTGGGCCCTAGGGGCGTACCAAACCATATACCAAAAAAGTGGTATAAGAACCACAACTGGGATAGACACAAGGCCTATAGCCTGTAGAATCACTGGGACCCCAAGTAACCACCCAAGGTAGTGACACAGGGGACCCACGGGGACTGTATGCAGTGTGAGAACACAACCGCGGGTTCCCGTTAGCTTCTATGGGCAATGTTGCGGTTGGAAATTTAAAGATTAGGGACATTTCTAATAGAGTCAGTACCAAAGCCTTTTGGACTTAGGAAGTTCTAGGGCTAGCACCCACGGGAGCACTGGAGTACTCGAGTTACCTCACCCAGGGAAGCCGGGTGCATAGGTGTCTTTTGGTGTCGGGTCGCGTCGTCGATTTCAATGGAAGCCTGCAAAGAACTGCTGCTGCCGTGAAGAGCAGAAGTGTCCGAAGAGATCCAAGCCTGGATCTGGGATGGAAGGAACCTGAAAGCAGAGGGGACAGTGTCTGGGTCACTAGCCAGTGACCGAGGGCAGGATGGACCAATGCCCATAGATGTCGAGTGCTTCAGGTGAGTTGATGGGTGTCTTGACTCTTCAGCCACGAGGTCCAGGAGGTGTCGACGAAGTTCACGAGCTGGATTCGAGCTGTCCCACAAAATCTGTCGAGTGCTGCAGTGTCGGCGACAAGAATGGACCCAACAAGCCTTGGCAACGGCAAGTCACTGGAATTCAGAGAAAGGACTGCGGTGCAGACCAGCAAGGTCTGAGGGACTCACCCAGCGAGGGTAAGTCAGGGCACATCTGGAGGAATCAGGAAAGCCTACTTAGAAGAAGAGTTGCCTTCGTGGGGACCTGCTAGCCAACGGGCTAGTGATCGCGAAGGGGCCTCAAGCGGTCGCACTTGAAACTGGTCCACAGGTCACTCGTGGAGTGGAGGCCAGCAATCTTTGGTGCAGAAGGTGCTCAAGGCTGGGGATACTCGGAGCCCAAAGCACAACTTCGAGGAGGACCAGGAAGATAGTGTTGCTGCAAAAGTTCACGGTGTCCAGGGGTCACAGTTCCACGTCACCCACGATAGCCACGGGCCTCAGCTTTGCTGTGGGCTCAGGGTAGCCTCGGAGAAGTCTGGAAATCCACTTCTGGTGATGCAAAACTTCGGTGTCCGTCGGAAGCTTCAGTGATGCAGACCAGTCAGTTGCTTCTTTGGTGCCTGCCAAGCAGGGGAGTCACTCCTTGACCCCAAGGGAGATTTCTTCAGTCTTCTAGTCGAAATAGAAAGTCGAAGGTCCAGGATATATGATGCAGAGTTTCGTCCAGGGTAATCTAAAGTCGCAAGGACTGGGTTCCCATACTTATAATAAGTTTGGGGGTTGGACATACTCTAGGGACCCACCTATGGGAGGGTTTGGAAAGAGGGGTGGTTACACCCCTTTCCTTTGTTCAGTTTCATGCCAGAGCAGGGAACGGTAGCCCCTGCAACCGGTTTGAAATGGACTATGCACCGGGACACCAAGTGTGCCCCCACTGCAGGACTTCAAATCACCAGAGAGTGCTCCCGCCCAGCCCCAATACACATCTGCCTGTCTGGGGAGGTGGTTACACCTCCCTTCGACAGGAAACCTATCGTCCAGGCCTCCCCTGCCGGAGTTTCGGTCAGCAGCAGGAGGCCAGACACGTGTCTGTGGCAGAGGCATCCATTTTGTGATGCCAGGGCTCAGGAAAGTCCTACCGGGTTTGACCAGTGTGAACATGTCTCTCCCTCTAGAAGGGTGGAATGCTACCCCCGCCGCCAGAATTGGCGGGGGGGTAGTATTCCAAAGCGTTTGACACCAAACACAACATGTTTTTTAAATAACTTTATTTATTGGTTTCAAGCAGGCAAACTGACATTTGAACAAACCCATCACTGCCCATACGCAGCCCAACAGACCCCATTACTTGTTTTAGGCGGCGTATCCCAAGCTTACGTAGCCGAAGCTGGTTACTGATGTCCATGCGAAAAAGGGGAATGTCCAACATTATGCCCGAAACTATAGCGTACTTTAAAAGACAGTACCTAAATCTGCTCCCTGGTCAAACCCGCCCACCACTTTCCCCCTCCCTCCTTCCCTACCCCAACTCCCCCCTCCCTCCCCAGTACCGGTGTGCTACTGCGCCATGTGAGAATGAAGATGAAGTATCTCCTAATCTGTATCCTTAGACTGTGGGGCATCAGTAAGTCTGAGCAAGCGGAGGTATTTGGGGCATGTGACTTCGTTAAATTCATGCGCCAGTAATGACAGGAAGGGGCGCCAGATAGTGCGGAAGAAATCTGATGAGTGGGTCAGGTTAGCGTGTATTCGTTCCATCCCGATAATGTACCACAATTTGTGTAGCCACCCAATATGCGTCGGGCGAGTTTGCGTGCCCCATAGTGATAAGATGTGGTGTACTGCTGCGCCCATTGCTAGCCCCATTTGTTTCCCCCGGATGTATTTCAATGGGAAGGTGATTGCATTAGGCAACCCTAAAAGAGCATAGGCAGGAAAGCGGGGTATTTCCGTTTCAAAATAAGTGTCTATATCATTAAGAACTGCTGTCCAGTAACCTGTCACCTCCTACAGTCCCAGAGGATGTGCGTCACTGTGCCCTCCTCATCACAGCCCCTCCAACAGGCGGGACTTGGATCTGGGTTAATTTTATTTAGTCGGGCCGGAGTCATGTACCAGTAAAGGGCAACTTTAACCGCTGCTTCCCTGCTTGCTGTGTTCCTGGCAGTGTGGTTTGCTCTGTAATAAATCTGTTGCCATTCCTTTAGTGAAAGACTCCTGCCTAATTCTGTCTCCCACCGTCGCTGCCCAGCCGAGCGCTCCAAGGGGGCCGGTGGGCACAACAGAAGGTATAATTCAGAAATCAAATGGCGGTCAGAGTGCTTCTATAAAAGCCACTTTTCATAGGTCGTAAGATGGGGGCGCATGTGAGAATGAAGTAACCAATGGCGAAGTTGGAAGTATTGAAATCTTCTGGGGTTTTTTTTTTTTTTTGGGTTTTTTTTTGAAAACCTTTATTTCGAAATTCAGGACACAGCTATTCAGCCGACAGCCCGAAGGTTCGGCAGCATTGCAAGTTAGATACAGTAATGCGTCCCGGATACAGTACGAAGAGTAATGCAAAGGTCCAATTTTAAATAAACACAGAAAAAACACACAACAAACCCCAGCAAGGCAGAACATTGAAATCCCATGGCGAAAGCCCCCAGGGGAGGCAGGACCCCAGTCATCTACTAAGTATAAGACTGTGTGCGGAGGAAGAAGGGGAACAGCAGAGGCCCAGAACGGGTACCAAAACCAAACTGTGCTGGAAGGTAGGTCAGGGGGAAAGCTGTTCCTCGGGAGGTTCCAGATCCGGGGCGAGACATATTCCCCCCCTGTATTGGTTCCACCGCCCCCAGATGGCATGCCACTTCCGGGGGCGACCTCTAGAGCAGTAGACCGTCTTCTCCCTAAACATGCTCCAATCCATGTTCTCCTTCCACGCGGTCAGTGTAGGGGGACCCGAGGAGCCCCATAATCGCGCGATATCCCTTTTAGCTACCATGTTACCCAGAGTCACCCATTGGGTCTGTGCCTCATCGAGATCAGTGGGCCCCCAAACGTTCAGGAGGCAACACCGCGCCTCCGGCTGTACCACAATGCCCGTCACCTCCCCCATAACTGCATGGACTCTCCTCCAGAACTCCACAATGACACCACATTCCCAAATGATGTGCAGGAAAGTACCCACCATACCACATCCCCTTCTGCACAGGCCATCCACCGAGAATCCCATGTGGACCAGCCTTGGCCCCGTAACATACACCCGGTGCAGTATTTTAAGCTGCACCAGCCTCAGACGCGACGGGATCGCAACCTCCTTAGGCGAAGAAACCGCTGACTGCCAGTCCTCATTATCCAACTCGAGGCCATCCCTGGTCCACTGTTCTCTCAGCCCCAATAGCAAGTCTGCCCGGACGTTTATCAACTTCTTATATATGAGCGAAATCGTGCTCTCGGGCATATGACCATCAAGGACTCGGTCCTCAAGGGGAGAGGACTCCGGCACCTTCTCACCCTCCACTAGGACTGATCGGAGGGCGTGACGCAGCTGGATATACCTAAAATACTCTGAAGGCCCTAGCTCAAACTCAGTCTGCAACTCCTCGAAAGACTTCACCCTCCCCTTATGCAGCACATCCCCCACCTTGGATATACCTATCAGATCCCACTTATCAAAGCCCTTCGTATGCCAGAGTCTTCCCAACCTTTCCGATTCAAACAATGGGGTAGCGAGGGTTAGCCTGTCCTTCCAGCCCAGCGAGTCGGTCGCCATCTTCCATACGCGCACCGCCACACCTGTGGGCCCCGTGAGGGACGAGTCTAGGGACCGCGAATACAACGCCCTGTAGTAGTTGCCGCCGCGCAGCAGCCACCTATCCATGGCATACCCAGGGCTGAGGGCAGGGCCGTAAAACCCATGGTTGATCGCGCTCAACTGCGTGGCCCAGTAGTACCGTCGGATGTCTGGGAGCGCAATGCCCCCATCGTACCATGGGAGCGTCAACTTTGAAATAGCTATTCGCGGCCGCCCATCCCACAGCAACGTCCTTTGGAGGCCTTCGACATCCCGAAAGTATTTAGCCGGTACCCAGTCCAAGGTGTTCTGGAGGGCGTAGAGGAAGCGGGGAAGAGACATCATTTTGAACAGGGCCGCACGCCCAACAAGGGAGAGCGGCAGCCTCCGCCAACCTTCAACATCTCGCCTCAAGCGTGCCAAGGGGGGGAGCAGGTTCCTCTCGTAGCGCACAACAGGATCCATGGATATAAAAATCCCCAAATACACAAAACCTTGCTGGGCAACCTGTATCGAACATGTTCTAGGGATCGGTGGGACCTCGCCACTAAGAACGTACAAGTACGATTTGCCCCAATTAATCACAAGCCCCGAGTTCCTACCGAACGATGCGAGTACGTCACAGACCACTATAAGTGACTTCTTTGGTGAGGCAAGATACAGCAGGATATCGTCGGCATAAAGCGAAATACGGTCCTCGTGATCAGGCGACCACCGAAGGCCCCGTATATCCGGGTGCCAACGTATCCACGCAGCCAACGGTTCAAGGACGAGGGCGAACAACAGAGGCGACAGGGGGCAGCCCTGCCGAGTACCCCTTCCAAGCTGAAACGGAGCAGATGCCCGACCATTCACCACAACATTCGCTAGTGGCCCCTCGTACAGCAACCGGACCCAACTCACAAACCCGCGACCGAAACCAAACTTGGCCAGCACGGCCCATAAATATGCCCACTCCACCGTGTCAAAGGCCATCGTGGCATCGAGAGATGCCACAACAGCCGGTTCACGCAGCGTGCCCGCCCTGGCGATGACGCCATGAAGACGCCTAAGGTTCAATGCTGTGTTTCGGTGCGGGATAAAGCCAGATTGATCCGGGTGGACCAGATCGCCAAGTACCCTGATCAGACGGGTAGCCAGGAGTTTGGCCAGAATTTTCGGCTCAGCGTTGAGGAGTGAAATGGGCCGATAGGAAGCGCATCTATCTCGGGGTTTACCCTCTTTGTGTATGACCACGATCGACGCCAGCCGCTGATCCAACGGAAGGATCCCATCTCCCCGCGCCTCCAAAAACATGGCGCGCAGGTGAGGGGCGACCCTATCCGGGAACAGTTTGTACAGATCGATCGGCAGTCCGTTCGGTCCAGAGGCCTTACCCGAATTCAACGCGCGAATCGCCCCCGCCACCTCGTCAACCGTGATGTCGCAATCCAAATCATCCCTATCTATGTCAGAGAGGCAGGGCAACTCGATATCACGGAGGAGATCAGACGAGTCTTCGGGCGGCCTGTCCGACACTGAGGAATAAACCCTATGAAAATACTCCGCGAAACACTCCACAATCCTTTCAGGTTCCACAATCGCCTCTCCCCCCTCTCCAGTCAGCTCTGGCACCACTCTATTGACCCGTTCCTTCCTGTCCAGCCACGCCAGGAGTTTCCCTGCCTTATCTCCAACATCATACAGACGGCCCTGTTGTTCCCTGCTGAGGGTCTTGGCGGCGTCCGTCACCAGGTCCCTATACTCCGCCTGCTTCAAGCAAAGCTCATGCAATGAGGACTCTGTGACCTCCTCCTCCATATCCCCTTCAAGGGCCGCAATCTCCTCCTCCACTTGCCGCACTTCGCAATCCCTCCGATTCTTGGCAGTCACCACCAGGGAGAGGGCCTCCCCCCGAAGCACGGTCTTAAAAGCTTCCCACAGCGAGATCGCCGAGGCCACGGATCCCAGATTGTCCTTAAAGTAAATATCTACCTTCTTTACCAGGGCGCTGCGCATCTTGGGGTCTCGGAAATACCAAGGGTTAATGGGGGCCACCCTCCCTCCTCCCTCCCGACCGAGATCCAGCCGGATCCACACTGGCGAGTGATCAGAGATACCACGTGCCATGTGCCTCGCCTCGGATATCAACGAGGCATGTGCGGCCAGAGTGAGCAGGTAGTCAATCCTGGAGAGGCTACCATGCGCCCCGGAGTGAAACGTGTATTGACTCTGTGTGGGGTGCCGGAGCCTCCAGCAGTCTATCAGGCCAAACGTGTCTAGGAGGTCTGGAAGCCATTTCTGAGCCCCCCCTGTGTCCCTGGGTGGGTATCTATCCAGCAGTCCGGAACCCACAGCGTTGAAATCCCCTCCCACTACCAGCATGCCCCCCGGGAGAGTCAGCAAAGCCCTGCCCAATTCAGCAAATGTGGCGGCCTGCAGGGCCGGCGGGACATAAACCGAAACCAAAACCAAAGTCCTTCCTTCCCACCGCCCCGCCACCGCCACAAACCTCCCCCTATCATCAACAATGGTGGAGTCCACCTCAAAAGGCAGCGATGCTCTAACGAGGATGCCCACACCCCTGGACCCAGAAGAGAATCCCGAGTGTGCAATGAATTTATACCCCTTCCTATTCAGGGCATAGCACGTATTGCCTATGAGGTGCGTCTCCTGCAGCAGTACAACGTCTGGCATTGAGCGTTTCAGAAATTGCAAAACAATCCCCCTCTTAATGCGATCCCCCAAACCATTAACATTCCAGCTTATAACACTTAGGCCTCTACCCCCCATCCTCAAACGGAAAGAGGCCCACCCCACACCCGAGGCGCCACCATGGAACAGCCCTGAGGATAATCATCATGCCTTGCAGAAATAAACCCCCCAACAACAAACTCAAACTCCCCATAACTCCCCCCACCCTGCACCCCTGCTGCAGCTTAAAAAGCCCCCCCAACTTGCAGTGTGCCTGTCGCCCTACAAAAACAAAAATCTACAAAAAGTACCCTAAGGGAGGAAAAGAGCACCCCTCGTCCTCCCGCAACCCTCCACAGTTACTGCACTCTGTTCAAATCTTCAAATATGGTCAAATCAAGTCAGGCCGGCTTTGAGATATCAGCCCTGTCCATCCCGGCCACTGTCTCCATGCTCAGCTGTGTCGTCCCCGGTCCGTCGCCGGGGCAAAGCGTCCAGCCATTCGTCGGCCATAACAGGAGAGTCAAAAAAGAATGTCCGATCTTCATGCACCACCCGTAGTCTGGCGGGGAAAAGCATGGCATACTTTAGGTCCCGCTCCCGAAGTCTTCGCTTCACCCCCAGGAAGCTCTGTCGCTGTCTCTGCACCTGCTGGGTAAAGTCCGGGTAAAAATTCACCGACGCATTCTGGAAGGGGACTGGGCCCGTCACCCTCGAGGCTTGCAGGATAGCGTCCCGATCTCGAAAATGAAAGAGCCGGGCGACAATCGGCCGCGGCGGGGCACCCGCCTTGGGCCGTCCGCCCGGCACCCTATGGGCCCTTTCCACCGCAAAAAACTTCCCAAGGCCCTTAGGCTTCAGATGATTGAGGACCAAATCTTCCACAAGCAGGTCCGCCGAAGCCTCATCCGAGGACTCCGGGACCTCGATTACGCGCACGTTGTTGCGCCTGGACCGGCTCTCGAAGTCCTCCAGCCGGCGGGCGGCGAGGTCACTCTCGGCCCTCAGCTTCTGGACCTCGTTCTGCAAGTCCGCAACCTCATCAGTGAGGCCCGTGGTCTTGTGGTCCAGGTCCTTAACGCGCTCGTTTGTCTTGCCCAGGTCCGAGCGGATCAAGTTGACATCCACCAGGATGGCGTCCACCTTATGCGCCAGGGCCTCGAATTGCCTCCCCATCGAGGTCTGCATCCCATCAAGCGCGCCCATGACATCCTGCAGGGAGAGCTCCGGGGTCCCAGGCGAGTCCTCCTTCTGGGCATCCGGCGCCTGGCTCGATCCACTCGGCGATGTCTTCAGGAGGGCGTAGCGGTCCATACTGTTGACTTGGGAATACGTTCCCCGCCTGGTGGACTTAGTCTTCAGCCGATCTCCTTCTGCCTTGCCCGACATAATGGACTCCAGGCAGTCCAATGCAGTGAGGACCGTCCCCTCTCAGAGAGAGGTATAGAGAGCGAGCAGGTCCACCTTGTTCTGCCAAAGTAGCCCACCGAGCGTCCCTGGGGTTATAGAGCCACCCAGAGCACTACAGTGTCCGGGCAGACAAAGGGAACGAAACCGAAAGTGAAAGAGCGAGGGCCTCCGTCCGGCAGTTCACACCTCACCAGGCCGTTGTTGATCAACTAGGAGTCGGGCATCCTGCCAACTCTAGCCCCTGGCATCTCCGGGAGTTAGGCCGCAATCTTTCGCCAGTCATAAGTCCGGTTCCCGATGGGCGATCCGACCGCGGGTAGCATCAATCGCCTCCCTGACAACTCAGCAACACGGTGCCATGCATACCATCAGGATTAGAGTCAGGATAGTCGACGGAGGGCGCGAGGGTCTCGGGAGCTCTAAGCTCACGCGGCCATCTTGGTCAAGCGCTAGGCTCCTCCCACCTCTTCTGGGGTTTTTAATGCCGTGCCAGTGAGACAACTCAGCGTATGGGAGGAACCCGTTAATATCAAATAGGTGTCCTGCAGGTTTACAGGTCGAGGCTCGCCATTGTGGGAATGCCCGCGATTCGAGTCCTGGAGGGAAGTCCGGGTTGTTGAATAAGGGCATGAGTGGCGAGGGGAAGGAGGTAAGGTGACGCTGGGTCGCCACCGCGTCCCACACCCGTACCACTGAACGAGTGATGGGAGATCTATTGAGGTACTTTGGTCTATCCGAAGGTTTCAGGAATGGTAACTTCCACAAGGAGAGGCCTCCCATCGCTCTGTCTTGGAAAAGCCATCTTTTCTCTGACTCAGGTCTACTCCATTCTACGAGGTAGCGAAGTTGCTTTGCTCTGTAGTAGGTCAGTAGGTGGGGAATCCCCAAACCTCCTTCGTCCGGGGGTCGGTAGGCTAAGTCTCTACGTACCCTCTGGCGTTTCCCTGCCCAGATAAAATGGTGTATCTCTTGTTGCAATGAGTGAATATAACGCATAGGGGGTCCAACTGGAATAGTCTGAAATATGTATAGCATTTTAGGCAAAATTGACATTTTAATCGCTGCAACGCGGCCTAACAGCGACAGGGGATAAGTCTGCCACTTGCGTAGATCCCGAGTGATTTGGGAATGGAGGATGGAATAATTTTGTGCAATTGTTTGGTCAGTGGACGGAGTCAGAGTTATCCCCAGGTAGGGGATTTCATATTGTGGTCGCAGTTCCCCGAACCCTAGAAATGTGTTCGCAGAAGCATTCTCGTTGAGGCCCAGCGGCAGCAGTATTGATTTCCCCACGTTGACTTTAAAACCCGATACTGTGCCAAAGTCATTCAGCTCCTGTAAGAACCCTGGGACAGAACGGCTGGGTGTGTCAAGAGTTGCCAAGATGTCGTCCGCAAATAAATTAACAGTATGACGTTCCCCCCCGAAGGGGATGTCCGAGATGTTGGGGTTGTCCCTGATCCGTTGCGCTAGGGGTTCGATGTACAGCGCAAAGAGCAGAGGTGAAAGAGGACCCCTGTCTTGTGCCTCGCCGGATGTCAAACGGCCGTGAACTGATCCCATTGACACGAATCGTCGCTGTGGGTTGATCATAGCAGCTCGCGACCCAGGCCCTAAAACGGTTCCCTATGCCAAAGTGCGCTAGAGTTTTATCCAAAAAACCCCAATCCACCCTGTCAAACGCTTTCTCAGCGTCGACTGGAAGTAATAAGGCGTCCAGTCCCATATAGTGGGCCTTGTCTATCAAGTGCATTAACCGTTTGGTATTGTCACTGCTTTGCCTGTTGGGTATGAACCCCGATTGGTCGGGTTCGATAATGCCTGGCAAGCCGCGGCCCAGTCTAGCAGCTAAGACACCCGTAAGTAGCTTTAGGTCAAGATTAAGTAGGGAGATTGGGCGGTATGTTGTGCACTGAGTGGGATCTATCCCGGGTTTGGGAATGACCACTATATCAGCTTCCAGCATGTCCGCAGGGATAGAACCCGGTCCCTCGAAGGAGTTGAAAGGGCGAGTTAAAATCGGGGCTAGGGGCTGGCAGAAGGCTTTGTAAAAACCCGCCGAGAATCCATCCGGCCCTGGTATTTCAGAGGTTTGAGGCGGGAGATCGCGCCTATGACTTCCTCCACTCTAATTGGCGCATCTAACGCTGTAGCGCCGGACGCATTTATAGCTCTTACCGCAGCCTGGCGGAGATAAGCCTCCCCTGTGCCGTCGACCGTAGGGTCTCTACTATACAGAGTTGCGTAAAAGTCACTAAGGGCTTCTGCGATCTGGTCATCGCCTTCGACCCGTTCACCGGATGAAATGTGAAGGGCCGCAATTTTGGAGCATTGAGTCCTGGCTCGGAGTTTGCTCGCTAGGAGCTTCCCCGTTTTATCTCCCCCGATATAGTAGGAGTGTTTAAGTCGTAAGGCGGCGTACTCTGCCCTATCAAGGTCAAGGCTAGCCAGTTGGGCCCTGGCCGATTTCAGCTGCCGCCACATTCGCGGGGCCCCAGTACGACTGTGTACTCTCTCAAGTTCTGCCACTTTGGCCGCTAACTCCTCCCTCTTCTCTTTGCGGATCTTGTTGTCTGCCGCGGAAATAGCTATTAGTTCCCCTCTCACTACTGCTTTAAGGGCTCCCCATAGTGCAGTCAAGGATGTTTCAGGGGAATCATTAGTCGTCAAGTAGTCAGTGATGCATTTATGCACCTGCTGTGAGACGTCGGGATCTTGTAGTAGGGATTCCCGGAGACGCCACCTTCCCTTTGGTCGGTGCAGGGGGCGTAGGTCAAGCGTCACAGTCACAGCGTCATGATCAGACAAAGCCGCCGGGACAATTTCAACGGTCTGGACCAGTGCGTTGAGGTCGGTCGACCCTATGAAGTAATCCAGTCGAGCATACGTTTGATGTGCATGGGAATAAAATGAGTATTGTATGCTGTGGGGGTGAGCTGCTCGCCAAAGATCTATCAGCCCCCTACTCTGTAGCCAGTCCCTCCCTGCACTCGAGAGCGCCCCTGCCCCCCCGTGGCGTTGACCTGATCTATCTTTACCAGAGTCCATGACTAGGTTGAGGTCTCCACCAATTAAAATTTGCCTGTCGTGGTGGCGAAGTACTTCTGACAGGGAATCTGTGAGAAAGGGCTCTTGACCAGCGTTGGGGGCGTAGAGGGATCCCACAATAACGGGGGTGCCCCCTACCCAAAACCTGTAAGCCAGCAACCTTCCCTTTATCTCTGCTATTTTGTCCCCAATTCCGCCATGAAAGTGTCGCGCCAACAGTATAGCCACCCCCCTTTCTTATCTGGCATAGAAGAATAGAATTGGTGAGGAAACACTCGAGATCTCATTCTGTGCCAATCTTTGGGTAACAAATGTGTTTCCTGCAACAGGCAGATCGAGGCCCCAGAATTCTCTAAGTAGCTCAGAATCGCCCGTCACTTGATGGGGTTATTCAACCCCTTCACATTGAGAGTGAGGACTTGGGTTGCAAGGGTAGACACAGTAGTTCGCTGAGTGTGTGTCAGCTGAGCAACAAAAGTTTGTGCTTATGAGAAGTTGACTCAATGACGCTGAATAAGCTCCCATGCCTGGAGGCAACCTGCCTCCGTAGTCTCCTTTAGGCCGCACACCGGTACCCCCCTCCCCCGCCTTCCCCTCAACTCCCATCCCATCCCTCCCGGTTCTCACCCTCACCCAAACCCCCACGAAACATTCCCAAATACCAAACATTGTCCAATATCCTCAGCACGAGCTGCGGACATACGGGAAGAGATTAGCAGGGTGAACATGGTGTCCGGGCGACCTGGGCTCCCAGCCCGCCACACCCCCCCCACCGGTAGCGAAAATGTGATGCTTAGTGTAGTCCCCATAATGAGATTACGGGGAGTCGGGCCTAGAAGTGTCTCTCGTTACTGGTGCGAGGGCCGAGGCCCTTTCGTTGGTCATCGTGGCGCGATCCGGCTTCACGTTTGTCATAGGTGAACGTCGTCTTCCCACTTGCTGCCAGCCATCCCTTGATGATCGTTGCGATGGTTTTGGAGAAGAGTCGGGACTGCGCTGAGTAAGGCCGAGTAAGTCGGATACCTCCTGGAAAGAGCGGAGTTGGTGCAGCCTGCCATTCCACTTGAAGATTAAACTAAAGGGATGGTCCCACGAGTAGGGCACTCCGTTGGCTTTCAGGAAAGTTGTCACTTCTCTGAAAGCCTTACGCTTCTGAAGGGTGATGGAGGCCAAATCTTGGTAAAGAGCTATAGCTTGCCCCTGATACGTGAGTGGTTGCTTTAGGCGAGCCTCCCTTAAAATACGCTCCTTCAGGGGGAAGTCCGGTAAGAAGGCCAAGATGTCTGGCGGGTGAGCCGGTGCCTTTCTCCCAAGGCCCACCCTGTGGGCGTGGTCGATCGGACCTCAAAGTCATTGCCAACCCCCAGATTGTCCCTGAAGAGACCCTGGAGGTATTCAGTCACATTTGTCCCTTCCGCTTGTAATGGGACACCTCTCACGCGGATGTTGTTGCGTCGGGATCTATTTTCGAGGTCTTCTGCGTGAGCTTGAAGGTCGACCTGCTGATCCCTATGTCGAAGGACTTCTTGTTGTAGCTGCTCTACTTCTTCGGATTTAGAGTGCTCGCCATTCTCTATGGCTGCCACACGCTCTCCCAACTCATCTACGTCGCGGCGGATTTCCCGAACCTCTCCTGCCACCTCCTGTTTAAGTGTTTGAAAGTCTTCACGGAGGGTGTTAAAAAGAGTTTCAAGGACTGCGTCGATGATGGGGAGGTAAGGCTCCCCCTATCTCCAGCTGCTGACCCTTTTGTGAGCATTTCTTTTAAAGAGCGATCCCCTTTTTCCGCATGTTGGCCATGCTGGTGTCACTGGTGGAGTGACTTAGTTGTCGCCTGTTGGTCGTGGCTGTGAGTCCGTGTGTGGGATCCGCCGGGGTGCTGCCTACAGTCTCTCTGAAGGGTGTTGGGCCCAAGTCCACCCTCACCAAGGCCAGGGGCGATCCTTACAAAGCCGGTCCTTGGCTGCGTCGGGATGACAGCGGGGGGGCTTGAATTGGGCTCCGACTAGGCCGTGGTCGAAGGCCCGGTCGTTGGGAGAGGCGCACCTCAGAGAGAGCCAGGACACGCAGCGCGGCGAGGGCCTCCCTGCTCAAGACTGCGTGTCTCCCAGGGGGGTCCGGGACTGGGCTGTAGAATCCTCTGGTAGACCTCCCTAGTCCGGGTGACACTTTCCTGCGTTACAGCGATGGCGGAGAAAGCCCAGAACCCACAGACCTTGATATCTGTCCAACTTCAGAGCCCCACTGTCAGTGCCCGCCGCTAATCCTGGGATGTCGCTCCTGAGGCCGCGATAGCCGCTATGGGGGGTGCAAGCACTGAGGTCCTGTCAGGGCCGGAGGCTGCTGGCCAGAGTCCCACAAAGGCCGGGTCTTAATGGCGCCGCTCGGACCGAGCCCTTTTGCACCGTTAACTTTTGCCCAGGGCGCGGAAAGTAATAGGCGGGGCGGGCATCGGGTGTTGCTCTCTTGGAAGGACGATGCGCCCCAAGCTACCTTTACGGGGACCACCCCCAATGTTGCCGGTCTCGTCGGGCGCCGCTGCAGCCTCTCTCCCACTCGGCAGCCGCCCCAAAAATCCAAGGCCTGGGAAGCGTACCTGGTGCTCAGAGCAGTATTGGTACAAAAGGGGTTGGTGATGGACGGAGCATCAGAGCCAATCAAACACTCACACCCAGTCAACAGATCTGGGATTGATCCATCACCATTCTTTAGCCCACTCCGCCACCCCAGTTCAGACATGGCCATATGCAAATCAGTCTGACCCTGTGCCTCATGGGAACAGTGCAGCCCAAACTGCCAAGCCAGGCCTTCCCTGGACCGGAAACAAGCTTCCTAGGACCGGTTTCTGGCATTTCAGCCGTCTTCAGCCAGGCTTGCTTGAATCCAGTGGCAAAGTGAGCAAGGGACTCACGTCTGAGCATACCCTGCCAACTTATGGCGAACAAAGCGGTACAAAAGGGGTTGGTGATGGACGGAGCATCAGAGCCAATCAAACACTCACACCCAGTCAACAGATCTGGGATTGATCCATCACCATTCTTTAGCCCACTCCGCCACCCCAGTTCAGACATGGCCATATGCAAATCAGTCTGACCCTGTGCCTCATGGGAACAGTGCAGCCCGAACTGCCAAGCCAGGCCTTCCCTGGACCGGAAACAAGCTTCCTAGGACCGGTTTCTGGCATTTCAGCCGTCTTCAGCCAGGCTTGCTTGAATCCAGTGGCAAAGTGAGCAAGGGACTCACGTCTGAGCATACCCTGCCAACTTATGGCGAACAAAGCGGTACAAAAGGGGTTGGTGATGGACGGAGCATCAGAGCCAATCAAACACTCACACCCAGTCAACAGATCTGGGATTGATCCATCACCATTCTTTAGCCCACTCCGCCACCCCAGTTCAGACATGGCCATATGCAAATCAGTCTGACCCTGTGCCTCATGGGAACAGTGCAGCCCGAACTGCCAAGCCAGGCCTTCCCTGGACCGGAAACAAGCTTCCTAGGACCGGTTTCTGGCATTTCAGCCGTCTTCAGCCAGGCTTGCTTGAATCCAGTGGCAAAGTGAGCAAGGGACTCACGTCTGAGCATACCCTGCCAACTTATGGCGAACAAAGCGGTACAAAAGGGGTTGGTGATGGACGGAGCATCAGAGCCAATCAAACACTCACACCCAGTCAACAGATCTGGGATTGATCCATCACCATTCTTTAGCCCACTCCGCCACCCCAGTTCAGACATGGCCATATGCAAATCAGTCTGACCCTGTGCCTCATGGGAACAGTGCAGCCCGAACTGCCAAGCCAGGCCTTCCCTGGACCGGAAACAAGCTTCCTAGGACCGGTTTCTGGCATTTCAGCCGTCTTCAGCCAGGCTTGCTTGAATCCAGTGGCAAAGTGAGCAAGGGACTCACTGGACTGGAATGGCATGGTGAGCAAAAAAACGATGGATTTAGGCCCAGATCTCTGTACTGGGGTGAATGTATGACATTGTTCTGCATTCTGTCCATCAATTGTTGTTTTTGCATTTGTCACCCCGAGTGGGAAGGGTATGCTCAGACGTGAGTCCCTTGCTCTCCATGCCACTGGAATTAGGCTATCCTGGCTGACGAGGGCTGAAAGCCCGAAACCGGTCCTAGGATGCTTGTTTCCAGTCCAGGGAGGACCTGGCTTGGCAGTTCGGGCTGGACTGTTCCCATGGGGCACAGGGTCAAGACTGATTTGCATATGGCTGGGTTCAATCTGGAATGGCATGGTGAGCAAAAAAACGATGGATTTAGGCCCAGATCTCTGTACTGGGGTGAATGTATGACATTGTTCTGCATTCTGTCCATCAATTGTTGTTTTTGCATTTGTCACCCCGAGTGGGAAGGGTATGCTCAGACGTGAGTCCCTTGCTCTCCATGCCACTGGAATTAGGCTATCCTGGCTGACGAGGGCTGAAAGCCCGAAACCGGTCCTAGGATGCTTGTTTCCAGTCCAGGGAGGACCTGGCTTGGCAGTTCGGGCTGGACTGTTCCCATGGGGCACAGGGTCAAGACTGATTTGCATATGGCTGGGTTCAAACTGGAATGGCATGGTGAGCAAAAAAACGATGGATTTAGGCCCAGATCTCTGTACTGGGGTGAATGTATGACATTGTTCTGCATTCTGTCCATCAATTGTTGTTTTTGCATTTGTCACCCCGAGTGGGAAGGGTATGCTCAGACGTGAGTCCCTTGCTCTCCATGCCACTGGAATTAGGCTATCCTGGCTGACGAGGGCTGAAAGCCCGAAACCGGTCCTAGGATGCTTGTTTCCAGTCCAGGGAGGACCTGGCTTGGCAGTTCGGGCTGGACTGTTCCCATGGGGCACAGGGTCAAGACTGATTTGCATATGGCTGGGTTCAAACTGGAATGGCATGGTGAGCAAAAAAACGATGGATTTAGGCCCAGATCTCTGTACTGGGGTGAATGTATGACATTGTTCTGCATTCTGTCCATCAATTGTTGTTTTTGCATTTGTCACCCCGAGTGGGAAGGGTATGCTCAGACGTGAGTCCCTTGCTCTCCATGCCACTGGAATTAGGCTATCCTGGCTGACGAGGGCTGAAAGCCCGAAACCGGTCCTAGGATGCTTGTTTCCAGTCCAGGGAGGACCTGGCTTGGCAGTTCGGGCTGGACTGTTCCCATGGGGCACAGGGTCAAGACTGATTTGCATATGGCTGGGTTCAAACTGGAATGGCATGGTGAGCAAAAAAACGATGGATTTAGGCCCAGATCTCTGTACTGGGGTGAATGTATGACATTGTTCTGCATTCTGTCCATCAATTGTTGTTTTTGCATTTGTCACCCCGAGTGGGAAGGGTATGCTCAGACGTGAGTCCCTTGCTCTCCATGCCACTGGAATTAGGCTATCCTGGCTGACGAGGGCTGAAAGCCCGAAACCGGTCCTAGGATGCTTGTTTCCAGTCCAGGGAGGACCTGGCTTGGCAGTTCGGGCTGGACTGTTCCCATGGGGCACAGGGTCAAGACTGATTTGCATATGGCTGGGTTCAAACTGGAATGGCATGGTGAGCAAAAAAACGATGGATTTAGGCCCAGATCTCTGTACTGGGGTGAATGTATGACATTGTTCTGCATTCTGTCCATCAATTGTTGTTTTTGCATTTGTCACCCCGAGTGGGAAGGGTATGCTCAGACGTGAGTCCCTTGCTCTCCATGCCACTGGAATTAGGCTATCCTGGCTGACGAGGGCTGAAAGCCCGAAACCGGTCCTAGGATGCTTGTTTCCAGTCCAGGGAGGACCTGGCTTGGCAGTTCGGGCTGGACTGTTCCCATGGGGCACAGGGTCAAGACTGATTTGCATATGGCTGGGTTCAAACTGGAATGGCATGGTGAGCAAAAAAACGATGGATTTAGGCCCAGATCTCTGTACTGGGGTGAATGTATGACATTGTTCTGCATTCTGTCCATCAATTGTTGTTTTTGCATTTGTCACCCCGAGTGGGAAGGGTATGCTTAGACGTGAGTCCCTTGCTCTCCATGCCACTGGAATTAGGCTATCCTGGCTGACGAGGGCTGAAAGCCCGAAACCGGTCCTAGGATGCTTGTTTCCAGTCCAGGGAGGACCTGGCTTGGCAGTTCGGGCTGGACTGTTCCCATGGGGCACAGGGTCAAGACTGATTTGCATATGGCTGGGTTCAAACTGGAATGGCATGGTGAGCAAAAAACGATGGATTTAGGCCCAGATCTCTGTACTGGGGTGAATGTATGACATTGTTCTGCATTCTGTCCATCAATTGTTGTTTTTGCATTTGTCACCCCGAGTGGGAAGGGTATGCTCAGACGTGAGTCCCTTGCTCTCCATGCCACTGGAATTAGGCTATCCTGGCTGACGAGGGCTGAAAGCCCGAAACCGGTCCTAGGATGCTTGTTTCCAGTCCAGGGAGGACCTGGCTTGGCAGTTCGGGCTGGACTGTTCCCATGGGGCACAGGGTCAAGACTGATTTGCATATGGCTGGGTTCAAACTGGAATGGCATGGTGAGCAAAAAAACGATGGATTTAGGCCCAGATCTCTGTACTGGGGTGAATGTATGACATTGTTCTGCATTCTGTCCATCAATTGTTGTTTTTGCATTTGTCACCCCGAGTGGGAAGGGTATGCTCAGACGTGAGTCCCTTGCTCTCCATGCCACTGGAATTAGGCTATCCTGGCTGACGAGGGCTGAAAGCCCGAAACCGGTCCTAGGATGCTTGTTTCCAGTCCAGGGAGGACCTGGCTTGGCAGTTCGGGCTGGACTGTTCCCATGGGGCACAGGGTCAAGACTGATTTGCATATGGCTGGGTTCAAACTGGAATGGCATGGTGAGCAAAAAAACGATGGATTTAGGCCCAGATCTCTGTACTGGGGTGAATGTATGACATTGTTCTGCATTCTGTCCATCAATTGTTGTTTTTGCATTTGTCACCCCGAGTGGGAAGGGTATGCTCAGACGTGAGTCCCTTGCTCTCCATGCCACTGGAATTAGGCTATCCTGGCTGACGAGGGCTGAAAGCCCGAAACCGGTCCTAGGATGCTTGTTTCCAGTCCAGGGAGGACCTGGCTTGGCAGTTCGGGCTGGACTGTTCCCATGGGGCACAGGGTCAAGACTGATTTGCATATGGCTGGGTTCAAACTGGAATGGCATGGTGAGCAAAAAAACGATGGATTTAGGCCCAGATCTCTGTACTGGGGTGAATGTATGACATTGTTCTGCATTCTGTCCATCAATTGTTGTTTTTGCATTTGTCACCCCGAGTGGGAAGGGTATGCTCAGACGTGAGTCCCTTGCTCTCCATGCCACTGGAATTAGGCTATCCTGGCTGACGAGGGCTGAAAGCCCGAAACCGGTCCTAGGATGCTTGTTTCCAGTCCAGGGAGGACCTGGCTTGGCAGTTCGGGCTGGACTGTTCCCATGGGGCACTGTGTCAAGACTGATTTGCATATGGCTGGGTTCAAACTGGAATGGCATGGTGAGCAAAAAAACGATGGATTTAGGCCCAGATCTCTGTACTGGGGTGAATGTATGACATTGTTCTGCATTCTGTCCATCAATTGTTGTTTTTGCATTTGTCACCCCGAGTGGGAAGGGTATGCTCAGACGTGAGTCCCTTGCTCTCCATGCCACTGGAATTAGGCTATCCTGGCTGACGAGGGCTGAAAGCCCGAAACCGGTCCTAGGATGCTTGTTTCCAGTCCAGGGAGGACCTGGCTTGGCAGTTCGGGCTGGACTGTTCCCATGGGGCACAGGGTCAAGACTGATTTGCATATGGCTGGGTTCAAACTGGAATGGCATGGTGAGCAAAAAAATGATGGATTTAGGCCCAGATCTCTGTACTGGGGTGAATGTATGACATTGTTCTGCATTCTGTCCATCAATTGTTGTTTTTGCATTTGTCACCCCGAGTGGGAAGGGTATGCTCAGACGTGAGTCCCTTGCTCTCCATGCCACTGGAATTAGGCTATCCTGGCTGACGAGGGCTGAAAGCCCGAAACCGGTCCTAGGATGCTTGTTTCCAGTCCAGGGAGGACCTGGCTTGGCAGTTCGGGCTGGACTGTTCCCATGGGGCACAGGGTCAAGACTGATTTGCATATGGCTGGGTTCAAACTGGAATGGCATGGTGAGCAAAAAAACGATGGATTTAGGCCCAGATCTCTGTACTGGGGTGAATGTATGACATTGTTCTGCATTCTGTCCATCAATTGTTGTTTTTGCATTTGTCACCCCGAGTGGGAAGGGTATGCTCAGACGTGAGTCCCTTGCTCTCCATGCCACTGGAATTAGGCTATCCTGGCTGACGAGGGCTGAAAGCCCGAAACCGGTCCTAGGATGCTTGTTTCCAGTCCAGGGAGGACCTGGCTTGGCAGTTCGGGCTGGACTGTTCCCATGGGGCACAGGGTCAAGACTGATTTGCATATGGCTGGGTTCAAACTGGAATGGCATGGTGAGCAAAAAAACGATGGATTTAGGCCCAGATCTCTGTACTGGGGTGAATGTATGACATTGTTCTGCATTCTGTCCATCAATTGTTGTTTTTGCATTTGTCACCCCGAGTGGGAAGGGTATGCTCAGACGTGAGTCCCTTGCTCTCCATGCCACTGGAATTAGGCTATCCTGGCTGACGAGGGCTGAAAGCCCGAAACCGGTCCTAGGATGCTTGTTTCCAGTCCAGGGAGGACCTGGCTTGGCAGTTCGGGCTGGACTGTTCCCATGGGGCACAGGGTCAAGACTGATTTGCATATGGCTGGGTTCAAACTGGAATGGCATGGTGAGCAAAAAAACGATGGATTTAGGCCCAGATCTCTGTACTGGGGTGAATGTATGACATTGTTCTGCATTCTGTCCATCAATTGTTGTTTTTGCATTTGTCACCCCGAGTGGGAAGGGTATGCTCAGACGTGAGTCCCTTGCTCTCCATGCCACTGGAATTAGGCTATCCTGGCTGACGAGGGCTGAAAGCCCGAAACCGGTCCTAGGATGCTTGTTTCCAGTCCAGGGAGGACCTGGCTTGGCAGTTCGGGCTGGACTGTTCCCATGGGGCACAGGGTCAAGACTGATTTGCATATGGCTGGGTTCAAACTGGAATGGCATGGTGAGCAAAAAAACGATGGATTTAGGCCCAGATCTCTGTACTGGGGTGAATGTATGACATTGTTCTGCATTCTGTCCATTTGCAACAGAGCAGTATTGGGCAGTCCTCAGTCCAGGTGTGCCCCCCGCCTCAGCGCTGGAGTCACCCACCAGTCGCAACGTAGTCGTGGAGGGGAGCTGCCGATGGGTCAGGAGCTCTGGGCCGCCTCACCAGTCCGGGGAGGGCGCACTGTGATCCGCAGCTCCGCAGCGTCAAGGCGGCATTTTCTGGTGGCGGCGCCTCGCTACGGGAATGCCAAAATTAGGCGAAGATGGGACGGGACCACTCCACACACCCCAAGCGCACACCAAGGATGGCAGCGGGAGCAACTTCCGTCGGGGGAGCTGAATGAGCGGCAGCCCCCGGGGTCCAGAAAAGCAAAGGCCGCTCTAATCTCCACAAGGCCCGGGGTAGCTCCGCTGCAGAGTGAGTGCCCCTACTACCCCAGCATCGGTGTGCACTGATTCGCCCTCCGGTCGCCAGGCCCCTCCTTTGCTTGCTTCTGGGGCCGACATGCGCCTGATGGGTCCCACGCCATCGCGGCTAGGCCCAGAAGCAGCGCCCTCGATTTTCGTGCCTCCGGGCCCAGTACACCTCCAGCCGGGCGCGTGTCAGTCCGGGGGACCGCTCGCCCCCCCTCCGCATCAGAGCCACTCACCTCCTGTAACGCGCTCCGGTGCGTGAATCGCCGCTCCGGAGCTGTCTCGTAGGCAAAACACCAGGCCAGAGAGGACGCCCGCCTCCGTCACCAGCAGCTACCGCTCGGGCGCCATTTCGTCTCAGGAGCGCCGGAACGTCCACCAGGTCAGTGCGCGGGTTTTCGCCGGTCGGAGGGCTCAACGGACCCCTCGTCGTGGGACCGCTATGCCCCTGCTTGCCAATCCGGTACTTGCTGCATAATTTGGGGGACTGCATGCGCTGGATAACCAGGGGCGAAGGGCCGCGGCGGGGAGCCTCAGTATTTCACGTCTGGTCAGGTCGCCATCTTGGTCACGCCTCACACGACATGTTTTGATGCAGCCATTCCAAAGTTAGCATTTACCGCGAGGTTATAATGCACTTAAGAGTATATGGTCTGGCTGTATCACAGAACAGCCATAAGGAAGGATTTCCGAAAGCTGCAGAGGGGCTCAGCTCATGCTTGGGCACCCTCTCACACAAAACCAAGCACTCTGCCTTCAGGATTGTCAAGGCCTGCCATAGGAGTGGCTTATAGGTTTATATGTGTCTGTATATATATGTGTGGATATAGGTAGCCTATACCACTGTAAGGGGTGCAAGCACACTCTTACCCAGGCTGCAGTAGCAGACCTTTGGTGCCATTTTGGAGTGCTTCCCAGGGGTGGCATGATACATGCTTCAGCCCCTGGTAGGTCTCTGAGGTACCTATGCCCTAGGTACATAGTATACCATATACTAGGGGCTTATAAGGCACTCCAGAATCCAATTTTAAATGTACCTTATGTACATGGAAAGCAGATAGACTGGGGCCCTGAATAGCAGGATCCTAGTCCAACTGAGTCATAAACCAGCAAAACACCAGGAAAAAAGTGGGGGCAACCATATAGTCAGATTACACCTTCCCACAACAGCTTTCTCATATAATCTGTAAATCACATAAAGATCAGACCAACACTTGTCAATATCCTTAGATGCTGAAAAAGCGGTTAATTGGCCCTATCTGTTCAGAATACTCCATAGAGCAGCTTTCAATGAATCTTTGTAAGGCTTTTCTGTTGGTCTCCTTCAGCAACAGTAACTTCCAACAGCTTCTGTTCAGAACAATTCACCACTACCAGGGGTACATCGGGGGGATGTCCACTCTCCGGACTTCATCTGTTGGTGCTCGATCCATTGGCAGACAAAATCAGAAGCTCTGCTTCGATCACATGAACAAGTTTTGCTCAAAGGCTTTGAAACCGCCGCCAGTGAAACAAAACATCTCTCTCTAGATGACATCCTGCTTTTGCTTATGACCTGGAACACCTCATTGTCTCATGTACTAGACATAACAACTCTCTTTGGTCGATTCTCTGGCTATAAAATCAACTCGAGCAGAGGTGAGGTCCTGCCTTTGAACCGCACACCTTATTCCGTCATAACTGGATCATACTGTCAATGGTCTACCACCAGGATAAAATACTTGGTTGCCCAAGTAGGCAATGACTTTTTATCCACAGCTCACAAAAAAACCTGGAGGCAATACTTGCAAAAACAACGCTTGACTTTCAAAAAAGATCCACTGGCAGCTTTCACTATGGGGGAGGATACAAACAGTTAAAGATGTGAGCACACACTGATTTAACTACTTGTTTGGAATGATTCCATTCTTCTTCTCAAGCAGCCACCGCCTGATCTTGGAATAGCCAATGTTTCTCGGATTCCCATCTGCTCCACTCCACTAGATATCTCAGTTGAGCTGCCTGAAAGTAGAGTCCCAGGTCAGGAATCCCCAATCCCCCCGCCTCCGGAGCTAGCACCCCCAGCGCCCGTCGCATTCTCGGTTTCTTCCCGTTCCAGATAAACCGGGCCAGATCTGACTGCATCGTTCAAATCCATCCCACCGGCGGACGGAGAGGTATAGCGCGGAAGAAGTAGAGAATCTGTGGGAGGATGGTCATTTTAACCGCCACAATCCTACCCAACCATGAGAGGGGATAATGCCGCCACCTGTCAAGTTCCCGGCGAATCCTGTCCCGTAGCTGTGCGTAGTTCGTCTGCACCACCTTAGAAAGTGATGGGGCCAGTTGGATCCCTAAGTATGATATCGTGTCCGCTGCCCAACGAATGGGGAGTCGGGATTGCAAGTGATCTCTAGTGGACCGTGACAGCGACAGGTCTAGGGCTAAGGATTTCTCCTCATTCACTTTGAACCCGGCTGCTCGCGCGAAACCCTCCAGTTCTGCCCAGCACGCTGGAAGGGCGGGGCCCGGATCAGATAAGGATAATAGTACATCATCTGCATATAGACTGATGGTATGGACGAAGCCCCCAAATCGAATTCCTGTGATTTCCGGATTTTGGCGCACCCTCTGAGCCAACGGCTCCATATAAAGGGCAAAGAGGAGGGGGGACAACGGATAACCCTGCCTTGTGCCCCTCTCAATGTGAAATCGAGAGGATGTGCACCCGTTCACTCTAACAGTGGCTGTGGGGTATCGATAACAGTTGAGAATATGTGTGCGGAATCGGTCGCCTATACCTGCTCTTTCCAAGACTTGCTCGAGAAATGGCCAATGTACCCGGTCGAACGCCTTTTCAGCATCAATGGCGAGCATCATGAATTCTCCCGGGACCCGATTAGCCCTTTCTATAAGATGCAAAATCCGCTTAGTATTGTCAGTCGTCTGCCGCTCAGGGATGAAGCCTGCCTGATCCGGGTCTATGAGTCCTGGCATAAGAGGGCCAAGGCGAGAGGCCAATATCCCCGTATATAATTTAAGGTCTATGTTAAGGAGTGATATCGGGCGATAGGAGCCACACTGCGAGCCGTCCTTGCCCGATTTAGGAATCACCGCTATCGATGCCTCCAGGAGGCCACCTGGAATAGCTCCCTGAGCGGCGAAGGAGTTGAACAGCTTAGCGAGGATCGGGGCCAACAGGGAGCAACATTTCTTATAAAAGAGAGCGGGAAAACCGTCTGGACCGGGAGCCTTTCCCAGTTTAAGCCGAGAAATGGCAGACACCACTTCCTCCGTTTGAATGCTTCTTTCTAGTTGCTCGGCCTGCTCCGGGAATAAAGCCGGCAATACGACAGAATCCAGGAAGGCCACCCCCTCAGAGCGGGCCAGCGGGGCCTCCGCATACAAGGACGCGTAAAAATCACGGAACGCCTCCGCAATCTCTCTATCGTCCGTTGCCGTCGTGCCGTCTTCTCGAGAAATCAATTTAACTCCCTGCCGCTGACGAACCTCCCTGAGCTTATGAGCCAAAAGGCGCCCACACCTGTCCTCACCCGCATAGTAGGCATGTCGCAGCCTCAGTGCCGCAAACTCCGCCCTGTCTTGGTCGAGCGCTGCCAGCAGCTGGCGAGCCGCTTTGAGTTGCCGCCATACACTCGGGGCTCCCGTCCGCTGGTGCATCCGCTCCAGCTCCCGCACCTGTTGTGTAATCTCGTCCCGTTTGTGTCCGCGCTCCCTATTATCCGCCGCCGAAATCGACACGAACTCTCCTCTAAGGACCGCCTTCAGCGCTGCCCATTGTGTTGCTAGCGAAGTGTCTGTGTTGTCATTATGTGTGAGATAATCCTGAATGTTGCGCTGGATGTGTTGGACCACCACTTCTCGGTGCAAGAGAGCATCTCTGAGACGCCACACTCTGGAGGGGCGCGATGTGGGTGGGAGAGTGAAAATAGCGGTCACCGGAGCATGATCCGATAATGACGCCACCCCTATGTCCGCAGCGGTCGAGAGTACCCGCATCGGTGAAGAAACCAATAGATGATCTAATCTGGCGTAGGTCTTATGCGCATTAGAATAAAATGAGTATTCCCTGTCATGGGGATGCAGGGAGCGCCAAAGATCGCATAGCCCTAAATCTTGCAAACGCACAAGGCCTTCCGCAGAAATGGCTCCGGCCTGATGAACACGCTGACTGGATCTATCCTGTACATTGTCGAAGACCAAGTTAAAATCCCCCCCGAGAATGATATGGCGGTCCGGGGTAGTCGTGGCCTCTGTGAGTGCAGAGTGTAAGAATCGCTCAGGTCCCTCATTCGGGGCGTATATAATAGTAAATGGCATCCCCCCAAGGGCAAAACGATAGGTCAGGAGGCGCCCCTTGATCTCGGCCACTTTATGAAGTACCTCCCCCCGGAACCGTTGTGCCACTAGGATCCCCACCCCTGCCGTCTTAGTAGGTCCGGAAGAAAAGAACTGAGCGGGGAACCTCCGAGACCGAAGGCGATGGCAGTCGCGCGCTAGTAAGTGGGTTTCCTGCAGGAGACAGAGGTCTGCTTGGGAATTTTCTAAGAACGATAGGACAGCCTTACGCTTAACTGGGTTATTAAGACCTCGGACATTCAGGGTCAATACCTTAAGTGTAGCGGGTGGCATGGTATGTATCACATGAGGGACACTGCAGCTGTAAAGCAACATACATTGCGGTTCTGGGTTTTCCGATTTGGAGGCGAATCAGGGGCACGGGAATGCAAGTGGAGGCTCCGGCTTGAAAGGGAAGGCGAGCGTGGGGCCCCAGTCTCTCTCCCTCCCCTACCCCAACCAACCCCTTCAAAAAAAAAATCAATACAATAAGAACTGAAAACATATAGTCCATCACATGTCTGCGACTGGTAAAAAGTCATTGGGGGATGTCCCTCAACCGTGGAAGGAAGCCTCCCTCCCGCCGGGGATCCGGATGCAAGAAAAGAAATACCTCAGGCACCGTGCATGTCCAGTTCAGCCACTCTGAGGACCTGAAAGATCCGTCGACACAGCTTCCAGCGCCGACAGACGGCCTTTCGTAATCTCCGCAGCTGGCGGTTTTTTAAGACGGCGTCTGCAACCCTGTTGGCGCCACCGAGGCCCAGCGGTTCCCGCACCTGCCGTGGAGGCCCCATCTCCGCCTTCTTCCTCTGGGAGATCCACCCCCAGCAGTTTGCCGGCCTCGGACAGGGAGCGCAGCTGGTACAGTTTGTCGTCTTTACGAAACACTAAGCGGAAGGGATGACCCCAGCTGTAAGGAATGTTGTTGCTCTGAAGGTGCATCGTGATGGGTCTGAACAGGTGCCTTTTTTGCAGCGTGAGGGTGGACAGGTCTTGAAACAACACCGGTCTATGTTCGCGAAATTGTAAGGGGTGCATTATCATCTCTTTGGTACCGTAGTCCTGCACGCACACCAAGAAGTCCGCCGGGGGGGCCGACGGTGCCCTGGGGGGGACCAACCCTATGCGCCCGATCAATCCCCAAGGTCGTGTCCAGCAGTCGCTCCAAGATGTGATTGAATAACTCCCTTGCATAGGTGAAAAGGTCTAATTCGGATGTTATGTCGACGAGAGCGGTTCTCGAGGTCCTCAAGGTGTACTTGAAGGTCCACCTGTTGGTCATGCAGCCGGATGATTTCCTGTTGTAGATTTGCGATTTCTTCGTCCTTTCCATCACTCTTGCCCTCCAGGTCCACCACCCTTTCACCAATACCGTCCATATCTCGGCGGACCTCCTTGAGCTCCGACGTGAACTCTTGTTTGAAGGTTTGGATGTCATCCCGTAGCGTGGTGAACATTGACTCCAGGAAGGCCTTCGTGATAGGCTCCGAGCCCCCGGCCTCCAGCTTCCCGTTTCCGCATCCCCCGGCGTCCGCCGCCGCAGCCATCTGACCACCCGGGGACTTGGAGAACAGATCCTTAATGTTTTTGTCCTGTCGTTTCCTGGCTGTGGACATGGCGCGACTCGCAACGCCCCGTGTGTGCACTGCAGGGGTCCTCCCCAAGGGGGCAAGACCCGAACGAAGCCCGGAAGGAGACCCTGTCCCCGCGTACAGTGAGGCCAATGTGCCCGTCAGCCTGTGTTGCCTCCGCTCCCGGTCACCGCGGGGGTGTCGCTATCGCTGGGGGCAATCAGCCAGTGCTTCCAGTCCACTTTCCAAACCTCTCTGCTGTCTTCAATCCTCACGCCCCCCTCTACGGGCAGCCTCCAGTTTCATACCGTCTTTGGGCACAGTGCGCGCCACCTCCATCCACTCCCCTCACCACGTAGCGGGGCCCAGCATCGTCTCGCCAACCAGGGAACCCCTCTGGTCCCAAAGGCGCGGCCCCCAGAGGCCCCACTCTGGCTCCAGGCCTCTCAGGTATGCTCTCAGGTATGCTCCAACAGTCACCGAGGGGGAAGCAGGACACACCGCAAGTCACAACTCCGGCTTAAAGCACCGGAAAGGCGCCGACCCCTCGGCCGTCACCAGGCCTCGCGCCCCTCCGTGCCTCGCCGCGGCTTCCTCTGCTGATCTGTCCCCGGCCCCGAAGGCCGACCTCTGCTGCCCAGTCTAAATGGGCCACCGACTACCAGCCCCAGGCCCCCAAGAGTCTCGGGACAATTGCCAGCTGACTCTCGGGCATGGGCATCTCCTCTGAGCCCAAGGGAGAACCGCTCACCCCAGCCCCCGCCTCGGTGACTCCTGGCCCAGGTGCTTAGGCCCTCCTCGTGTCACAGGGCCTGCGTGGCCTTCCGCGCCTCCCTCCGCGTCTGCTGTGGGCTTTCTGCGAGGGGGCCGGACGTCCCCCGGTTCGGAGGTCCTGCACTGCAGCCCCGGGACCAAATCCCAGCTCCTCAGGCACCAAGGGGTGCTCCGTGGCCCCGTCCCCTCTCCGGCGCCGCTCTCACGGGTCAGCGCAGCGGATCAGACCCGCACAGCCGCAGCACAGCTCCGCAGTCACCCGGGGGCTCCCGCTCCCCTCCGGAGATCGCTCACTCGGGCCCCCGCTGCTCACCGCTCGTTCCGGGCTTAGGGGCCTCCGTCGCCGCGTCCTCCGGCTCTCAGGTCACTCACTGGCTCTGTGCTCCCCAACGCGGCCTCTGCCACACCGCACACCGCCTCCGCCGTCTCTCGGCCGAAACAGCTCAAGGCCGCCGCATTTCACCCAGGCTGCGATGAGAAGGTGTCGCGGGTCACAGGGGATCAAAATCCCGGTACATGCAGCGCTAATAACGGCCCGACGGCCGGTGCTACACCCGGCCCTGTCGGGAGCTCCGAAGCAGGACGTCTGCTTACTCCGCCATCTTGGCTCCGCCCCCTTTAAGAAGGTTTTAATGAACCTTTGTATATTTGAATTGGAATTAATTGTTGTAAATTTGGTTTTATATTTTTTTTTATTGTTTTAGAAATTGCGTGGCTACTCAACTATTGTAAAAACACAAGAAATTAAATTGTATGCACTTTCATGCATTTTTAATGTGAAATAAAGTTTGATTTTGATTTGACTGTGTCTGATTGCATATGAATATGTCTTATTAGAGGCAGAATAAATGAGTGACAGTGTCTGATTAGAGACAGGTTAGACGGTGGGGGTGTCCAATTAGAGACCAAACCGATGGTGAAAGTGTCTGATTAGAGATAAAATAGAAGGTGACTTTCTTAGTGTACAGGAGCAGAAAGAGATGGACAAAGGTGTCCAGTTAGGATAAAGTAAATGTGTGGGTGCATCTGGTTAGGGACAGAGTAGACAGATGAAGGAGTCTTAGAAAAAGAATAGACAGGTGAAGGTGTCTGATGGAGGACAGACTGTCTGATTAGAGACAGAGTCGACGGTTCACCGTTTTTGATTACACTTCGAAGGAAATCGACAGAGATGTCTGATTAGGGACGGAATAAATGGATGAATGATTAGAGAAAAAAAGATGAACAAAGGTGTCTGATTGGGGCCTAATGGATTGGGGTGGAGACTGATTAAAGAAAGAAGAGACTGTTTGGTGTCTGATAGGAGACAGAAGAGACGGCCGAAGATGTCTGTTGTAGAGACAGAATAGACGGTCAAAGGTGTCTGATTAGAGACAGAAGGTATCTGACTTGAGACAGAATAAGACGGTCGAAGGTGTCTGATTATAGACAGAAGGTGTCTGACTAGAGACAGAATAGACAGTCAATGGTGTCTGGTGAGAGACAGAAGGCGGTCGAAGGTGTCTGACTAGAGAGCGAATAGATAGACGGTCGAAGGTGTCTGACTAGAGAGCGAATAGATGGTCGAAGGTGTCTGTTAAGAGACAGAATGGATAATTCTGGGAGATGTGGATATTATTTACAAATCTGCGGGTGATCCCGTTCTGTGGAGTCGCTTTGAAGGGAGATAACACGGCCCCTCTTCACAGACAGGCTGCACACAACTCCCGGCCATCCTTCTTGTCGACCAACCTATACAAGGGGGAGGCGGGGGCGGCGGTTAAGAATTAGGCACTCTTTAGCTATAGCCGAGACATAATCACAGATTGAATCAAAACAGGAAGAGGGCTTATCCTTCAAAGCTTCAAAACATCCCCCATCACCCCCAATACTGCAAAACTTTAACCCTATCGAATGTGCCCCTTTTTCCGATTGGCTGGCACCTCTATAGGCAGGGCGGTGATAGGAGTGAGGAGGAGCAGGGTCAGGCCGCAATACCTATATAAACTCAAGGGGTGAAAGGGTGCAGTACCCGTATGCTGAGTTTGATCGTGGGCAGGTGTCCTTTGGTTTGGGGTGGACCGCAGCAGAGGGGACCTCCTCCCCGGACGTGCTTGGCAGGAGAAGGCGCCGACCCCCACAGCGGACAGGTGAGAGACAGCACGGGGGCGGCAGAGCCCGAGCGCTTAAAGCCGGGCCCTGTCAGAGGGCAGGGTGCCAGGCTGGCATCTATCCGTGCAAGCCCCTGGAAGGAACCCCTGGGAGAGATTATTTCCTCTTCCTCTTTTCCTTCCTCTTTCCCTCCACACCCCTCCTTCATTCTTTCCTTCCGCTCTCATCCACTCCCCACTTCCCCAGGGAGTAACTGCTGTGTTCTTGGTGCCTTCCTGAGGCCGTAGTGTGTGTGGTAAACACTGTAATCGTGGTGTTGTTCATGTAACACTGGTGCTCATGAGTGTCACAGTGACAGCATCCGTGTAACATTGGTGTGACACGGTGTCACACTGGTGCTGTCCATGTTATGAGTAGTGCTGTTGCTATAAGTGCAGCTGCTGCCTGTAATCGTGCATGCACGACTGTAGCACTGGTGCTGCTGGCGTGACAGCGGCGCTGTTGTCTGTAGCTGTAGTGCTGCTGTGCTTTAAACTGAGGCCCACTGTATCATGGCTGCAACTGTTTGCCGTGCTGCGGCTGTTTTAACAGGGCAGGAGAGGCCTCGCAAGTTGTAATCGTGGTGTTGTTCGTGTAACACTGGTGCTCATGAGTGTCACAGTGACAGCATCAGTGTAACATTGGTGTCACACTGGTGCTGTCCATGTTATGAGTAGTGCTGTTGCTATAAGTGCATAAAGAACAAACTGTTTGCCAATACTGATAATCAATTTCAATTAATAATGAGAAAACAGCGCGGGAGAACTCAATCAAACCACACCAGCACTTTTTGTTCATTTGAATTTTTATCCATAATTATTTTGGACACCAATATACAAAAACACCACGAAAGATTTTTTACAAAAACACAATACAAAAGATTTCAAGACAATGACTAGCCGCCAATTTGGCATATCTCACCATTAACATACATACTTAATCATTCATACACCACTCCTCATTCATAAAACACACACTCACATATCCACTCCATGGTTCCCTGTATTTTCAATGTAATGGACCGAGGACCTAAACCAAACAAGGAAATGATTGACCAACTTATTTAGATGTGCATAAATCCTACTGATGGTAATTAATTTTATAATTCAACAAAAGTTGTTTTGAAATGCACAACAAAAGACAAATTTAAACCATTGTTTGGTATATCAGAAAAAGAAGGTCTACGTGTTTCGAACCTACTGTTTTTTAGGAGGGGTTCTCTTCAGGACCAAGACACTGTGGGGTAAAGAAAAAGAAAGAAGGTTTTACTTTAAAATGACTGAACGACCCAGAGCGCAACTCCATTACTCAAGAGCCTCAAGAAAAA
Organism: Triturus cristatus; assembly: GCF_964204655.1. Lineage (NCBI taxonomy): Eukaryota > Metazoa > Chordata > Amphibia > Caudata > Salamandridae > Triturus > Triturus cristatus. Next base: position 527,117,013 of record NC_140592.1, read on the forward strand.
ATTCAGAGAAAAAAATCTTACCGATTAAATGCTCACCAAGGAGTATAATTTCAAAATTCTCTAATGGAGAACCACTATAAAAGAAAAACAAATCAAAATAAAAGGAAAAGAAAAGTCTGTCAGCACTTTACTCAGTTTTTAGTCATTGGGTTACAGTGAGAATAAAACTCCACACTACGACTTACTATGTTGATGACAGGGATATTCGTGGTAAAGATCGAGGCGTCAGCCTCGGTTGGCTTGTCTCTTCTCGTTTTAGTTAGGCCATTTTTGTGCAAGCCCGAAGCTGGAATAAAAGGCAAAGGCGTCTAAAAAATACGTATGGAGACAGATTGTATACAAAGTATAAGTCTCCAGTTAAGCAGCGACATACCTGCCGTATGCTTTTGATGAGTTAGAGAGTCTCTGTATATAACCAGGCAATCGGGAAGGATTCTTCAAAATAGCGCCATATCTGAAACAGAAAGGCGAAGGACCGGCTTAATTAAAATGAAAGATTGAGATAGAACCTTGCAAATTCTCGTCCGCGTTGGACGCTGCTTACCTACTCCGTGGCAGTGCAATATTCTTTACGAACAAACGTCTCGACAAGCAGCGTGTACTTTCATTGCATCTCCACCGGCACTTCCGTATATTGTCCGTTAGGAATTCTGGGAAAACGCAGGTTGCTGGGAAATGTAGTTTGCAACTAAGTCGAAGTGCCAGGAACTGATCGCACAATGTAATAGATAACTACATAAGGAAGGGTGTGACAACACATCCAAAAAGCTCCATGGCGGCTGCAATGTTTTTACAGAAAGATACCTCTAGAGCCCACGTGTACTTACATCAAATTTCCTAATGGCACTTCTGTGTAATGTCCGCTAGAAATTCTGGGGAAACTCCTATTCTGGAAAATGTAGTTTGCAGCTAAATTGGAGTATGAGGAACTGATCGCAAAGTGAAATAGATGGCTAAATGGAAGCAGGATGGAAAAGTAAATGTATCTGCATATACAAAATGCTCCGAAAGTTGTCTCCTTACAATTTGTATATTTCTGATAATTCATTCAAACCTGTGATTGCAGTATCAAATTTGACAATAAGCATTGCTTCTCGTTGTGATCATTTTAATTCTAAATCACCTCCTCTAGGGTCACGTTCAACTTTTGAAATAACCGTCCAGTATAGATCTTTTTCTGTGTGTGCTTTTTTATTCCAATGATTGACAAGCGGAGCAGTCTCAACCTTCTTCCTAATTCGAGACTTATGTTGAGTTATTCTGTGTCGAACCTCTTGATTTGTTTTGCCTATGTACAACATAGGACATGGACATACAATCCCATAAATTACATACTTAGTCTTGCAATTTGAGAAAGTATCATGCTTCCAGTGAATTGATTTGTGGGAGAGCAATGCTCCTTCAATGGTTTGATCACAGCACATACATGTGCCGCATTTGTGGTGTCCTGTCACAGGTGTTAAACCCATCATTTGTCTTAATGTTGGTTCAAGGTTTTTTTGGTTGCTGCGCTAACTATATGATTAGATACACTTCTTTCTTTTTTGAAAGCGAATAGGGGTGTACTCGCAAGGGCTGGATCCAAGTTCTCTACCAAATGCCAGTTCTGATTGATAACTTTTTTAAGTTGATTAGAATTCGGGCAAAAGGTAGTGACAAATACTTGTCGTTGTGTAGAGGATTTTTCTTTTTTGTTCAACAATGTTTCTCTGGGAGTCCACCAGGCTCTCTTCATAGCTGACCTCACCAATTTTTTGGGGTAACCTCGATCTTGTAATTTTTCAACAAGGTTATTAGCATGTGTAGTATATTCGTCCTTGTAAAAACAATTACGCCGATTCCTTAAAAACTGTCCATAAGGCAGGTTCTCTTTTAGACTTCTAGGATGGTTACTCGAAAACAACAAGGCCTTGTTCCTATCTGAAGGTTTTTTATATAATGTTGTTACTAGGCCACCTTCGGCTGGATAGACTTCAACATCAAGGAAAGGAATCTTTTGAGATGAATAATTAATGCTAAACTTAATGTCTAGTGATCTTTGGTTGGGCTAATCAAAGAACTGCATTAATTGTTCAACATTTCCTGACCATGCCAGGAAAATATCGTCAATAAACCGCATCCAAGTTGTTTTGAATTGCTTGAATGGATTGTTGTTATATATGAACTTATCCTCATACATTGACATGTACAGAACCGCTAGTTCTGGAGCGAAGGGACAGCCCATCGCTACACCTTTTATCTGATAGAAGAACTCACTTCCAAAGGTAAAAAAGGTTTTTTGAGGGCAAACTTTGCGAGTTCAACAATGAACTCTGTAGGAACCCTCACGGGTTTCGATCTTTTTTCCAGAAAATGTGATAGGACAGCCAACGCTTCATCCTGTGGGATTTGAGTATATAATGAAGTGACATCAATTGTCACCATTATATCTTTGTTAATTTCGAATGTGACATCCTCAAGTTTATTGATAAAATCTGTGGTATCCTGGAGGTATGATGGAACCTCTACCATAAATGGCTTCAAAAAATGATCCACATACTTTGAAATTGGCTCATTCAAGGAATCGCAACCAGTGACTATCGGCCTAGCCGGCGGACAAGTCTCATTCTGATGGACTTTAGGTAAAACATAAAAAACTGGAATTCTAGGATGCTTGTTTTGTAAGTAATTGTACTCTTTAGGGCCTAGAAACCCTTGCTCAAAACCTTTTTTAAGAATGGCAAAAAGATTCCCTTGAAGTTCAACCGTGGGATCCTTAGGAATTCGTTTGTAACAGGCCGGATCATTTAGTTGTTTGAGCGCCTCCGCTGTGTATTCTGGGGTCCCCCAGACCACAATAGAGCCCCCCTTATCTTCCAGTTTTATGGTAACGGATGAATAATTTTTCAGTGAGACTATAGCGCCTCGTTGTGCCTTTGTGATGTTATGTTTTACATATTTGGTCCTCTTTTCCATATTCGTGATTGCAGAAAGAATAGTTCGCTCAAACGTAACTACTTCCTTCGGTATCTTAGTCACAGGAGGGCAGAAGTTAGATTTTTTGCGTAGCCCTCTCACTTCATTAAAGGTAGTCAGATCATTACCAGAGGAAAACATTTTAAGCCGAATTTTACGGCATAATTCAATTGTTTCAGTTTTCATCTTTATGAAATCTGTATTTCTCGTGGGAACAAACGTAAGGCCTTTATCAAGAATACTTTCTTCTGCCTTAGTAAGCAGACGTCCAGATAGATTGAAAATTGGGGATGGAATACATTTTTGTAATGTTGTCTCCGGGTGGTCATTTCCCAAGGCTGGATGTTGAATCTGATTCGTCCTCTTGATTTTTGCTGGCCTCTCCCTAAAAAAGATGGTCCCTGTTGTTGTTGGGCATTCCATCTTTTGTTGGTAATTGGACGTCCTTCACTACTACCTGTGTCACCTCCTGAAGAAGACGAAGTATCAGAAAACGAGATGAACTGATTCTTAGATCTACCTTGATATTCCGGGAGATATCTACGTGATTCTGCTCTAGTGTAAAAATCGGCCTGCAAATATGGATAAACAGTATCCAAGGCAAAATTCCTCTTGTCCTTCTCAAATTTATTACCTTTTTGATTGATTGTATAATCTTTGAACTCCAAAATCTCCTTCTCCACTTTCTCTAACAGAGTTTTTGAGTCTGTGATAGATTGATTATCCTTAATTTCTGTTTCCAGTAAAGCTATTTCGTCCAATTGTTGTTGTGAAATCCTGAGAGATGTTTCAACCGTAAGGACCATGAGGTCCCTGCTGCATTTGGTTTCTATGCAGCTATATCCCTTTTTATAAAGAGGATCCTCAGTGAAAATTACGGGGATATTACGTATTTGGAGTCCTCCAGGAATTCTGTTCTGATTTGTTTTTTCTTTAAACGTAATAGTTTATCAGATTCGTTTTGTGTTTGTGCTGTCACACTCAAAGAAGCTGAGGCGAATAACGGTGGAGCGCTCATGAGCTTTTTGATGTGGTCTTCGCTGTAAGCAAAAGTGTCATTTTCAGTCATTGTCAAAAGAAAAAGAAATGAATCTTCCAAAAGAAAATTTAAGTTAAACAATGAAACAAAAAGTAAGAAAAGTGTGAACTTCCTACTAGAACCAACAAATTCAAACAATAGTTCATGCGAATCTGAGGGGATTCGCTACCCGAGATTTCATATGAAACACCTCGCGGGAATGCACCCGCCAAACAACCAAGAACAAAAATGGGTGTGGCTCTAATCAGTAGTCCCGCAATCTTTGCGCGGGCCGCCATTTTGCGAGGTTAGCACTCTAGTAGTTGAGTGCCTCCATCCACGCTACTCCATAAAAGGGCATGCTCTCGCGACCGCGCAGCGCTGCCAAAAGTTTCTAATCTGGGAATTTGAACAGCTCGGGGGGCATTGTTTACTCGCTAGTTTTCAATCTATTTTAAAAACGGAAAATACTTAACCCTGATGTACAATACTTTGTTTGTTTAGGAATTATTTTTAATTCTGCTTTTAAATCGTGTGGAAAGCTGTGAATGAATTGCGAAGTTTGCACTTTACCTGGGGCTCGTTTCTGAGAGCCTTTGCCTGTTTCTGTGATGGTCCCGCAATCTTTGGGCGGGCCGCCATTTTGCGAGGTTAGCGCTCTAGTAGTTGAGTGCCTCCATCCACGCTACTCCATAAAAGGGCATGCTCTCGCGACCGCGCAGCGCTGCCAAAAGTTTCTAATCTGGGAATTTGAACAGCTCGGGGGGCATTGTTTACTCGCTAGTTTTCAATCTATTTTAAAAACGGAAAATACTTAACCCTGATGTACAATACTTTGTTTGTTTAGGAATTATTTTTAATTCTGCTTTTAAATCGTGTGGAAAGCTGTGAATGAATTGCGAAGTTTGCACTTTACCTGGGGCTCGTTTCTGAGAGCCTTTGCCTGTTTCTGTGATGGTCCCGCAATCTTTGGGCGGGCCGCCATTTTGCGAGGTTAGCACTATAGTAGTTGAGTGACTCCATCCATGCTACTCCATCCAAAGGCGCACCAAAGGCAAGCCCGTCTGCGCCCGTCCACGGCCGGATTGCGCCTTGCGCCATTCCCCCTGGCCCAAATCATGCAATCATATATGATAAATCAGCCTTGATGAACCTTCAGCACAAAGGTAAGGGTAACAAATGTCACCCTATCCACCCGAGAAATGTTTCTCAGGACTTTCACTGTCCTACGTGTAGCTTTGTCTTGGGAAATGGGCCTTATGCTTTCCACCATTCAAACAATATCGATCTTATTCAGTCTGACACACGTTTCTATAAAAAGCGTGCCTTAACGGGCGTCCTACTGAACACTAGATCCCTTCCCAAGCATAGGTACGAACTTGCTGACTTTCTTGAATTACATATGCCTGATATACTATTTCTCACTGAGACATGGACTCACAGTGCCTCTGACCCGGACCTAAATGTGGCCATACCTCTGGGCTATGACCTATTTAGAATTGACAGGATAGGTCAAAGGGGGGGAGGGGTGGCTATTGCTTATCGCTCACACATTAAAGCAACTTTCACAGATATTCCCCAGTTTAAAGAGGAGGCCATCCTGTTTAGTTTCAAGGTTACCAATACTGATGTTTTTAATGGACTCCTAGTTTATAGACCACCTGGGCCCAGGAACACTTTTATCGAAGTCATTGTGACTGTTATGGAATCCTGCATGGTACACTCTAATTTCTCCGTGCTGGGTGATTTCAATTTTCATCTAGAATCCGCAGATAATGCCGATACTAAGGAGTTATTAGATCGGTTTCTTAGTTTAGGACTGAAGCAAATTGTCACTAGTCATACACATACGGCCAATCATACCTTGAACGGAATTTTTTCCAACCATCCACAGACAAAGTTTGTTAAAACACTACCTCTGCCTTGGACCGATCATAGTGCCGTCTTTTTTGAAGTTCATACCAACGGATTCCAAAATAGAACCCTAGGTATAGACAGAACAGGGGTTGTACGCCCCTGGAAACAAATATGCAGTCCTGATCTTGAAGCTGCACTGCAGCCACAGAGCCCTTTAATGGACACTGATCCTGATACTGATCCTGATCGAGCAGCAGCACATTTTTACCGCTGGATTGAACCGTCAGTTTCAAGGCTAGCCCCGGAAACCTGTACACGAACAAACAGCAGACGAACCTCAGCCGCTTGGTATAACTCTAAGTTAAAAAACCTAAAGAAAATCTGTAGAGCTGAAGAACGTCTCTGGAGAAAGGAATACTCAGAGTCCGGAAAAAAACATTACAGAGAGGCGTTAGCAGTATATAAAGAAACCATAAATGAGGCAAAATCTATGTATTTTACTGAGAAAATTATGGCCTCTAAAAATACTCCCCCGAGAATTATTTAAGACAGTCACTAAATTAGCCACCTTTGGTAATGTAAAATCAGTTAACACAACAAAACAGTTCTGTGACAAACTTGCTAAATTTTTTCATGACAAGGTGGTTAAAGTTTACAATGAATTTTCTACTGCCACTAATGCTACTAGACAATAATTTTTTCATTCATTCATTCATTCATTAGTCTTTATTTCGATATTTCATCATAAAAGACATGACAATAACAAAAAACAAGTAAAATGACAATCGGGCATAATTAAAAATTCCATACAATATAAACCAGTATTGATCAAAGAACATATTACCAGACAATAAAATCCAAGTTGTTTAAAAAACAGATAAAAGTAAGAATTATAAAAAATAATTCTCAGTAATAAAACCACACAATTATTGTCAATTTCGATGACATCAAATATCAATAATAAAACAGGAAAACATCTCTATTAGCAGCAATCCGGAAGACCCCAGACTAAGTTATTGTTGTTGGAATGTTCCCAGCCCTAATGATCCACATCCAGCCAAGAAATTTAGCAACCGCTATAACCAGAGGTTCTTGAGTATTAGTTGTCAGAATTCTCAATGCTTCAGAACAGACTCGTGTGCCTAGATTCCGGCAGATGGATGTATGATGTTACAACGCATGCTTTTACAACGCATGCTGTTACAACGAAATTTTTACAACGCAAATGCAGTGACAACGCAAGTCTTTACAACGCAAGTCTTTACATCGACTTGCACTAGATGGCGTGCTAACATTAAAAAAGTGTAATTTACTATTCTAACTCCAGTCCACGTAACAGTAGGGAAGGTGTTTGGATAGTAAACTACACTATTTTTAATATTAGCACGCCATCTAGTGCAACTCGATGTAAAGACTTGCGTTGTAATGGCATGCGTTGTCAATGCATTTGCGTTGTAACAGTTTCGTTGTAATGGCAGTGCGTTGTAAAAGTTGCGTTGTAAAGGTTGTTCCCCCCGGCAGATAGGTACCAGCCACTTGTTACGTGGGGCAATATAGGCTGGACATACAAAAAATATATGGGCAATAGATTCTTTTTGGCCCGTACACCATTTGTAGACATCATCCTGCATGCCGTTCCAAGATTTGGTAAAGGATTTAATTGGAAGGCTTCCAACCCTGAATTGGTGATATAATTTATGATCACAAGACCTAGTAATAATATCCCAGTAATCCTCCATAAAGGGGACGATCTTGTGTTCATAAAATAAGCCAGTCAGGGAGGTGGCCTCAATCTTAGTTATATATTTGTGACACACTAATGCCCAATATGTTTCTTTAAAAACCTTTTTTGTGGGAAATTGGCTATTAGCGGGGTCAGACCACAAGTTACTCATCCCCATATCCACCAGGAACGTTCTAACTTCCTTAAACCATGGGATGTTACCTGAACCTGCAATTGATCTAACATCCAGGATTGCCCTGGCAAATGAATCAAGTTCTGGGGTAATCCATATCCGCCGCCAAAAGGCCAACGGCCTATAACGTGCCACATCCTCAATGGAATAACATCCCAGATCCATTAAAAGAGGTTTTAGTGGGGTAGAACCGGGGAGACCTATCAGATTCCTAAAAAATTTGTTTTGGACCTTAACCAACATGGATAGATCAGGGAAGCCCCATAGTTCTGCTCCATACAGGATTGCAGAGCTAATCCTTGAATTGTAAATTTTAAGGGCAGGACCTATCCTTTTGGTCAGGGACGAACGCTGTTCTTTAATTAAGCACCCTGTCAGCTGGGCAAACTTGAGAGAAAAAACATCAATCTGGGGTTTCCATTTTATTTTGGACTCTAATGTGATTCCTAAATAGGTCATCACATTAGTCTGGGCTAACTTGATACTGTTCATGGTTACAAAACCATCCACTTGCTTTTTCTTAGTAAGGATCATAAATTTGGTTTTGTTAACATTAACCTGTAGATCATTGTCGAAACAAAACTCTTCAAATTTATCCAGTGCCCGTTGTAAACCTATCTGGGTTTTGGATAATAAGAGAGTGTCGTCCGCAAACATAAGTAACGGCACTTTGGTGCCATCCAGGGATGGAGCATCCGTTGGAAAGGTAGAAAAATACTCCATAACCCTGTTAATAAACAACAAAAAAAGTGTTGGCGCTAAGACACATCCCTGTCTAACCCCACGTGACACAGTCAATTTGTTTGTGACCTGCCCTTGTAAACCCCAGCGAACACATGCAAAATTTCCCTCATGTAGCTTAATAACTAGGGCCAATAAATCCGAAGGCATCCCCATTTCGCTCAATGCCCTCCATAGCTTCCTCCTAGGCACCAAATGGAACGCAGACTTGAGGTCAATAAAGGTGGCATAGATGGTACCACCACCCAAACTCACCACACGCCAATATATCAATAATAACCTAAAAACTTGCTCGATGGTGCCTACGCATGGTTGAAACCCAGCCTGTAGTGGGGACAGGATATCCTCTTGCTCCATCCAACTCAGTATTCTTACGAGAACCATCCTTGCAACTATTTTTTGTATGCAATCGATCAAGCTGATCGGGCGGTAATTACCTGGATTGGAGCGGTCTCCCTTCTTGTAAATTGGCAAGATCTCAGCTCCCCGCCATGAATCTGGAATGTGTGCCCCAGTAGCCATTGGATTTGCAATAAATACTATATATGGCACCCAATTGACAATATCATTTTTATAGAGATCCACCGGAACACAATCCATGCCCGATGCCCTACCACTGGGGGCCTTGTTAAGGGCATCCTCTGCCTCCTTATTATCAAACGGTATAAATTGTTTATTTGTTGGAGAACAAGGGTTAAACTCCAATAATAAGTCTGGCAGCGAGTGATCAGTCCCAGCCCCTAATACAGAAAACTGAGCACCAAAATGATTAACCCAGTCTTCTGGGGAAACATAGTTTGCGGGGGATTGTGTTTGAATACCCTTACCCCATTGAACAATATGCCAAAACTTGGCCTGGTTTTTCAATCTGCTAGCATCGAGCAGATCTTTCCAATGCTGCTCGTCCCATTCTTTTTTGGCACAGTGCAAAGCTTTTCTATAATTTTGCCTGGCCATCTTGATGTTTGGCATTTGTTTGGACCTAATTGCCAGGGACAGGAGTTTATAAGATTCACGGCACGACTTATTGTACCATGATTTCTCTCTACTCTGGCTCATTATTTTCTGGGGTCTAGTGGGGTTAGAGAAATGGGATTTCAAACTTAGAAATAAGTCTTCATGAATGTTAGAGATGCTATCATTGATTTCCACCTGGGTATTAAAAGATCGCAATATGGCCAATGACCGTGCAACCTCTGATCTTATGTTTTCTAGAGCTTCCTTATCATCAAACACTCTTGCCCATCGAACTCTACGTAGATCATTTGTTAGTAGGGCATCAGCGGTGGCCACCACTGTTGGTTCATTACCAACCGACATTACAGTAAGGTTGATACTAAGAAGCAAAGGATTGTGATCGCTTTCAGGACGATCAATAATCATCATGTCATCCAAAATGGACCAATGTTCAATGTTGATTAAAAATGCTACTAGACAAGATGTTTTTAAGATGGACGAACCTGACATACAAGTTTCTTTACAAGAGTTTTGTCCCCTCACACAGGATAGAGTTTAAAAAACTATCCTGGCAATTAAATCAGGCTCTCCCTTGGATCCATGTCCAGTTACGGTCCTTCATATGGTTCCCCATACCATTGCCAAAAATCTGACACCCCTACTGAATAACATTCTTAACCTAGGACAATTTCCGGTTGAGTGGAAAAATTCCCTGATAAAACCTATTTTGAAAAAACCGACTCTAGATCCCTCCGAAGTTGCTAACTACCGTCCTATTACTTGTTTACAATTTCCGTCAAAAGTTCTTGAAAAAGTACTAAATGAGGAACTGCGGTCCTTTATAGAATCCAATAACAAACTGGATGCAGCACAGCATGGTTTTAGACCACGGCATAGCACTGAATCTGCATTGATTGCAGCTATTGAAAGTCTACGTGCGCAACTAGACCAGGGTGGAAAGGCCATTCTGGTAATGCTGGATTTATCCGCCGCGTTTGATACGGTGGACCACCGCATACTTCTTCAGCGGTTGGCGGAAATAGGGATTATTGATAAAGCTACAGATATTCTTCGTTCTTATTTGACTAACAGACAACAAGCTGTGATATTAGATGAGCACAAATCTCCCCTTTTTGTTATGCCATGTGGGGTTCCTCAGGGATCAGCACTTTCGCCTACCCTATTTAATATATATGTTACCCCACTGGCTAAACGTATTCGTTCCTTTGGTTTTAAGGTCATTTGTTACGCGGATGACACGCAAATTGTTGTCTCACTAACCGCCAATCCAGAGACTGTGGCAGAACGTTTTAAACTCTGCATGAGTCAGATTATTAGCTGGATGCAGAACAATTGTTTAAAATTGAATACCGGGAAGACGGAAGTGGTCATGTTTGGAAGGGACATCTCACTTTGGAACTCCAACTGGTGGCCCGCGACAGCAGGGCCATGCCCCCAGCCCATAAAGAAGGTAAAAAACCTTGGAGTCCTGATTGATGACCATCTCTCCTTATCAGACCAGGTCAATAGTATTACCTCATCTTGTTTTTATACATTGAAAATTCTTAGGAAAATTCTCCTTTCATCCCTATGTCCCTGAGGAAAATGGTTGTTACGGCGCTGATCCTGTCAAAAATTGATTACTGTAACTCACTCTACCTTGGAACAAAAAAAGTGTGATTTATAAACTCCAGACTTTGCAGAATGCGGCTGCCCGGCTATTATTAAAACTACCCAAATTTAGTTCTATTAGTCTAATTACTCGAGAACAACTGCACTAGTTGTCCATTCAACAAAAGTTGGTGCCAAATGCCCCTTAGGGCATGTGTGTGCGCCACATGTGCACACATGTCAATTTTTGGGATGTATCAGGGTGGCCTTTTGGCCCCCTTGCACCCTTGAAATTGCATGCGCAATTTGCAAGTACCTATTTGGTGCTTGCAAATTGAGCAAGAAATTCCCATTCATTCCTATGGGCCTCTAGGCCCATAGGAATGAATGGGAAGCTATTCCTTAATTGCGATTCGCAATTTGCTATTAGCAATTATGTACTATGTAGGAATCACTAATATTTTAGCGAAACCTAAATGCGTAGGCAATTGCGATTCCATAATTGCAATTCCTTAAAAATCGCAATTGCCTACATTGTTGCATGTGCCGACAAATCCTGTAATGGCTGCCTGCAACATTTTCTCACATGTTGCAGCAAGCCAATCAGAGAGCTTGCTCCCGTAGTAGTCTTGCTCCTTCAGGAGTGTTGGCCCAATGGAAAAAAGCCACTTAGGTCAATCAGAATGCTCTATGTTTTTAGTTGGGTTCAAGAGACTAAGATTTAGTGCAGATTTGGTGTAATTCGGTTCAACAGTTTCTGCGGTAGTGCTGCATAAAGAAGTCTATGGAAAATGCATGGGGAAATACGGTTTTGGGACACCCTGTATTTTTTTGGACCTTGCTTGACAGATCATTCCCTCAATTGTGGAGCAAGGGATTTGCTTCCTGGCCCAATCAAGGCTATTTACTGCATTTCCTGCATAATTTGCAACATAATGTGAAAAAAAATCAGATTTCACCAAAATAGTTGTTTCTAACCCAAATGGATGAAAATAATACTGCTACAGAATGTGCTGGATCATTTTCATTTTTTGTCACATAATTCAGATCACATTGTCACATAATTTGGGCCTCTATGCTGCATAATACTAGTAGCCCTGACAAAGTTAAAGTGTTGTAGAGTGATTTTGGAGGATATCATTATGATGATGAAATCCGTATTTCACAGGTAAGCAAGAAACGTTTTCCATATTTTAGGGTTCCCTCTCATGTATGGGTTTTTATACAACTTCTTTTTGTGCAATAATGGCACCAAATCATATATAGGGTAGAGCTGAGCAGAGTTCAGAGTTCCGCTATGCGGAACTTAGCTAAGTGACCAAAACACTCCACCGTGGTCTGCGGAGATCCACAAGCGGCAGAGTGCGTTGCATTATGCCATTTGCACTGATATTTAGTGCCAAGTGTTTGTCCTGCGCTGTAAAATCAGAGCAAACGCCACCAAATGCAGCCAAAGAGAGCCCTGCTTCTTTCTGCTGCACGAGCAGATGTTCTACTTGATCAGCAGCTTGCTCAACACAAACAGAAGGTTTGTCAACTCGAGCGATAGCACTATCTGCGACTGTCCAAGTTGAGAAATCTCACTCAGAGTTGGTCTGGTGGAAGATTTTCCTCACTCGCGCTTTCCAACTTAACATTGGGGAGTGCGAGCGAAGAAAAAAGTAAGCTCTGCAGAGTTTTTGGGTCCACTGAACACTATACACAGTGGGAAAAACTCCACAAACTCCACGAGCAGAGCAGAATTTCACACCCAGCCTAATATAGGGTAAGGAAAATGTCTATAAGTTAAATGTACAAACAATGACATAATGACAATGAAATGGTAAAAAAGTGCTTACCCACAGAATCGCAAGAAAATTGTACACAGGTCAAAAGCTGAAAGGAGAAAACGCAAGCTCGGACAGAGTATGTATTCATTAAAGACTAGTACAATGGAACAATCTGTTCCTTCGTTTATGGTTTACTGCCTCTCTAGCTCTGTTAAGAAGCCTTCTGAAATCCTTGATTTTTACACAAGCCTGTCTTAGTTATGCAGCCTACAACTTAACCACAAATATTCAGACCAGAATGGTAGCTCTGAAAGTTGAAGATAGGAGCTGCTTCTACCGTCCTTACCAAGACTAATAGAGATAAATAATTACCTGGGTTCCCTAATTCTTGCCTTTCCTTTGCACAGAACCGTGGTGGCACATCTATTGGTGGCTGGTTGGTGGACTACTTCCACATGTTTGGACCAAGTCAGAAGTACCTGAACAGGAGAAACTGGATAGGAGCAGGTAGGAAGCATTGCGAGCAAGGGAGCCTTTGGTGATTGGCAGAAGGAAACTCAGTAGGCACCCAAAAATGAGACAAGAACACAAAACATAGTTTGATCAATTTTGTCTTTGCTTTGACTTAGTTCATTGAAAGTCTCAACCCGTTTCCCATATTCTTTTTTGTGATACTGTACATTGCAACAAGATCTTCAAAGTTTGAAGGTAAATATTATTTTTTCCCCTGTTCCCATATTCAGTTTTTAATGCACTGGTAACCAAAGAAATATAATAAATCTTATGCTTCGACCTGAACATAGATCACAGAAGGCTTGTGTCTTTGCCTCTGTTCATCAAAAATAGGCTTTCCTGTTTTCAATTTCTATTTGGTATGAATTCTGGTGAGCGTTTGCTGATGTTTTAAATTTTTTTAAATTTCAGTGGGTGTCAGTTTTTTTCTTTATATTTTTTCTCTCACCTGCCTGCCTGTCTAGTACTGAAATCTCTCTTTCTAGCAGTCTAGTTCCATTTTATGTCAAGGAAGTGCATGAAAGAGATATGTATATCAAAGCGCACCTATCGCTTATTCTCAAAGTATTGACACTCCAGTGGTGCTTTGATCTGGGAAGCCAGCCTCCTAATCTCCCATATAGCAACAAAGTTCCACAAAGGAAATTTTAAAAAATGATCAGCGCCCACCATACATTCAATTTATTATGCAAACATCACGTTACAGCAAAAATTATTTTATAGGGCACAGACTCCTTTTCAATTTTTCATCCAAATTTCCTTTATATCTTCTTTCTTCAATAAAATTCCCTGTAGCCCACTGCTGGCGGGGACATGACGTCCCCTTGCCACCTGAGGAGTAAAGTGGACTTCTTCCCCCAAGCAGCAGTGCGCCAGGAGGCATGGTTGCAGAGTGAGGGATAAGGGGCCTAGCCGCTGACCACCACTCAGCAATCCAGCTGTGCGGGCCTTACTGGAGATAACAGGAGGTCTATTTGACCCTCAAGAGCCAAGGGACTTGATCTCCCAACTAGTAGTACACCAGGAGGTGCATTTATAGAGTGTAGGAGAAAGAGGGTGTGGTCACCGAAAACCTCTCAGCAAAACCACTGTGTGGGACTTTCTAGAGGTAACAGGAGGGGTAGTTGGCCCCAAAGGACCCATAATAGCCAAGGGTACTTCATCCCCCTACTAGTAGTGTGCAAGGTGGCGCGTTTGCAGAGTGGTCGAGAAAGGGGGCGCGGCCTGCTATCAATTCTCAGCAGGCATGCTCTATGTGACTTACTGGAGGTAACAGGAAGGGTAGTTGGCCTCCAAGGATGTCCTTGGGGCCAACTAACCCTCCTGTTATCTCCAATTAGTCCCACATAGCAGGGTTGCTAAAAGGTCTGCGGAGGCCACATCCCCCTTCTCCACCACTTTGCAAACTCTCCTTGTGTTGCACTACTGGTCGGGGGATGAAGTCCACCTTATTCTTGAGGGACCTTGGGGGCCAAGAAGCCCTCCTGTTACTCCTGGGATTCCTGAGAGCTAGTCGGAGCCCCAGCCCTCTTTCTCCACCATTCTGCAAACGTGACTACTGCTTTAAAAACCATCGAAATTCACTGAAAAAAGCAAAGGTTACAGGGACATTATTGTTAGGAATTAGCATTTAAAAAACCTTAGAAAGTCACTGAAAAAACAAAGGTTACAGAGACGTTATAGTTAAAGGTTTGAGTGTTAAATATATATACCAAGGTGCATTGGTGAAACAGTGGGTGTATAAGTGCCTGTATGGATGATTCAGTGGGTGTGTGACTGACTATATAAGTGAGTGATTAGGTGTCTCAGTGAATGTATGGGTGAGTGTCTAGGTTGTGTGAATGTCTGAATCAGTCTGTCAGTTGGTGTCTAAGTGGTTGTATGGGTTGGTTGGTACGTGAGTGGCTGAATTGGTGATTGATTGGTTGTCTGAGTCCCTGTATGAGTGTCTGTGTGTGTGGCTGGGTGAGAGGGTGTGTGACTGCCTACATGGATGAAGGAGTGGGTGAGTCCATGGCTGTATGGGTTAGTGAGTACATAATTGAAGAGCTGTATAGGTGACTGGAT
Organism: Triturus cristatus; assembly: GCF_964204655.1. Classification (NCBI taxonomy): domain Eukaryota; kingdom Metazoa; phylum Chordata; class Amphibia; order Caudata; family Salamandridae; genus Triturus; species Triturus cristatus. The sequence goes on from NC_140592.1 coordinate 527,132,417, forward strand.
GTCTGTATGGCTGTGTCCGTGAGTGAATGTATGTATCAGTGGTATATGGGTGAGTAACTGGATATTTGAAAGGCAGTATAGGTGAGTGTTGGAGTATATGAATCATTCTATCTGTGAGTGAGGGATCATGATAGTGACTGTATGTGTGAGTGTGTGCTTGTGTGAGTGACTGTATGGGTGAGTGAGTATGCGTTAGTATCTATAGGAATACGTTAGTGGGTGTGTGTATCACTGTATAGGTGAGTAAATGGCTGTGTGATTGGCTCTATAGGGGAGTGAGTAGGTGTGTGAGTAGCTTTATAAGTGACTGACAATGTGTGAGTGGCTGTATGGGTGTATGAGTGGCTATATCAATTGCTGTATTAGTGAGTGAGTTTAAGTATGAGTGGCTGTATGGGTAACTGACTGGATGTATGTGTAGACCTATGAATCAGTGAGTGGGTGTGTGGGTACTGGTATGGGTGTGTCAGTGGCTTTGAGAATGCTAGTGTGGATGTTGGAGTGGGTGTATAAAAGGTTATATTGGGGTGTGAGTGGGTGCATCAGATTCTGTGGATGAGGTCACCAGTGATATCATCAACAATGTCATTTGAGATGTCATCAGTGATGTCACTGACCATGGCATGAGTGATGTAATGTGTGACATCATAAGCAGTGCATTTGTGGGGGCGCGAGTTATATTTAGCTCAGCTAACTACAACTGCTGAATTTCTCTGGTTTTCTATAAATATCCAATATATACAATATCTTTGGCGCCGTTTGACAAACCTTCGTGAAATTTTCAAACGAATAGGGCGGACCGGTCAGCTCCTGACTTAAAAGTTTCGGGGTGATTCGTCAAGCTGGGGCCGAGAAAAAAGGGAGGTCCCAAAACGCATTTTCCCCATGTTAATTTCCATAGGAATTTTGAAACAGGTTACAGCCTGAACCGCTGAACGGAATTGCACCAAATTTGGCAGAAAGGTAGGTCTTGGTCTAGAAAGTGTGCTTTTTTTTTAAATGGTGTAAATCCGTTCAGTAGTTTCTAAGAAATTCAAAAATAAAAAAATCTAGATATCTGGGCGGGGACTAACCACTCATCTCATCATGAGATCTGATTGGCTGTCAGCACTCCAAACCAGGAAGTGTTGGCAGCCATCTTGTGACTCGGTAACCGAGTCACAAGAAAACAGTGGAAAAAAGATAAAACACCCTGACCCCCTAGCCCTGCTAAGGTCCCATAACAGAATTTCTTTTTTAAAATCGGCAGAATTCGTGCTGGGTACGCAAATCCTGCAGAGAAATCATTTTAAAAACAAAGCGTGGGCTCCCGCGTTTCATTATCTGTAAGCCCCCGGATGGGCCAGGTCCCGGGGCTATGCCTAGTAGATTAGCGGGGGCCCCAGGGACCACCACCTCCCCGTGGCTTTCTTTAATTATAGGCAGGGCACGCGGCCCCCATGCAGCCCCGGGGGCCGCCACCTCCCCCAGGGATTTGTTTTATAAATGTATTGGGGGCTCCTGCCCCCCACACTGCTCCGTGGACCACCACCTTCCCAGGGCACTGTTTAATTATATGCCCCCCCATGCCCCGGGAACTGCCACCTCCCTGGGGCTTAATCAAACAAATTTAAGTGTGGGGGGGCCCTGCCCCCCCACACTGCCCCGGGGACCATCACCTCCCCGGGGCACTAATTATTTGAATGCAGGGGTCCGTTCTGGACCCCCAGGGACCACCATGTCCCCGGGGCTTTGAAAATGTAGGGAGGGGGGCCATGCAGCCTCCCTCCTGGAGCCCTTGATGGCCATAGGGACTGCCACCACCCAGGGCCAGCTCCTGCAATGTCCCGGTGTGCCCACCCCGGGACATTGCTGTGTCCTATGGCAGGGCAGGAGCATGCTTCCCGCCCTGTCATAGCAAACCCTGGTTTGCTTTGTTGCACAAAGCAAAGCAGTATTGCTTTTGAGCAAGGGGTGCTGCATGTCAGCAGCTCCCCTTGCTCAAAAGCAATGCCGGTTCCCGCAGGACGCGGGGAGCCGGCAGGGACCGTGGGGGCCCTTTTTACACCACTCTGCAAACACACCTCTTGCCTCTTGCTGGTGAGGTGATGAGGTCCTCTTGTATCCAGGAGGCACGTTTGCAGAGTGGAATGAAAAGGGGGCATAGCCTCGGACCACCTCTCTGCAATCCAGCTATGTGGCGCTTATTGGAGGTACCTAGCGGGCTAGTTGGCCCCCAGGGACCCTCAGGAGGCAATGGGACTTCATCCCCCAACCAAGAGCACGCCAGGAGGAGCGTTTGCTTAGTGGTGGAGAAAGGGGGCGTGGCCTGTGCCCCCTCTCAGCAATCCCACTATCTGGGGCTTTCTGGAGGTGTCAGGTAGGCTAGTAAGCCCCTAACGACCCCCAGCAGTGAAGGGGACTTCAATCCCCATCTAAGAGCGTGCCAGGGTGCGTGTTTGCAGACTGGTGGGCAAAGGGAGCGTGGTATGCTTTGAGAACTTACCATTGCTGCTGAATAGGACTTACTGGAGGAAATAGGAGGGGTAGTTGGCCCCTAAGGTTGTCCTTGGGGGCCAACTACCCTTCCTATTACCTCCAGTAAGTCCCACACAGTGGTATTGCTAAGAGGTCTTCAGAGGCCACGCCCCCTTTCCCCAGCACTCAGCAAATGCACCTCCTGGCACACTATGGGTTGGGGTATGGAGTCCACTTTACTCCTGAGGGACTTTAGAGGCCAAGAAGCCCTCCTGGTACCTCCTGTAAGTCCTTCGCAGCGGAATTCCCGAGCACTGGTCGGAGGCCCAGCCCCCTTTCTCCACCACTCTGCAAACGCGACTAGTAGTTAAAGCAGCATTTGCAATGTAATAGGTTTTGCATTTGCGAGAGTTAGAGCTATTGGCATTGTAAATGTAAAAGATTTTTACTAGTGGAGTGGAGTGAATGTACATTGTGTGTAGTGAAATTATGTGGTATGTTGTGCAGTGAAATTATGTGGATAGAAAGTATGTGGTATTTAGTGTATAGGATTTATGTACAGTGGGATTATGTGTTAAAGTGAGTAATTGTATGGTATGGTAGTTTGTGTTGTGGAGTGGTAACCTCAGGTTTAGCCTTCTTCACCTCCATAGAAGTTAAACTATAAACTCAATGAGACAAGAAAAAGAAGGAACCACTGAGGAGCACTTCCGGACCTAGTCAGAGGTATGAGCAAGGCAACTGGAATTATGCGACTGTTTTTGGCTGCACTGATTTTCGCATAATTATCCATTTTCCGCATTTGCTGCATAATCCATCATCTGCTGTATAATCTGCAGAATTGAACAAAAAAATCTTGTTTCTAGCTCAAAGAGCTCAAACGTTACCAAAAATGCAGCGACAAGTATTAGAGCATGGTGGAAAGTCCTTTGCAAAGCTGGAATGGTCAACTGTTACTTATTGCTAAATGTAGTTGTTAAATTGGTACTAATGGTGTGCAAATCACTCTTGCTTCTTTCTGCTCTTCTCTTGCCTCTTTCTGCCATTCTCTTGCCCCTGTCTGTGCCTCACTTCCCTCTGTACCTCTCATGCCTCTTTCTGTACCTCACATGCCTCTTTCTGCACTTATCTTGCCTCTTTCTGCACCTTTCTTGCCTCTTTCTGCATCTCACTAGCCTCTTTTGTACCTCTCTTGTCTCTTTCTGCATGTTGCGTCAGTCAGCAAAAAGTTGGGGGCACAGGATGACTTTGCAACAAGGCCTCTTTCGGCACCTCTGTTGGTTCTTTCTGCATATCTCTTGCTTCTTTCTGCAACTTTCTTCCTCTTTCTGGACTTCTGTTGCCTCTTTCTACATTCCTCTTGCCTCCTTCTGCACCTCACTTGCCTCTTTCTGCACTTCTCTTGTTTCTTTCTGCACCCTTCTTCCTTTTTCTGTACATCCCTTGCCTCTTTCTGCAGGTCTTTTGCCTCATTCTCCAGATCTCTTTGTTCTTTCTGCACTGCTCTTGCCTCTTTCTGCACTTTACTTGCCTCTTTCTGCACTTCTCTTGCGTCTTTCTGCACTTCTCTTGCTTCTTTCTGCATTTCTCTTGGCTCTTTCTGCACTTCAATTTCTTCTTTCTGCACTTCTGGTTCCTTCTTTCGGCGTTTCTCTTGTGTTGGAAAGGCGTTCGCCGGAGGGGGTTTCGATACACGTCTTGCCCACCCCTTTGACCCACCTCTCCCAAGTAGGCCGAACCAGGCGCGCACACCCTGAGCTTACACTACGAACAGAGTGACACCACACGTATTTTTCGTAGGACGATAGGTTCTGTTATCGAAGGTTTCAAGGGATCTTTATGATCCAAGGTGTACGGAGTACATCAGCGGCACAAGAGACTATAAATCGGTGGTAGGGGAATGGGGGTAGCGGGACAGTCTTGGAAGGTAGTGTCTCTGCAAAGTATCCTGCGGCTAGCTCACAATCCTCGAGCTGGAGGGTGTTGTTTCTCTGGGCGATCTCTTGCCAATTCGTCTTCGAGGGGAGAGCCGCGAGTCACTCAGCAGGCCCAGGTAGTCGGAGTTCGGGAGCCGCGATCTCGTCAGCAGGGCTCAGGTGGTTCTAGAGTCGGTGGCCGCGAGTCACTCAGCAGGCCCAGGTGGTTCAGAGTTCGGGAGCCGCGATCTCGTCAGCAGGGCTCCGATGGTTCAATGGCTGGGGGCCGCGAGTCACTCAGCAGGCCCAGGTGGTTCGGTATTCGGGAGCCGCGACAGCGTCAGCAGGCTTCGATGGTTCCAGGTCTTCTCTGCCATTCGTTCCCCCGGCACCCCTTATTATACTCCCCCTGCCCTTTGAAGTCCGGAGTCCTCGCAGAGAGGGGCCTTGGGTGACTGGGGGGGTTCAGCGGGACTTCCTGCCGCTCGTTTCTTTGGTCTTTTCAGGTGGGTCTGGGAGAGACCCCAGACGCTCGGCAGGCGGGGCGCCTGCTCCCCAGGGGCCTGGTGGCCGATCGAGTCCTCCCGGGGGAAGGCGTCCCGAGGTGTGACTGGGCTGGCGCCTCTTGGTCTGGCTCGGGGGTTCCCGCTCCCTCGGTCGGACATGCGTGGTAGGGTGTCGAATCTGTCGGGGCTCTGGCCGGCCCTCGGGTCTGTGTGGCTGGGGCGGCCGGAGTCCGAGATGCCGTGTCTTGGGGGTGGTTGCAGGTTGGCTGGATGATCGGGAGGGCATACGCCATGAGGCCGGTCTCACATCTTGCTTTTTTGTGTGCATCTCTTGCCTATTTCTGTACTTCTTTTGCCTCTTTCTCCACTTCTCTCGCCTCTTTCTGTACTTCTCTTGCCTCTTTCTGCACATTACTTACTCTTTCTGTGCTTCTCTTTTTTTTCTGCACTTCTCTTGCCGCTTTGTGTACTTTTCATGCCTCTTCCTGCACCTCACTGCCTCTTTCTGCAGTTCTCTTGCCTCTATCTGCATCTCACTCTCTTCTTTCTGCACCTCTCTTGCCTCTTTCTGCATTTCTCTTTCTCTTTTCTGCACTTTTCATGCTTCTTTCTACAACTCTCTTACCTCTTTCTACACTTCTCTTGCCTCTATCTGCACTTCTCTTCCTTCTTTCTGTGCTTCTTTTGCCTTTTTTGCAGTTCTCTGGCTTCTATCTGCACCTCTCTTGCCTCTTTCTGCACCTTACTTGCCTCTTTCTCTACCTCTCTTGCCTCTTTCTGCACCTCACTTGCCTCTCTCTGCACTTCTTTTGCCTCTTTCTGTACTCTCTTGCCTCTTCCAGTAACTATTGCCTCTTTATGCACCTTACTTGCCTCTTTCTGCAGTTCTCTTGCCTCTATCTGTACCTCACACTCTGCTTTCTGCACCTCTCTTGCCTCTTTCTGCACTTCTCTTCCCTCTTTTTGCACATCACTTGCCTATTTGTGTACATAACTTGCTTCTTCTGTACGTCTCCTGCCACTTTCTGTACCTCACTTGTCTCTTTTTGCACTTCTCTTGTTTCTTTCTGTACCTCTCTTGCCTATTTCTGCACCTTACTTGCCTCTTTCTGTACCACACGTCCCTCTTTTCTGCACCTCGCTTCCCTCTTTCTATACCCCTCTTGCCTCTTTGAGCACCTCTGTTGCTTCTTTCTGCACTTCTCTTGCTTCTTTCTATACCCAACTTGCCTCTTTCTGTACCCCTTTTGCCTCTTTGTGCACCCCTCTTGATCTTTCGGCACCTCTTTTGCCCTTTTCTGCAGTTATCTTGCCTCTTTCTGCACCTCCGTTGGTTCTTTCTGCACTGCTCTTGCTTCATTTTGCACCTCTGTTGCAAATTTATGCATCCCTTTTGCCTCTTTCTGTATCCCTCTTCACTCTTTCTGTACCTCTCTTGCCTCTGTCTGCACACCTGTTCCCTCTTTCTACACCCCTTATACTTGTTTCTGCAACTCTCTTTCTACATTTCTCTTGCCTCCTTCTGCACCTCACTTGCCTCTTTCTGCACTTCTCTTGTTTCTTTCTGCACCCTTCTTCTTTTTTCTGTACATCCCTTGCCTCTTTCTGCAGGTCTTTTGCCTCATTCTCCAGATCTCTTTGTTCTTTCTGCACTGCTCTTGCCTCTTTCTGCAACTCTCTTGCCTCTTTCTGCAGTTCTCTTGCCTCCTTCTGCACCTCACTTGCCTCTTTCTGCACTTCTCTTGTTTCTTTCTGCACGCTTTTCCTTTTTCTGCACATCTCTTTCCTCTTTCTGCAGGTCTCTTGCCTCATTCTGCACATCTGTTGGTTCTTTCTGCACTGCTCTTGCCTCTTTCTGCACCTCTGTTCCTTCTTTCTGCACTTGTATTGCCTCTTCCCGCACCTCTCTTGCTTCTTTCGCAACCCTGTTGTCTCTTTCTGCACCCCTGTTGTCTCTTTCTGCACTCGCCTTCCCTCTTTCTGCACCTCTCTTGCTTCTTTCTGCACTTCTCTCTCCTCTTTCTGCACCCCTCTTCACTCTTTCTGCACCTCTGTTGCTACTTTCTGCACTTGTATTGCCTCTTTCTGCACCTCTCGTGCTTCTTTCTGCACCCCTGTTGTCTCTTTCTGCACACCTGTTGTCTCTTTATGCACTCGTCTTCCCTCATTCTGCACCTCTTTTGCTTCTTTCTGCACTCGTCTTCCCTCTTTCTGCACCTCTCTTGCTTCTTTCTGCACTTGTCTGGCCTCTTTTTGCACCTCTCTTGCTTCTTTCTGTACCCTTCATCCTTTTTCTGCACATCTCTTGCCTCTTTTTGCACATCTCTTGGTTCTTTCTGAACTGCTCTAGCCTCTTTCTGCACTTCTCTTGCCTCTTTGTGCACCTCTTTTGCTTCTTTCTACACTTTTCTCTCCTCTTTCTGTACCCCTCTTGCCTCTTTTTGCACCTCTGTTGGTTCTTTCTGCACTTCCCTTGCTTCTTTCTACACCTCTGTTGCTTCTTTCAGCAATTCTCTTGCCTCTTTCTGCACTTCTCTTGCTTGTTTCTGCACTCCTCTTGCGTTTTTCTGCACCTCTGTTGCCTCTTTCTGCACTTAACTTGCTTTTTTCTGCACCTCTCTTGCCTCTTTCGGCACCTCGGTTGCTTTTTTCTGTACTTCTCTTGCCTCTTTCTGCACCGTTCGCGCCTCTTTCAGCACCTCTATTACTTCTTTCTGCACTTCTCTTCCTTCTTTCTGCACTTCTCCTGCCTCTTTCTGCACCTCTCTGGTCTCTTTGTGCACCCTCCTACCTTTTTTGCGCCCCTCTTGCCTCTTTTTGCACCTCTGTTGGTTCATTCTGCCCTGCTCTTGCTTCTTTCTGTACCTCTCTTGCCTCTTTTGGCACCTCTGTTGCATCTTTCTGCACTTCTCTTGCCTCTTTCTGCACCTGACTTAGAGGTAGTTTTAATCCCCATGCCCTATTATGTACTAGGGCCTTAAGGAAAGTTCATGCCCTAGTGTATGTAGGTGTTTTCACTGTATTCTAAGTCTCTTTCAGCAAAGCACTGGCTTTGGGCCTGGCTAGTCAGAGTCAGTTACCACCAGTCCCAGTCAGCAAAAAGTTGGGGGCACAGGATCACTTTGAAACAAGGCCTCTTTCTGCACCTCTGTTGGTTCTTTCTGCATATCTCTTGCTTCTTCCTGCAACTTTCTTCGTCTTTCAGGACTTCTGTTGCCTTGTTCTGCACTTTTCTTCTTCTTTCTGCACATGTCCTACCTCTGTAGGAATAGTTTGACATTAGCATTTAAAAAACCTTCGAAATGCACTGCAAACAAAATCGGTTTCAGGGACGTTATAGTTAGAAATGATCATTTAAAAAACCTTTGAAATTCACTGAAAAAAACATAAGTTTCAGGAATGTTATAGTTAGAAATTAGCATTTAAAAAACCTTTGAAATTCACTGAAAAAACCACAGGTTTCAGGGATGTTATAGTTTGTTATACATTTCACTTGTGAACAAGGAGAGGGGCTTAAATACGTCCAAAGGGACAGAGCACCACAATAACTGTATAGTTATAAAGATTCCCTTTGAACCTGCACTACATGATCATTTTCACTCTACTAGGGGAGTTCCCTTATATCACACATCCAATTTCACACCAATCAACCCAATTTCACTCAGAATTGGAACCACTCAACTCAAGATATGGAAGTACTTATAATCAAAGTTTAATACATCAATCATAAAAATCACAAAACTAAATCACAACATAAAAAATTCATAATAAAAAACACATCAAGAAGTAACATTGTTCCCAAATGGGCCATTAAAAACACATTAAAAAATGTCATAGCTAATACAATGAATGTATAATCTCTAAAAGGAATCAACACATGGAAAGGAAATAAAAAGGCAGTCAAAATATGCCTTAAAAGCGTTAATTTGAATCTTATGTAGACAGGACTTAGCAGAGAACAACTTTCCCTGATTTCTGTGGCTCCTGTCTCATGTCAAATTTAACAAGGCTCTCTGCGTCGACACATTTTGGTGGTTGTAAACGGATAAGGCCACCTTCTTCCGGACTTACAATAATTTTCCTTCCTCAAATTCAATTAATAAACCTAACACAAAACATAATAAAAATTAATTAAGACAATTTTTTTTTACTCAAATACTGTATTTAACCATCAATTTGTATCTGTTCTATTATATTGACACAATAAACCATCTAGAGATTTTATATGCCTAGGTACATCATTATATAGTTTTTTACACATTTTAAACATTTGCTTTTCTTCTGGCGCATTCATAATTTTTTAAAGAAAACTATAACTCGTATATATAAGTTCTTGCACATCATTTGTGAGGGTTCCATCAGAAAACCACAAATCGTACATCCATTCAAGAATTGCATACATACACCACAAATCACTCACAGTGGTCTATATATACTAGTGCACCTGCAGTATATTTTATAGTGCTCCCATATATATTTGGCGACATCTATATCATTAAAAAGTCTTTAATAATCAATAGTTAAAGACATGTATAGAAACAGTTGGAAAATAAACATCCTATGTAAACGTTATTACAAGATGTCAATAACACATAGTGTCCCATTACCTTCGATTATATAGCAATTTTTATTGAGGGAAGAGGCTTGTTTCTTCAATGGTAGATGTATCGGTTGTCAGGTATCCCTGTATAGAAAGCAGACAAGAGTTCCCAGAATATTTAAAAAGATTTTCAAAAGGGGCATCATATTTTCTATTGATGCTAAGACGGGTATAAAATTCTCACCTCAAACTCAATATGTTGCGGCTTTAAACTCATAAATTCACATCAGCGTGGGCATTGCAGATCCCTAAATAGGGAGGTACCGGACAATATCTCGGTGTATCTATAAGGATAAGTCAGATATTTATATATGTATATCTCTAGTCTTGATTAAATTCATCTAATTCTAGTAAACTAGAGACCTTGTCTAATGCTTATATTTATATTCCCTGTAACTCACCTTATAGTAACTATGAAGTCTTTTATTAAAAAAAGGGAGTGGAACCTTGAATATATAGAACAGAAAAGTTCATAAATTGTTCCCATTGCACCCGGAGTGCTCTTGGGTAGGCTGTAAGGAAGAAAAATGGGGATAATTAAATTTGTATCCTCTATTATCAAAAAATAATTCAAATTCAGAATAGTAACCGTATTATGACAAAATAGTAAAATACATGGTGTTTAATCACGTTCTTCTGGGTCAAAGGGAATAGTTTTCTACTTCACTAATCTATAATGCAGTGATGTAATTTTAAACCGTGATCGGCAAAGTGCATCTATTATAGGCCCCAGCTCTAGTTGGAACCACATTAATGAAAGCGTTGGCCATCCCACCATGATGGAAATTAGAACGGGCACCTAATTTGGTTCAATTTAAGTTCCCAGCATAAGCAAAATCAAATCAAAACTAAACCGGAGGCTTAACTGTTCCATAGTGCATTAGTGTAATCTTAGATAACAATCGGCAAAATAAATCTGTTTGAGGCCCCAACCCTCGTTGAAACCGCATTAGTAAAAACTTCAGCTCTCCCAACTAGATAGAAATAGGTACGAGCACCCAGTGTTATTCGGTTTAAGCCCCACCCTAAATAAAGTTAGAGCTGAAACGGAGGCTATGATATTAGTAGGTACAGCCCTACAAAGGTGGGCAAAGTAACGCTAAATCATAAAGTCTATCATTACTCAGGGCTAACTCCTCACCTTTATAGCTCCATTGACCCCACGTCCTCCAAGGATAGTCCTTCGTATCGGTTTCCGTCGGTAAGCGACATGTTGAAACGTTAAAGCGTTTTTTATACAGGACGCAGCGTGTGTGTACGGCAGACGCCGAATAAAAAACGTCACTAAGTAGTTTAAGGAAAGATGTCCCGATTTGTATACATGGTGCTGCCATCTTGGAATGGTGCTGCCGTGATTCATTAAAATAGAATACTCTTATTAGACACTCATTTGCGGAGTAAAGAATCGATAATTGTAACGGTCTAAAATAGGCTTCTATTTTTGTATTTTTATAGCGCCACTCGTTGACTATTGTAAGGTGACGCACATAATTCTTAACTTTTTAATTTATTATGGATATATTTTGCACAACGTTTGACATAATCAAAATAATTAAAAGGGGATTCAAAGTGTCTAAATTGAGATGTATACTCAATAGTTGATCAGTTTCCCTACTTGGTTATTTATAATTAAACGGCTACATGTTCTATCGCTTATGGGGGTCGCCATGTTGGAGTGATTACATTAGCAAAGATGAATTACTAATTTATTCCTACTCCCTTTTGGGGCATAATATTAATGGCATCCTTTTTAGAAAAAGGTCCAATTTATAACAATAATATTACACCACCAAATGTCAGTTCTTACATCTATAAATTTGAAAATATATAGAGAACATTTTAGTACCATATCTGTCATCCTAACATAGCCACATGATTAAACGGCTGGAATCATGTAATTAGTTTTATCCAGTCTTCTCTGGTATTTAATCCCTTATCTATTGTATTAAGAGTTGAAATGTACCATTGTTCCCTATTCTTTCTCTTGATTTCCGTATTGCCGGGGAAAGTTGTTCTCTGCTAAATCCTGTCTACATAAGATTCAAATTAACGCTTTTAAGGCATATTTTGACTGCCTTTTTATTTCCTTTCCATGTGTTGATTCCTTTTAGAGATTATACATTCATTGTATTAGCTATGAAAAACAATGTTTATGTGTTTTTAATGGCCCATTTGGGAGCAATGTTACTTCTTGATGTGTTTTTTATTATGAATTTTTTATGCTGTGATTTAATTTTGTGATTTCTATAATTGATGTATTAAACTATGATTATAAGTACTTCCATATCTTGAGTTGATTGGTTCCAATTGTGAGTGAAATTGGGTTGATTGGTGTGAAATTGGATGTCTGATATAAGGGAACTACCCTAGTAGAGTGAAAATGATCATGTAGTACAGGTTCAAAGGGATTCTATAACTGTACAAATACATTTCACTCGTACAAAACCAGAGAAATCTGTCCGTTATAGTTAGTTCAGCTAACTATAACTCGGGCCCCCGCAATGCACTGCTGATGACGTCACATATTACATCATTCATGACATGGTCAGTGACATCACTGATGACATCTCAAATGACAACACTGATGACATCATCCATGTGATAATCTGATGCACCTCCTCATACCCTAATATAACCTTTGATACACCCACTCTAAAATACAGACTACCATTTTCAAAACCCTAGACACACCAATACCAGGTACTACATACCCACTCCCTGATTCCTAGGTCTACACACACATCCACTCATTCACCCATAAAGTCACTCATGCATGCAGTCACTCATCAATACGGCACTATCATATGCTCTCATATACCTATACAGACACTCACACACCGCCACTCATCCATAGAGTTACTCACACACCTATTCAGTCATGCAAAGAATCAACCACACTCCCATTTACTCACCTATACAGTTATACACACACACCACCTCACTTATTCATACATATACTAACACATACTTACACTCTTATACAATCACTAATACAAGCACACACTCATCGATACAGCCACTCTCACAATCACTCACTCTCACATATAGTCATTTATATACTCCAACACTCACATATACTGCCTTTTACATATGTAGTTAGTCACACATGTACCACTGAGACATCCACCATTCACTCACCAATGCATCCATACACACACTCGCCCACCCACACAGTCCATCACAGATACACTCTTGAAGCCATACACCCAGTGAATCACCCACTCACACATCTATGCACAGTCACACACCACCCACCCACGCACACAGACACTCAGGCACCAATACAGATACTCGAACAACCAATCAATAACCCATACAGACACTCATTTAGCTACTCACCAACCCATGTAACCGCTTACACACCAACTGACAGACTGATACAGACATTTACACAGTTTAGTCACTAACCCATGCATTCAGTAAAACATGTTTAATCACTCACTTGCACTTACTAAACCATCCATTCAGACATGTATACACCCACTCATTCTTCAATACACCTTTGCATATATATATCAAACATATTTAAACTTTACAGAAACACACAGTCACTGGATGATGTCATCAGTGATGTCATTTGAGATGTCATCAGTGATGTCACTGACCATGTCATGAATGATGTAAAATGTGATGTCATCAGCAGTGCATTGCAGGGGCGTGAGTTATGGTTAGCTGAACTAACTATAACAGCCAAATTTCTCTGGTTTTGTATGAGTGAAATGCCTAACTAACTATAACATCCCTTAAACCTGTGTTTTTTTCCAGTGAAAAAATAAATAAATATATATATATATATATATATATATATATATACATATATACATATATACATATATATATATATTACCTACTGGCGGTCGCCAGTAGGTAGTTATAGTTAGGACCCCTTTTCCATAGGAAATCCGCAACATTCTATTTTGAATAACTTTGGCGCCGGTCGACGAATCCTCGCGAATTTTTCAAAATAGGTGGAGCGCTATGCTCCGCTCCTACCCTGAAAGTCTCGGGGGGATTCGTCAAGCGGGGGCTGAGATAAAAGGGGGGTCCCAAAACGCGTTTTTCCCATGCATTTTTCCATAGGACCTTTAGACAGGGCTACAGCCCGAACGGCTGAACAGATTTACTTGAAATTTGGCAGAGAGGTAGTCCTCAGGTCAAGGAAGTGCCTTTTGTAGGTTTGGTGTAAATCTGTTCGGTAGAATCTGAGAAAATAGCCTTTAAATCAATATATATATCTGAGCCAGCGTACGGTACGCTTACCGTACGCTTACCGTACGCGTACGGTGGCGTGCGCGAGCGCGATTCTGATTGGCTCTTAGATCTTAGTAAACATTCGAATCGGCCGAAACCAGGAAGCGGCGTCCGCCATTTTGTCTCTCGCACTGAGTGTTATTTATCAAATATGAAGCCCAAAAACATGTAAAGGGGCTGTTTTGACAACTCCCACCCACATAGTCATGTTGAGGGAGTCCCCAAAGATCCCCCAAGAGCAAAAACCGTTTTTTTTTTTTCGGCAATTTCGCCGAGTACGCTTACCGTACGCGTACGGTAAAAAAATAGAAATAAAAAAAACACTATCCACACTCACCCCACCCCCTGTGCTTTTGGTGGCCGCAGGCCACCCAATGTACAGGGCCTATTGGAGCAGAAAAAAAATCTAAATTTTGTCAACATGAAATTATAAAATCGAAATAAAAAAAACACTATCCACATTGACCCCACCCCCGTGTTCTTTTGGTGGCCGAAGGCCACCAAATGTACAGGGCTTATTAAAGTTGATAAAAACCGTGCACGGAACGAACTGCGTTAAGTGGGCGCGCACGCCTCGAATGGCGTAAAGTAACTTAGCATTTAAAAAACCGTACAAATTCACTGAAAAAACCATAGGTTTCACACACGTTATAGTTAGGAATTAGCATTTAAAAAACCTTGCAAATTCACTGAAAAAACCATAGGTTTCACACATGTTATAGTTAGCGGAAATTTTACTGATAAAAAACCAATGAAATTGCCCCGTTATAGTTAGTGCTGGCAACTATAACTCACGCGACCGCAATCTTCTGCTGATGACATATGTGTCTTTATAAAAAAAAATATTTGTAATATATGTATAGCTAAAAATGTATGGAAGAAGACATGGGCAAATAAGTGTCTAAATACAGTATTAGCATCAGCAGAGGATTGCGGTCGCGTGAGTTATAGTTGCCAGCACTAACTATAACGGGGCAATTTCATTGGTTTTTTATCAGTAAAATTTCCGCTAACTATAACATGTGTGAAACCTATGGTTTTTTCAGTGAATATATATATATATATACAAAACGCTCCAAAAACCAGCACGAGCACTCGCAGGGGTCAAATCCACCTAAGGATTTACTGGCACAAGATAAACAAAACAAACGCGTGCTTGCACTAACATTAACCCTCATGTCAACAATAACGTTACATGCACCTACGTGCCGGCATTTTCATTGACAGTTCCTACGGGGATAAATATAAACATATACAGGGACAAAGTATTTTGCCATTTCTACAGCAAAGTCTTTAAGCATAGGATTACGCAGTGCTATGCATGCCGAGCTGTAAAATGACAAAAGCCATTTACCATTCCAGGCACAGTATTACAGCTTTGGATTGGTAAAATACCATCCAAGACAACCTGAAATTAATAAAAGCAATCCCTGACACGGGTTTCTCTGTCATTACAGCTCTTCAGAGAGGTTTAGCTTAGTACAGACACATGGGAGCACCCAGTATAAGTCAAAACATTACCCTTGCAGGCATAGAGTGACGCATAAGCCTCGGAGAGTTATCACAAACACGTTGGAGATCCATCTCCTGAAAGGCTCCTCTCCAGACTGAGTAAGGGAGTGTTTTTTCCTTTCTCTTCAGCCTCCAAATGTTTCCCATACCACATTGCCACCTCCTTGCTCTTATGTCCTGGAGAGAAATATCTAGCTCCCAGTCACAACCTATCTCCTGTTTTGAAGACGAAACCAGGAGGACAATTGAATACATTTGAACCTAGACAGGTTATTTCCATTTTGGTCTTTAAGACTTCCCAAGGATGCAACTCCTCGGCGTTCCATCAGGTCTGCCCATGTTGTAATATCCGCCCTCCTGAGTGGAAGACTTAATCCATCTTTCAAACATATCGGGGCCACGGGGAGTCCCAAATTGGGGTAAAATCTGAGTAGTAACCTAAGCCCCATATTCTCCTAATCTTCTACCCTACATTTAGCGCTGATCTCAGTACTTTTAAGCAGACTTTCTTAAAAAATCTGGGGGCACCAAACTTATAGAGAAATTCCTCCATGCTCGGTTCTCTCACCATATCCCCGAGAAGCTCCCCCCAAGTGGTGTCGTCTGACTTCCCTAACAGCATACGGACATTTTAAAACTGAAACGCTGCGCAATACAGATTAAAATCGGGCATAGCTAACCCTCCGTTATCCACCCTACGTCTGAGCTTTTTCCAGGCCAATCTTGCTCCCTTATCAGCCCAAATAAAGCTGACTACCTTCCCCTGGACCTTATCGAATTCCTATTTTTGAAAATACTAGAGGAATAGCATTAAAAAAGTAAGTCAGTTTGGGGAAGATCAGCATTTTTATCAGATTAATACGCCCATAAATGGTTAATGGTAGGTTTTTCCACCTAGCGAGTGAGCGATCTATTTCTCTAGCCACACTTTGCAGATTACACTAAGGGATTTTACCTACCTCATTCGCGATTGAGATCCCTAGCTATCTGAGGTCTGAGCTCACTCTTTTGCCCTAATCTTTAACATTCCAGCACATTACCTCAGGTTTAGAGGTATTCACTGAATATCCTGAGAGGGCACTGATTTCTGCTAGGAAGTATTCTACTCTTGGAATAGTTGTGGCAAGATCTGCTGTGTAAATCAATAAGTCGTC
Organism: Triturus cristatus; assembly: GCF_964204655.1. Classification (NCBI taxonomy): domain Eukaryota; kingdom Metazoa; phylum Chordata; class Amphibia; order Caudata; family Salamandridae; genus Triturus; species Triturus cristatus. Next base: position 527,148,813 of record NC_140592.1, read on the forward strand.
TGCATAGAGCACGATCTTACTACTATAATGAGAGGGGCTAAAAGGGACAACCTGTTCATCTGACCTCAGGAGTTGGGCAAAAGAATATATACATATGTATATATATATATTATCTACTGGCGGTCGCCAGTAGATAGTTATAGTTAGGACCGAGTTTCCATAGGAAATCTGAAAATTCTATTTTGAATAACTTTGGCACCGGTTGATGAATCCTCGCGAAATTTTCAAAACTAATGGGGCGCTCCGTTCAGCTCCTACCCTGAAAGTCTCGGGGTGATTCGTCAAGCGGGGGCCGAGAAAAAAGGGGGGTCCCAAAACGCATTTTCCCCATGCATTTTTCCATAGGAACTTTAGTCGAAGGTACAGCCCGAACGGCTGAACAGAATTACTTGAAATTTGGCAGAGAGGTAGTCCTCAGGTCAGGGAAGTGCCTTTTGCAGGTCTGGTGTCAATCTGTTCAGTAGTTCCTGAGAAAATAGCATTTAAAAGCATATAAATATCTATAAGCGCGCACCGTGCGAGCACCCTAACGTGCGCGAGTGTAATTCTGATTGGTGGTTACATGTTAGTCAACGTTCGAATCGGTCGAAATCAGGAAGTGTCGGCCACCATTTTGTTTGTTTTGAGTGTGAGAGTGAAAAAGGAAGGTGGCGAATGTGAAAAGGGGGCAGGGTAGAGAGTTCCTGACCCCCTAGCCTTTGTCAGGGGGTCCCTGAAGGACCCCGAAGGCAGAAAATATATATATATATATATATATTTTTTTTTTGTCAAACAAAAGGGGTGAAAGAAGGCAGCCCTGCCGTGTTCCTCTTGATATGTTGAAACTAGGAGTCATTATGTCATTTAAGAGAATCTTAGCCTATGCACCCTCATACATCATATGAAGTGAATGCAAAAAAGCAAGGCGGAACCCTATTGCTCTCAAGACCTCCCAGAGTTACACCCAACACACTTGATCGAAAGTCTTGGCCACATCCATAGCGACCACCACCTGAGGAGCAGAGCGTTCAGTAGCAAGATCAAGTGTGTCAATGAGTTGTTGCGTCAACTCCTGTATCTGCCTCATAGAGATGAAGCCCTTCTGGTCTAAGTGTATCAGCTGTGGAGCAAGCTTAGCCAATCTCCCCGCAAAAATACTCATGGAGATTTTATAATCGGCATTTAGCAGAGAGATTGGTTGGTAGGAATCAGCCCTACAAGGATCTTTGGAGGGTTTAAAGATGAGAACTATTGTAGCCTCCTTCCAAGCTCTTGGGACATGCACACCCTGCTGATAGAGTTACACAGATTTACAAAACTGAAATCAGTTCCTCTATAAACAATTTATAAACCTCATTTGGCAGGGCATCTGTGCCTGCAGCCTTGCCATTCCTAATCTTAGCTGAGCTTTGACGGATCTCTTCCTAAGTTATAGGGGTCTCAAGTACCTCCCTACTCTCCATTATCAAGTTTGGCAATTAAATCTTGCTTAGCCAGGCTTTGAGGAGATCTTGGTTGGGACAGATCTCCTCCTTATATAATGTAGAGAATATGGATACAAGACAGACTTGCATTTCATACGTTTTGTCTGAGACATCCCTTCTAGCATTTACTACCAGTTGTCTGATGACATTCCTAGATCTGTTTGCTCTGGCTTTCCACGCTAATAATACGTCTGCTTTCTCCCTATATTCAAAGTTCTGCATACAGCTGGCTTGCCACTGTGCTCTGCACTTTTGGTCCTTGCCAATTCTAAGAGTCTCTGTATCTGCTCCCTTGCAACATCTGCACGTGAAGTAGGTCAGCCTCCAATGATCCCACTCTATCCTCAATTTTCTTTAGACTTGATCTCTCAGCGATGGTTTCAAGATGTGCCAGATTTCGCAGTACCTCGCTAGTATAAGCCTTAAAGGCGTAAACCCTATGTTGTCATTGAAATAGGCCACACTTGCCCGCTTTAGCGCCACGCCAGTCTCTAGGTCAATGAGAATAGCCCTTTTCAATGTCCAACTTGGCCTAAACACTCTATGATATCCCACTAGGGACATGCTAATTGCAGCATGATCCAAAATATGACCTGGAAGAATGCTTATTGTTGTTATTGCCTCTATAATAACCCTGTCCTCAAAGAGGTAGTCCAACCTGGAGGAGTGGCCATTCTTTTTACTGTGAAACGTAAAGCCTTGTCTCGCTCCCCTTCCATGCCTCCACACATCTAATACCGCCAAATATTGTCAGTTTTACTTAGACGCTCTCATACTCACTGACAGACACTGATGCACCCAGTGATACACCCAAGGAGAGACTCATACACCTACTCGGACTTCCAGTCTGACACTAAGACTCCCACTTACAGACCCACTCAAAAACTCATGCAACCTGTCAGAGACCCACTCAGACTCATACACCCACTCACAGACTCACTCAGACACTCACACACCTACTGTGAGACCCATTCAAAAACTCAGGCATCCACTCACAGACCCAATCAGACATCATGCACCCACTTACAGATCCACTCATACACTCACACACCCACTCACAGACCCACTCAGACACTCACACACCTATTGTCAGACCCATTCAAACACTCATGCACCCACTTACGGACCAACTCAGAGACTTACATACCTGCTCACAGATCCAGTTAGAGATTTAGGCCACCACTGACAGACCTACTAAAGCACTCAGTCACAAACTCACTCAGACACTGATGCACACAGTGAGAGACATAAAACAATAACAATTTCAGGGACGAAGTAGTTAGAAAATAGATTTAGAAAAACCTTAGAAATTCACAGAACAAGACAAAGGTTACAGGGACATTCCAGTTAGGCTCATACAAAACCATAGACATTCAGCAGTTATAGTTACCTGAACTAACTATAACTTGCAACCCCTCAATGCACTACTTATGACCTCACATATTATATCTCTCATGACATGGTCAGTGACATCACTGATGACATCACTGATTACATCTCAAATTATATCAGTGATGACATCATCCAAAGAACCACTCACATGTCCACTCCCACCCCATATAACCTCTCATAGCCCCACTCAGATACCCAGCCAACCAGTTACAAACCCATTCATAGTACTCATACATCTACTTGCTCATCCATAGAGCTACTCAAACACCCACTAACTTACCCATACAGCTACTCACTCACCCATACCGCCACTCACACAGCCACACACTCACCCATACAGCTACTACACACCCAGCTATTCACCTATACAGCCTCTCACACACCCACTCAGTTCAGTTCAATTAACTTTATTCGATTCAAAAGAATCATAAAGTTTACAAGAAATTCATACGTTCATTTTAAAATACAAAATGTTTTAAACTACAGAAGGTTTTAGCAGACAATACACAAAAGTTAGCACCAAGATAGATAAAAAACAATAAAACTATTCATAATTCATATTGTTTCCTAATTAAAAGAGCAATTCTAATAAAACTGAGCACAGAGCTACAAATAGTGGCAGTTGATAATGACCTCAAATGTTCGAAACCTTCTTTGTAAGTACAGGGGCGAATATCCTGTAAAATTGGTTTAATGAAATGGGCTCTTGGGTCTTTGTAAAGTGAACAAAAAAGCATAAAATGCATTGTGCTCTGTTAGGCTGCTTTATTACATGGGCAGGGAGGAAGTCTCTCACACCAGCCCCCCTGTTTCGGAAAAGCCACAAGAAAGTGCAGTACATTTAAACGAAATCTCGTCATTAAAAAACGCCAATGAACCTGAGTGGTAAAAGACAAGTAGAATTGTTGTTGTTTCAAAGCTACATATTCCACTGTATTAGTATCCTACCTAGACAAACTTAAAACAGTATGATATGCATTCTTAATGACCATCTTCATATTAGGTTGGATAGACTCCGGGTTTTCATAAAAATGATCAAGGCCTATTTTATGAAAAGTTTCATTGACATAGCGTAACCATGGAACCGCCATTGCATTGTCAAGGTTCATGCAGTCTCTTAAAATGCCTCTTGAAAATAACAGATCTTCTGAGGTCCAAATTTTCCCCCATAAAAACAGTGGGAAAATATGGATTCTGTCACTCACATATTCTAAATGTCAGAATAATGTTTGAGAACTGCTGGGGATAGATAGGAGGCGTTTTATAAATTTATTCTCCAATATTTGAATCTGGGCACTTTCATGATATCCCCATACACCTGCCCCATAGGTGGCTACTGACAGGCATTTGGATTTGTACAGTATTTTCATTTCAACTATCTGCTTATGGCCAAGTTTACTGGCAAATCGAAAAAGTCCCTCTATGGTTCTACTAGTTTGTTGCAATCTAGATGTAATCAAGTGATCCCAGCTCAACTTTTTATTAAAAAGATTCCCCAAATAAGTGAAATTTGATACTTTGTCAATAGCTGTGTCGCTGACCATATAATTACACGTTTTAGTTTTATTTGGGCCACACACCATGATAAAAGACTTACGAAAGTTGACCTTAAGATCCAATCCTGACATGAACACATGACACACCCACTCACTCACCCATACAGCTTCTCAACACATCCACTCACTCATGCAAACACCCAATCATACACACACTCACACACCCACACAACCACTTAGGTACCCATTCACACATCCATACATGTACTCACACATCTGCTTACTCACCCATACAGCCATTCACACAGACGTGTACGCTGCTATACAGCAACTCACACACCAACTCACTTAACCAAACTCCCACTCAAAGAGCCACTCACTCACCCATACAGAACACTCAGATGCCCAGTCACTGACTCCTACAGCCATTCAGACACTCACTTACTCATACTGTCACTCACACACTTAATCAACGATCCAGCCACTCACACACCCACTCACTCACCAATGCAGACACTCCTACACCCACTCACACGCCAATAAAGCCACTCAGGCACCCACTCACACATGAATACACACAGACACTCACATATTATATGTTATATGTTGTAAGTAATATCACTCATTAGTAGACACCTAGTATACTAATTCAACTTTTGTAGTATCTTAGTATATATGTTTAACACTTATAAATTCTTAGAAAACACTTACACTCACTGGATGATGTCATTGGTGATATCATCAGTGATGTCACTGACCTTGTCATAAGTGATGTAATATGTGAGGTTGTAAGCATTGCATTGTGGTGGCGTAAGTTATAGTTAGCTCAGGTAACTATAACTGCTGAACTGCTATGGTTTTGTTCATGTTAAATCTGAGCTTAACTATAATGTCCATGTGACCTTTGATTTTTCAGTGAATTTCTAATGTTTTTTAAAAAATTTGTTACCTAACTATAACGTCCCTGTAACCTTTGGGTTTTTAAGTTAATATATACACATACTTATATACTACCCAGTGGCTGTTGCCACTGGGTAGTTATAGTAAAGATTGCGTTCCGCATTTTTTGTGTTGCTAACACCCTTGGCCCCATTTGACAAATGTTCACAAAAAGGTCCAGAAGAGTGCTAATTTTTGACTAGTTTGAGCATGGAAAGTTTCAGAGTGATCTGTCAAGTGGGGGGTCCCAAAACACGTTTTCCCCGTTAATTTTTGCAAAGGAACTTTAGACACAGCTGCAGCCCAAACTGATGGATGAAATTTGACAGAAAGCTGGCAAATTCCACGGCATGGCTCCAGTGTGGAGGCTCAGGAGACCCTCACCTTAGGGGTCGGTGTTTTCTGACCAGCAATATGTCCACTGCAGGATGTCAACTGGGCGCTTGTCCGGTATCTGCTGCTGACAAATGCCTGGAAGAGAGCTTGAGACCGACAAGGATCATCTCGAGGCTGGTTCAGCTCCTGTTCAACGCTATCTCAGGCAAAATTGAAAGAAAAGACCGGATGATCTGGCGGGAGCCAAATCTGAGAACCACGGACTAGATACTAAGAAAGTGGATTGACGAGTTGTCTGCACCCCCCTCAGTGCAACTGTTGTCCCCCCTCCCACTAATTGGTGAGATTTTCACTGCTATGACATCTGGAGGCTTGCAAATAATGTCTGATGAGACTGGTGTAACACCAAATAACCTGCCTGCCAAATCCTGTGCATAATGAAATAGAGGGTCTTGTGACTCGTTCTGTGGGGAATGCTGAAAATTGCTCTGAAACCCCCTAAGGAATAAGCAAATGCCCAGAGGACACTCTGCTGACCGGTATGGTACCGGTATTGTGTGGGCTGCTTTGGGAAGTTCGCAAGTGGAAGCCCAGTCTGATGCTATGGAGTGGGTGTACTCTGCTTGCCTTCCCAAGGTGAAAGAGCTAAACGCCATGAAAAGTAATGCAAGTGATATAGCTCTAAAAGAGCCCCTCATTGGTTTGCAGGAATCCCTGGTTTAGATTTGTCCCATTTTAGGAATGGACGGGGAGCCACAAGCCGCTGCTGGGACCTCTGATCTGATGGGCAAGTTACTCTCCTTAACAGATGACTCTGATCTCTCTAACTTAAGCTTAAGAGCTTTCTATTGTGGTTAATATCGGGTCCTAAAGAGAATTAACTGGGAGTTTTGCAAACCAGGACTTTAGAGATAAATAAAACAAAGTAGTAATAGTAACATGATGTGTCTGTTAAGCGTCTGGTTGTCTAAAGGAGGGCCTTCCTCTGGATTTTCTCCTATCACTTTTGTTTCCTTTTTTTATCCACAAAAATTATGATATTTAGTTTAGTTGTCTGTGAAATAGGGGGCAGCGGGTGTGACATAGGGTGACATCACTCAGGTAGCGTGGACCTGATTGCTGTAGGAAGGTGCTGGGGGGTGAGGGGTAGGGGAGGTGGGGGTGGGTGGAGGGGCGGTTTGGGGGCAGAGGTAGAGGAAGGGAGAGGGGGACAACACAAGAGGATAGTAGTGGTTGGCTGAGTGTGTGGCAGCACCCGTGCAGTTTCGAATGTCCATGAAAGATGTAAGGGCTGGGCTACCCAGGGGGGATGGCCCTGCATAAATGTTACTGCCTTAAATTTCCCTTATGAGTAAGATCCGGGTAGCTACGGTAAATATTTGTGAGTTGAATGATCGCATACAGAGGCAAAGGATACCCATAGATCTTCAGATGCTACAAGCTGATATATTATATCTACAAGAAACACACATCAAAGGGGCAAGGCAGAATATTCTTGAATCTTTAGGGTTTCAGTTAATCGACGGGACGACTCAAGTGGCAAGGACGTGAGGAGTCGTGATCCTCGCTCGTAGACAGTGTTTTGTTTAAAGTGCATGAGGGAGGATAATCAGGGACGTGGGTAATAACAGAGTGTCATTTTCTTAATGAGGTATTTACCCTTTGGAACAGTCTTGGATGATCTCGGGTTGTTTGATTCGCTGTACAATCAGATGGTGCTCTGGCCATTACCCATTGTAGTTTGTGTAGACTTTAATATAAATACAAAAGTGAATTGGTCTCAGGACTGCACTGAATCTTATCTAGGCCGGAAACCTAAGGTTTATAGGTCTTTGTGTAATATGAGCAAGAACCACGGCTTGGTGGACTTCTGGAGGGATAAAATGGCTTTGGAGCCTGGGTTCACATATTTTTCAGCACCACATAAGACACATGCACAGTTAGATTATTCTTTTTATCTCACATGCCTTCCTTCAAACTTATAACATCGAGAAGTTTCCCAGAGTAATGTCAGATCATAGCCTGCTAGTGTTGGAAATCACAATAAATGGTTCGGTAAGGAGAGTCTCGAACTGGAATTTTGAACAGGCTTTCCTTCTGGATGACGATTATATCAAACATATAAATAAGGCATACCGATTTTTATTAACAAAATGTAGGGAGCACTCCAGTTGGGGTTGTCTGGGACACCTTAAAGGCAGACATTCATGGGGAGTCCCTTCAGTACAGTTTTAATCCTAAAAAACAAAACAAAAAAAAAAATGCTCTATCTTTATGAGGCTCTGATGACAGCAGGCACAACAGGTGGTCACAATCGCCAAAGCTGCTATCACTGAAATAACTGCAAAAAAGGCAGCTGATATATATCTTGCTTGGATGGAAAATTTCCATTTGTACAGTGAGTGGGTGGGGAATCTATTAGCTATACGAACTAGACAAAAGAAGACGCACTGGGAGAAGAGGGAAGTGAGGGATCCTCACGAGGGATGTCCTCAGACCCTGAGGATATCCTGGGAGTATTTCAAGGGTTTTATCAGAAACGCTACACTGAAAGTGCGTGTGGGAAGAAGAGCATATATAGCAATTTTGGGACCAGACATCTCTCTTTGATGCCTCTTGGGATGCTATGGCATTAATTGTATTGGACGCAGAAAAAGCATTCAATAGGGTCTCCTGGGGTTACCTCTGGGCCACTATGAGAAAAGTCGGTAAAAGAGCCAGAATCCATCAAAGCAACTGGAGCTTTATACCAAGACCCAGTGGCAAGGATCATGGAAATGGGAGGTCAGTCGGGCCAGTCTTGATCCAAAGGGGGACAAGGCCAGGTTGCGAGTCGCAATTAAGGAATGTTTAGAAATCGCTATTGTTTTAGCGATTTCTACATGCATAGGCTTTTGCGATTCCTTAGTTGTGATTCCTTAGTAATCGCAAAAGTCTACCTTGATGCATGTACCTGTCAGGGAAGTGGCAAGAGAAATTACTGACTTTAAATCGGACTCTCCATAAATCTCTTTGCCTCGCTAAATCTGACGTCCCTACATCAAGTCTTCAATCCCAACATTACAAAACTTGTCTTGATCTGTATTATACGCCAGGAAAAATTGCCAGGTGGGTTGGAGACAAATGGACGTGTTGCCCACGGCGTCAACTTTATGGGGCACATTTAATCCACTTGTTTGTCGCATGCTCCTCTCTGCCAGGGAATAAAGATTAAATTTAGGATTTCTGAAACACAAAACTTAACGTGAAAATGTCTGTAAATCCCCAGCTTATCTTTCCTGGTATACACGAGGAAGGGGTTCCTAAACAGGCACAATCCTCCCTGTTTATTGCCATGACAGTATTTCGACTGTGTATTGCTGCAGACTGGCTTGACCTTAAGCACCTCCTCTTGTCATCAATGGTTGGCCCGACTGTTGCCAATTCACAACCTTGAAAGTGCTTTGTACTCACGAAAAGGTGAAAAAAACAAGAGAAAAGAGGTTGTGGATCTGGGCTCCCCTGGCGGAGTGGATCATTGACCAGCGGGGTGTAGGTGCCTGTACTAAGGAGATGAGTTGCTGGGATAAACTAATCCGGTTTCCAAACGGGATTGTATCCGGCTTGTGCTTTGGAGTCGGGTTCGGTTCCCCTATTCTACTGGGTCTGTGTTATTGGTTATAAGCGGCCACTGGGGGTTCGAAACAATGAATTTATTGCACTTCGCACTTTTTTTCTATAGTCAAGCTGTGAACCCATTAATTATATACAGAAATGCTATAAATAATATGAATTTGTTATTATATTGCTGCAATATATTTATTTATGTGTTCTGCTTGGGTTTTTAGATCGGGTGGAACCTGCTCTACAGAGCCCTTCTAACCCAAATGCAGAACGTTACCCCCTCCCTAGGGCCTTTTTACACCTAAATAACCACATATATGCGTACCACCTAAGGACAGGGAATTCCTATTATAATTATATATGGAGGCCTCACAGCCTCGCAATCTCAGACCCAAAATCTCCTACCCATTCGGCAGCGACACCCACAGTCTCGCGGCCCTTGTTAGACCCAGAACCTCCTACCCATTCGGCAGCGACACTCAAAGTCTCGCGGCCTGTATTAGACCCAGAACCTCCTACCCATTCGGCAGCGACACTCAAAGTCTCGCGGTCCTTGTTAGACCCAGAACCTCCTACCCATTCGGCAGCGACACTCAAAGTCTCGCGGCCTGTGTTAGACCCAGAACCTCCTACCCATTCGGCAGCGACACTCAAAGTCTCGCGGCCTTTGTTAGACCCAGAACCTCCTACCCATTCGGCAGCGACACTCAAAGTCTCGCGGCCTTTGTTAGACCCAGAACCTCCTACCCATTCGGTAGCGACACTCAAAGTCTCGCGGCCTGTGTTAGACCCAGAACCTCCTACCCATTCGGCAGCGACACTCAAAGTCTCGCGGCCTATGTTAGACCCAGAACCTCCTACCCATTCGGCAGCGACACTCAAAGTCTCGCGGCCTTTGTTAGACCCAGAACCTCCTACCCATTCGGCAGCGACACTCAAAGTCTCGCGGCCTTTGTTAGACCCAGAACCTCCTACCCATTCGGCAGCGACACTCAAAGTCTCGCGGCCTTTGTTAGACCCAGAATCTCCTACCCATTCGGCAGCGACACTCAAAGTCTCGCGGCCTTTGTTAGACCCAGAACCTCCTACCCATTCGGCAGCGACACTCAAAGTCTCGCGGCCGTTGTTAGACCCAGAATCTCCTACCCATTCGGCAGCCTTAGCACGAGCTTATCCTATTATAATTATAGTACACGACAGGGGAGTTAGGATTACCACATATCCGATCACACAAAGACTACCAGTTGAGCACAACCTGTTCTCTTAGTTCGAGGGACTTGTCTTTCCCCTCATCCAGTTACCCCTTACCTGACCAGGATTAGTCTCTGTTCACTTTGAAGTAACTCCGACTAAAGAATAGACTGTTCTCCTATACAAAAGTACACAACACATGCTAACGTACAACAAGCTAAATACTTTATTCAAATGGCACATGCATAGTTATAGAACATACCATACATATGGAACCTGCAAGGAAAGTGAAAGGTTAAGTTATATACTTCAAAGAAGAAAAAGGGATCGACTGCACCTTATATCTGTGTAGGCTGTGCTCGATGGACATCTGGGTTCCCTTCTCGTCTATGCCTCGGTTTAGCCTGGAAGTTACCCCTCGGCAGTTGTGGGTCTGCTTCCTTCTCCCTCTCCGAGTCACTAGAACCTTGTCCTCCTTGACTACTCCCTTCTCTTTGGATTTGAGTTTGCCATCAGTCTTCCCTGAAACAAGCAATAGCTTTTCTGCTAACGGCCAGATGCCGCCTACGGTCTAGAAGCAAGTGTCTTATCTCACTCAGACTTTCACTAATATGGACGTGCATTCCCTCATGGAAATTTCCAGCTCAAGACCTGCCGCCCACCAAATTCCTGTACCTCCCCGTACCAAGGACACTTTCCCAGCCGGCCGGCCTGTTGTAGTGTCTTCGGCATGAAGAAAAATACAATCCTTCGATAAGGGCCGGCCCGAACCAGTTCTCTCCGAGCGAATAACACTTCATAACTAAAACATCCCCCTCCCTCTGGGAAGGTCCCGGTCTGCCGGAGCAGAAAGAAAGATGGAGTCTCTCCCGTTTGAGGCCTACCAGGCCTGGATTCAGTACAACTCTACGAAATACCCTCACCATAGGGCAAGTTATCCTCAATACTAACGAATCTATCCCCTAGGCTATGTGTATAGGCCCTAGGCTATGGGTAGCAGCACGGAATTGTGTCAAAGTGTCTAACAAACAGGCTCTACTCACTACTCCAGACTTGAGACTTAGATGGAAATAGACTGAAGTCATATGGACTGCCCTGCAGCACCAGAAAGCCGGGAAAATCAAGCAGTACATTCCACCCTTGACTTTAGTCTATTTACATATACTAAGCGGAGCTAACATCTGTGGAAGAGTAATAAGAAACAAAACTAACCGATCTGTGTCTAGTACCAGATGTGCAGAATTGAAGCAGTGAAGGAATACATTGAATAAGACAACAAATAGAAATCAAAACAGCAATAGTAATCAAAATGCCACCTAATGCTTGACGTAGCATCTTCAGGTCTGGCAACCAGTTGAAGAGCCAGTCAAACCAACCCCGATCAATGTGTTTCTTAACTTCGTTAGTTAGATCATGCAATTTATCTATGTGTGCACGAATGGATTGTGTATGATCAGATAAGTTAAAACAACAAAGGCCTTCAAAATCTGAACAGCCATGTCCATGCTTAAGTAAAAGATAATCAATGGCTGCTCTGTTTTGCAAGATAGCCCTACGTTCACCCTGGGCATCTAATAGTAAGTCAGATAGGACTGTGGAAGTATGATTAATAGACTTAACCATCCAGCAAGCCATTTTTCCAATGGATTTAGCATTATAAACCGCCAAAGCAGGGACACCAATAATTGAGACAGCTAGACTAAGGTATTCAGACTTAGAATATAAATGCAACGATGAATCACAATCCTCTTGTAACATAACTGCATCTCGGAGCACACGAGAGTTGGCATTCGGGTTTGAGGAAAACATAAGCAGACTAAGTCTAGTAATGGCACACGGACCTCCGGAAATATTTGCAGGGACATAGGGCCAGGAAGTATTACCACATGAGAAAAGCCATCCGGCAGGTAGCAACATTGCGCGATAGTGACTAGGAGTAACTACCAAACTATTACAAGTCATATTATTTTGTATGGAAGCACATGAGGTCGGTGTCCTCTGGAGGCACAAAGTTCGCTCATGGGGTGTGAATGAAACAGCACCTCTTAACTTGAGACGTAGACATTCAGAGATTGCATTTGGATTACATGTGAGGAAAAAGCACAGGTCACCCTGTGTGATGTTATACGTAGTTATTTGGGATTGAATAGGAAGTTGTTCATTCGGCAGTTCAGTACATAACGGACAATATGCATGGGTAGCAAAATCACCCAGAATAATATTCGAACGAGCTTTTGAAACGTTAAAAATGCTCGTTAAGGTTTCCAGCGAAGTGGGGACAGCAACTAGGCATGTCGCCAGAATGTCATGTACAGATCTCATCGGTGTCAAACAGAAGTGAGGGGCATCAGTCACTCTTTTCGCCAGCAGTGTCCAAAAGTTCGATGACGAGTCCCACGCATTGAAGGAACGCAACACTCTGGTTCCCAATTCATCCCGGGTTAATGGGATCCCTCCTTTCTCTCCGAAGTAGACCGAAGGGTGTCCAGTACCGACACATCCCGCAGCAACAATCCAAAGAATGATCTGAAAAAGAACCAAACACGGGCATTAATCATTCTCGTAAATAACATTTATCAGCTGGGACAGCTTCCCAGCTATCTTTCCCTGGCCTCATAACCAAAATGGTGTTATCCTGACCGGTGGCAATAACCTCTGCTTGTTCAGGGGGATTCTTAGGCGATTGCACCCAAATCTTGGCTCCAGGATTATCCGTAGAGCCAAAGCCTTTCTGGCCTCGTACAGTTAGCAAAGTTGGGGCAGTGCCTTTTATTATTCCACCACTGAAAACAGGCATAATGAGTAATTGAGCCACTTGGTCGGTGCGGTGTATCAGTAGGTCATCCTCACTGCTATTTAGCAGAAGTATTTTGATTTCTCCCTGATAATCACTATCAATTACACCTCCAAGTACCTGGATGCCTTTTACAGCCAACCCCGATCTAGGGGCGATCAATCCAAAATTTCCCGGTGGTATATGAATACCAACACCGGTAGCAATGATGACCCGATTTTTGCTTTTTAAAACGGTGTCATCCATAGCATGCAAGTCCAAGCCTGCCGACCCTGGGGTCGCTCTGCATGGAGCTAGAGCTCCGGAAGTAATTTCCCAATACATCACAGTTTCATTTATTATATTAGGCATTGTTTCAACCTGTGGGGGGAACAAACGCATAAGTGGAGATTCAGCATTTAAAAAAGGACGATTATTCAAGATCAATAATGCTTGAGGTAAAAAGTCTCGCCAATTTTTATACTTGTCATCTGTTAGTTTGCGCAACTGGTCCTTTAGCAGACCATTCAATCTTTCCACCAGGCCTGAGGCCTGCGGGTAATAGGGTATATGAAAGATCCACTCAATGTGATGTTCCACACAGAATTCCTGTACCAATCTTCCACGAAAATGGGATGCATTATCAGATTGAATTTGGAATGGCACACCATAATACATCATAATTAATTCCAATGTTTTTATGGTGTTCAATTGGGTGGCTTGCTTACATGGAAAAGTTACCAGCAACCCACTATATGTATCGACAATTGTGCAAACATATTGACAATTTCTACTCATGGGAAGGGGTCCGATGTAATCAATCTGCCAGATTTGAGCGGGCAATTTCCCGCGATGTAAATGGCCTCTAACAATTTGGGGTACTTTACGCTGCCTGATATGTTGGCAGACGGGACAATGTAGAATAACATCTTTAATTAGATCTAAGGGAATATAGATTCCTCTGTCAGCAGCCCACCTGCTAGTGGCCTTCTCTCCAAAGTGTCCTGCCTTCTGGTGTGCCCATTTCGCCAATCCCGCAATGTCAGGATCTTGTCTGTCCACCACTGCCTCGGCAATTTTAGATTTCTCATCTGCAATGTTATGAAAAAATTTGTCAAGGGAGTCTATCGGGGTGTGAGCATCCACATGGAAGATGGTAACAGTACTCTGTGGGAGCATTTCCCAAATTTCTTGCCATAACTCCTTTCCCCATAACTCTTTAGAGTGTAATTTCCAATTACGAGAATGCCAGGTTGGTAACCAAACAGCCAGTCCATTTGCAGTAGACCAGGAGTCAGTGAAAATATGGCATACGCCAGGTAACTCTTGTTTCAGGACTTGATAAACAGCATATAGCTCTGCGAATTGACTACTTTTTCCTTCACCAGTTGTGCTCAATAGTCTCTGTGTGATCGGATTATAAGACACCGCCTTCCAGTGCCGTGTATTTCCAATAAATTTTGCTGACCCATCTGTGAACCACACATGGTTCCTGTCCTCGACGGACAAATCATCAAAAGGTTTACCCCACTTGACAGGAGACTCCTGTTCTAAAGGTACAGAACACTCACTCTCAGTCTCAGTCGATGGTACTTGCGCCACCTGCTCATGTAAGGACGCAACTCCTTTCGGACCCACACGTGCCCTGTCTTGTATGTACCATTTCCATTTAATCACACTCGCCTCCTGAGCATGCCCAATTCGATGAGTTTTTGGTGAACTCAAAACCCACTGCATAATAGGAATTTCAGGACGCAAGAATATGTCATGTCCCAATGTTAATTGCTCGGTATCCACCAAAGCCCAATAACAAGCAAGTAGCTGTTTCTCAAAAGGTGTGTAACGCTCACCAGCATCAGGTAGCTTTTTGGTCCAGAATCCTAATGGTACTTTGCACCTACCCTGTTTCTGCCACAGACTCCAGTTTGCATAAGGGCCTTGCACAGACACATTCAAATCCACATCACCATCACATACAGGCCAAAGATCCATAGCATGTTGAATCGCCTCTTTTGCTAGGCTAAATGCATCTTGCTGTTGTTTACCCCATTCGAATGCATTCTTCTTACGTGTAACACGATACAATGGGGCCAATATTTGACTCAGATGAGGAATATGCTGGCGCCAAAAACCAAATAAACCAATAAAGCTTTGGGCTTCCTTCCTATTCCTCGGAACCGAAAAATCAAGAATCTTCTGTTTTACCTGAGGGATCACCTCACGGTGTCCCTCATGCCAATTAATACCTAAAAATTTTACAGCTTGGGATGGACCCTGTAATTTGTCCGGATTGATCTCCCAACCTTTCTCACGCAGACATTCAATGACTTTATCTAATTGTATCTGAACATCCTCTTGTGTTTCGCCTTGAATCAGCACATCATCAATATAATGACATATCTGAATTTTGGGATGAACTGGTACCTCAGTCAAGTGTTCTGCCACCAGCCGGTGACAGATCGTAGGGCTATGCACATAGCCCTGAGGAAGACTTCTGAACGTCATCTGACGCCCGTTCCACGTAAAACTGAACTGTTCCTGACACTCAGGGGCAATTGGAATAGAAAAGAAAGCATTAGCAATATCAAGGGACGCATACCATGTACCTGGGTGTGTTTGGATTCTTTCAATCAGAGTAATAACATCCGGTACTGCAGCCGTCAAAGAGGGCGTGTGTTTGTTCAATTCTCGATAATCAACAGTCATGCGCCAAGAATTATCACTTTTACGCACCGGCCAAACAGGATTATTCCAAGCAGAAGTAACTGGAGTTATAACACCTGCATTAACCAACTCCTGAATGGTGGTACTAATCTCTTCATGACCACCCGGAATACGATACTGCTTCTGACAAACCACCTTTGTCGCCTGGGGAACTTGTATGGGGGGCATCCTTAAACGACCAACCCGTATAGGTCTGGACGAGATATAATGCGTCGTTCCAAATTGGTAACACCCATCATCAAGATGCAACGTCATTCCTTTCAAAATATCAATTCCAATTATGAATTCTAGGAGTGGCACCACTAATACAGAATATTCCTTTCTAGGAATTCTACCTATTCTCATTTCAAGCAAAGTTTGAACTGCGGGGGTTTCTTTTCCTCCTAATCCAGTAATAGTAAAAGGCTGCCCTGTAAATTTCCTCGATTTTCCATGAATAAGAGTGGCCTCCGCTCCTGTATCAACTAATGCTCGGGCCCTTTGGATATTACGATGTCTCCAATAAATTTCAATATCTACATAGGGTCTATTATCTCTGTGAGCCCATCTGTGTACCGGAGCTTGACCTATTTCCTAGTCATTCTTATTGCATTCTGTGTACCAGGACAAATCAGGATAAAGACTCTCACGTTTTTTAGGTATCAGTGCTTCCTGTTCATATCCATCTCTATTGCGAAATGGATTCCTGTCCTCTGCACTGCACTGCAAATTTCGATCGTTAAAACTGTGTCTATCCTCCCTTCTTCTCAGCTCAGGGGAGTGATCCCTATCATCTCTACGTCTGTTGTAGGCATAATCATTTCTCCCCCTTTCCCTTTCCCCCTCTCTCTCCCTGTCCCGCTCTCGACGGGGGGACAGATTACGTACAGGACGCCGATCATCACGACGATCAGAGCGCCCACGGCGATCATCATCACCGCTACCATCAGAACAACCATGATCACACTCAGTCGTTCGAACACGCCGGGCACCCTCCTTCCGATCCAAGCCCCGTTTGCGAAACATCTCCCACAAACGGGCAGTAGTCTCACCATCAATGTCTTCCCGACGCACACCATCAGCCAAAAGACCAGTAAAGATGTCACGTCTAGTAAATTTATATTCACCAGGAGTACGAGTGTCAGGCCGGGACTGACGTTCAGGTTTAAACCACTCACCCAACTCACCGAGTTGGCGTACCGACTCCAACACCGTAGATAGAACATTACCAGTCTGGTTAATCAACAAAGTCATCATGACCTGCTTGTAGGCAACAGGAGAAGAGCGAATGATACGATTCCGCACAGAAGAAGTCAACATCCCATCAAGCAACCTGTCAGCAGTGCCCAGAAAAATAGCCGTTTTCATCACCTCCTCCTTAAGACGTTGCGCAGCGTCACGCAGGGTATACCACGGCTTGTCATTGACAGGCCAGTCAGATTCAGTAGGATACTTCAAATTACAGCCCTCAGTCGCCAATTGGAGCAAAGAAATCTGACCACCACCACTATAGTTACGAAAATGATCTTGTACAGAAGAATCTAAACTCAAAGAACAAAACTTCAAACAATCGCCAGTATCCAACATAATACCAGCAGCGCCTAGTTCATAAAGGCGCACCATCCAAGTGAGCAAAGCCTCACCAGTCCGCTGCCGAAAGCGCTGCAAAATATCACTAATTTCTTGTTGGGTAAAATCCTCCAAGCAGTCTAAAGAAACACCCTGCGGAGCATTGGGAGACTGCTGCAACTTCCGACGAAAAACCGGATGCGCAGCAACCACAGGACGAGCATCAGAAGGAGCCCGAGTAGTACTAGTAGAGGGACAATCAGTGTAAGAAGCATCGATGCCGCCCGAAGGACGAGCGCAATCACGGGGTGCACCATCAGAGGTGCGGGAAGTAGACTTACTGTCATGACGGGAACGAGAAAACTCATGCACAGCACAGTCCTCACCCGAGGAACAAGACGTAGCCGAGTCCCAGATATTACCATCCCATTCATCAGGATTCCAATCCAGTCCAGCCTTTGCCACGGCCAGACGCACCTTACGCGACGAAACTCGACCACGCCTGTGTTTGTATTTGTAACGAGCAATCCGCACAGCCGCCCGTTCAGCAACCGTCTGGTAAGTGTCAATTTTGTCGGAAAGCAACTTGTTTTGACAGCGCAATAAAGTATTGGAATTTTGAACCTCAACAAAGTGCGAATCCGCATCCTTAAGAGCGGTCTGCAATTTCAGCAACTTCTCATGCAAAATCCGATACGCAGATAGAATAACCCAACCTCTGCGCCCTAAAGCGGGAACCTCCTCTCCCTTCAAGACAGGTGCCGTCTGCAAACAAGTAATCACGTCAGCCGGTTCCGCCGACTCCAAAGAAGAGGTCCAATTTTCACTCAAACCAGTAGAATCAGCCCACTCTCGGGCCAAGGCACCATAAGGCGTTGAATCCCATCCGGGAATATCAACGGACAATTTAAGAGTAGCTTTAGATTTCCTAGAAAACATCGCGAAAAAGAAAGAAAAAGAGACGCAGAGAAAAGAAAGGAAGAGAGAAAGAAAGAGAAAAAAAAACTATACACGCAAATATACAAAAAAGAAAACCACGCACACGCTGAAAGCAAACACAAGACAAACACAACGCACACAGGTTTCGTAAACAGTTCGTGACGCCAAATGTTCTGCTTGGGTTTTTAGATCGGGTGGAACCTGCTCTACAGAGCCCTTCTAACCCAAATGCAGAACGTTACCCCCTCCCTAGGGCCTTTTTACACCTAAATAACCACATATATGCGTACCACCTAAGGACAGGGAATTCCTATTATAATTATATATGGAGGCCTCACAGCCTCGCAATCTCAGACCCAAAATCTCCTACCCATTCGGCAGCGACACCCACAGTCTCGCGGCCCTTGTTAGACCCAGAACCTCCTACCCATTCGGCAGCGACACTCAAAGTCTCGCGGCCTGTATTAGACCCAGAACCTCCTACCCATTCGGCAGCGACACTCAAAGTCTCGCGGTCCTTGTTAGACCCAGAACCTCCTACCCATTCGGCAGCGACACTCAAAGTCTCGCGGCCTGTGTTAGACCCAGAACCTCCTACCCATTCGGCAGCGACACTCAAAGTCTCGCGGCCTTTGTTAGACCCAGAACCTCCTACCCATTCGGCAGCGACACTCAAAGTCTCGCGGCCTTTGTTAGACCCAGAACCTCCTACCCATTCGGTAGCGACACTCAAAGTCTCGCGGCCTGTGTTAGACCCAGAACCTCCTACCCATTCGGCAGCGACACTCAAAGTCTCGCGGCCTATGTTAGACCCAGAACCTCCTACCCATTCGGCAGCGACACTCAAAGTCTCGCGGCCTTTGTTAGACCCAGAACCTCCTACCCATTCGGCAGCGACACTCAAAGTCTCGCGGCCTTTGTTAGACCCAGAACCTCCTACCCATTCGGCAGCGACACTCAAAGTCTCGCGGCCTTTGTTAGACCCAGAATCTCCTACCCATTCGGCAGCGACACTCAAAGTCTCGCGGCCTTTGTTAGACCCAGAACCTCCTACCCATTCGGCAGCGACACTCAAAGTCTCGCGGCCGTTGTTAGACCCAGAATCTCCTACCCATTCGGCAGCCTTAGCACGAGCTTATCCTATTATAATTATAGTACACGACAGGGGAGTTAGGATTACCACATATCCGATCACACAAAGACTACCAGTTGAGCACAACCTGTTCTCTTAGTTCGAGGGACTTGTCTTTCCCCTCATCCAGTTACCCCTTACCTGACCAGGATTAGTCTCTGTTCACTTTGAAGTAACTCCGACTAAAGAATAGACTGTTCTCCTATACAAAAGTACACAACACATGCTAACGTACAACAAGCTAAATACTTTATTCAAATGGCACATGCATAGTTATAGAACATACCATACATATGGAACCTGCAAGGAAAGTGAAAGGTTAAGTTATATACTTCAAAGAAGAAAAAGGGATCGACTGCACCTTATATCTGTGTAGGCTGTGCTCGATGGACATCTGGGTTCCCTTCTCGTCTATGCCTCGGTTTAGCCTGGAAGTTACCCCTCGGCAGTTGTGGGTCTGCTTCCTTCTCCCTCTCCGAGTCACTAGAACCTTGTCCTCCTTGACTACTCCCTTCTCTTTGGATTTGAGTTTGCCATCAGTCTTCCCTGAAACAAGCAATAGCTTTTCTGCTAACGGCCAGATGCCGCCTACGGTCTAGAAGCAAGTGTCTTATCTCACTCAGACTTTCACTAATATGGACGTGCATTCCCTCATGGAAATTTCCAGCTCAAGACCTGCCGCCCACCAAATTCCTGTACCTCCCCGTACCAAGGACACTTTCCCAGCCGGCCGGCCTGTTGTAGTGTCTTCGGCATGAAGAAAAATACAATCCTTCGATAAGGGCCGGCCCGAACCAGTTCTCTCCGAGCGAATAACACTTCATAACTAAAACATCCCCCTCCCTCTGGGAAGGTCCCGGTCTGCCGGAGCAGAAAGAAAGATGGAGTCTCTCCCGTTTGAGGCCTACCAGGCCTGGATTCAGTACAACTCTACGAAATACCCTCACCATAGGGCAAGTTATCCTCAATACTAACGAATCTATCCCCTAGGCTATGTGTATAGGCCCTAGGCTATGGGTAGCAGCACGGAATTGTGTCAAAGTGTCTAACAAACAGGCTCTACTCACTACTCCAGACTTGAGACTTAGATGGAAATAGACTGAAGTCATATGGACTGCCCTGCAGCACCAGAAAGCCGGGAAAATCAAGCAGTACATTATGTACTCTATTTTTCTTGACAGAAAGCTAGATCTTGGTTAAGAGAGTGCTTTTTGTGTTTTGGTGTAAATCTATTTAGTAGTTTTGGAGAAGTTTGTGGGTATATTTACAAGAATTGCCGCTAACCAAAATTTGCATTGCTTAGTGGCAATTGTTTTTTAACGCTGCATATCGCCAAAAACGATCGCCACCTTAGCAACGTATTTGCAATACGTTGCTACATGGCGATAGGATCAGTTGGCAGCGGCAAAATATACTGCTAACCCGATCGCCACGTCGATAAAATTTTGACGCTAAGGTGAAAAAGCACCAGCCGGCTGAACAGGGGCAAGAAAACTAACTTTAGCTGGCGGGATGTCACTTTTATTTGCGTCTGGTGGGAAAAGTGCACAAAAGTGCCTCAAACAAACAAAAAAAATACCCGCAATGCAAAATGGAGCAGCCTTGAACCAGTGCAGCAGCAGACAACTACCCCCCTAATACCCCCAACAGCCAAGACGACAAGCCAGAGTCCCAGGGGAAGGGGAAGAGGAAAGGGAAAACAAGATTCCATCAGGAGGAAAATGAGATACTGATTGCGGAGGTGACGGAGAATCAACACCAGCTCTCCGTCAGCTCCAAAGTGTCACTGGGGGCCAGAAATGCCATTTGGCAGGTCATTGTCAGCAAGGTGAACGCCGTAGCAGAAGTCAAGAGGACAGTGACTGATGGTAAAAGTGCTGGCATAATGCCAAGCGCAAGACTAAGCAGAAACTGGCTATCAATCGACAGGCAGCACTACAGACTGAATTCCTATTTTTGAAAATACTAGAGGAATAGCATTAAAAAGAAAAGTCATTTTGGGGAAGATCAGCATTTTTATCAGATTAATACGCCCATAAATGGTTAACGGTAAGTTTTTCCACCTAGCGAGTGAGCGATCTATTTCTCTAGCCACACTTTGCAGATTACACTGAGGGATTTTCCTACCTCATTCATGATTGAGATCCCTAGATATCTGAGGTCTGGGCTCACTCTTCTGCCCTAATCTTTAACATTCCAGCATATTACCTGTGGTTTAGAGGTATTCACTGAATATCCTGAGAGGGCACTGATTTCTGCTAGGAGGTATTCTACTCTCGGAATAGTTGTGGCAAGATCTGCTGTGTAAATCAATAAGTCGTCTGCATAGAGCACGATCTTACTACTATAATGAGAGGAGCTAAAATGGACAACCTGTTCATCTGACCTCAGGAGTTGGGCAAAAGATTGTATATATATATATATATATATATATATATATATATATATATATATATATATATATATATATATATTATCTACTGGCGGTCGCCAGTAGATAGTTATAGTTAGGACCGAGTTTCCATAGGAAATCTGAAAATTCTATTTCGAATAACTTTGGCGCCGGTTGACGAATCCTCGCGAAATTTTCAAAACTAATGGGTCGCTCCGTTCAGCTCCTACCCTGAAAGTCTCGGGGTGATTCGTCAAGCGGGGGCCGAGAAAAAAGGGGGGTCTCAAAACGCATTTTCCCCATGCATTTTTCCATAGGACCTTTAGTCGAAGGTACAGCCTGAACGGCTGAACAGAATTACTTGAAATTTGGCAGAGAGGTAGTCCTCAGGTCAGGGAAGTGCCTTGTGCAGGTCTGGTGTCAATCTGTTCAGTAGTTCCTGAGAAAATAGCATTTAAAAGCATATAAATATCTATAAGCGCGCACCGTGCGCGCACCGTGCGAGCACCCTAACGTGCGCGAGCGTAATTCTGATTGGTGGTTACATGTTAGTCAACGTTCGAATCGGTGGAAATCAGGAAGTGTCGGCCGCCATTTTGTTTGTTTTCAGTGTGAGAGTGAAAAAGGAAGGTGGCGAACGTGAAAAGGGGGCAGGGTAGAGAGTTCCTGACCCCCTAGCCTTTGTCAGGGGGTCCCTGAAGGACCCCGAAGGCACAAGAAAACCAAAAAAAAGTCACAAAAATGTTTTTATTTGTATTTTTTTATGGGAGGATGCGTGCTGGATGCGTGCATCCTGCCGATACAAAAAAAAAAATCAGCGTGGGCTCCCGCGCTACATATGGTAATTTGCCCCTGGGGGGGCCAAATCCCGGGGGCATATTTAAAAATTAAGTGTGGGGGGCCCCAATCCCCCCACACTGTCCCGGGGACCGCCATCCCCCGGGGCACTAACATAAAATAGGCGGGGGTTCATGGCCCCCCCACAGCCCCGGTGACTGCCACCCCCCCGGGGCAACTTTAAAATGTGGGAGGGGGGCCACGCGACCCCCCTCCTGGAGCCTTGGACAGGTTCTGGGGACCACCACCCCCCAGGGCCGGCTCCTGCAGTGTCCCGGGGTGCCCACCACCGGGACACTGCTGTTTGCAATGGCAGGGCGGAAGCCTCGCGGCTCCCACCCTGCTATTGCAAACTGCTTTGCTTCATTGAAGCGAGAGCAGGGAAACCTGCTCTCGCTCCAATGAAGCAAAGCAGATTGCTTTTCTATATGGGGAGTAGCATGTTAGCTGCTCCCCATTTGGAAAAGCAATGTCGGCTCCCGCAGGAGGCAGGGAGCCAGCTGGGAACATGGGGGGATTGGGAGCCTACGTTACTCACTTGTTATCAGGAGAGAACCCAGTGCTGCATCTTTTAGCCCAGTACTGACCCTGAAAAGTAATTCTAAGCGTACTTACCAGTAACTTGTATTTCCTTCCATAGGAATCCATTGCGTGGTTTTCAGCACAAAAGTTTCTAAGTGTCTATATTCACAAACTAAAAATATTCCTAAAAAATCATCTGTATGACTTCACATTCTTTCAACTGTTTACAGGAGATTCACCAGTGCTGGATCCAGGATCCACCACTGAGTAAGAAAAAGTAACGATAACACTACTTACCGGCTAAGTGAATTTTCTGCCATAGGATAACATTGGTGATTCTATGTGAAAAAATTTCGAAGTGTCAACTTTTAAAATACAATCATATTCCTTAAAAATCACTACTGTAACCAAAACGCTTTTACTCAACTGTTTACAGGAGATGTCCAAGGACTGAATCTAGGATCCTGTCCTGTGGTTAGAAAAGTAATCCATAAAGTAACTAATTGCATTTGGCTAGAAATTCACATTGAGCTCAATGTTGCATTGTGTTTGAAATTGTGTTGCCCATTGCAACAACTGTAACTACAGTACTTAAAAGTCTATTGCCTATTTGCAAAGTATTTAAACTAAAGTAATTCATTCTGAGAAAGTATATTTTGTATTGTAATGTAAAATGTAATTATAATGTAATAAAAAAAATCTAAAAATAGTTTTAAAAATGTAGTATATCAGTATAAAAAAAATCAGTATAACAATTAATACATAAAAAATTCTCATTTACAAAACCTTTGAAATTCACTGAAAAAACCATAGGTTTCAGGCCTGATATAGTTAGGAATTAGCATTTAAAAAACCTTTGAAATTCACTGAAAAAAACCATAGGTTTCAGACCTGATATAGTTAGGATTTAGCATTTAAAAAACCTTTGAAATTCACTGAAAAAAACATAGATTTCAGGCCTGATATAGTTAGGAATTAGCATTTAAAAAACCTTAGAAATTCACTGAAAATACAATAGGTTTTAGGAGTGTTATAGTTAACTGGACATTTCACTCGAACAAAACCATTGAAATTCCTCCGATATAGTTAGTTGTACTAACTACATCTCGCGCGCCCGCAAGCCACTGCTGATGATGTCACATATTACATCATTCATGACATGGTCAGTGACATCACTGATGACATCTTAAATGACATCACTGATGACATTATCCACGTGACAATCAGATACACCTCATCATACACTAGTATAACCTTTCATCACTCACTGTAAAATACAGAGTGCCAGTTTTTAAACCATTGACACACCAATACAAGTTTCTAAACACCCACTCAGTGATTCCTAGATCTATACACACATCTAATCACTTACCTATAGATTCACTCATACATGCTGTCAATGATCAATAGAACACTATCAAATATACTTATACACCTATGTCGACATTACACACCAGCACACATCCTAATCACTTATGAAGTCATCCTACTCACTTATGCAAACAATGGATCATACTTACTTTTACTTAGCTATACACTTATAAAAACACCACTTCATCTATTCATATAGATAATAACTCATACTTAGTGTGTTTTAAAAACATAATTACAAGTACAAGCGATTGTAGCGCTGCCCGGGACCCGACTTTGGCCGTTATCTTGGGTGAGGAGCCTGCAGTGGAGCCGAGGCGAGCGGACTAGCGCTCGCCCCTCCCGCCCTCAGCCCTACAAAAGCCTTTCTTGTGCTTCGGTCATTTGATAGACGCTTATGGCCGCTAGAGGCTCTATCGGGCCCCGTGACTACGCTCAGAAGCCACAAGGCAATTTTAAAAAATTGAACTGTGTATTTTAGATTGCATTTGCACTTTGTTTGTTAACCCCCTTTTTGTTGTGCAGGTTGACCGCATGTGCTTACCTGGGCTTTATTTGTGTATTCGCCCTTGATCTGTCTCGTGGCAGGCGATTGTAGCGCTGCCCGGGACCCGACTTTGGCCGCCATCTTGGGTGAGGAGCCTGCAGTGGAGCCGAGGCGAGCGGACTAGCGCTCGGCCCCTCCCGCCCTCAGCCCTATAAAATGGCCTCCCCTTACCGGAAGCGCAGCGGACGAGCGCAGCGGGCGCGACGTAGGCGCGCCAGAGTTGCGCCTGAGTTAAGCCCGTCTGCGCCCGTCCGCGGCCTGCCGGGCCCTGGGCCCTGGAATGCTGCTCCTCGCATCATCCATTCAGCTGCCACACTTAGAGCGCTGCAGCATCCTCCCTGCGCACTCTCTACTACAATTTGGGATCGCCTAGTATCTCTTGGCATCTCGGCTGATACATCTGCACCCCGACTTACACATCAGGTTCTGTCTACCCCGTCCCAGTCTGAGTCCTGTATTCGCATACTCTATCTTAATACACGCTCCCTCCCTCAACATTACTCCGATATATTTCTTCTTTTGACAGCTGAGAACCCTGATGTCTTGCTGCTTACCGAGACCTGGCTGTCTGATTCCTCCCTCCCTGATATCCTGGCAGCCTTGCCTCCCAGCTACTACATGCTGAATGCCAATCGGCCTACAGCTCGTCGCGGTGGAGGCGTGGCGGCAATCATACGTAAAGATCTCAAATTCATTGTGTCCTCTTCGCTCTGTCTTCCTGAGGTTGAGAACCTTGTCATCAGCCTAGCTTCTGAAGCTGGAGCCCTGACTCTCATTGTTCTGTATCGTCCTCCCACCCCTATGCCCTTGTTCCCTGCTGCTCTCAGCGATCAGCTCGCCTCCCTGATGACTGCCTCTGCTCGTATTGCCATGTTCGGCGACTTTAATTATTGGTACAAACAGGCTGATGCCGGCCCCCATGCTACCGAATTGACCGAGGCACTTCTCAGCTTAAATTTGACCCAGCATGTTACTACTCCCACTCACATCGGGGGTCACATTCTGGATCACATCTGGACGCTAGGGGTATCACTCTCTTGCCCGATCATTTCCCCATGTGTCTGGTCAGATCACTCGCTGATTGAGTCCTCCATCTCTGTGAAGGGCCTGGTTAGGCTGCCGCCTTTGGAGGGTGGGGCCGCTAGGAAATGGAATGCTCTCGATCTTCCTGCCTTCCTCTCCCTTCTCGCAGAGACTCAACCCCCTCCTAGTAACAGCTTAGGCGTCGATGTTCTGGATGCAAATATCACCGACTGGCTCACAACGGCTAGCGACCAATTCGCCCCCCTCTCTCGGTTCCCTTGCTCCCGACATAGTAAATCCCATAAATGGTTTAATTCAGCCCTGAAATCTCAACATCTTGAGCTACGTCAAGTAGAGCGTAGGTGGAGACGCAATTACCTTAGCACCGACAGGGAGGCGTACGTGCTTGCACATAAGGAATACAAAAATGCCATCACCACCACTAAGGCCGCCTTTGTCTCTAAGAGAATACTAACTGCCCCTAATAAATCCAAAGAGATATTCAAGGTTCTTGCTGAATTAACATCAGACGATAGGACACTCCCCAACCAGGCCCCCTCTGCCGAGTCATGCAATGCCCTGAACTCCTTCTTTATCGATAAGATCTTGGCAATCAAAAATTCTATCCCTCATTCTCCCTCCCCGGCTATTGCTGCAGTCCCTTCTATCAATACCTCTACTCTGACTTGTTTCCCGACTCTTGACTCCGACTCTCTGGCCAAATTGGCTACGCGTGTGAAATCTGGCTCCCCCAAAGAGTGCTGCCCTCCTTCAGTGTTCCGTGAGATTTGTCACACTTTCCCGCACAATGTCTTATCCCTACTTAACGCCTCTCTTAGCTCCGGAATAGTTTCAAGGTCATTCAAGGAGGCTATTCTGGTGCCTCTGCTGAAAAAGCCTGGCGCGGACCCTGCGGTCCTCGCAAATTATCGGCCCATCTCCCTTCTGCCTTACCTGTCTAAAATCCTAGAGGCACATGTCACTGCTTGCCTCTCGCAATTTATTGAGGAATCCAATTTCTTGGAAATAAATCAAGCCGGCTTTAGACCAGCCCATTCTACCGAGGCTGTTATTCTCGCCGTGCTGGATAACCTCAGAAGTAATGCTGACAGAGGTCTCTCCCAGGCACTGGTCCTACTGGATTTGTCGGCAGCTTTCGACACGGTGGATCATGCCATCTTACTCCACAGTGTTGAGTCAGCTGGAATTCGTGGGCTCGCTCTGACTTGGGTCAGGTCTTTCCTTGAGGGAAGATCTCAAGCTGTCAAACTGGGCCCCTTCAGAGCTACTAGTGCCCCGTCGCTGTGCGGCGTTCCCCAAGGATCATCTCTGTCTCCCCTTCTCTTTAATTTGCATCTCCAACCCCTTATCCACTCCTTGGGTAGGTGGGACGTCACCGTGTTTAATTATGCAGACGACTTACAAATTATTTTTCCCCTCACCTCCCCTGACGCCATTATCAACTTCCAGGCGGTCATGACACACATCCAGCACTGGATGAATCAAAACCAACTGAAGCTCAATCCTGGGAAAACTGAGCTCCTCCTTCCCGGGAGGAGCGTCTCCCACTGGGGTCCTCAGTTTTGGCCCTCTGAGCTCGGTCCTCCGCCTCTCCCAGCTGATTGTGTAAAGAGTCTCGGGGTCATTATTGACTCTGAGCTCAATCTCAAGGCTCAGGTGAGTGCTGTAACCTCCGCCTGTATGTTCCAGCTCTACAGAATACGGAAAGTCGCCCACCTTTTGACCCCGGAAGCCTTGTTACAGGTTATAATAGCATTGGTGATGTCCCGTCTGGACTTCTCCAATTCCCTTTACTTTGGTCTCCCAAAATCCCTGCTTTCCAGGCTACAGATTATTCAAAACCAGGCCGCAAGACTTGCCTTTAAAATCTCAAGATGGCAGTCGGCTAGACCTCTGCTCCACCAATTACACTGGCTGCCTATCAGTGAAAGAATAGCCTTTAAGGTCTGCTGCCTGGTTTTTAAAGCCCGGACCGGTTCCTCCCCGGTTTTCGTGAAGTCCT
This sequence comes from Triturus cristatus, assembly GCF_964204655.1. NCBI lineage: Eukaryota > Metazoa > Chordata > Amphibia > Caudata > Salamandridae > Triturus > Triturus cristatus. The sequence continues at coordinate 527,177,064 of NC_140592.1, forward strand.
TGGTTACCCCTTACTGTCCTTCCCGTACTTTGAGGTCCTCCAATCTCCAGCTTCTGGTCATTCCTCGCTTCAGACTTTCTAGACTAGGCGGTCGCAGCTTTATCCACTTGGCACCTAAGCTGTGGAATTCCCTCCCACTCTCCCTCAAGACTGAGCCCTCTCTTCTGTCTTTTAGGAAATCTCTGAAAACCCTGCTTTTCTCACATCCCCGCTAAGTCTCCTCTGCACAACCTTGGTAGTCTATCAGCGCCAGGAAACTCATGGTGACAGTGCGCTTAATAAATTCCCCTTAACATTAACAAGTATACAGTTATCCATACAGTCACTCATACAATCACTGAGTCTTATGTATACTTATTTATATACAACAACTGACACATACACTGGCTTTTATTTTTCTAGTTTGTTGGGCATGTACCATTGAGGCATATATTGGCTCATCACCACACCCATAAAGATATTCACTCACCCAAACAACTGTTATAACATGTAGTTTTAACTTCATATACCTACTGAATCAACTACTCACACATCTTTGGGCAGTCACACCCCCCGCCGAACCACACACACATTCCCTCTCCCATACAAATACTCAACTAACTAATCAATAAATATTATAGACTTTCACGTAGCTAGTAACCAACTGGTGCAGCAGTTTACACAACAATTGACAAAGTGATACAGATATTCACACAGTTTAGTCACTATCCAATATATTTAGTGAGACACTATAAATTAGTCAAGTAAACAGTCAATCACACTGCTACTAAATCCTCCATCCAGATATTTATATATCCAGTCATTCTTCAATGCAAATTGCTATATATATATAATACATATTTAAATAACGAACCAAACCACATTCACTGGATGATGCCATCAGTGATGTCATCAGTGATGTCATTTGAGATGTCATCAGTGATGTCACTGACCATGTCATGAATGATGTAATATGTGACATCATCAGCAGTGGCTTGCGGGCGCACGAGATGTAGTTAGTACAACTAACTATATCGGAGGAATTTCAATGGTTTTGTTCGAGTGAAATGTCCAGCTAACTATAACACCCCTGAAACTTATTGTTTTTTCTGTGAATTTCTAAGGTTTTTTAAATTCTAATTCCTAACTATATCAGGCCTGAAAACTATGTTTTTTTCAGTGAATTTCAAAGGTTTCTTAAATGCTAATTCCTAACTATATCAGGCCTGAAACCTATGGTTTTTTCAGTGATATATATATATATATATGTATATATATGTATATATATATATATATTCACTGAAAAAACCATAGGTTTCACACATGTTATAGTTAGCGGAAATTTTACTGATAAAAAACTAGTGAAATTGCCCCGTTATAGTTAGTGCTGGCAACTATAACTCACGCGACCGCAATCCTCTGCTGATGCTAATACTGTATTTAGACACTTATTTGCCCATGTCTTCTTCCATACATTTTTAGCTATACATATATTACAAATATTTTTTTTCATAAAGACACATATGTCATCAGCAGAAGATTGCGGTCGCGTGAGTTATAGTTGCCAGCACTAACTATAACGGGGCAATTTCACTGTTTTTTTATCAGTAAAATTTCCGCTAACTATAACATGTGGGAAACCTATGGTTTTTTCAGTGAATTTGCAAGGTTTTTTAAATGCTAATTCCTAACTATAACGTGTGTGAAACCTATGGTTTTTTCAGTGAATTTGTACGGTTTTTTAAATGCTAAGTTACTTTACGCCATTCGAGGCGTGCGCGCCCACTTAACGCAGTTCGTTCCGTGCACGGTTTTTATCAACTTTAAGAAGCCCTGTACATTGGTGGCCTTAGCACAGGGGGTGGGGTCAATGTGGATAGTTTTTTTTTTATTTCGATTTTATAATTTCATGTTGCCAAAATTACGTTTTTTTCCTAAAAAACATAAGCCCTGCACATTTGGTGGCCTGCGGCCACCAAAAGCACAGGGGGTGGGGTAAGTGTGGATAGTGTTTTTTTGTTTTTTTTTTACCGTACGCTTACGGTAAGCGTACGGTAAGCGTACTCGGCGAAATTGCCGAAAAAAAAATAAAACCGTTTTTGCTCTTGGGGGATGTTTGGGGACTCCCTCAACATGACTATGTGGGAGGGAGTTGTCAAAACAGCCCCGTAACATGTTTTTGGCCATCATGTTTGATAAATAACACTCAGTGCGAGAGACAAAATGGCGGACGCCGCTTCCTGGTTTCGGCCGATTCGAATGTTTACTAAGATCTAAGAGCCAATCAGAATCGCGCTCGCGCACGCCACCGTACGCTTACGGTAAGCGTACGGTAAGCGTACCGTAAGCGGGCTCAGATATATATATTGATTTAAAGGCTATTTTCTCAGAATCTACTGAACAGATTTACACCAAACCTACACAAGGCACTTCCTTGACCTAGGGACTACCTCTCTGCCAAATTTCTAGTAATTCTGTTCAGCCGTTCGGGCTGTAGCTCGTTCTAAAGGTCCTATGGAAAAATGCATGGGAAAAACGCGTTTTGGGACCCCCCTTTTATCTCAGCCCCCGCTTGACGAATCCCCCCGAGACTTTCAGGGTAGGAGCGGAGCGTAGCGCCCCACCTATTTTGAGAAATTCGCGAGGATTCATCGACCGGCGCCAAAGTTATTCAAAATAGAATGTTGAGGTTTTCCTATGGAAAAGGGGTCCTAACTATAACTACCTACTGGCGACCGCCAGTAGGTAAATATATATATATATATATATTTATCGAACAAAAGGGGTGAAAGAAGGCAGCCCTGCCGTGTTCCTCTTGACATGTTAAAACTAGGAGTCAATATGTCATTTAAGAGAATCTTAGCCTATACACCCTCATACATCATATGAAGTGTATGCAAAAAAGCAGGGCGGAACCTCATTGCTCTCAAGCCCTCCCAGAGATACACCCAACACACTTGATCGAAAGCTTTGGCCGCATCCATAGTGACCACTACCTGGGGAGCAGAGCGTTTAGTAGCAAGATCAATTGTGTCAATGAGTTGTTGCGTCAACTCCTGTATCTGCCTCTTAGAGATGAAGCCCTCTGATCTAAGTGTATCAGCTGTGGAGCAAGCTTAGCCATTCTCCCCGCTAAAATACTCATGAAGATTTTATAATCGGCATTTAGCAGAGAGATTGGTTGGTAGGAATCAGCCCTACCAGGATCTTTGGAGGGTTTCAAGATGAGAACTATTGTAGGCTCCTTCCAGGCTCTTGGGACATGCCGACCCTGATGATAGCGTTAAACAGATTTTCAAGAACTGAGATCAGCTCCTCTATAAACAATTTATAAACCTCATTTGGCAGGGCATCCGTGCCTGCAGCCTTGCCATTCCTAATCTTAGCTGAGCTTAGACGGATCTCTTCCTTAGTTATAGGGGCCTCAAGTACCTCCCTACTCTCCATTATCTAGTTTGGCAATTGAATCTTGCTTAGCCAGGCTTTGAGGAGATCTTGGTTGGGATAGATCTCCTCCTTATATAATGTAGAGAATAAGGATACAAGACAGACTTGCATTTCATACATTTTATCTGAAAATGTACTTCTAGCATTTACTACCAGTTGTCTGATGACATTCCTAGATCTGTTTGCTCTGGCTTTCCACGCTAATAATACGCCTGCTTTCTCCCCATATTCAAAGTTCTGTATACAGCTGGCTTGCCACTGCGCTCTGCACTTTTGGTCCTTGCCTCTTCTAAGAGTCTCTGTATCTGCTCCCTTGCAGCATCTGGCACTGAGCCAACCTCAAGGTGGAACCATTTGTGCCAAGCTATAGGTGAAAATAGAAAAATTGAGAGGTGACACCTACTTCGCATCTCATTTTCGTCCCGCTAACAGAAGTGGCGATCTTGAAAATTCACATTTACGCTGGGAAATTGTCGCTAACTGGAGTTAGCGACAATTTGTAAATATGGCAATAAAAAAGCTGCCATGACATCAAAAAATGTATGCTACGGCAGTGTTAAGTTCTTGTAAATATACCTCTAAGTTTTAAAAAGTTGGAATATATCCCAACGTGGAGGATCCATGGAGTCAACAGATCTCAAACTGAAATCTGATTGGCTGCCACCACCTGAACCAGGAAGTAGTGGCAGCCATCCTAGGACTCAGGACTTGGTCCAGGTTCCTAACAAAAATGTAAAAAAAAAAGACATAAGAGGGCAGGGTAGGAATGCCCGGACTCCTTGGGCCTGGTGGTGGGGTCCCAGAGGGACCCCCACTTGGGGCCAAAAACATTTCTTTTAAATGTTGCTGCTAATTCATGGAGGATCTGCAAATTTGTGGTGAAATTATAAAAAAAAGAAGCAGGGGCTCCAGTGCTTCTTCTTTAAACCCACAAGGGTGGGCCAGGGCCCAGGGGGATGATGTGTCCCTGCTCCCCGAGTTACTTTTGGCCCCATCCCTTGGGTCCCAGTTTAATAAATATGGGGAGGGGGGGATGCGCGGCCCCCCTCCCAGAACCTTTCAAAGGCACAAGGTGTGTCCCTGGGAGCGCACCCCCAGGACGCAGTCGTTTCCCTGCCTGCACCGGCGTGGGCAATGAAACCTGTGGTTGCTCCCGCCTGGCAGGAGCATTTTTAAACTCCCGCCAAATGGCAGTGAACACAAAGTCTGCTCTTAGCAGTGGGAGCTTTAAAAATGCACTTGCCGGCTCGGAGCAAACTTGAGGGCTGATTCCTTGCTGCACTGAAGTGGGCAGAAAAACAGACCAAGATAGTGCTCCTGCCGGAGGGACTGGCATAAATAGCTCCTTCTTCTGGGCGGGAGTAAAACTGGCTCCCACCCAGGGCCAACCCCCGTGTCACACGACCGAAGGCCCTGCACAGCATGGGGTTTGCTGCCATTGGTTGGGTTGGCCATCTTATGGCCAACCCCCCACCATGCATGGCCGATGCCCTTGCCCAGCGTGGGGTTAGCTGCATGTGCGGATTGGCCGCAAAACCTGCCCAGAGGCCAGGCCCTTTGGACAACCCCCAAATGCTTATGACTGAAGGGTTGGCTGTATGTTGGCGTTGGCCACAGGGCCTGGCTGTAGGGGGGATTGCACTTGGATATGGTAATAAAGTGTTACTTTGTGTAAAAAAAGAAAACTAGAAATTCACAGGAAAAAAACAAAGGTTAAAGTAACTTTATAGTTAGGTGAAATTTTCAGTAATGACGTAACATTTTAAACTCTAAAAACTAGCGAAATTTTCAGTTATACTCACACCCTCGCCATGCACTGCTAAATACCCCACATATTACATTACTCATAACATCTTCTATGACATCATTGATAATATCAATGCAAATTACTGTGCATGGCAGGGTGCGAATTAGAGTTACCTTAAAGCACGAGTTACACTTCCTTGAAATAACTGTAACTATAACTGGTGACTCTCTGTGGTTTTTAGAGTTTAAAACATTATATTTTTACTGAATATTTCACCTAACTATAACCTTACTTTCACCTTTGTTTTTTTCAACGAACATATATATATATATGTACATATATATATATATATATATATATATATATATATATATATATATATATATATATATATATATGTGCTGCTGTAAAGATACTACTAGTAAAATACCTTTCTAAATAGCAAATAGCAACCAATTGTAAACTTACACAAAAGTGTGTTTACCTTTGTGAATCCGGCACACAAACACACACACATTACCCAGTGGCAATTCTGTTTCCATAGGTAATGGCTTTTTTGGTCTGGTCGAACTTTAGCACTGTTGGAAGAATCTTCACGCCTCCCTCCCATTAAAAAATAATACAGCCCTGGAGAATGGGGCCTCCGGGGTTTGTAAAGTCTGGGGGAGGGGGACCGCATGCCTCCTCCCGAAAAGAAAAAAGAATTGCTGCCAGCCGCCGGCACCCAAGATGGATGCTGGCTGGGGAGTCGGCAGGGCTGTGGAGGCCCTGAAGCTCCCCCCACCACTCCCAAGAAAAAAATAAGGTCTGGGTGTCCCGGGTGGGCCCTAGGACACCAAACTATATTTTAAAATGAATTAATGTAAATGAGCGTCAGGGGCCCCTTATTTATTATTCACTGCTCCAAGCAAGAAGCTCCCCATAGTCAAGTCAAGAATTCTTTATTTCGGCCAATATGACCATAAAAGCACAGGTAAAAAAAATACACCACAATTCATACATATACATTTCAAAGGTAAAGTGCATATGCAATATCAAAGAATTCCATTTAAAAATTATAAAATGCAATAAATACATTAAAATAAACATTAGCAACATTTGGAGTTTAAAAAAAGGTGGGGTTGATACCAATATAAGGTTACAGAAAGGTGATGGAGTGATCAGATTAAGCAGAGCCTGATTTTAAAATAGCTCGACGCACACACCACATGGAGAATAGGTATCGGGAGACAGAATACACAATGGGCATACTAGTATCATATTTTAAAATCCTATAGGCGTCCGCACAATGGTTTGTTGAATGGAGGCACCCAAATAACTAGTTATTGCATGTACTGGTTAAAATATCAAACAGACAATTAGTAAAGTTAATTTGGTGATGCTCAGGTGTGTTTCCATACAGTTCATCAATAGACAAGGAGCATCCAAGCCAAGAAACATTTTTTAAATACTTTATTCCAGATTCTTTATGTAGTTGTACATCACATAGAGTTTCACTTTAGTTTTGTTACAAAATCCATATATACAATGGTGGCCCAACCAACACGTTCTGTTCCCACCATGGGACTTCATCAAGGCCTTTAAAGATACACATAAACACAGTTTTAATTTACAATAATTACAATTAAAAGCATTTAGGGCCAGATGTACGACCAGTTTTGCGGCCCGGTTGGGCATGCAAAAACTTACATGGCCATGTACAAACAATATTTTGCAAGTCGCAAAAAATTGCCACTCGCAAAATAGTGTTTTGCAACTCGCTATTAGGGCGGGGCGTTGCCTTCCTAATAGCGAGTCTCTAGCCATGTATGAATGTTTTGCAACTTCAATTGCGGTCGCAAAACTCTTGCAATTTACCGCCCTCTTCAAGATGGAGTTGCAATGGAGTTGCAAATAGTAAGGGGTCCCCAGGGGACCCCTTCCCTTTTTGTAACTGACTCTAAAAATATTTTTTAAGGACAGGCAGTGGTCCCAGGGACCGTTACCTGCCCTTAAAAAATGAAACGAAAACGTTTCATTTATATATTTTTAAATGCATCCTGTTTTCCTTTAAGGAAAACAGGCTGCATTTTTTTTAAATACTGCTTTATTGACAAGCAGTCCCAGACATAGAGGTCTGCTGAGCTCAGCAGGCCCCCATCCCTGGGAGGGCCAGCCATTCTCACTGGGGTCGCAAATTGCAAGTGACTCATTAATATTCATGAGCCTTACATTTTGCAACCCCATTGGGAATCACAATCAGTGTCCAGTGCGACTCGCAATTAGGCGCAAATTGCAAGTAGCAATTTGGAATGGTCGTACATCTGGCCCCTAAACCCTTGATTTTTTGGAATTCCTAAGCAACAAAGCTGAAGAGTGAGTTTACTTTATCCATGAGCCATAAAGGTCAACCTGACCTCTTACTATCACCATTATCAAACAATATCCTAATATTTCAAATTAATGTTATGACCTTCCCTGTTATACCACAATCAGAAGCATGTATTTTATCATATTCACCATTATACTATACTGTCCATTGCTTTCCTAATACATTAAATATTAAATAATTACCTATTGACAAATTTAGCATGTTTACTTATAATCATAAGAGCTGCAAATTCGGTAGCTGTTTGCTTATCTCTGTAATTCATTTCTAAAAGGAAACAAACCAAACAAACACTTAACACCAATCCTACTCATTTCATTCCAAATAACCAACATTCTCACACAATACCTCTATCCATTCCCCATTAGTTCATAACCTCATTGCTGATATCCTCATAGCCAAAACAGAACAGGACTATCAATGTGTGAGCCTGCCATTTCATTTTAAATGGTCCGTACCAGCATCTTTGTACACTCACCCGACAACCACGCTATGCCATTTCATAATCATTTCCCATTTAAACTGATTCATTGGCTAAAATTCTCCTGCCTGGTCCCCATTCACAAAACAGAAGATTAAACAGAGCTTGTGCTGTTTAAACCTCTCATATTCTTCTTGTGTTAAGTCCCAACGTGCTCACTCTATCAGCTGGCAGTAATGTTGTCCATTTCACATCTGCATCTTTTCTGAAGTCGGCCATCACCGCAAGGTTACAAGCCCCTGCCCCTCAAAAAAACAGAATTTTACAGTACCTAATCTGTCACCATCATAAAGCTAGTTTCTTCTCCTAACATTGTACAGCTCATCACATTCTTAATTATAATCCCTCCATACTTAAAGTAGCAAAACTTCTATAATATCAATCCTCAGGCTCAATTAATTAAACAATCTGTATTTGCATGTTTATGTTTTCAAATCCATACCTTCAAAACCACTATTACCTGAAGTAAATCGTTTGCTATTTTGGAATATGTCCCAATATTAATATATATATAGTCACTCAGCAAGTCAAAAGACAGTTTTACAATTTACAGTCCTCTATCGAACAGCAACCATTCCTACTTAGTGAGACCACCCTCATCAAAAACACTGTTGCCAACCAATGGAATTCATCACCATCTGGGAATAGGTATTTTCCAGTCAAATCAAGTTATCTCTTCGGACTTCTCAAATATACGTGTGCTCATAGAAACGTTCAAACTTGCAATATTATAGAAACTCCCTGATCTTCTCATGTTCTCCTCAAGGTACATTTAACAAATGTTAAACTTATGGACATCAGAAATCATTAGATTAAGTTATGTAATTCCATTGCTATATTTAATCCTTTTGCCACTGACCTTAATCTGCTGGTCCATCTTGCTTCTACCTGACATAAAATGTATTCTCGATCACCCCCTCTGGGGTCAAGATCTATTTTCTGTAATCCATGAAATGAGAAACCCAAATTGTTAAAGTGAGTTTCCCTCATGTGCTGAAATATTGGGTTACACACGTGCCCATTTCTAGATCTTCTACAATGTTACTGAATCCTTGTTTTGAGAGATCTTGTTGTGCTATCCACATAGCTGATAGAACAATTACACAATATTGCATACACCACACAAGTACTCTTGCACTTCATAAACTGGTTAATGTGATACTTTCTATTAGAATTGTAACTGCATTCCTTCAACTTGGTAATAACTAATCCACATATCTTACGATCAGAACAAATATAAATGCCGTTGAGCTGCTCAGAAAGCCAAACCCTCCTTCTCAATCAGTGTTTGGTGATTCCTCGTAATCCTGTTCTTAATTGTACGTCCTCGTCTGTAAGTGATCAGCGTTCTATCTGATAACATCTCATCCAACCCTGGTACCTGTGATAATAGGGCCCAATGTCATTGTAATATAGCCTTATAGCCCGCCGTAGCGGGCTATACCGGCTATTAAAGGCCCGCTGCATCGTTAAAGGCCCGAGCCGAAGGCGAGGGACTTTAACAAAGCAGCGGGACTTTAATAGCTGGTATAGCCCTGCTATGAAGGGCTATAAGTGTATTAGAACATTCTGCCACTAGAGGGCCGAATGTTCTAACAAATAAAACAAAGCCTTCAGGGAGCGCGAGGGGATTCAAATCCCCTCAGGCTCCCTAAAGCCTTTGTTCACAGCCAGAGCTGTGAACAAAGAAACATTGGAATGTTGGAGCTCCGGGCTTATACCAGCCATTAAAAGCCCGGAGTTACTCCATTGTTTTCAATGGAGCTTCCAACATTCCAATGTTCTAATATTCCATATATTGCATTGTGCTCCACATTACAAATAGTCACAAAAATAAGTCTTTCCCCCCTGACTGGCATGTTATGTTTTTTTCAGGGTGGTGCACCTATCATTCTTGCTGATTCTTCTTTCAGCTTTTTTTAATGCCTCATCAGTATAATCCAGGGATTTCAATCTTTTCTACAAACCTCAAACTTCCTCTGCAAACTGTTCTTCCTCACCACAGTTCTGCTGTATCGTTACAATATGTCATCCCTTTCATGACTGATCTAGGATGAGCAATGTCTGCCCTCACAATAATATTGGTGGAAGCAGCTTTTCTGTGCAATCTACTACCAATCCTGTATGCACAACTAAATAGTTCCACATTCAAAAAAGTAATACTATGACAATTGTAATACTTCATAAACTGTACATTATATGGATTTTAATTTGAGATACTGAAAGAACTCATTCAATTTCAATATAGAACCCATCCAAGTTACAAGAATATCATCTATGAAACATCCCCAGAAATGAATATATTGGCCCAATCCTTTGCCCCAGTGGCCCAGGCATGAGCCCTCTTAATGCACCCGATAAAGTTTCACATAAGAGGGAGCAAACCTGGAGCCCATCACAGTGCTCTGTAATTGGTGATACCACTCTCCATTAAAAGCAAATTTTTTGTTGGTCAAGATCAATTGAGACATCTGAATCAGCATTTTTGAATGTCCATAAAACTTTTTTTTTAATTTTATTTGTATTTTGCAAACAAACAATAAAGCGATCCCATCACTGAATACAATTCTCTTGGGTGTGTCAAGTACAGTTCGATAACGATGTCCCCCCGCCCATAAGCAATACTCAAGCCTGGCCCCAGGCGATAACCTTTCGTTTCCCGTCACAGTATTATATCCCAGCAGAAACCCCAAGGTGCAAACAGAGCAGTACTGGGCCACCCTAAGTCCATCCAGCACAATCGAGGCAAACTTACAACTGTACCATGTCCAACCCAGGCATATGACTCATACCCGCAGTGTGGGTGTCCGTAGGTGTACCCTCACCCCAAGGCCCACCAGATTTCTCCACCCCGTAGTTGTGGGTCTCAACCCACCCCCGTGGGAACTATACCAGAGTCAGAGTGTGATTGGGTGGATCCCGGCAGATTCGTGATGTAGGCTTTGTATGGGCCCCATATGTCTTTTGGCCTGGCTGTGGTTGTGAGTAAGCTTGAGTACACCTCACTGTTTAGGCTGCAGTATGCCATGGCCGTGAGCCACGCTTTGAATGTGGGGACTGACCTGCCTCCCCAGCGCCTAGCTATTTCCCGCTTCGCTAACAGAAAGCCCAGGGACGCCAGCCTCCTAACTGACTTGGGAAAATTGACCGTGTACCCCAGCAAAGCCACCTCTGGGGTTGGGACCAGTGTAAGCCCCAACATCTCTCCTAGTGTCTCATGTACCCGTGTCCAGTACGGTTGTAATTTCGGACAGGTCCAGGACATGTGGGCAAAGTCAGCATGAGGGGAGGCACATTTCCAGCACGCGTGGGGTCGCCTAGGATCAAGGGAATGGAGTTTATCCGGCGTCATATAGCTTCTACGCAAGAACTTATAGTGCAGGAGCTTATGACGACTATTGAGCGATATCCTATTGGTGACCTTGCAGCAGGCTAACCACTGCTCGTCCGTGATAGGCCTACCCAAATCCCCCTCCCAGGCCGCACGTAGTTTGTCATCTGAGCAGGGAATCTGCGTCGCACATAACTTGTACAGTTTAGAAACTATATGCTCCCCCGTGTCTTTGTCAATGAGGAGAGTAAGGGGCTCGAAGGAGGCCGGCTCAAGGGGGAATCCCTTAATTTCCGACCGAACAGTGGAGTAAAGCCGGTTGAGGATAAACCTATCCATGAACGTGGCCTCACTGAAGCGCGGTTCTTCCGAAACCGAGAATATGTACCCACCTGGGTACAATTCGCCGACCTTGGTGAGGTTGTACTTTGTTACCGTACGCTGCACCAGTTTCTCGCCAGTAACTGGCAACCAGCCAATGTTCGGCAACGGCAGGGATGAGGAGTAGAGAAGTGGCTGGCCCAAGTAGCGCAATAGCCTACTCCAGGCCCAACTGGTGGTGGACACCGTCTGAATATCCACCGGATGTCTAGGCACGCCCCGTGGCAATACCGCAGACAGGCGGCCAGGGAGCACAAAATCCGCCTCCGGACGGAGAAATGGAATCCGAGCGTCTGGGTGGTACCAGGCATAGGCGTGGGCACACTGAGCCACCAGGTATTAGAGGTACAGATCCGGTACACCAAAGCCTCCTCTGTCGTGTGGAAGCATGAGGATCTGCCAGCGGATCCGGGGATGTTTACCCCCCCCCAGACCAATCGGATCAACTGGGACCCCAAGGATGCGAAAAAGTTTTGAGTGAGGGGAATGGGGATGTTATTAAAAAGATACAAAAATTTGGGGAGCACTATCATTTTTATGATGGCGATCCGAGCGGCCATGGACAGCGGAAGCCGCAGCCAACCGTCCACCTGAGATTCTAGCTTTGTGATCGCGCATCCATAATTAAGACGGATATTTTCATCTGCGCTCTGGTGTATGTGGATGCCTAGGTATCTCACCGAGTCAGAGCACCACTCCAGTTGAAACTCACATTGCCAGGGGGTTGTGCCACTAGTCAATGGGAAAATAATAGACTTATGCCAGTTGATGCCCAACCCCGAGTGGCGCCCGAAGCGCAGTATTTCGCGGAGTAGAGGAGCCAGGTTCAACTGGGGCTCCCTGACATACAATATGGTGTCGTCGGCATAGAGGGAGACCAACAGGGGACCCGTCCGAAACTGGAGACCTCTGTGCAGGTGCCGCTCCTGAAAGTGCCGGATTAGGGGGTCCATGGCAAGAATAAACAGCAGCGGAGAGAGTGGACAGCCCTGGCGCGTGCCGCGTGTAAGCGCAAACTGGTGCGACAAGGTGCCATTAATACGTAATCTCGTCGTGGGATGACTATATAAGAGCCTCGCGGTGGCAATAAAGCCAGCCGGCATTCCCATTCGCTGCATTACGGAGATGAAAAATGGCCATTCTAATGAGTCAAAGGCCTTTTCGGTGTTGAGGAGAACGGCCGCCGCGGGAGTGTCAGGGCTGATTCGATGTAATACTGTAAATAGAGTCCGCAAATTCAATGAAGTCGAGCGATGGGGTACGAAACCCGATTGAGTGGGCGCAATAATAAGCTCCATTAATTGGGACAGTCTGTTGGCAACTATTTTGGTGAGAATCTTATAATCAAGATTCAATAGTGAGAGGGGCCTATATGACCCACACAGCGCCAGGTCTTTGTTCGGTTTTGGAAGCAGAATAATGACGGCCTCGCTAAGAGTGGGCGGGAGTGATTCTCGCTCCAGGGCCTCAGCATACATCTCGATGAGCCTGGGTGCCAGCAGCTCCGAAAACGCCTTATAAAACTCGCCTGTTAGGCCGTCGAGGCCAGGGGCCGAGGAGCCCCGCCCCTCTAACCTCTGCCACCGTTATGGGCTCCGCCATGAATTCCTGCATACCCTTTTCCAAAAACACCAGCGCGATTTCCGACAAGTAGTCTTCCCGCGCCTTGGAGTTATCACTCTGTCTGGTCGTGTAGAGCGCCGAGAAGTAGGACAGGAACTCATCCCTAATTTCCGAGGGCGTCGTACGGAGCACTCCATCTCCGCCCCTCACCTCTGTTATGAAGGACTTACTGTATGGCGGTCGCAAGGCCTGTGCCAGCGTTCGCCCCGGGCTGTCTCCCTCCCCATATCGCCGTGCAGTGTGATATTTGCCTAGATATAGAATCTCTCTATCCGCTGCCTCCCTATAGTCGGACAGGAGGCGCAGGCGCCTAGCGTCCACATCTAGCGCTGCCAACTGCGCCTCCAGTTGAGTGAGCATCGCACGCAGTGATTTTAAGACCCCGGCATGCTTTGCAATGCAAACTCCCCGAATGTATGCCTTAAACCCCTCCCAGAGCACGGCCCACGTAGACACCGAGCCGGTGTTGAGTGTAAAATAGTCCTCAATCGCCTCAGTGACCTCGTGACAGAATAGGTCGTCCAAGAGCGCCCTACTCGGGAATCTCCATTGCCTCTCAAAACCTTCAGGGCGAGGAACAGCCATGCACAATAGAACTGGGGAGTGGTCTGAGTACGTTCTAGGAAAAGTCTTCAAGGTCCGGAACCAGGGGGATAGTCCCGGGGAAAGGAGCAAGTAGTCTATCCTCGTCCAGGTGTTGTGTTGGCCTGAAAAATGAGTGTAATTGGTGGTGTCAGGGTTGCCCTTGCGCCATATGTCAGTCAGGGAAAATCGGTGGCAAAGTTCACGGAGGGCCCGTCGCGCCCTGGGCTTGGAGTCGGCGGCCTCAGAGGTGCCGTCCAAACCCACATCCAGCAGCAGGTTGAAGTCGCCTCCCATTAGGAGCAAAGCCGGCTCTAGGGTCGCGAGCCTGGCGGCCAGTGTGTGGAAAAAGTCCAGGGAATCAGTGTTGGGAGCATAGACACACACCAGGATGATCCTGTGTCCCATCATCACCCCTCTCACTATGCAATAGCGCCCTTCCCCGTCCCCAATGACCTGCTGACAGTGAAATGGGACTCTCTTGTGGATCAGCAGCGCCGCTCCCCTAGCCTAATTACTAAAATTGGCAAAGTACCTGTGTGTGCCCCAGGATGCCGCAAATCGGGCGTTGGTAGTGGAGTGCAAGTGCGTCTCTTGAATAAATGCAACATCGACATTATGTCTATTCAGATAGTGCACCACCTGTCTGCCCTTGCGTGGGTTATTGAGGCCTCTCACGTTCCAAGTCATTAATGATAAGTTTACGGGGTTCTCAGTCAATCCTATACGAGCCATTTAAACAACAGAAAAAGCAGTGGGACCCAAAGGACAACATCATCAGCAAATAGCACCAAGTTTAGCACACACCAAGATATATCTCTGAGATCAAAACAACCTATCCCATCCCGCCACCCCCCACCCAGCCATACCACAAAACCGTGAGGCAATTCCACATCTGTGAACAAAAAAAAGAGCTCCATACACAGTCAAACAACAGCAAATGGAGTCTCATGGCCAAAATAATTCCCAGCGGTTACCACCAAGGGGGGGTGGCAGCGACCCGACATCAACCCAGCTACATTAAAACAGTAATGCAAAGATCGTCCAATGTCCCCATATTGCAACTGATGAGAGAATGACAGTTCAGCCAGAGGCGCCGCCTCACCCAGCACCGGAGCCCGAGAATAAATCTTGGCTGGCCGCCAGTCCACTGGGAGGGGGGGACTGACCACCCCCGCCCCCCCGGGAAGGGCTCTTATTCGGCCGGTAGGCGCGACAGAAATCTTGCACAGCAGTAGGATTGTCAAACAGCCTAACCCGGCCGTCAACCTCCACCCGCAGCCGCGCCGGGTAGAGCATGCCGTATTTTAGGCCGAGGTTGCGGAGTGCGGCCTTCGCCCCAGCATATTTCCGGCGGGCCTCTTGAACCATAGCGGTGAAGTCAGGGTAAAACGAGAGCTTGGAGCCCTGCCAAGATATTTCTCCCTTCTCCCTGGCCAGACGCAGAGCAGTGTCCCGGTCCCGGAAGTTCATGATGCGGGCTATCAACGGGTGAGGAGGGAGCCCCGGCTGAGGCCGCGGCCCCAGAGAGCGATGTGCCCTCTCCACCACAAAGCCTGATGTGAAAGCGTCTCTCCCGAAGATGTCAGTCAATAAGTTTTCCACAAACATGTCCATTCGACCCGTCGCTGTGGACTCCGGGACCACGGTGATACGGATGATGTTGCGGCGGCTGCGAGATTCCAGGTCCTCGTTCTTAATGGCCACTTCTTTCAATATACGCTCCAGCCTCTCTATGCACTTGGTTTCCTGCACAGTACCATCCTCAATGGCTGAAATCCGGGCCTCCGCCTCATCCAGCCGTCGATCATGTGCCTGGATCTTGGCACCCATTGTTTCCAGCATCTTGTCTAAGGCGTCGAAGCGACCTTCAATGGATTTAAACCCAGCTCTCATCTCTTGCAACCAATATGGAGATGGGGCGCGAGCCGCCGACCCACCTGGCCCGTCCCCACCCCGTTCCGCCATGCCGGAGGGCCTCTCCGAGGATTGCACAGCCGGTTTGTCAAACGATAGCGTTTTCTGCTTCGGGTCCTTACGACCCATGCCCCGGCCCTGGCGACTGGGCACCAGCCCGTCCTCGATGGATCAGCGGCCTCCTCTCGTCAAAGTGGCACCAGACCCGGCAGGGGTCCCGGAC
The DNA here is from genome assembly GCF_964204655.1 of Triturus cristatus. Taxonomy (NCBI): domain Eukaryota; kingdom Metazoa; phylum Chordata; class Amphibia; order Caudata; family Salamandridae; genus Triturus; species Triturus cristatus. The sequence continues at coordinate 527,193,143 of NC_140592.1, forward strand.
CACCACCGCACGACGCGGGTCTCCAGATGACGCAGCCAAGTCCACTGTAGCAAGCCTGCCCCGACCCCACGGTGCCTCAGGCGCAGTTCGCAGCAGTGTAGAGGCCGGCCTGCCGAATACACCCTCCTGGGCCGAACCAGGGATCCTCCGCGCGGCGTCTCGGCAGTCCCAATGGGCAAGGGAGCAGGAGATCGGGTCACTGTCCGCTGCGGGGGCCCCCGGGCTCCGCTGTGTAATCAGATGCCAAAGCGCAGGGTCAAGGAGGCCAGGCCGTCCAGCAACCGGACCACAGGCAACCCCTAGAGATGGGCCAGGGGGCGTGGGGCAAGAGCAACCCGAGCGCCAGGTCCAAACCAGGGGCCAGCCCGCCCCCCACCACCACAGGGCAGCTATCCCGCTCCCCCCCCTCGTCCCCGCCCGTGCGATCAGCGGGGGATCCGGGGGATGGACGCGAGCGAGGCCGACTCGACCGCGCCGGCCCGCTGCCGATCGCCCAGTCGGCCCCGTACCAGCCGCAGTGGGGAAGGCAGGGCAGGGCAGACCCCGTCCAGACCAAGCCTAGGAGCTCAAACCCCCCCCCCAGTAGCCCCACCCCAGTACCTGTCTCCGCGCTGGCCGCCGCCGCTCCGTGAACCGCCGCCGAACGCCGATCTTAGGCCGCCATCATGCCCTCGCAGGCCTCCGGGTCCGATCTTCCCCCAGGCCGCCACCGATGAAGTCGCGGTGTCCCCAGCTCCGGATCGCGCCTCGGGGGTCAAGAGGTGTCGCGGCAGCGCCCGCTGGTCATCTCTCGCCTCAGAATGCCGGGGACATGTGTGGTTTCGCTGGGCCGACGGCGGAGCTTCAGCACCGTGCGGCCATCTTAGCCCGCGGCTCGGCCACGCCCCCCAATGTCCATAAAACTTCATCATTCTAGTTCTCAAAAAATGTTGCATGGTCTTCAACCCAAACTTATTTTCGATGCATGTGTACAAACCAACCTCATCCAAGGAGATAAAATCATAGATGCATCCCATGTCACATCCTCAAGTTTGTTCAATGCATCCATTGTGTCGATTATATGTGCAGGCAGGTTAACCACAAGTGGCTTCAAGTATTTGTCAACATATTCTGCGAGATGTAGCCCAACCAATTCCTGAAATGATGGGTCTCCCAGAAAGAACATTGACTTGTGTGAATTAAATATGCATTTTATTATAATTATTGGTACTTTTCTAACAAAGACAATACATATGCTTTATATATATTGATATTCTGACCCCTTCATAAAGCCAATAGGTTCACTTTTTAAATTTTGGTGTTCTAACCATTTGACAAATTCAGTAGCTCTGCTTTACTTAAAATGTCACCCCTTATATTCAGCCATGTGAACCTGCAGGAGTTTGGGAGAGAGTCCCTGTGCCAAACCCAGCTGCTCCTGCAAGGGCTTTGTCACGGGGCCCAGCCGTGCAGCGCACCAGACACCGCACATTGCCAAAGGTTGTATGAGGCACGAGGTTGGTATTGCATATTGCAATAAAATATTACTTTATGTTAAAACCCTTGAAATTCCCTGAACAAAAAGTAACGTTATAGTTAGGTATGGTAATAATATCTTACTTTACATAAAAAATACCCTTAGAAATTCACCGAAAAACACAAAGGTTAAAGGGATGTTATAGTTAGGTGAAACTGTCAGTTAAAACGTACTGTTTTAAACTAAAAAAACTTCTAAAATTCACAAGTTATAGTTATCGCGGGTTTCTATTGGTATCTATAACTCGTGCCCTAAAGTAACCATAATTCTCACCCTTGTCATGCATTGCTAACTACCACACATGTTACATCACTCATTATATGATCTATGACATTGATAACATGACTGAAGCATCTGAAATTACAAGACTGTGCATGGTGGGGTGCATGGTGGGGTGTTCTATGCTCAATAATTGCAAGCCAATCTAACTCTGTCCTGTTTTTTGTCCAAGATACTAAGAAAAAAAACAGCTAATAAATGTATTTTTTACTGCCTGATCTGGGCCTGTTCCTGCTCTATCTGCTCATAGGTGACATGCTTGCTAAGACATTATTATATGCTTACTGTTAGCTATTGGGACAACGGTTACAGCTAACTGTGCTCCTGTATGAAGAATCAGCAAAGGTAGTAAACAAGCACTGGCATAGCCAATAAGTCTCAATCTTGGGACCTTATAAGTGTTTAGCCAGAACTATTGGCTTTGGTAATGTTTTAAAACTATGTTACCCAAGTGGACAGATATCATTAAGTAGAATAGAGAGCTTTTAATGTACCCAATGATTGAAGATCTTGTTAGTGTGGATTAAAATGTAATGATTATCACCTCCACACTTTACATAACAGCACGTAAGCCCAAAATGCCACCACCAAGAACGGGATGCCTTCACACTTAGCACCCACCTCAGATCATGCTGACTGCCAGCACACCTCCTCAACTTTAACCCCCACAGACAAGGAAGGAGGAGTTATCAGAGTCAATCCTTAAAAGACAGCAACACTTATCTCAAAGTTTTTCTAACAATATACCTTATTTCTTTACAGAATGTATCTATAGATTAAGGGACAACATACTGAGCTTCTACTTTTGCCTACACAAATAACGTTGCATGCTTCACATACACTAGACCTTAACGTTTTTTTGCCTTTTCATCCTAACCCATTTTAAAATATATATATATAGAACATGATAAAAATGCAAAATGGTTTCTTGATTCATCACAATACATAAAAAAATATCAATCAATCATTTCACAATGTGTTTCAACACATGTCTAGCCAAGGTAAACCATCAGAAAACTTGCACTCTACTTCAACCCACATCAACAAAAAGTAAAACCAGTGGTGCATTGACCATAAGATCAGCTGCTACAGTTAGAGAGGATGGTTAGATACCTTAAGGGAACAGACATCTTAGCACTGATGACCTCAGCTTGCATCAGGACAGGTGTCCCAGGAGCACGACCCCTAGTTAGCGCCCATGTCACCTCACCGCCCTGGATAAGGATTGGTCCACTGGCAACAAAAAGCCTTTAAACGACAACATGAGTACATAAACGCACTTTAATTTAAGCGCTCTATTTGTTTCACAACGGAATGCTATGCTGAAGAGAATAGTCTACAATTAAATAAACATACATCTGAGAACGTGTGCACAAATACAAAGAATAGTACATTTCAGTTTGGAATTAAATGATAATAAAGACATGCTACTATGTTTCATTTAAACACCAGAGGAGACATAATTGTAAGGAGGTCCCTGACGCTTTACGAGTCTCACATTTGTATGATGTAAGGTTGCCGGATGATTTCTATTGACTGTCGCCTATTCAGTTTTGTGGGTCCCCTGCATACAAGAAGCACCCAAGGTGAAACCCAACACAAAGAGAATGGCTAATGGGCACTTTTCCTTAGGGTGTAATGTGCTGCTTGAGCCTCACTTGGCATAGCCTATCTGCGAATACATTATGCGGCCTTGTTGCGGGCTTTCCGTGGGCCTTAGCGGTCAAGACAAGACATCGAACTCTTCCTCCACATGCTCCTCTCCTTTAAACCACGCTGCTCACCTATCCTCGTATTTCACACGGCCCTTACATTAGCCCTTGTCATACGCTTTTTAGTATCTTTTACTGCAAGCCCGCCTTTGCCTCCTATTCAAGGTTCTTCTCCAATACCACAGAATAACCAAAATCTCTGCGGGTTTCCTTACTCAGGGCTCTTCCCTGCCCATTCAGTTCAAGCTTCAGTAGTTCTCGACGTTAATGCTATGGTCCCCGTTACATCACAAATCCACTCCATGAGTCAGATTGACTATATCAAGCTTCCAAGTCGGAACCACCACATACATCCCTGGCACTTTCACGTTCATCTGTGCTTTTTAAGTTGTTATGGATATGGTTAGCAACCTTGCAAAAATTGTCATGCACTTTTTTTTTAACATTCATGTACTGTTAACACATGTATCAATAAAAAAAATAAACTTATAAAAGTGCCGCCCATCACCACGACCTCTTCAGCCCCTCGCTGGAGCTCCACCGTCATGCTCGTCTGAAGGGTGCCACTCACTTCACGTCATTGGGCTTTTGCCTCTCACATAGAGCCACTTTCGCTCAACGTCTCTTGCGTAAATGTAGGCATTTCAAAGGCTCTTTACTGCAGTCCCAGGTGAAGTCATTTTCTGCCTCTCACCTGGATTCTCAGATTACTCTACGTCGCAAAATATCTGGTGTACACCACTGAACTTTGCTTCAACATTTCACCGGTTTCGGGTGTGGTGGTTCAGTTGAAGTGCACCTAGCCTACACCTGTCACAAGTTGCTAGGAAGGGGAACCCCAGACCGTGCCACTCCTAACCCCACACCCCCAACTCAATCCTTCCGTCTCACTTCCCCGCCCCAACACACTGCTCTTCCTCACAGGGGCACGTAGAATTCCACCAGGATGAGGCTGCGCTGCTTGGTTTCAGACTCTAAGTTGTCATCGGTGAACTCTAGCACGTCAGAAGCTGAGGCGACACCGAAAAACAACAGGACGAAGGCAGATGGAATTAGAAGGACAAATCCATGTTGAATGACTCAGCAGGCTACGGGGGGGGGGGGGGGGGGGCGGGTCCTCCTGTCACTGCAGCTCCGCTTCCTCAGCTCTGGACTCTGCCGGAGAGGGAAAGCAGCGGCCCAAGATCACCAGAAGTAGCAACACTCACACCTGGACCCAGAGTGTGGCAAGAGCGGATTGGCTGCCAGCTAGCTGTGTCATGTTAAACTTAACCAATAGAAATACTCAACGATTTCAAGGATGGCTAGAGTGGATCTGGTGGCTCAGTAGGAGTGAAGAACATCCCTATCAGCCTGTAGGTGAAAAGCATAGCATGTGTTGCACGAAACCATTCGACGACGGAGCTTGCCCACTGTAAACGGTCAGGGGAAGGTATAAAATGGGACATTGATGTGTTACAGAAATTAAAACAAAGCAAGCATTTGCAATGCAATAGGACTCGCATTTACGCGAGACCTATTGCATTGCTAACAGGCAGGCGTGGGGCAGGGTTGCTCGAAGGCACAAACAACAGGAGTGCTGGGAGGGGCAAGAAGGCACGGACTGCGGGAGGGGGGGAGAAGGCACAGGGAGAAAATAGTACTCGAAGTAAAGGGGCCAGTAGCCATGTAAGGATACAAATTATGACATGGCCGTCATAGGGAGGTCTAACAGGCCTATAAGCCATTGGAAGGCAGCATTTAGTAAAGGACAAAGACACAAGCCAATGAAAAAGATGGGCGGGGGAGTGGGCGTGGCTTCTCTCCCGTACTCAACTACCCCAGATCAACCCCAGAACAGCGCTTGCGCGCTGGCTCAGGGCTCCACCTAAAAAGCTTCATCACCTGCAGAGTGCATTGCATAATTTGCATCCGCAGTTCACAACAGATATGAAGTTTATTTCACGTTGTTGGGCCTTGTTTGTGGGATTTTGTTTATTTGCTCACTTCCAAGCATTGATTTTCATCAGGGCTTGGTTTTTAGGTCTCGCCTTGCTATCGCGTAAGCGAGACTATTGTAAAAGGGCATTTCAAAGTGCTCCCAAAAAGCGGATCGCATTGCTAGCACGCGCACAATCACGCGCTTGGTGCCGCCATGCACTCCGCTTTTTGGGAGCACTTCAAAGGGTTCGCTCCCCCGCCTGGAATGCGCTCCCCCGCCTCCAAGCGCGCGCGCGCGCGCAACACTCCGCAACATCTGCTTTCACTTTTGGCGCCACAGTGAAATTACTCCAATGTCGCACACACCACTCGCAGGCTCACCTCCTGCTCCCCCTCCCGCCACGGAGCACGTCTTGTTTATATTGACACTGAGCACTTCCCAGTAAGCGTGGCACCCCAATCACGGCCGCCAGGCTTCACTGTAAAGCATTTGGCTTGTGCGCGTTAGCTCTGGATATTATCCATTTCCATCTAAACGCGCTCAGCTGATGGCATTTCAATTCCCCAATACGCCCCCTCGTCCTCATCCACAGGAAAGCCTTTATTTGTGATTTGTGTGGCTTTAAAAAATGAAAAATATATTAACATTAACATAGCACAAACTCCATCACAGGGTACACAACACCAGTTGCATATTTACCCACAGAGGGTGTTGAGCCTCCGGCACATACATGAACCGCTCGAGCCCTAGCAGCAAAGTCAGCCACTCTAGCCTGAACAACACTTCCTCTCCCGAGATCAGCATTTAAAATGGCTGGTACTCCTTTGGAGCGCACAATGAATATGCGTTCCAAAACAGCACCGGCCATCTTGTTTTCAAATGCTGCAGCCCAGTTTAATAGTGGGGCGCGTTGGATTCATGCCACACAAGTATGCTTCCAAGGGAGGTATGTTGTTGGAGTTTTGTGTATTTTCCAGGAACTCCCGGGTATTGCCGTGTGGAACATGACCAAGCGCATCAATATGCCTGTGAAACACCCCATAAAACTGCAGTGACTTAATTAGACACTAAAGGATTAGGCATCGCGGTAATTATTTCTTGCAACGCGTCTTGTTCTTTCTGTCCCTTTTCTCTCATTTCATCTTTACTTTCGTTCTCTATTTGTGTCACGCTCATTTCCTACCTCCGTTTCATTCTCTTTATCTCTCTCACACACAGTCATACTCGGGTTCTCAATGAACTCCTTCCAACCATTTACTATTGTTCCTTGTCCCGAAGTTTTTTTTTTTTTTAAGACTTCAGCCTCGACGCACAGAATCCCGAATGCTGTTGAGCGAGGCTTTAAAAAAATAAAAACAAAAAGAATAACAAAGCTAATATCTCACATAGGTGAAACCTTTCTGATTTTGCCAGTGCTCTTTTCTGTAATCTCTGGCAGTGGGATTACAGGTCCCAGAGAGAGGTAGGGTGCTTGTGTAATTATAATTTATTTTTAGTGGGCATTTCTTGAAATGTATTAGTCGTTCGTTACACTTGAGCAAGATAAAGCCACATTTACCTTAGCGAATAATAACATTTACTTCAGAAATCGATAGACTTAAACAGATGAAAGAGACTGGTTTTGGTAAAAGGAGCAAGCAAATGATGCAGGCGACTTTGTATCTGTGGCGTGTTTACTTGCTCCCAGTGCCCATAGCAGTACACTGTTTACATTAGTAATAGGACAAGCATTTGCAAAGCAATAGGACTCGCATTTATACGAGTTTGAGCTATTGGCATTGTAAATGACAATGCTTTTTATTTAAGTTTTTTTTTTTTAAACATAAATAAAAGGCACTGTCATTTACAATGCCAATAGCTCAAACTCGTATAACTGCGAGACCTATTGCATTGCAAATGCTTGTTTAAAGTAGTGCGGGAATTTGTGTTCCGACGGGGCATTTTTGACAGTTGTACAAGTCTCTTTACTTTTGTGTACTGTGTAGTATGCACTGTTATAGTGCATTTTCTATCTTGGGAAAATGGATGAGTGCAACTCATTATGTTTCCATAAAACGCAGTCATAGCGTTTTGCACAGGCAATATTGCCCAGTGTCAAGGCTTGTTTTAGCACCATTAGTTCCAAGCTTCTTCTGACATGGAAGCAGTAGGAATGAAAGTTAAACCTGGTGATACTGGGGCACTATGTCAATGCACAGGTTCAGAATGAGTCCATGCACCTGATTTTGCTGAAACTTTGCCAACTGCATAATCTACTATGAAACTACTAGCTGTACTGTTTTCAGTTTATACATAAACACATACATTTTCCAAGTCTAATGCATGTATTAAAAATTAAAATCAGCTTGGAGTCTCCAAAAACAGCTCATGGAATTATTTGCATGAACGTAACATGTTTATGATCTAGTCCCTGATTCTTCTGTGAGAATGTATTCACCTCCTATAGATATACTTTTTTCAGACATCATTATGTAAACCTAAGAATAGTAGAGTTGGGTGATTTTTCCTTTTTTAGGAGGCCATTGATTCTGGAACAATCTCTTTGCACAGTAGTATTTGTTGCCACAATGCTGACACCTGAGCTTACAGAAAGCAAAGATCAGTCCAGCTCTGAATGAAGGATGATGAAATCATGGAGGTTCTCCTTGTCCTGGACTGGGATAATACTACCAGTTTAGCTGTGTACCTGCTGGCCACTATGGAGAGAAATGCAGTGAATACTGAGTTCAAGTCTTATATGAGTTATGATCCCAAAATGGGAGTTGAAGTAGGTCCTAGGGGTCCAGGAACCTTTCAAATGTCCACAAGGGCATAACATGCCCAAATGGATCATAGTGAGAGCATCCATCAAAGGAAAATGCTTAAAGTTAGTGGCTGCATTTAAACTGTTTGATACCAGATGTTGCAAAAGTAGTATTAGTGCAGCCAAAAACAGTAATTTTCAGTCTCTACTAAAATAAATATTCCCCTCTGTGGTGTTTATCGCTTATGCTTCGTTTTAATAGAAACCTGGAAACCCTAATCATAATTTTGTTTAGTTAAATAGTTCAGAGCTTTATCTACCATCTACAACTCTTATTAACTTTCTCCATTATTTTTGGTCAGCATTAGTCACTTTTCCAATGTTCGAGCTTCATTTACACTATGTTCTATCCACAAAAGCGTCAAAGTAGCGGGAACACCACCTATGCCAGTCTCAGGGCATCTCTGTCATAACCTCAATTTCCCACCGGGTCAGCTGGGATTTGTGGTCAAACGTGCGTCTGCTGATCGATCAGAAGCACATTCACTGAAATTATAAAATGCAGGCTGTCCAGCTATGTTGTGGTGGCATGATAGACCAACCATTCCGCATTTTTCATGGTTTCAAATCAGAAGATTCTTTTTTTTATTTAAATGTGGCATCAGTGTCCCAGATGCTCTTGCAGTTTCCTCATGAATCTGGAACTAGATAAACGTAAGAGTTAGAATTGGAAGCTCTGCTCTAAATAAACCAGGACCTCTGCTGCTGTGCTGAACATCGAATACTGGCAGATGACCCACCAAGAAGACGTTACCGATGGCAGAGCTGTCTGCTACCTCACGGTCTCATCGCCATGATTCTCTATTTAAGGCCCTTGATCTTAATTGTAATGGAACGATATTGTCAGACCCTGCTCAGGGCATAAAGGGGCTACTCGGCCCCAAACCTGGTGGCTGACGTCATTTGCTACTGGTGTCCTGCGGTCTGCCGTATTAGGTCTTTGTAAACTGGGTCAAATGCAACCTTTTCACACTTGACACACTGCTTAGAGAGGTCGAGCTGTCAGGCTTCTCTGGGTGGTAGTCTGGAGGGCAAAAACTCAGAACTAAACAGTCAAAAGCAGATACAATAATATACTTTCCAAACCAGTTCTTATTTTTTAGTACAACGAAAGTACTTTAATTATAGAGCAAACAAAATACTACACGCTCCAAAGGTGGTTCATATACAGGATTGCAAACTCTCTACGAGCTCTAATAAAATGATTTCCCCATTTATAGCACACTCTTTCATCACAATACCATGGCCGAACGTTCCCCACCTAGATTAACTTGGACACAGATACAGGTACAGACAGAGATTAGACACAGCTGCAAATCACTATCAATTACTTCAGATTTTAGCTCCTACTCAATAGTCTTCTGGTGCAACAAGTTTGCCGTGGCAAAGATTAGATTATGCACAGCAGTGAGCATGCGGTGTGGGAAGGAGCTGTGAGCGGTGTCGTAGCCCCAGGCTTCACTGTTGTCATGGGTGATTTTGCATATCCCTAGACCATTGCCGTTGAACAGTGATCTCAGCTGTCTCACCAGGAGTCATGGGCTCTGGGCAGATGCAGGTGAGCGTTCACCTTCGGCAGATGTGGCCTCTGAGGCCAATACAGACGGGTGTTCATCTTCTGCAGTTGTGACCCCCAAGGATATGTGCAGGAGGGCTGTTGTCTCCAGTATTTGTAGGCTGCAGTGCAATGCAGCAGCTTTTCAGAGATTGCCACCTCTAGCAGCAGTGGCAGCACCATGCCTTTGGGGTCAGCAGTGGAAATGCTGGGCAGCAAGATGATAATTTGGTGCGCAACTTGTTATGCGGCTCGAGCCATGAACTGTACCGGGTAACTGGGGATTGTTCACACTTCAGGTTAGTACCAGCTTCATTGTCTGTTAGTAATCAACTAGTTCTGGGGTTCCACATGCAAGAAACACACTTTACTTCCTCTCCTGGATAGTTTCTCCTACTGAGGGGCCAGGCACTCTGTTTCCCTCTTTAAGCAAGCAGCCGACCCCCTGCTTCTTCAACAAGGTATAGGCTGGGGGCGTGGTCTGGCCACGCAGGAAGATGGCCGCCTGAGCTGTGAGCTCCGCCTCGGGTCGGGACCCCACCGGTCATATCTTACCGCCCATTGCATTTGAAGCTCTCTTCTCCTGTTCCGATATAGTCGGAGGGTATGGAGGTCACTCGGAGTGAGTTTCCTGATGTCGGTCGGCACAGGAGGTCCTGTGCCGGGCGCTGACGAGGTCTCCTCACGGCCCTGCTTTCGCCAGCGCGTCTCGTCTGACGTACCTCCTTGGAACGCGCCTCCTCAAGCCGCGCCTTTTACTTCCCTGTGAGGCCGCGCCTTCTCGAATGACGGGAGTGCTGAGTTTATTCAAGATGCGCCTCTTCGTCTAATTGATACAACGGCACCACCTCCAGGCTATTGGTGAGAGAGGAGGGGAGACTTTCAGCGCTGCAAGGTATTCGTGAGACGGTGCCCTTCTCCCTGACAGGGTCGTCTTTATTTATATGACCGCACCAGCGCTTCTGGCCTGTTGCTCTGCTTTATTTTTAAGATACTAACTTACGATGCTCAGCTTTACATATGGAGATTTTCCCTGGATGTATGCTGCTTCTTGGTCCTTCCTGTGGTTACACCTTTGCGCTCCTCAATGTTGCAGGGGCTTGTGCTCCCTGTTTGCTTATGGGCTGCATCTCCTCAACTAATTGACACTGCACTTTCATGGTTGAATATATAATATATGGGAGGCTTCTTTCTCCTTCTCCTGACAGGAATGCTCCTCATTAATTTTCTGACAAACATTTTGTACTAATATTTGTTACAGGAACAGTATATTCACACATTATTAAGGCCTCCTCTTTTCTGACAACGCAGCAATTAATTTTTGCTACACTACCTGTATTACATACTAATGTATGAACATCGAATGTAGTTTTTATTGGAGACAACCAGATTGCTGTTATTTCTTGTCTAAATACGCTCTTAATTATACTGCTTTTATGAATTTATTCTTCGCTTATTATATTGTCTTCGATATTGCAATGTACTAATAATAAGTTTTACTCTATCAGCAGTTCACTACTTTGCACGTTTGTCACATCACATTGACAGCAGTCTTGATTTTAACAACTTTATTTCACTGCCCTCTGTGTACCTACATACCCATATCCGACGCCAAAGAACGGCCTCCTCACGCTTCTTCAGAGTTTCTTTTAAAAGTCCTTTACAGATGTCTACTACTAAGCACAGCAACAAACATTCTAAACAACTGTTTGCAGAAGCTCTTAAACAATCCACTAATATGCCAACAAAAGGTAGTGCACCTTTACCGTCCAACTTATCGCCAAGCCCTCCTCCTGCCACTGGGCACGCATCTACAGAAGCTATACAACGTATTCTCCAGGAAATCTCTGGGGTTAGTCGTCGGCTGGAAGGTATGGATATTACAATCACATCCTTGGCTGAAGAGACTAAATCAATTCGAACAGATATGGCGGGCTTTTATGCCAAAGTTGAGGGTCTCGATTCTAGAATTCTTGCAGTGGAGAAACGTCTGGATTCACTTCCTAACAAAGATCAAGATCTTCTCTTTCTTCATAGCAAAATCATCGATTTGGAAGATCGTAGTCGGAGGGATAATATCCGCTTTTTTGGTTTTCCGGAACAAATTGAAGGCCAAAACACAAAATCATTTCTTTATAGCATCCTTCCAAACCTGACTGGTATTTCCTTTGTTCCACCTTTGGAAATCCAAAGAGCTCACAGAATTGGCCCTCCACGTAAAGACCCTGCAGCGCGTCCAAGACCGATTATTGCCTGTTTCCTTCGCCATGAACAAACACGACAATTACTGGCTGCAGCTCGTTCACAAGGTTCCTTCTCTTTCAAGGGTCATACAATTCATCTGGCAGCTGACTTTTCCAAGGAAACAAATGAGCGTAGGAAAGCATTTCTCTCTATGAGGCCTCAATTGCGCCAACTAGATATCAAATATGGCTTATTTGAACCTGCGCGTTTTCGCATCACCAGAAATGGAGATTCCAGAGACTTTTATGATCCAATACATCTTCAAGAATTTTTAGATTCCATCAAACTTCAAGATATGGACGTTCAAGTTCAACCTTCAACAAAAGATTATCCTCAACCAGCTTCTGCTTCTTCTCTTACATTACCAGATCACAAGCGACAAAGTCTTAGTAACCCAAGAGATCGTGGTAGAGACTCTGAAAGACTCCGTCGTCTCCAAGAAGATAAGAATTTAGCCCTTCATTCTGTTTCTACTGCTACTTTTACACAACATCCGCATAGGGACAAATCCAGATCTCCTCTTAAATCTCCCTCAGATGCGGATTGAATAATCTTTTGTCTTACAAGCTGTTCTTCCCATGTTTAAGCTGTAGTTGATTGAAGATCTTATATTCATTCATCTTTTTACCCTTTCTTATCATTATCAATACTAAGAATAATTAAGTTGTTCTTATATTCTATTATATCCACACAATGCTAGATGCGTTATAGTTAGATATGTGCTTTATTTTCCATATTTGCAATTTCTATCTTTAGCATGTTTCTCTCCATTATAGTGGTTACTTTCAATTTGTTATTCACTATCATTATTACAACTTATAACATGTTATCATCAGTCATGTAATTATTTAACCATCTCGACACTCACTTATTGGATTATTGTTTTAACATTTTATTCCTATTTTCTATTTTATGTTATTTACATTGTGCTTTATTGCCATTTCCTGTTTATTATAAATATAATGTATATTCTTTAACGTTATCATAAGTAACTTAATTGTTAGTTTTTTCTCCTCTACAATGGAATGTACTATAGCTTTTAGGGTCTACCTTTATTTCTCACTTGCTTTCTCGATTTTCCTTATCGTTATCCTCACTCTTTATCAAACTACTATCAGGAACTTTATTCTATATTAATATTCACTCGCTTTAACTCCCTTTCTTTTCCGGGGGGGTCCTTTCCCGTGGCGGTGCTCTAGTGCGCCCAGACCCGCAGTTAGCAGTTCAGGTCCCCAAATCTCTTTCTTTCTATATATACGTTTGCTTCCACTTATTTTCTTTCTGTTTCCCCTTCCTTTTGTCATTTCTCTCCCTTTTCTCTCTGTCTGGTTCACCACGTTGTTTTGTGCTTTATATTATTTTCTTCCTCCTGATTTTTGCTCTATTCTACTATGACACAGGCACATTCTCTTAATGCGATCACTTGGAATGTACATGGCCTCACCCATTACATAAAACGTAAGAAAGTACTCTCCTATCTCCAGAACATGTAGATGTGGCCTTGCTTCAGGACACCCATTTGGATGCTCTAGAGTCAGATAAACTTTGCAGAGACTGGGTGGGCAAGGTTATCCATAGTAGTGTTCAACAAGGCGATTCCTCAGACACAGGCCCTCTCCGCAAATGTGGAGTAGCAATCCTCCTTCGCAAATCCCTCCCGGTCACTGTCTCCAAAACATGGTCAGATGTAAATGGCCGCTACGTATTTGCCAAACTTAAAATTGGAGAGTCTCACATCTGTGTAGGGTCTGTTTATGCCCCTACGGGTACCAAAAAAACATTCTTTCTTCAATTATCCCGTTTGCTGCTTGAAATTAATGCATCACAATATTTGATTGGCGGAGACTGGAATGTAACGCAAGATTCCATTCTAGACAAAACTGGCCCATTAGATAAGGGCAACGCGTCAGACAGAGCCTTGTTGGGGGACATCATATCAGATATTGGCTTGGTTGACCATTGGCGTTTTAGCCATCCAATGGATAAGGAATATACTTTCTTTTCATCGGCTCATGGTACATTTTCTCGTCTTGATTACTTCCTTATTTCTCATAGCACAGTTCAATTCGTTACAGACTCCTGCATTCTGGAAGCGGCTTTGTCTGATCATTCTCCGGTCCTCCTTTCCCTTGATCTGGGTCTTTCTCGGCCTGGACGTAAACCATGGCGAATGAACATCCAACGCCACAGGACTCCCGCTGGTAAGTCCCAACTGCAATCTCACCTTCAACATTATCTTTCAACTAATCAGGGGTCTGTCACCTCCAGCAGGATTCTTTGGGCTGCGGCGAAGGCTACTTTGAGGGGGCAATTAATGCGCGATGCAGCAGTTGCTAATAAACAAAATGCAAGGAGACAAAGTGAGCTCGAATCTGACATACAAACTTATTCTCGTTTATACACCATATCTCCGTCTCTACAAAACCGTAAATTGCTTGAGCAAGCTCGAATGGCCTTAAATAGCCTTTTTACATCTAAAGCAGAATACGCTTTACAGAAAATGAAAGGTCGGCATTACGAGCAAGGGGAAAAGGCGGGAAGGTTACTAGCCGCGCAGCTGCGTCAGAGGGAGGCGTCCATGGCCATTCCGGCCATTAGATCTACGCAAGGTCACCTGTGCACGAAACCTCAAGACATTGTTAATGAGTTCGCCTCCTTTTACGAATCTCTTTACACCTCTGATAGTAGAATGGACACGGATAAAATGACTGCATTTCTTGCAAAGGTGCATCTTCCTTCTCTTTCGGCGGAGGGCAGAGCCATCCTAGAGGGTGAAATAACCAGAGATGAGGTTTCTAGTGCGATTACTGCCCTGCCTTACCACAAGGCCCCTGGTGAAGATGGATTTCCCCCTGAGTTCTATCGCTGGGCAGGTCATAATATTATAGATACCCTGCATGCCGCATTCCAGGAGGCGGATAGTTCATCTTCACTAGGACCTCTTTCTAACAAGGCTATTATTGTTGTGCTTCCAAAGCCAGGTAAGGACCCCCAGCTCTGCAGTAGCTATCGCCCCATCTCTTTATTGAACACTGATATTAAAATCTTGGCCAGCATTCTTGCTTCGCGTTTGCGTAAAGTCTTGCCTTCCTTGATACACCATTCTCAAGTAGGCTTTGTACCGGGTCGATCCTCTCGGAACCATCTGCGTTCTCTGGCCCATGCATTATGGTCGGCTCAACATCTCAAGGATGATGCGTTAGCCCTTTCACTTGACGCAGAAAAGGCGTTCGACCGCATTGAATGGAACTATCTCTTCAAAGTCATGGATAGATTTGGTTTAGGCACGAAATTTATTGATAAAGTACGCTTATTATACGACCATCCTTCTGCTCAGGTAAATTGTGGTGGGTTTCTATCAGACACCTTTACCATTAAGAGAGGGACACGTCAAGGATGTCCACTATCCCCTCTTTTGTTTCTTCTGGCTATGGAGCCCTTGGCCGCCACCATTCGTCAATCGGATGAGGTCTCTGGTGTCCCCCTTCCAATTGGACATTCTAAAATATACCTGTATGCTGATGATATTTTACTCACCCTTACTCGTCTTCCCCGGTCGATTCCTTCTCTTCTTCACATTATTAATGATTTCTCTTCTTTTTCAGGTTATAAGATTAATTGGGACAAGAGTGAGGCTTTGCCCATCTCTAACGGTACCACAAAAGCAGCCATTTTTGGATTTCCTTTTCATTGGCAGCCTTCACGCCTTAAATACTTGGGTGTCCTCGTTAATAAAGGATTGCAAGATATGGTTGCAGATAATTTATCTCCTCTTATATCCCAAATGCAACGGGATTTTGACAAATGGAAGGCTTTGGGCCTTTCTCTTTGGGGCAGAACTCAGGCGGTTAAAATGGTTACCCTTCCGAGATTTATATACATTCTAGGGATGCTTCCTTTGCAGATCCCTCTATCCCTACTTCGATCAATAGATGCCCAGATTAAAACTTTCATCTGGGGTACTATGAAGCCGCGCCTTGCTATCACTAAGTTGAAGGCTCACCAGTTATCTGGCGGAATTGGTCTTCCTTCTATTGAACACTACTCTTTGGCGTTACATATTTCCCAAATCTCATATTTTTTACCTGGCATCAAAGACTTACCACAATGGGTTCAAATAGAAAGACATCTCCTATCCTCAGAATCAAACCTTTCTCCTCTGTATGGTACTGGCTCTAGTCGTTCTGACCCAAAAAACCCGATACTATCTGCCATGCATAAATCCTGGCAGAGAAGTCATAGATTATTAGGCTCAAACTCCAGAATCCATGCTAAGGCTCCCTTGTGGAATAATTCGGGGATCCGTCTTAATGGTCGTATGTTATCCTGGCCTGAATGGCGAGCTGCAGGTATTCTCCATTTGGATCAACTTCTACATGATGGGGATTTTAAGTCATTCTCTCAGCTCAGGGTAGAATTTGATCTTCCCCTTCATCATTCTTCCAAATATCTTCAACTCCAACAATGTTTAAAGACCCATATGGGAACATCACCATGGCTCCTGCAGGATTCCCCTATATTATCCTATTTGCACGTTTGGGGGAAATTTAAGGGTGTTACTTCTGGTATATACAAAATTTTTTCATCTCATCTTTTTTCTAAATCTCTTTCACATGATCTCCAGCGTAAATGGCAATCTCGTCTCTCCATTTCCTTTTCCGATGCTGAGTGGGATTTGATTCTAGAGAGTTTAAATAAGGGAGCCCGTGAATCAAGGCTTAAATTTTGTCTTTTTAAAATTCTGCATGATTGGCACTGGTCTCCTGTCAAATTACACCAAGCTGGTCTTCTCTCTCATTCTAACTGTTGGAGATGCTTCAATTCAGGTTGTGATATTACTCATATCATTTGTGAATGTCCCAGTATCCAACCCTATTGGACTTTTATCGGAGTTACCTTGAAATCCACTATGCCCCTAAAATTGCCACTCACATCTACTAACATTCTCCTACATGACTTACGTCATTCCCCAAAGCTCACGAAGCCACAACTCCGTCTTTTTCATACTTCAATTGCTACTGCCAAAATATGTATACTGCGTCATTGGAAATCAACTATGCCTCCATCACAGGAGGACTGGTTGGTGGCAATGATGCAAACTGCTTCCCATGAACGTATAATCTATAATCTTCAAGATCAAAACGACACTTTTCTTCGAATATGGTCTCCATTTCTTAAATCAAATGCTGATGATTCTCCGGCCTCCACTTCTACTCAAACACACTAATCAACTTTCACTTTTCTGTCCTTTGTTTTTTCTCTTCTCTCTGTTCCCTCACAATCCTTTGCTCCCTCCGTTGTGATATTCTTCTGCTTTTATTTAAATTATTTTTCCTTTGTTCTATTTCTTTATATTTCCAGCACTTTATATCCTACTATGTTTTTCTTCTCTCTCTTTTCCCTATTGCTCACTCTTATTACATGTCATTCTGGGTTTTGATCTCATTGTTGCATTAATTCGTATTTATCTATTTAAACGTATATTTATATCGTATTTCTTTATTAATATCTTATTCCATGATTCCTTCTAACATGTAATTATTCTCTTTTACTCACTATTGCATATGCTCTAATGTATTTGTCTTATAAAATTCAATAAAAAATTTCAACACAAAAAAAAAACAAAAAAAAAAAAAAACAAGGTATAGGCTTCAGGTGGTGATCCCTCACATCTGGGAGGCTGGCTGTCATGCATGCCCCAGCCCCAGTCACACAGCCGTCCTTCCTTGGACAAGAGCAACTTGGAACCAGAAACACTCAGGGTGGTTTGGGCCCACCTTTTTTACTCATTTTCCAGACATGGGATGTGGATCTACTGTCCAAGGTTTCAGAACCCATATGGGTTGGTTCCAATTCTTTTTATCTTCCTAGGCTACACTCCAGACATAGCCTTTGTACAAAGTGATACTTCTTACAGCAGGTTGGCTCCAAGTAGGAGTACACATAACTTAGGCACAATGAAGTGTGAGCTCTCAGGATGCAGCTATCATCAGACTTCCTGAAGCAGCAACCAGGGACAGACAGAAGAGCAGTCCAGGCTTATAAAATTCCTAACCTTGAACAACAAACTGTGGATCCACCCGTACCATCTACCAAATAGAAGTTTTCAGGAAGAGCTAATCAGCAGTCCCTTGCTTACAAGGCTCTCATTAAATTTCTAAAAGTCGACCCTGTTGCCATCCTTACTCACATTAATATCTGAATCTTCACCCTCCGGCCTCAAGAATGCAAGCAGTGGCTGTCTGGGGAAGCTGCATCTACCCTCCTGATTGGGCCATGGTAAACAAGGGACCATCCAAAAGAATCCTGTTAGTCCTACTAGTCGGACTTTCACCACACAGTCCTACAACCTCACATGTCACTATCTATTACACATAAAAGCACTCAACATGCACATGGAATGTTAACACAAGGTCTGGGCTTCTCCAACAAACTGTAACTTTTCACAAGAGGAGTAAGTAGAACACACTCCCTCCTGAGACAGCGAAAACGGTCTGATCATCATGAAGATTCACAAAATCTTGCTATGCTCCCACAACTGTGTTATGTGACTTACCCAGCCGCTGCCACTGCCACCGATGAATATCTTGCTGTGCTGCTTGGGGACAACAGGCCCCAGAAGTCATCGCTCCCAGGAGGTAGGGGCTACTGATGCGCTTTTAAGTGCCGACAAACAACCGCAGCACGGGACGGGGCGGGACCATACAGCGCCCATTAGCAACAGGAAGAGGCAGGGCAGGGCCACCCCCCTTGGCCTCGATGTCCTGTGGTATCTTCAACCCCTTAGGTAAGACTTTAATTCATCCTCACTGTAGCTGATGAAGAGTGACTATTGCTTTTGACTAAGCCCCCAGACTGTTCTTGGGTCCCAAATTGAACCTTGCCTCCTTAAAAATTCCTAATTTGGAATGAGTCAAAAAACTTGTCCAGTTGGGTGAAGAACTTGAAAAACTGTATTGCAAGTTCCGTCGATGGAGAGGTTGCGCTGTTGATTTTCCATGGTACACACATTGTTGGGTTAATGCGATCGATAGGGGTACTGGCAGGGGGTCTAATTGTTTTGCTGCCTGGGAATTATTGCCAACTTCTCTTGCCACTTTGACCGGTCCTCGTTACTAGCGATAAGGAAAAGAGGGAAACTCTCAAATTACACTCGGGTGGGGCAGACACTGGGTGAGGCACCTCCTTTCCAACATAACCAGAAATTCTGAGGGACCAGCTAAAGGGAAATCACTGAAGATAAGAGAGAATGTCGCTGAGAATTGCACCATTGAAGAAATAGATGATTTGATTGAAGAGGTACATAAATGCTAAGCAATAAATGCAAAATCTCTAATAAGCATAAAACAAAAATCACTGCCTTCTATAGCAAATGTGCCCCAGTCTCCCAGGTCAACGGCACCATACCAACCTGCCAAACAAAAGTAGAAATCGAGACCCCGCTCTGTGTATCAGGCATCCATCAATCACAAACTATGCCTGCCGCCCAATGCGAATACCATGCCCCACAGCAAGCGAAGACCCGTGCCCCAGATGAGTTAACTAGTACCGCCAGAGGTAGGGAGGTCCCACTGCCTATTATGTGCTTAAATAGGTTCTCCCCCTTAACGTCTGTACTAGCGTCAGATGATGTTCCATGTTTCCCTCTACACAGAACTCCAACCCAAACACTCCTGTACAACAACATGTTAACCCACAAGGAAAAGACAGTTTAATATATAGTTTTTCTGAAGTGACAGATTAATCAGGCCCATGGTGCACAAACTAACAACAACGCTCAATTAATAATCGAGCTAGTGCAGAGATTAAACGCTCTAACGGATGAGGTTGCTAATTTAAAAGCATTAATAGGGAATCTAACCCGACATGCCAATGCAGCTAGGGATGTAGTACAAGAGGAACCCTGAGGAAGCCGTAGGATCCGCCAGGCTGCCTTTCAGGTAGCTGAAACTGCCAATCCAAGATCACAACACTCTATTTACACAGGTAAACAATCAGAGATCCTGAGCATTGACTTGCATGGACAGGTATAGCAGGTATAGAGTGATAACCAGCAGTTACAGAAGAGTAAGGCCCGAGAGAGGGAATGAGTACAAGGGAAGGATAGTGGGTGGTCAAAAGCACAATGACAATAACAACTTTCAGCACAATCATAATCAGAGGGGACATTCCAACCTGTTTGCAGTAGGCACAGGAAGACCACTTTGGGAGCAGAACCATAAAAACTGCCCAGCTGAAGCTTACTAGCTGTTCAGATCGCAGGCAAATCCCCACCAGCTATAGAAACAATGATAATCCCAGGTCAGTGGGATGGAAAGTGTATATGACGAATGTCCCTAAACTCAACCTCTCTTCATACAGAGAGGATGAAGAGTCATTAAAATAAGGTGATACACTGGATCTGACACAAGCGTAACTGTTTATCAGAAATACATTGGGATCTCTTGGAAGTGGAACGCCTGTCGAGTAAAAACGTCGCCTACGACACCATACTACTTACATTAAAAACAAAGAGCTTAGCTGACGGGTTAATAGTACTTGACCTAAGAACATGCCCACCCCCCAATACCCTGGTGAGATTCAAACTGCACAATCCCTGTAGTAAAGTAGAAGTGATCCATCGAGAACCTGCAAATCCCAGACGACTACTATACCCCGGCCTTCCGCAAAATAATCTGGAGGCAGTCGGTTGACTATCAACGCTGGTCCTTATGTCTGACCAATGTGACAGGCTCTCAAGCTTGCCTAACAAAAATGTAATTCCAATTCACCCCCTACTAAACCAACAGGCTAATTTTGTAGAACATAGGGTATATACAGGGGTGTAATCTGTTCCATCCAGTCCACTACCCCGGAATGAAGAAACCCAGCCATTGGTAAAGCACCTAATATCATGGAACATAGCAGGGCTGAAACTCAAATTAATAGTTTGTGAATGGCAGGAGTATATAAATCAAAATGACTTCTGCCTGCTACAAGAAACCTGGGCACTGGAAATACCGCGCAGGCTAGGCAATAAAACATTCAGTGTTAGTGCTGTTCCCTCAATAAGAGGCAGACCATCGGGTGGTCTGGTCCTATGGATAAAAATTACCCTAATAGCCGAAACATCCCAGTTGGAATTTCCTTCAGTGGACATTGTGGAGGTAAAATCAAAAATACACAACAAAGCTGAAATCTATATACTAAACATTTATAACAGACCAGGACATGCTAGCAAGGAATCTCCAGCGATAGAGTTACTTGATAACTTCCTAAGCACTATCGATTCCAGGGCAATAGTAATTGTAGGAGGAGATTTTAATTGTAAATTTTAACCGGTTGTGGGATTGGAAACTCTTTTGAAGGAGGAGGACATGGCAAATGGTGTTCCGCCCTTGGAGACTGGCTCTACCGTACCCTGCACAACTGCAGTGGCCCAACTGACCCAATTAGTTTCAGGGCAGGGACTTAAGGCATGCAATGGCAGGCTGTCCTCAGATAGCCCGAGTGCTTACACATTTAAAAGAGGACTTACTAAGAGTGAATCGACTATATAATGGTTAGTGCTAACTCTTGGGCAACATACTTGATCTAAAAGAAGAAGCCAGAGATGATAGTGACCACCTCCCACTGTGTCTAACAATAGTGTGGTTCTTCTTTGAAACTAGGACCCTGAGAAATAATGTTACTGCTATCATCACAGTCCAACCGATAGTCAGCAATAATCGCAGAGCTCTAAAATGCCCATCTATCTTAGGCAATTGTGAAGCTATGATGAGGATCTATAATACTTTCTCAGACGTCTTAGCCCCTTATATAGATCTATTCACACGAGAGATTCCTATAGTGCAGATTCATTGAACCATGATAGATAAATTGAAACAGATTCTGAACAAACTCCCTACAGAACATGAGGCAACCGGGGCCGTTAACTACCCCTGAAACAACCACTGGTACAACAGTGACTGCAGCGAAGCAAAGAGTGAGCTACTAGTGGCTGTGAGATCTAATTACATCGAAGCATTAAGGGATAAAAGGGCCAGTATAAAAAATTACTAACACAAACAAAAAGGGATTGGGACAATCGCATCTGGGATGACTTGATCATCGCAGCCAAGAATAATGATCATGCAGGTTTCTGGTGATTATTAGCAAAGGGTAATAAAACAGGCAGTACCAGCCTGCATCTTGTTTTGGACCTACATACATGGTATGGTCACTTTTTGACTTCTACTCAGAGGTCACTACCCAACCTACAAGTAAATATTCAATGAAGACAACACGTCCCCAAGCAACTGCCCAAAGCGGACAAAATTCTTCCCCTTACTTTAGTTTAGAAGAAACTGTGGCGGTTATAGACGCAGTTAAGCCAGGGAAAGCCCCTGGCACTGACAAAATACCTGGCGACCTGCTGAGACACGACAAAACAGTATGGGGATCTGACGTAAATCTTCTTTGTAATGCTGTGGCAGCAAGAGCCCCATTACCAGAGTTTTGGGAAGAGGCTGAAATAATCCCAATTTTTAAAAAGTGAAACCAACAAGATCCTGTCAATTATAGGCCTATAAGCCTAATTGACACTTTACAAAAGATCGATGCTAAACAGATTGTGTCCAAACTTAACAAGTGGATAGAGGGAAATAATATTTTATCACATTATCAAGCTGGGTTCAGATATAGAACAAGTACAATCAATCAGGTCTTTAGACTTCTATGTATAGGTTGGAAATATACCACTCTAACGAAAGGACACCTGTACATAGCATTTGTAGAATTAAAGGCCGCTTTTGATCTTATCCACAGAGACTCTCTTTGGAACTCCCTTAAAAATCAGGGTGTACTCGAAGATCTTCTGACACAGATAGTCAAATTGCTAAAGTTAGACCTAGGGGTGAACTTACTGAGGCAATCCCTATAAGGAGAAGAGTAAGGCAGGGATGTGTGCAGGCACCCACCCTCTTTTCATTATATGTAAACGATTTTACAAATCATCTTTCAGGGTGCAATCATGATTCACCAAAGCTAGGTGGAGTGCCAGTACCGGCACTACTATTCTCCGATGATACAGTCTTGTTATCACAAACCCCGTAGGGTCTTCAAAACCTGTTAGACTCGTTTAGTGAATACTGTGCTTTAAAGGGCCTTGAAATAAACTCTAATAAAACAAAATATATGGATATAAAACCTCACAAAACATTTAAGAAAAAAATCATAGCTCATAAGCAAAAGTTAGAATATGTGTCCAATTCTAGCTATCTCGGCTTTACATTGACACTAAACTGACCTGGTATTTGCACCTACAAAAAAGCAAGGCTATCTTGCTTCAAAACACCTTGCCAATACTGAAAAACACCAGAACAGTGTAATCAAGGCAGTGTCTCCCGCTCTTGAAGTCTACAAATATAGGGCTCAATCTGCAACCTTCTATGGTGAAGAACTCTGGGGAGTCACTATTTTTTTATTTTTTTTTATTTTATAGAGTTTTATATAGCGTGAAATTGACTTGAATCGGGTATCAGAGCGCTTTACATAGCACCAGTTGCATTATATGAGGACTCATTCATTTTTGTTAGGCACGGGGAGATTAAGTGATTTGCCCAGAATTACAGGATGTTCAATCAATCAATCAATCAATCAATCAATCAGGGGTTTATAAAGCGTGTTACTCACCCGTGAGGGTCTCAAGGCGCTGGGTGGGGGGGGCACTCTGGATCAGTCGAAGAGCCAGGTCTTGAGGCTCTTCCTGAAGGTGTGCAGGGTGGGAGAGCGTCTGATGCTGACTGGGAGCTCGTTCCACGTCTTTGCTGCGACGTAGGAGAAGGCTCTTCTGCCTGCTCTGGTTCTGCGGATGCATGGGGTCTCTGCCAGGGTGAGGTTGGCAGAGAGGAGGTTCCTTTTGGGTACGTGGAAGGAGACTCTATCGTTGAGGTATTTGGGTACGATGTTGTGGAGAGATTTGTGAGCATGGGTGGGTAGCTTGAAGGTTACTCTCTTCTCAATGGGGAGCCAGTGGAGGTCTCGTAGGTGCTAGGCATGTGCTCGTGTCGTGGGGTTCATAGGACGAGTCTGGCTGCGGTGTTCTGGTTGGTCTGAAGTTTGTGTAGCAGGGTCTTGTTGATTCCGGCATAGAGGGCGTTGCCGTAGTCCAATCTGCTGGTTATGAGTGCGTGGGTGACAGTCTTTCTGTATTCAGGGGGGAAGGGAGGGAGTCTGGTCTATTGGGTCCTACCGGACAGAAAGGAGCAGATCCAGTAGAGGACGGTTCCCCGTATACTGGCGTCATGTAGTCTGGCTGCAAGGGTGCTATGGGAGACAGTGTCAAAGGCTGCGGAGAGGTCTAGTAGGATGAGGGCCGCAGTGTGGCCCTGGTTGAGTAGCATGCGGATGTTGTGGGTGGCGGCGAGGAGGGCGGTCTCGGTGCTGTGGTTGCTCCAAAATCCCGACTGGGAGGGGTCGAGGATGGCGTTCTCTTCGATGAAGGTGGTAATTCGGGTGTTGATGAATCTTTCGGTGACTTTGGCTGCGAAGGGAAGGAGAGAGATGAGCCGGTAGTTTTTCAGGTCCGTCGGGTCGGCCGAGGGTTTCTTGAGGAGGGGCTTGACCTCTGCCCGCTTCCAGTTGTCAGGAAAGATGCCAGACTTGAGGTAGGTGTTGATGGTCTGACGTAGTTCAGGTGCGATGGCCCGGCGGCTCTGTGGTAGATGTGTGGTGGGCAGGAGTCAGTGGGGCTCCAGAGTGGGTGTTCTTCATGGTCGTGGTTGTGTCTTCAGTGGTGGTAAGTTTCCTGGTGGTGATGGTCGGCTGATTGTCGGTGGTGGAGAGGGGCTTGGTGTCCGGAGTCTGTTTGCTGAAGTTGTCGTAGAGGGCCTTGATTTTTAGGTGGAAGTAGGAGCTGAGCTTGTTGCAGAGGTTCTGAGAGGGTGTGACATCCGTGGCTTCGCTGGGGGGTTTGGTGAACTGCTGTAGGACGTTGAAAAGTTATTTTGCATTGCTTGTGTTGGTGTGGATTTTGTTCTTGATAAATGTCCGCTTGGTGGCTCTTATGTGCTGGTGGTATTCAGTCATGGCGTTCCTGTAGTTGTTCTGGTCTTCGGGGATCTTCCTGTTCTGCCAGAATTTCTCGAGGCACCGGCAGCAGCGACTGGTCTCTTGGAGGTCGGTGGTGAACTAGGCGGCCTTCGGCAGGCGTTGTTTGGTGAGGTGGCGGAGGGGTGCGAGCTTGTCATCACAGCAGGCGATCCAGCGGCGTAGTTCCTTAGCTGCGGAGTTGGCGTCGTTCGTGGCAGAGGGGGGGGTCATGGAGGAGGGTGGTGTTGAGGAGTTCCTCTGTGATCTTGCTCCAGTTCCTCCGTGGCGGGTGTGGGGCGGGTTTAGTCGCAGTGGCGGTGTTGAAGGTGAAGTGAATGCAGTGGTGGTCTGTCCAGAGGGGCTGCGTGGTGTGGCTGAAGTGGATGTTGGTCCCTCCTGCAATGATGGGGTCTAGGGTGTGTCCGGCTTTGTGGGTGGGGGTGGTGACCAGCTGTTTCAGTCCGAGGTTGGTGAGGTTGTCAAGGAGAATGGTGGAGTCGGGGTTGCCATGGTTGTCGAGGTGGATATTCAAGTCCCCGATGAGGATGTAGTCCGTGGAGGTGATGGTGTGGGGTGCGCCTAGTTCAGCAATGGTGATGGCGGAAGTGGCGTGAGGACCAGGGGGTCTGTAGACGAGAGTCCCACGCAGCGTGGTTCTGGGGCTGGTTTGGATCTGGAAGTGGAGGTGCTCTGTGTTGGAGAGGGGGTCGCTCGTGCTGGAGGTGGGGAGCCGGAGGGAGCACTTGTGTGCCATGGCGAGTCCTCCTCCTGGGCGGTGGGGGCAATCCTTCCTTTGGATCTTGTATCCTTCGGGGATGGCCGTGGCGATGTCGGGGCGGAGATGGTGTTGATCCATGTTTCTGTGAAGAAGGCAACGTCTGGCGAGAGGGTGTTGAGCAGATCCCAGATCTCCGTGGCATGTCTGTGGAGGGAGCACACATTGAGGAGAATGCATGTCAGGGCTTCGGGGGTGCAGGCGCCCGTCGTCAGTTCAGCAGTCGTGTGGGGGCTGTTGATGGTGAAGGATAGTCGGCAGTGTAGGCAGGAGAACTGGCCATGAGTGGTGTTCGGCGTCGATCTCTGGCAGTCGTTGTTTCTCCCGGGGTTGAGTGCGAGGAGGGCGGCGGCAGTGTAGCGGTGGGCGGTCGTAGAGCCAGGGTCCCTGGGGCTGGCCGCGGTCAGGTTGAGGATGGGTGCAGACAGGCTTGCTTTAGGCGCGCCTTTGGTGCCCCAACGGCGTGACCGCGCAGAAGCCGCCATTAAGTAGGGGAGGGGACAGGACAAGAGGTAGGGAGGCAGGAGCGGTGGCTGCAAGGGCAGCAGCAGCGGGAAAACCGACGGGGTGTTGAGGGAGAATAACTCAACTAAATAAGTAAATAATAGAATAAATCTGGAGGAGTAGGGCTAAATAAGTAAATAAAGAAGAGTATGCAGGGTAAATAGCACAGGACGAATGGGATCACCAGGCAGGCTGGGACCGGAGCACCTCTGAGGCGGGAATCGGGCTGCCGGGGCAAACCCTTCTCAGGGGAGGACTCTGCAGTGATGAGGCGGTGATGCAGAGCTGCTGAGGAGAGGGCTGGCCTAGACCGTCAGCGTCATTGCCGACTTAAAGTCCGCTGGCCCAGGTTCAGCGTCATTGCCGAGACTCAAACCCAGTTCCACAGATTTGCGGTCGACTGCCCTAGCTATTAGGCCAACTCCTCTCCCCAACTAGGCGGAATATGTTTGTAGGGGATGAAAACAAGTTCCTAAGGATGTTATTACTCCTGCCTGTACGCATACCCATGATCCCAGAACCTCAATTTAAAGCGCATAGACCATCAGGCTATATTGAGACCGTTGCTATTCTGGGTCCATTTGTGGACCACAGAAGAACTCACAAATTATAAAGTGGTCTGATTGAGATTCTGAGACTTGACCAGCATGTTACCCTCCAGTGGGTTAGGCACGTACAATCATGGTTTTGTAAACTAATGTTAAACCACTATTGGAATGCACTAAATTTTTTAACATCACTCTCAAAAAAGTTCTTCAAAAACAAATTTTGGGCGTTTATGCAAAATAGTATCCACCATTGTTCTGATATAGGTAGGCTAACATTCCAGTTCCTGCTAATAAAACCACTCCCCTTTTTTGAGCAATAATTGGCCAAAACCCTGTACATGAAGTTTCGTTTCAATGTCTTGCAGATTAACAATAACACAGCAAAATGGTTACACAAAAAAAGTGATGATAGAGAGGTCCACTGCCCTCTCTGCCAAATGAACACAGTAGAAAAGGACTCCCATTTTAATTTTTTTTGTCCAGCGAACGACATTCCAAGGAAAAAGTGGATCAAGCCCATCTGTCGAAATTTGGGAATTAGTTCACATTCAGGAGCCATAAGGATTTTAAAAACTGATACATCACAGAAAATAGTTTTTAGTGTAAGCAGATATTGATTTGCTGTGAATTTAATACGTAAGGCACTCCTTATATTCCAAATATTTTCAATATTATATGCTGCTGAAGTATGTACATGCATCTTTTGCACTTGCACTTTATTCATTCCTGCCTTGAACTCATATCTCGTATATAATAGCAAACTACATAATAGTTGTAGAATTTAAATGTATGCTTTTATTTATAAATTGAGAAATCTATCTATTCTAAGGCAACATTTTATTCATTATGACTGCTATGGGGGGAATGAGGAATGGTTACTTCTTGATTGTAACTATTAAGTATGTATGTATTGTATAATGAGCATCTTTTCTGTTTTTTTAAACTGAGTAAAGATTAATGAAAGAAGGAATTAACTTACCCAGAGCATGAACAGTAGTCCTTTGCTTTCTATAATGGCATACCTCTCATTACTAGAGACAGGCCTTTACCTGTGCACTACATTTGTGTGAGGCCCAGGTTAAACAAAAAGTGATGGTCTAATTTCACATGCAGTCGGATATTCAGCGCAAGTGTTAATGCCCATCCTCCATACAGGGACCATTTCATCAGATATTCATTCTTCTGTAATCCACAGCAGTATATCCTAAAATGTCTAACAAACTGAAGTCGTTATGATTTTATTGAAGAGAAAAAAACACCAAGAAGTGCAACATGTACAAAGGCTTTTTGTGCTCGCAAATGGGCTGATTCACAGAATTGGACCGTTTGCAAATGCAAAAAGGCTTTTTCACATGCACAAAGTCCTATTTGCGATTCAGTAACCTAGTACCGATTCGCAAATTGGATTTGAGATTCGGTATAAGGAAGGGTCGTGTTTAGGGCATCTCTTCCTAATACTGAATCCTAGTGGCATTTGTGAATGTTTTGTGACTGAAATGCGGTCGCAAAACATTCACATTTTACCACTTACTTCAAGTTGGTGGTAACCCATTCGCAAATGGGATATGGCCTCTTTCCCCTTTGTGAAGGTTTGTAAAAACATTTTTTAAGAGCAGGCAGTGGTCCAACAGACCACTGCCATTTTAAGTAGAAAAACTTGTGGAGATGCCGAGGATCAAACCCGGGGCCCCTCATACATGCAAAGCATGCGCTCTACCACTGAGCTACACCCCTTCACATGGAATCATCATTGTAACGGAAGAATATCATCTGTCCCACCTACATCTTCTGCTGTGAGTGTGGTTTGAAAGATTGTAAGTGATCATGCCCTTACAGAGGCCCCTCACTGCCAACAGCATTTCTACAGCAAGTTATCTCTTTTTTATTGCGACACATTCAAAATGGTAATGCATTTTGAAAGGCGCCTGGACATGCAGCTCTCACACTCAATCCTCTTCTAAACGCGCGTGTAGGATCTGGGGCCATGCGGGCTGAAAGATTCAAGTTGAAAACACCAGCTGCGAAACAGCGGTTGTGAGAGGGGCTGGAAGAGAAGCCACAGTTCATGCATTCCTTTAATAAGGAAGCATGTCCATAACTCGGATCTCCAGAGACAGGACTAAGAGTTAGACAAGCATTTGCAATGCAATAGGTCTCGCATTTACGCGAGTTTAAGTTATTGGCATTGTAAATGGCAATGCATTTCATTTATGTTTCAAAAACCAAAACATAAATAAAAGGCATTGTCATTTACAATGCCAACAGCTCAAACTCGGGTAAATGCGAGACCTGTTGCATTGCGAATGCTTGTTTGCTTTTCTGAAAACAAACAATTGGACAGATTCTCCCTACATGTCAGCCATTGTTTGTTTTCAATGCCCAGAACACAACACAAGAAAAATCCAACACCAATTTAGAAAATGGATAATATGTTCATAAATAAAATGACTCAAAAACAACAAATGCCCAATAAGGGGAACCGAAGATATGAATTTTTTTTAATTGAAATTAAAAATAGAACCAAAAAGTATTAAGCAGCAACTGCGGTCATCTAGTTGTGTTTACCTAGTACCTAGCCGCAAGCTGAGGCTGGCTGCGATGGGGCACCCGTTGGACACAGAAACCAGGTTTGATCACCCTTGAGGTTATACCTTCTGACGTAGTCTCTGAACTGGAAGTCAACAATCTTCAATAGGGTAGGGCAGCAGGCTGTTTCCAAGGAGGACTCCATGACATCAGATAGTCGTTGGACAAGGTCCTGGTGAAGTTGTTGACTTTTGGCTAGTGGTGGGCGGAAATCATGGAGCTTTACTCTGCAGAATTCCACGGAGTTACAATAAACCTCTGTGTGATTCCGTGGAGTTCTGTTCACCTCGACTATAAACATTGTGCTTCGTGCACCAGAAGGGTACATGAGTTATAAATGGGCAATGCCTCCTGCCCTGTAGAATTATTTTGTATCTCCTAAGAAACATGCTGTGGTTGGATTTTTTGTTTAAAAAAAGCTGAATAGACCCCAGGTGTGATTGGGGAATATTTGATATACATGCGCTTTAGTATAATTGTGAGTGCGATGTGAGAGAGATGTATGAAGTTTGGAGAATAATTGTGTAAATGTGTGCTGAAAATATTAGAACACTATGGTTAATGAGCAATTTAAAAGTAATGTAATTTGTTATTGTGGTTTGTGGATATATAATGCATCTTTGTATGTTTTTGTTTAGATTGTTTGTATATGTAACTCATGGTGAAGTATACATTTTAAAATCTATGGGTGGAAGAACATATTGATAAATGTACTGAAAAAGGTGGGTAAGAAAATTACCCCACTGAAACTCGTTGACCAAAGATTTTCACCATAATCTGCTAGCACTGAATAATTATATTTGAAAAAATAATTCAATTGGTGGATGTGTATGGGTTTTATGGCTAATGATTTCAGCTTGGTTTTATCTATTCCATATGTATGTGAAGTATATCTTGTGTTTTTGAATGGTGTATAAGGTATATTAATTAAAATGTTTATTAAAATTGGAATACATGTATAATTTGCTGTATACATGACATACATCTGTTGTTTTCACAGTGTTCACATAATTGACTGAGGATATAGGGAATGGCACATGTGTGTAAGAGAATTTACTTAGTTCTTATTGATAATTAACTTGAGGGGCGTTTGTTGGTATTTGATTCTCCAACCCAGCCAGGACCTCATTGACTGACCTTTGGAAAATGGCTGGGGTATTCTTCAACCCATAGGGTATAACTTTGATTTGGAAATGCCCTTCTGGTTTGGAAAATGCTGACCTCTCCTTGGCCCCATCAGTTAGGGCAATTTGCCAATACATTGAGCTAAATCCTAAGGTATGGAGAAATCTGCAGATCAGGTCAATAGCTCTGGTTATGGGGCGTGCATCAATCTTCGTAGCAGAATTGAGGCCCCTGTAATCTACACAGAACCTAATTTTTGGGGTATTAACCAGTGGGGTAGCCTTTGGTACCAGCACCACTGGGTATGACCAGAGATTCCAGAAGGACTAATTAATCCACAGCTCCAGCAGCTTGAAAACTAGAGGCCAGATGTATGACCAAGGAATTTGCGAGTCGCAAATTGCGTTGCATTAGCGATTCACAATTTGCGAGTCGCAAATTGGTATGTACAACAGTGTCTGCGACACCGATGGCGATTCCCAAATGGGTCACAAATTGCATGCCTCATGCATGAGGCACTCACAATTTGGGACCCCATTGGCAATGGTTGGCCCTCCCACGTATGGTGGCCTGCTGGGCTCAGCAGTCCTCCATGTCTGGGACTGCTTTTCAATAAAGACTTTTTTTAATTAATGCAGCCCGTTTTCCTTAAAGGAAAACGGGATGCATTTAAAAAAAGAAAAATGAAACATTTTTGTTTCATTTTTTAAGGGGTAGGTAGTGGTCCCTGGGAACACTGCCTGCCCTTAAAAAATATTTTTAGAGCCAGTCACAAAGGGGAAGGAGTCCCCTGGGGACCGCTTCCGGTTTGCTAGTGGTTAGGGTGGTAAACTGCGACTGTTTTGCGACCGCATTTGCAGTCGCAAAACAGTCATACATGGCATTTGGAGTCGCTATTAGGAAGGAAATGCCCCTTCCTAATAGCGAGTCGCAAAACACTATTCTGCGAGTCCCAAATTTTTGTGAGTCGCAAAATAGACTTTGTATATGGCCAAAAGGATTTCTGCATGCACAAACGTGTCTAAGACCAGTTTGCGCATGCAAATATCTTTCGTACATCTGGCCCTTAATCCTTAATGCTGTCTCTCACCTTGTCAGACAGCCAGTAAATCTTGTTTTTGGCGAGTAGCCTGTCCTTTGTATCAATGTCATGGGTACACCAATAGATGTGCCCTGGGGTAAGGGAGAACAATGAGGCAAAGTGCCCCAGCAACTGGTGACCCTCTCTCTGTTGACTTTCTGTAAGTGTGGGGGAAAGGATTGCCCCCTCTACAGAACCATACTGCTCCTTGCATGACAGGAGGTCTAGGATGTGCTCACTTCCCTTCTCCTCACCACCATCTGACACCATGAGCATTGTCACTTCAGACCTTTCAAAGTGTGGTTTGAGTCAGTTGATATGCAGGTTCTCTAAGGGTTTCTCGACGTCTGGAAGTCAACCATGTAGGTGACCTCACCCTTCCTCTCTTTGATCTCATATGAACCTGTCCAATGGCCCTGGAGGGCTCAGGGCTCCACAGGCTCCATGACCCACACTTTCTGGACAGGTTGGTACTCCCAAAAATGTACTGTACATTGGGTACCTCGATCTGTGATCAGGATACTGGATATGCCGTGTTTGATATTTTCTGCGAACATGTGCTGAAGCCAGAGCTGTAGGTGTTTTAGGTAAATTTATAAAATGCCCTAACCTAGGTAAATGATCCACATCTGCAAGGATTTCGGTGTGATTGTGACTTGGGGGCATTTTATAAAGTCCACTGACACTGTGTTGCACGGACTAGGGGGTATGAGTATTGAGCATACTTTTGCAGTAGGCTTTTGGTGAAGAGCCTTTTTCCTAGGTGCATACTGTGCATTTTGTCACATAGCACCTTACATTCTCCTTAAGGGTTGCCCACCAGAAATATCATTGAATTATGTGTTGTGTTTTGTGAATTCCCATACGTCCGACTAACTAAGAATCGTGTATCCATGCTAACACTTGCTTTTGCAGTGTTGCAACAGGAACCCAAAGAACTCCCTGGTGATACAGACGCCTGCCGTTTTCTTCTCTTTGAGGTTCAGCTGCTAACCAAGCTCTTTTGTCCACCTATTTGGAAGTGGTTTCATAAGTCAACTAAAAACTCCCCATGTATCACAGCCTAGTCTAAGTGTAACAGGGGTTCGTCTTTTGGTTGAGACCTACTCAGTAAAATCAATTGAGTTTCTATTGTTGTTATACGTGTGTCTTCTTGTTGCCCATATGAGTGTGATAAGGCATCTGCCCTACCGTTGTGTAGCCAAGGACGATATTTGATTATGAAGTCAAAGAAAAACAAGGACCATCAAAGTTAGCGTGGAGTGATGGCTCTTGCTGAGGTGAGGAACTGTAAGTTCCTATGGTCAGTTTATCTCTACAGTATATTGAAACCCCATAATGTAGTGACGCCATTGTTTGAACACATGCTTAGTTGCAAGTAACTACTTGTCTGTGATGCTGTAATTCAATTCACAGGGAGAAAGTGTCTTCTAATAAAAGGCCACTGGGTGCATCTGTCTGGTGTCTGGGTATCTTTGGGAGATGACCCCTCTTACTACATAAAAAGAGGTGTCTGCTTAACTTGAAATGGTAAGCTCAAATCTGGGTGCTGTAACATAGGTGCTTGTATAAACTGCGCATTTAATTGCTGAAAGGCTGCTTCTGCCTCTTTTGACCAACTGAAAGGTGCACCTTTTCGTAATAACTTGATAATTGGTTGCACAATGACTGAGAATTGATTAATAAATCATCTGTAGAAATTCTCAAATCATTGGAAGCTCTGCAATGTTTTCACATTGGTGGGTGACTTCCATTGAGTTAGAGTGGAGACCTTCCTCTCACCCATACAAATGCAATTTGGGTTAATCACGTAGCCTGAAAATTTCATCTCAGACATGTGGAATTGACATTTCTCTATTTTAGCAAATAACTGTTATTCCTTCAGTCGTGCAAGTACTGCCTTCAGTCATGCAAGCACTGCCTTCACATGCTCAATGTGTTGTTGTAAAGATTCAGAGTAAATCAGAATATCATCTATATAGACGATACAAAAGGTATCCAGATATACCCGTAAAACAACATCCATAAAGTGCTGGAAGGCTGCCAGGACGTTGCAAAGTCTGAAGGGCATGACTTGGTATTCAAACAGGCTAAATTTTGTTCTGAACACCCTCTCGTACACATCGCCGTGTCAAACTCGCACTAGGTTGTAATTGCCCCAGAGGTTCAGTTTGGTGAAAATAAATGCTCCCTTTAGTTGGTCCAGCAATACATGGATTACTGGTAGCAGATACCTGTATTTCACTGTGATATGATTTATTGCACTGTAATCAAAGCACATGTGCAACTCTCCTCTCTTTTGGGGTACGAAGAAGAGAGGAGAGGACGCTGATGACTGAGATGGGCTAATTGACCCAGGTGCAAAGCCCTTGTCTAAGTACTTCAGCAGATGTTGGGTTTTGGGCTCAGTAAGTGTGCATATTTTACTGAATGGTACAGTTGCTCCTGGTAATAAGTTGATACGACAATCATACTCCCAGTGAGGTGGGAGTGCACGTGCCTCATCTTTGTCGGAATCTTCCTTGGAGTGTTGATACTAGTGGGGAAGGGCTGTAATGCTGCAAATTAGCAATTCTACAATACCTTAAGACAAACACCTGGCTGGGGAAGCTCTGTCTGAGGCCAGTGACACCAATTCCTTGTGGCAGTGTAGGTTGCAATATTCAGAATTAGGTTGGACCGTTTGTGCAGCCCAATGTACTTGACAGTCATGCAAAGTTAGCCAAAGCATGCCCAAAATTATCTTGAAGTTGGCGGCACCGATTAAGTCGATACTTATTTCTTCCCAATGCACTGAGCCTAGCTGCATAAGTATGGGAACCGTATGAAATCGAATCAGATGTGAAGTAAGTGCAGTCCCTTCAATGCCTTCATGGGCTCTGTGATGTCTTTAGCTATAAATGGAACCTTCAACTGTTGAGCAAAGGACTGATCTACAATGTTTCCCATAGCTCCAGAACTGATTAACACAACCACTTCCACTGCATTGGGATTGTGTAAGAACAGGTGTGCTTCTACATTAATGTGGGCTACCATACTTTGTTGGGTGTTCTCTAAATATACAAGGATCTCAGAATTTCTTTCTCAAACCTGGGATCCCTATCAAATCCGAGAGATCTAGTTTTCTGCCTGTTTCTCGCCCTGGCCCTGTACCACTGCTTGTCCCTTGGGGACTTGTTTCATGTCAATTGGTTCTGTTTCTGGCTCAACACTCTTTGATGAAGTATCATCCTTTTCCGCAATATAGACATGTTTGCTTTCTTCTCTTTTCTCTTTCCTCTGGGGTAAGAGGGCCCCTAATCCTATTGATCTAATGGGTTCTAAGTCGTTCTGCCTTTTACTTCCTTTCTCTCTACCCAACCTTGCCGGTGGAACCGTTACAAACTTGGCTTTAAGGCGGAATTTATCCCTGTTTCTTTCTTTTAGCCTATGATTCAATTGGACTGTTTTTTTGTAATGAATTTCAAGTGGACTGTTAATGCAATCAGGTGCTTGAAGTTATCTGGTAAGTTTACTACTTGGGCCAACACGTCCTCTAACTCCCCTCTTAGGCCCTGATGAAAAAGGGAAACCCTCTTCTCTGAGGGCCACTCGGTCTCAACAATTAAATGAATGAAAGTAGTGCTATGGGCTAACAAGTCTTGTGAGCCCTGTTTTAGGGTGATTAACTCCTTATCTAAGGATAATATATGTTTCTTGCAGGTCAAACAATTTTACCAATTCCACTCAGTCAGTCAGTCAAACAACTTTATTCGATTATTTAAATCATAAAAGTACAATACACAATATTCAGTAAACAAAGTCATTTAATCAATAAAAATGTATGAGCGATATAAAAAGGGTATAAAAACAGCAGGATCAATTATATAATACATCAAGGCTTAAAAAACTCAGTTAAGAAAATATTTCATAGAAATATAAAACAGGGGTTTTCATACAGAATTTAGCATTGGATACCTTCTTTTCCTAAGACGTACAGCTGCAACTAGAAAACTAGCAATTTTAAAAATATCCCATATATTGTTAAGCATTTGAAGATAAAATAATGCCGGTCTAACCTGTAAAAAGCCCTTTCCCCTCAATAGAGGAACTAAAAACCTCCTGCGAATTTCGTTATAATGGTCGCAAAACATTGTAAAATGTAGTGTATCCTGTGGTGAGAAATTATTGCAGTGACACGGGCCTATACCCTCTGGTTTACACCAACCCTGCAGGTTACCCAGCGAGAAGTGAATTAGGTTGAAACGAAACCTGATCAGGAGCCAGCGATGGAAAGGCTTGGTCACTATTCACAGATATGGCTCGATTAGCGGGGACGTTTTTATCAAGAAATGAGCCCTGACGGAGGGTTTCTGTAACTCCTGCTCTTCGCGTTCCATCATAAATAAGTTCAGGAGTTGAGATTTAGCCCATTTCACGTCCTCTTTTTTAATCCCCTCCGGAACATTAAAAAGTTCTGGGTGCCCCAGTTTGGAAAACATAAACTTGACGTAGTACAACCACGGAATGCTACTGGCTTTATCAAGGGTAACACAGTCCCGAAAAATCTGATGGTTCAGAGTTAAATCTGGGTTAAGCCAGGTTTTAAGCCAGCAGACCACCGGGGCTATTCTCAGCAGATCAGACACGTATCCAAGCCCCAGTTCTTGGTGGATAGCGAATGTTGGGGTTGATTGAGGTACAGACAGAAGGGTACGTAAAAATCTGTTTTCAGCTGTCTGTACCCCTTCCAGATGTTTATAGCCCCAGATGGCTGAGCCATACATAGCAATAGCCAGGCATTTGGATCTGTAAATGTTAAGCATAGCTTCAAGGGGCCTAGCCCCCAGGCGCTGTGCAAACCCTTGTAGAGCTGCCGTTGCTCTAACCACTGCATTTTTGTAGCTTTCTGTTGGGGGACCCAGGTGCCTCTATCATCAAATAAGACCCCCAAATACGTGAAAGAGGTCACCCTGGACACCTCTGCTCCATTACAATAAAAGGATTTTACTTTTCTATTACTTTGGCCCATTGACATGACATG
Organism: Triturus cristatus; assembly: GCF_964204655.1. Classification (NCBI taxonomy): domain Eukaryota; kingdom Metazoa; phylum Chordata; class Amphibia; order Caudata; family Salamandridae; genus Triturus; species Triturus cristatus. Next base: position 527,229,865 of record NC_140592.1, read on the forward strand.
TGATTTCGTTATGTTCACTAGCAAGTCCAGGGACTTCATATAGGCCCCAAAGGCGTCCAATAGCCTATGAAGGCCTATAGCAGTACGGGCTAATAACACAACGTCGTCCGCATTTAGGAGAACCGGAATAGTCCTTTCTCCTACACGCGGAATGTCCATGCTTGCCTGGTCCAAGGTTTTATCTAGCTTGTTAATATAAAGAGTAAAAAGTAGTGGCGCCAATATGCATCCCTGACGGACGCCTCAACCGGATTTAAAATGCCTTGTGCATTTGTCTTCTTGGGTGACCCTGACTGTTGCTGAGAGTTCCCGATGTAAATCTGCCAGGAAATGGACTAGGCAGGGATCAATGCCCATATCAAGCAGAATAGACCACAGCTTCGATCTGTTAACCAGATCAAACACCGAAGAGAGGTCCATAAAGGCCATCTGCAAGGTGCCTTCTTTGGCTATGGTATGTTTGCCTATTATTAAGTATAGGTTTAGGCACTGATCCATAGTGCTTCTACCTTGTCTTAAACCATATTGTAGATTGGATGAAACCTCATTATCATTCACCGAGTCCATAACCTTAGCTAAAATCGCTTTTCCTAATATTTTGACGGCAGAATCAATTAATGATATTGGTCTATAACACCGTGGATCCCCTCGCTGGCCCTTTTTAAAAACTGGTATAATCGTCGACAGAGACCATGATGCAGGAAACCCCTGAGCACCTGAAGCATTAAAAACCTTAGTTAATATCTTAGCCCAAAATTTTGGGTTACATTTATACAAATCTGCAGGGACACAGTCAGAGTCAGGTGCTTTGCAGGGACACAGTCAGGGCCACTCAGAAGGCCAAGAAATTGTACAAGATAGCTACTGTTTCTTTCTATAATGGGTTTCTACCAAATAGCTGCATTTTCACTCAAGTAGGATAGGACAAATGCCATCTTAGTTTGGTCATCTGGAATGGTTGGTGTCCAACACTCAGGCTGGGGAGGATTCATGGGCTAGGCAATCTGTCCAAACACAAATGTTTAAGTAGTTGTGCCCTAACCTGTAGTTCAGGCCCACCGGGAGCGATGTACGACGAGAGTCCTTCCGTACTCCTTAATGCTTCTCGGAGTGAAACTGATTTGCTCACTGCTGAGAACCACCGAAGGGAATGGGACAAAATAACAAACAACCAATTAATGACCATGTTTGCCACACTTGTGTGTCCTCTGCAAAACACTCTCTGGGGAACTGGGACACTTGTGTTCTGTGATCTAGAAAAGAACACAGGGCATTAAGTAACTTGCACTGCACATGTCATTCACACACACTGATGCATTCACACTATTTGCAGTGCACCTTTTCCTCTAATACCAGGTTATGTATGATGTAGCGCCCTTGTAATGTTTCTGGCATTGATCAAGGGATGTAAGCCCAACTCAGATTCCTTCTTCTCTCACTACCTCGTGAGAAATGGAAATGGTTGTGGTGCTACAGCATTGCCTGTTTCATTTTACAAGCGAAGCCCTTGGCATCCAATTCATGCAGTGACCAATGTACAGAACTGAAAACTGTAGCCTGGTTCAAAGTAGTGCAAGTCTCCTGCTCACTAACTTATGTTCACCTTTTGTGCCACAACCAAACAAAGAGCACTACTGAAAGCAGGAGCCTGGCAGTCTTTGGCTTGCTAAGGTGTGCAATGAACAAACCACAATGAGCAAAACCGAAGCTGGAGACTGGCTCTGTATCAATATGGTGGGAGTCTCTGTCGGAACATAGAACATGTCTCTTTCTTGCCTTCAGCTCATTAGCAAAGTGCCAGTTAGTTGGTTATGCTAAGCGTGTGGGCGATATTGTCGTCGTAGTACTACTCACTGTTACCGGTATTGCTAGCTCAGGTATTTGTCACTGAGATGCAACACCGTCAGCATTGTGATCATGTGTCCGCCTGCAGCTGCTGATTTGGGTGAGGAATATCTGACTTCCGAGACGGATTCTAGAAGTGTTATCATTGCCATTATTTTTAATAGACACCTGAAATGTACATTAGAACAAATTGCCATCCCCGACTGCGAAGCCGGCTTTTTCAAAATTTCCCTGAATCCGAACTTTACGATGTCAGGCATATTGATATACCGGCCCCCCGGAAACTCATCCAAATGGGCACCAAATTTAGCCAACTATATCACTCCTTACCACATTGCGTCAAATAATTTCTCACTCATTGGTGATTTAAACTTACATCTGGATGACCCTTCCATTCCTTTCTGCTCTAATTTGCTTGAGGACCTGAAGGCCCTAATTTTGACCTTAGTCAATACCGGATCGACCCATAAAGGGGGACACTTGCTCGACCCCATTATTTCCAATATCAAAGAGCTAAAATGGCACAACACCACTCCCATTTGCTGGTCGGACCATCACTTATTAAAATTCAGCATAGATCTTCCACCTACCTCCAATACGCAACTGGACATCCCAGCTGCGTCCAGGAAAAACTGGAAGTTACTGGACCTGGCCAAACTTAACTCAGCCCTTCATGAAAACCCTCCTAGAAACGGTCAAAACATGGACAGACTGGCGGCAGCTACTCACAAATGGCTCAGCGATGCCGCTGACCACTGTTTACCCACCACGTCTATCAAAGGAAATAGACACCGCCACCCTGCCCCATGGTTTAATGACCTTTTAAAAGCTGAAAAATCAAAATGCAAGGCATTGGAGCGTCAATGGCGTAAAGATTACGCCCCTGACGCAAAAAACACCTACCATGAAGCCAGGAATTTATATCATACTGCCTGTGCAAAAACACGCGCCTCTTTCGTCTCTAATACTATCACGGAAGCAACAAATAAGCCGAAAACCTTGTTTAATATAGTCAAGGAACTAGCAGGCGCACAAACCACAGCCTCGGCTCCCCCTTTGGATACTCAACAATGCCAAGATCTGGCATGTTTCTTTACTGAAAAAGTTGAGAAAATCATCAGGGACATTAACACTAACAATAAGGAACCACCACCTTTTTCTGACTTGGAACATGCCCCCTCCTGCGAAAATACCCTGGAAGCATGGCCTCCTATTTCGGTAGAAAAACTGAAAATCATATTCAAAAACATCAAGTCCGGCTCTCCCAGGGATCCTATCCCGATCAAAATCATCAAATAATTGGATGATCTCTCCCTGGGAGTTATCGTTGATACGCTTAACGCTTCGTTTGAATTCTCCATAGTCCCGTCCCGCTGGAAACACGCCATGATTACACCATTGCTAAAAAAGCCCACAGCAAATGCGGAAAGTCTAGCCAACTATAGACCTATATCTCTGCTCACTGTCTTCTCCAAATGCTTGAAGCGACATGTCCACGCAGTCCTGTCCACCTTTGTCGAAGAAAATTCGCTTTTGCACCCCTCACAATCGGGCTTTCGAGTTGGTTTCTCGACAGAAACCACTCTTCTAGGAGTTACGGAACATATCCGAAATCTCCATGATAAAAGCCAGACGGTCGCGCTCGTGCTTTTAGATCTGAGCGCGGCCTTTGACACCATATCCCACGAAATTCTCATCAAGACATTATACAGAAATGGTGTCCGTGGAAAAGCACTTAACTGGATTCGATACTTCCTAGCGGAACGGACCTTCCAAATTACATCCTCACTGGCCTGCTCCGACACCTTCATTGCCCCCCACGGCGTGCCGCAGGGATCCATATTGAGTCCCCTGTTTTTTAATCTTTACCTCAGACCCCTAGCTGACTTAGCCGAAAAATCTGGACTCACCCTCATGACCTATGCTGACGATTCCCAAATTATATTCTCCTTATCTGAATCCGGTCCGTCATCCTCATCCCCCCTCAAATCAGGGCTTCAAAACATCCTTAACTGGATGACAAGGAACCAATTAAAACTCAACGGAGATAAGACAGAGATTCTTCTCTTAGGAAAACGTCAAGATCTTTGGACTCCTTCACACTGGCCAGACCAGATGGCTACTTTTCCTACCCCAGTGACCCAAGTTCACAATCTGGGAGTCATCTTGGATAGCTCCCTCTCCTTGAGTCAACAGGCCAATAAAGTTGTCGGTTTATGCCTTACCATCACCAAATGGCTGAGGAAAGTTATTTGGATGCTGCCCTCTTCCACCCAAAAGACCGTAGTCAATGCCCTCATAACATCACGGCTGGACTATGGCAACATTCTGTACCTTGGTTCCAATAAAGCGGTAGTCAATCGACTTCAACTTGCCCAGAACGCTGCAGTCCGACTACTGTGCAGAATCCCTAGAAATTCCGGGGTCTCGAGCTATCGTCGGGGACTTCACTGGCTCAGGGTGGAAAGCAGAATCCGTTTTAAAGCCCTGAACTACATGTTCAGAATTAAAGCAGGTACAGCTCCTAAATACCTTCTAGCCTTGGCTCATATTCCCAAACGTAATCTTCGGTCGCAAGCAGCTTCTAACTTCTGTGTACCAAGATTTAAATTGGCAAGAATGGGAGGCAGATCTTTCGCCCACCTTGGACCATCTCTCTGGAACGCACTGCCTCCTTTCATTCGAAAAGAGGAAAACCACGTCAGGTTCCGAAGTCACGTTAAGACCTGGCTATTCGAACAATAACGAGAATAGCTAGTAATTTCTCCTGACATTTTTATGCTGTATCTATGCGCCGGGAATCCCTTTTTGGGTAGCTGTTGCGCTTTACAAGTTTACAAAATAAATAAATAAATAAATTGTGTTGGTTGCTGCCATTTGGGTTGCCGAACGCCTAGCAATGGGCACAGAGACTGGGAGTGGCTTAAATACACAGCAAACCAAGATGGCAGTCATGAAGTTGGTGGTCCCGCAAGACTTGCAAATCGTTTCTGGTGGTAGGGTGTGGTTCCTATCAAATCTACAGTGGTGTGGAATGTATGTATGCCTCATGGTTTATCACTGGTGACTAATGTAGTATGCAGTCACTACTCTGTCTTATAAATCATCCATCACTCATGTGTCCTAAGCATCTTCGTAGTCCAACAGGGAGGTACTGGCGGGAGACTAGTTCTGACGTCGCCTACCCTAATCCCCTGTTTCAGGGTGACCATGACAGTATCCCACCACGAGATACCATGCTTAAATTTTATCTAATATTACATCACAGTGTTTTCCGATGGAACAGCCAGCCTTGCCACAGTGAAAATTGCTTTTCGGGCCTTTTCCTACATGTCCTACTTTCAAATACCATCCCATCCTGCCTTATGGGCAGTAAGATCAAGGTATGGTGACTTATCTATATTTAAAAGGTATGTTTAGACCTGTGGAAAGGATTTATTTTGATAGGTCGAATAGTAGTTTAAAAGCTGCTTTAATCAGGCCACAATGGTATGCCTTAAGCTGTTTTACACGATCACTGTAGTGGATGGCACAATAGGTGCTGCAGTCCACAACAACATTTAATGTACAAGCCCTGGTTACACTTTGTACAATATGCTAGGGATCTATGACTAAGTTAAATATGCCAATCAGGCGTATACCAATTTCATCATATTGTAAGGGGGAGCACAGGCACTTTACCACTGGCTAGCAGTGGCAAAGTACACAGAGTTCTATAGCTACCAGAAATAGGCAAGGCAAAAATATGGGGGTACAACACGCAAATGATGATCATTTCCTACAGTACTCTGCACTCTAAATTAAACAGCAGTACTGCAGGTTTGAAGAGGAGAGAAACCTGTAAATTTATAACAGTACTTCTGTACTTGCCAAACTTTAAATGAGGGCGCTAGTCTTTTTGGTAACATAATTTCATAATATTAGAAGCAGAGTGCCTAAAATGTCCATTGTAAGCAATGCCAACATTGGCACTCTATGTGAATTGCACCATAAATAAGGCAGCCAGGTGGGTTATAATCTCTTTGCAAATCATGTAGTTGTAAGGCACTGAACGGTTACCCCCTGCAATGAGCTAATACTAACCAGTTGCTAAACAAAAAACATCTATTTATGCCGCTTTCAAACAGTGCTTTTATCCAATACACAGATGAATGGCTGCACTTACAATGCCGCTTCATAATTTGGAAAAAACGTTTGCAATATGACCTCTATTTCTTTAAAGTTCCGGAGTCACAGTGCAGATACATCGCAAAATAGAAAGCAGGCATAGGAGCTTGCTGTCACCACGAGGTCTCCGTCTTTGTTCTTGCTGCTGTGCAGTGAAGCACTCATGCAAAACACATCGGGGCTCATTTATGAGCCCTTGCGACGCTTTTGGGCTGCGGGTGCGTCACTTTTTGTACAAAATGTGCTATGTTGCGCCCTATTTACAAAGTGACGAACCTAGGCAGATGCGTCACTTTGTAAACTCCTGCACTACATTATACCTGGGTCAGGTATTATGTATGCAGAGTGGGGGTTTCCCTGCATCCAAGCCTCATAGGAGTGGCGCATTGAAATCTATAAGATTTCAGAGCATCACTTCTAGGACACCATTGTGTCAAAACCTTTACGCCTGCCTCATAGCAGGCGTAAGGGTGACACAGTGCTATATTCAGTTCAGTTCATAATCTTTATTTCAATCACTGAGACCACAAAAGACAATCACAACAATACACACAACATTTCCATTAGGGGATAGGTACACCCTATTACCATAGTAGTTTGTATATATACAAAATTATTTAACATTGCTATTCAAGGATTTCAGAACCGTATAAAAGTTAAGAAGTTCGCTAAAAGGGTAAAACCATTGTATTCATTAATAAACCACACATATTGTTCTTAAAATGCTTTAAAAATGTTGCTTTCCATAAAAATATCATAAAAGTGAACAATTGATGAGATAAAAAAATATACATCCTTGAATAGCCATAAAGTGATCAACATAAGAACTGTCAATGATGCGTCAGTATGTGCAACTCTAATATAAGTATATAAATCTATACCTATGACTGGAGTTATGCCAAACAGAAGTTTGCATTAGACGTTACTCGTCGGGCTGCCAGTGTAATGTTATCCTAACTGTTTGTACGTCGGCTTACTCTTTTTTCACGAATTAACCACATCCAGCTTAGGAATTTAGCAGTTGCTATTACACAAGATTTGTTTGTATTGGTCAGCAATATTCTCATTGCAACGGAGCTACACCTGGTTTCTACATAAGGGTTTCAACCATTTGCTCCGGGGTAGCTTATAGGCCGGGCAGACAAATAAAATATGCGAGTAAGACTCCTCAAGATCCTCACACAATAGACACTTACTATCATTTAAATTGTGCTATTTGCATGTGAAAGAATTCACTGGTAATGAGCCCACCTGGAATTGAAAATAGAGTCGTCTATCACTAGGTTTGGATATAACATCCCAGAAGGGTTCATAGTGGGGACAGGGCTTAAACTCTAATGATTTACCCGACAACGTCGCACTCTCTGAGACTTGGGTACTATTCTTCATAACCATAGACCAATAAAGCTCTTTCATTTCTTATTTTGAGAGAAACTGTTGGCCCTCTGGGTCATCCCATAAATGCCGCAAACCCATGTTAACCAGTGTGTTTTTGACCTTTTGCAACCGTATAATTTTACATGAGGTGTCAGCTTTCCAGACGTCTTTAAGGGCGGTGGCGTAGTGCGATAGCTCGGGAGTGGACCATAATCTTTGCCAAAACGCTATCGGGCGAAACCAAGCTATCTCATCCAATCTATTATTATATAAACTCATAGCCCTCCCCCTGCATTGCTGGAGTTGGGTCATGCTTCCGACACAACTCCAGCAATGCGTCAGTTTTGCGGCAACAGATACGTCAGTAATACTGATGAATCTGTTATTCTTGCAACATGATGCGTCATACAGTAAATATGACGCATGCATCGTGGCGCAAGGAGGGCGCAGTGAAAACTGTTGCATTGATGTTCGCATGCAACGATGCAACAGTTTTCATAAATCAGGCCCATCAGATTCATACTAATGAACTGGGCTCAGTAAACGGTCTTACTCAAAGAACTCGCCCTTACGTATCATTTTCCTCATGTCTTCAATTCAATGCCTAGGTCTTTCTTGAAAATCAATGAGCATTCCTCTTTTCATCAATTCTTGAACAGCTACTCTCATTCCTGTATTTGTTTGTTTATTTATTTGTTTATTAAGCACACTAGCATCCCAACCTTTTCTGGTTCCTAGGAACCGACCAAGAATGTGAAGTGGGATAATCTCAGGGCACAAGTCTTGAGTACATGCGGGTGGTCAGCGTCCACCTACTATTTTCACAGGGTGCCGTCCGCCCTGCCAAGAAGTTGGGCCCTACTGGAAAATAGGCTGAATTCATCCCGGCACAGACCGGGACACATTCAGCAGCGCCTGCACGTTGTCTGCTTTCAATCTGCAACAACGTGCAGGCAGAGACGGTTGGGGCTTTCCTTAGTTCAGACTCCTGCTGGGCCCATACCAAAGGCGAATCTGAGGGGTCATCAGACCTCCTTTTGTTCGAGTCTCCTGGCTGGCAGCAGTCAGGAACCTCTCACCTAGAAGCAAGTGCAGCAGAGGGGAAACAAAGGTTAGCACTTCACACATACTGAAGAGATGCAGCTTTTCACTTTGTTCAGGCTCTGTTTAGGAGATATGCATGCTCTGTTAAGAATGTCAGATGTGTTGGTCTGTTCCAGTATTTACACAAAATAAATAGCATTCAGATAGTGCTGGGGTTTCGTAATAATTTAAATATCACTTTTTTCTTGCAAAGCACTATGGGTAGAGGAAGTTTACGCTGACGAAAGCAACATTGTTTTATGTCTAGCTTACAAAAGTGAATCTTCTGCCTGAATCAGGAGGGGTTTCCCTGTATACGCGAAATGTGCTCCAATGTACTCATGATAGACATGTTAAACATATATGTGAGGGCTTAAGATCTGATGTCACTTCCTGTGATGTCACGCACTGTGATGTCACGCGCCCTGATTAACGGGGTTAGCCCCCCCACTTATTTTTTCAGGACTTGTGCCCTGAATAAAATACAGAGAGACTAACAAAAAAGTTATGAGCAAAATAGAATAATTTCGACCTACTAACCTGTTGTTAATTTACAGTTGAATGTTTTTCCCAAACTATAGCCCCAGTACATAAAAGTATATATACCACATTGCATTCACGTGAAAAGTGCGATCTAAAACAGTGACTGTGTTGTAAAGCAGCAGCCTAGCAGGCTCCTCTGCTAACAAACGCTCAGGAAGGAAAACCGGTCCCAAACTGCAATGTTTGATGGATCAGAAATTTTAAATTAATTCTTTGTTTTACTGGGAGCCAAGGTAAAAAAACATCTAACCTCTGGACTAGAAAAAGTAAAAAAATAAGCGTAATAGAAGGCAATACACTTTTTATGACCGTTTTATAGCAGTGAGGAGGCGGAGATAAACAAGAGCAATGAATGAGCAGTACTTTAGTATTTTTTTTTTTTGCAGAGGCAACAAGATGCTAAACAGTTTGGTCCTCCACAGAGTTGGCGATCAGTGGTCTGATGTTTAGTGTCATATTGTTTGCCGAAGCAGCAAGATGTAAAGCGGCAATCGTATAACAAATGAAGAGGTGGCGCGCAGTGATCTCAGGGAAGTGCTGTGGCCTGTCCGGGCTTCGCAGGTGCAAGGGCGCGTCGCGTAAGAAGCAGATAGTGAGCATCAGTGCAGGCTTTAACTGCCCGCCAGGAAGCCTGCACTCTTATTTCCACGGGACGTCATATCCCGAACAGACTTCAATGGCACCTTTAACGCAGGGTCCAACTGTAAACACCTCTGCTCCAATGGGCACGGCCCACTAAACTGAAAGGTACCCCTTCATTTTCACCATGCCTTGGTGACCTGCATGTGCTAGTTCTATGGTTTGAGGGATCAAACTCTGTGGTGGTACAAATATATGGTGAGCTTTCAAGCTCGCATTTGCTATCATCTGAAGCAAGCTCATGCTGTATGTTGTACAGCGCTTTCAGAACTTTTTGGGCCTAAGGAGTTCTCCTCCCCCAGTGGGACACAAGTGTGTCCCATCATCGGACACCAAGGTGCTGACAGTTAGTTGCAGGCAGTCATCCTGCCTGGTGGCCTCTATGATCTTGACCATTGTCATTGACCTTGTGTGAGACCATTGTGGTAAATAAAAATTCCTTTACCGGGACTGAATTTGATACAGAAACATTATAAAATAGCTCAGTAAAATGAGAGGCAGAATCCGTGATATTAGAGTTTCGGAATGGGCTTTATTCCGGTGATCGATTATAATCGGATGCTTCAAGTTCCATCACCACGGGGGTTCAGGAAGTGAAGTACATACTTTATTGACAAGAAGTAACTTTTATAGTACATACATTATAATGAAGTGAATACAGTAGGCGTAACAATTGATAAGGACATTGACGTTTGGTCTGCGTAACCGAAAATGGGTGTAATAATGAGTAAAAAGGAACATGATTGGTTATGATGTAATACATAGGTGGATCTATAAGATAATACTTGGCATAGATGCGCGCGCAGCAGTATGACGTGTAATTGACGTGTAACTAGGGGGTGACGGGGACTTGACATTTAGCTCTATATGTGGAGACGAGAAGTCTGGGGGGTCAAGTCAACCTAATCCCAAATCATATCTAACATCCTATGTTTAAAGAACTATGTTATCCATAAAAGAGGGACTCTCGGACAGAATCTATTCTATACTGACTGTGCGTGCGTGTACAAGCGTCTAAGTGTCTACACTGAATGCGAGGGGGTAGGAATATTCCATGGTAACAGGGCTATGAATTACTTGCATGAGGACAGAGAAGATGGGCCTTTTTGCTTGGTAACTGGAAGAATGTTTACTTAAACTACTAGGCAGGAATGCATCGGCTGAGGGGGAGGCAGATAATTCGAAGGTGAAATACAGTTCTTGGCAGAGAGTGGGCTGATGTCAGGCTTCGTGAGCCGCGCAGAGAATGAGACAAAGTTCATGGTCACAGATGCAGGCTCGGACTGGAGCTTTCAGAGGCAGAAGGCAAGAGGAGTTTTGATGACAGAATCAGGGCCTACTTGCCTGGACTGTAAAGTGGCATAAGTGAACCATATAAAGCCGGTGGCCTTTCATATTTAGGAATGGAATATCCGGCCTATTCATGGCGGATCTGTCAAAGGACATGTTGACGGTGGACGCACATGTATTTGCGTCTTCATAACTGGAACTGGAGGGAACATACATGTACTTGTGACATGCACATGGAACCGTTGGGGTCCAAGATAGGGGACATAACTGACCAGAAAAATCCATATTTCCACATTCCCTCCTTGTCCCCTACTTGCCCTTCAAGAGATATCAATCTTCATCAATCCATTGATCTGTTCATATAGCATCATTTGTTCTTCTTTCTTCTTCCGGGATCTTGAATGAAAATCTTGATGTGGAATGCACGATGTGGCACACAGACCACAAATCGCTGGTCCACATTGTAGACATAGACAGCAACTGAATAGTATGAGAAGGCCAATACCTAGGAAGGATAAAACTCTCCATCCCCAGGCTGATACCGCATTCCAAAACCAACTGGACCAAGTCCAAGTGCCTGGGTTCTGGTGTATCTGGCTTACAATCTTATGAAGACGAGTGATGGCTTTATATACAGATGGCGAATTTTCTGGTATGAATACGCAGCAGCTTGATCCGATGACCCTACAAGCTCCGCCCCTATCAGCCAGGATGACGTCAAGGACAAGACGATTTTGAAGCACAACAATCCGCATAGCAGACTGCTCTTCCGTTAAATTGCCTAAGGCGGAAATAGTCTCATTCACTACTGCTTCAAGGGTTCTAGTTAATCTACGTATCAGCTTACTATTAGTAACAGTACCTATATAGGGAAAGATGCCTTTATTAAAATCTACATACTTGTCCCATGCCGTCTCAGTGTAATCGACAATGGGGAGATCTCTCCGTTCTCTGTTGTGTACTAAATGAATATTTCTGTAATAATCAGGAGGAGCTAGGAAAACAGGTGGCAAAAGGAATGCAATGTAGCAGGTACCATCCCAATCTAGAGGTAGACGCATATATGCAGTCTGACCACATATAAAGTAGGAGTGGCGGGAAGCTCTAAATGAAGATTTTCCTTGATCACTGAATTCTACTATAGTAGTGCATTTACTATGGCCCATATGTATGGAACCAACCTTTCTTACACACAATTCACCCTTCGTTGGGAATACTGACATGGTGGGTAAGACTAGTTCAACCTCGGATACGACATTTAGAATCATGAGATTAGGTGTAAAATTTCCTAATCCATATACTTCATTTTCTAGATCAGTTCCTGTTCTTTTGGGGCGACCCTCCTTGTCAGGGTAACAGACCTTGAGTAAAGCTAAGTTCAGATTTCCCCATACCCAATGATCTTGGTAAACTGCTGTGTCTGAGTCTATGGAATTAATTAAACTAAACCATGCTCCACAGGAGCCATTATGTGTAAATGGATGTGGAAAGAAAGGCAGGACTCCTTCATAATTCTGATAGGGAGGGAGTCGGCCACACACCCAACAATTGGTGGCATTACTAGTCTGATGGGAATGATGTAACATACTAATGAAAGTGTTATTGCGCAGCGCAAGTCTATAAGACAATTCATGCGGAGGTAAATCACTAAAAGAATGTTCAGCAGCAACATTATAAACATGTCTAGAAATAGGGTAATATATGTGCAACAACATACTTGTAATGATTATTAAAAGACTCAATAAAAACAAAATTAATAATGTCACTATGCAGTGGCTACGCAGTGATTTACAATACGCCTGTCGTTTCAACATTTTTCGGGTATTTTCTCTACTCAGGTCCAAGGGATACATGTCAGAGACAATTCAACCGCTTCACCTTGGAGAGGACTTAAACAATCAAATTGCTCGACTTGGTGGGCCTAAGCTTTAGTTTGTAATTTTCAGATTTGTTCGGTTCAACAAAAGGGAGTTTTGTATCAGTCTGTGAGGGAGTGCAGGGCACAATGTCTATATCCGAAGATAGTCCATGAAATTTCTTGATGTGGCTTGAATGAATCCAGCCCTTGCGGCCCTCGATCTTCACGGCTGTTCTTGTGGTCAACAGGACCAACTTGGGTGCTTTCCACCTGGGCTCCAGCTGAGTCTTTCGGTCGAAATTCCTCACAAAGACAAGATTACCCGGAACAACGTCATGGGGTTTCACCTCAGTGTTGTCGGGAAAGGCTGCAGCTACCTGTGAACGAGAAGATTGTAGTGCAGACATCAAGGAAGCCAAGTAATCTGTCAGCATATTACAGTCAATATCAGTTATTTTGCGTGGTATAGGCGTCCCCCACACATTCGGTGGTCTACCGAAGATCACCTCATACGGGGATAGCCCTGTTCGAGAGTGTGCTACCATTCTCATGTAAAAGAGTGCAACTGGTAACGCTACTACCCAGTCGACACCTTTCTCTCTGCATATTTTGGACATTCTAATTTTCAGTATCTGGTTATGTCTTTCTACGAGACCTGCTGCCTCGGGATGTCGGACACAGTGGAATTTCCACTGATATCCTAACAGAAGTGAAACGTGTTTCATTAATTCGGATGAGAACGGCTGGCCGTTATCTGAGTAGACAGCACGTGGTAAACCGTATCGTGGGAAGAATTCTCGAACCAACTGTTTGGCAGTAGTCGGGGCAGTGTAATCTGAAACCGGGTATGCCTCCGTCCAACGGGACAGAGCACAAACAACTACGAGAACATATTTGAATCCTCGACATCGTTCCATCTGGATATAATCCATCTGGAGTACTTCAAAAGGATGATTAGGGGTATGAAATCCACCCTGTTCTACGGGAACGCTTTTTCCTGGGTTGAACTGACAACAGATCATACAGGTACGGACCTTTTGTTTTGCTGCTGCTCGTAAATGTTTATTGAACCAAATGTGTTGAATGCTGTCTAGCATAGCTTTTCTCCTAAATGTGCTGGACTATGTATAGTGTTAATTATGACTTGGACCATTGAATCAGGAAGGAACCATACAGACTTTTCCTTCATCATCCATCCTTGATCCGTTTGGATCCCTCCTAATTCAGTCCATTTCTTTATTTCGTCTGGTGTAGCATGTGTCTGTATGTCAATTACGTCAAGAGTAGGATCTTTAACTGTCATACAATGTGTCGGTGTCGGGACTATTGTCTTTGTCATATCGGGGGTTTGAGTTTGAGCAGTCAGTTTAGCTGTTCTGTCGGCTAGATCATTGCCTTGGGAAATGATATCAGTAACCTTTGTATGGGCCTTACATTTCATAATTGATATTTCAGTGGGTAGATGTATTGCATCTAATAATGCATGAATGAGGGGTCCGTGCTGAATGTGGGCACCGTGGGAAGTTAAATAACCTCTCTCTCGCCACAGCACGCCGAAGTCATGTACAACTCCGAATGCATAACGTGAATCAGTGTATATGTTGACTTTTTTATTCATGGCTTGAATACAGGCTTGTGTCAGAGCGATAAGTTCTGCGGCTTGAGCTGACAAAGTATTTATACGATTAGTTTCAATGACTTCAGTATCTGTTGTGACTGCGTAGGCGGCTACTAACTCTCCTGTGCTTGTTCTCATGCATGAACCATCTACATACAAGGTCAGGTCTGGATCTGACAATGGGACATCGGTTAAGTCTTGTCTGGGTTTTGTCGTTATAGTAATAACTTCAATACAGTCGTGGGCTAGTGGGTCTGTTCCGACTACTGGTAAAAGTGTGGCAGGATTCAATGTGTTACAGCGTCTGATTTCTATATGTGGCTGAAACAATGTAAGCTCGTATCCTGTAAGTCGCGCTATAGTCAAGTGTTGTGTTTGCGTTCTATTTACAAGAACCTCTACTGCGTGTGGTACTTGAACTGTCAATGGATGTCCTAACACTATGGCATCGCTTTGTCTGATTGCTAAAGCTGTTGCTGCTACTGATTTTAGGCATGCAGGCAAAGCCTGAGCTACGGGATCTAATGTACTAGAAAAATAAGCACATGGTTTGCGTGCTCCTGCTTGTTCTTGTGTGAGTACTGACAAGGCAGTACCTTCGCGTTCTGTAACAAAGAGTGTAAACTGTTTTCTGTAACATGGCGTTGCTAAAACGGGTGCTTGACATAAAGCTTTCTTTAAGCTTTCAAAAGCTTGTGTGTGTTCCTGAGTCCAAGGGAGAACAGTCGGTGTGGCTGCCTCCTGTGTTGTCAATTGAATGAGTGGTTTTGCTAGAAATGCATACTGAGGGATCCACTGTCTACAATATGAAGTGAGGCCTATGAAAGCCCGCACCTCCTTTTGTGTCTTGGGTATTGACATGTTAGCTATCAACTGAATGCGGTCGGGTGTAAGCTGCCTTCCCTCCTTGTCCAGCGAGTGTCCAAGATAAACAACTCGCTGGACACAGAATTGCAGCTTAGAAGGGGACACCTTGTGCCCCTTTTCGGCTAGAAATTGTAAAACTGTCAGTGATGCTTTTTCACATTCGGGTTCGCTTCGGGCGGTGATCAGCAGATCATCGACGTATTGAAGCAAGGCGGTGTTAACTGGCATGTGGATACTGTCAAGTTCTCGTTTCAGTGCTTGGCTATAGATGCTGGGGCTTTCTGTAAATCCTTGAGGTGCGCGGGAGAATTTAAAGCTACGCCCATTTAAACTAAATCCGAACAAATATTGACTTTCCGGATCTATTGGGATGCTGAAAAAGGCATTTTTGAGATCAATTACAGTAAAGAATGTTGCTTCGGAATCAATAGCTGTCAATAATGACGAGATATCTGGGACCACAGGAAATTGTGGCACAATGCATTTGTTTAACTCGCGCAGATCAATAACCAATCGATATACTGGCGGCGCTGTAGGATCTGTTCGTTTAAGAATCGGAATTATCGGTGAATTACATACATTGGAGTCTGTTTCTACAACTACTCCTTGGGCAATGAGCTCGTCAATGATTTGTAGTAAAGCCGCTACAGCATCTGGTGGTAACTTGTATTGTCGCATTCGTGGTAGCACCACTCCTGCCTTTAGTGTGACTCGATATGGTGTAATATTCATGCAACCAACATCAGTAGGGCCTTGTGCCCATAGATGTGTAGGTAAAGTCTGCAGTCGGGGATCCATGTCTCTAGATACATAGTGACCTTTAAAATCACGTAAAAACAACCTTACTCCTTCCGGAGAACAACATATTATGGCTCCTAGGGCTTTCAACGTTTTTATTCCTAACAAGTTTTCTGGACATGATTTAGTAAGCAATAAATCTGTAGTTCGGGTCAGAGGTCCTATCGTAAGTGGAAGAGGCTGTGACACTTCATTAACAATAGGTTTTCCTGAAAAACCAAGGGAAATATTCTGTGAGCCTGAGAGGGGTGCCCCTGGGACTTCACTTCGTTTTATAGTTGTTCGACTTGCCCCTGTATCGAGTAAAAATTTTCTATCTTGACCTAATAATTCACTATGTACATAAGGTCCTTTTTGATCTACAGGAATCTCGATAAGGGGTAAGTCAACTTCCCTCTCTAGGCTAGTTCATGCGTAACGTTGATACTCCGGATATTCATACTGTGCAGTCTGATACATTTGTCGTGTTGTTGTCTGTGTGGCAGCAGCAGGCAACGGTGGTGCAGCTGGCACAAACTGTATTGGCTGTTGTGCGGCTGGCATGGCCTGGGCATGCTGCGTAGCTCCTTGTTCATTCTGATCTTGTCTTAGTGGCCGTGATCTTTCTTGTGTTTTACCTATGGCGATATTATGTTTTAAAACTGGACAGTCGTGTACGTAATGACCTGGCTTTTTACAATAATTGCATGTCCCTTTTACAGGTCCTGCTGAATCGGAATGTGTCATACCCTTTTTATGTCCTTCAGCTGGAACTGTCTGGGAAACTAGCATTTTCATTTTCGTGTCTCTCATGCGTCTGTGTTCATGTTCTTGTTCCTCTTTAATTCTATTGTGGTGGTACTGTAACATTTGTAACATTTGTGTTGGAGTATTACCTTGCCAGGTACTCTCGAATTTTAATACTCTATTCTTTACTGGGGGCAGGGCATTTTCCACTAATTTTGTTACAAACAGATGCGGGTATGATTCGCTACTTGCTCTTATGCCACTATTTATACCAAAACATTTCTCGAATCGGGCATAGTGATCGCTAGTGTCTTCATCTTGCTTCTGTTTACAGGCTGAAATTGTACCCCAATCTTCCTTTTTCGTAGTTAATAAACGTGGCAGTACCTGTACTAGTAGACCTGGTAGTGCTTTAGTTTTGTCCCCAAGCCCCGAACCTGGACCTCGGGCCCTTTCTTCTGCTTCTAATGCTGACCATTCTATCTTTTGATCACCTACCTCCCACTCTTTTTCCTTGAGTTTCTCATAAATGCCAGCAGGCATCAACACCTTTAATATTGTCATGATGTCGGGGTAGGTATACTCTCCCATGAGTAACATGTCTTTAATTTCTCGGTGAAAACCCGCTGGGTCTTTGTCATGACTGGGTACCACTTTCTTCATTTCTAACAATTCTATTTTCGATATAGGCGTATATACAAATACACGTTTAAACTGATTGTCCTCGCCTTTTATTGGGTGTACTTCTCGTAAGGGATTCTGTCTATCCAGGTGATACGTCGTTCTTTCCTTGACAGGCAATGAGACATGCTCTGAGCATACAAAAAGAATATACTGTTTTCTAGATACTAGAATTTCTTTAATTAATTTGGTACCTGGACCTCTCCATTTATTCATAAGCAATTCAGTCAATATGTCAGGTAAGGGACCAGGGTCTGAATGCTGACTCTGATATAGTATAATGAGTTGTTGAATCATATAAATCCCAGCTAACCTCTGCTCATCTGGGGTGAGATTCAAAAATGTGCGTACTACTGTCTCATCACTATATTTTCCGGGACTGTCCACCCAATGAACAGCTGCCCTCGCTAAATCTTGTTCATCCATAGAATCGAGAAAATGATAACCCCTTCGTTCTCGGAGTAGTTTGTCGGCGGTTTGGAACGAATGCTCGTTAGACCTTATGTTAATTATAGGGATTTGGAAATTCCTGTCATTATCTGGACATATTGGACGTATTGAGTCAGTATGACATCTAGTCTGATCCCTATTACAAGATCTTCCTCTACCTACATAGGCTATGGTGTCTGACTGTCCGGCGGGCAGTCCTGACCCTTCTTCCTCGCTTTGCTCGAACTCGTCTGTCTCTAATCTCTCTTCGTGTAGGCGTTCTATTTCTTTACGGATCTTTCGGCACATGGCTATTATACAATTTTGCTTATCGTGTCTCCCTTCTGATATATTCTGGCTCCATTTTGTAAGAATTTTCATTGCTTCCGGATCTACCCCCGGTCGGTCTTGATTTCTGATCACACAGTTTATGAGGAAACGCAACAGTTCCCCCTGTATCTCTACTTTCTGGTATTCCATAGCTCTGTTAATACATTCTGGATCTCGCCCTGTTTGAACAAAATGATATATTTTATCTAGATACGCAGTCATTCCTGGTAGCTTCGCTAAATACCCTGCGGCTCGTCTGATACGTAATGATGCCAGGATCATTTCGTCCTCTTTACCGAGCACCGGGTCATATCTACAATCTATAAGAAGTTCCTTAAGCGTACGATCACTTACGAATTTGGGTGTACGTGAATGCGCTGACTCTTGGAAAATAAGTTTATTTATTCTAGGTGGCGTAGAAAAAATATTGGTAGCACCTCCCGTGGCCCCGTCTGGGGCGTCGGGTGTGAAAGGATTCGTCGAACGTGACACGGCAACTATAGGTGTGGACTCAGCTATAGAAGTACCTGTAGGAACAGATGCAGAAACAGATGTGCTTGCCGGAACTTGTGACTCGATTTGTTGCTGCAGGGATACGGGTGCTGGATCTTGGCGTTGGACCTCCCTGGTATGCGGTCTACGTGGGACGGAATTAGCATACTCGGGAGCTGCGTCATCTAAATATGAGGAAAGAAAAACATCCTCTGCGGTTCTAGGATGCCCCTTAGGATGTACCTTGATTGGGAATAATGGGGGTGGCAAGTCTTTCGGTATCTCTGGAGTAGCCTTAGGTAATCCTTCGGCCAGAAGGGGATACATACCATTCATAAGGGCATTTCTTTGTCTGTCTACTTGTTCTGATTTCACTCGGATACCTTCCTCAATTAATAGATTGTCTTGAACTTTGCTTGAACTTTCTTTACTCTTCTCTTCCTGTCTACGTGCTTTTTCCGTACGTCTATGAGATTCTTTACGCCATAATTCAACGGCGTCTTTCTGTGACTGTCTGACTTTCCTTTTCCATAACTCTTCCTCGACTTTCATGATGCACTCTGCATCCCAGGTCCCCGCTGTGGGCCACCTCTGACTTTCTGGTAATCCCTTGGTATAGTCTACCCATAAATCAAGAAATAATATAGCGTCTAAGCCATGTTTGTGATACATAAAGTGCCCTGGAGTGTCCCTAGGAGGAATAGGGACGGCTTCTTCGAGAACCCCTTTTCTGGTAGTGATCTGTCTTAATTTCGAAAAGAGCGGCATATTGAGAACTGACCTTATACTTGATTTTGACCTGATACTTGAATTTGAACAGACTTAATACAATAAACACGATAATGAACAGTCATTCATACCACGATATACAGAACATACTTAAACACTTTAAACATTAAACATTAAACCTTTAACTGAAACAACAATGATGATCGTCTGCATAACTAATCACCAAGCTTAATTCTCGACAATAACTAGACAATAACTAGACACTTCGGAATACTTCGGAATACTTGATATACTGCTAAACAGTACAGATACACTGCTAAAACAGTGCAGACCGGATTTGTGTACCCAAACCCGTCTTGACCGGCACAACCTATGTGCACGTCAGAAATGCCTCCCCAGCAATGGTACTCACCGGGTAGCTTCGGAAACGGAAGGCCTCAGTAACTTGAACTTGAACCGGACTGGACTCGACTCGACTCGACTCGTCGGACACTGGGCTTGACTTCGGACTGGTGGGTCTCTGTATACCTCGGATCTTGCTCTCTCAGCTAGGCTCTGGTCGGGATACTTCGCACTTCTCACCGCCTCGTCTGGGTGTTGATCGCAGTCTCAGTCGCCCCCGCTTGACCGGAGGGAGATACAGGAAATCCTGCTGGTACGCGTTATTGTCCGTCCAGCTGTGGCAGGAGACCGGGCCTGCAACGCACCGCCGGCGCGTGAGATGAGAAAGTGTCCCTGTTCGGGCGCCATCATGTGGTAAATAAAAATTCCTTTACCGGGACTGAATTTGATACAGAAACATTATAAAATAGCTCAGTAAAATGAGAGGCAGAATCCGTGATATTAGAGTTTCGGAATGGGCTTTATTCCGGTGATCGATTATAATCGGATGCTTCAAGTTCCATCACCACGGGGGTTCAGGAAGTGAAGTACATACTTTATTGACAAGAAGTAACTTTTATAGTACATACATTATAATGAAGTGAATACAGTAGGCGTAACAATTGATAAGGACATTGACGTTTGGTCTGCGTAACCGAAAATGGGTGTAATAATGAGTAAAAAGGAACATGATTGGTTATGATGTAATACATAGGTGGATCTATAAGATAATACTTGGCATAGATGCGCGCGCAGCAGTATGACGTGTAATTGACGTGTAACTAGGGGGTGACGGGGACTTGACATTTAGCTCTATATGTGGAGACGAGAAGTCTGGGGGGTCAAGTCAACCTAATCCCAAATCATATCTATCATCCTATGTTTAAAGAACCATGTTATCCATAAAAGAGGGACTCTCGGACAGAATCTATTCTATACTGACTGTGCGTGCGTGTACAAGCGTCTAAGTGTCTACACTGAATGCGAGGGGGTAGGAATATTCCATGGTAACAGGGCTATGAATTACTTGCATGAGGACAGAGAAGATGGGCCTTTTTGCTTGGTAACTGGAAGAATGTTTACTTAAACTACTAGGCAGGAATGCATCGGCTGAGGGGGAGGCAGATAATTCGAAGGTGAAATACAGTTCTTGGCAGAGAGTGGGCTGATGTCAGGCTTCGTGAGCCGCGCAGAGAATGAGACAAAGTTCATGGTCACAGATGCAGGCTCGGACTGGAGCTTTCAGAGGCAGAAGGCAAGAGGAGTTTTGATGACAGAATCAGGGCCTACTTGCCTGGACTGTAAAGTGGCATAAGTGAACCATATAAAGCCGGTGGCCTTTCATATTTAGGAATGGAATATCCGGCCTATTCATGGCGGATCTGTCAAAGGACATGTTGACGGTGGACGCACATGTATTTGCGTCTTCATAACTGGAACTGGAGGGAACATACATGTACTTGTGACATGCACATGGAACCGTTGGGGTCCAAGATAGGGGACATAACTGACCAGAAAAATCCATATTTCCACACCATTCCACTACGTAGCTGACATATCCTTCAATTTCTTGGTCCTCATATTTCTCATGTGGTGGTGCCATTCTCATGTCCCAGGACAAGTAGTTGGCCTGGTTGTTGGAGCCTAGTTTGTACTCAACCTTAAAAAATATTTTTAAGGTTGAAGACCCCATTTCTTAATGCAGGACAGAGGCTTTGATGATGACACTTGAGGAGTGGTATTAATGGTTTGTGGTCAGTTTTAATTACAATGTAGTTGCCATAAACCTAGACGTGGATTTGCCGGCACATGCAGTGAATAGAGATGGCTTTGAGTTCTGTCTGGGAGTACCTTTGCTCTACTGCAGTCAGTGCCAAGCTTGAGTATGTAACTGGAGCCAACTCACCGCACTCTTGCTCTTGGATCAGTACAGCTCCTAGGCCTGTGGGGCTGGTGGCAAAGGAGATTCTGGTGGTCCTCACCGGGTAGAATTATGCGAGTGTTGTGTTGTGTAGTTCCTATAAGACCTATATAGGATCTGCACGTTTAGACAAAATACCCTGCGGGACTGGTGTCCAGACTGATTCCAGACACCCCCACCGGGTATGTTGGTCTGTGTACCAGCTAGCTCGCAATGCCACTATAACCTGCTCATACCAAGGAGAGAATAGTTCTTGGCAACTATTGAACATGACAACCCTGATCCCTCAGGACCATGGAAACAGTAACTTACTATTCGCTCAGTCACTCGTGCTCACTTGTTCTCAGAAAGATACACAGAATAAACGGTTGGGAAGTTTTCAATAAGTATTTATTGAACAGTCGTTATTCTAGCGTAATATAAGTGCACTGAAATCACCAGTAGTCAGTAGCATGTATAAATGAGTAGCAGCACTAAGAAAGTAAACAGATGGTAGGTTTCTACCATTTTGCTAAAATCATAAATGTAGGCAACGATATACAATACATGGCAATAAAATGCATACTCCTATGATGCACCCTAACTAGATGTACCTAAGTGTACCTAGCATGTGAGTAGGTGTAAAGCCAAGAATCCCTCTAGGATAAAGCCAACCCCATTACCTGATGTTAGCCTGCGGGACCCCGTTCTCACCTCGAGCTGAACACTGCGCGAGGGATGTCAGACCACTGCGAGCAGGAGTATCTGCATGCAGGAAATTCCGCGTCTCGTGTCAGTGTGTTGGCATGGAAGTCGTGATCTCCTCTGTGTGTCTCAGCAAGATGTGGTGTTTATATACCCTAAGGTATCCCCAGGGGTTTACCTTGCTGTGCCAGTGTCAGACTTGGGATGACGTTGGGAATTAACCTTATACATAGTTATTATGCAGGAGATGATAGTCCTGCTGTGATTCCAAGAAACTAAGAATCCTCATGCATAATTTATGAGGCCAGTGTCCGGGAGAAAACCCTACGTACTTATGTGTAGTATTGTAACTGGGTAAAAGGTCAGCTCCCAAATCTGTTATGTGTGTAGTACAGGAGAGGGGAGAGGAGTTGGCCTAACGGCTAGGGCGGCCATCCTCGAACCCAGGGAACTGGGTTAGAGTCTCGGCAATGACGCTGAACATCCTGTGATTCTGGGCAAATCACTTAATCTCCCCATGCCCAACAAAAAAAACGGAATGTGTCCTCATGTAATGCAACTGGTGCTATGTAAAGCACTCTGATACCCGATTCGGGTCAAGTTCACGCTATATAAAACTCTGTAAAATAAAATAATAAAAAAAATAAAAAATAGGTGAAGGGTTATGGTGATACCAAGACCTATATCGGGGTACCTATATGAAATATAACACCCACTCCTCATCCGTCTGGACGACATTACTAAATTCTAGAGTACTACCAAGGCATCTAGAGGTTCGAACACAACCAATAATAAAACAGTTTTAATACAAGTTAAAAGCATTTTTTTTTTAAACTTTGAAAAGTGTTCTACAAAGAATCAGTTAAGTTGTGGCTCTAAAGTGTCCGTTTATATAGTCGGAACAACTACAAGCACCTAGATGCCATGCAGGTCAAAAAGGTTTCAGTTTGGAATTTCGAAAAAGTTAAAAACCAAATCTTTCCATCGTGCTACATGCCAAATGTTTATGTGTCCTTGCTGGTAGATGCAACATTGCTGCTGTCTGCATACGCAGCTGGCGATCCCTGTAACACTGCACGAAGAATGTCAATTGAGCACAGATGATCTTCCGTAGTGCCTACAGCAGGTCCCCGGGCAGCCTGTGCCACATCCAAGGCCTGAGTGTTGGAGGAACCGATATCCATACCAACAGGAGCAGAAACTACCTGTGGTGGCTCTGAGAATGCTGCCAACAACATGGGAATATGCTGAGGACACTGCAGAACATAGGCCGTTATCAGGTCCAGTAAAGCATCAACAACGGTGGCGCAGCAGATGGAAGTGTCAGACAGACCTCCAACATGCATTCCTCTCCAAAGAACAGGCATCGGAGAACAGGTAGGACACAGTCCATTCAGACTGGTCTAAATGACAGGAACCAAAAGTTCCCGTAGGCGAGGTGTGCCCAGATGTTGTACCATGCGAGCACGGTATTTGCACTCCAAGAGAGCTGTTGCTACTTCCTTGCTGGCTGGAACGTCCATTGCGTAACTAAAAGGTAACAATCAGGATTACTGCTATTAGAAACAGAATCAGCGGAAGCCCTCCAAAAATGCTTCCAAATACGGATTGCATAAAGTTAAGTATAACTCCGAGGACCGTCTGAAATGTGCTTTACAGTCCGGAACCTATGGTCTTAAATAGGTGTACACTACCCGTCATATCGGACATGTTAAAGATCCGACTTTCCATTTCTGTGAAATGGAAAAAGCAGTTTGTACGTATAAGTGCCTGTGTCTCAGCCGAGGACCTTGCGTTCTGGAAACAAAAGTCTCCCTGGTGGAGGTTAAGGGCACGGTTCGTCGTAAAAGCATGGCTTTCATTCTGCTCAGGGTATCAAACCGTATAAAGGAAACATTTATCGCAGGCCATAACGGTGCCTCCCTGACTGTATGTGTTGTTGGAAACAATACTTGCATACGGCAAGTAACCCTGGAGCTCACGGTGACTAGATATGCAATGCCCGGAAACATCCCACAACAACCTTGATCATTCAGCATCAAATAACTCTCATTCGAGAGAAGCCTGAATACCAGATTAATCACAGCTGCGGGGGTACCCCTCAAGTGACAGGACAAGTTCGCCACAGTCCCATTACAAGCCCTGTGTAGCATAATATCCTGGCACATGAGAGATCAACTTAAAGTGTTCTCGCAGTTAGTTCCGCTTAGAAACACTCCCAGATCCCCACTCCTGCATCGAAATCTGTATGGTAAATCCCAGGATTCCCTGATGAATTCCTTACCCATCTTTTCATATCTGCCTGCCTGTTGTTGTTCTAGGCAATATTGAAACTGGAAAGTTGTGACCGGAAATGTTATATGGCTGTGGACTAACCATTCTGTGGACGATGACTCAGCCACAATAAAGGGTAAGCTATCCAGTTTCTCAAAATGCAGCATAGTATATTTTGCTCCCATCTGTGCCGTTTTCATCAGTTTTTCTGTTAGATTGTATGCAGAAAATAATGACGTAATGTTGATAAAACACCAAGGCACGTAACCGGCGAGCAATGACTGCAGCGTCCAGCTTAACAAAATATTAGAACGTAACTGAGACTGTCCGTGTTGCAATATGGACAAATCCTGTTCTAGTACATCGATAGCAGAAGATACAATGCTGCCCAGTGAATATATCCTGGATGTTAATGTAGTCATACCATTGTCAACTATGGCTAACGCCTTTTCTAGGATATCTCTATCTATTTCTCTTAATCTCTCAGCAGCTTCTTGTTGGGAGATTTTCCAGATTTCGTTAAGGACAAGTGTTGTTTTACCTGGGGTAGTGTTGAGGTTTTTAGCCAATCAATGCACAACTTCCCAACACTGTATGATATCACTACACCCGGATGTTCTTGTTGTACATAACGTGGGTCTGGTTTGTGTATACTAAACCCTTCGGTGGTACCCCTGAATCTTTCCTGACATCCGTTTATGTCAGTAGGCCAAAACAGCCATCCCTTCCAATTGGGGTCTGTTCTATTGTATTGCAATATGTTATCCAACTTAGCCCCTCTTTCTGATGTAAGATTCCCCTCGGTGTTTAAAGGAGTTGGAATTTGAGGCGTGTACATGTCCTTATTCTTGGCTAATCCAAGAGAGGAAGTCTGTTGCACAGTGTCATTCAGAAAAATCATCTGCTGTGGAATGAGGCATCCTCTAAACAGTGCTTCTGTCCCCTGGACTTGCCAGTCCCTAGAACCCCAGATAGATTTCAAGTCTACAGTGTCCATCCATAAGTCAAAACCCTGTTCAGACAGCTGGGTGATAAAGTAAGCAGAGTAAATCTGTTTGGTGTTAGTTAGCATATTTTTCTGTGCAGATATTGGTGCAAACTTGTATGAGTACGAGGTTGGGTCAGAAGTGTTAAACCCTGAAAAATATGAGAATTTCTGTGCAAATGTTTTTGAACTACATTTCGGTGGTGTAGGGTAATGTTCCCACTGGTGGTATGTGAAAACATTTCTGGGTTTGCTAGATTTATGCAAGAAATTATGTCCATAATGTTGGTAACAATACATTTTGTCAAAATCTGATCTATCCTCTACCCTTTCAGTGCTACAAAATGTGGCAGATTGTTCTAAATCAGACACTAAGTAATTAACAGTTTCAAAATCTCAATCATCAGAAAATGTACTGGTGGTAATGATATCGTTCAATGAAATTTTAAACAAATAAGGAATTTTTAAAAGCTCGGTCGGTCCAAATATATCATAATTTACTTTGTCCCACACTATACCATCCGGTATAGGAATTGCTGAAATGTTCACGAAGGTCAAGTCTCTTTGTTCACGATGAGATGAAACGTGAGGTTTTAAAATTAAGTTCACTTTTGACGTTGCAGAGCTCTGTTGAAGATAAGTTCCATTGATGAGCAAGGGGAAAGTTATTACTAATCCTAACCAGAAAAGAAAAAATAAAATACCGGTGATTATCCAAAGTTCGCTGAGAGGTTATCTTTTGGTTTTTTTAATGGCTTTCTTGTTGTGCCCCCACGTTCAGCTGGTGTTCGCCTTGGTGAGCTTTCGTAGGGGCTGGGTGAGTGTTGTGAGATCCTTGATAAACTGCCCACAATAATCCTCTATCCCTAGAATCTTCTGACTTATGATGCCCTGGGGTTTGGGGGGTGTCGGTTTGACATGTCATACTTTGTTGGGATCAGTAGCAACACCCTCAGCTGAGAAGACAAATCCAAAGAAGTTTATGGTGGTCTGGAGGAACTTGCATTTCTCTTGGTGTAAGGTCAGACCACAGTCTTAGAGTTGTTGCAGCACTTGCATTAGCTTCTTGTTATATTCACTCTGCGAGGCTGCATATATCAATATATCATTGTTCACGTTGATGGTTTCGAAAATGCCGCCTAAAGGTTCTCTGTATATTGGAACACCTCAGCAGCTCTTGAGATGCCAAAATTGAGTCTTTTGTATCTACAAAGACCCAAATGGGTCGAGAAAGCAGAACATAAGGGTTTGGTTGTGGGCGGGCGGATGGGCGTGGCTGCTCGCCGTGCAGGGGAGGAGTGGTGTGCCCACTCCTGAGTGCTCATGACTGGTTTGTTCGAACCTCTGGGGCCGCCCACACCAGTCATGCGCACTCTGCCCTTTCTCCATGCAAGCTGCAATGCAGCCTACATGGAGAAAATGTCCTCCCCGTAAGCCCCTGGCTGAGTGGCGTCCCAACCAATCACAATGCTGCCATTGCAGCATTGTGATTGGCTTTGGGGAGATAGGGGGCCTGCCTGCTTCCTGTTCCTGCCGGAGGCAGGAGAGCAGTAGCAGGTGCCGAGCAGGACTGGCGCCGAGAAAACGCAGGACCCGGCCAGCGGACAGGTAAGTTTTTTCTTTATTATATTATTAACCCCTCTCCCTCCCGAATCCCCGTGCAACCCCAACCCCTCACCCATGATTATTGCCAGCCGCGACTGGACGTCACGTCCCGAACAGACTAAATGGCACACTAAATGCAGACTCCAACTGTAAACACCCCTGCTCCAAAGGGCATGTCCCAGCCCCAGTAGACTGTGAGCTTCTCAAAACATTACAGGGAGTGCAGCTTTAGTTGTGTAATTAGGCAGTGAGTGTTGCTCGTATAAGAGAGCAATGTGGTAGGTAAGCAGGAAAGAAGCAAAATGCTGTGTTTACTGGGGGAGAGCAGTGCAGATAACTATCAGACATTTAATAGTCAGCAGAGCGAACTACTACCACTTTAGAATTAGCCTGTTTGAGAAGTTGGCCTGGAATATGCTGACTACTAATTAAAGTGGGCACATTGTACCAGTCCAAACAACCCTTATTGATAATTAGGTTAAAGACAACCTTTATTGAAACCTATCCTAGTGGTAGCTATGGAGAGCAGCCTTCAGGCTAAGTCTCGAAGGAATGTAAAGCAGCTTGTTTTACCAGATTAGAACCTCCTGAATGACCAATTGAAAGGAGAACCACACAAGGGATATATAAAATATATGTATTTATCACTAAACACTCTCTACTAACCTATTTATGAGATTAGAGAACAAAGTACACAATATTAAATCACTATAACGACAGTAAATAGCACAATACACAGCGGGCTCCAGGGGGAGATCTAACCATATACTAGGAATGTGGTATAACAACCACGACTTGACTAGACACAGTGCCTAGAGCACGTAGAATCGCTGGGACCCCAAGGAACCACCCAAAGTAGTGACACAGGGGACCCACGGAGGACGGGTGCAGTGTATGAACACAGGCGCGAGCTCCTTACAATCCTATGAGAAAGTCGTGGTTGGAATTTTAAAGATTAAGGACACTTCGGAGAGGACTTTAAGCAAGCCTAATTAAACATAGAAGGTTCAAAGGCCAGCACCCTTGAGAGTACCGAGATACCAGTGTTACCTATCCCAGAGGAGCCTGGTGCACAGGGGTCAAGTGATGTTGGGAACCTTCGTTGTTTTCAATGGCGTGATGTGGAAAGTGCTGCTGCCAGAAGATGAAAAGTGTCCGGGGGAATCCAAGCCTGGATCCAAGGTAAGAAGAACCTGAAAGCAGAGGGGACAGAGTCTGGGTCACTTCACAGTGACCAGGGGCATGGTAGACGAATGCCCACCGATGTCGTATTTTTCAGGTGAGAAGAGGTGAAGCTTGACTCTGCAGCAACGGGGACCAGGAGACGTTGAGGATGACCAAAGTCCGGAGGTGATCTGTCCCACAAAGGATGTCGAGTGCTGGGGGGTCAGTGTCCGGATTGAACACCAACAAGCCTTGGCAACTGCAACCCACGCAGTCAGAGGAAAGATGCTTCGGTGAGGACCAGCAAGGTCTTGGGGACTCTCCAAGCTATGGAGAGTCACGGCATGTCTGGAGCAACCAGGAAAGCCCACGGAAAGTCAATGTTACCTTAACAGGGACCCACAGGCCAACGGACAAGGGATCGCAAAGGGACCTCGAGCTGAATCACAAAATACCAGCCCACGGAACACTCGTGAAGTGTAGGCCAAAAATCTTTGGTGGAATTACTGCTCGGAATCAGGACTAAAAGTAGCCTAAAGCTCAGCCTCATTGCCAAAAAGCATATGCTGCTGCAAAAGTACACGGTGCACAGGGGTTCGGGTTGCACGGTCCCCACGAGGGAAACGGGCCTCAGAATTGTTGAGAGCACAAATCAACCTCAGAGACCTTGGGAACCCACCTCCTGTGTTGCAGAAATCTTTGGCGGCCTCAGGAGCTCAGGAGATGCAAACTGGTCAGATGCGTTTAGGTGCCTGCCTTGCAGGGGAGTAACTCCTTTACTCCAAGGGAGATTCTTCAGTCGTACAGCATCGTGCAAATTGTCGAAGTACTTGGTTTCTGTAGCAGAGTTTAGTCCAGGTAAAATCCAAAGTCCTGTAGTCAGGGGTTCCTACTTTACACCCAAGGAAGGGGTGGGACAAACTCTGGGGACCCACCTATGGGAGGGTCAGGACAGAGGGGTGGCTACACTCCAGTCCTTTGTCCAGTTTCTTGCCAGAGCAGGAGCAAATGGCTCCTGCAACCGGTTTGAGCAGGACTATGCACAGGGACATCAAATGTGCCCCCAGTGCAGACATCAAAGCACTCTCAGAGTGTGCCCACCCAGCCCTAATACACTAAAGCCTGTCTGGGAGGTGGTTACACCTCCCTGTGACAGGAAGCCTATGGTCAAGTCTTCCCCTGCTCGAGCTTGGCTCAGCAGCAGAAGGGCAGACTTGTGTCTGTGGCTGGCAGCATCAATTTTGTGATGCCCAGGTCGAGAAAGCTGGTACCGGGTAGCCCGGTATGTCACATATGTCCCTCTAGGAGGGTGGAATCATACCTCCCCCACCAGTTACTGGCGGGGAGGTATGATTTCAAGGTGTTTGACACCAAACACGACATGTTTCTATGCAGCCGTTTTAAAGTTAGCATTTACCGCAAGGTTATAATGCAGCTAAATATATATGGTTGGCTGCACTACAAACAACCCCGGAAAATAGGTTCCGAAGGCTGCCGAGGGGCTCCGCTCATGCAGGTGCACCCTCTCACATAAAACCCAGCACCCTGCCTTCAGGATTGATAAGGCCTGCCATAGGGGTGACTGATAGGTTTCTATGTGCAGTGATATAGAACAGATATAGTGAACCTATATCTAAGTAAGGGGTGCATGCACCACCTTACACAGGCTGCTGAAGCAGACCTGTGGTGTCATTTTGAATGGTCTCTCAAGGGTGGCACAATACATGCTGCAGCCCCTGGGAGGCCTCTGGGGTACCTAGGCCCTGGGTACATAGTATACCATATACTAGGGACTTATAAGGGTACCCCAGAATCCAATCCGGATTGTACCTAAAGTACCTGCAATCAATTTAGAGGAGAAAGCAGCTAGACTGGGGTCCTGGATAGCAGGATCCCAGTCAGACTAAGCTGAAAACAGTGTCACATCAGCAAAAATTGGGGGTAACTATAAGAAGCAGATCCTACTCTCCTACAGCGTGCATGTCACAAGTTTAAATTTTGCCAGTGCAGGGTACTTACATTCATTCTACCTTCTGAGGTACCAATGGGCTGGATAAAATTGGCCATTAGCAGGGCACATCAGGACAATTCAGTTTATGGTCACTTTTACTTTTTTGCAGCATATCTCTGCAGCACAGGGCTTATGGATAAAATCCATATGCAGTTGTCTTATTCCCTTTGTTAGCCAACCCAAAGGAAATAAACTGAGACATAGAAGAATTAAACTCTTTTGTGTAGTGTAAGTTAAAAGAAAGAGCTTGTTTCACATCCAGAGAATTTGGAAACTCTGAAGAGCTGGCTAAGTAGATGGTTAGATGGGTAGTACTAAAAGCCAAATGAAATGCAGAATGAGCTTTTGGAACCAATTTAGGGCGCAATTTTAGGACTTCTCTATCCAGAAAAAATCTTAAATCAGGAAAAGTAGCTAATAGCAACTCCAGCTCGCCCAACTTCTTTGCTGATGTAATACCAAGTAAACAATTGGGTTTTTTGGAAAGCCAAGACAAATATGCTTTCTCCAGTGGTTCACAGGGGACAGACTATAAACCCTTGAGAACAATGAAAAGATCACAAATTGGTAATGGAGTATGAACTAAAGGTTTCTTCAAATGAAAACTTTTTAAGAAGACAGACCACGAAAGGTGAAACTTTAGAACAATCCATGCCTACTTGGAGTGCCTTGATGGCTGCCCATTGTGCGGAAAGATTGGAAGGAGCTAGAACTTTGACAAAGCCATCTCTCAAAAAATCAATAGTAGGAAAATAATCAATAGATTCTGTTGCGAAACCTTGAGACACACATCATTTATGAAAAGAAGACAAATGTTTCTTTTATCATAACAGCGTAGAAGGTATAGTTGACTGCTGGCTGTCTAGAGCAATAGAATTAGAGCAAATCATCCAACTACCCCATCCTGTTTAAGAACCATGCCATCACCCTGAGGTATTGTAGTTAAGGTAACTTAAGACTGGGAAATTAGAGTACAGCAGAATTGAGAGAAAGTTGGAGAAAGTTGCCCTTGGAAAGGGTCATCAACCAAGAGAACCATGACCAACGTGGCCAAAAGGTGCCACTTAAATGGCTGTACTCCTCTCCTCCCAAATCTTCTGAAGCACCCTCGGGAGGAAGGGAATTTGAGGAAAGGTGTACAGAATCCCAGGATGCCATGTAATTGCTAGTGCATGCACCACCCAGGCTTGGGGACAACTTTCTTGGAAGCAAAAAAATGACAACATTGCATTGTGTGGGGGTGCAAACAAATTGATCCAGGGAAAAGCAAAATTCATTCAAATCCATTTGAACTCCTGCGTTTACAGATGGTAAAAAATAATGATGCAAGATTCCGGCTCAGACTGTCTGCATGAAAGTTCAAACTTCCCTAGATATAAACTGCCCCCAAAATCAGAAGATATTATTCGGGCCAGATAAAAATGTATCTATTTGATTCAATTTCCTACTTCAAGTACACCTTTATGAATGAGATAACATCTATTCACCCGTTTGTCTGTTCTCACCTGGAAATTCTTCCCATCCAATTGGGGAGTAAACACTTGCAATGCTTTCCATACTGCTGTCAGCCCCCTCCAACTGGAGGAGTAAACCCTTTTTTCTTGAGGCCAAGATCCTTTCACTTCCAAATATCCCAGAGTTTCTCATTATTATTATTATTAAATATTTATAGAATGCATGGCTACCCTTAGGCATCCCTGCGCTAGCAGTAACAAGCAAAGCAAAAAAGATTGGCTAATTATGGCAGACTGGAGGAGCCAGGTCTTCAGCTGCTTCCGGAAGGAGACATGGTGGGCAGTTGAGTGCAGCTGGAAGGGGAGGGTGTTCCATAGTGTGGCGGCATTGTAGGAGAAGGTGCGGCCCCCTGAGCAGGCTCTCTTAATTTTTGGTGCCACTGCCAGAAACTGGCTGGCTGACCGGAGACATCTTGTAGGGTGGAAAAGGCCATAAGAGAGTGGTTTAACTTTGGACCTATTCCCAGAGCGTTTTATGAGTTATGCACAATGCTTTTAACCTAATCCGTTCATTTATTGGCAGCCAGTGACATTTTGTTTAGGACCGGCATGACTAATTGCAGGTAGGGGGTGTGGTGAAGCAGCCTGGCTGCGTAATTCTGCACCACCTGCAGTTTCCTTATTGGGGCCTTAGTGGTGCCTAGGTAGAGGGAGTTCCCGTAGTCCAGCCGAGAGAGCACCAGTGCCTGGACTATCACTCTTCGTGCCGGAACCAGGAGAAGTGGGAGAATTTACCTCAACATTCTAATAATGCCAAAACAGGATGCGGCTAACTTGACTGCTTGGCTATTAAAATTGAAAGATTTATCTAGCCAGACTCCCAAACTTTTGATCTGATCTTTGGGGGCTGGTGGCAAACCAATACATTTAGGCCAGCTTAGTCCCGCTGATTCAGCTGTAGCGCTTGTGTAGTTACCCAAGATCATTAACTCAGTCTTGTCTCCATTGAGCTTAAGACAAGACTGGTCCATCCACGTGGCTACAGCTTCCTTACAGGATTCAAGGTTAATTGGTGTATTCTTTGGATGCTTTAGTGCTACCACCAGTTGCGTGTCATCCGCGTAGGTAATAATTTGAATCCCAAATGATAGGACTTGATCGGCCAGAGGTTTGAGATAAATATTGAATAGGTTGGGACTCAATGACGAGCCCTGGGGGACTCCGCACAAAAATTGGCAGGCATTTAGAATTGCATTTCCCCTCGAACACCTGAAATACTCTATCCTTCAGGAAAGACTTGATCCATGCCAAGACCTTGCCTGAGACTCTCCCCATTCTAAGTCTGTTAAATAAGATGTTGTAATTGACCGTGTCGAACGCGGAGCTCAGTTCAAGTAAAATGACCGCCACTGCACTTCCCTGATCGAGGATTTTCCTGGATTACTCCACTACTGCTAGCAGGGCTGTCTCCGTCCCATGGTTAGGGCGGAAGCCTGTCTGGGTGAAATGCAGAAGGGAGCGATTCTCCAGGTGTTCTGAGAGGATTTTATTTACGTATTTATCCAGTATTTTGCTGGTCCCAGGAAGAAGGGAAACCGGGCGGTAGTTACTCCATACCTAAGGATCAAGGTTGGTTATTTTTAAGAGTGCTTTTATCATGGCATGCTTCCATGACAGAGGCACCTGGCCACTGGATAAAGAGAAATTTAGTACCTCCAGAAGAGCCAGAAGAACGACTTCTTCTACCTTGCGGAGTTTATAAAGAGGGGCCGGGTTAAGAGGGGAACAAGATTTGACCTGGGTGAAGAGATGTGCTAATTTGGCCAGGTCCAAGGTTGTGAGGTCTTCCAATCTGGGGATGGTTCCACTTGGGGGGTCTATTTCCTGGTCCGGCATATCTGTACATGTAGCCTGAGGGAATGTGTTATAAATATCTAAAAAATATATATAAAAAAACTCTGCGAGTTCATTATATCATGCCTGTGAGGAGTCCAAGGGAAGGTCTGGTACAGGGTGCCTAGTAAGTTTTTTGCAATTTGAAATATTTCCCTGGGCGCGTTCGCAGCCGCTGTTATTTTTTCTTCATAGTAGAGGGCTTGCGCTCTTTTTATTTCCGCTGGATAGATTTCAATAGCCTCTCTGTATGTCTGTTTTTTTTCCGGCGTTGTGTATTCTTTCCTCCATGCTCTCTCTAATTTCTTGCAGTTTTGTTTAAGTTCTCTCAATTTGGGTGAGTACCATGGTGTCTGTTTTTCCTTCGACTTTTTCTGAATCCATTTATGTGGGATCATAGTATCTAAGGAGGAACTGATCCAGCGGTTATAATTATCTGACGCTATAGTCGGATTAATATCTCCCAATGGTTTAGAATTTACCAGAGTTGAGGTCCAAGCCTCTGGGGGGAGTTTTGCCCAGGGGTGCTCCCAATTCTTACAAGTTTGTGTCCCCGCAATCTGATGTGGGGTGTTCCAAATAATCGGAATTAAAAAGTGATCTGACCATGGTACCGGTATAGGACTTCTGGTAAAAGGCTGTGCATTATATGAAAAGACTGGGTTCAAAATGTGGCCTTTTTCATGTATAGGGCTAGACACTTTTTGTGATAGCTGAATGTCCAATTGGTTTTGTGTAAGATCTACTGTCTCCGCCTTAAGAGGATTCTCTAAGTGCATGTTAAGTTCGCATAATAGGGTAAGATTAGGCGACGTGCTCGCTAATCTGTTAGTAATTTTATAAAATTCCCCCATGGGCCAGAATCCCTGGAAGAGTGAGGGTTGGTGCGAAGGAGATCGAAAACTACATGCTTTCACAGCCTAGTATAGTATCTGTCCCTATGGGCCCCCTCAAATGATCTTTCATAATGATAGCGATGCCTCCTCCTTTCTTCAGCTCCCTATCTTTTCTCAGGATGTGGTAGCCAGAGGGCAAAGCTTGCATCAAATCTGGCTCAGAGTCCTTGTGCAGCCAGGTTTCCGTTAGAAACAGGACCTCTGGCTGTTCTTCCTTCAATAGAATGTAAATTTCCCACACATGTTTTGGGAGGGATCTGCAATTGAGGAGGAACATTTTGTGTTCACTCTGGGACTTCATTGTAGAATGTGGTTGTGTGATGTTAAATGGGTCAAAAGAACAATGAGAAAGGATGCAGGGCCATTTGTGATGCTAATGGAGTATGTGCATCTGTCTCTAAGTGGAGTCCGCAATTGATACAATTGGAAAGACAAGTACCTTAGGTTGTCTTTAGCCCATGGGCCAGGGGTTCTGGCCCCTGGTCCTGGCTGGTCATGGACGGGTGCAGACTGGCTTGGCTTTGGCGTGCCGGTGGCGCGCCCGCTGCACGCGACCGCTGCGAGTCCACACTTCCATGCGACTAAATAGTTGCCTCTGACTCCGCCTGTCTGCCTGAGTCCCACCTCCTCTGGCCGCCTCCCTCCACACAATCGGAACTTCCGTGGTGGACCGGGGAGTCGGCACGAGGTAGAAGCCTGAAAGGTACAGTGCGCTTTAAAAAATAAAAGTTACAAGTAAAAAGTAAGTTCTAAAATCTCCACACTACGTGGCAAAATGCCCCCAAAGTGTTATGTGCTGTCGCTCTCTTGTTCTCCCTCATTCACTTACTTGTCGCTTACTTGTCGCTCCTCAACCCCAAAGACTGACATCTGTCAGTTGGATTGGGACTGCATAAGGAAGGAGTACCCCTTTCAAAAGATTTCTCTCCACTTCATGTGAGTTAGAGATGACACAAACCTTTTGGTCCCTGACGGACTCCATAGAACAATAACATAAGTACTTGGGTGTGTGTGATAAGATTCATGATTTAGAATGTTCACTTAACGGTTAGACGCTGAAGAATAATGTTGTGTAATACCAAGCTCTGTGTGTGGCGTGATGATGTGTAAGGACCCGGGCTGGGGAGGATGCTACGATAGGTGACACAATAGGGGATTACGTAAACCCTGCTACCCGAAGAATGGAGAGTGCTCTCCTCGACGGTTGGTGTATGTGGAGTCAAAGCACCATTCCAGTCAGTGCAAGGCCTGTGAAGAAAGTGAAGGCCTTACAAAAAGTTTATTGTCAGCTAGAAATTTGCTGGTTAACTCGAGACAAGAGATACTGTGCCACAGCCTAACATGCAGCTGTCATTCATACAGTACGACATAGCTAAAGGCAGCAACAACTAGATACCATGCAAAGAGGTAAGAAGGGTGAAGAACCCGTGGAAGAAACAAAGCCGCTACACATTGCCAAAGAAGAAGGCAGTGCCTCACAATCAGATCGGGTGCAATGACTCCAATGTTAGCAGACTGGTCCAAGCGGGCAGCAAAAGCTGCCGGAGCCCTCTCAGCTCCTGAAAGCAGAAAGTTCCACAGGTTATGACGCTGCCGCATTCCTAAATCCACCACCTACCTTCAATACCATCAAAAAGCTGAATATCGGTGATAGATGGACTACCTGGATCGAGACTTTTGATGATTTCTTGATGTGCCGAAAGAAGTAAATGGCAAAATGATCAGTAAATATCTGAAGAATTTATCGGCTGAAGAAGTAAAAGAAGTGATAAAGAAAATACCACCCGGTGGTGAAGTAACGTACTGTCATATCAAAGAGATTTTGAACACCAAGTTCAATCCAATGCCAAATGTTAACTATTAAAGATACATTTTCAGCCAAGAAAAGCAGAAAGCTGGTGAATCAATGGATGAGTTTGTGAAAGGCTTGATTCACTCATCAAGCATTGCAAATTCAACGAGTTCAATGTGTAACGCCCTGAACGTCTCAGGATCGTTTAACAGACACGATAATGAGGACGCAACCACTTGTGAAGGGTTAGTTATTTTAATGACGGCAAAAACAATACAACGAATAAACAAAAGTTATAGTCACTGGAATCCTCCAGGCTAAGTACGTTACCAGCCCACAGCACGGTTGGTCCTAACCGTCCTCTGCATATACGCCGATCCCGGCGTATGCCAACAGAGGGCAGAAATGAAATGGCCGACAATGCCAATCGGTAGGCTGTGAGGGGCACGAAGAGTGTTGGGGAGAATCGAGGAGTCAGGGAAACACCCAGCCGGGGTCTCTACCTGAAGGGAGCAGCCGCTCAACCTCTTCCTCAGACTGCACCGGGACGCGGAGTCACCTCCTGGTGATGCGTCACCGATACCCCAATCAAAAGCAAGAAGACTGAACCGAGAGCAGCCGCTCGATCGATCCTGTGGACTTCCGAGTCTGTAACGCGGCAAACACCTCCTGGTGTGCATTACAGCTGGCAGTCCCTGTATCTCTGGTCGGGCTGGGAGTTACGACTCCAACCAGCAAAAGCGCCACTGCGCTTTGACTCAGCCGAGTCAAAAAGCGAAGCTCAATGGTTGACCGGTAGAGCTTCCGGGTCCTTCACAGGTGACGATGGGGCAAGACACGGCCCAGGGAGTAACGACTCGACCTACCTCCGTTCTTGCCTTACTGGAGCACCACTCCGGAACACTGCTCTTCACGAAGCAGGTACGTCGGTGTAAACACAATATCCGACAGCCTTGTACCTCCCGGTTCCTCCCTTTATAGGGCGTGTTTTCCTTGAGTTATGTAACAGCTCTCCTGTTTACATAAGGGCGTGTTTTCCCTTGAGTTATGTAACAGCTCTCCTGTTTACATAAGGGCGTGTTTTCCCTTGAGTTATGTAACAGCTCTCCTGTTTACATAAGGGCGTGTTTTCCTTGAGTTATGTAACAGCTCTCCTGTTTACATAACCTCTCAACCGCTAAGCATCCTGGGAGATGTAGTCCGTTTACGCTGGTTACCGTTTTCCTCCCCTCGCATGACAGGAATTCTTGACAGTACATCCTCCCTCTCAGCGGCTCCCCACGGGTCCAGCGCTGGCAGGAAAACGCCGATGGAACAAGGAGACCAAGCGCGGAGCATGAACCCCTTCAGCCGGTTCCCATGATTGCTCCTCCGGGCCATAGCCTTTCCACGCAACCAGGTACCACAGCTTCCCCCTGCGCCATTTGGACGCCCGTATGCCCGACACTTCATACTCCACCTCCGACTCCACGCATACCGGCCTAGGTGTCCCAGACGGCTTGGAGGGTGCTGGTTTGAGCAATGATACATGAAAGACAGGGTGTATCCGCAATGACTGGGGCAAGCACACCATCACGTTCACGGGACCCATACACTTGGTAATGCGATAGGGGCCCATGTACTTGGGATGGAACACACTGTTCTTTCGAAACCTCATGTTTCTTGTGGATATCCAGACGTAGTCTCGAGTGCGGTACAGTGGCCCGGGCCTTCTCTTCCTGTCTGCCGCAGCCTTGTATCTTCTCTTGGCCTCTAATAGGACAGCCCTTGAGCGCATCAACGTGTCTTTTATGTGTGCCACCCTGTCCGCTGTGGCGGGAATCCTGTCCTCTCTGAACGGATGTAGAAATGGCAAGAACCTGGGATGTTGGCCATAGTTGCTATAGAACGGAGATGACTGTGTGGAGCTGTGAGTGGCGTTGTTATAGGCTATCTCTGCAACCCATAGCAAGTCGACCCATTCTTCCCTGCCCTGGTCCACAAAACATCGCAGATACTGTTTGAGCGTTTGGTTCAGGCGCTCGGTTTGGCCGTCCGTTTGAGGGTGGTAGCTGGTGGACAGGGCGGTCTTAACATGCAGCGCAGTGCACCAAGTCTTCCAGAATTGCGCAGTAAACTGCGACCCCCGGTCCGACACGATCACCCCAGGTAATCCATGCAGTCGTACCACATTCTTTAGGAGTAGTGACGCCAATTTCCCGGCCGTAGGGACTCTCTTGCAGGGGATGAAGTGCCCCATTTTCGTCAAGTAATCCACCACCACCAGTATTGCCGTCATCCCCTGGTCTACCGGTAGGCCCACCACGAAGTCCAGTGATATGCTATCCCATGGTCTATCCGGGGTCGGAAGTGGATGTAAGAGCCCTTGGGTTCGGCCATGGTCGGCCTTCATGGTAGCACACGTAGGACACTCCTGTCCCCACCTCCTGACATCCACTCTCATGGTTGGCCACCAGAAATGCCGTCCCATGCTAGCCACCGTTTTTTCAAAGCCCAAATGACCTGCGCATGGAGAGTCATGGCACCAGATGAATGCTTGTTTCCTTAGCCTAGGCGTGGGTATCAACAGGCACCTGCCCTTCAGGGGTATCCCGTCCTTCAGCTGCCATTCTCTGTGACTGAGGAGCCACCTCCGCCATGCGAATGACCTGATCCCTCTCTTTATTCCCCTCAGGAAAGTATCCGGTTGGATAACCCCCAATACCATCCTCGGGGAAATGATGGAACGCTCGGTCACAGGCAATGGTTCCTTAACTGCAGATTGACGGGACAGGGCGTCCGCCTTCCGGTTTTCCGTCCCCGGCCGATATGTGATGCGGAAGTTGAACCCCGCAAAGAAGATCATCCACCGCAGCTGCCTGGGAGAAAGGTGTCTTGTGGCCGTCATGAACTGTAGGTTCCGATGGTCCGTGTACACCGATACCACATGTCTTGCCCCCATCAACCAATGCCTCCATTCGGTGAAGGCGTCCTTGATTGCGAGAAGCTCCTTCTCCGCAATATGGTAGTTGCGTTCGGCGTCGTTGAATTTGCGGGACATGTACGCAACGGGATGAAGCACCCCTGTGTCGTGGTTGCGTTGGGACAAGATAGCCCCCAGCGCCACATCCGATGCGTCCGCTTCCACCACGTAGGGGAGATCCGGATCGGGGTGAGCCAACACCGGCGCCTTACCAAAGGCGCTTTTCAGGGCCTCAAAGGCTTTGTTCGCTTCAGGGGACCAGACAAACTCCTTGGACTTCCTCAGTAGCTGTGTGATTGGGGCCACCAATCCTGAAAATCCATCTATAAACCGCCTGTAAAAGTTGGCGAAGCCAATGAAACTTTGGACGTCCTTCACGCTTTGGGGCACCGGCCATTCTTTCACCGCCTTGATCTTTCGTTCTACCATCTCCTGTCCCTCTGGACTCAGCATCACTCCGAGGAATTCCACGGATGTGACGTGGAAGTCACACTTGCTGAGTTTACAAAACAGCATGTTTTCCCTCAGCTTTTGGAGCACAGCTTTGACGTGGTGTACGTGCTCCTCCACACTGGATGAATAGATGAGGATGTCGTCGATATATACGACCACGTAGATATCCAACTCCTCTCTGAATACCTCATTCAAAAAGTACTGAAAGGCTGCCGGGGCGTTGCACAGACCGAACGGCATGACGAGGTACTCAAAAAGGCCGAACCTGGTCTTAAAGGCGGTCTTCCACTCGTCTCCGTCCCTCATGCGCACCAGATGGTATGCCCCTTTCAAATCCAACTTGGTGTAGATACGAGCTTTCTTGACCTGTTCCAGAAGTACACTGATGAGAGGCAAGGGGTACCGATTTTTTATGGTTATCGCATTCAATGCCCTAAAGTCCACACAGGCTCTCAGCTCCCCATTAGCCTTCGGGATGAAGAAGAGTGGCGAGGCGGCCGGAGACTTGGACGGGCGGATGAATCCTAGCTTGAGGAGTTTATCCAGGTACCCCCGGAGATGCACGTTTTCAGGCTCCGTCAGGGCATACAGCCTGCCGCTGGGAACGCTGGCCCCTGGCACCAGGTCGATCTGGCAGTCAAACTGTCTATGTGGTGGTAGCACTTCCGCCTTCACCTCATCAAATACATCCTCAAAACTGTGATAAGCCTGGGGGAGAGCCACATCTTTTTCTGCCGCTGTAGCCACCGTCTGACTCCCGCTCTCATCTGCGTCAAGGGATTCCGTTCTTATTCCACAATGCAGGATGCAATACGGTGACGTCATTTCGATGCGATGTGTTGGCCAATCCACAGAGGGGTTGTGTTTCTGTAGCCACGGCAATCCCAATATGACGCCATATTGGGGCGCTCGGATGATGTTAAAATCGATTTGTTCCAAATGGTCCCTCCCATATCTCATCGGAAGGACCCCCGTGTGCTGCCCGATGGGCCCCGTCACCAATCGCCTTCCGTCTACAGCATAGACGTCTTCGGGTACAGCTTTGGGAAGAAGCACTAGCCCTAGCCTGCATGCCTCGTTGTGGTCCATAAACATGCCAGTGGCCCCTGAATCCACCATGGCCACAACGGGTATCCACTGGTCATGCACTCCCACGTGCACCGTGAGAAACAGGTGTCGTTGTCCCTTAGTGACCGAGTTGGAAAGTGAAGGGATGGATGAGTGACTCCGAGATGCCCCTTCTTTGGTCTGGGAGTCCTCTAGTTTTCCGCCGGTATGTCCACCACGGCTGTTACCGACCGGTTGGCCCGATAACGTGACGTCTTCGGTTTGGCAGGGCATTCACGTACGTAGTGGCCTTTTTTGCCACAATATAGGCACAATCCTTGTTTACGGCGTGACTCTTTCTCCGTGGCTGTGAGGCTCGCTCGTATTGCGCCGATGTCCATGGGTTCTCCCTTGGATGTGGTGGAAGTTTCAGGACTTCCCACCGTCACATAGGATGGAAGGGATTTTCCTTTTCTCCCATGATCCCCCTTTCTTTCACTTAGCCTATGTTCCAGCCGTAATACCAGGTTGATAAGGCCCTCACATGTCTTGGGTTGAGGGTCAATATGAGCAACGGCGTCCTTGAGCTTATCGCACAGCCCGTGATGGAAAAGCGCCGTCTGTTTAGCAACAGGCCTTAGTGACCGAGTTGGAAAGTGAAGGGATGGATGAGTGACTCCGAGATGCCCCTTCTTTGGTCTGGGAGTCCTCTAGTTTTCCGCCGGTATGTCCACCACGGCTGTTACCGACCGGTTGGCCCGATAACGTGACGTCTTCGGTTTGGCAGGGCATTCACGTACGTAGTGGCCTTTTTTGCCACAATATAGGCACAATCCTTGTTTACGGCGTGACTCTTTCTCCGTGGCTGTGAGGCTCGCTCGTATTGCGCCGATGTCCATGGGTTCTCCCTTGGATGTGGTGGAAGTTTCAGGACTTCCCACCGTCACATAGGATGGAAGGGATTTTCCTTTTCTCCCATGATCCCCCTTTCTTTCACTTAGCCTATGTTCCAGCCGTAATACCAGGTTGATAAGGCCCTCACATGTCTTGGGTTGAGGGTCAATATGAGCCACGGCGTCCTTGAGCTTATCGCACAGCCCGTGATGGAAAAGCGCCGTCTGTTTAGCAACAGGCCACTTGGTTTCCGCAACCAGCCTTCGGAACGCGTTGAGATACTGCACCAGGTCGTTGGATCCCTGTCTCAACTCAAGCATTTCACGGTCCGCCGTGTACGAGTCAGCCCTTCTGTCGAATACCTTCAGGAATTCCTCGCGAAAAGCACCCCAATCACATAAGATGGGGTCGTCCCTGCTCACCAGAGGTACGGCCCATTGTGCCGCGTTTCCAGCCAAATAGGAAATAAGGAAAGCCACACGAGCCTGACTCGTGGGGAACGCCTTTGGTTTGCACGATAAATGTAGCGCCACTTGTGTGAGGAATACCTGCACTGTGTTAGGATCCCCACTGTACCTCTCTGGTGTTGCCAAGGGGATGGCTACCGGCATTTCCACTACTACCGCAGGGGTCTGGTTCGTGAGGGAGGTGCTGGGCGTAAGCGGGTCCAATTGGATAGCATCCAGTCTGGCTTTTACATCGGCTGTTTCTTGCCTAGAGGCAGCCACTTCAACTTGCACGGTCGCTAAAGCAGCCAGCACATCATCAAGTGTTGCCATGTCTGTTATCGACCGGGAGACAGTTAGTGTTATTACGGTCGGATATTTTGTAACGCCCTGAACGTCTCAGGATCGTTTAACAGACACGATAATGAGGACGCAACCACTTGTGAAGGGTTAGTTATTTTAATGACGGCAAAAACAATACAACGAATAAACAAAAGTTATAGTCACTGGAATCCTCCAGGCTAAGTACGTTACCAGCCCACAGCACGGTTGGTCCTAACCGTCCTCTGCATATACGCCGATCCCGGCGTATGCCAACAGAGGGCAGAAATGAAATGGCCGACAATGCCAATCGGTAGGCTGTGAGGGGCACGAAGAGTGTTGGGGAGAATCGAGGAGTCAGGGAAACACCCAGCCGGGGTCTCTACCTGAAGGGAGCAGCCGCTCAACCTCTTCCTCAGACTGCACCGGGACGCGGAGTCACCTCCTGGTGATGCGTCACC
Organism: Triturus cristatus; assembly: GCF_964204655.1. NCBI lineage: Eukaryota > Metazoa > Chordata > Amphibia > Caudata > Salamandridae > Triturus > Triturus cristatus. Next base: position 527,272,981 of record NC_140592.1, read on the forward strand.
GATACCCCAATCAAAAGCAAGAAGACTGAACCGAGAGCAGCCGCTCGATCGATCCTGTGGACTTCCGAGTCTGTAACGTGGCAAACACCTCCTGGTGTGCGTTACAGCTGGCAGTCCCTGTATCTCTGGTCGGGCTGGGAGTTACGACTCCAACCAGCAAAAGCGCCACTGCGCTTTGACTCAGCCGAGTCAAAAAGCGAAGCTCAATGGTTGACCGGTAGAGCTTCCGGGTCCTTCACAGGTGACGATGGGGCAAGACACGGCCCAGGGAGTAACGACTCGACCTACCTCCGTTCTTGCCTTACTGGAGCACCACTCCGGAACACTGCTCTTCACGAAGCAGGTACGTCGGTGTAAACACAATATCCGACAGCCTTGTACCTCCCGGTTCCTCCCTTTATAGGGCGTGTTTTCCTTGAGTTATGTAACAGCTCTCCTGTTTACATAAGGGCGTGTTTTCCCTTGAGTTATGTAACAGCTCTCCTGTTTACATAAGGGCGTGTTTTCCCTTGAGTTATGTAACAGCTCTCCTGTTTACATAAGGGCGTGTTTTCCTTGAGTTATGTAACAGCTCTCCTGTTTACATAACCTCTCAACCGCTAAGCATCCTGGGAGATGTAGTCCGTTTACGCTGGTTACCGTTTTCCTCCCCTCGCATGACAGGAATTCTTGACACAATGATTAATAGGCCATGCGTCTCAGAGTAATAGATAGTTTCTCTTTGATTCCTTCAGATGACAAATGTTGAAAAACACTCAGTTTGGAGCAAGTACTTATGGCTACCAGAGAGGAACAAAGAGCTGACAGACAAGCAGTTAAATGGAGGCTGCAATGGCCCAAAATGAATTGGTGCTGAGTGTGAAAGGTAGGTCAAAACACAAGGTAGAAGGCCATAAAACAATGTCGCTAAAGAAAATGAAGTTGTGTTTCGATTTGGCTTTTCCTTTCCACATGAAGATAAATGTCATGCCATTGGACAGATATGCAAAGACTGTGAGAAAGAGAACCTTTTTGTAACAGTTTGCAAAGCGAATGAGGGATCAAGTGCATCATGTCTAGGAAACAAAGTGGAGGAAAGAACAATGTGTCACATCGATAAAACAAAATGGATGCCAGAAAATTCCAGAGAAGTTCCAACCATGCCCACAAGGCAACAACATCCGGCAAGTAGAAACTGAATGATGTAAAATGTTGTACAATTCCTTGTCTAAAATGTTATCACCATCATTGTCAAGCAGCAGTGACGAAGATGGGTGTGCAATGTCAATGTTGATAGCAGGATGATGTGCGCATGTAGAATTAGCTTCTTGTAAAGAAGAATGCAAGTGAAGTTAGGTCGACAAGTGAGAGTGCAAAATGCATTTGGACACTGTCTCAAAATCACACTGAAAGTAAATAGGTGCTCTATACCTTTTCTCACAGTCAGTGGTGCGTTGATAAACATTATGCCAGCAGAAAAGTACAACGAACTGTCTTCGGTGCCCCGTTTAACCACTTTGAAAACGAAAGTGCATATGTGGGCTTCTTCAGCACCACTTCAAAGTCAAGGTTCATTCGTAGCAGCTATGAATCATAAAATAACAAACGTCCAAGCACCAATTCATATCCTGCAAGCCATTTTATTGAGTGCATATTCATTCAGTTTCAGTACTGCTGCTGACAAGGGGCTGATTTCTGTAAACTACAATGTCAATCATGAAATAGTGAATTAGTTTCCATCCTTGTTTCATGGACTAGGAAGACTCAAGAACATGAAAGCGCAACTTCACATAAATGAGGACATCCGTCCTGTGGTCAATGACACTGTTGAAGTGCATTTCATTTACAAGAGGCTGTAAAGAAATAACTTGAGACACTACTAAAGCATGACATCATTGACCGATCCACTGGTCTGATGCCATGGGTCACCCATAGTCGTAGTGCCGATGGACAGTGAATAAACTATGTGCATATGCAAACAAGGCAATTGAAAGAGAACAACATCCAGGTCTGCACATTGCTAGACAGTATTACACAACTGAATGGTGCTAAATCCTGCCCCACCTTGATTCGAACAAATGGTTCATCAACTCGAACTGGAACAAAATTGCAGGTACATTATTACCTTTTTGACTCATATTGGTCTATTTAGATATGAAAGGCAAATTTTTGGAATGTCATCAGCTGCAGAACTCTTTCAGGATATCATTTCTTGCCTGATACAGCCAGTCACAAATGCTTTCAATTACAGTGATGACTGGTTTTTGGGGCCACATAAAAGGAACTTGTTGAAGCTCTTACACAAGTGTTCGAATACTTTCCCATACAGGTCTCACTTTAAATGCAGCAAAGTTTGAGTTTCATAAAACCAAACTCATGTTCTTCGCTCATATCATTTTTGATAGGGGAATGACTGGATCCAAATAAAGTATAAGCCTTGTCATCCACTTCTTCCTCAAAAGATATAACTATGCTGTGATCCTTCCTTGGTATGGCCAGTTACTGCTCAAGGTATATACGTAACTTTGCTAATGTAAGTGCCCCTTTGAGAAACTTAACTAAACAAAATGTTCCATTTTGATGGCATCATGAATGTTAACAATGATTCAAGAAAATCAAGCATGCATTTGAGAACGCCACCGAAATGGCATATGTTGATCCGAAATTGCAGATGGAGGTTTTTGTTGATGCAAACCCAGTGCTCAGCACGCTGGACATCTCAATGGCCCAAGACGCATTGTGGCTTATGCTAGCCGAAATTTGTCATTATAGAACGTGTCTTTATCGGAACCTCAAAAAGAAAGCCTTGCTGTGGTGTGTGCTTTTGGAAATTTTCATGGGTTCCTCTATGGAAAGAATTTCACAGTTGTCACCAACCCCAAGCAGTGCTCACCATTTTCAACAATCCTAAACCCAAGATTCCCCCTTCGCATTGAGGTGGGGGTTCCGGTAGCAGGAATGTGATTATACAATTGTGTATCGTCCAGGAAAAGATCAAAACTTTGCTGACTACTTCTCTTGTGTACCAATACAATGTCATGGCACTATTTCTGAAGAGGCTGATGTTTATGTTAACTTCATTGCGAAATCCAGTAACCCTTTTGCCTGCTTTTGAATAGTCAAGAATTTAAAGATTTTTTCACTCATCTAAATGTCAAGCATCAGAAAAGCACACCTCATTAGCCACAGGTGAATGGTGTTGTCAAGAGATTTATGAACACCCTCAAGAAGACTGCTCAGGGCGCTGCTGTGGAAAAGCTTGAACTCAAATCAGTTCTTCAAAAAACACTTGGTGCATACAGGTCAACTTCCCATTCTACCACAGGTGAAAGCCCTGCCACATTCATGTTTGGTACAGCCATCGGAACCAAGTTGCCAAAATGGACCACTGAGAGATCTATTGACATTGATAAATTTCAAACTACTAATTCATATCACAAACGCTTGATGAAGACCTATGCAGACAGACACCGCTGTGCTTGGAGCACAGTATTCAAAAGAGGAGACCACGTCATTGACAGTCAAAAACGGAATCACAATTCTGATGCACCTTTTGATGTTGACCCATTGAGTGTTGGGACTAGTAAAGGACACATGATCACTGCTTGCTGTACTGGAAAGCCCATCACGTGAGATTCATGGCATTTCAAGCACCTACCTCGACATTCACCAACTCCAGATGTCAGAAGTGAGACTTAGCCACTTGAGAGCCCAGGGAGCCTAGCGACTATACCAGTGCCTATCAGGAGTGCCAGTCATGGATACTTCTCCTGTGTCTCGGCAACCTCACATGACAAGATCTGGGCAATTGATTCGAGCACTCAAATTACTTATTGAAGTGTTGTGGTGTATATATGTATTATTTGTACTTTTTATTTAACAATGGGGTAGATGTAGTGCAGTGTGAATTAGAGATGACGGACCCTTTTGGTGATTGACGGACCCTGTAGACCAGTGACATAAGTGCCTGGGTGTGGGTGATAGAATTCATGATGTAGAATGTTCAGTTAATGGTTACACTCTGAAGAATAAAGACATGTAATACCAAGCTCCCTGTGTGACATGATCATTTGCAAGTAATCAGGATGGGGAGGATGCTACATTGACCAACCACCAGCCCAATTTCTGGGAGATTCCAGGCATAATTGGAATATGGCATTCGTAATTCGGAGTACTGGGAGACCAATGGAGGAGTATGTAGCTCACTTTTGCTCTGAGAACAAAGCGTGCCCATGGGACTACAGTCATAGTGGCTTCCATGAGCCCTTGGTCAAGTCTATGCCATATTCATGAATTGACCCAGAAGATGCAGTATTGCAGACTGGAGCATTGCTATCCTTATAGACCCAGATGTGTGTTGAACGTTGCCCCGATGAATTGTTTTTATTGTGAAGGGTGAAGATCTAGTTTCTGATAATTGATGAAATCCCAGATCTTGTAGAACTCTGAAGCAACTCGTCAACACACCCACTCACAGAAGGGGTCACACCCTCGACCTCATCTTCACAGGAGGAGCAAACATACGCTTCAGCCACACTACCCAGTCCCCCTGGACGGACCACCACTGCGTCTAACTTCACATTCAACACCACCACCGCACACAAGTCCTCCCAACGCCCGCCACAACAGAACTGGAGCAAGGTCACAGAAGAACTCCTCAACACCACCCTGAGTCAAACCCCCCACGCCACCACGACTAACACCGCAGCCAGGGAATTTCACCGCTGGATCTCCGGCTGCGCGGACATGCTCGCACCACTCCGCCCCCCTGCCAAGCAACGACCGGTGAAGGCCGCCTGGTTCTCCACAGAACTCCAAGAAGCAGGACGCACCTGCAGACGCCTAGAAAAAACCTGGCGGAACCAGAAGCACGGAGCAACCACAAAAACGCCCTGAAGGAATACTACCAGCTCATAAGAAACTCCAAACGGACCTTCATGAAGGACAAAATCCAGACCAACGCAACCGATGCCAGAGAACTATTCAACGTCATACAACAGTTCGCAAGACCCGCCTGCGAAGCCACAGACGTCACACCCTCCCAGGAACTCTGCGACAACCTCAGCTCCTACTTCCATCGGAAGATCAAGGACCTCTACGACAACTTCAGCGAACCAGCCCCAGACACCACCCCTCAACCCACCACCACCGTCCAACCAACCATCACGTCTTGAGACCCCACCACCACCAAACTCATCACTGTAACCATGAAGAAAACCCACTCAGGAGCTCCTACGGACCCCTGCCCACCGCACATATTCTACAGAGCCGCTACCGCCATCGCACCCAAACTTGGTCGCGCCATCAACACCTCCCTCACATCCGGCATCTGCCCAGATGAATGGAAACGGGCGGAGGTGAAACACCTCCTCAAGAAACCAACGCCCGGCCCTATGGACCTGAAAAACTACCGGCCCATCTCTCTCCTCCCCTTTGCGGCCAAAGTCACCGAGAGACTCATAAACACCAAGCTGACCACCTTCGTTGAAGAAAACTCCATCCTAGACCCCTCCCAGTCCAGATTCCGCAGCACCCACAGCACCGAAACCGTCCTCCTAGCCGCCGCGGACGACATCCACAAGCTACTGGACCAAGGACACATGGCGGTCCTCATTCTGCTAGACCTCTCCGCAGCTTTTGACATTGTCTCACATTGCACTCACCCAGCCAGACTTCACGACGCCGGGATACAAGGATCTGCTCTCGACTGGATCAAATCCTTCCTCTCCGGCAGAACCCAGAGGATCAGACTCCCTCCCTTCCGCTCCGAACCCACGGACATCACCTGCGGAGTACCCCAGGGATCATCTCTCAGCCCCACGCTCTTCAACATCTACATGGCCCCCCTTGCCGCCATCGTCAGACAGCATGGGCTCAGCATCGTATCGTATGCCGACGACACACAGCTCATCCTCTCACTCACGAAGAACCCCGAAGACACCAGACTCGGCTTCCAGGAAGGAATGAAAGATGTGGCAGCGTGGATGAAGGACAGCTGTCTGAAGCTCAACTCAGAGAAGACCGAGGTCCTCATCCTCGGACCCGGCGCCACTGCCTGGGACAAAACACGGTGGCCATCCGCCCTCGGGAGCCCACCCTCCCCCACTGACCACGCACAGAACCTGGCATCATCCTCAACTCTGTCGCCGTCGCCTCCACCAGCTTCAACTGCCTTCGCATCCTCCATAAGATCTTCAAATGTATCCCCCCAGACTGCAGAAAGACCATCACCCATGCACTCATAACCAGCAGACTTGACTACTGCAACGCCCTATGCGCAGGAATCAACAGAACTCTGTTACACAGACTCCAAACCATCTAGAACGCCGCGGCCAGGCTCGTCCTTGGTACTCTGCGGCGAGAGCACATGACCCAACACCTACGTGACCTCCACTGGCTCCCCGTCGAAAAGAGAGTCACTTTCAAACTCCTCACCCACGTCTACAAAGCCCTCAACAACATCGGACCCAAATACCTCAACGAGAGATTCTCCTTCCATGCACCCAAGAGAAACCTTCACTCTGCCGACCTCGTCCTGGCAGAAGTCCCCCACATCCGCAGAAACAAAACCGGAGGTAGAGCCTTCTCCTACATCACAGCAAAGACCTGGAACGAGCTCCCGGTGAACATCAGATGCTCCCCGACCCTGAACACCTTCAGGAGGCAACTCAAGACCTGGCTCTTCGTCTGATCCGGAGCCGCCTCCCCCCCTAAGCGCCTTAAGACCCTCACGGGTGAGTAGCGCGTTATATAAACCCCTGATTGATTGATTGATTGATTGATTGATTGATTGATTGATCACCAGTAGCACATCATCCTGCACCTTTGGAAAAGAGGAAGCAGACAACAACCAATCATCGAGGTAGGGAAAAATGGAACCTCCATTTAACTCTGTTTACGAAATTACAGGAGCAAGTACCTTTATAAAGATCCTGAACGAAGCTGACAAACCAAATGGGAGGTCTTGGAACTGGATTTAATGCTTTCCCACTGTAAGCCAAATGTATTTTTGACTGGACTGAAAATATGCATTCTGCAGATACATGGACATCAGATAGTCGTCCTGTGAAAACAAAGGGATGATAGACTGAATAGAAATCATTCTAAAAGTCTCTATAGATCAGTGCTTAATTTGAGCCAGTGGTCTCTGGTGCTCAGCATCTGCACTTAACTGTCAACACTGGTGCTTGTGACAGTCTGGCACAAGGTGGCACTGTCTGGCTAATTTAGAGATGACCTCAACAGTTAATTATTAATTCAATACACATTAAAAATGGCTATTACCTGCTTCCCAAGTCATTCTTATAGCTTTGCGGGCATGAAATAGTAAGATTTGTCAAACTTGTAGGAGTGTGATGGTGAATAGTTGTGCCACTATCATTGTCAGAAAAGCAAGGGCAATGTGGGGTGAAAGCTGCAGTGGCCTCTTGACAAAAGTCATAGCGCTTAATTTTTTTAAACAAATTAATCATTGCTATTGATACATACTTGTTGAGACTTTAATTCTAAAACTGGCCTCACCTTTAAATTTACCTTGGGAACCATGAACATGATGAAATAAAATAGGGGTTTCATTTGCTCCATAGGAACTCGTATTATTGTCCTTCTCTGAAGAAGCTGTTAAAGTTCCTCCAGGATTTCTTGTGTGTTCTCCATCTCTTGATAATGGTGTAGGCTGGAACCCTTGTGGGGGAGACAGTTTTAATGGAATTCTGTAACCATTCTTCACAACATCCAGCACCCAATGATCCTAAATGCAAGTTGCCAATCAATGATAGAAATGATGCAACCATGCTACAACCTTCAGTTAGTCATTTTTCTGGTTTATTTTGGAGATTGCCGGAGACAGGTCGGGATTCCTGACCAAACCCGGGCCCTGACCACAGTCCCAGTCATTAAAGTGCTGTCTGCTTTGTGATAGATGTGCTGTGTCCTTGGCAAAAAATAATTTCTTGTTGGAACCCAATTTAAAAGATGCGAAACATTTTTGTTCCTCGGTTGCATTTTGGACCATATCAAGTTCAATTTTGAACCAGTGAAAGGTAGTTTCTGGACTAGAGATCTTTAGCTTGATTCCAGTTTCCATGATTGCATCCATAAAAGTCAACATCCTACTATTGTAGTACCACCTGCAGCTGTCTGACAAAAACTTGGATAGAATTTCCATATTGACTAATATCACTGTGGGATCCTCATTATCATGAATATGATCATATAATACCTGAAAATCTTTTAACAAAACCTGCATTGCATAAATTAGCTACTATCACAAAATTAACAGCTGAACAGGATCTTTTTACCGGATTCTCCACTTTTTCATCCACAACATCAGATACTGTAGCTTCTTCTAAAGCTCAATTGGATGTAGATGCTACTGATGCCAAGATTGTAATCCCTTTAGATATTTGTGGAAAATCTGAATAGAAACCTGCTAACACACATCTCTTGTTCAAAAGATAAGGAATTTTACCCTTCTTGCATTTTTTGTTAATGATGTCATTCAAAGGCAGGCCATACATATCATCAAGGTTTTTGGGTCAAACCCAAGAGATTCTCCAATGTGAACAAATAAGTCACAAAGCTGAGGACCCTGGATGTGTTTCCCTTTTTGATCCTTCCCAAGGTCACCATTATCCTCCCTCCCAAATTTAGCTTTATGCTCAGCAAGAGCAGAATCAACAGCTTTGCTTATCATGGACTGTAAATCAGTCCTAGAAATTTAGAGGAATTCATCCTCGTCGATTTGTGGCTCCATTGTGATGTGGCTTTGATATCACCTTGGAGCCCTCCATATCGAGTCAGGAAATAGACATGTTAGTCCAGAGTCTTTCTTAATTTATCATTGCCTGGAAACAGAATCTCGTTAATAGCAAGATTCTGTCCAACATCAAATAATGCAAACACAACAAGATGATGGATGGAGTGCTGAAACTTGTTAACCACTCACCCCCAGACAATAGATCTGGGGTGAATCCCTCGTTCTTTTGCTCACTATGCCCCCCCCCCAGTTTGCCGCAGGAACAACAAATAATGTGCAGCCTTCTGGTCAGTGTTTTAATTGAAAATATAGAAGGGCAGGTGCTCATTCTCTTGAGTACCTGTATGCTCTTGAGAAGTGCCAGTAATCTCCCATTAAATGTATTGTAGCAGTCCTGAAAAGTGCCAGTACTCTCCCCTTTAAATGAAAGAAGTGCAGGTAGGTACTCAGTGCCAGACAGTACCTGCCCATTTAAAGCACTGCCTCTGGTGCTTTATATCAGGGGCAAAACTAGACCCAAACTTTGAGGTGGGGGGCTAAGGCTCACAGCCAGGGCTGGCTTGAACGCTTGTGGCGTCCATTACGACAGTCTTTTTTGGCGCTCTTGTCCCCCCCATAAATCCTCCTTCTCCATGAATTCCCTCATTACCACTCTCTAACAGTGCACCTTATCCCTCCATAGCATCTCTCTGACACATATTTCATTTTATCATAGTGCACATTAATTCTCCATGCTACTTTACAATGAGCCAAAGCTGCAACTAGACAAACATTTGAACTCTCACTAGTAGGAACATTATTCACCAGGGTTATCTTAGTATTGTTATTGTTGCCTGAAAACTACTTGATGCACGAGGAAGTTCAAATGCTTTTAAACCAAAAGTTATTTGTAAACACAGCACCCCCCACCAAAGTCAATGCCTAGCGTGGCTGCACCAGTCGAACCGCCCTAAGGCTAGTCCTGCTCCCAGCATTGGGGCAGGACAAGCATTTCCCTAAATGGGGTGAGAGCTAGCCTCATACCCATTATATGAGAAAAAGATCTATGTAAGTGGTGGAGTGTAATAATCATCTTAAATTCCAGCAAGCAAAATAAGTTAACAGATTTCTAGTTGATGATTTAAATGAGAGTAGACATATACCCTGAGATTTTTTTAACCTTTTGGCGTCAAATTTTCTAAAACACCACAGACTCTTATGGTCATTCCTGAAATATTCCAGTACTTTCATGGTGCACCAGGGATTAGATCAAATTTTTTTCAAATGTCTTAAGTCAGAAATTACTTCCACTATACCAAGGTCATAATTTTTCCATGGGTGAGCCCCTTATAGAAAGGAGTACATTCAATATGACAGTGCCAGGATTTTAATAAGAATACTTCAGCCACAACCATGGGTACCTCTAAAAATTCCCTCCGGTATACAAGGGTCAACATGTTGCCCTTGACACCCCCTATATTAAATGAGTACAGTGAATCTTATGGCAAGTGTTATCTCAAATATCAGTTCCAACATATGCATCCACTCATATGCTAAGAATTAGGTGTGGTGGCGCGTGCTCTGCGTCCCTGCCACTGGATATGACTGGGCTAGGAACATTCTCAGTTGGACAGTTCAAGTCCCCTCAGCCAATGATGGTGTCTTAATAGAAGCATGCTTAGCCTGCAGTTTGCCTTAGGCAACACCTCCCATTCATATTTTGTCCGTGCCCTTGTTCATAAGTAAAGAATAACCTCCAGTATGCTAGGCCAGCAGCACACTTGCATGCACAACACATATACACTGACACACACACACATTCTCTCACACAAACATTCTCACTATATCTCTTGCACTCTTTCGTACATTTATACTCTGTTACACTCCCACATAGACACACTGACACTCACAAACTTCCATTAGTCAGTCTGCTTTCATTGTTTTAGAAACGCTTACAGTGCTGATTTTGCTATACCTGCCTTGCATATTAGTGAAGCTTAATAAAAACATATTCTCTATACGCTATTCAAAAATAATACATTGCCTTGTCAATGTTTGTCACAAGTATGATGTTGATGAAAAGTACACTGCCTTAAAATAGCTGTATGGGGCTTATGTTTGGTTTCACGTGTGGATCAAGCAGTTACATTATTGGAAATGATTTAATCCACACTCTAACGTAATATCACAACATCCAACTGATCTTATGAAATGCTTGACTTCTTTGTCAACCATGGATTTTATTCAGTAACAATTAGCATTTTGGGTTTTTGGAGACCCAACTTACATTGTAAAAAAAAAATACGAGCCCCGGAATGAGGCATTGTGGTGAATGGAAAGCCAGGAATGGCTGAAGGTGTCACAGTATCCTCAATCCATCACCATACCCCAAAGCCTCAACCATAGTCTCCCTCCTCACCCCATCTCAAATTTTCAGTCCACTCTCCTCTCTTGCACCAGCCCCGTTGTTGCAGATGGAATTAAGTAGGTATCTAGAGCTAGAGAAAGAGCAGGTATTCTGTGGGTGCCTTTGTAGAAATATGTGTATATTCATGAGAGTTGTGTAATTTGTATATGAGTAAGAGGTGTGCTCAAGTAAGTGCTGGGTGATGGTGAACAGTGTGAATGAGTGCAGCGTCAGTGGTGTGGGATGAAAAATGTGCCAATGTGAGTGTTAGGTGAGCTGCATGAATGCAATGTGAGAGGAGGGCCCATGTGAGTGTTGGGTGACAGGAGTGCGTGCAGAGTGAGAGGAGTGAGTGCAGGGTGATGTGAGTGGTGTAAATGCAGGGTGAGTGGTGTGCCTGTGTGTGGTGCCATGTTATCAGTGAGAGTGAAGGGTGATCTGTGAGAGTGACTGGTGAGTGCATGCTGAGAGGAGCTAGTGCAAGGGGGGTGGTGTGTCCTTATGAATTCTGGCAGACTCTTGTCCCTGTGTGCGGCAGGATGAACAGAGTGCCTGTATGAATGCAAGCTGAGAGGTTTGTCTGTGTGAGTGCAGGGTGATGGGAGAAAGTGCCGGATTAGTGGTATGATTCCAGGATGAGTGCTGTGCTTGTTTGTGTGATGTGAGTGCAGGGCAAGAGCTGTGCCCATATTAATGAAGGGTGAGCTGTGTGTGTGACAAGAGTGCCCATGTGAGTGCACAGTTAGCAATGTGACAGTGGGAGAGTAGGGTGAGAGGAGTGACTGCAGGGTGAGTAATGTGACATGAGTTTGGGTGTGGGTAAAAGTGCAGAGTGGGAGGAATAAATGCATGGCAGGTGATGTGCGTGTTTGAGTAAGATTGCAGAGTGAGCAGTGAGAGTGACAGGTGAGTGAAGTGTCGAATGAATGCAGAGTGAGTAGTGTGCTTGTGTAAGTGCAGGGTGAAAAGCGTGAGTGCATGGTGAGTGCAGTGTGATCACTGAGTGCAGGGTGAGCGGTGTGCTCATGTGACTACAGGGTAAGTGGATGGAGAACATGTGAGTTCTTGGCAAGGGGCATAAATGCAGTGTGGTTGCTGTGAGTGCAGGGTAAACAGTGTGCTCATGTGACCACAGGGTAAGCGGAGGGAGAAAGTGTTAGTTCTTGGCAAGCGGCACAAGTGCAGTGTAGTTGCTGTGAGTGCAGGGTAAGTGGTGTGCTCAAGAGAAGGATGAACTGTGTGAGTGCAGGGTAACAGCGTAAGTGCAATTTGAGTGCTGTGAGTGTAGGGTGAGCGTTGAAAGTGATAAGTGAGTGGAGTGTCATGTGCGTCCAGGGTTAGCGGTGTGCTTGCGTGAGTTCAGAGTAGGAGAAGGGTGAATGGTGTGAGTGCATGGAGAGCAGTGTGAGTGCAGTGTGATCGCTGTGAGTGCAAGGTGAACATGAAAGTGAAGGGTGAGAGTTGAGAATGAGGAGGGAGTTGTCTGAATGCAGGATGTATTCCCAGGCACCTGGAGTAACTCAGCATTGCATTGACGGCTGGGGTAGGGTTTCAGATATAAGTTAAACTATTGCAATTATGGCATCAATCAGGGATGGAGGGTGGAGGAAATAGATAATGTGTTAAACTTTAAGTCTCCTGATTAGGGTTGCCAGCTGATCGGATTTATATCAGCACCACAGGTATGTTGCTGTCCCAGCCAGTACACACAGTTCTTCATGTCTAGCAACAAAATCCGATACAGCAACACCTCGGAACTCACCTGGTCAGACCACTTCACCCTCACAGAACCTTCCTGCACCACTTCCAACTGCCACAGCACCCCCTACAGCAGCTGCATCAAGGTCACTCAGCAAGAATGGACCGACGCCTTCAGCATCACACAGCCCAACATCACCACCAATCTGGACCAGGCATTAGAGAATTTCAAAGCCTGGATCACCAGCGTCGCTGACCCGTCACTCCCATCAAACCAGCCAGAAAGCACAGACCCAACAAATGAGCCAGCTAGTACACTCCTGAACTCAGCATGTTGAAGCGCAGGTGCTAGCAACTGGAGAGAAAATGGCACACTATAGGAACCACACCGACCAAGCCACCTTCAAATAAGCCCTCAACGACTACCACCACCAGCTCAAAGCTGCAAAAAGGAGGTCCTGACCAGTGCCAACCAAGCAAAGGAACTCTTCACCCTCGTCAGAGTTCACCTGCCTGTCAGCCACTGAAAACTCAATGCTCTCCTCACAGGAATTTGCGAGGCCCTGGCCGACCACTTCCACAAGATAGCAACATCTATAGAAATTTTGATCCTCAACCCTCCTCAGCATCCTATCAACCACCACTGCCGACCACCCGGTGACCGCATGGGAAAAGCTCAGCACACCTAAGTCAACCACCATTTAGAACTCCATCCACTCTGGAGCACCCACCGACCCATGCCCCCACCAGCTTTTCAAACCTCAGAAGAGACGAGATCAGCCACCAGCTTACCACCATCCTCAATGAATCCATAACTACAGCCACCTTTCCCAACACCTTGAAACACGTAGAGGTGAGTCCCCTCCTGAAACTTTTGGCAGATCCCAGCAAGCTCCAGAACTATTGTCCCATTTCTCAGCTCCCGTTCCCTGCCAAAGTCCTGGAGAAGGCCACCAACCTTCAACTCACCAATCACCTGGAGAGAAACAACCTACTGGACCCTTCCCAATCAGATTTCAGGGCCAACCACAGCAATGAGACAGCCCTGATCGTTGCAACAAACGACATTTGTACTCTACTTGACAGAGGAGAATCAGCTGCCCTGATCCTGCTTGGCCTCTTTGCAGCCTTCGACACCATTTTACACCACACACTCATCGACTGACTACGCCAGATTGGAATCACAGACGATGCTCACCTGGATGCCATCCATTCTCACAGGGTGCACCCAGAGTGTCCACCTCCCTCCCTTCACCTCACAACTCAAGCACACCATCTGCGTCGTACCCCAAAGCTCATCCTTCAGTCCTACACTCTTCAACATCTGCATGACAACACTCACAGAAATGGTCAGATCTCACTACATCAACATCTCCTACGCCAACGATACCCAGCTCGCCTGAAGACCAACTTCCACCACTGTAGGAAGAACATCTCAGCCAGCATGAAGTACAACTGCCTGAAGCTCAACATGGACAAAACTGAAGTTCTGATCTTCGGCAGACACACCGCCCTCTGAAATAACTTTCAGTGGCCGGCGGAGCTTGTTCCCACCCCCACACCAAAAGATTGCACCCAAAACATCGGCATCATCCTGGACAGAGAACTCCCCATGAAATGTCGGGCCAACGCTGTCTCCTCAGCCTGTTTCCACAAGCTCCGCAGGGTTTTCAAGTGGCTCCCCATCAGCACCAGGAAAATGGTGACGCACCAGCCGACTGGACTACGGCAAAGCACTCTATGCAGACGATCTAGAACGCAGCTGCCAAACTGATTCTCAACCTGCCCAAGAGGGCCCACATCACCGAGCAGCTGAAAGATCTCCACTGGCTTCCCGTCCAGAAGAGATACCAATTCAAGATTCTGACCCACCCCTCCAAAGACCTCCACAACCAAGGACCCACCTACTTGAACCACTGACTGCATTTCGACCGACCTCCCCGAAATCTCTGCTCCGCACACCTCGCCCTTGCCCAGATACCACACATCCACTGCTACTGCTCCAGAGGATGTTCCTTTTCTCACCTTTCTGCCAAAGCCTAAAATACCATCCCACTCCACCTTGGAACCGCACCCTCACTGACCTACTTCAGGAACAGACTCAAGACCTGGCTTTTCGACTGATTACCTCAGCACAGGGCCTGGATACCCTCTAGGGCAGTGGTTCCCAAACTGGGGTCCGGGGACCCCCAGGGGTCCGTGACCAGTGGTCGAAGTGGGGAAAAAAAAGTAGGGGAACTGTGGGCGGAGAATGAGAGGGCAGGAATAAACCGAAGATTGGATCAGTGGGCGGAGTCGGAGGTGTGGCTAGAAATAGCAAAACATATCAATTTTTAGTACGTTTGGCATTTCACTGACCAGTTACAGCTTATAATGTTATTTAATTCAAACAATGGATAAACATGTTTATTTGAGGTTTAATATACAAGTTGTTTACATTTAATACATTTACAATCTGGGACATGTTTCCAATCACAGAATGTTCCAAATACGCTTATAAGTGGAATCATAAGACATGTGTGTCCGAGCCATGCAGTTTCTTTCATCGGCACTTCTCCTCCCTTTTTCTAACCATTTCTGAACATAAAATTCAGGTTTAAATTCTATGACAGGAGACCCCACGATTTTTCTGAACATTATAGAAGACAGACGATTGATTGATATTCTGTTCCGCAGTGGTGTGAGCACCTCATTCATTACACTAAAGCCCCGTTCACATTCAGCAGTGGAAGTGCAAAAGGTGTCTATAATGTGCACTAATCGTTTCAGGCTTCCAGGGATGCAATTTGTATTTTGTTTGTACTCTCTGAAACCAAGGATGTACTGCCTAGTATCAAATACCTGCAACCTGCTACAATGGTTTAGTAATTCTGCCTCACCATATAAGATGTCTACTGGATCTGGCCAATAAACTGGTTGTAATTCTCTGTACCAACTCTTTGTATTCAATTTCGTCATTGTTTGTGGTTGTGCATCTAGAAACATTTGATGCATTAGTCATTGTCATCTTTTTTTGCAGGTTATTTGCTAAGCTCCTAAAGAACTGTGCCCTTTTGATGCTAACACAGCCTTTGTTCTGTTGCAGTCCTACACCAGCAAACTGCATCCGTTCAGCAGCATTTAATGCGGTTGTCGCAAAGGGCCCAGGTGAACCAGCCATTGATTCAAGCACTAAAATCTGCATCGGTATTGAACGATCCACCTAATATATGGTCATATCACGCCGCAGCAGCCTTCTGGATAGGTCACCCAGCTGGAACTTTGCATTGTGCATGTACCATGTTGCAAAGTGCAAGCATGAGGCAAGGCCCTTGTAAACATTCCCCTTAGTCTGGTGTGCATGCAAATCCTGCATTGCCAATCCCTAGTGAGTTGCATTAGTACTGCTGGAACAAGGCAAATGGAAGCACCAATGGGTGAGGCGGACTGGCCTCAAGGGTCCTGTGAGCTCAGTGGCAAAGTCACTGCTGCTCTAGGGTGTGCTGCTTTGTAGGCCTGCCCGCAAGACTGGAGGTGACCTTCAGTATAGATTGTGGTGGACAGGGCTTCAAGGTTAACCAACACTGGCCACCGGTAAGGTCCACCTGCTGGTGCTAAGAGACCAGGGCTTCTAAGTTCTAGTAGGGCCTTCTAAGGTCTAGTAGGGGAATGTGCTCCCTCAGGAGAGTGGTCTGATGAACTAGTCATGAAGGCTGAATCACGTTTCCCAGTTCCAAATTCTGTAGCTCTGGCCATAGTGCCACATCCTATCCCCCGAAGACCCTTCTGTCCCACTAAGTGAAACTTACACTGTCTTCAGCTGCAACCCAATTCTGCCCCGTTATAAACACCTGGATGTGACTCAGATGTGAAAATGCAAACACTCATAGGGAATGCAGCATTATGTAAAGCATGCGAAATATAATCAGGAACGACATGTTACCTTAACACTTTTACTCTCATTGTTCAGAAATCAATGAGTATTTTTTTGTCTCAAACATTGAGGACATGAATACAGGGCTCCTCCTGTACACATGTGTTAAGCAGGGCTCAGAAGAGAAAGGGCCTCTTCAAGAGAATCTGATCTGACTCACGGAAATCCACAAGGGCTCCTTTATATTCATGTCAGCTAGCTAGCAGCTCAAACATAGTATAGTACATATGTATTCAAGTGTCCTGCAAAGGATACCTTTTGAATTGTCCTGCTTGGCCAACTCTTCTACTCACAAAAAACAAGAGTGATATTGGCGTTTCAGCGCAAAGCGCTGTCGATGGGCGTGAGATTTTGTAGGAGAGTAGATTTGAGAAGGGGACTTGAAGCCCCGCCCCTCATTTTTATTGGTTGGCGTCACCGTTTATGCTAAACGGTGGCCTGCCATTGGAAATTAGGGTTTTTTGTTGACGCCCTTTGGCCTCCGATTCGGACTGGGTCGCCTGCTTTGCTGCTGTCGCAAAGCACTTTCTTATCTTTATGGGGCCATGTGTTTCTAGATAGAAGCATGTGGCCCTATAAAGACAAGAGATCGATGCTTGTTTTCTTAACCATGGTGGTTTGGAGTAATCAGCCTGAAGGTGATGATAGGTCGTTACTTGGGAAGATGAGAGGCTTTGCGTTGTAACTAACTTGTAACACTGAACAAAACTGTTGAATATTAGAGAAACCACGAAGCAGGTTGTTGTTTTACAGCGCGTTCATTCCCACAGTGATGCAGGACGCCGAAGTTGCTTTAGATGACTCGTATGCAGGGCCGGCTTTAGGGCAGTGCGACTGGTGCGGCTGCACTGGACGCTGACCTGTGGAGGGGGCGCCGACCTCTATGTTTAGCAATAGTTTAGGTGTCCCCTCACGTTTAGCAACACCCCCCTTATGACCTACGCAGACTAACACGAAACCCTAATGTATTTCTGCACAGAAACCTTCATGCACCCTGCGTGCAGAACGCCAGCATTTGTCACCCATGAACACAGCTGAACAGAGGCGCAGGCACGTACAGTCCAACCCGGAGTGTCTCATATGAGGAGTATTCAAGTATACGTGCAGTACCAGATAAAGCTCAAGGGGTATTCAAGATAGACAGAAGGCTGTATGGATGAATAGATGTAGGTTTCATGTACACTTTATGCACAGGAAATAGAATTCGAAGTAGAGAACAGAGCAGAATGCTGGCACCCATACAGTCATTGGCCTCTCCTTGGTACGTCCATTCACATCTAGTAGTCAAAGGCCATAAAGTGGAGGAATTTTTTTTTTAGAACTGGGGGAAAAAACAGTCACCATGAACAGCAGGTGCTAGCCTTGGGCTATCTTGTAGTTTATGTTTCTATCACCTGGTCCTGTTTGATTCTCACTCGATACTCTCTCTCATTCTTGAGGGCTTCCCACGTGATTACTGGCAAATCTGAACTTCCGTTTAAGATTACTTTGTTAGGTGTGGCGAATCGGAGTGTCCAAAGGATTACTGAGTGATATGAACTTTAGAAAAAGAAAATAACTCAGTTGTTTTTTAAAATGTTGCCCATGTCATCCTGTTTCAGTAATGACTCACTACCAAGCAATATGTAATCTGGGAAAGGTTGAAACTGGTCCTTGAGCAAGAGGGATGGAATCCAAAGATTGGGACAAGGAAGACTTGGAGTAATGCAGATTTTCATTCCTGCATTGGGGAGCTGGTACATTTAATACTCAACTGAGCCCATTTGCTGAGGAACTCGCATTCAAAGCGGAGAATGAGTAGAATATCAATGCCCATTCCATCCATGGCCTCTTATAGTAGAAATCCCTTGCACAGCGTGATAGAAGGCTTTGCTGCAAGCTGAAATTTCAGGGACCCTAATAGATTTCCCTTGGCTCCAGGCTGCAAAGAAAATAGACTGGTGCCTCATAACTCCTCCATCAAATCTGACATAAAGTACACATCATTTGCGTTGGACAGTCCTGTCAGATAATGGAATGGTTGTTGGTGAGTTCCTCTCGGCCTACCCTCCTGGTTAACACACAACTGTAAACATATGGCTTGGAATACTAATGGCTTCCCCACCATATAAACATATATACCAAAATAGAAAAATTACAAGTAAATTACCCACAGCAATCTTAAACAAGCATTTGCAACGCAAAAGGTCTCGCATTTACGCGAGTGTAAGCTATTGGCATTGTAAATGACAATGCTTTTTATTTATGTTTCAAAAACAAACATAAATAAAAGGCATTTTCATTTACAATGTCAATAGCTAAAACTCGTATAAATGCGAGACCTGTTGCATTGCAAATGCTTGTTTTTTCCTGGTGGCGACCGTCAGTCTGCGTGAGCCCGAAAATAAAGGGCAGGGGAGGTCAAGGGCGAGGACACCAAAGTATCCTGACGTGACCATTGTATTGGTCATAGTGGGTGCAGGCAAGTAGCGGCCCCACCAAATGAGGTGTGAATCACGGCAGCAGCAGGGCCATCAGAGGTAGCTGTTTTCGTGCTAACCTAAGACTGATGGCCCTTTCGGTGATGTTTTGCAGGCCCCTAGACACACAGGGGAAGGGGTAGGAGGTCGTGGGCACATGCAGAGGCCTTCCTCGATGTGCACCACACAGGCTGAAAGATAAAGTTGCAATTTTAAAAGTAGGGCTATTCCTGCAGTCCTGGGACGCTTTTTTAAAACAAAGAAGTAGGGGAACGGACTGAAATAATTTTTAAAAGTAGGGGCACGCCGTGCCCTTCCGTTCCCGTCCACTTCTAACACTGTCTGTGACACATTCCCAGAGGGTCCGCAGGCAGCAGTTTTAAATGCAATGCAAAGTTCCTTGTATAAACAGCAGTTTTTGGGCACCAATAAAAGTGTCAAGATAACTCCGATGATTAATGTACCTGCTGGAGAGAGATGGGGGTTTGTCCAGTGGCAGCTTTAAGTCATCTTAGGAAGCCCAGATGGTTAATATGCCTGCTGCAAAAAATGTCTACCATGCATTAAAAAAAAAAAACAGTATTTTGTTTTGTGCATATAGCTCAGTCAGTTCCTGCTTTTGCCACAGAGACTCTTTTGTTATTATGCAGTTCAAAAGTTCCAATCGCATTTAGCACAGTGAGCTATGAACTGACTTTAAAGAGCTGAAAGCAAACTGCATGGTACAAGTTAGTAAGTTATGCTTTTTCCCAGTCTTTCATTATCCCGATGCTGCTAAAAAGGTTTGTTTGGGTAGAAATAAATCCTTATTATTAAAGTCAATGCTAACCCCAGTGTTATGTTCTGAATCCCGAGTTTGTGCTCCCCAGACCAAGCACTCTTAAAAAACGCCTACCAGTATGGATGACTTGTGAATACTATATCTTGTAGTCCCCTTTGCCTTATGTAACATTTTCTAGTCACTGATTTACAGACGTATGATTCATTGTCTCTGTATGTGTGTGATGTAAAGTGCTCTGACACCCTACAGTGGTATGAGAGTTGCTATAAAACAAATTAAATACATGTGATAGTGGGGCTATGGAGAGATGAGAGGCACTGTTGGAGGATAGTAGTGAGGAAATCAATGAAGATTGACAAAAGATTGTTGTATGCTGGTGCATAGTAAGGTCATTATTTCAATTCAATATATAATGACAAATGTGTTGTAAAATGCACCATTTTCCCCCAAATTTTCTTGGGGGAGTGGCCCCCAATGCCCCCTTTGTAGTGGTCAGACTCACTCGCTGCACTTGGTGTGCACTGTATGGGGACTAGTCTGACAACATTTGCCAGAGCAGCTTTAAGTTTCCAGTCCAGCCTTGGCAGGAGCAGGAGACTCAGGCTGTGAAATAAAACCAAACAATGAAAAGTTAGTCGCGAGATGCAGCACCAACCTTCCCATTAGGATTTTTCTATTTTTGCAAATATTTTAATATAAAAATACTAAAATCTTTAGTAATTTAAGTCTAGTCTTTGTTTGATGTGCATACGTGTGTGTTTTTATTTTCTTCGAATTCCAGTTTTAATGTTTGACATTTAAATCATACAAATTGCCTGGGGGTCCCCGGCTGCCAGTAGTGACTCAATGGGGGTCCTTAGGAGTGAAAAGTTTGGGAACCACTGCTCTAGGGTGATAAGCCGTGCTCTGCAAGTGCAACTTGATTGATTGAAAAATAAGCAAAATCACCTAAAGTCACTGGGCCCGATTCACAAAAGTAATCTTAGACAAAATCATAACTTTACGACTTTCGGTATTCACAAAGAGCATTTAGGAGTAGTAAGGTTAGGAATTTGTCTCAAGTAAACTTAAGTTTTGGTCTTAAGTTAAACTTAAGACCAAAATTTAAGTTTAACTGAGACAAAATCCTAACTTTACGGCTTTCGGTATTCACAAAGGGTATTTAGAAGTAGTAAATGTAGGATTTTGTCTCAGATTACTTTTGGGCCCTATATTTCTAGTACTTATTTGTGCATACTTCAAATAGCAAATATAAATGGCACCTTTAAATGTGTTCTAGTGCTGCATTAATGATCCATGACTAATAATTAAAGGAAACAAAGACAGAAAAGTCATGTTACAAATGATTTTATTTACAGCCCTATTTAGTGACAAGGCTAGGCCTTTACAGCCTCTTTAAACAACAACAAATGGCCAGTATTTTTCTCTAGGAAAGGTGGCATCCTTTCGGCGAGATGCCTTTTCACAAAATGATTCTCCCACTGTGGCTGTAAAAATAAAATAGAAATGTAAGGAATAGGCAGAGTGCGGACCCAGGGGGTACTGGAACCAGTGAGCATCACACAAGCATTGGTTAATTCAGCACAACGAATGTGAATTTGCTGTGCTGCGCCAGGCAGAAGTAATGAAGCAGACTCAAGTCTGGTTGCTATGGAAACCTCAGCCCGGGCCCTAATAACTATGTATGTTCTGAATGGGCTGCCTGGGACATTTGTTCTGGGACATTGCTGAGGACCACTAGTAGGTTGGGGATGTCATTTACCCTCAGATTCCAGGCTCGATCAGAAGTCAGTTGTGCAGTCTGGTCCGGTCAGGTTCCTGTGCACTAGCTGCGCATTTTATAGCGAGCAGCAGTAGCATCTGTGAACTCAGCTCTGCAAGCAGTACCACTGAATGAGCACCTTGTACTTTGCTTCCTGTTGCACTCTACCACTTAACGCCAGACTGTACTATTAGTACATCCGGGCCACAGGCATCTAACGAAAGTTGCATAGTTCACAGGCAGGGCCGGACTGGGTACCAAAACCGGCCCTGGCAAAGTGCTCGGCTGCCCCCTCTCCTCCCTTGTGGGGGGGTTGGGGGTGCCGCCAAGCTCTTTGCCCGTGCCGGTTTTCGGACGATTTTGTTACAGGGCCGATTTTGCCTATGCTGCATAAACTGCCCTGTAACAAAAACGGACCCTAGGGGCCCAAAACCGGCCCCCACCCGTGCGGCGCACCGGGGGATTGCCCGGTGCCCGCT
This sequence comes from Triturus cristatus, assembly GCF_964204655.1. NCBI lineage: Eukaryota > Metazoa > Chordata > Amphibia > Caudata > Salamandridae > Triturus > Triturus cristatus. The sequence continues at coordinate 527,295,196 of NC_140592.1, forward strand.
ACCGCCAGTCCGGCCCTGTTCACAGGCTATCCTCTACCGGGCCTGACAGCTATGAAGAGAGTTACCGCTGACCGGCAGGCGCAGCCGACCCTAGAGGGAGGGTGGCTAACCCCCCCCCACGTGGGCAGCAGACAAAGGGCAGAGCAGCAAAGGGGCACGAGATCACGTCACAGAAAAGTCCAGTGAGTGACCAGGAAGTTTGGGTACTAAGAGCCCAATCAAGAAAGAGGGGCGTGGCCAAAGGAACTGCCTAAAACGCAAAATTTACTATCATTGTCCAAGTCCTCAATGGTCCAGGCAGTGAGATTAGAAACGGGAATGACATCATGGGGTATAACAGCATGTATGGTGCTATTAAGATTTTGGCAGCGCCTGGGCAGTGGAGAAGAACATAAAATCTCGCAGTGGTGTAGAAACGGGATACTGAAGAGCGAGCTAAAGTGGGCAAAAAGGATAAGAAAAACTATAACTAAAGCTTGTAGAATTATGAGGATCTAGCTGTGCCAACAGACTTAACAAATTGAAGTTGTTAAGAGGGAACGTAGGGCCCAGGGGAGAGAAATCTCTCAAGCCCAGGACCAAGATTATCTCTTGGGGAAAAAAATCTGTACATTTTATGGCTAACACGTGGCAAAATGAACATTTCCCTTATATTGATAGACTACCGTGTTGTTGGATAAGAAGAGAATTACTAAAGGTTAAGAATTGATGTTAACACTTGTTATGCTAACAACGAGATAAAAAGAGCAATGATTGACAGCAGGGGGAAATGTGTTTTTATTCTGGGAACAAAGTGTGACATTTTACATATTTCATTGGACTGTCAGAAGGTCATGGATATACGGAAAGTGTTTTTATGACCAATTTTTTAAAAATATGGTATTAAAAAAAGAGCACAAGCAGTAGATCTAACTGAAATGAGTAATTTCGATATAGCTTGCGCTTTGGTGATGTTCATCCAAAAAGTTAAAGAAACCCCTTAAATCTAGGCCAAATAACTTTTGACTTTTGTTTTTAATTGAACTGAACTGATTATCAAAACTTTCAGACAACTTAGAAGTGATTCTGGGAGATTTCAACCTACAATCGGATGGGACCCTACACAGACCATTAGCACATGAATTCCTCGGTAGCAGATTACCTAACCAAATGCAATCAGGCTGCAAGATTAACAATGTGCATGATGTATGGAGGTTATGGAATCCATCGGGCAGCAGCTATACATTTTACTCTCTACCTCACCATTCCTTCTCCATGATTGATTATATTATGGTCAGTAAACAACTACTGCCTATGTCCCTCAATCCCAAAATAGAACCAATAGTAATTTCTGATCATGCCTACACCTTGAAATTAGCAATCCCTCCCCTACCCCAAACAATGGTGCCTCACTAACAATCTTTTTAAAGATGACACTAAAGGAAAGATTGCTGTAGCGATTTTTTTTTGCGGATTTATATAGCGCAAACTCAACCCGAAGGTATTGGAGTGCTTTAGATGAGCACCAGTTGCGATACACAAGGGCACAGCGATTGGCCAGACCCTGAACAAAAATGCTCCTGAAGATACCTCTGCCACTACGAGATATGACACTCTGAAGGCCTTCCTCAGAGGACTCCTGATAAGCCTAATCTCTATCAAAAATAAGTCCCTAGCCAAACAATTAACAAATATAGAATCAGAAATAAAAATATTAAAAGATAAAATCAGACACTAAGTGAGCTTCTGAACTAAGTAAATGATGTAATTTGCAATACTGGTATAACAAAATACTGAGTAACAGGGCCCAGAAGTGGGTAGAGATCTGTTGCTGGGAATATGTTTTCTAGAAACAGAGCTGGGAAAACTCTGCGAAAATACCTGAAATATACTAAGAATAGAGTCATTATATCCACTATTAGGAACAACTCTGAGAATATTATCACATCGTCCCAGGGCGTTCTTGATATGTTTCAGGCCTTCTACACTGACCTTTATAACTCTCACAAACGGGTGTCCTTAAATATGTGCAATGAATATTTGAACTCCTGTGTTCACCCGCACGTATCCCTTAATGTGCCCATAGAGAGAGAGAGGAGGTTTTGAAAGCCATCCACAGCATCAGATACCGTAAGGCCCAAGGGCCTAACGGATATCCATGTAAATTCTATAAAAGCTTTGCAGAACTAGTAGTGGATCCCTCTGGGTCCGTCTTCCGCCAAATTGTTGACTCAGGATACATTCAGGCTCCGCTATGCGATACAATAATGGTCATCCTGCAGGTGGGGAATGGCCACTTGCATGTTAGGTACTTTAGACCCATATTATTGATCAACCTTAATTGCAAATGTTATGCCAAAATAATTGCGTGCAGACTTGAAAATGTCTTACTAAAACTTCTCGCAACCTCTCAGACTAGTTTCCTAAAGGGTAGAGTGGCCACCAACATTAGACTATTTAGCGATACACTTGATAAGGCAAACCGCATTGAGTCTCCAAAGCCGAGTTGACCCTCAACTCGAAAAAAGCCTTTGATAAGGGATCCTGAACCTTTCTACATGCAATATTACACAAATACCAATTGGGGAGGATTTTATTTGTATGGTTATGGCACTTTGCTCAAACCTGATTGCGAACCTCTCCAAACCCTTCTCATTAGCCCAGTACACTCGGTAGAGTTGTCCTCTATCTCCACTGGACCGTGCCCAGCACCATGAACCTTTGCCCTCCTGGACCACATCAGGTACTCCACCGCAGATCTCCACACTCTGGACGCCGAATGCAATAACTGCTGCATCATATCTCCCAGCTTCCCCATGGGACAATTCACCAGCCTCTGCTGCCATTTCACCTCCCTCTCAGGACCGACCTTGCTCGCAGAAACCCACACCATGCCACCGCCACCTCTCTGGAACCACTCGGATGACTCCCAATCAACGCCTGATCGCTCTGCTAACATGCCACTGAAATCTAGGACACCATCTCCACCCTCGCCCCCGACATGACCTTCATCACAGAGACCTGGCTCGCACCTGCATCAACCCCTGACATCGCCAACGCAACACCCAACAGGTACAAGATGAACACAGGGACTGCACCATTAGAAATGGAGGTGCCATTGCCATCGTACTGAATGAATCAATCATCTGCACCACCCCGGAAGAGAAAACCATACAGATCATGGAACACATGAACTTCCAACTCCACACAGATGACAAACTACCATCAAAGGCACCCTTGTATCCAGATCCCTAGAATCACGAACTGGCCTCACCGATGCCATCACAGAATTTATCACTGCGCTCGCCATTGAATCCAAACAGTAAATCTTCTTGAGAAATCTCAACATCCACCTGGACGACCACACAGACACCAACTCGACTGACTTTCTGGAATAAATGGACAGCATCGGCCTCACACAGCTCGTCTCAGACCCCAGGCACAGAGCAGGACACATTGACCATAACTTCTCCTCCAGCAACAAAGTCAGATATAGCTACACAGCGGAAGTCTCCTGGTCTGATCATTTAATTGTCTACTTCAACATCACTGGACCACCCTGCACCGCCACAGAACTCCATTCTGCAGATAGACCAAAGTCACACAGCACCAATAGACCGACGCCTTCAACAGCACCCGGCCTGATGTCTTCATCAACCTGAATAATGCAATAGAGAACTTCAACACTTGGATCACCAGCACCGCTGACCAAGTCTCCCCAACCAAATCAGTCAAACCTCACAAATCCACCAAACGAGACAGCTAATACACCCCAGAACTCAGCACAATGAATCACAGATGTGAACAACTAGAAAGGAAGTGGTGCACCAGCGGAAACAACATCAATCGAGCCACATTAAAGTCTGCCCTCAACAGCTACCTCCGTCAACTCAAACTTGTGAAAAAGGAGGCCTTGACAAACCGCATTGAGATCAGCACCAACCAGACCAAGGAACTCTTCACCATTAACCAAGAGTTCACCTGCCCATCAGGCACAGAAAACTCAATCGCCTCCCCACAGGAACTCTGCGACGCACTAGTGGACCCACTCCCATGAAGGCAGGCAACAACCACTCGCTCACCACATAAGAACATCTCAACACAATGAACACCACCACCTTAATGAACTTTATCGACTGGGGAGCACCCACCGGCCCATGCCCTCACCCTTCTCTTCAACCTCGGAAGATTAGCCACCAGCTCACCACCATCCTCAACACCTCCATCGCCACAGCCACTTATTTTGACACCTGGAAACACACAGAGGTCAGACCCCTCCTCAAGAAACCCTCCGCAGACCACTACCACCCCATTGCGCTACTCCTGTTCCCTGCCAAAGTTCTCAAAGGCCATCAACCTCTAACTGACTGATCACTTGAAAAGAAACAACCTGCTAGACCTCTCCCAATCAGGATTCAGAGCCAACCACAGCACTGTTTTCTGCAACAGACTACATCCGTACCCTACTCGACAAAGGAGAATCAGCCCCCCTGACCCTTCTCGACCTCTCTGCTGCTTTTGACACTCTCTCCCATCACACACATCAGACGACTGTACAAGATCAGAAATGAAGATGCTGCTCTCAGATGGATGGCATCATTCCTCTTGGGAAACACCCAGGTCTCTGCCTCCCTCCTTTCACCTCACATCCCTAGCATGCCAACTGCAGCGTCCCTAAAGGCTCATCTCTCAGTCCAACACTTTTCAACATCTACATGTCGCCACTAGTAGACATATTCAGAACCCACAACATCAACATCATCTCCTAGGCCGATGACACCCAGCTCGTCCTATTGCTCTCAGCTAACCCCACCACTACGAAGGCCAACTTTCACAACTGCATGAAGAACGTCTCAGCCTGGATGAAGGACAACTGCCCAAAGCTTAACACTGACAAAACCTAAGTGAGGATTTTCAGCAACCACACCTCCCTCTGGAAAGACACCTAGTGGCCATCAGTCCTTAAACCCAACTCCACACCGAAAGACCACTCCTGCAACCTCTGCATCGTCCTGGACAGACAACTCTCAAAGAAACAACAGGTCAACGCCATCTCCTCAGCCTGATTCCACACTCTCCTCATGCTCGGCAGAATCTTCAAATTACTCCCCCGCAGCACCAGAAAAACTGTAATTCAGGCCCTCATTACCAGCCGTCTGGACTACGTCAATGCACTATATGCAGGCACCATATGCAGGCATCACCAGCAAATGCATGAGAAGACTCCAGATGATACAGAACGCAGCAGCCAGGCTGATTCTCAACCTACACAAAAGGACCCATATCACCCAGCACCTGAGAGACCTCCACTGTCTCCCCATCAAGAAAAGATGCCAGTTCAAACTACTGACCCATGCCTACAAAGCCCTCCATGACCAATGACCTGGAGACATGAACCACCACCTGAACTTTCACAAACCACAAACCACCCAGGAACTTCCAATCGGCCCTCCCTGCACGGACACTGCGTATCTGCTGATGCCAAGCCAGTGGAATGCCCTCCCCTCCACCTCCAAACATCACCCTCATTGACAGACTTCAAAAAGAGACTCAAGACCTGGCACTAGGACTGAAACTCGCAGCCTTCCGCCTGAATACCCTCACTGGTGATAAGCAGCGCATGTTGGTTTTAACAAAATTAACTGGGTTTTCTTTCTTTTTACTCTTCTCTTACTGTTGGCATGGTACATTTCTGCAGAGGATACCGGGCCAATCACCACCTCAGGGGAGATCTTTCTGTTCACCTTGAGACGTAGATGTTGTGTTGCTCTACAATACTCTCGAATTCCTGCATCCCTACTTCACAAACTTTTTAAATACGTATGAATATTCCATGTCGCAAGGCTATTGTTGTTACCTTGAACTCCACCCTGGTGCTGTAATCCATGTCGGAAGAGTACTGTGCATGCATTTGTTAAGTTCTAAAACTCAATAAAATTGGATGACATTTTTTAAAAAGTGTCACTCAAGGTGTCACATATTTGGCTGCAACATGTCACTCCGAAATCCACTCATGGAAATGTCACACATAAGCAATCTGAAAACTTGACAGCTATGACCATCGTTGCTGTGTGGTTTAAAATTCCCCCTCCCCATGATACACTCGGTATGCTATATTAGATTAGCAATATGTGGCTAAATAGATGCTATTTGCGTTCACGTTATGCAACCCACTGAGTTATCCCTGTAACATGTCCGTTTCCGTTAGACCTTGTGATTCCATTTTGTATTTCGTAATCTGTATTAGACTGCTTGAGCTGTGCTCGTACTAGGTCTTAGCATTCAGAACCTCTTGCCTCAGCAGAATACTGTACTTCATTATTATTCTCCTCTTGTTCAAGGTTGCTACCTGACTTGCTAACAAGTAATTATTCTGCTTCTGCATAGCATTCCCAATGTGTAACTCTGCTCCCACATTAGGAGACGCTGAGACTTGGCACAGTGGCCTTGGACTATGGATAGAATGTACTCATCTGGCAGGTGTTAGCTCATCTCTGTGCCTCCTTTGTCTATGCCCGGTTCAGGCCGGTAGTTCTCCACTAGAGGTGTGGCCGAAGTCTCCCAGAAAGGTTTATTATGTATTAGCAAACGTTGGGGCGGCAGTCCCTCGGCGGACATCTTAGGGTGAAGGTCTGATAGGACTCCTCTGCAGAGTATATGCTGAATAAAACGTAAGTTGTATTCTCTACTGGCTGACCGAATCTTCATTTTTGAGAAGGCATAGCAGGAGGTTGAAAGTAACCCGCGTGGCCCTAGAGGGCCCCGTCCTTCAGTTGGCGCCCAAACAGGGACCCCGCAAGGTGATCCCCTCACCTGTAATCGGGTTGCAGGGTCGGGGTGGTGTCCGGTCTGTTGGGCAGACTGGGGCCCCACACACAAGACCGAGCTTGGTCCTTGCAGCTGCTCCGTCCTTCCTATCGGACGGATCCTCGGCTAGTGGTCACCAGCTGGGGTCCTGAAAAGGTGAGACCTTGGAGTTGACTGTTTGGCTCGAAGAGTCGGCAGTGGATAATAACTTGACTCGACCTGTGTGCACTAGGTGAGTGTTTTGGTTTTTGGGAAAATGGCGCCATTCTTGGATGGCACGAGCCTCTGGGCTGTGTCTTGATTCAGTCTCCAGACTGTCTTGTCTGCAGTTTTCGTACTGCCTTACTTGAACGACACTAGTCGACGGGCTGTGTCTCGGTATGGTCTCCGGACTGTCTTGTTTTGCACTTGGTGGGTTTGCCGGCTCTTGAAAAGGCACACAGAGTGTTTGCGAGCAGTCTACCAGACTAACTGGAAATTCGGCCTGCACTTGAAAAGGTCCGGGGCCGTTTGCGAACAATCTGCCAGGCCAGCTGGTAATTGGCATACACTTGAAAAGGCCTGAGGCTAGAGCCTGTCTTCTTGAACTTGGTACAGTCTCTGGATTGTCTTCTTGAACGCGATTCAGTCTCCATGCTGGCTTGTGGTTTAATTGTTGTGTTTGGATGCTGTGAGGTCTGTGGACCGACGCCGATGATGATGTTGGTGAAATGCTTGTTTGAGTGAGCGACGACTGTGCTTTCCGGACTATGGATTTTGATTTTTTAGTAATATTTGATATTCTATTTTTCCTTTATTTGCAGTTGTCGGCGTTATGGTTGTCCGTTAGGGACGGTACATGTGTCTTATATTAAGATGCCTTGTTTGAGTAAGTTAGGATGTTTCGGATGTTGATGTTGTTCTACTGATGCTCGATTGGAAGAGAGCCAACCTTCACCTCCGGAGGGTACCACAAATTCCGAGTTATATGTCAAGCATGGTATTGGCCCTATTATGTTTAGCAAATTGTCAAAAAAATATACGAGGGACAATACAGAGCAGCAATGGCCACTTACTGGCTCATTTGATGAACAGAAATAACATTTCCTGCAGGACTAATTGTTTGCCAAAAGGAGCAGGCAGTCTATGTTTGATTCTTTAAGAGTGTGGCAGAAGGAAGCAAAGCAGCGACGTATAAGGGAAGAGAAAGAGGCTCAAAGGAAACAGACGCAAACTATTAAGCAGAAAGCAGTAGCCTATGAAGGAGAAAAGATGGACAAAGGCATAGAGTGCGCGGATAGGAAGTTTCGACTGCAGACTGACAAATGTTATGTTGCCAGGGATGAGAGTGATGAGCTATTGGATTCTCGCCCCCACCACCCTATGCCCCTGAACAAATATACCCTACAGTTCCCATGTCCCAGTCTTCAGATTCTTGTGCTGGCTCTCTGGTACTACTGATTCTAATACCATGGCCTCAGCCCGGCCCCACTTGCTTCTCCTTTACTCATGCGAGTAACAGGGGCAGGTGTCGTTACCTCCCCTGCCCTGTCTCTTGGTTCCGTCTCTACCACAATGCCTCCTTTCACCCCTACAACTCTGTCTCCATACATGATGGTACCTGTTTCTACATCTGCTCTTTTCCCTGTGAGTGTGACACCCCAAACACTGTTGAATGTCGAAACGCCTGCACGTGGGACACATGGAGGGAACTGGACAGCAGCACGAGATCGCATAGAGAAAGTGTTAGTGTGCTCAGCTGTTGGTACTGAGGAGAAACAGATGGTGGTGAATCAGGCGGCTCAATGGGCCAGGCACTCGATCTATAGCGTGGAAGATGTGTGGAGCGTGATGAAAGATTATGAGCCCTTTATACAGCAGCATGCCCTTAAGAATATGACCGCTACGCTTATAGACTTGTGGGAACAGCGCTTCCAGGGTGTTGCACCACAGATTGTCTATGACATACGAGACAGATTATATGCTGCAGATATGTCTCCAAATGAGGTTTTTAGCAATGTATCTACATTGGTGGGTTATCGAGGTAGGTTACTCCAGAAGGTTCCGACCCTAGGAACACAGCACCCCATGAGGGAAGTCCATCCCATCTACCACCCTGAAATACCGGAATTGCATGACTCCACGAACACTGTAATCAGACCTCAAGTCGACACTCGGTTTCAAGAGCAATGGATCTACACCCCTTGGAAAAGGAGTGAGGTCCTCTCTCTAAGAGCCAGTTGCCGGACCCCCGAAAAACCCCACTGCATATTATAAGGAATTGACAGAGGCAGCCTCCTCCACGGTGATGACATTGGCTGATATTGAGTTCTTTTTTGGCTTGCAGGTGCCGGTAGATATATGGAGGCAGGTCCATACGCAGGACCATGCATTGGAGTTGGGTGGCACATGGGATGAGATCACAGCATGGGACAAGGAGCGCAAGCCCGGTGAGAAGCCGAAGGCAGAGCTATTGGCTTTGCCGGGGCGTATTATCGCCTACATGCACTCCCTTATCCCACCGAAGCGAGTGGACTGGGATAAGTTGAATGCGTGTCATCAGAAAAAGGATGAGAGTGTTTTGGATTTCTTTACCAGATTCGAAGGGGTGTTTCTAGATTTTAGTGGTCAGGACTTGTTGCAGGAGGGCGGTGTATGTTTGTTCATGAACAGATTTGTCATTAATTTGCTCCCTGAGGTTGCAACAAGGTTGCAGGCCTTGGAAAGTACCTGGACGACCTCCTCTCAGTCGGTCATATTAAGTATGGCTCAGTACTATGAGCATAGAGAGAACGAGGACAAGGAAAGGTTAGAGAAGAAGTCAAAAGATTTGAAGACGAGGGTGTTGATGCAGCAAGTTGCGAGGGGAGGTGGAGGAGGGCAGGTTTGGGTTCTGGCCCATAGCCACCTCGATCTGAATAGGGGTGGTGCCTCAAATGCGCCTGTGGCCCCCAATCAATGTGTGTACAGTAAGAAAGAGTTGCATTGGCGGAACGAGTGTCCGGAATTGTTGTAGAAAGGTGAGGCCCGAGAGGTCGGGGTTTTGGAGGATGTGGAGGAGGAGGAGGCAGAGGGGTGGTGCAGTCAGAAGACTCATCGTACAATAGGCATAGCGAGAACTATTTTGACGACCCTCGAGGAAGACAGTACTACCATGACGACTATGACATGGACAGTGACGGGGTTGTCTCACAGCTAGGACAGCCAGGGACAGGGCAAGGTACCAGTTCCGGTGCCTGTAGATCAACGTGGACCCTGCATAACTGCAGATCTACAAGGTTCCACCGAGAACTTTTTCGTCGACACAGGGGCTATGAATAGCTCTGTTTCCCATTCATTGGTCCTTGCGCCAGCTCTGTCTGGCCAGAATAATGTTTCGGTGGGTTTGTTAGCCCCATTTCCAAGCCCCTTGCTTTGACTATTGGCCCCTTTATGGTTGACTCACCATTTGTACTGACATCAAATTGTGGAGAGAACTTACTAGGACTGGATCTGTTAAAAAGGTTGCATGCGACAATTTATTGTTCCCTAGACAGTGTTTACATGACTGTTGGCCTGCAAGTGGCCCATGCCAAACAATGCTTCGCAAAAGATGCCCCCCTTCCCACTGAGTTCCAAGATGTGCCACGCACATTATGGGCTACTGGAGACACGGCGGATGTGGGGTTGCTCCAGATCCCACCTGTCTCTATACAGATCAAGGACAATGTTAAATTGCCTCAAATTCCCCAGTACAAGATATCCCAGGCAGGAGAAAGGGCCTTATTGCAAATAATACAAGAGTTGACGAAGTGTGTTGTGGTTGAAGAGATAGGGGCAAATGTGTGTAACAGCCCTATTCTTACAATTCTTAAGAAGGCACCTTTGGACTCTTCTGACGCCCATCCTGATGCTTATCGTTTTGTCATTGACCTTAGAGAGGTCAATAAAATAGTGGTTCCCCAGTCTCCTGTGGTCCCTGACATTACCACGATTCTAATAATGATTCCCCTGTCGGCCAAATTCTTTTCAGTGATAGATTTGAAGAATGCTTTCTTTAGCATCATTCCAATCCATCCAGATAGCAGATATCTTTTTTGGATTTGCAATAGCCGATCGGAGCTTTAGATTCTGCTGTGCTCCACAAGGCTAAACAGAAAGTCCCAGTATTTATAGTCAGGCTTTGAAAACACAATTGGACTCGTTGGAAGTTCCCCCTGGTAAAGTGTTGCTGCAATATGTTGATGATCTCCTTGTCGCCTCAGACTCAGAAAAAGGCTGTTAAGAAGCCACAGTTAAATTACTGCTACATTTAGAATGCCATGGCCACAAGGTGTCACTTTCAAATTACAATATTGTCGACAGGAGGTCACCTATTTAGGTCACCTACTGTCGAAGGAGGGTCGCAGACTAACACCTGAACGCATAGCCGCTATTACTAATATGCCTGTTCCTAAAACCCAACGCGAGGTACGCGCGTTTATCTGGATAACTTTGTGTAGTATCTTCATGTAAGGTTATTACTGTATCTTGTAACTAGCTGCTCAGCCAGTGTGAGAGTTCCATGTGGAATGTTGACGTGACTGGAATGTTGGGTGTTGGTGTGGTGTGAGACAGTTAGGAGGATGGGCTGAGCAGCTAGCAGGCTGCTCCTGGTGGGGCTATACTATGGAGTTTACCATCTTAATAAATAACCTAAAGATATATACTGGCTACGTCTCCTGTGTCACATCATCCTATGGAACCAGGTCACTTCAATTGGCGACGATTTGGACTAAAGAAACCATGCGTGAACTTGAATAGACTGGTGTGTAACTGATCTAGTGTGACTTGAAGATGTTGACTTAAAGAAAAGAAACTCCTCATCTGGCGGAACCTCCTGGCACTGTGAGCCCCACCAGTGACCACAACACCGGTCGCCCAAACCTCCATGTGCCAGTTGGAGTGAGGAGTGGAGCTGCTAGATGTTTTCTAGCGAAGCACAGAGGTTTGCCTCAGTCCTGTGTCTACTACGAGGTGTTGGGTCCCTGAGCCGTCTTGTTGTTTTTTTCATGACCAAGATGGGTGTCTTATGATTGCTGCTGGCCCTGTGACACTCGTGAAGGATATGTACTTGCTGGTCTGTGGAGGGCCAGTACATCAAGCAACTTTCAAGGCTCCAGTATTAAAGGACAATGTGCCTCTGCAAACTAGGTATAAGTGACTGCCTGTGCTGTTTTGTTGCTTGGGGAGAGTGTCTCCATCGTGAGAAGTTCCCCAGAGGACCCACTAGTGAAATGGCTAATCATTTAGCTTCAACAAATGGGTGATGTTGATTTGGTAAAATATGCTCGGGGGCAAAAATCGGGCCCCGGTGTTAAACTATTGTGTTTTGCAGTCATGACGTACACCATGTAAGGAGCACATCGGGTTGTTCAAGGGTGTGGATTGGGCCCTTGTGTTAACTGTGAGTGTTCGAGGATGCTGTGCACCTTTTGATGTGGTGATCGGGGCAAGGTTCGGGCTCAATTCAGCTTTGGAAAAGCTTGACTGAGGACAAAGAGCGAGGAGCTGTGCGCCTGAGCGAAAGGCTTGAGTTTGGAGACAGCGTTACCGGGTTTGCGTGAATACTTCCAGAGGTGGTAAATTACACGTTATTTGTAGTCATCGGCATTGGCATTATATTTGTTACTGTTTGAATTTTGGCCATTTCCTTCAGTGTGTGGAGTCAACCGTCACAGTTTTTAAAAGTGGCACGAGTCATGAGGATGCTTTGAAAATGGATGCACGTGACATTTCCAGCTTGCGCGCACCCTTACCTGCTTCTTCGGTTTCCATGGATCGTTTGTGACGTTCCACCATGCTTCCTGTGCTTAGCTGCCTCTGGACGTTGTATGCACTGACGTGCTGTTAGCCATTCGGCTTATCGTCATAAGGCGTGCCGCCATCTTTTGATTGACATCTGCAGTTTGTTCTCTTGTAGTATTGCAGTCACGTAATCACCGTACTGCTCTTTGCCAACCACGGTTTTTTGGATGCAATAAAGTTTGAACAAGCTACATCGGAGGTTATGACCAGATTGAACTTTTAAGTCGGTTATACGTTTGTCTTCTGTACTCGGTTGCATAACTATATACATGCCGTTTTTTAATGTGATGCTGCACAACAGTCCCTTGTAATTTGTAGCTACATGATCCCATACTGTGGTATTTACATTTCGCAACTGGCTCACAGTTTAATGCATCGGAGTGTTTTTTTTTCTTCTTTGATTTTATTTCAAGTTTGCAGTTTACATTCTGGAACAAATTCTTGTATTTCGGATCTGTTTTCCCTTATTTAAGGTATTGTGGTATTGTCAAATTTGTGTTTTTGGCACCAATTCATTTTATGGGGATGGGATTTGTCTCTGTTTTTTTAAAAGCATTAGTCAGAGCTATATTACATGTGAAATTTTTCATAGCTGTGAGTGCACATGTTGAGAGTGTACCCTGTATCTCATTGTTTGGGTGAGAGGTCGCTCACCGGCGTTTGTTTCACAATAGCTATGTGTTAGAGCTTTTGAAGCGCTAATATACTTTTTCTCGCTTGTGTTGTTGTTCTGTTTTGTGCTGCATATTGGTCCACTAGTGTGTATGTTTTTGTCATGTTATGCTACACATTGGTCATTCTGGATGTTGTGCTCCACATTTAGTTATTTGGAATGGGTTTTAGTCTTATTTCCATGTCGCAAGTTACTGTTTAATTACTTAGGTGTAACTTTTGAGTTTGGTGTCAGTCCCATTTACCCAGTTATGGGGGGTGAGAGTCCCACTTATTAAATTAGTAATGGGTGTTAGTCCTATATACTTAGTGTTTAGGGGGTGTTAGTCCCACCTAGGTCATTGTTAATGGGTGTTAGTCCCATTTACTCAGTTGTTAAGGGGTGGTAGTCCCACCTACGTTATTGGTAATGGGTGTTAGTCTCATCTACCTTGTGTACAGGGGGTGTTAGTCCCTCCTATGTTATTAGTAATGGGTATTAGTCCTTTTTACTAAATGTTAAGGGGGTGTGAGTCCCACCTTTGTCACGTTAGTGTTGGGTTTTAGTCCCTTCATTTAATTATTAGCGGTTGTGTGTGTGGGTATCTGTCTTTTGATGCCTCACTGTGCTGCATTTCTTTTATGCTTGCTGCATTAGTCTGTGGGTTTTAGTCCCATTTCTGTATTCTGTATATTTGGGTGTTAGTCCCTTATACTCAGAGTTTAGGGGGTGTTAGTCCCACCTACATTTTAGTGATGGGTGACATCCACCCATTGTTTATTTGTTTGGGAGTGATTCTTCCTGTATGTTTCTACAATTTCTAGAGTATTTTTTGTCATTCTCTATCGTGATTCTCTGTGTTTTCTTTCATATGTATCTTATGTGGTGTCTTTCCAATCTCCGTTTAGTAGTTTAACGTTTTTTTGGTGTCTTATTAAAGAAGGAGGTTGGTGATAGTGTGTGAGTTTAATGTTCTCTTTAGTTTCTTATTATAAGAGGAGGATGGTGATAGTTCATTCTTATTGTTCATCCTTTTTCTTATCCTTTTTCTGCCGTTTTATAGTCTGGGTCCCTTTCGTGGTTTTGTTTATTCATCTTACCCTTGGGTCTTGGACTATTTATCTCTTGTTTATATTTTGTGTTTAGTTGCTTTGTACTTTTAGTATTGTTTGTTTTATCATCAAATGTAAAGAAGGGAGATATTGTAGTATCTTCATGTAAGGTTATTACTGTATCTTGTAACTAGCTACTCAGCCAGTGTGAGAGTTCCATGTGGAATGTTGACGTGACTGGAATGTTGGGTGTTGGTGTGGTGTGAGACAGTTAGGAGGATGGGCTGAGCAGCTAGCAGGCTGCTCCTGGTGGGGCTATACTATGGAGTTTACTATCTTAATAAATAACCTAAAGATATATACTGGCTACGTCTCCTGTGTCACATCATCCTATGGAACCAGGTCACTTCACTTTGTATTGTCGCATTGGATCCCAAACTACTCCCTACTAACAAAATCCCTTCTTTACCTGACCACCAAAGATGTCCATGAACCCCTGCTTTGGACACCTGTATGCCAGCAAGCTTTTGAACAATTAAAGGTTGTGCTTTTCTCTGCTCCTGTGCTTGGTACTCCTGAGTACCAGAAGCCTTTTGTGCTTTATGTACATGAGGCGGATGGTTGCATGCTTTCTGTTCTAACACAGGGTTTCGGTGGTAAGCAGAGACCCTTTGCTTACTTCTCCGCTATCATTGATAATGTTGCCAGAGCACCCCCGAGCTGCCTGAGAGCTGCCGCAGCAGCGGCAGTTTCTATCAGAAAATCGGCAGGGCTCATTCTTGATACTGACCTCACACTGATGGTACCCCACGCTGTGGACACGCTTTTGAATAAGACGAAGACACAGCACCTCACCAGTGCGCGTCTCACTGGATATGAGCTGACCTTATTTGCTCGGCACATTACCATCAAACGATGTGCTAGTCTGAACCCAGCCACGTTACTACCCCTCCCTTCGGAAGAAAAGGACAGTGATGTCCATGATTGTTTTTTTCAGACTGAGGAAGAAACAAAGGGATGGGGAGACCTGAGTGATGTTCCCTTATCTGACCCCCAAGGGGAACTTTATGTCGATGGCTCTTGTTTCAAACTGCCGGATGGCACTACTACTGCAGTCTATGCAATCACCACGTTACACACTGTAGTTGAGACATCTCGTATTCCATAGCAGTCGGCCCAAGCTGCAGAGTTAGTTGCCCTCCTTAGGGCCAGTGAGTTGAGTGAGGCACTGGTCGTTAATGTCTACAGTGACAGCCAGTATGCCTTTGGGGTGGCCCATAATTTTGGGGACCTCTGGGTGGAGAGATGGTTCTTGACCTCGCACGGACAGCAAATACAGAACGGCCCATTGGTACATAGATTGCTGTCCGCATTGACACTCCCCACTAAGTTAGCAATAGTGAAATGCAGCGCTCATAAAGCCTTTACAGATGATGTTGGGAGGGGAAATGCTTTCGTAGACAAGACAGCTAAGGCGACAGCTCAATCGAAGATGAAAAGGATGTTTGTGGCAGGTCCCGCTAGATGGGTTCCAGACAATGGAATGTTTGAGGACACATTGGAAAACATTTGGGCGATTCAGAGAGAGGCAACAGTAGAAGAACTGGCAATATGGGAAGAGAGGACAGGACATCTGGATGAGGATGGGTGTTGGACTGATTTGTCAGGGAAACAGAGATGGCTGCTGCCTAATGCCTATGTTCTCCCTATTGTCACTATGGCTCATGGCCCGGCTCACATCAGCGCCATGGGGATATATAAGCTACTGGACCCAGTATGGCAGAATGACAATATCTCTAAGGTAGCCACACATTTAGTAAAACACTGTATTTTCCGTCTGTCTGAAACATAATCCTGGGAAGGGCACCCATACACCTGCAGGTAATTTTGCACCGCCTTCCTTCCCTTTCAAGGTTCTCCAAATGGATTTCATCAAAATGGAACCTGAAATATTTACTAGTGGTAGTTTGTGCATTAAGTAAATGGATTGAGGCTTACCCCACCAAAGAGAATACGGCCATGGCGATGGCGAAGGCACTCTTAAAGGAGTACTTCCCACGCTATGGGTTGCCACGCGTGATCTGGAGTGACAATGGAAGTCACTTCAACGCAAAAGTCATTGATCTGGTGTGCAAAGGCTTACAAATTAAGCAAAAGTTTCATGCTGCGAACCACCCCCAGTCAGCAGGTCTGGTTGAGAAGTACAATGGTACTCTCAAACTGAAATTAGCGAAAATCCAAGAGAGAACAGGGTTGCGGCGGCCAGATGCATTACCATTAGCATTATTGTCCACATGAGTGACGGCGCATTCTAGAACAGGATTATCACCCTATGAGGTGGTCTTGGGGCACCCTGCTAATGTCTGGGGCGTCTCAAGACCCAAGCGCTTCCCCGAGATAAAGTACCCCCTGTTGATCGATTACTTGTACGAATTGTCTAAAGATCTCTGTTCTCTTCATCAACAGATTCAAGCCACACTACAACCAGTGCCAGAGGGGCCCGGGCACCAGCTGCAGCCCGGATGCTGGGTGATGATAAAAAACTTCCAGCGAAAAAACAGTTTGGAGCCGAGGTGGAAAGGACCTGTGCTTGCCACCCATACAGCCGCAAGCTAGAAGGCCCGAAGAACTGGGTGCATGCTTCCCACGTGAAAAAGGTCCCTCTACCACTTACGTATGACGCCTGGGTGCGTGAACGCATCACCGATCAGGAAAGGGAGGTAGTGCCACGCTTCATTTGTTTCTCTGACGCCCGGTCAAGGGGTTGCGCAGATGGATGAAAAGAGCGACGAGGCCCTATTTGAGGAGATTCCCACTGAGATAAGTGCCGCCCTGGATGCTCCCACTTCTAATGTACAACCATCTGAGTCTCGATGCCCAATGGAGCCTGAATTCTTGCCTCTTTTTGTTGATGAAGAAGTGTCTGAGCGCCAGGTGCAATCTGCGGCCCCGACGGAAGGACAGTGTGCAAGTAGGACAGTCCAGGAGTTAGGGACGGACTTGAGCTTAGGGTGTGGGTGCTATGTCCCAGGCACCTGCCTTAGAGTAGAGGGAACAACACTGGTGCACTCCCCTGAACACTGGACAGGATCGTTGAGGGTAATTGCCCAGGAGGGATGGTGCCCTATCCTGAAAGAAGAGGATTTGTTTCTCAACAAGGGCTGCGGTTGTTTTTCCAGCAAGAGTTGCGATCGTGCAGCACCTCCGTGGGAGTGTCGTTGATGAACAATAGAAGCCTGCCAGTGAGGCTTTGATGGACACTGGGCGAAGAGTACCCCTCTGGTCGGTTGTATTTTTGTGGCTCCAATTCCTAAAGTACTTTCTATGTACCTGTTTGGTCGTGCAATGATGAGGGAGGAGCAGCCTTTAGTGGCTTCTCCAATGCAGCATAGTAGTCCTGGGTGGTCTAGTTGGTCTACTGGGAGTAGGGTAGTGGTGGTAGTATTCATCCTCCTGGTAACAATAACACTATTTGGGGTAGTCTGGTACTTAGAGGAACACCACCCTGTTCACACTTTGATAGGGACTACCCCGGATCCAGCTGAGTATTCGTTTGTTACACTGGCCCGCATAAAGAGAGACATAGGCAAACCTACTCCCGGAATGCATTCATCCAGATGCTTCACCAAGTACACAGCACTACTAATGCCAAGAAGTGTTGGGTGTGTGGGCTACTCCCCTCAGTTATGCATAAACATTATCTATTGGTATCCTTGCCCCTGTCATATCTAAGTAGCTGTTAAGCCTGGTTTCAACTGCTCTCTATGGTATAAATCCATTATTATGCAGATGCCATAAAAATGACACATGCTGATTATGAGGCGGTTTTAGAATATATAGTGATACATCAGGGATATACGTCTTGGGCAGATGGAAAGGAGGGTACCCTGCATCCTGATGCATGTATGAATGTATTTACAACCCATGAAAATGTCACTTGGTTGCGAAATTAAGTACTAGACTTCCAAGGATTTAATGTCACTGAATATTTTAAATGTTTTCAGGAATGAAATATTACTGAAGATAAAGCTATGCCCTTTCCCGTGATAAATGCAACAGCTAGTTTTTGTATTCAAGGGTCAGGGAACGATTCAGTAGGACAGAGTCATTGTTACTACACATATCAATTGAATACTACCAGTAGTCCACCCTTGCTGACACCCCCAAATGTATATTTCATCTGCGGGGAACAAGCTTACACTTGGCTTCCTAGAGGGTGGTCTGGCCTGTGTTATCTCTCCTTCCTCCTCCCTCCCGTTTATATTGCTCCATCCAATTATCACAAAGATCATAAGTTGCATCATAGGGATCTTCATTTGCATCGAGTTAAGAGAGTTGTCGATCCAGATGAAATTGAACAAACAGATACCTCCCTACAGATATAATGAAGGGTATTGTACCGTTCTGGGGCCCCATGTTCAGTAGCCACAAATATGCGTCTTGCGAGAGTAGTTGAGGGAGTTATCAATACCACTGCTGGCATGCTAACTAATATCAAAATATAAGGAGGGTAAGAGGGGAATATAGAGTGGCCCTCAGAGAACGAAAAGCCACTGTGAAAAATGAGGCCTGGGAATCCCTCCATGAAGCATCCTTAAGGGGTGATAGTGCGGCTTTTTGGAGGGTGATAAAAACACCCTTTTTGAATTCAAGTGAGGGGCCGTCTGTGGAGGTCACTATAGCCGAGAATCAGTGGATTTACTACTTTTCGAGGGTGTACAATGTTGATGGAAATATTGTTACTGCCTCTGAGAGTATTCATAGGGAAACTTATTAATCCTGAGACCATGTATTCTGAGCTTAGGTTTACACTGGAGGAGGTACCCCGTGTGCTTGATACGAGCTCAGGGGGGGGAAAGCCCCGCGCCCGGATGGGGTCCCCATAGATCTCTTTAAATTCAACACTGAACTATGGGGACCAATTATCACCCAGGTTTTAAATGCTAGCTGCCTCGCCCTCTTTCCAACTACATGGGTGGAATCTACCATTGTTCCAATTTTTAAAAAGGGGGACCGTCAGGATCAGGAGTGTTATAGACCTATTTCTTTATTGGATGCTCTGACTAAAGTAGCTGGACGCATAATACTGGAACGTCTAAGTAAATGGGCTTAGGAAAATAACATCCTGGCCGATATACAATATGGTTTTCGGGCTGGACTGGCGACAGTGGAGCAGAGTCTTAATTTATCTATTTTAGTGGGAAAGTACAGGAGAGTGAAAAAAGGTAGATTGTTCTTGGCATTTGTTGATCTTACCGCTGCCTTTGACTCTGTGAGACATGAGGACTTGTGGGCTATCCTAGAACAGCTAGGGGTAGATCTACAAATAATCCTCTTTCTCAGACACCTATACTGTGATGCTAAAGCGCAAGTACGTTTTGGCACAGGTGGAGAACGCACAACCCCATTTCCCATTCGGAAGGGGGTCAGGCAAGGTTGTGTCCTGGCCCCCTTCCTTTTTAATCTTTATATTAATGGTTTATGTGACGCATTAATTAAGGACAATCACGACTTCCCACAAATAGCTGCACACCCCATTCCTTGCACTTCTTTATGCAGATGATGCAGTTTTAATGTCCCGCACGCAAGTAGGTCTATAACGGGTTTTAAATAGTTTTACTAAGTTTATGGGTCAACTGGATCTTAAGGTGAATATCTCGAAGACTTACATTATGAGATGTGGGCCCGGGAGTCACATATGTAGGGACATGTTCCTGGATGGCCAGAAAATAGAGCATACTACAAGCTTTGCATACCTAGGAATATTGTTTGATCGTAACGATTCCTGGTCACGAGCCATCACGACAAAAAAACGTATAATGGCTAGATCAACGATGTCCCTCGCAAACTTTGCAAGGAAACTAAGGAGAAGACCACCGCGGGAACTTATACAGATTTACAAAGTGAAATGTGTCTCTGCGGCCATGTATGGAGCGGCAGTTTGGGGCTTTGCAGAGACTCAGTCGCTCCAAACGGTGGAGAACACTTTTTTGAGATACATCTTAGCTGTCCCTAGTAACACGTCTGCATTTGTCGGTCACTCAGAGCTAGGTTTGCCATTTATCTCAGACCTGATCAAAATGGAGCCTATCCTCCTATGGCACAGAATATGGTCTAAACCTGAGACCAAGCTAAATCAGGATGTTTTAGCAGACAGTTTAAAACTTGAAGGAGCGCTACTGATACCATGGCTGAGGTTTATTAGAAATGTTATGTCTGAGCTCGGCCACTTGGAATATTACAATAATCCGAGCTCCATGCAGTCGATCAGTAGAAAGGAATTTAAAAAACAGGGACTAGTTCAGCTGGACTCAATTAGACTGGCAACCGAGAGTTCAAAGCCTACTGTCCAGTATAATCAATTGATTTTATCCTCTTTTAATATGCAGTCTTACCTACTGTTTGTACCTGGTGGCTACAACAGGTTCTTCCTAACCCGTTTTAGATGTAATATTTTCCACAGACTAATGAGGTTCCCAGGTATGAATGATTGGTCACGAACATTAGGACTGTGTCGGTGTGACAACTGTTCAGATCAATCGACAATACATGTCTTGTTATTCTGTAGGTTTTACAGTAACCTGAGGAGAGTCTGGATTGTCCCAATTTTAAAAGAGCTGGGCCTGAGACAATGCCATCCTGCATTGCTTGTGCTGCGGATCCTGGATGACGTACACAGATCCTGGAGGATAGGCATGTTTTTTTAAAAAGTATTTAGCCACAGGAAAACTATGATTTTGTAATCATGGAGACTATTATGATTGTTTGTATGTCGAAATATTAACGTAATTATGTATAGCTTATAATATTTTATAGTTTTAATGAATGAATTGTTTATATGTACCTTTATGATTGTCTCAAAAAGCAATTGAATAAAGTCTCTTTGAATTTGAATTTATCACAGTCGAGCTCCAAGCTACAATGCTCGTCTTGCTTCAAAATCAGATGGTTTTAGACGTCATTCTAGCTGACAGGGGTGGAAGTTGCCGCGTCATCGGCAGCACTTGCTGCATGTACATACCAGATAGTGCCCCCGCTGTATATTCTGCAATACAGAAATTACACAAACTTGCTTCAGATATTCATCAGGATAACAGTTCATGGTCTCTCACAGGGTGGCCCTGGGGTCTACTGGCTTTGTGGGGTTGGAAGTTATTTCTTGTCTTGATAGCCATCGCAGGAGTCATATTTACCTGTTGTTTGTACATCAATTGCCTCCTAGTCTGTTGCATCTATTGTGTGAGTAAACTGACGCCTAATATTAAACTGTCCAAACAGACTAATAAGATTTCCCCTATGATGATGCAAGAAATGCAGTCCATTATGCTCATTGATGAGGGTATCTTCAAATGTTAAATAAAAGTCTTTTGATGTTCACATTTTGCCCTGTTTTGCTTTGAAATGTACATGTCTGTGCAATTCCTTTCTTCCCACTTAGAATTGTAAAGACCCTGCCAGATAGCAATAACGCTTTTAGCCACATATGCTAAAAGGAGGGTCTGTTAGGTTTGAAATTTCCCTCTCCCCATGATACACTCGTTATGCTATCTTAGATTAGCAATAGGTGGCTAAATAGATGCTATTTGCGTTCACGTTATGCAACCCACTGAGTTATCCCTGTAACATGTAGGTTTCCGTTAGCCCGTGTGACTCCATTTTGTATTTCGTAATCTGTGTTAGACTGCTTGGGCTGTGCTCGTACTAGGCCTTAGTATTAAAAACCTCTTGCCTCAGCTACTTCATTATTATTCTCTTCTTGTTCAAGGTTGCTACCTGACTTGCTAACGAGCAATTATTCTGCTTCTACATACCATTCTCAATGTGTAACTCTGCTCCCACGTTAGGAGACGCTGAGACTCGGCACAGTGGCCTTGGACTACTAATAGAATGTACCCATCTGGCAGGTGTTAGCTCATCTCTATGCCTCCTTTGTCTATGTCCGGCTCAGGCCGGTAGTTTTCCACTAGAGGCGTGGCCAAAGTCACCCAGAAAGGTTTATTATGAATTAGCAAACGTTGGGGCATCAGTCCCTCGGCAGACATCTTAGGGTGAAGGTCTGATAGGACTCCTCTGCAGAGTATATGCTGAATAAAAGGTAAGTTGTATTCTCTACTGGCTGACTGACTCATATTTGGGAAGGCATAGCAGGAGGTTGAAAGTAACCCGCGTGGCCCTAGAGGGCCCCGTCCTTCAGTTGGCACCCGAACAGGGACCCCGCAAGGTGATCTCCTCACCTGTAATCGGGTTGCAGGGTCAGGGTGGTGTCCGGTCGGTTGGGCAGACCGGGGCCCCACACACAAGACAAGACAAGACAAGACTAGCAGGAGGTTGACAGTAACCCGCGTGGACCTGGAGGGCCCTGTCTTTCATAGCCCAGCACATGGGTAGGGAGCCCTCTACTCATCAGTGCATAAAAAAAATACAGTGCCCAACACAATACTTTGTAAGTTACGAGCAATCACATATAAATGTATACAAAAATGAAAAAAATGGCTGACTGTGGGTAGACTCGTGCCCAGTCTGTCTGCGGCAGAAACGTGAAAACAGGAAGTTGTGAATGAGGGTGTGTTCTGTATACTATGGTACTGGTAGTAGAACTAGAGAAATAATTTTGGGTGTGGTAAACGTTCTTTCTGAGGCAAGAACACTTCATTATGTAAAGACTGGGTCGAGGAGGGCATAGACGAAGGGGTAATGTCAAGTCTGTAGGGTGCGCTTGTGCTCTGTGTGTAGCATAAATGTCAAATATAGCTAATACTTTTTATAACTTTTCATATTAATTCATGAAAACGTATACATTGCTATGATCTAGCACCACCTCTTGGCAACAGAACCAAAGCAGGAGTGTTAACACCTCAGCCAAGGCAACTGCATAGAAAAAATAAACAAAACAAAGAGGCCTTGGAGACTTCCCAGAGTTTGTCGCCTCTGTAACAGGGTCCACCAGTGTTTAAGGGGGCCTAACCCCGGAGGTACAAGTGAACACAACCAGACACTCTGCTAGGGTCTGGGCCGGAAGTCACGAGCGACCTCCGCCCGTTTATTTATGCTCTCTGGGCACGCCTGGCCAGAGAGTGATAGAATGTGTGCAGGCCCTTCCGGGCCAAGGGTCTTCGAGGGAAGCACAGGCAGCATCTAGACCGCTACACCCTCTAAACCTTTGTCGATAAAAATGTTGAACACACACCTCGGCTCTAGGCAGACTTTCAATCCCCTCTGATTACTCCTCAGCACAGGCACACAGTATGCATCATTCTGTGCAAGACAATGCCGCACAGTTTAAATGATTTATTTATAATACCAGTGCATTGTCCAGAGCACAGAACAAATGCCCACAACTGGGCCTCAGACATTGGCCGATCTCCGAATGCCCAACTCCCTACCTTTCTATTCCGACCCGGTGTTCACAACGCAGGACCCCTTATATTGAGACATAGCATCTCTCTGCAAGAGATTCTGTTCCAGTGAGCCTGAAGTCCAGTTCCCATGGACCATGGTAGCCACCCTTCGCTTGTGGTATTTCAAGAAGCAAAGTATGGACATAGAGTCTATTTCCACGCAAAATGTTAATTCATTTACGGTGGGGAAATGGTTAAGCTTGTGGAGAGGTGCACAAGGCTAAGATTGTGTCCTTATTGTAACACATTTCTAACCTTTTGCGTTTGGTTTATTTCATTAATATTCAAAGTCATCAATTGAATTTTGACATATGCAGTCCGTCAATTAATCAATAAAATCTTTATTCGATCTCTTTTGAAAATATCATAAAAGCACAATTTCATCACAAATTCAGTTGAGTTCAGTTGAGTTCATTTTTATTTCGATAATTAAAAATCATCATAAAAATACAATTTATCACATTTCATTCCTGAACTTCAACAATTTAAAAAGAGAAGGATTAAAAACATATACTAGGGACATGATTTGTGGGTCAGGGGCAGAAAGGACATGTAAATACGATTATATTAGTTCCTTGTATTCCTAAGTCTAACAGTAACCTTTAGGAAATTTGAGATAGCATAGAGAGTATACATATCATTTGCTTTTTGTAAAAACAACAGGGCTGCTTTTGCTTGGCATATTTTCTGATTTTTCAGTATATGGACCAGGAAGCGGCGCCTTGGAAATTGATAAAATGGACATAAAAGTACAAAATGAAGGGTGTCCTGCGGAGACTTATTGTCGCAGCCGCAGGCACCCTTCTGCTCAATCGTTGTGGTGAACCCCGCGGGGTAAGCTAAAATGTTAGGTAAAAGATTGAGCCTAAAACGGCACATTAAAAATCTGTCCTGTTGGTTGTACATTAAAAACAAATATGGTTCCATGCCTGCCCTGTTTGCTACCAAGCCATGTGCAGTTACTGTTCTCTTAAGTTGTCCCACTTTGAGTCTAGCACTTGCAAAGTTTTCCAGTAACAGTTTCTTTACTATGAGTTTAGACATGGTTGTAATCTGCGTATGATCCAAGAACAAATGTGTCTGATGAATACTTTTCAAGGTATTTTTAACATATTTCAACCATGGAATTTCAAGTGCGTTTTCCCTTAGCAAACAGTCTTTAACAATTTCCCTGGTTAATTCCGCCTCTTGGTTGGTCCATACTCTTGTCCACATAGTAATTGGTCTGATCTTTACCTCGTCAGAGATATAGCCCATCCCCAGTTCAAGATGAGCAATGTCCACAGGGGTGGATTTTGGGATTCTGAGAATTCGGCGGAGGAACTTGTTTTCTTCGATTTGCAATTTAGTCACATCCGTAAATCCCCACACCTCTGCCCCGTATAGGGCCTTTGACTTAGTGATGGACCCATAGAGTGTCATGATCTGTTCCGGGCTCCACCGACCCAGTCTGTGTGCAAAGCTTAAAATTGCCCCATTGGATGATGTAAGTTTTGAACAATGTTCGTCTACCAAAGGCTTAAAGTACATGTTAGAGTCCAGGAGCAGGCCCAGGTAAGGGAAAGTATTTACCGTTTCCAGGACATGTGGCCCTATCTTGAACAGTGGTTTCTAAGCTGGTTTTTTCCCTGCTACCAAGACAAATGATTTTTTCAAGTTCACTGCCAGATCTAGGTCAGCCATGAATTCAACAAACCCATTCACCAAGATTTGTAGACGCCTTGGTGTGCGGGCCAGCAGGACCGCGTCATCCGCGTACAAAAGGGCAGGTATTTGTCGTGATCCTACTTTTGGACAATCTGCGGCTAGAGAGATGAGGTGTCGTTCCAGGCCATTTATGTATAGCGAGAAAAGAAAAGAAAAGGAGCAAGGATGCATCCTTGTCTTACTCCTCCTGTGCAGGGGAAAGCATCCGTGCAGCCCCCATCCGAGGTGAAACGTACTTTAGCCGTAGTATTCCAATGGAGTTCCTTTAGAATGTTAATCAACTCCGCCTCCATACCCAGGTTAAACATCATGGCCCAGAGTTTAGTTCTATTGACATTGTCAAAAGCAGCTGCCAAATCCATGAACCCCATGAAAACGGTTCCAGTGGAGGCTTTGGTGTATTTAGCTGTTAACAAATACAGATTCAGGCACTGGTCGCTTGTTGACCTCCCCCCTCTGAAACCATACTGGGTGTCCACTAAAGTGCAATGTTCCTCTGTCCAGTTTGTTAGCCTGTGCAATATCACCCGTCCCAGAATTTTCGCTGAGACGTCGATTAGAGAAATCGGCCTGTAGCATTTCGGGTCTTCTCGGCTCCTTTTCTTGAAGATAGGTACTATTAGGGCGGTGGACCAGGAGCGTGGTAGACCAGACCTAATCGCCGCATTTAGGACCCTTGTTAAAATAGGGGCCCACAGGTCTATATTGCTTCTATACAGGTCTGGAGGTGTCCCATCTGGTCCCGGTGGTTTGTTGGGGTGAGCCCTTGAATTGCTAATTTGAGCTCTTCCAGGGAGAAAGTTAAATCTACACTCCTATCCCCTTCCCACCTACCCTCTTGCAATGCCCCCTTCGCATTATTGTACAGTCCCTCGAAGTGACTAACCCATTGTTCTGGGAGAATGTTAGTGCTAAAAGTTGGGGCGGAGCTATCTTGAAAACAAGGCCTATTTACTATTTTCCAGAATTCACAATAGTCCCGGTTTTCTCCTGCCTCTCTCAAATCTGCCCATACCTCTGCCTGTACTACTGATTTTCTCTCCTTAATTTTGGCCTTGTAGGTTTGCCTCAGTTTGGCCACTATTGCCGTGTCCCTTGGTTTGCTTTTTTGTGCTTGTTTCAAATTCCTTAAAGCTTTCGAGCAGTTGGAGTCAAACCACCGTGGGTTAGTTGATATCTTGCTGGGGCCTTTTATTTCTAAAAGTGTGTCTGCTAATTTTGTTAGTGATTCAAAGGAGGACACTAGATCTGAACCTTCTATTTGGAGGTCTAAGCAATCCTCTATGTATTTCCCCCCTTTCAAAATTAGAGTTTTATAGAAGTCCTGTGGGTTTATTTTCATCCACTTCAGGCGCCTTCCTCGAGCTTCAGGCTGCAACCTCCCCTCCCTTTCATTCGTGTTGTTCCTACGGTCCATGTGTGTCAGTTCTATAGTTAAAGGGTTATGATCACTAAAGGGACTCCATTTTGTTTTTACCTTAGTGACTTTAGATAAACCGAAGGTTGATAAAATTATATAATCAATTGTGGAGGAACAACCTCTGCCTTTAAATGTGGGGATATATGAGTCCTCCCCCACCCGAGGTATCATGTCCATCGTGTGCGCCATCACAAATTCATTAAATAGACAGCACAGACAATTAGATAAAAACTTTAAAATCCTAATTTACTTTGGTTGTCATTAAATCAAGGTCAGCACATGTATCTGTCTTGGCTTCATTTTTACAATAGTTCATTAAACCCACAAGCCGCCCTGCAACTTTCTCCTTTTCATGCAAGGCCACTGAAAGGAGGCTACTGAGAAACAAACAAAGGGATCAGGGAGAGACTTTAAAAAGTACAGTGCCACCCTACATTGGGAAACATTGTGCCGCCTTAAAATTGGGAGAATAAAATCTTATCTTTCACTTTGATAAAACTTGCAGAACAGAATAAGATGTAAATCAGACTGAGACGAGGGTTGGTCACATGGGCAAGGGAAAATTCTGAGTGTTTGAATTTCTTCTCTGGGCACCCTAACATCAGAAGAATTAGGTGCAAAAGAAAGCGCAATAGAATGTATCTATGCTGTGGGATTGTGATGCTGGATAGGTGTGAAAATCCTTCCCCTGATCTTGGGGGGATGAGGTCATATGCAAGGGATGCTTTTTGCTGATGATTCTTTTCCCTACGGGTGAAATTAGCCCTCTGCATAAATGCCTCAGTTACTTTCTGTTTGGAAACCCCCCTGCAAGATGTTGGATCCCGGAATAGTTCTCCCAGTCCAATTGCCCTCAGTTCTGCCTCCACATATCAAAGCCAACCACTCTTATAATAATGATCCAGCTTCAGGCAATCTCCAATTAGGCGCTGCATTAGATTGACTGTGGTCATGAGTCAAATGGAGAGCCATAACAAGATTGGCGCCAATCTAATGGAGTCTACCATATAAGGAAGCCCTAATTTGAGATGTAAGATATAATTGGAGAAAGAATGGGGAAGCGCCAACCGATTTTTAAAAAAGGGGTCTTCAGTTATTTGGAGTTGATCGATGAAGGCCATCCCCCAGACTCCCGCCCCGTCGGCTGCAGCTACCTTTGTTTTTGCATGGTAGATGTTTTTGATGGGGTCCAGGGGGCTGACTCCTAGCTTCTTAGTAAAACTCTTGATGGCTTGAAGACTTCTTTCCATGCCTCGGACTTTTGCTGCCACTAGATTTATCCAAGAGTGTTTTTTATCAAATAGGACTCCCAGGTATGAAAAGGACTACACTACTTCAATTTTCTTTGAGTCCAGGTAAAAATAAGGTGGTTTTGTGCCCTTGCCTGCTCCTGCTAAAATGATGAAAGATTTAGTTTCATTCACTTATAGATCTATTGATGCCATAAATGAGGCATATCATGTCATTAGGCTTTGGAGAGCTACCCCTGTCCTGGCAATTAAGACTGTGCCGTCAGCGTACGCCAATATTGGAAGGGGGTGTTGTCGAATGTAGGCACGTCCAGAGGTTGAGCCACTCAGGGTCGCCTCCACCACGTTTGTATAGATGGAAAAAAGAAACAGGCGAGAACGCATCCCTGTCTGACTCCTCTCTCGATCTTAAATGAACGTGTACATTCCCCAATTATGCCATACTGGAAGCAGGCAGTAGCATTGGCGTATAGCTGGCAAATAAAACAAATTTTCAGCAGGTCAATCCCCATCCCCTCCATCATAGGCCACTGCTTCCCATGGGACACACAGTCGAAGGCCGCAGACAGGTCCGTAAAGGCCATATAGATCTTCCCGCCTTTTACTTTGGTGTATTTGTCTATGCAAAGTGAGAGGTAGAGGCATTGGTCAACTGTCCCCTTTCCCCTCTGGAACCCGTATTGGGCCTGTATCATAATATTGTGTTCTTGGGCCCATTTCTCCAGTCTAGATAGTAAAAGCCGACCCATGGGGTTGGCCGTAGTATCCAGGAAGGAGATCGGTCTATAGTTCCTTGGGCTGCCCCTGTCCCCTGTCTTGTAAATTGTGTGTAGGAGAGTGGAATCTGACTAATGGTTGCCCCCAACTTTTTGCCTGGTATTTGAGTGGTTTTTGACTAGTCTGGCTGGGATCCTGCTATCCAGGACCCCAGCTTATCTGCTTTCTCCCTAAAACTGATGTGAGTACCCTAGGTACAAACCTAATTGGATGCTGGGCATGCCCTACTAGTCCCTTGTAGATGGTACCCTAGGTACCCAGGGCATGGGTCCCCCAGTAGGCCTACCAGGGCTGCAGCACTTATTGTGCCACCCTGGGACAGCCGCACAAACTGACACCACCAGACCACTACTGTAGTCTGGGTAAGGTGGTGCTAGCACACCTTACAGGGATGTAGGTACCCTATATCCCACACCATTACAACACATATACTCTCAAAGGTCACCCCTATGGAAGGCCCTGGTAATCCTACAGGGCTGGGTGCTGAGGTATGTGTGAGGGAGGACCCCTACGTGAGTAGGGCCTCTCTGCAACCTTCGTAAAATCGTTACTGGGTTGTTTGTAGTGTAGCCATACCATATACTCTTAACCGCATTATAAGTGAATTGCGTCATCGCAATAACTTGAGAATGGCTACACAGAACCATATCGTGTTTGGTGTCAAACATGAAGGAATCATACCCCCAGTCCAGCCATGGGCATGAGGGTACGATTCCCCCTTGCTAGAAGGGCGATATGGGAAAAGCGGTAGAATTTAGACACCAATTTAAAAGTGCCCATGTACAACAAAATGGCTACTGTCCGCCACCTACACGACTCTGGCTGGCTGTCGGGGGGAAAACCCCAGCCTCGCCATCTGGACAATAGGGCTCCTGTGGCAGGGAGGTGCCAGCACCTCCCCAGACAGGATATGTGGATTGGAACAGGGTGGGTGCACCAAATGTCCTTTCAGAGTTGCACGTAGGCAGCTGCAGAGCCCCAATTCTGCATACACCGCCTGGAACCGGTTCAGGGGCATCCTGCCCCACGCCCAGGCGGGAAACACACAAAGGGGAGTGGGTGTAGCCACCCTTTCCCGCCTCTACTCTGATTGGTAGGCTCTAGTTGGGACCATCCCCTAATCTTGGGGATATATGTGAATAACGTGGCCCCAGAGCCTCAGATTAATCCAGAACTTCACAGAACTGACCTTCGACGAGCTGCTGCCCAGCTGACTGAAGAAATCTCCCTTGGGATAAAGGAGTTATCCCCTGCTTGGCAGGCACCTGAAAGACTGCAAGATACCCGGTTGGAACTTCGCTGCGCTCACGAACTTCGACGCCTTCCAACAACCTTGAGGTGGGTCTCTACAGCATCCCAGAGTCCTGTGAGCGTGCCCAGCAAGTCTGAGCACCGTGGGCCACGTGGGTGACGAGATCCCTGCATACCTCGAGACACCAGCCACCTCTTGCATAGCACACGACCCCGACCAGTGGGGAAGTTGTGCTTTGGCCCATTTCTGAGCCAACCTTCAAGCAGCATCCGTGCCAAATCTCAGCTCCCTAGCCTGCTCCGGTGGCCCGTGGGAGCCCTTTTACACACTCCATTTTGCTGCCTTCCGCGGTCCCTTGTCTCTCGACTTGTGGGCCCTGGCGGAGGACAATCTTCACATCCAAGAGTTCCCCTGGTTGCTCCAGGCCTGCTCTGCGCTCCCTCCAAAGGAGAGCACCCTCAGACCTCGTGGGTTTGCACCAGCAGCTGCTTTGTTCATCTTGCGTGGGTTGCGGTTGCCAAGGCTTAGTAGATCCAATCGGGACACTAACACCGCAGCGACCCTCATCCGACGTGGGACAGTCGCCATCCAGAAGCTGGCCTTCCTTGAAGCCTCCCGGAGCCCGTGACTGCAGAGCCAAGCTGCATCTTCCTCACCTGAAGCACACGACATCGAAGGGCTCCTTGCTTTGAGCCCCCCTGGTCACTGTGCCGTGACCCAGACTCTGTCCCCTCTGCTTTCAGGTTCTTCTCTACATTTTCTACATCTTAGATCGTCACAACTTCATCGACGCTTTCAGCTAGCAGCAGTTTGGACAACTTTTCCATTGAAAATCAGCCCGCGACCCGACACAAGAATCGACCTATGCACCCGGCTTCCCTGGGGCAGGTAACAGTGGTACTTCGGTACTCCCGTGGTGGTGGGCTCTCCAAAGCCTTAAGTCTCAAGCCTTAACTTTGTACTACTGCTAGAAGTGTCTTTAATCTTTAAATATTCAACCGCGACATTCTCCATAGGCTAACATTGCAATCCCGATAGCAACTTCTTGTGCTGCACGCGTCTCCCGTGGGTCCCCTTCCTCTTAACTGTGGGTGGATTCTGAAGGGGCAAGCGATCCTGAATGCCCTAGGCATTGCCTGTAGAATTGTCGTTGTTCTTATACCACTATTTTAGTATATGGTTTGGTCCCCCCCTGGGGCCCATTGATTTCTGTGCTATTTATTGTGTTTATAAATGCTTGTTTAAAGTGTAACTTTGCCACTAGCCACATAAAGTGACTGTGGGATTCTGTCTAGAATAAATACATATATTTTATATATATACCTGTGTGGGCTACTCTTTCATTTGGTTATTCAAGAGGTTATTATGGTAAAACAATAAGCTTAACACTCCTTCAAGACTTAGCCTGAAGGCTGCTCTCCACAGCTACCACTAGGATAGCTTTCTTTAAAGGTTGTCTTAAACCTATCATCAATAAGAGTCGAATTGGACTGGTGCAAGGTGTCCCTATAACTAGGAACAGCATATGCCAGGCCAACTTCTCACATTGGTGTGCAGCGGTTGGATTCAAGCTTGCCATTGTTTTACCAAATAACAAATTGAATTTCTAAAGTGAAAGCCACTTGGTACCAAAGGTACATATAAATTCAAGCTAGAATACAATAAGTTCTACTGAACTTAGGAGTTGTGTGTAGAGGGTTTAGCACACCTTGACTACAACTCAAGAGAGGGTTCAGTAGGCCACACTTAGTGTAGGTAGATACACCACTATCACTACACTAGAAAATGTCTTTAGGTTCAGGTGCCCATAAGGCTCTGGAAGGACCCCAAAGGGTCCCAGTCGACAAGTATGATCATCTCTCCTTTGCTGAGCTCAGGGAGATGTGCACCCTTAGGAAACTTAAGACAAACAAAGGTGCCAACACCCAACGTCTCAGGGAAATCCTGCTCATAGCAGACTTTATGGAGACCATAGGGTCTGGTGGGGTAGACAGGATGGGTGGGCGTCCATCAGAAGAGGACCCTCCAGTAGGGGACTCTGATGAGGACCAGGAAGAGGATGAAAGTCCTGACCTGGAAGAAACAAACCACTCACAACATGGAGGTGATGGCCCAAGAGGCACTCCCTCCATCCCTAACGGGAGAGTGGTGGATCCAAGAAGGAACAGATCCCCCTCAGGAGGATCCAACCATTCTGGGAGATCCAAAGGGTCCTCTGCCTCTTCTCAGAGAAGAGAATCCTCTCATGAGAGGAAATGCAGACTGATCAAATTTGAGCAGGCTAAGCTTCAGCTTAAAAGAGAACAGTTAGCATTGGACAGGGAAGCCCTGGAGCTTCAGAAATCTTCAAGAAAGTGGGGTCTAGAGACCCCTGGTGGCAGTAATGAAACCCCGAGAGTTAGAGAGAAAGTCCCTGACAATAGGAACCTCCACAAGATTGTGCCCCCCATAAGACAGGGGATGATATCCACAAATGGATCTCTGCTCTTGAGAGGCCCTGTAAGGTACAAAGGGTCCCAGTAGAGCAGTGGGCAGCAATCCTGTGGCTCTCCTTTGCAGACAAAGGAAGAGACAAGCTCCTCTCTGTAAGAGAAGAGGATGCTGATGATTACTATATCCTGAGAGATGCTTTAATAGATGGGTTTGGCTTAACCACTGATCAATACAGACTTAAGTTCAGAGACACCCAAAAAGCACAGGATCAGGATTGGGTAGACTTTGTTGATTGTGCAACCAAGGCATTGGAAGGTTGGTTAAATGGCAGTAAAGTTAACGATTATAAAGGATTGTATAATCTCATAATGAGGGAGCAGATTCTTAATAATTGTCATAACCAACTCTTACACCAGCACCTGGTGGACTCTGATCTGACCTCTCCCCAAGAATTGGGAAAGAAGGCAGACAAATGGGTCAGAACCAGGATCAGGCCCAAGAACTAAGGTGGTGACCAGAAGAAAGCTTCTACCAAACCCAAAGAGAAAGGAGGGGATAATAAAACAGAAAAGTCCCCTGAAGAGCCACAAAAACCCAGTGCCAGGGGTGGGTTCCAAAATCCTTCCTCTTCAAAAAAGAAACCATATTGCCATGTGTGTCAGAAGCCTGGCCACTGGAAAACTGACTCCAGTTGTCCAAAGAATGGCAATAAAGAAAATATTCCTCCAAGTACAGCTCCAACACCTCTTGTTGCTACTAGTAGTAATCCCCCAGGTGGTGGGAGTGCACCCAAAAACTTAGTTGGGTTTTCTTGGGGAACGCAGGTGGACCCTGGCCAAACCAGATCCCCTGCACAAGCAACTCTAGTCTGTGATGGTGGCATGGGGTTTGCCAACTTTACCATGAGCCCCAGTATTCTGGGCAGGTACAGACAAGAGCCCATGATCAATGGTCAGAAGGCTGTGGCCTATAAGGACACAGGGGCCAGTGTCACCATGGTGACCAAGAGGCTAGTGCCCCTAGAACAGCTTTTACCTGGGTTTAGCTACCAGGTGACCAACATAGATGGAATCAGAACAGACCATCCCTTTGGCAGTGGTAAATCTCAGCTGGGGAGGGGTCACTGGCGCAAAGAGAGTGGCAGTGTCCCCAAACTTGCCTGTAGATTGTCTACTGGGGAATGATCTGGAAATCTCAGCCTGGGCTGAGGTTGACCACAAGGCCCATTTGAAAATGGTAGGAATCCCTGAGAGAGTGGATGAGACCCTGAGGGCCTCACCTCCACCCCAGGAGAAAGTAGAAAGAGTGAATCCTGAAACTATGGATCACTCTACCCAAACAGAGAGCATAGGGGAAGAGGAGCAGTCCTCCCCCACCAGACTAAAGGTAAGGGTCAAGTTTCTCAGGGAACTGATCCTGCCCCTTGGGAAGTAACTGCCCCAGAAGTGAACAGGTCTGGCCTGGCCACCTCTCTGATGGCAGGGGATCCTTCCAAGGTGGTACCCAGTCTGAAGCAGGTATCCTGCCCCTCTCTACCCTGCCTCAGTCACTCCAGGGCTGCAGAGGTCAGGGAGGTCAGTGGACCCTTAAAGGGCCCCTGTCCAGAGGAACTCCCTCATCAGCAGATTAGGGACACCCAGCAGAGTAGTTTCAGCCAGGTGAATATTCCTCTACAAACTGAGGGATCCCCCTTACCCTTAGGTATAGGCACCCCTCAAATGGATGATGTTGAGCACAGGGAAACCTGGGGCATAGTTGCCCCAAACCTTCCAGTGCCCTCCACTATTCCAGCCAAAGGGATCCGACCCCCAGCTGTAGGCAGCCAGAGGTTGACCCTTAGGGCCAGATATGACACAGTCATGGGCAGAAAGGCTTCCATAGTGGCCAGTGATCTGAGGAGGTTGAGACCAACCCAAGTAGGGCCTCACTTCCAGACTCAGACACCCCACCAGCCCACCTCTGACCCAAAAACCAATACAGGTAATTTCCCTAGACTTTGGAGAAACTCTAGAACCCCTTGGGGTAAGATTTCCCAAGTGGACCATCAGACAGGGAGCAACCATGCTAGTGCAGGTTCTTCCTTATATGGCCACTCAGGAAATAAAGGCTTATCTGGACAAGGTTAGCCTTATCTCCTTTCGTTTGGGGGGGGGGGGGGTTATGTAGGAGAGTGGAATCTGACTAATGGTTGCCCCCAACTTTTTGCCTGGTATTTGAGTGGTTTTTGACTAGTCTGGCTGGGATCCTGCTATCCAGGACCCCAGCCTATCTGCTTTCTCCCTAAAACTGATGTGAGTACCCTAGGTACAAACCTAATTGGATGCTGGGCATGCCCTACCAGTCCCTTGTAGATGGTACCCTAGGTACCCAGGGCATGGGTCCCCCAGTAGGCCTACCAGGGCTGCAGCACGTATTGTGCCACCCTGGGACAGCCACACAAACTGACACCACCAGACCACTACTGTAGTCTGGGTAAGGTGGTGCTAGCACCCCTTACAGGGATGTAGGTACCCTATATCCCACACCATTACAACACATATACTCTCATAGGTCACCCCTATGGCAGGCCCTGGTAATCCTACAGGGCTGGGTGCTGAGGTATGTGTGAGGGGGGACCCCTACATGAGTAGGGCCTCTCTGCAACCTTCGTAAAATTGTTACTGGGTTGTTTGTAGTGTAGCCATACCATATACTCTTAACCGCATTATAAGTGAATCGCGTCATCGCAATAACTTGAGAATGGCTACACAGAACCATATCGTGTTTGGTGTCAAACATGAAGGAATCATACCCCCAGTCCAGCCATGGGCATGAGGGTACGATTCCCCCTTGCTAGAAGGGCGGTATGGGAAAAGCGGTAGAATTTAGACACCAATTTAAAAGTGCACATGTACCACAAAATGGCTACTGTCCACCACCTACACGACTCTGGCTGGCTGTTGCTGGGGAAAACCCCAGCCTCGCCATCTGGACAATAGGGCTCCTGTGGCAGGGAGGTGCCAGCACCTCCCCAGACAGGATATGTGGATTGGAACAGGGTGGGTGCACCAAATGTCCTTTCAGAGTTGCACGTAGGCAGCTGCAGAGCCCCAATTCTGCATACACCGCCTGGAACTGGTTCAGGGGCATCCTGCCCCTCGCCCAGGCGGGAAACACACAAAGGGGAGTGGGTCCCACCCTTTCCCGCCTCTACTCTGATTGGTAGGCTCTAGTTGGGACCATCCCCTAATCTTGGGGATATATGTGAATAACGTGGCCCCAGAGCCTCAGATTAATCCAGAACTTCACAGAACTGACCTTCGACGAGCTGCTGCCCAGCTGACTGAAGAAATCTCCCTTGGGATAAAGGAGTTATCCCCCTGCTTGGCAGGCACCTGAAAGACTGCAAGATACCCGGTTGGAACTTCGCTGCTTTCACGAACTTTGACGCCTTCCAACAACCTTGAGGTGGGTCTCTAGAGCATCCGAGAGTCCTGTGAGCGTGCCCAGCAAGTCTGAGCACCATGGGCCACGTGGGTGCCGAGATCCCTGCATACCCTGAGACACCGGCCACCTCTTGCATAGCACATGACCCCGACCAGTGGGGAAGTTGTGCTTTGGCCCATTTCTGAGCCAACCTTCAAGCAGCATCCGTGCCAAATCTCAGCTCCCTAGCCCGCTCCGGTGGCCAGTGGGAGCCCTTTTACGCACTCCATTTTGCTGCCTTCCACGGTCCCTTGTCTCTCAACTTGTGGACCCTGGCAGAGGACAATCTTCACATCCAAGAGATCCCCTAGTTGCTCCAGGCCTGCTCTGCGCTCCCTCCAAAGGAGAGCACCCTCAGACCTCGTGGGTCTGCACCAGCAGCTGCTTTGTTCATCTTGCGTGGGTTGCGGTTGCCAAGGCTTAGTGGATCCAATCGGGACACTAACACCGCAGCGACCCTTATCCGATGTGGCACAGTCACCCTCCAGAAGCTGGCCTTCCTTGAAGCCTCCCGGAGCCCGTGACTGCAGAGCCAAGCTGCATCTTCCTCACCTGAAGCACCCGACATCGAAGGGCTCCTTGCTTTGAGCCCCCCTGGTCACTGTGCCGTGACCCAGACTCTGTCCCCTCTGCTTTCAGGTTCTTCTCTACATTTTCTACATCTTAGATCGTCACAACTTCATCGACGCTTTCAGCTAGCAGCAGTTTGGACTACTTTTCCATTGAAAATCAGCCCGCGACCCGACACCAGAATCGACCTATGCACCCGGCTTCCCTGGGGCAGGTAACAGTGGTACTTCGGTACTCCCGTGGTGGTGGGCTCTCCAAAGCCTTAAGTCTCAAGCCTTAACTTTGTACTACTGCTAGAAGTGTCTTTAATCTTTAAATATTCAACCGCGACATTCTCCATAGGCTAACATTGCGATCCCGATAGCAACTTCTTGTGCTGCACGCGTCTCCCGTGGGTCCCCTTCCTCTTAACTGTGGGTGGATTCTGAAG
Source organism: Triturus cristatus (assembly GCF_964204655.1). Taxonomy (NCBI): domain Eukaryota; kingdom Metazoa; phylum Chordata; class Amphibia; order Caudata; family Salamandridae; genus Triturus; species Triturus cristatus. The sequence continues at coordinate 527,332,193 of NC_140592.1, forward strand.
GGGCAAGCGATCCTGAATGCCCTAGGCATTGCCTGTAGAATTGTCGTGGTTCTTATACCACTATTTTAGTATATGGTTTGGTCCCCCCTGGGGCCCATTGATTTCTGTGCTATTTATTGTGTTTATAAATGCTTGTTTAAAGTGTAACTTTGCCACTAGCCACATAAAGTGACTGTGGGATTCTGTCTAGAATAAATACATATATTTTATATATATACCTGTGTGGGCTACTCTTTCATTTGGTTATTCAAGAGGTTATTATGGTAAAACAATAAGCTTAACACTCCTTCAAGACTTAGCCTGAAGGCTGCTCTCCACAGCTACCACTAGGATAGCTTTCTTTAAAGGTTGTCTTAAACCTATCATCAATAAGAGTCGAATTGGACTGGTGCAAGGTGTCCCTATAACTAGGAACAGCATATGCCAGGCCAACTTCTCACATTGGGATTATGACGCTTTGCTTCCAAGAAGGTGGGGGGCCCTCGATCACTATGCTGTTAAAAACGTTAGTTAATAAGGGGGGCCCACAGGTCATAATTGTCCTGAAAGAGGTCAATCGACAACCCATCGAGCCCAGTGCCTTCCCTGGGACACAGGCTGCCATCCCTCTTGTGCCTTGGGGTTGGAGTTCTGATTCGATGGAGACAGGGACAGGCGGGTTATTGGAGCCAAAAATGCTTTCAAAATATCCCTCCCATGTGTCCTCACTTACGTGTACATCCAGGGAAGGATCTTTTGCGTCTTTGAAATAGGGTGCGTTTATGACTTTCCAAAAGTCACTGCTGCTGCTTGAGCTAGTTGCTTGCTGAAGGTCGGCCCAGGCTTGCTCCCTGAGGTTCTTCTCTCTTTTACTTCTAGTGAACTTATAGTCTCTGCATAACTGCCTTATCTGTGCTGAATCCTAGGAGAGATTTTGAGGGCATTAACAAAGGCTCTTCTAGCTGTTGAGCATGGAGAATCAAACCATCCTCTATCTGGAGGACCATTTACTGGCTTGAGTCGAGTCAGTGCCTCTTTTAGTTTTACTATGAGAGCTCTAAACTGTGAGACTAATAATGCTGGAGAAGATTCCTCGGCCAAACAGGATAACATTTTGTTCCTTGCTTGTGTTATAATTACAGGTGCCAGATTCTGTTTCTCAACCTGTGCCCACTTTAGTTGGTACCCATTTTTCCTGGTTAGCAGGATGTTAGTTACTGCCTGTTGGCAGTTATTCGGCTTTCAGGGGATAGTTAAGTTGCTAAGTAGAATTGCATGGTCACTGTAACATGTGAAAGTGGTGTCTATATGGGTGACTTTTCCACTTATTGTGGCGGAGACTAAAATTAAGTCAATTGAAGACTCGTAGTTTGTCCGCCTGAATGTTTTCCCTGTAAGGCCTATCTTTGTGTTGTTAATTATACCCATATTTCTCGTACATAGGAGTCTATTGTGACTGTCACCATAGTCATTATGGGTAAAATAGGGAAAGGGTTACCCTGAAGGTCTTCAAGCCCACATACGTTAGCCTCTGTATATTTACAGAGGTGAGCATTAAAGTCCCCCACCCAGATGGTGTTTGGGGTGCCTTTATTTTTTAGGCAATTTATTTGATCTAGTCCGGTGTTTAATTCATCTACCACTAGCTTCATATTTCTCCCAGTTTCATTATTATATTATTATAAAAATTAATTAAGAGCCAGGGTCCTTCGTTAATGAACTCCAATAGAAGAAAATGAAAATGGTTATTCTGGAAGCCAACCATCCTTACTTGTAGAGGGATTGTGTTGGAAATTAGGGTTAGTAAAGCCCCCTTCGCTCTGCCTGAATGTGCGTCAATCATGAGTGATCAATCTAGTCACTGCCACGGAGTAGACTGGGCAGGTGGCAGAGGTAAACAAAGAGACCGAATGACAAAACGGTTAAATGCAGATGAGGACCAATATGTCGTGCATAGTCAACAAAACTATATTCAGCAATTTCCCAGCACCACTTCTCCCCACAGTGAGAAACTCAACCCTCAGCAGTGCACCTCGCCCCCAGTGCTTAATTTGCAAAAGAAAGAGTGGCATTGCCCAAAGCTCTGCTCTGAAGCTCATGGTAGGTTCAATGAAATGTCAGTGTTATGATGATTTGTATAGCTCACTATTGACCCAAGACGATATCCAGGCGCTAGGGAAAGGTGTGTAGGTGGGTGGTCCCAACGTGCTTATATGAAGAGCCAGGTCTTCAGCTTCTTGTGGAACTCAATAAGTGAGGAGGGATCTAAGATTTGTTGAGGAGGATCGTTCCATGCATTTTAGTTGCAGTGTAGGAGAATGAGCAACTTCCAGTTTTGGGTTTGCAGATGTGCAGCGTATATGCAAGTGAGAGTGAGGCAGAGCATAGGCATCTGGTGGGTTTGTGAAAGTGTTTGCGGCTGTTCAGGTATTCTCGTTCTGTGTTGTGTAGGGCTTTGTATGTGTGCATGAGAAGTTTGAATTGGCTGTGCTTGTGAATGAGGAGCCAGTGAAGCTTCCTGAGATGCGGTAAGATGTGGGTGCAGCATGGGAGGTCGAGTAGGAGTCTTGCAGCTGTGTTTTGGATGGTCTGGAGTCTGTAGGAGTTGTTTGGAGATTCCAGCATAGAGTTTTGCCGTAGTCCAGCCTGCTGATGAGGAGTGCTTGTGTGATGGTAGGTCTGGTAATAGTTGTTTAACATCAATACAATAGGTAGGATGCACGCTGCTGTGACCATAGTGGTGAGGGCCATGCCATTGCACCACAGATTTAACCAATGCAAAATCATAGGCGTCTCATCATAGGTTGCTTTTATCAAAGATAATCTATTAAGGACAACATAATTGTCAAGCGTGTGCCAGATTCTTATGACAAGAGAGAGAAATGAGAGATAACATTGGTAACAGAACTGCCCAAGATCATGCTCGGAGTCAGAGGACAAGAATGATTCAATGAAAAAGTCCATTATATAGTAACAAAGAAGGTCAAAGCCAGTTTGTTTACACGGGCACCCCCACCAGGTCCTAAACGTTCCCTATGACGTGCAGAGTCCCCCAGGATTCCATTCTATCATCTGTCATCTTCAACTTCTACATGGAACTCCTATGGGCTCTACTCACAGATAGTTGCATCACAATTCACTAATATGCCAATTACACACCACTCTACTTGAAGGTGTCTGCTGCTCCTGACATCCAGGGGCATATTATCAAGAACTGACGCATCGGCATTGATGCGTCAGATTTCTTGCGGCTGCTGCAAATACCCTAATGACGCCATGGATGCATTGTATTTACAATACAGTGCTCCATGGTGCAAGGATTAACAGATGTGTCAAATTCTGATGCAACTGCCAGAGTTGGTCGTATGACTGACACAACTGTAGCAATGCATCAGAAAACAAAGACCCTGTCCCATGTTAAAAGTCCTGCGTCAATCCTTGCGTCTGGTTTGAGAAGGGGTAGGGGTTTTGATGCAGTCAGTCATAAAGTGATACAGTGAAAAGTTGTAAATTTCACTGCATCAGTTTTATTTGGCTTTTAACGTGGGAACGCCTACCCTGCAGACATTATGTGTGGCGCAGGTATAATGTGATTCAGGCCTCTACAAACTGACATATTTGACCTAATGCGTCAGTTTGTAAATATGGAGCAGTGTGGAGTACAGATTGCACAAGTGCTGCATCAACAACAATTGGGCTGCGGTGGAACTATCTCCTTGTAAATATGCCCCCCATTGCCTCAAACACTGCCGGTACCTCATCAGATTCCAGACCCAGATGTCTAGCACCTACTTGAAGCTCAAACCAACCAATACATAATTTCTCTCATTTGCCAAGAACAACATGCATGAAGTAGTACAAACTTGGCTCAAATATTTGAACCTAACTTTCAAGCAACACATTGCCAAAAAAATAAGGAAAAATACTGCTTCCAAAAAGTGCCTGAAGAACTACTGTACAAGCCCTTGTCCTAGCACATTTGGATCATTGTAACACCCTTCTCCATGGACTCCTATGCTCTACACTGGCACCCCATTAAGGGCATCCTACATGCTGCATCACTTCTCACACAGGGCCTGAAGAATTATGATCACATCACCCCCACCCTGATGTAACTCCACAGGCTCACCTTGCTGGACCACAGCATCTTCAAAAGTAGCTCCATTGTTTACAGAGCCATCACGACCAGCACCCCTTCTTATCTGGCAGACAAGCTCAACATCTCTGATGACTCTCTGCAATCCGCAGCCAGGACCCCATTAAATTGGGGGCTAAGAAGTGTAAAAATGTTAAATAGGCAGCAGGCCTTTTTCACCTATGTACCCAGAATCAGGAATAACGTCTCTGTATTGATCAGGACCACTTCAGCACTGCCCCAATTTAGGAAAGAAATGAAGATGCACCTCTATAAAGAATACTACATCACAATGCAATTCCAGTATCCTTCTTCTCCCAAAACCCAGCTAGCCCTCCTATCACTCACTATTTGTATGCTTGGCTTTGACCCTGTGCAACCCTCTGCTATTTGGCTAGGTTTGCACCATATAAACAATACATACATATATGCATAGATATTATACAATGCTGTATGGAAGCAAACAGATGCATACAGATGCTTTACAGCAGGTGACTAATGATCACATTCCTTAGGTGTGAGCGGTCTAGCCCCTGCTATCCACAATTACGCCTCTCATTGGTGTCCTACTGGTCAAGTCTTCATTTTGTTTTCAAGAAGGTGAAAATCAGTATTGGGATATGCCACAACACCCAGGCTTCAGAGCAATGTCTTTAAGAAGAAAAGTGTTTTGGCTATAACAAAGCTTGGAACAGATTAACATTAAACAGAAACCTCTAAATATTGCCCTAGAGGCTGAGAATCTATACAAAGGTACAACAGAAAGTCAGGGAGCTTGCACCAACATTCAAAATGTTGACAGGTATGCCCCCTAGTTGTGGGCACAAGAGGTCACTGACTGAAAAGTGACAGTAATCATGCAAGCACGCATTCGTTATTTCAAGGTTCAACAGTGTGAGGCTTTACAAACCAACAGCCTCGTTCATTTTCACAATGTTTGTTTCATTAGCTGAAATCCCATGTGAGCACCAGCCTCTCCACTATTGTGAGTTTCTATGAAGTTCAAAGCAGACTGCAGGTCGCTGAACACATGGGCTTTTACTTTGTAGGGGATAGTGAAGCTGATACAGTTTCATTTAGTTCCTTTTGGATGATCTTCCTGCTTACAGGATTATTGTTGTGAAGTCTTGTAAATGAATACCACCATCCCACTATATTGCAGTTTACACTTCTCCTTATCCAAGCAGAGTGCGGCATCCAAGTCTTTGTAATTTAGAAAGTGGGCTAAGTTTGTTATTCCATAGAGTTCAATCAGCATATCTTCCACATAGGTCTTTATTGTGATACATTTTATTGATTCAAGGATCCCCACATTTCTGATATTGTTCCACCTAGATCAGGCTTTCAAGTCTTCATTCTTGCCACTAACTCCTTCCAGCACACTGTACACCACAAGATATTGTGGCTCTGAGCTGTAATGTTGTCTTTCAATGCCAGCAAGTCTCCATTTAGTCAGGTCAGTTCAAGATTCCTGTTTGTCTAGCTTCTCCTTTATGTGGTCCATTTGTATTGTGTGTGTATTTATTTTTACACCACTGGTGTATAAGCTTTTCTGCATTTCCAGAAGTTGTGCCTTGTTTTGGAACTATCTGAAGCATTTATCTGTTCAGGTTTCTGGTTCGAGTTGTGCCAGACCCTGTGCCGAAGTCATAGGGCAGACAAGTGGTACTGGACCTCAAATGTGTTGTTTGAGGTAATTTACCACTTTTATCCTGGAGTCTGTCCTACTACAACTCTGCAAACTAGGCCAAGTACAACCTTTTCGGCATTTGACTCTGAGGGTAGCAAGGCCAAGCAACCTATCAATGATCCCTCTCACCACCGAGCCTCTGGGGGCTAGGAAACCTTGCAAAGTAAGGTAGGTTATGTGCTGTTACTTTAATGTGCCAACATTTAATATACTAATTAGCGTGTGCATGGAGATGTTAAAAACTTGAGCTCTGAATATGCTGAACAACAAAATGCACAATGAACTAAACACAATTATTTGACTAATTATTTATAATTAATAATAATTGCTAATGATGTATTTCAGAATAATGTAATCCTAATTCCAAGCCTTGTGTGTGCTTCTAGTTAATGGACACCATTTAGAGGTTGCAGCTGCAGCACCTGGCTTGTCATTTGTGACGCTTGGCACTGGCTTTGCTACCCCTGGCTTCAGAGGTGGCAAAATCAGCGCCAAGAACAAAGGGGCAGGTCACTCTTAGCCTATTCCTTTTTTTAATACTAATAGTGATTAATAGTCAGGGTCACAGGAATTTTGCGACAGGAGTGCACCTGTAAATTGTGTCATTATTGGTTTGGCATGATTGGTATATTTGATTTACTGGAAAGTCCCTCGTAAAGTGGACTGTGTATGCTCAGGGCCTGTAAATCAAATGCTACTAGTGGGCCTGCAGCACTGGTTGTGCCACCCACACAAGCAGCCTTACAAAGGTTTCTTAAATCTGCAACTGCAGTTTCTACACATGCAGTTTTAACAGCCATGTCAACCTGACAAGTGCACCCACTTGCCAGGCCTAACCCTTCCCTTTTATTGCATATAAGTCACTCCTAAGGTAGGTCCAAGGTAGCCCCATGGGCAGGGTGCATTGTATGTGAAAGGTAGGATATGCGCTGGTGTGTTTTACATGTCCTGATGGTGAAATACTATGCATTTCGTTTTCCACTATTGAAAGGCTGTCTTTCCCATATGTGATCATTGGAGCTGCCTTGTAACATTTTACAAGTGTAACTTTCAATTGGGAAAAGAAATAGAGAACTGGAGCTTAGGTTCCCTGAACTCAGTATTTAACAACACATCTTTTAGTAAAGCTGGTTTTTAAATTGTGTGTTTCAAAAGACCACTTTTTAGAAAGTAGGCTTTTTCTTACTTAACCATCCTGTGTGCCTCTGCCTACCTGTGGAATCCACGTCTGGTTTTAGATTGACAGAGGCTGGATTGTGCATTCACTCACTACATTCACACAAAGGGAGCTGAGGTGTGCCATGCGTATGCTGATGGGCCATCTTAGGCCGGAGTGGTGGGAGGAGTTATCACGGACACCTAAATAGGATGTGGCTGCTCTGCACAATGGTGTCTTCACCCCTTGTACTGTGGCTGCTCCAAGGGGAACAGAACTGGTTGTGCTGAGCCAGAGAGGCTTTCTAAACAAAGACGTCAAAGAGAAAAAGCTAATACATTTTAGACCTCAAACTCCAGAATTTTAGAACTCTTTTGGATGAATGGACCTGCCAAGGAGAGCTGGAAGAGCTGTCAGGAGGAGTACTGCCCCTTTGCTGTGTGTTGCTTAGTTGAGTTGACCTACGATTGCTGCTTCTGCCTTGGGCAGTAAAAGGACTGGACTGAACTTTCTACAACTTATTTCCTGAGTTTCTCCAAAGGCTTGAATTAGAGCTTGCCCTCTGTTCAAGAAGTCTCAGGACCAGCAAAGACTTTAAGATCATCTGCTACCAGCACTGGGAACTACGTGTTTTGTGCTACAAACAGAATAAAAACGACTACAATGCCATCAACGATGCCTCTGCCAGCTCCGTGACCTAAAGCCACCGCAGAGGGCATCACCCCTTTTTTACCACATACCTGGTATCCCCGATGTTGCCGCCAGATGCAGTCATAGAGCTTCTGCTTGCACCGTGATCTGTGGGCACTGCACTTCACATCGCCTTCTTCACATTGCAGCCTGGCCCTACCGACGCCACTCCACTCCCATATTGATGCCGCTGCCTGCACTGTGGCCTGGGGGCACCACTCGTAAGTTCCGCGATGCACCACTTTGTCCCCCACCGCAGCTTTAGCCCACCGATAAAGACACCATTGACTCCAGATCGTCAACCGACCCCTTTGCTTTCACTGCGACCTGTGGGCCCCACACTGATGACCGCGCTTCACCAACTACAATGCTGCTGCCTGCCCTGTGACCTATGGTCACAGCACATCGAATCGCCCCACTTCACACTGCAGCCCTGGTCTCACTGACGCTGTCAAAAGCCATCACCGAGCCACTGCCTGCTCTGTGACGTGTGGGCACAGCACTTCGCACCATCCCATTTCTCATCGCAGCCCTGATGCCATTGATGCCGGTGTTCCTGAGTTCAACCTCATGAAGTTCAATCCGCAACACGTGTGACTTCAAGGGCTGAACGACTCCCGTACCAACCTCCGGGACCAATGCCTGCAGACGCCGCCGATGCCTTTTAAGAGCTAATCACCAGGTCCACGATGCCCCGAATTTCCAAGGTACTATTTGCGGGACATCCCGACACCTTAAGCTGGCCCTCAACCTTGCGGTTAGCCTGAACTGTTGGATTTGTTTGTTCATGACACTGTGATAGCCCTGGACGGAAATATTGACTTCAAGAAACTGCATTTTAAGTCTATTCTTGCAGTATTCTTATCTTTATTACTGTTTGTTGGATTTCTATCGTTTTAGTCTTGTTTTACACAGATAAATATTGGCTATTTTTCTAAAACTGGTGTGGTGTCCTTTTGTAGTATTCTCACTGTCTTACTGTGTGTTATGTGCAAATGCTTTACACATTCCCTCTGAGATAAGCCTGACTGCTCGTGCCAAGCTACCAAGATAGTGAGCAGGGGTTATTTTAGAAGTGTAAACCCCTTACCCTGACTATAAGGAAGGGTCCTTACTTGGACAGGGTACAAACCTGCCAATTAGAGACTCCTATTTCAAACAATGTTTTAAAACAAGCATTGGAAAAGCCAATAGGTCTCACCTATGCAAGAGCTTTTGGTTTCGCCAATGTGTTTTTCCCATGTTGTACACCAGCGTGGCTGCTGTTTAGCATGGCTAAATGTTAGTCACATAGATGAGAGTGGCATGGAGTGGAATGCCGTAGAGTGGAGTGGCATGGAGTGGCATAGTGCTGTGGAGTGACGTATAGTGTCGTAGTGGCTAAAATTAGAGTGGAGTTTCATGGAGTGGCGTTGAGTATTGCAGAGTGCAGTGTTGTGGTGTAGAATGGAGAGGTATAAAGTGTTGTGGTGTGTCACGAAGGGTGTAGAGTGAAGGGCATAGAGTGGTGTAGAGTGTTGTAGAGATGATGGAATAGAGTCTTATAGAGTGAAGTAGTGTCATAGAGTGGTGTGGCATAGAGTGTAGTGGATTAGAGTGGCGTAGAGTGGAGTGTTGTGGAGTGATGTAGAGGGAGCTGCATACAGTGGAGTAGAGTGCAGTGGCATAGCGTGTAGTAGATTGTCATAGAGTGGCATAGAGTGGCGTGAAGTGACTTAGACTGGAGTGGAGTAGAATAGAGTAGAGTGGTGTAGTGTGTGAATAGAGTGTCATTGAAGGAGTAGAGAGGAGTGAAGTACAGTGTCGTCAAGTGTAATGAAGTGAAGTAGATAAGAGTGGCACGAAGAGGCATAGAGTCGGCATGGAGTGGTATAGAGGGAGTTGGGTAGAGTGGAGTACAGTGTTGTAGAGTGGAATAAAGTGGCATTGAGTGTTGTGGAGTGGCGTATAGTTTCAGAGTGGAGTACATTGGAGTAGAGTGGAGTACCATAAGGTGGTGTAGAGTATTGTGGAGTGGTGTAAAATTGAGTGGAGTGTTGTGGTGTAGAGTTGATTGGTATAAAGTGTTGTGGATTGCATAGAGTGAAGGGCATAGAGTGAAGTAGAGTTGTAATGTTGATGGCATAGAGTCGAGTAGAGTGGCGTGACATAGAGTGTTGTGGAGTGTCATGGAGGGAATGGGGTAGAGTTTCATAGAATGAAGGGGCATAGAGTGGAGTAGAGTGTTGTGGAGTGTCACAGAGTGTCATACAGTAGAATGGCATTGAGTGGAGTACAGTTTAGTAGAGTAGAATGTCGTGGAGTAGAGAAGAGTGGAGTGAAGAGGCAGAGTGGAGTAAAGTGGCATGGAGTGGCATAGAGGGAGTTGCGTAGAGTGGATTAGAGTGTTGTAGAGTGGAATCAAGTGGCATAGAGTGTCATGAATTTGCATGTTGTGGAATGGTGTGGAGTAGCGTAGTATGACGTAGAGTGGAGTAGCACAGAGTGACATGGAGTGAAGGAGTAGAGTGGAGGAGAGTGAACAGAAGAGAAGTAAAGAGGAGGACCATAGTGTTGTGGAGTGGCATAGAGTGGAGTAGGGTGGCAAAGAGTGGAGTGGCATTGAGTGTTGTGGAGGGAGCAGAGTGTAGCAGATGGAAGGGGCATAGAGTAGAGTAGGGTCATAGAATGGAGTGGCATAGAGTGGAGTACAGTGTTGTAGAATGGAGTGGAATAGAGTGGAGTGGCGTAGAGAAGAGTAAAGTGGCAAGAAGTAGCAAAGAAGGAGTTGTGTAGAGTTGAGTAGTGTTGTTGAGTAAAACTTTGTTGAATGGAGTAGATTGGCATAGAGTGGAGTGGCATATGGTGCAATTGAGTACAGCGCTGTTGAGTACAGTTTTATCGAGTAGAGTATCATAGAGTGGAGTGTCTTGGAGTGGTATAGAGTGGAGTAGAGTATTGTGGAGTGTCAAAGAGTGGAGTACAGTGTCATAGAGTAGAATCAAGCAGAGTGGAGTAGTGTGTCATAGAGTAGATTGAAGTAAAGTGGCACGGAGTGGCACAGAAGGAGTTGCGCAGGGTGTTGTAGAGTGACATAGACTGGAGCAGGGGGTTGTAGAATGAAGTGGTAGAGAGTTGAGTAGAGTGTTGTAACATGGAGGGGCGGAGAGTGGGGTGCAGTGGAGTGCCATAGAGAGGAGTGGCATAGAGTGAAGTGTCATAGTGTTATGAACCCCAATGTACCCCAATAAGGCCTAGGTATTTGCACGACCTTTTACTTACATTTGTCCTACCTTGCTCTACATAACGGTTCTGGCACCTACATTATACCTAGTTAGGTGCAGCATAAATTGTGTGTGGTTTTCTCCAAAAACTAGCCTAATTTATTATGCATGAGGATTCTTAGTATCACAGCAGGAATACCATCTTCCACATAATAACTCTGTATGAAGGTCACCACTATTGTCATCCGTGGCCGACATGCCCACAGTACCATGACTAGGTAGAACCCCTGAGGGTACGTTTTGAGTATATAAGTACCACATCTTCACTGGGCAAACCAGAGGAGAAGCTTCCATGTTAACATGAGACGCTAAAGTCCCTGCACTCCAGCAGCAGTGGTCTGACATACCTCGCGGGGTGTCCAACTCGAGACCAAGACGGGGTCCTTCGTTCTCTCACATCAGGTAATGGGATTGGCTCTTTCCTAGGGTGGTTCTTGGCTATACATCTACATACATGCTAGGTACATCATACATATCGTATATATCTGTTTCTGTCTAATGATTGTTGCAGCACATGTTTTTTATACTTGAATGATGCTGGCTGAATAAATGCTTATTGAAAATGTCCCCACTGCTTATTCTGTATATCTCTCTGAGAACAAGTGAGCACGAGTGACTGAGCAAAAAGTACTACACTGTTTCCACGATCCCTGAGGGGTCAGGGTTGTCATATTCGATAGTTATCAGAAACTATTTGGTCCTTTGTAAGGTTGTGGGGCTTGTATTAGCACTGTAAGCCAGCTGGTCTACAGACTAACATATCCTTTGGGGGTGTCTGGAATCAGTCTGGATACCAATCCCTTAGTTTATGTTGTCTATACGCGCAGAGCCTAGATAGATTTGCAGGAACTACATGACAATAGAGTGGTGTAGAGTGGAGTAAAGAGCCATAGAGTGGTGTACAGTGGGCTGGAGTAGAGTGGAGGGGAGTGACGTAGAGTCCAGTAAAGTGTCATAGAGGAGTGGCATAGAGTGGCGCTGAGTCGCATAGAGTGGAGTAGAGTGGCGCAGAGTGGAGTAGAGTGGTGTAGAGTGAAAAAGAGTGGTGTAGAGTGTTGTTGCGTAGAGTGTGGTGGCGTAGGGTATTGTGGCGTAGAGTGTTGTGGCATAGAGTGGAGGGGCATAGAGTGGAAGGGCATGTTGTAGAGTGGCGTAGTAGAGTGGCGTGCTGTAGAGTGGAGTGGGGTGTCATAGAGTAGGGTGGAGTAGCATGTTGTAGGGAGCCTTAGAGTGGAGGGGCGTGGAGTGGCATGCCATAGAGTAGAGTGGAGTTGCATGTCATGGAGTGGAGAGGCGTAGAGTGAAGTTGCAGAGAGCAGACTGGTGTAGAGTAGCGTGGAGTGACATGGTGTGGAGAATTGTGGAGTGTCTTAGAGTAGAGTGGTGTGTTGTGGAGTGTGGTAGAATCACATGGCATGTTGTAGAGTGACATAGAGTGGAGGGTCATAAAGTGGAGTGGAGTATTGTAGATTGGATTGGTGTAAAGTGGAGTGGCGTAGTGTGGAGTATGCATGGTGTGGTAGAGCACTGCCATTTCAGACAACAGATTTTCCATTGACATGACCATTAAATTCGCAGAGACATACATTTCACTGATAAAAGTATACAGAGCACAAACAATAATGTGTGGAAATGTCATCACCTCGTGTTTAGATTTGTTTTGATCGTATTAAAATATTTGTTCTTACCACACTTCAGAATTACAGAACAATGTTCTTCATTTAGGCTTTCCTAATTCTGATATATTCTGAAGTATCTGCACAGTTCATTGACAGACATTTAAATGTTGTTGTGTGCTAGAAAAATGCCTTAGCTTTCAAAGCAGTATTGTAACATAAACCCTCTCCCTTTGAAGTCAGGAAAAGAAAATTAAGAATCAAGCTCCCTTACAAGACAGAGCCTCACATTTGACCTCTGTCTTTGAATGTACAGAAAATGTGACAAGATAAGAAAAATATTTAAAAGGCTGTTTAAGATAACAAGCTCTTGTAGTAGAATACAGTAAATAGGCTATGCTCCACAGGACTGGTGAACTCAAGCTGGACAACCTAAAACAAATAAAGCCAGCAAATAGAAAGCAAGTTACAAAACACAAAGCTAATGGTAAGCAATGGGCGGAATGCATTCCCAGGAAAGCTTTCAGAATGTCCCCAAGATGGTGTTAGATAACCAGACAGCTGTGCTGTCAGGTAGGCGTCAACCAAAAAAGGAGCACCAGGATCTGGAACAATACCTGCACTGGCAACTGAGGTAAGTAAAACAATGCTTTTAAATGCCTGTTGTTTGCGTACTTGCAGGTCAGAGTGTGTTTGTGTGCGAGTGAAAGTGTGCAAATGTGTGAGTGTGTGTATCTGAGTGAGCATTTAGGAGTGAAAGTTAGTAAGAGTCAATGACAAATAGTGAGGGAGAGTGAGTGAATGATAGGGAGTAGTTAAGAAAGAATAAGAATGAACATGAGAGGGTGTTAGAGAGTGTGTGTGAGAATGAGTGTGAGTGGAACGACTGGGAGTGAGTGACAAGTGAATGAGTGTAACTGAGTAAGAAAGAATGAGTCAGTCAGTGAGAATATGTTAGATTGAGTAAGAGTGAAAGTGAGTGCAAGTGTGTGTGACTGGGAAAGTATGAGTGAGAGTGAGAGTGAATGTGAGTGAATGCAAGTGAGAGTGACTGTGAATGAATGAAAGTAAGTGAGAATGAGTGAGTGAGTGAGATTGTGTGAGGAAGAGTAAGAGTGAGTACAAGTGAGTGTGATTGAGTAAGTGTAGTATGAGTCAGAGTAGGAATGAGTACTAGTATAAATGAGAAGCGGAAATGTGTAAGTGAGAATGTGTGAGTGCTAAAGAGTGAGAATGAATGTGTGAGCAAATATAAGTGAGTGTGGTTCTATGCTTGGGAGTCTGCCATTGGACCTGTAATATTGAAGGCATTTTTTGGCTTACAGAGGCTTCCATGGCATACTGGTATGTAAATACTGGAAGCAATTCTTCTCATGACAGGCATCTGTGACAAGCTGACAATATATTGACACTGACATACTGGTGGTAGTTTTGGGGATAAGAAACACTCATAGTATATGCATGGCATTATTAGCAACATTCTGGCATGGGCATATTCAATGTCATTTTTGTCATAAGGGACATCAATTACAACATGCTTACCCTGGAACATTGGGGATATTTTCCTTGACATCTGCGGGCACACATAGCACATTTTGAAAAAAGTGGGATCAACTACTGGGGGCCGTCAGGTTTTATAGGCCTGGCAAACCATGAAGGGACTTCACCATTTAATGAATACCCTTTCAGAGCCTATGGATAATTAGCAAAGTTATGTGAAAGTTGTGCTTTAAAATGCAGTATTTGACCCCAACTTTTCTTGACGGGAGAAGCCCCATATTGGCACCACTAGAAGAGGGCTGCTTCATTTGCTTCACTTTCTCGCTACAATTTCTTGCAAGTAATACGCCCCACCAAATTTCAAAGATCATGTCAGCACTCGAACATATGTGGTATCTAAAATAGATGTCTGTGTTCTTCTGTTATTTTGATCATGCCGTTGTTATGGAAGTTCAACAATGTCAATTATCATGAAGGCCTCAGGGTTAAAGTAATGTAACATAAATTCCTCTGAGATTCAGGGTCATAGATTATATGATGCCACTTCCTGTGATGTCATTAACGTCAAAGGGTGTGTGATGTTATTTCCGCTACCCCAGGCATTTTGATGAATCCACGTCTATGCCTAGTGTTCAAAGGCCTGTACATAACAATAACTCTGCACAATCATGTCTCAACAGGGCATTCACTTGAGCAGATGTCTGGCCACAGCTATTTCCTGTCAGAAGTTCGTCCTATCAATGGATACAACGGGCGATATGGCTACCGGAGGAACACCACACCACTACGTAAGAAGCCTTCACCATTTGGTATAGGGACGCCTTTCCCACTGTACTAAGGCGTGCCAACTGATCTATCTTCAGTTCAGCCCAGTAGCTGAACAAAGACCTTCACAGCCAGCAGGCATTTTCATTCTTGTTTGTAATAATCCTGCTGGTGGATTACAACATTTAGACAAGATTTGAAATAAAGCTGTTTTTCCATTTTAATGAGATTTCTGGAATGCTCTGGTGTTTATGCTTAAATGCGCTGTCTAATTTCTTTTTAGATCTCGTAATCCCGGCCACCTGAAATACCTCTGTAAAAAAATTGTTGTTGAGAGATTTTCATTTTTGATTTGTGTTTTTGGCTCATTAGAGAAGTCATTTAGCTTGGGAAGACATTGCTGATCCAGGTCAAATTTTTCTGAATCACATTTTTAAAAATGGCAGATGTGTTGCAGTGATGATGTAATATTTCAGGAACCATGAGACCTATATACTTCATTTTGGTGTCAAAACATAGGTTTTGGGGGTCAAGTAGGCTTATTGAGAGAGAAAATAACTCCTCAGAGCAGCTATTCCACAAATTTCCAAAATGGTGGCTATAACAGAGGAAGAAGAGATATATAAAGAAATGAAAAAAATAATAATGGTTTGTAATCCTTATATGTACACACCAAACATTGTTTATGATCTGATTAGTACATTTGCAGAATGTTGAATATTTGAGAAGAGCATATCTAAAGGGACATCTTTTTGTAGCACAGGTTTTGGAAGCACATGTATGTGTAAGTTCTGTGGGTAGTGGCTTTAGAAATTTTGTAGGTTTTAACACGCCATAAATATCTTCCCAACCAAATTCACATGGATTGTTCTCTTCATTTGCATGATCCAAGACATATACACATCTTCTCATCAAGTAGAACACTCCTTTATTGTGTCAACGCACAGAATATGACGTCGGTGGAAGGTCCTTAACAGGACTGATCTCTTAAACTCACTGTACCGACGATCATCAAATGTGTGACAGTCAGAACTCATTTTCCACAGACACACAAGGTATTTTTCTACATCTTTAAAATCACTTTCTTCTGTCTCAGCAAATCTATTTAGAAACTTCACAGGTTCAGCAGTTAAAGATCCAAGCTTTTTTCCAATGTTGCTCATAGTGTCATCACGCGTAAGAATATGTGCCTTGGTAAGAACTCTGGGCATCCCTGGGTCACGTTTTTTGTCTAGAATAGGATATGAAGCAGGATCAAGTGTGGCACACCAAGATGAGGCGGTTTGGGGTCTCCTACCCCTAGTGAGCCACTGCACCCATGGGAACTCCAAAATCAAGCATTCCAAGTGCTAGGAGGCATGATTGCAGACTGAGCCCTGAGGGCGGAACCTCCCGTAGCGTGCTGAAAAGTGTCTTTGCAATCCCGTAGTGTGGACACCAAGAGGAGATGGTTTGAGGTCTCCTGCCCCTAATGAGCCACAGCACCAATGCGGACTTCGAATTCCAGCCTTCCAAGTGTTAGGAGGCGCGATTGCAGACTGTGATCCCTAGGGGCGAGGCCTCCCATAGAATGCTGAATAGCACCTTTTCACTCCTGTGGTGCACGCCACCAAGAGGAGAAGTTTTGGGGTCTAATACCCCTAGTGAGCCACAGCACCGGTGAGGACTCAGAAATCCAGCATTACAAGCTCCAGGAGGCCCTATTGTGGATGTGAGCCCTGGGGGCAGGGCCCTCCATAGCCTTCCGAAAAGCGCCTTTGCAATCCTGCAGTGTGGGGCATCAAGAGAAGATGTTTTGGGGTCTCCAACCCTTAATGAGCCACAGCGCTTGTGGGGACTCCGAAATCCAGCATTTCAAGCACTAGGAAGCATAATTGCAGACTGTGAACCTGGAAGAGGCTTGGCTAGGCCACATCCTATTCATATGGGCCAGCATACTCCATACTGCTACCAACTGTAAGTGAAAGAGACGTAATTGTGTTAATGCTGAGGGGATAATTGATGCTGAATTGTTGTTGACTCTCCTAGTGTTGGAGGGCAGGATCATGGGAAAGCCAACGGATCAGAGCTGACTTAGGCCAACTTGAAGAAATCAAAAATACCAGCTAATGAGTTCTTCCTACTAAGCACAACCAGGTCGCAAACTGTTGATATTGTACCGAGGCCGGTGCCTGCTATGTTTAAAAGGGGTACGAATCACACATGCAACTGACAATTCCACTACAAAGAAAATGTTACCAGCTGAGATTGAGATCCAGCCGTTGGAACGCGTTTTGCCCAAAGCGATCCTACCTCCCAACATGCCCCAGTGGCCCGAACGTGAACAACCATTAGCCCCTAAAGTGATTATACTCCCAAACAGTCCCTGTTTAACAGATATTCTGTTTTAACAGATGAAATGCCATCTAATAGGCCCCCCTTCCACTCCGTTGTCACTAACCAAATCCTGGAGTTACATGCAATAGACCCGTGGTACTCATAGTACCACGGGTCTCGGGCCGCCAGCGGCCCAGCAGGCCTTCATTGGCAGCCCGCGGACCTGGCCTTGCAGTTTCTATGTTTCAAGTGAGGCCGGCAGTAAACACAGAAGATGACCGCAGAAGCAGTATTCACTACGTATGCTCCTACGCCATCTTCTGTATTTACTGCTCGCCTCTGTGAGGTCACACACAGAGCACCCTCGGAAAGCTTCCCAAAAGGCCATTTAAAAGTCAGCTGTAAGCGCTTTCACAGCTGACTTTTAAAGGGCCTTTTGGGAAGCTTCCTGTTTGGATAGAGACAGATAGAGGCAGAGACAAATAGAGGCAGAGACAGATAGAGGCAGAGACAGCTAGAGACAGAGACAGATAGAGACAGATAGGGACAGAGATACAAATAGAGACAGCGACAGATAGAGACAGCGACAGATAGAGGCAGCGACAGATAGAGACAGCGACAGATAGAGGCAGCGACAGATAGAGACAGCAACAGATACAAGCAGAGACAGAGATACAGGCAGAGACAAAAATACAGGCAGAGACAGCGACAGACAGAGACAGCGAGAGTCAGGGACAGCGAGAGACAGGGAGAGAGAGAGACAGACAGAGACAGATAGAGTCCGACAGAGATAGATAGAGACAGACAGAGACAGATAGAGAGAGACATAGACAGAGACAGATAGAGAGAGACAGCTAGAGACAGACAGAGACAGATGGAGACAGAGGCAGATGGAGACAGAGACAGATGGAGACAGACAGAGACAGATGGAGACAGAGACAGATAGAGACAGACAGAGACAGATAGAGATAGCGACAGAGATAGAGACAGATGGAGACAGAGACAGATGGAGACAGAGGCAGATGGAGACAGACAGAGACAGATGGAGACAGAGACAGATAGAGAGAGACAGAGACAGATAGAGATAGCGACAGAGATAGAGACAGATGGAGACAGGAACAGAGACAGAGATGGATAGAGACAGAGACGGATAGAGACCGAGACGGATAGAGATGGATAGAGGCAGAGACGGCTAGAGGCAGAGACGGATAGAGGCAGAGATGGATAGAGGCAGAGATGGATAGAGACATAGACGGATAGAGACTGAGATGGATAGAGACAGACAGAGACAGACAGAGATAGACAGAGACAGACAGAGATAGAGACAGACAGAGAAAGACAGAGAGAGAGAGATCGAGAGAGATAGAGAGAGAGAGAGAGATAGATAGAGAGATAAATAGAGATAGAGAGGGAGGGGGATGGATAGAAAGAGCTAGAGAGAGAGAGATAAAGATAGATAGGGAGAGGGATAAAGAGAGGGAGAGATAAAGAGAGATAGATAGATAGATGCATCCGCTGCAGGGGCCTATGTTCAAACTCTTGGTCACAGGTCACTTTTTTTTTGTTGTTGCTCTCACAAGCTTTTAAGTATGGATTCCTTAGACTTAATGGGCCTCAAACTTATTTTTCCAAGGGGCATGAATCTGCTACTCTTGAATGTCTATTCACGTTCAGTGCCTAATAATTGTGGCTTGATTGAATTACCTCAGCAGCAAGTTAAAATTATTGTAGCTGTTGATTTTAACACTTCTTTTGAGCCTTTGCCTTCTATTAGACTGGTAACAGGGGAAGAGGATGAGTATTGGGGGAACCCTAGTCTGATAGGTAGCTCACAGCATCTTTATACCAATCCTGCTATGCAAGTTGCTTATATAGTAGTGGGGTGGAATCTGAGAGCATGCAATAGGAGAACTCACTCTGACTCAATCGAGCAGCTATATTCAAGCGAGGCGGTCAGAGCAGTATTATTGATTATGTTCTTGATGTTAAGTTATGGTCACTTCTTAGGGACATGAAGGTTGAAATATGCATTGATAGTGACCATATCCTTTGATCACTGTTCTATCAGGAGAAGAGTTCAACAGATCGACCTCATTTAATCTTGCTGAGGTTCCTGAACCCATCATAGACAATAACTGCCCCAGAGTCTCTCGGCCTAGTGTCACCACAGACTATAAAACACACACACAGATCTACCAACGGTTTGTACATTCTATGTCTGTGATTGAAAATAGTATCACGGATCCCCTTACCATTCTAAGTACCCACAGAAGTTTTTTGGGCAAATTGGAGGCTATTTTTATAGGGAATTTAAGAGAAAGTCTAAAAACCATAGGAAGGACCCTAAGTAGTTCTCCAAAGAATGTAAGCAGGCCAATCAGTTGGTGAAAAGTGCGGTCATGAGATGGAACTGTGGGAAAAGGTATAAGGCAACACTAGATAAGTCATGCTTGAATGGGAGGACAATAGCTGGCAAGATCCCTCAAAGTAGGAGACAATTGCACCTTTTGGTCAATCATTACACATGGGAACAATGGGAGTCCATACCCCAAGGCATTATCACATCCCCCTTACAAATGGGAGGACCATTTTTCTGTGTTAAATTCTGAAGATAGTCTTGAGGTGTATGCTTGTCTGATGGCAAGCGAGTCTTTAGTACCGAATGCGCAGAACAGGTTCCCAGGCTATGTACCGAAACCTTCTTTAGCCTGGAGGAGACCCTTTCCACTATCAGTAGCTTAAAATCCCAAAAGGCACCAAGTTTGCAATCCTGGGGATCTTTACGATTCCGAACCCCAGATCCGGCCTGTGTATGTGAATCTTTTGTCAAATGCAATTGCAATTGCAGGGGGGGGAATGCAGGGGGGGGAGATCCCAGAACACCTTGAGAGGAGAGGAAATAATTCCTGTGTTTAAAAATGGGGCCACTGCCGCTCAGCTAACTATAGGCCTATCAGCTTTTGCAAAACAAGTCCTAGTGGTTTTACAAGACTGGATTGATAAAAAAGCAGATTCTGTCCCCCCACACGTGGGGTTCCAGGCTAAAACTGGTACTATAGATCAGGTGCTCAGGTTTGCTCTTCTTTACTGGAAGTATGTTTTGCTGTTTGAACAGAAGCTTTATGTAGCTTTTGTTGATCACCAAGCAGCATTTTACTTGATCCCCTGCGATATTTGGAGAGTTTTATTCAATATGTGTGCCCCCAGTGACCTTATTAATATTATCGCGAGGGAGATAATGGGAGAAGAACCAATCACATCCCATTCTGCGTACAGTGCAGCAAGGGTGTGTACTTGCTGCCACCCTGTTCACCCTATATACAAATTATGTAGTTGAGGTCCAACGGCAATGTGTTAATAATTCCCCTTCTTTGAAAGGAGACAAAATCCAGATTTTCTTTTTTGCTGTTGATTCGCTGCTTAGTTCAAAAACACCTATGGGTCTCCGAATTTTGCTGGACACATTTATGGCTTTTTGTGAGTCAAGGGGTCTATAGCTGAATTGCTCTAAAACTAAATATATGGCCTTTAATGCAGGAATCTCTACATGCAGTAGTATTGCTGTGTACTTGCTAAAAAAACACAGGATCTGCGCATTTTAGACAGCATAAACTAAGTGATGGGTGTCCAGACTGATTCCAGACACCCCAAAGGATATGTTAGCCTTCAGACCAGCTAGCACATGACAACCCTTGATCCTTCAGGGATCGTGGAAACAGTACAGTCAATTGTGCTTACTTAGCCACAGAGAGATACACAGAATAAATGATGGAGACGTTTTCAATAAGCATTTATTGAACTAGCGTAATTCTAGTATGAAAACATGTTTGCTGCAACAATCATTAAACAGAAACAGATATACAAGATTACAAACACTGGCAGAGTAAATAAAAAGTAGAATTCTACCACGGTGCTAAAACAGTAAATATATACACAGGCATATCGATACATGGCAGTAATCGAGCATACTCCTAAGATGCAAACCCTAACTAAGTGTACCTAGCATGTATGTGGTGTAAAGCCAAGAACCCTCTAGGAAAGAGCCAACCCCATTACTTGATGGAGAGAATGAATGACCCCGTCTTGGTCTCGCGTTGGACACCCCACAAGGGATGTCAGACCACTACGTGCTGGAGCTTCAGCGGGCCAGGACCTCTGCCTCTTGTGTCAGTGTGAAACTTCTTCTCTGCTTACCTAGTGTTAGCATGGGTCTTTTACACCATAAAGATAGTTTCAGGGTTCCTTACATAATCTAGGCGTTGTAAGTATGATTATGCAAATGAGCCTAGAACAATGTCTGCATTTATGCAAAGTAATTCTTTTGTCTTAGGATGAAGATGACCATGACATTTTACACAGAATATGTTCATGCTGTTACCTACAGGGGCTTTTCTAAGAATCCTCATTCATAATAAATGAGGCTTGTTTCCAAGAAACTGATCGACATTTATTCAGAACATAACTGGGTAAAATGTCAGTGCTAGAACCACTATGCAGTGCAAGGTAGAACAAATGTAGGTAAAAGGTCGTGTAGCTACTTAGGTCTAGATTGGGATACATTGGGGCACATAACTCCCATTTCTCATCCGAAGGACGATAAGGTCAACAAATGCTAAACTATGCCTGTCTAAAAAGCATAAAAACATTATTATAACATCCAGTGTAAAAACACCTAAAACATGGTATATGTAAAAAAATGATGCTAAAAGTTAAAAAAGCTCTATAAGTCCTCTAAATAGTCAATTTACTGTTAGACCAACTGAGTACATCGAAAGCCATGGTGCTCATTGAGAGTAGGAGAAAAAAAAACAACACAATGTTTTCGAAGTCCAATTTTGCTTGTTTTGGAAAAAGGCAGAACTGTACCCATCACACGGAGAGCCAATTGTTTGTGTCCTGTGTGGGAGAAGCAACATCACTGTAGCTTGCTGCGATCACTCTGCCGCTCAGACGGGGAGTGATATTACCATGGGTTTAATGGCTCAAAGATAACAGTATGGTGGGACACAGTCCGGGGAGGAGTGCCTTTGCACATAACATGGGGTGGAAACGGTCTTAGTGGTGTCAGTTTCTTCACCTTACACCAGTGTGGCTCCTTTTCTACAGGGTTCCTGGGTCTGATCTGTTTTCTGATCTGTCTGGTTTCTTACTTCTTCTTGTCCCATCAGAAGAAGGGATATATCCCTCAAAATATAAATAATTAAAAAATGGTCAGGCGTCTGTGGATAGCTCCTGTGCACACACTAACCCTTCACTGTCACCATGCTTTTCTCTGTTGCATGCTCCCCGTGACACAATGTCAACTTCTATTTATGCCTCCACCTACCCAGTGTGAGGAAGTTCAAGAAAGGTACTTGCCTTGAGCACGGCCCTCCAGGGTCGTGGCACAGGAAGTTGCACCGCCCTTCTCTCCTCCGCGATGGCTTGACTGGACAGCAGTGCCTCTCGGTGTTACATCTCCTGGTGCTCTGGCTCTCTGGTCCTCGTTGGCTCTCGTCATCTCCTCCGGGCCACTTTCTGCTTCCTGCAACTTCTCCTCCTGGGTCGGGGGCTCGTCCGGGTCCTCCGTCGCTTGTCTCCTTGGTTTGCAGTCTTTCCTCCTTACTCCTCTCTGCGTCCGTTGAGAGACCTCTCCCATTGCTGCTTCCGTCTTCTTGACATGGCTGAGGACACTGTAGTATGTGGGCCTTTAAGGGGATCAGTAGTATGTCTACGTCCAGTGGCCCCACCTACGGAAGTGTTAGACATATTTCCAACACGCATTCGTATCAGCAGAATAGGCAGCGGAGCACAGGCAAGATGCAGTCAACCCAGACTGATCTGAACAATAGTAACCAATTCTGGCTTAGCTCCCAAAGCCGAGGTATGCCCAGATTGACTACCATGCGTTCACGGCATTGTCGCACCAGGAGTGCCTTTTTCATCTCTGCAGGAACTGGGCTGTCCATTGTGTAGCAGGAAATTTAAAACTAGGATACCCACTGCAAGTAGTAGGACTAGCAAAAGCCCTCCAAAAATGCTTCCCAATATGGAGTGTATAAATGCTTGAATAACTCCGAAGATTGTCTGAAACATGCTTAATAGTCCAGCACCTATGCTCTTAAATAGGTGCACGATACTTCTCGCATCAGACATGTTTAAGATACGATGTACCATTTCCATCACACAACAACCTTGATCATTCAGCATCAAATAGCTTCCATTTGAAAGCAGCGTGAATGCCGGATGAATCACAGCAGCTGGGGAACCCTACAAGTGACATGATAAGTTGGCAACCAAAGCATTACAGGCTCCGTGAAGCAAAATATTATTGCAAACTAGAGACCCACTTCAAAGCAGTTTCCCAGTCTGAACCGCTGAGAAAAACTTCAGCGTCCCCATTCCTGTATCTAAATCTGTATGGTAATTCCCAGTACTCGTGTATATATTCCACTCCCAATGCTTCATACTTGCCTACCTGCTGGTACTGTAGACCGCATTGGAATTAGAATGTCATGACTGACAGTGTAATATAGCCATAGAGTAACCATTCTTTGGAAGGTGACTCAGCCACGGTGAAAGGTAATTGGTCCAATTTTTCAAAGTGAAGCATTGCATATTTTGCATCTCTTCGTGCCATTGGCATCTGTCTTTCCATTAGATTGTATGCCGAAAACAGAGTCATGCTGTTGATGTAGCGCCAGGGCACATGACCAGAACGCAATGATTGCAGCGTCCATCTCAATAATAGAATGGATCGAATTGCGATTGTCCATGTTGTAGAATAGACTAATCCTGTTCCATTATATCTATAGCAGAAGACACAATGTTACCCAGTGAATAAATTCTAGATGATAGTGTGGTCATGCCATTGTTGACCACTGTCAAACATTTTCTAGGTTAACCCTGTCAATCTCACGCAATCTCTCAGCAGCCTCCTGTTGGGAGATTTTCCACACCTCGTTGTGAATAGTGTATAAGAATTGCTTTTGACATGGCTTCTGGGGACCTAACAAAAAATCCCCAAATCCATGTCATCTGAGAGTAAGGACAACTGTTGTTTCACCTAGGACAGTGTTGAGGTTCTAGCCACCCTAGGCATAACTTCCCAACACTGTAAGATGTCACCACCCCTGTGTGTTCGGATTGTACATAGCGTTGTTCAGGCTTGTGGGTACTAAGCCCTTCGGTAGTACCCCTGAATTGTGACTGACACCTGTTTGTGTTGATAGGCCAAACCAACCATCCCTTACAATTGGGGTCAGCTGAACTGTACGAGCCATCATGTAGAATGTCATCTAACGTATCCTCACTATGTTGTGTATAGTTTTCCATCCCTCAAAGTGTATAAGTGAGGGAATCTGAGGTGTGTTTAAGTCCTTGATCTTGGCAAGCCCAAGACAGGAAGTCTGTTGCACAGTGCTGTTCTGGAAGGTCATTTGATGTGGTATGAAGCATGCTCTAAATAAGGCCTCAGTTCCCTGAACCTGCTAATCTTTAGTCCCCAGAGAGATTTTTTGTCTATGGTGTCCTCCCAAAAGTCGAATCCCTGTAGATCCAGCTGGGTAATAAAGAAAGCAGAGCATATCTGTTTCGTGTTAGTGAGCATATTTTTCTTTGCAGTTGTAGTTGCAAGCTTCTAATAATAATATGTCGGGTCTGATTTGTTAAAACCAGAAAAATAAGCAAACGTTTGTGCAAATGTAGCTGAAATACCTTTTGGTGGTGTTGGGCAATGTTCTCATTGATGGTAAGAGAACATTTTACGTGGGATACTTGCTTTGTGCAAGAAATGATGACCATAGTGTTGGTAACAAAACATGGTGTCAAAATTAGATGTATCATCATACAATTCATTGTTTGAAAATGTAGCAGATTGGTCTAAATCAGTTAGCATAGTAATTACAGTTTCAAAATCCCAATCACCAGAGAAAGTACTGGAGGTGATGATATCACTTAAAGACATTTTAAATAAATGTGGTATTTTAAAACGTTCATTAGGGCCATATACATCATATGAATCTCTGTCCCAAACTATTCCTTCAGGAACCACAACTGCTGTAATGTTCACTAAGGATAGGTCTCTCTGTTCACATGTGATGATGCATGTGGTTTCAGGACCAAGTTCACATGTGGTACTGCAAAGCGTTCGGGGAGGTAATGTTCATTCAGGAGCAAGAAAAAGACAGTCACTATACCAATCCAAAGGACTAGAAACAATAGGCCAATTGCAAGCCAGAGCTGTAGCCAGGGAGAAACAAGGTAAGTCTTTTTCAGCCAAAGGTAGAAATCACAAATTTGTTGTATGTTTGAAACAGGTGGTGGCAGTAATTCAGGTTCGCTTTGATCCAAAGAGAAAGTATCAAAATCAATGATATAGCTAAACGCAGTTCGTTCGATCTTTGGTAGCTCAGCAGGTTTTGTAGAACTGGCAGAAGTCTTCTGTCGAGACATATTCACGTAGATGTCAGTATTAGGCCAAATTGAAATCTATGTTTCATTTGTAGTTTGTTGCTGTTCAATTTCAACAGGTACAAGTTTCATTCCATTGTTGGTAACTCCTTCACTTCGTAGAGTAGAATCCTCAAAGGTTATTAATCCTTCTGTCTGAACTTCCTGTATGGTAGCGTGAGGAGATCTGGTGCTACCCAGGAGCCCACACAGCCTACTATTGAGTATCGGCCACATAGTGCGGTTTGATCAGATCAATTGAGGCTAATCTTTTTTCTTTCTTGACGGCAAGAGGCGAAATAAGTACTGTTCTTGTTCCTTCAACAGCCAGGACAGGTACAGGTGCTCTGTAAGATGGCCCAAATTCATTTTTGTCCACAATCTTTTCTCTGACCAGGTATCCAATCTTCGGGACCCAGGCTGGTCTTGCAGGAAACAACTTTCACTTCTCCAGTGGCGGTACATTTTACTTCGACGTTGCTTTGCATTCATTGCGTTACTGTAAAACAGCCAAACGATCATTAATGTCAAATGGTTTTTCATCTGCCACTGTGCTGCCACAGTTGAGGTCAGGTATCCACATTCTAGTCCTGAACAGGACTTCATATGGAGTACGGCCCCCAATGGAATTTCATGGCATGTTGTTTAGTGCCCTCTGGATCCCATATGGGTGATTGATCCAACTGCCCCCCAAGCCTAATACCCTAGCTGTTAATGACTGCTTTAAGTCCCCATTTTTCCTCTCTACAACTGAATTTCCCTTGGGATGATACGGAGAGAAGTACAGCAATGCAACCCCCAAACGTCCCATGGCTTTTTTGTAAGCCTGTGAGCTAAACGCAGGGGCCACTGTCAGAATGTAATGTGCCAATTGTGTATGTCCCTATAAAGACCAGCAAATCCTGTATCACAGTTCAGGCATCAGCCGAGCGATGAGGCAAAACCCACAGGACTCCAGGGCATGAATCCACTGCCACGAGGATGTACCTGTAAGCCCGTCAGATTGTAAAGGGCCGCATTGTTCGAAATAGACACATGCGAGAGGTCTGTCTGATATCAGTAATGGTGTTTGCGGTGGATGTGCTACAGTGGAACCTTTCATCTGCTCACAGATGTCACACATAAGGACATAACCCTTGGTCTGTTTAGTGAGACCTGGCCACCAATAACGCTGCTTTAGTAATGAAACAGTTGCAGCGAAACCTGCATGTGCTGAACCCAGACCCTCATGTGCAGCTAGAATTAAACCTAATCTGTGATCCATGTTTGGTATTACTCTATCCCCCACTCCAGAAATTTGAGCATACCGAATATTTTGTGCATCTAACTTGTAAGAGTACTTGAGTGGAAAACGTTTTGGCAAGGCTGAGCTGTTGTTGCGTGTAGTGTTCACAGCTATCATTTGTCCATCTATTCTCCTAAAAGAAAGAGTGATTGCAGCAATGGCAGCAGTTCTCACTGTTGCCTTGGCGGCTTAATCAGTCAGTGAATCCCCTTAAATAGCACACAAACATGCTGATGAGTTAATGTGTCAATTACATGAGCCGTGGCAAGCCTTTTTTCAGCTCTGCAATTGTTCCCAAAGCAACTTGTGGTTTATTGTGCACACTTTGGAATCTATAAACTCATTCTGTCCCCAATAGTGAAGATATTCATTGCATGACTGGACACAGTAAAACGAATCGCACACAATGAGTGTGGGGAATTCCCGATCCCTATTTTTTGTGCCAGTATCAGGGCTTTGTTCTGTCAGCTGTGTATTGCTAGGACGGAGCTTGCCGTCCTGCATACGTCCTTTCATAATCGCACATGCTGCCCTGTATTTCTGTTTACTTCCTACAGCAGGCTTGGCACATCCATCAGTGTAAATTATGTATCCATACTGATCTAGAGTCATTATTTCATTCAGGAGAGGATATTCTTGTTCGTACTGCAGGAATACTTGAGTTTTTAATGTAGAGTCAAATTTGTAGTCTACATCTGTTGCAGTGAAAGAATTAGGCCATTGAATCCATCGCGGATGCAGTGCTTTTTCCCTTTGGAACTGTTGCTTTGGTACCAGCCTCTACGGTTGGTACTTGAGTCATACAAATTATGCGTTTCCTCTGAGCTAGTTCTCTTTCTCTCACTACCGCAGTTTGTACTGCTGTCAGTATTTTTTCAGTGGATGCAAAACGCATTTCTGCATTTGTGTACAAATGAGATTTGTATGCAATGGGTACCATTTCACCTTCATTGAAGGTAAGGTGAGGTTACCATGACTGACCCGCGACTACACGGATCACCAAATTCATTGTGTTTACACATGTGTGTAAGTGTTTCGAAGCTATCATGTCAGCTTGTACGGAAAAAAAGAATTTCTGTATGTTCCTGTGTCCAATGTTGAACTAAAAAATCATGTCTAATTAAGTCGTTGAAAGGTTTTACCTTTTCGGCGTAATCCAAAATGTATGTTCTGCCACAATTTAGGAATCCGAAAATGGATTGTAAACCTTTCAGGGTCTTTGGAGGTTGGGGCAGCGTACATTTTTCTAAAAATATTAGCTGCCTGGCTTTTTCTTTCACTTGATAAGTGATATCCCAAAAATGTGACATTGAGGTGGGCAATATTTGATTTTTTCAAGTTACATTTGTAGCCCACAGTGCCGAACCTCAAAATAATGTTGTTCACCTTGTGCAAGTGATCCAATAACTAATTGTCTGTCAGATAAATATCATCTAAATAGGACCCTCCTCCTCATCACAATTTTGAAGTAACTCTGTTACCCTTGCTGAGAACAACCCAGGGCTATTCCCTTACCCATGGGGCAGTCTACAGAATTGGCGCTAAAAGCTGAGCGCTGAAAATGCTGTCAAATATCTGCTTTCAGGTGCTATATTTTGGCAGAAGAATCCATTTGAGACATCTAGTGTTGTTTTGTATTTTCTTACGCACATTGTTATTCATTAATGCAGCACAGTGTGCATTTTGTACTGCAAATGTCTTTGTGCATGTTTTCAAATGCCTGTAGTCTAAAACTAGACGATATGAATTGTTGGGTTTCATTGCGGGAAACAAAGGATTATTCATAGGGGAGGTGCAATTCTCAATCACACCTTGGTATTCAAGTTGATCTAAGATCTTCCTGACTTGCTTCTTTGTGTCATGTGTTATTGGGTACTGCCTCTGTGGTGTAGGAGTTGTTTTGATAGTGAGTCAGCATCCCATTCTACATGATTGCAGTAAGGTGCGGGAGCTAGCACAAACGCCCACTTCTGTGCATATGTATGTTTAAATGACTCTGGAACAAGGTCAGAGAAAGCTGGTAAAATGAAATGTTCCCCCTTTGGGCACTCGATGAAGAACTCAGGCGGCCAATCTTTTTCAGCCAAAAGGATATCATATCCATATGTTAGGTTCTCCCAAAAGGAACTTTAAACTTTTTTGGGTATGCACCCCTCCATTTGGAGTGTTATTTCATATAACTGATATGGGATGCTTACCCTCGTATCAGGTGTCTCCACCGTGATAAGTTCATTCAATGCTGATGTCACCAGAAATTCCATCAGGTTCTGGTGAACTATTGTTTCTTCTGCTGTGCTGTCTAGCATCGTCCGAGCCCATTCTCCGTTCAGTAGTCGAGTCCTTAGTAGCCTAGGCATTTCTTATTTTAAGGCCAGCTACTTTCTTCTTTTTAATTTGAGGTTTACTTTTGGGTTTATCCTCTTTTTTGATAATGTAGTCGGAAGTGTGATGTGTGTCTCTTGGCGTGGCTCTCTCTGATATGCGTTCTGACCGTCCTTCCCTCTCTGAGTTTTTTGATGAACCCTGAAAGGAACGAGAGGAACATATATTAGTATCCTGATACCTGTCAGGTTTTTTAATATTTCACGGTTTCTGAGGTTGTATTTTCTGTCATGGGGCTCCTATTGAGGATACTCACCCCGTGATCCTGATGCATTCTGCTTATTAATTTTTTCACTGTTTGTTATCCCATTTCTTTTTAGAAGAATCGGGTGCCTGCTTTGAGTTATCCTCTTCAGGATTACCCGTTAATTGTGGGTTTACAGGTCTAGCTCCCAAGTTATCTCTACCCAGTGAATCTTAGTTATCTTTGAAAATCTTAGGTAGTTCTCGCTTCTGTTCTGCAGGAGTGCATTCCCTCAGGCGCTGGCGTATAACCACCGATGCTGCCTCCCCTTCTATGTTAGCTAACATAATTGTTGATACCTGGGCAAAATTACCAATCAATTTCATCTCCAAGTCCAGGGCAGGTTCTGGCCCGTACTCATTCTGTATTTATTTTAATACTTCTGGGATCACTGCTATTGAGGGGGTACCATAAGTTCTGGTATAAACTGCAGAGAAAATTGTACCCCAAATGGTACAATCTTGTATCGGGGGAGCCATCCCCATTGGCAACAAATTTTCAGTATTCTGTGTTTTTTCTTGTGGGCCCGTATGTGGAAATATTGCAGCAAGCTGTGCTATTTTCTGTGCTAGCCAGAACAACATTTGCTCACGTCTAGTGAACATTCTTCCCATAATCGCATTCAGAGTTTGTGGGGTGATTTTTGTTGCTGTTCCTTGCAGTTGACCAGCTTGAGTGGCCCTTGAAAGTTGAATTGTAAGTATTTGCATTACGAACTGTGTAAGATTTCTGTATAGCTTTACTATCTCTTTGTAAAAAGTACGTAAGTCTGCTGCTTGCAATGTTTCAATTTCTGGATGCGGTGTGTAAGCAGCTAGGACCAGCCAGGTCACTACTTCTCTGCTAAGCGGACCGAGTCTCACTTTTACTGTCGTGTAGGGGAGGGCACCTTTAAACAAATGTATATGCTCTTGGTAAGTTAACAGGATTTATATGTCCTCTTATGGACAGTATTCTTCAGGTGTCTCATCTGGAATGTAGGTATGAAACAAATGTGTGCGTGCATCTGCAGGTGTGAATTTCACCCAAGAATAGAATACCTCTGTTCTGAATATCTTGTGTGCCTCAATCATGAAGGTAATGGTCCCACCCAATGATGGGACTCCATAACTTAATAATTTCATAGTAAGTGCATGTCTGCAATTTTCTGAAATGATAAGAGCACCTTTATGCTCAGCTTCCTCCACACTAGCACCACTCATACCAGCATCTCTAGTCTGAGACATTATGGGAGGAAGTATTAAGGAAAAGAAATAAAGTTTATGTACAATGTAGGGAACTATAATACTTCAAGCTTGAACAAACCTACAGCCAATACATAGGATGCACCTACTCAGCTGCGGTGGATATTCCCTACCCACTCCAGACACCTCTGGTTAAAGTGTGAGTAGGGGTCTCTGAGAGAGCACAACTCAACTACTCAGATTTGACCGGTAAATAAGAACCAAACTAACGTTGGTGGCACCATGTCGTGTAGTTCCTAAAAATACATAGGATCTGTTTGTGTTAAACATAAACTAAGGGATTGGTGTCCTGACTGATTCCAGACACCCCCAAAGGATTTGTGAGCCTTGAGACCAGCTAGCTCACAGTGCCACCATAAGCCCCCTATCCTTACCAAGGAGTGAATAGTTTCTGGCAACTATCAAACTTGAAAACCCTTAATTCTTCTTCGATCGTGGAAACAGTACAGCACTTTTCGCTCAGTCATATGTGCTTACTTAGTCTCAGAGAGATAAACAGAATAAACAATGGGGACGTATTCAATAAGCATTTATTGAACCAGCGTCATTCTAGTATAAAACATGTTTTCTGCAGCCTACTCCTAAGATGTAAACCCTACCTAAGTGTACCTAGCATGTATGTGGGTGTAAAATCAAGAAGCTCCTAGAAGCTCCTAGGAAAGAGCCAAACCCATTACCTGATGGGAGAGAATGAAGGACTCCGTCTTGGTCTCGAGTTGGACACCCCGCAAGGAATGTCAGACCACTGTGTGCTGGAGCTTCTGCAGGCCGGGACCTTAGCATGTTGTGTCAGAGTTAAGCTTCTCCTCTGCCTACCTACTGTTGGTATGGGTTTTCTATACCATAAAGATAGCCTTGGGGTTTCCTACATAATCGGTGTGTTGCAAGAATGCAAATTAGCCTAGAACAATACCTGCATTTATGCAAAGTAGTTCTTTCGCCCAAGAATGAAGATTATAATCACATTTTACACAGAATATGTTCATGCTGGTATGTACGTCATGTGCAGGGACTTTTCTAAGAATCCGCATGCATAATAAATGAGGCTAGTTTCCAAGAAATTGATCAACATTTATTCAGCACATAACTGGGTAAAAGGTCAGTGCTAGAACTGTTATGCAGAGCAAGGTAGGAACAATTTACGTAAAAGGCTGTGTAGCTATCTAGGCCTAGATTGGG
The DNA here is from genome assembly GCF_964204655.1 of Triturus cristatus. Taxonomy (NCBI): domain Eukaryota; kingdom Metazoa; phylum Chordata; class Amphibia; order Caudata; family Salamandridae; genus Triturus; species Triturus cristatus. The sequence goes on from NC_140592.1 coordinate 527,364,067, forward strand.
GTACATTGGGATACATAACAGTATCAAAGCTGGTAATGAAAAACTTGGTAGGGTCACTTATTCTCTCACATAGATCAAAAGCAATTTTAGGATTTTACAAAGCCACATATGCTTGATTAATTTCTTCAGTCCTAGAGGCCCATTGTGCTAAGGCCTTGAGTGCTGCACTATTTGGTGGAGTGGTTTGGGGAAACAATGATACACAGAAGCTTGCAGTAGCAGAAAATAATTTTATTAGGGGTTTGGTGGCAGTATCAACTAGGACACCTCTCATTCCATTCAGCAATGACTTAGGCATTAAGTGTGTTTCTGATATTGTGCAGCTGAAACCCCTTCTATTCTGGATACGCATATGGGCGACACAAGAATTGCACAATTATAGAGGCTGCTTAAGTGATCTCATAAGGCAGGATCATGCTTTAAAAGTTTCCTGGCTAAGGTTTATTTATAGCTGGTGTAAGAAGCTAAAGATATTAACATTTTTGGAAACCCACGAACAAATCTGAAAGGTGAGTGGTAAGGCCCTGAAAGCTGCATACTGGTATCATGTATATCAGATACAATTTAAGAAGGACAGTTTCTGTCATATGACTGAGAGGTTCCTGATTTGAGCAGCACCTGGATTCTGTAACCCCCTCTTCTAACCAAATGTCTTTACCGAAGATTCAGGTACGGCTGCTCGCCTTTGAGAATGTTCAGCAGCAGCTTAAATAAAAATCAGGCTTCTATAGTGTGTCCAGTCTGTGAATTGGTTACCAGGACCTCCATTATACGTGGCTTAAACAATTTGTCTGAAATTGGGGGGTCACACAAAATTGGAAGGCTCAGCAATTACTGAGAACAGATACACCGGAACCTCTTGTGTTCTCGGCGAGCCGATTCCTTCTCAATGTCTAGTATCAGCGTGAGACGTTTTTAAATGAGGCCTCTACAGGTTACAAATAGTCATGCCTTGGGGAGGAGAGGGGATACAGTTAATGGTATTGTTTTAGCTTTATTTCATTATTGTGCTTGGATTTTAAATGGATCTAGGATGCACTTTGATATGTGATTACTCCTTTTTATTGCTTTTTCAAATTGTGTTTTTTCAACCTATATCTGTAAATCATGGGTGTTGTATTATGTTTACTTTGATGGTATGTTCTACTGAATAAAGTATTTATGTTGATGGTGTGTCTTTTCTTGCCTGTTCCATAACCTATCCATGTCTCTGACAATCCTTGACTTATGAACATTGCAACAAATCTAAGTAGCATAATAATAACATCTGTGTCATTTGACAATACAATGACTCGATTGGAACCATTTCGAACAGCCCACTCAACATATGGCACATGAGGGTCAGCTTCCTCCAATTTGATGTTAAGGTCTTGAATAATATGGCTTATACCTTTTGAATATATCTCTGCAGGCACCAACTTCTCTGGACAATCATTCAATTGCAATAATTGGACACTCAGTGTTCACTGAAGCATCAGCAATTATCTGGCTAGTTAACATCTCCAAGTTCAGCTTGTTCGCTGTTGATGACCAGAATTCATCAATTGCACAGGTATAGGTGTCAAATTTTTGATACAGGTAGGGTCAATTGTCCTACTTGTAGAAATTCGTCTTATTCTCTCACATTCTTTGACAGATAGTTCAAGATAACTGTCAAAGACATTATGCAGTTCTTGCAACTGACTTTGATATCTGTAGAACAGTCTGAATGACCTCTCCGAAGTTTTGCATGGGTGAAATCTTGACCATTTGCAATTGTGACATATAGTCCACAACAACAACAGTCAATGAGGACACCTTTTCGAATTGAAATTCTTCAGGTGAAAGGTTTTTTTTTTTTTTAGCTCTTGTATGAGTTTGTGCTTCACTGGTGTGGTTGCTGAATCTCCATCAGATAATGAGTTTGTTGGAAGAAGATCGTGCAACAGAATGTCCTTTATAAATTCAACCCTTTCTTTTGCTACATCCACCTCTCTATGTGCTTGCAAAAGGTGTTTTTTGTAAATTGTTTTTGTAGTAGCTGGTTGGACAAAACTTTACTATGGCACTTAAAGCGCAGAAACTTCGCTTTAGTGAATATGTCAAACAGCTTTTTGTCTTTCAATGCATATCTCTCCTGCAATAGTTCTGCATAGAATTTCAATCCATGTTCCAGGACATCTAGTAGACGTGTCTATATGTTCGTTATCTACATATTGTGTGGTCACGAAGCTGTGAAGTTGCACAAGGTCAGTCATTTCAAAGGAGTTTCCTTGCTGCTGCATGACATAAAGAAGGCTGTCAACATGTTTATTGATACGTTCCCCTCTTTTTCCCACAAGTTTGTGGTGAGGAACAGTTTCAAAATGGCCCATAAAGTTTGAATTTTTCATCTCTCTGAAAACATTGCAAATAGAAAGGACTTCATGGTAAACTTGCTTACATTGAGCAACATATTCACTTTTACATTTCTGACCAACAATTTCCTTGTGTGAGAAGTTGGCCTGGTATATGATGTTCACTAGTTAAAGTGACCACCTTGTACCATGCCAAGCAACTCTTATGGTGTGGTTGTAAGTCAACCTTTTCGGACTAGCTGCCCTAGTGGTAGCGTAGGCTAAGCAGTCTTTGAGGCTAAACTCGTTAAAGCGTGTTAAGCAGGCTGTTTTACCACATGTACCCCCCTTTATACCAATGAAAGGACACCACACAGATATATATTCAAAATATATATGTATTTATTACTCAAAGTATCCCCTAGACTCTTTATGAGCACAGGAGCACAAATCGTTAAACAAGAAAGTATTACAATATACAGAAGTTGCACTTTATATGGATGGGCCCTGGTGGCCACTCAAACCATATACTAAAATAGTGGTATAAGTACCACGAATAGGAAAGGGAAAAGGCCTAGGGCCTCTAGAATCGCTGGGCCTACAAGGAGCTAACTTCAGTTAGTGACCAGGGGGTCCACGGGTCGCGTGTGCAGTGAGGAAAGTTACACGCGGGCTCCCATAGGTTTTCAATGGGTGCGTAAAAGTTCAAAAGTTACTGCTAGAAGGGTCTTCTGGATGGACTACGAACTTAAGACTTAAAACACAGACACTAGAGATGTTTCTCTACACTTGGGCACCGGAGTGCCAGCTTTACCTCACCCACAGGAAGCGGGTGCATAGGTCTCAAAGTGCGTCGGGTTTCGTCTATCAATTCAATGGAGCCTGATGACAAAGATGCTGCAGGCGGCCGGTCCAGAAGAGATGCGGTAGATCCAAGAGTGGATCGGAGTTGTAGAAGACCTGAAAGCAGAGGTGACAGTGTTCACAGTCACTAGCCAGTGACCGGCGTGGCACCAGGTAGGTACCAGGCGATGTCGGCTGCAAACAGGTGATGAGCTGTAGCTTGTCTCCACAGCCACGTGGTCCCTGAAGGTCGACGGCGTCCAGGAGTCAAGTCACGAGCTGTCCCGCGCAAGCTCTCGCTGTCGGCGGTGTTGGCGACTCAAAAGAAGCAAACAAGCCTTGGCAAAGGCAGGAGTCGTGGAAAGTAAAGAAAGCTGATTGTTCTGACCAGCAAGGTCAGAGGGGCTGCTCTTTTGGAGAGCAGCTGGGGCCAGTCTGGAGCAACCAGACCAGCATCATAGATTTCAAGGTTTGTCGCCAAAATGGCCACTAGCCAGCGGGCCAGGGACCGGGCAGGCGCGTCGAGTGGCAAAGTGCAGAGGGGCCCCACGCAGATCGTGGAGATGCTGGAGGGCTTACCTTTGGTGCAGATGCTGCTCGTAGGTTGGGCTTCTCAGGACCCAAAGCACAACTTGGAGGGAGCCTCTGTTGTCGCGCTTGCAGCTTGTCGTGGGTCTTTCAAGATGGCTGGCTCCACGTGTCTCGGTGCCTCCACGGGTTCCTTCTTCTCAGGGACTGTGGATCGGGCGGTGAGAGGTCTGGAGGTCCAGGTCTTGTCGGGCTCTGGGCTCGGGCTCCGGCAGGAGGCGGCGGCAAAGTAGACGTCGAGTAGCTGGTTGGTGCTTGCGTTAGCAAGATGGTCAATCCCTGACCATAGGGGAGATTTCCTTCTGTCCTCTGTGCAGCAGAGCATCGAAGTTCCCGTCTTCTTCTTTGTAGTAAGTTGATTCCAGGATGTCTGAAGTCTTAGGACACAGCTCCTACCTTTAAGCGGATTCTAGGGGCCGGACTACCTGCTAGGTCCCTCCCTAAGGGTGGGACCAGGAAGGGGGGTGGTTACACCCCCAATCCTTTGTCCAGCTCGCCCCAGGTCCGGGGCTGGTGTGCCCCAGGACCGGTTTGAACTGGCATATGCACCGAGGCTCCTTGTGAGCCTCAGGCATGTCTGATTCCATTCAAGCCCTACCTGACCAATACACAAAATCCTGTCTGGGGTGGTGCTCGCACCTCCCCTGGCAGGAAACCCTTTGTCCACATCTCCCAAGCTGGAAGGACTCCCAGCAGCAGGAGGGCAGACTTGTGTCTGTGGTGGCAGCATCCATTTTGTGGAGCTGAGGCTATGTCTGATTTTACCCGGGTTTCAGGTACTGTACATGTCGTGTCCCTCTAGAAGGGTGGAATGCTAACCCCGTCGCCAGAATTGGCGAGGGGTTAGTATTCCAATTCGTATGACACCTTACTCGACATGTTTTGATAAAGCCAAACCAAAGATAGCATTTAACCGCGAGGTTCATAATGCACTTAAGAGTATATGGTATGACGATATCTGGAAACGGTAGAAGGAAGTTGTTCCGACCACTGCAGACAGGCTCAGCTCATGCCAGAGTACCATCTCACATGGAACCAAGCACTCTGCCTTCAGGATTGTTAAGGCCTGCCATAGGAGTGACTTATAGGTTACCAGGTGTCCCATTTAAGGTTAGGTATAGGTATACTACACCTAAGTAAGAGGTGGTTACACCAACTTACCCCAGCTGATTGATCAGCCAGTTGTGTCAAATTGCTAGGCCAGGCCAGGGGTGGCATAATACATGCTTCAGCCACTGGTAGGCCTTAGATACACCAATGCCCTGGGTACCTAGTGTACACTGGTACAGGGGGCTCACAGGGTGATCTAGTTCCAATTGGTTATGCACCTAGAGTGCATAGTGTCAATTTAGTAGAGAGAACAGCAGGCTGGGGGTCTGATTAGCAGGCCCACAGCCTCAATATGTCAAAAACCAGTGAAGCAAAAAGCAAAAATTTGGGGTGACCATAGGATAGCAGACCCTACTCTCCTACACCTTGGAACGTTTGTGATCTCTGGATCCTCTGCTCCAGTTTCATTTCTGAAGCCACAACATTGAACCTTCCCTCTCTGTCTTTCAACACAAAATGTCTTTAGATGAATTTCCTGTAGAGGTATGTTTTTTTCACCTCAAGCTTCTTCACTCTTTCCAAATACCAGGACCCATATCTTGGGTAGTTTATGCAATCAAATTTGCGAAACACAGTAATCAGTTACTCCACAGTATTCACGTGAAGCTTCCAATCACCTTCCGATCAACATTTACCAAGTTTTTACTAGAGCTATCCTGTAAAAAATGTTTCCCTAGTACTTTTTTTAACATTCTTTGACAAACTCTGCAAACTTAGTTTTCTGATTTTGAACTGAGTGTATTGGACATTGCTTGGCTCTGCATTATGTCTTTTGAATGACGCGCACCCTGTGCCTTGTTGTTACTAATTTCCAGGAACACAGAAATGAATTGAGGGCCTGGTTTCAAAAGTCTTTTTATTCCTTGATTTTGGTGATGCGTGCCCTTTTGCCAACACGTGTTTCGTCTCAAGCTGTTGATGTCACAGCAGACTTCCTAAGGGCAGGATTCCATGATAAATCATAATCCAAGATTTAAAAACTAGTATTGAAATCATATTTCAGAAAGTCAAGGAGTTGTGACAGGCCCACAACCTAGATCGCATGCTCTCAGGATACAGAAGGGGTTTTATTTGATGTTTGGTGCATCTTTAACTCAAAGACACCCTGTGTCAAACCTCAAGCTTATATCCCAATGTGTTGTGTTTTTGAGGTGTACTAGAGTATTTCGTGTAAGGTGAGGTGATGTGGCACAGGCCCAACTGAATCAATACTCGCTCGGTCTCGCCAAACAAACTCAATATTATGGTCTTGTCATGTTCTATCAGCGGTTGTCATGTCAGACTAAAACTAGAGTGAATGCTATACATTTTTTGCCCATATAAATTTACCAAACTTATTACAAGGTTCTGTAGTACCAAAGTGCCCAGTCTTACCTCCAGCTCTTAATCGCTGTGCTCAAATTCATAATATATAAGAAGTGGATGTATCTGTAGATAAAACGCATCATTGCAGATAATCCGACCCAACTGAAATCTTCATACATTATATAATTACATCTAACAGGAAATCCCCTACTCTGATGCGGTAACCGTCAAACATGCGCCAATACCAATTTACAGATTGAGTGAATACAAGAGAGGCCTGTTCATGCTGCATGATCTGACATTAAATTCCCAGTAAAGCAACTAACACTCAGTAATTACCATATATGTGATTACTGGTTATGCCACTCTGCTCCGCTACCAACATGAGCCAGTGCGAACTTAACAGTCTTGTCCGCTATGCAGTATTAATCAATGGCATGTATTATCACGTTAAAGAACAAGTTATAAACAAGTTATGCCATTTCCCTTCATTTCAACTGGAGTTGACCTCATAATCTGGCTATGAATGTACTCGCCCATACGGTATTATCTGCGGCATGAACCTCCATTAATGTCAGCCTTGCAACCTGACAGCTTAGTCCGCTGTATATTACTCATAAACATCATACTATGGCTAGTACATTTCCAACTGCACCATACAGCTTTAGTGTACCGGGTGACAGCGCATCTCAAAGTTTAGGCAGAAAATATCCACCGTTCACATAACATTCCGCCCAACCACATCAGCCGAGCAATCTCACTTGCTTTAAGTCGGTGTGTGCGTTCCCTTAGTTATCCGGTCCGCCGCGGGTGTCAGCAACAAGTATCGGGTGACAGTGCATCTCAAAGTCTAAGCGGGAAATATCCACCTTTCACATAACGCTCAGCCCAACCGCATCAGCCAAACAATCTCACTTACAAGTCAGTGTGTATGTTCCCTTAATTATCCAGTTCGCTGCGAGTGTCGGCAACAAGTATATGGATGATGTGTGTCAGGTATGAGCACAGTTAAGAGCACAACGTGGGTGACGTAAATGTCATTCAAGTTCTGGTCGCCACTAATCCGTATCTTGAAAGGCAGCCATATTAACTCAGCTAAATTTCACAGATAGGCATCGTGGATGGTGGCCATATTAGAATGGCTAAATTTTACAGTGACACATGATACAGTATTCAAGAAAAAGGTAAAATTCCCCGCAAATCGAACCCGCATTAGTGCTCGGGTGAAGATGTGTGTAATGTGCGTAGTTTCCTTACACTGGCAATCACAATTGCCATTCTCACGTAAACAATGCATGCTGCGCGTCACCTCACTATACCAGGTCAATGTATTCCGGATACAATGGGCCTACCTGGGGCCTTGTTCACTTCTGAGATAAGATATGCAAAACCTAATTTGTCTTTCTTGTTCCAGAAAGCATTCCAACGCAATGTTTTTATAGCCTCAGATATGATGAGCATGTCTTGTAACGAGCTGACATAATGTGTTCTGCTCAATACTGACTGGCCAGTTTTGCGTTCAAAGATTTCAGCCTCAATAAGTGCACCATCTATGCCACATCCACTGAGAACTTCCTGAACACTGCAAAGCAACTTTTGCCATGTTGACAACTCCCATCAGTGGATACAGATCATCAAATTCTACTGGATTGCTCATAAATATGTCAGCTATGATATGAAAAACACCTTCATCACAGAAAACTGGCAGTATAGGCTGCTTTTCAAGCTGAGCACGCACATTTTAGAAATGTTTTAGAGCTGTGTATAGTGTTGCGTAGTTTGTGACCGGAGATGGTATTACTGGTAAAAACCCAAGCTTCTTCAGTGGGACAGTATTCTGGGAGATCAGAGCATGAATTCTAGCCCATGGAGGAGCTAGCTTTTCTTCATCCTCCAGTCCACACTGAATAAGTGATATGATAAATTAAGTTAAATCAGCTATGCAGACCGAAGCATCAAACAGAAGGTCCATGTCCTCAGCCACTTTGAAACTTTCTGGTAGACTGAGATATGATGATGTCTTCTAGTGATTTTGCACACGTTAGCAAGGCATTTGGGCTATGAGTTTGCAGCTTTGTTTGTTTATGCCTACAGCTGACAAAGCTTGTTTTCCAGCAGCTACTTCATTGGTACAGTCTTGAAAAAGCACCATGGCAGTATCATGTGTGCTGGATGTTCCAGACAAAGAAGAGCTGTCTTCAAAATCAAAATCAGGAGCAGCAATTGTAAATCCTTTCCTGTTAAAGTGACTTGTAAGTGGTGTGCTGGCGGATTTATAAGATTTTACAGCATGAGCTGCTAACAAGTTCCTGTTCTGTACTATGTCATTATAACTTATTGATACACAAATCCTATTCATTGGAGGGATTAGCTCTCTACTTTTGCACTTGTCATAGATTGCTTGAGCAGTCATCATGTGTAGCAGAGTTTTCTTTTTGTTGTGATGTGATACAGAAAACATGATTTGGAAAAGATACTACATTTGCACGGCAGAAGCCTGCCGGTTCATGGGATTGTCTTCCACTTATTTGCTTATATCTTCAAAGCCATCATCAATGTTGTCGGCTTCTGGTCCAAACTCAAGAACTTTTAGTTTCTAACAGTTTGGCTTTGCTGATATTAAACAATGATGTAACAAATGTTAAGACAGCAACAAACATCCTTGTTGAATCCCATGATTGGCGGAGCTCTGGTGCATCCAGAATTTGTCATTAAGTCCAAAATCTAAATATTTCAGGACGTTACTTAAAATGTTTTTTTTTTTTTAACAGAGTTTTATATAGCGCAAACTTGACCCGAAGGTATAGGGTATCAGAGCGCTTTACATAGCACCAGTTGTGCAACATGAGGACACATTCATTCTTTTTTGTTAGGCACGGGGAGATTAAGTGATTTGCCCAGAATCACAGGATGTTCCTTCTGATTTTACTGCATCCTGTGATCTTATTTTGGCAGCAAGAACTTCAGGAATCAAATCAGCTGAGAACACCATAAGTGGCTCATTCTTTTTGTTAGACTGACAAAAAAGAATTGTCATTGTACATTCTCACAAGAAAAATCTTAATTTCATTATTATGGATCAATACAGCTTCATCAATGGTGTCCATTATTTCTCTGATCTCACTGAGTGTGAACCCGTAGCCAGCACTCAGGAGTGGCTTTAAAACTTAAGTTTACACTTTTTGAAAAAGCAAATTAACTGAAGTCTGGCGGTTATGGTGCTGCTGAGAGCTCATTGTACATTCATATTTTTAATGTATGCAAACATGCAGTTCGAGTGGGCATACAAATCCGCTGCAAATACATTCCCCTCTCTGTTTAGATCAGCTCCTTGGCTGAAAACTTCATCTTGGAAGAAACTAGCGCAGATAAAAATATGTTTGCCTTTTTATTATTCAAAAGTTTTTATTGTTTTTGCAACAAAGACAACCAACAGATATAGAATCAGACCGTATATATAGTACATTAGAAAAATCACTGTGCACAGTCAAAATTATTTCAGATAGGCCCAGGTTAGATACCTGACAATCACCAGTACCGCCCACCCTCCCCTCCACCCCCTTAGCCTCCCTAGCCATCCGAATCAGAGGATTCCTCATCAGAAAGAGGTGGTGGGTCACATATGTTACCCCTATACTTGTTCCATGCTCCCCACACTCTGACCCACTTACGAGGACAACCCCGCCTGACAAAAACGGAGCGCTCAGCAAACATAGCCCTATCCATCTCGCTCTTCCATGTTGATAGCAACGGCGTCTCCACCGCTCCCCATTTTTGGGCTATGTTCCGTTTGGCCGTCATGTTCCCAAGCGTCACCCAGCCCTGCGCCTGACGATTGAGATCTGTGGGCTCCCACACATTCAAGAGACAACGCCTGGGCTCTGGCAGCAGCGACACCCCACACACCTGTGACATCGTGCGCAGCACTCGCCTCCAGAATAGCTGGAGAACGGGACAGTCCCAGATCAGGTGATAAAAGGTGCCCTCCTCCCCGCAACCCCGCAGGCAGAAGGGGTGCGGCGCTCTACCCAGTTTATGTAGCAAGCACCTGGTGAAATATGAGCGATGCAAAATACGAAGTTGCACCAGCCGCAGCCTCGAGGGTATACCCGCCTCACGTGGCGAGGCCAGCGCCTCCCGCCAGTCTGGGTCATCAAATTCGCCGACCTCGCCAGCCCACCTCTCCCTCAATAGTCCCATAGAGTCCGGCAAATTGTTGACCAATTTACGGTACGTAAAGGACTTGGCCCTCTTAGGCATGTATTCGGTCAACAACCTGTCCTCCAGTGGGGAGGCCACCGGAACCTGCACACCTGGGGTTAACTGCGTCGTCAGGGCATGTTTCATCTGTAGATAGCGGAACCATTTGGAGGGAGCTAGCTCGTATTGCTGTTGTAAGCGAGCGAATTGGACCACCTCCCCTTTATGTACCACGTCGCCTACCACCGAGATCCCGATGGCGTCCCAAGCATCGAAGCCCTTGCTGTCCCTCAGCCGCCCCAGTCGTTTTGTATCCCAGAGAGGCGTTAGCTTCGTCAGAACTCCCCGCCAACCCAGCCTGGCCTGCGCCGCATGCCAGAGAGACACAGTCTGTCGCAGAGGGCCGATCAGCTTCGGGGCCAACCGGGCATCATATAGTGGAGTTAGCAGACCCCTTTCACCCAGTATATCCCTATCTGCCTTAAACGCGGGGTCTGACTGGGGCGCATGGAGCCAGTGGTTGATCACCTTAAGCTGCGCCGCCCAATAATAGAGCTGGATATCTGGGAGCGCAATGCCCCCGTCGTACAATCCACAGACTAGTTTTGCTTGTGCAATGCGTGCCGGTTTGTTGCCCCAGAGAAGGTTGGAGACCTGCGCCGCCACCGCACGGAAGTAGGTCGGGGGCACCGGGTATGGAGTATTTTCCAGCACATAAAGAAACCGCGGCAGGGCCATCATTTTAAAGAGCGCCGCTCTCCCCACCAGGGTCAAGGGCAATGTTCCCCAGTGCTGCACATCTTGCCTGAGGTGGTCCAATTGAGGGCCCAAGTTGAGCCTGTAAAATTCCTGATGCTCCCGTGTAATGTGCACCCCTAGGTACTTAAACGACCCCTCCGCCACCTGTATCCGGCAGCCCTCCGGCAGTCGAGGGGGGGGGCCCCACAGCACCAGGAGGACCGACTTCGACCAGTTTATCGTATAGCCGGATGCCCGGCCAAACACCTCGCAGATGTTAAGCAACGTTAGGATAGAGCGCCTAGGGGAAGCTAAGTAGAGCAGTATGTCATCCGCATAGAGGGAGACGTGGTCTTCCCAGCTCGGCGACCAGCGGAGGCCCCGTATCATAGGCTCCTACCGTATCCAAGTCGCGAGAGGCTCGAGCACGAGGGCGAAAAGCAGCGGCGAGAGCGGGCAGCCCTGACGCGTACCCCGCCCCAGAGGGAAATCCTCCGACATATGCCCATTGGCCGCGACATGGGCCAGCGGCTTGGTGTAGAGGAGTCGGATCCAGGCACAAAATTTCGGCCCAAACCCCAGATGTGATAATACCGCGAAGAGAAAGGGCCACTCCACCATATCAAATGCCATGCGGGCATCAAGAGATAGAATGACAGCTGGTTCTTGCAACCAGTCCACTCGGGCCAGCACACCGTGTAAGCGTCTTAGATTGTGTGAGGTACTTCTCCCTGGCATGAAGCCCGCCTGGTCCGGGTGCACTATGTCAGTCAAATGAGGCGTGAGTCGGAGGGCCAGCAGTTTCGCCAGGATCTTGGCCTCTGCATTTAGCAGCGATATGGGGCGATAGGAGGCACATTGGTCCGCCGGCTTACCCGGCTTCGGTATTACCACGATTGTGGCCGTTTGTTGATCTACGGGGAGCTCCCCCACCTCCAGGCTGTGTTTGTACATATTCAACAAGTGTGGGGCCAACATCTCAGGCAGTCGTTGATATAGCTCAACCGGGACGCCGTTGGGACCCAGTGCTTTACCGGGCTGCAACGCGGCAATGGCCACCTGTAGCTCCTCGACCGTGAGGTCGGCCTCCAGGGACTCTCTAGCCTCAGGGGAGAGCGTGGGCATCCGTAGGTCCTTGATATACGTCAATGCCACCTCCACCGACATGGAGGAAGTGGAGGAATATATGTCACGAAAATGCCCCGCTAGGGTGTGCACTATGTCTCGCGGGTCTGACGTTTTCGACCCCTCGGCAGTGACAAGCTGCGCGATCCATAGGGCTCCGCTGTCGCGCCTGTCCAACCACGCTAATAGTCTGCCGGTTTTATCGCCTACGTCATAGACCGTGTGCCGCGAGGCCTCAAGTCGTTGTCTAACACGGTCTGTTAGGTGCTCCCTGTGCTGCACCTGAGCCAATCGCAGGTCATGTGAAGCTTCGCGGGAGGGGGTTTCGGCCTGGCGTGCCTCCGCAGTCCGGAGCGCAAGCTCCAGCGACTGCAGCTCCGCTGTCTGCATGCGCTTATAACCTGTGATGGCAGCCATTGCCTGGCCCCGCAGCACCGTCTTGTACGCCTCCCAAAGAATCGTAGGGGAGTCGACCGAAGCGGCGTTTTCGTGAAAGTAGAGTTTAGACGCCCGTGCGATGGTTTTACCAATCTTCGGGAGTCGCAGGTAGCTGGGGCGTATCGGGTATACGCGGCGGCGCATTAGGTGAGGACTATTGTAGTGCAAGAGGATCGGGGAGTGATCAGAGATGCCCCTGGGTCTAATGTCAATACTCGCAATGTTGTGAAGGCAACCGGGGGAGCCCAGAAAGTGATCAATACGGGTGAGAGTGTCGTGGACCCCGGAGTGGAACGTGTACGAGCGCGTCTCTGGGTGGTACCATCGCCAAAGATCTGTGAACCCTAGCGCCGCCGTGAAGCCCGCGAGTCGTGTCGCGCCACTGCCGCGCGTTCGAGGCGGAGACCGGTCAACGTGGTCATTCATTACTGCATTAAAGTCACCCCCAAGTAATACCTCCCCCTCTGGTAGGGTGAGGAGAAATTCACTCAGTGCCGGGAGCGCCGCGGCATGTAACCCGGGAGGGATATAGACCGAGACTACGTTGTAGAGATGTCCTTCCCATTGTATGTGGGCAGCGGCGAAACGCCCGGCCCCATCCGTATGTGTACCAAGCACGATTAAGCAGGACTGTTTGCGCAGCAAGATGCCAACCCCCCGGGACCCAGAGGTGAACTCAGAGTGCACCACCATCTTATACCCCCAGCGGTCCAGTGCTTTAGTAGCAGTGCCTGTGAGATGGGTTTCCTGAAGTAAGACCAGTGCCGGGGCACATCGTTTGATACTATGCAGGACCAGGCCTCGCTTGATTTTATCTCCTAAACCCCAAACATTCCAGGTAAGCAATGAGAGGGGCTGCACCGGGGTCCTGTCAGTGTCAGGGGCTACCTCACTAAACAAGTTTAAATTCACAGTGGGTGGGTGAAGTGACAAAGCAGGAGTCGGATAGTGCAGAAGGCAACCCGGGTCGTGTGTTGAGCATGTGCATGGTGTAAGTCTGAAGGCCGTGTCCTATATAACCAGAACAAAAGAACAAAACTAAAGAACATACCCCATCCCCCCGCCCCCCTCCCTGCCTCCCTGCCATACGGACTCAGAACTGCCCGCCACCCCAACTCAGCAGAGTGCTCAATCCCACGAACCCCAAACAGTACTTGCGCTTTAGGGAGCGTGGAGTCCGAGGGAGACCAGGACGTCCCCTATCCCCAGGTCCCAACGTTCATGTCCCAAAGCATCTAATGTGTGGACCACACAGCAGCAGCGGTCCCCGGAAGAAAGCCCCGAACCACATTTCGGGAACGATATAAGCCATCACGTCAACCGGTGGGCTCCTCCTCGACCTCTTCAAGGCGCCGATCTTGTACATTAGGATCGTCCGCACTCCCGGGACGCCTTGTCCCCCGGCTGGAGCGCCGTGCACCACCAGCCTGGCGCCACCCCTCCAACCAGTCATGAGCCTCCTCTGGCGTGTCAAAGAAGAGAGTCTTGCCCTCCGCCGCCACACGAAGACGGGCCGGGAAGAGCATTGCATATGGAAGTTCTCTGGCCCTCAGTTTCTTCTTGACTTCCACGAAACTCCGCCGCTGCGCCGCCACCGCAGACGTATAGTCAGGGAAGAAGGACACCGTGGAGTTCTGTAGTTTGATAGGTGGTGCCACCCGCGCCGCCTGCAGAATGGCGTCCCTGTCTCGGAAATTAAACAGGCGGGCCAGGACGGGCCTCGGAGGCGCTCCCACCTTCGGACGCCCTCCCGGTACCCTATGTGCTTGCTCCACCGAGAAAAACGCTGAGAGGCCCCGGGGCTGCAACTTGGATTTGATCAGTTCTTCGACATATAGATCCATGGCCGGGTGCCCCTCACTTTCGGGAATCCCAATAATGCGCACATTATTGCGTCGAGAACGCCCTTCCTGGTCATCCAACCGGGCCGCCATACGTTTGTTCTCTGACTCCAACTGCGACACCCTCTGCAGAAGGCCTTTTGAGTCCTTTACCAGAGTCTCCGTTACCTGCTCCACCTCCGCAACCCTGGCGGACATTTTCTGGAAGTCCGCACGGAGCAGGGACACGTCCGTAGAAATCGTCCCCACCGTTGATTGTACCTGTGTTAAGGCCGCCATAATGTCCTCCAGTGTCACCTTCGGTGCTTCGGTGGTCGCCGCCATCTTCTCCTCGCGGCCGCTGCGGTCGGACACCGTGGGGTCTTTGGCATAGGCGAATTTATCGAGCTTGCCTTGATGGTGCCCCTTGGTTCCCTTCCCACTCATGGCGCGGATAGAAGATGCCTCTCAAAGGACCCTCCCGCAGCTCAGCGGGGAGTCGATACCCCAGGGTTCCTCAGGCCGGGCACGAACTCCTCAGGCAGCCCAGGGAGCGCACTTCGTTTCAGGTCTTCCCCCTAGGGGTGTTGCGGATCAGCCGGGCCGGCTGCACGCCTCAGTGGGGGGCCCAGGGCAGGGTCACAGTCCTCGGTGCGTCCCACCGGTCCCCACAAGCAGCGCAGGCTCGAGGAAGCCCCTTCGGCATCCGATATCAGCCCTCCAAGTGCGGGCGAGACCCTCCGGAGAAGTAGTGGAGCTCACGCCTCGGCCCCGGCGCCCCGGGCAGGGTCGTCGTTGCGGGCCGATCGAAGTCAGCAGACCCGATTACGCCTCTCTCACAGGATCACTCGCCTCATCTCCGCCCCGGCTGCCTCCGGTAGCGCCGCCGTCAGCAGTTGCGTGCAGGCGCCCAGCCTCCGTCTGCGCCCCCTGGTCAGGCCGGTCCGGTCACGCCGCGCCCAGGGTCACCCCGTCACTCGAGGCCCCGGTCGCGCACGCCGAACCAGGCCGCAAAGTTTCGGATCTCGCCGCTTCCGTCCCAGACGTCTGAGGGACTCGGGAGTTGGATCCGGGACGCCGCCGTGTGTCCGCCTCCGTTTCTGGACCTGTGGGACCGGATCAGTGCACGGATGAAGGACGGATGAGCGGGGAGTCGATCTCTTCCCCGGAGCCCAACTAGGCTGCGGCCATCTCGCTTGGCTGCAAGCCACGCCCCCATATATGTTTGCCTTTTGAGGCTTCCATACTCTCTGCTTTGTTCTTTCGTCAATCCCTATAGCCCTTGTTCTGACTAAACCACAGATAAGTGGATGGGCATTATGTTTGGTTGTCGTCACTTTCTCAGAAGACTCTGATTCTTGTAATGAATCACTGGTTTCTGCTATTTGTTGGCAGTTTTTTTCTTTGTTGAAGGAGTCCTCAGATTTTGTAGTTAGCAACACTCTGTCAGGTGGTAAAGATCCTCAGTCACCCCCTGCTTTGCTCATGTTTATGAATTTGAATCAACGGAAATCCTGAAACAAAAACAATATTAAAATAAATGTCTAATATGATAGCTAAAACACATCATTAGAGAGCTGCCACTTTGGAAAATGGGGGAAGGGTTGCTTTGATCAGTTATTTCATGTGTCCATAAGACTCCCTGACCCCCAAAAGCTATGTTTTGACTCCAAAATGACGTATATAGGTCTCATAGTTCCTGAAATATTACATCATCACTGCAACACATCTGCAATTTTTATAAAAGTTGTCCAGGAAAATTCTGCCTAGATTAGCAATGTCTACCCAAACTAAATTACTTCTCTAATGAGCCAAAACACCAATCAAAAATAAAAATCTCTGAACAACAATTTTTTACGGAGGTATATCAAGAGGCCAGGACTATTGCCTACAGACCTCTTTCAGCTATCTGTTGTCGAAGTCCTATTATGGAGAATGCCAATACTTTCGGTCAGATAACTGCTTATACCTGGTTGGCTTACTTGTTGCTCTCATTTGCTTGCTTCTGATTTGAAGGCTTTCCTTCCTCTTGTTTTTCTCCCTCCAATGGATCATTGCTTCTTTACCATCCTTTGATTTAGATGATGTGTATCCTTCCATGTTCCACATTAGGACTCAACTTTTTTCCTTTCTGTTCCTGAATTCCATGGAAGTGCATGTGTTTTCTTTCTTTTGTCCTCATTTGTCAATTTTATGCTCTGGTATCAGAAACATCTAACCGACTGAGGTAAGGAACACCCGGCCTCTCTACGAGGGAGGAATGTAGGGACATCCCGGGCTAAACAAAAAACCTCCTGTCTAGTCAGTAGGGCTGACTCCTCTGTACAGGTGCAAAGTCGGTGACCCTGGAACTGGTGCAACCTGTATAGCATATCGCTAATCATTGGACCATACATTTTCAACATAACAAGAACATATATTATACAAGAAACTAAGGTGAAAAGAAAAAAGGAAAAGGAGCAAAGGAAGAAGGAGAGTTTCAATGCTCAGTGTGGTAAGAAACATATGACTTAAACCAGTCATCCCAAAGTTCCCCAAATTTTGTTCTCTTAACAGGTTTATTAGCCCGGTCGAAAAACGATATTTTTTGTACAGATCGGATCCATTCTGCCTCAATAGGAGGACAGAGAAGGATCCACTTGATACACAACACCCTTCGTGCAAGGAGGATAAAAATGAAAATTAGGGCTTTGTGTGTCTTAAGAAGACCCCGATTTCCCTCCCCTCCCAGAACCACTCCAAAGATTGTCTTCTCCACACTTAGGACAGTTCTTCACTTCGCAGCTTCGATCATTCCGTGGCGTCCAGTAGGCCTTATGGACAGTAAAGAGATGGCTCTTCCTTAGTGGAGCACATTTCACATATGACCACAAGTAAGACATAGATACTTGCCCTAACGATTTGAGGTCTTGGTCTGGCAGTTCCCTCCTCCAGATCTCCTTCAGCAGGTTTTGCACTTCTTCTCTATTCTGGATTAACATCCAATACGATTCTGCAACGACTTTGGACAGAAGGGGTCGTGAGTGAATTCTGGTCTCCAACTTCAAATTCCCTTTATCACCCTCCCAACGTATTTGCCCAACTTTACTGAGTTAGGGTGGGTAGTCGTGATTCCCGAATGGGAGATTACCCCACAATCAAAAGAGAGATATGTATCAAAGTATTCGAATCTAGCGTGAGTCAATCAAATGCAACTTCTTAATTTGTTGGGGTGCTAGTACAGCTCGATTCACCTACTATCAAAGGTGCTATTCACACATTAGAACCTAACATGTATACATATATAAACATCAGCACTCCCCTTCAACAATTCTATTGATCCAAAGTGTACTGGATAAGTTCAACAATCATGTGTTGTTGTAGTAATACACATTAATTATTCAAACAGAGTTTCAGCAAAGGGCAATGATATCTTGATCCAAAATTCAAAGAGTCAAAAAAGTCCAGAAATGTGGTGTTCCACTTTTTGGTTTTATTGTTTATGTTTCTCCCAGCATAGAATTTGACATTTGCCAACATGTGTTTCGTCTACTCATAGACTTTCTCAAGGCTGGAAAAATAAATACCAAATATTTATATTTGTTGGTTAAAACAAAGTTTCCATTTATACAGATTATGTTGAGACAGGATTGGTGAGAATTGCAATTGATAAGACCATGTTGTGAAATAGCCACACTATGGCCACAGAGTGTGTTACGAGTTGGGAAGAAAAAGAAAACAAAAAAATGGTGAAAAGATCCCCAAACCACCAGTATATCAAAGAAAAAAAACATCAAAAAAAACACACGATTTAGTTGTGATATAGACAAATCAGGCAAAGGTTGGCAGCCCTTTTTGAACTCCAAAGTGACATATACGGAAATGTGTGATTAGAGACATATAGTTCACCAAGTGTAGATAGTATTTGACCGAATAAAAAACTCTTATAATGTACTGTTAATCCCACCGATGTTACGAGGTAATTATGATATTCCTTGAGTATGCTTCCGCGTGACTATATCTTGTTCAATCCAGTTAGCATCTAAGCATTCAAGCAGATCTATTTGAAATGAACAGAATTTCATTAATGCACTGACCTAACAAGTCATTAAATGTGCGCTGATAGTTGGTGCTCATTGTATATTGCACTCAATAAGTTCAATAAATTCAATTGCCCTAATTTAGTCCCCAGGTCTCTACAGATGCCTGACTACATCAAGAGATGTGCAAAATAAACATACTTGTAATAAATTGGAGATTGGTCCGAATCTGGAAACTTGTATTTAGAATTAGGCGACATTGACTACGAGAAACTGGCAGTAAGAGGCTACCTCTCCAGATGGCGCAACACCTTACTAAGAGATTGGATTTATTCAGATATACCTGTTCTTGACATTTGTTCTTAAGACTATGAAACATCGATATGTTGAAATTCATGTGTGTACTATGGAGCACGTATCTTTAGTCCTGGAACGTAGATATTGGCAATGGAAGGTCGATTAATTTATGTCTTCGTTCTTAATGCGAGACCTCTATTTATGTACTCTTTTTTAATTAAATGTACGCAGATTATATTTCTCTACTACTACATCTGCATGATGACGTTTTATTCGTAATCGGAGCATATTCCTTTGGTGAACTAATCTCTACAAGATGGTGGCGCGTCTAGTATCGACTGATCACTTCAATGCGAGAGGGAAAGTAAGCAGGGGGTCAGGTGACCGCAATCTACAATTTACATATATGAGAATGGCGACTGCACTTGAGGACTCGGTTTGATTAGAGGGGACACGTGTTTGGATTGTTACAACCACTGCGAGTAGTAGGTAAGGGAGAATGAGGAGACTGCTGTCAAAAGCCTGTCTGATACTACTATGGACCAGCGTGGACTCCCAGTACATTGACCATGGGCTGAGCATTTATTTTGCAGGGTGGAAACTTCTCAGGGTTCTCCACAGAGTGGAGCGTTGTCCCACAGATTTACAGAGGAAGAGAAAATTCCGTGACTTGGGGTAAAAAACTCCCGGGGGGGTTTCTTCTTGTTTACTTTTTATTAGTTGATTCCAGACTTTTAAGAATTTACGTGATATGATTTACAGCCATTAAACTTCTCAAATTCTGTTTACAATTTAAGAGAAAAAATCCATTCGGAATGTTCGGGGATGAAGTAGTGGATCAGTAGAACGTGAGTGTGTGCATTGGAGGCCGCGCAGATTCACAGCGCCAGGTTAACACGGTGATTACATATTTGGGAGGCTTGAGAGTACAGTGTTACGCCAATATTTTATAAGATTTGGAATGTTAGCCTATGAGAAAAGAGAGTTAATTTTAATACTGGTTATTCTTTGCATTGCCCCGATAGATAACTGAATAGCGATCTTGCTGTTAACTCTTTATTGGAACAGAGACTGTGCCGTATCACAAGAAGTGGTCTGAAAACTGGGCTTATTCAAAGCTACATAGACATCTACGGTGTCATAGGTATTTACATGCGTTTTTTCACATGCCAATATTGATAGGCAGGTCACAGGTAGCTGACTCTTACTTAGTATTTTAAACGGGGAACTTTACTCCGTACTACCATATTGGACTGAGGTAGCATAATTTGAACACTTGTCTATGGAAGAGATATCTAAACCATTAGAAATACTTGTTGAATAGGTGGAATAGACAACTTAAAAGCCAATATTGATAAGTATATCACATATAGCCCGCTCGTGTACAAGAAACCATACAGGGATCTTTATTCTCCACTACTATAATACTGTGTTGAAAGTGCCATGATAATTATGATTATTCCAATTCCCTCATTTTTACAGGATTTTAGTAGGTGGACCGGGGTACCTTCAATTGATAACCCACTCGCGGAAGATACATTCAAATCGGACCAATCTCCAATTTATTACATGTATCATCCCAAAAGGCCCTCGCAAAATAGGGAATCGCAAAAATTGCAATTCCCTATTTTGCGAATGCATTTAAGAAAACGCAAATTACGATTCCTTAAATGCAATTCTGGAAGTACCCAAGTTGTGCGATTTTGCTTTAAGAAATCGCAAATTAACACCAACCTCAAGTTGGTGGTAATTTGCGATTTATTTGAAAAATTCAGTTTTTTTAATTTTTCAAAGTGCCATGTGGTGCACATACCTGCCCTCAGGGCACGTATGTGCGCTACATGTGCACACATGCTTATTTCAGGGGTGCAACAGGGTGTCCTTTTGACACCTTTGCACCCTTGAAATTGCATTCGCAATTTGCGAGTACCTAATGGGTACTCGCAACTTGCGAATGTCTTCCCATTGATTCCTATGGGCGATTCGCAATTAAGGAATATGTAGGAATCACAATTATTATTGCGAAACCTACATAAATTCTCTTTTGCGAGTCCTTAATAGCGAATCGCTAAAATTTGCTATTATGGACTCGCAAAATGGTTTCTTCATACATATGCCCCTTAATGACTTGTTAGGTCAGTGCATTAATGAAATTCTGTTTATTTCAAATAGATCTTCTTGAATACTTAGATGCTAACAGGATTGAACAAGATACAGCCACGTAAAAGCATACTCAAGGAATATCATAATTACTTCGTAATGTCGGTGGGTTTAACAGTACATTATATGAGTTTTTTATTCGGTCAAATACTATCTACACTTGGAGAACTATATGTCTCTAATTACACATTTCCGTATATGTCACTTTGGAGTTCAAAAAGGGCTGCCAACCTTTGCCTGATTTGTCTATATCACAACTAAATTGTGTGGTTTTTTAATGGTTTTTTTTCTTTGATATACTGGAGGTTTTTGGATCTTTTCACCATTTTTTTGTTTTCTTCCCAACTCGTAACACACTCTTTGGCCATAGTGTGGCTATTTCACAACATGGTCTTATCGACTGCAATTCTCAACAATCCTGTCTCAAAATAATCTGTAGTAATGGAAACTTTGTTGTAACCAACAAATATAAATATTTGGTATTTATTTTTCCAGCCTTGAGAAAGTCTATGAGTAGACGAAACATGTGTTGGCAAATGCCAAATTCTATGCTGGGAGAAACATAACGAATAAAACCAACAGGTGGAACACCAACATTTTTTACTTTTTTTTACTTTGAGTTTTGGATCAAGATACCGGTTTGAATAATTAATGTGTATTACTACAACATCTTATGATGGTTGAACTTATCCGGTACATTTTGGATCAATAGAATTGTTTAAGGGGAGTGCTGAATGAAGCTCTATGCTTATATGTATTTGCCCAACTTGCTAGTTGATAGTATTTACATTTAGAGACCGAATTCTCAAAGATCTCCGAAAGTCGCTGCCATGAGTGTAGTTTGGTGTCCACTATAAATTGCCCCTAGCTTAGAATGCCACACTCCAGCAACGGAGTTGCAGGTGCGTCCAGCAGGCAATCTGGAGTACCAGGAAATCCTACATAGGAGCTCAGTCACTATAGTAAGGTATTTGTAGAGACAGTCTCAGTTGATACCAGATCTTGGATGCTCCTAAGAGAATCATTAAACAGACTTTTTTTTAAATCTGGGGTGGCCAAACTTAAGAAGGAAAAATTCTGGTTGATATGGGGAGCTTGCAGTAAGAGCCCTAAAAAGCAGGGCCAAACAAGAGCTACCCATCAGCAGCTGTCGGAAGTCCTTCAGGTGGAAAGCGCGGTAATATTGATAAAGGTCTGGACTAGCGATACCGCCGTGTTCTTTCTTTCTTCTGAGCTTCTTCCACAAAATTCTAGGCCTTTAGTTTCCCCAAACAAAACTAGAGAGAACTCCCTCTGCACTTTCTTAAACCAAACCTTCTTAAATTCTGACGGAATGGTATTAAACAAACAGGTAAACTTAGGGAGGATTGACATTTTCAGGAGATTTGATCTGCCTAAAAAAGGATAGTGGGGGTGCACCCCAAGCTTGTAACTGTGTTTTAACATCAGTAACTAATTTATCAAAGTTCACCTGAGCTAGTTTCTCCAAATTATGTACTATTTGAACTCCCAAATATCTGATTTCTTGTCTTGTTAAGTCACTCCTATAATGGGTGTTTCACTGCATTAACTCTGTTTTTTGCTGGATAATGGAATACCCAGGTACCCTCCCAAACCCTTCCAACTGCTCCCAAGTTGCAGGGAGCGAGTGATGCAGGTCTCCTGTAAAGATCATTAATTAATCTGCGTATAGCCCAACTTTTTTCACCCAACCATTACAGACGAAAGGGTGGATGTTCCGGCATTCCCTTAATTTACATGCCAACGGCTCCATACAAAGGTTAAAGAGAAGGGGGAAACGGGACATCCCTGTCTTGTATCCCTACCGATGTTTATTGACCTAGTAAGGTTTCCATTAACCAAGACCGTGGAAGAGGGGTTTTTATAAAGGGCCCTAACTGATGCAAAAAAGACCTCTCCTAAATTAAAAAGATGGATCTTTTTGTACAAGAAAGGCCAACTGACCATATCAAAGGCCTTTGCAGCATCAAAAGTCATTTCTGCCAAAGGAATCCCATATTCCCCTGCCATGTCAATTGCACCTATCAAGTCATGGGTTAACTCATGAAGGTGTCTCCCCTTTATAAAAACCTTTTTGGTCAGTGTGGATTAAAGTTATCCCTGCCTTAGTCAGTTGTTTTGTTAAAATCTGGGTGTATATTTTGCAATCACTATTAAGAAGAGAAATAGGTCTATAGGATACACAGGACCTCTGGTTCTTGTTTTGTTTAAGGAGTATAGTTATGGTAGCAACATCCCAGGATGGAGGGAGATCCTGGCCAGTTGTAAACGCAGAATTAAAGAGCTGGAGCAGTATGGGGGCAAGCTCATCCTTTAATATGGTATAGATTTCGTTGGGGATGGAATCAGGTCCTGCAGCTTTCCCTTTTTTTAGGACACTAATAATTTAAAGAATTTCCTCGAGAACAATGGGGCTATTTAAATTGTCTTTTGCAAACCCCTGTAGCGCTGGAAGTTCTAAGTCTTGAAGAAAGTCTTCAAATTGCTCTTCACTCACCGTCAGGTCCTCTGTATAGAGGTCTTGGAAAAACTGGGCAAATGCATTTCTAATCTGAACCTCATCAGAGATTATGTTGCCTGAGTTTAGGCATCTAAGATCTTTAATCAGATTCCTTGTCTGGTTGGCTTTAATCTTCAAAGCAAGCAGTTTGCCCCACCCCTCCCCGTATTCATGGTGGGATAACCTGCTGGCTTCCCACTTCCTCCTAACTGTCGCTTCAAGATAGTCAGCAAGCTCTGCTCTTGATAGTTGCAACTTTTGCTCAATTTATAGTGCCCTTGGACCATTGGAGGTTTGTTTTAATCCTTGCTTGTGGGTATGTACTGCGGCTTCAAGTTTTTTAATCTCGTCCCTGACTTTCCTATTTTGTACAACAATCAGGCCGATTAGAGTACGTCTTAGGAAGGCTTTGTACATATCCCATACAATGTGCAGGGCGAAATAATCTATATTTAATAGAAAAAAGTATTTGGTGACATTTTTTAACTTCTCCACTACGTGTGGCTCGAGAAGTAAAGAACGATTTAAAGTTCATCTCAGGGAGAGAGGCCTATTCTTAAGAGTGATCTCTAGGGTGACTGCGAAGTGGTTGGATAAATGTTCCGGGACATGAGTAACTGTAGTGGTATTCTTGCAAATAAATGAGTCCACCAAGAAAAAATCTATCCTAGATCGGTGGCCGCAATTTTTATTATGGAAAGTAAACTTTCCCCCTGTCGTCCCTGCCTTACATCCCATCAGTCTCCAAATATCTAGAAGGCCAATGTCTACCATCAACTGTTTCAGCGCAATTCTCATATTATGAGTCGCAGCCATTGCCCTCTTAGAAGCTGAGTCTTGCGTTGGGTCTACAACTACATTAAAGTCCCCGCCCACGATTATGGGGTCTTTAATGTCAACCAATCGGAGAAGTAAAGCACATAGAGGGGTCGGATCATCTAAGTTAGGGCCATTATACCCCACAAACGTTAACCAGGAGCTGTACATTTTTGCCCTAGCTAATGCCCATCTACCAAGGGGGTTGACCACACAGTCCCCTAATGTAGCTTGGGTGGATCTTTTTTAAAAGGAGTGCGACTCCCTTAACTGAACACAACTGAGTGGTACACGCACAATGATAAACTCACTTCTGCTTTTTAAGTATCTCGGCCCACTCCTCTTTAAGCAAATGTGACTCTTGTAAGAAAAAGACCTCACTATACAAATGTCTCAAGTACTAAGATTTTCTTTCTTCTAGAGACAACTCTGAGGCCGTTGACATTCCAAAATAGAATTTTCAACTGCTTAGGTCTTTCTGGATTGGTCATGAGAGGTATAGGTAGCTACATAGTGACCTAAGTGACCTGGGTTTACTACATGTATTAGGGAGTCTAAAAGATCGATATGGTCCACTTAAGTACACTTGAGTCACGTTAAAATGAGGACATTTTTAAAAAATGTTTACCCACATGCTCCCCCACCCAGTGAATATAAAATGTACTTATTTTTTATGGTTTCTTTTTGCTTCTGACCCAACCCTTTCACCCATCCCACCCAGACACACCCTCCCAATAAACTAAAGGTACTCTGATGACTACCTCCAATTTAGGCTCTCTCACTACATCACAGCAAAATAGTAATATTATTTTGAGTGTGCTTTGATCTGTTCAATCCGGCTACTAACTTACCTGGGGTCTCTAATGTTGTGCATTTTATTATTCCACATCACCTTTAAGGAGGCAGGCAACCGGAGGTTGGCAGTGGCACCCAGGTCTCTCAGTTCTTGAATAATCTTCCCAAGCTCCCACTGTCTAGTGTGGCACATGAGATGTCTGATCTGATGCGGAAGGACCACTCTCCTTTCTTATATGCCCCTACTTTAAGGGCCGCGGTGAGGATTTTCTCCTTAATCGAGTACGACTTGAAATTCACCAAGATCCTTCTTGAGTTTTTCTTCCCCGGTCTCTTTGAGAACGGAACTCATTGAACTCTCTGGATATCATCTTCTAGACTCTGTTCCTCTATGTCCATGTTAAATTCTTTAATGAGGCTAATAGTAAACCTCCTAATGTCTTCTCCCTCAAGGCCCGCCAGGATATTCAAAATCCTGATGTTGCTTCTCCTAGCGCTGTTTTCAAGAGCTTCTAGTTTATCCCGAAGTTCTTTGTCACTATTCCTCAACTTCAAAATCTTGTTCTTATTTGTATTGACTTGCTTAGGAAGATCTTCAAAAGTTACATCCATTGCCCGACTCTTTACATTAAATTGTTGATCTTATCTTCAAGCACCTCGCATGCACCCTGGATCCTTTGTTGGTTTAACTCGGAGACTGCAAACTTTTCCCTAGTCTCCGTTAACAGGGTGGATAAAAGTTTCTCTGTGGAGGACTGTTCGGTCAGGCCAACCGTTATGGTGGGCACTTCCCTTTGGTCAAAAGTCCGACTCAAAGCATTTTCAGACCTAGAATTGCTCTGAACCAGTACCCCGTTCTCTGCTGCTGTTGCCAGGGGGCTGAATCTATTTTCTAAGCATAAAGTGTTTCTCCCATTCTCAACGGTGGCAACGCTCTCCATATCCTTCGCAGACCCACAGATTTCAAGACTATACACGGAAACAGGGCAGGCAACTGCAGTAGCAGGGGCGGGTAGGACTGTTTGAGCTTGGACCTTAAAACAGGAATGGAGTGAAGGTGTAATTTTAGCACTTTCAGGTTTACTTTTAGGCTGCCTTCTTCCTTAAATCAGAGAGATTTAATCTGCGAGTGGCCTTTTAATCATTGAAGGTGGGGGCGGTGGAGGCGAGTCTGAGAAGCCCTGCTGTCTAGGTTCTTTTGGGGAACCAAAAGGGGATTCTCTTTCAAGGAGACCCCTAAAGCTGTTTCCCATTTTCCCCAGATGTCCCTACTTCTCAGTGTGTACCTGTTTATACAACAGGCAGAAACCTCACTCGATTCCGTCCTCTTTGAGATGTGTATTTCTTCTGATTTAAGAGCCTCACCTGGAACAACTTGGCCCCAATTCCCCTTCTTTTTTCTTACCGGTGTCATCTGGGGGCTTTGTGCAGCATCACTCACTCCCATCTTTCTGGATTCGCCGTGGGGAGATAGCAGCTGCCTGGGCAGGCAAGCCGTCCCGCTACTCCCGCTGCCCCAGAAGCCGATCCTCGCAGTGGTGCGCCGGCCTCTGCCGAGCCGCGCTGCGACCTCCACCCACACACACACTGCTCCATGTCTGCCCCGTTGCATGGCGGGGAAGAACACACTCTCAGTACGATCCTCACGGGAGCCGTAGAGCTGTGGGGGCGAAGAGCACCCGTCAGCGTCATTGTGCCGCTACGCTACTGCAGAGACCCCCTGACATTTTCTGGCACAGGTAATATACGTAAATTTGCTGAGTGCGTGAGAGAGCTCGCGACCGGCACTGACTGACGGCCGCCTTGATCCCCTTCCAGTTTAAAGAGCGCATGTGTTTTGTTGTTTTCTACCTGTGTTCAAATTCCCACCTCACATTCCACCTCCCAAAACTCTTGGTGTGGCTCCTCCCAGCAAATCTTTTTTTTCTCCCACATCGCCTCTCCAATTCCAAATGCTTCTCCTCCCACCCAGTGCCCCCCATCCCCTCTGTCACTCCCCTTCACTGAGGGCAGCCCCAACAAGTACCGGGCATCTAGGGTTAATATAATGCATTTTAGAGCGTGTGCTTCATCTCCACACTAGAATGTAATGTCATGCACTCTAGCTCATCTGCATTGCTTGAGGTACATAGCCCAAGGTATGTGGCACTTGGCAGGACCGCACTTCCATTTCAGTGCTGCTTCCATTTCATGTAAAGCCAACGCTAGTGCGGCTGATGTTTCAAAGTGTCCAAGGCAGTGTCAGATAAGCCCACAAAAAAAGTGACTCTGGTCTCCATGGTAACCAATCTGGGCCCATGAAACTCTCTTAGTTAGAAGAGCTGTGACACAGCTAAAGCCGGGTCAGTGCTCCCTGACTGCAGCAGGAACTTAGCCTGGGCAGCCCTGAAAGTTTTTAACAATGACTGTAAAGCCTTAAGGTAATCAATGTCAGCGATGCAGTTTGTGTCCCCATTTACTTTGCAAAACATTGATAGTATGTCTCTGTGGTTTTTTTTTTTTTTTTTTTTTTAAACCTTTATTTACGTCAACATGGTACACAGCTATTCAGCCGACATCCCGGAGGTTCGGCAGCACGATGGGAACAATACGTAGGAAGGTCCATGTCCGTACATCAGGAGTAACAAAGGTTTAGTTTTAATATAAACCAAAGAAATAAAAACACGAGCAAGGCAAAGCATATAATAAGCATGCGCTAGTTCTCAGCTAGGGCGAGGTCCCACTCCCATCAGCGGAGCGGTGGACCACGCCAAAGACGTGAGGGGAAAGCAGGGGTACGGACTCCAGGTTATGAACAGTTGACGTATATAATTGGGAGTAGAGCTAGGGGGAAAGTTGCACATCGAGCATCTCAGCAACCGGGGGCACACAAATATCTCCCCTATAGTGGTTCCATTGCCCCCATATCTTATGCCACTTCTTAGGACGACCCCGGGCACTGTACACCGTTTTCTCCCGGAACATGCTCCAGTCCATATTTTCCATCCATGTTACCAAGGTGGGAGGTCTCTGGGATCCCCACAGCTGCGCAATATCTCGCTTCGCCACCATATTCCCCAGAGTCACCCATTGGGTCTGAGCGGCATCATAGTCGGTGGGGCCCCAGACATTCAACAGGCATCGTCTTGCCTCCGGGAAGAGTGCGATACCCGTGACCTCTTCCATCACATCATGAATTTGTTTCCAGTACTCTACGATCTCCCCACACTCCCAATTAATGTGTAGAAAGGTGCCCAACATCCCACAGCCTCTCTTGCATAAGCCATCGTCAGAGAAACCCATATGAATCAGGCGGGGCCCCGTGACATAAACCCTGTGAAGTATCTTAAGCTGCACCAGCCGCAGTCTAGCCGGGATCGCAACCTCCTTCGGAGAGGAGACGGCATATTGCCAGTCCTCATCGTCCAGTTCGAGACCGTCCCTAGTCCATTGTTCTCGCATATCAAGGAGGAGGTTGGTCCGGACATTCACAAGCTTTTTGTAAATCAAGGAGATTGTACTCTCCGGCATATGACCATCCAGAATCCGATCCTCCAAAGGAGAGGACTCAGGCACGGCCTCCCCCTCGGCACGAACAGATAGCAGAGCGTGACGCACCTGGGCATATCGAAAGTATTCAGTACCCCCTAATTCGTACTCCGTCTGCAGCGTCTCAAACGATTTCACCTTACCCTTAGTCAGCAAATCCCCAACTCTAGAAATCCCAATTAGGTCCCACTTCTCAAACCCTTTCGTGTGCCATAATTTCCCTAGGATATCGGATTCAAAAAGCGGAGTAGCCTGGGTAAGTCTGTCTTTCCAGCCCAACGAGTTTGTAACCGCCTTCCACACATGCACTGCCGTCCTGGTCGATCCTGTGAGGGACCCATCCAATGATTTGGAATACAGCGCCCTAAGGTAATTACCCCCGCGCAACAGCCACCGATCCATAGCAAACCCAGTGTTCAACGCCGGACCGTAAACTCCATGATTGATCGCTCCCAATTGGGTAGCCCAATAATATCTTCTGATGTCAGGGAGTGCTATCCCTCCGTCATACCATGGAAGGGTCAACTTTGCTATAGCTATACGCGGTCGACCGTCCCATAACAGCGAACGCTGGAGGCTCTCCACCTCACGAAAATAACAGGCAGGAACTAACTCTAGGGTGTTCTGTAAGGCGTAGAGAAACCGGGGAAGAGACATCATTTTAAACAATGCGGCGCGGCCTAGGAGGGAGAGCGGTAGCCGCCTCCAACCCGCAACATCCCGTCTCGAGCGTGACAGCGGAGGGAGGAGGTTCTTCTCGTATCGGACAGAGGGGTCTGTGGAAATATATATCCCCAAGTACAGAAAGCCCCGCTGGGCGATCTGGATGGAGCCATCCCGCGGGACCGAGGGGTGTCCCCGCTGAGAACATATAGGTGCGACTTTCCCCAGTTAATGGCGAGACCCGAGTTACTACCAAAAGATTTCAAAACGTCACAGACCACTATGAGGGATTTCCGAGGCGAGGTCAAGTATAACAAGATGTCGTCTGCATACAAAGAAATGCGGTCCTCGTGGTCTGGCGACCATCGGATCCCTCCTATGCCTGGCTGCCATCTAATCCATGCCGCCAGCGGCTCAAGGGCGAGAGCGAACAGTAGTGGCGACAGAGGACAACCCTGCCGGGTGCCCCTCCCAAGCTCGAACGGAGATGACGCCCTACCGTTCACCGCGATTTTAGCCAAAGGTTCCTCATAAAGTAGCCTAATCCAGCCTATAAAACCCGGTCCGAAGCCGAATTTTGTGAGCGCTGCCCACAGATACGGCCATTCCACAGTGTCGAAAGCCATCGTGGCGTCGAGTGACACCAAAATGGCCGACTCCCGCAGCGTCTCAACCCTCGCGAGCACGCCATGAAGTCGCCTGAGGTTCAATGCAGTGTTGCGGTGTGGGATAAACCCGGATTGGTCCGGGTGGATCAAGTCCCCAATGACCCTGATCAGACGGTTAGTCAACAGTTTGGCGAGGATTTTGGGCTCAGCGTTGAGTAGGGAGATCGGCCTATACGATCCGCATCTGTTCCGGGGCTTGCCATCTTTATGTATAACCACTATTATCGCCAGACGTTGGTCAAATGGAAGACACCCATGCTCCCGAGCCTCTACAAAATATCTCGCAAATACGGAGCAATCTTATCCGGTCTGAGTTTATACAACTCGACCGGCAAGCCATTCGGGCCCGAGGCCTTGCCCGGGCGTAGCGAGCGGATAGCAACTGCAACCTCATCCGCGGTGATGTCACCATCAAGGTCCTCCCTGTCGACGTCGGATAGACAAGGCAGGGCAATGTCTTGCAGCAGTTCATGCGAGTCTTCCTCCGGCTTGTCTGACCCAGACGTATAGACCATGCGGAAGTGGTCCGCGGAACACTGGACTATCCCATCGGGTTCAGTGACAATATCCCCGCCATCCGTCAGTAGTTCTGGCACAACTCTATTCACTCGTTCTTTCCTGTCTAACCACGCTATTAATTTCCCAGCCTTGTCGCCCACATCATACAATCGCCCTTGTTGGTCCCTGCTAAGAACCTTAGCCGCGTTTGTCACCAGTGCTTTATACTCAGACTGTTTTAATCTCAACTTATGCAGTGTTTCCGCCGTAACCTCGTCTTCCAGGACAGATTCTAATGCCACTATCTCAGCCTCGATCTGCGCCACCTCCGCATCTCTCCGACGTTTGACATCCGCTATCAAGGAGAGGGCCTCCCCTCTCAGTACTGTTTTAAACGCTTCCCACAAAGACACCGCGGAGGTAACCGAGCCAAGGTTCTCCGAAAAGTAAAGATCAACCGCTTTCAACAACGCTCCACGAGTCTTAGGGTCACGGAAATACCAGGGGTTAATAGGGGCAACCCTACCTGCCGCGCCACGGTCAAAATCCATACTCATCCACACCGGCGAGTGATCAGAGATGCCCCTGGCCATGTGCCTAGCCTCAGACACCAAGGAAGCGTGGGCAGCCAAGGTGAGAACATAATCTATTCTAGAGAGACTGCCGTGCGCCCCAGAGTGAAAAGTATACTGCCGCTGAGCGGGGTGCAGCAGCCTCCAGCAGTCAACCAAACCTAGTGTATCAGTAAAATCTGGGAGCCATCTCTGCGCCCCCCCGGGGTCCCTTGGCGGATGTCTGTCTAGTAATCCGGAACCTACTGCATTAAAGTCACCACCCATTACTAACACACCCTCGGGGAGATCCAACATGGCCCTCCCCAAGTCGGCAAATGTGGCGGCCTGCAGGCCAGGAGGGACGTAAACAGAAACCAAAACCAGTGTCCTGCCCTCCCATCTCCCCGCAGCCGCCGCAAAGCGCCCCCTCTCATCAACAGTAGTGGAATCAATCTCCAACGGCAGCGAGGTCCTAACAAGTATTCCTGCCCCCCGAGATCCCGAGGAAAACCCAGAGTGGGCAATGAATTTATAACCCTTTCTATTGAGGGCCTGACACGTGTTGCCTATCAGGTGCGTCTCCTGCAGCAAAACTATGTCAGGAGAGCACCTCTTCAGAAATTGCAGAACAATCCCCCGCTTAATACGATCCCCCAAGCCATTAACATTCCAACTAAGGATATTCAAACCCCTACCCCCATCACAAACTGGCAAGAGACCCCCGCCCATCCCCGAGAGCAGCACACGAGACTTGCATTGCGATACCTTGCAAAACGAAAAACAACAACAAACACTCCAACAAGCCCAAACCACCCCCCACCCTGCACCCCTGCATAAGCCTAAAAGCCCCCCCAACTTGCAGTGTGCCTGTCGCCCTAGCAGAAGCTAATCTACAAGAAGAAACCCGGTAGGAGGAAAGAGATCCCATTGCGCCCTCGCCACCCCCGGACAATAGCTAGCAATGAAAACAAATCAGCGAACCACTGTCACGAGCTTGACCAGGATGGTCGATCACCAGAGTCCTCACTCTTTTGCGACATGGCCTCCTTCTGCTCCGCCAGCATGATCCCCGCTAGTCCGCCGCTGAGGCAATGTGTCGAGCCATTCCCCAACCTCGTCTGGCAAGTCAAAGAAAAAGGTTCGTTCTTCGTATTCGACGCGCAGCTTGGCTGGGAAGAGCATGGCATACTTCAGGCCCCTCTCACGTAGCCTCCTCTTAACCCCCAGGAAACTCTGCCGTTGCTTCTGCACCACCTGGGTGAAGTCAGGATAAAAACTCACTGCAGTGTTCTAGAAAGTAACCGGTCCGGACCCCCGTGACACCTGCAGAATGGCATCACGGTCCCTGAAGTTGAAGATCCTGGCGATGATCGGTCTCGGGGGGGCTCCCACCTTGGGCCTCCCGCCCGGGACTCGGTGGGCCCGCTCGACCGCAAAGAACTTGCTGAGGCCCTTAGGCGCCAGATGGTTAAGCACCAAGTCCTCGACAAACAGGTCCGCCGATTGCTCCTCCGATTTCTCCGGAACGCCAACTATACGCACGTTATTGCGCCTCGCCCGGCCTTCAAAATCCTCCATCTTGCCGGCAATGAGGTCGTTGGTAGTCCTCAGCGTGCGGACCTCTATTTGCAGATCAGAGACGTCCCCCGTGAGGCTAGTGGTTTTTTGGTCCAATGATTTTACTCTCTCATTAGTTTTCCCCAGGTCAGCGCGGAGCAAATTAACGTCAACTGAGATGGTGTCCACTTTGTGTGCCAGGGCCTCAAACTGTTGCCCAATTGAGGACTTCATCTCCTCAATAGCGCCCATTATATCTTGCAGTGTCAATTCCGGTGCGGGGACCAAGCCGTCCCCCGATGATTCCTGTAGCTTCCCCGGTCCGCTTGGCGATCCCTTTTGCTGGGCATAGCGATCCATATTGTTGGTTTGGGTGTAGCCCCCCCCGCCTGGTATTCTTGGGCTTCTGTTTGTCGGCCTCCGAGTTGGTCGACATCCTCAACCCCGGACCAGTCAGCGTCAAAAACAGGCCGCTCAGCCACGCAGTTGACACGAGGTCCGCTGGATCCGGGTCTCCGATGCAAGCCCATGTATTTGCAGGCCGAGCTACAGGCAACTGTTGTCCAAGACACTCATGGGCCGAGGCACGTAATTGTGAGAGAAAACGAAAGTGAAAGTGGAAATAGCCCCCCCTCCCATGATCCGCACCGCACACGGCCGCTGTTGTTCAATTAGTGTCCGGGCCCATGCCAACGCGAGACCCGGGCACCTCCCGGGGGATAGGCCGCAAACTTCAACCTGTCACAACTTCGGTCTCCGGTGTACGATTTCAGTCCGGACAACAACGCTCGCCTCAGCAGTAGTTCATCTCCAGTATTACGGATATTTGACACAGGATTTTTCCAGGATAATTGCCGGAGGGAACGAGGGTTGCGGGAGCTCTGTGCTCACGCGGCCATCTTGGTCCCGCGCTAGGCTCCTCCCCCTCTCGTCTCTGTGGTTTTTGTTCATGGATGTGGTTCTCTATGTTGTGTATAATATGAACTGTGTTGCCTTCTGGGTGAGTTCGGGTTGTGGGTGGTTGCGCTCGACTGAGCACAATTGAAAACTTTGGAGTTGAAATTGAATGAAAGCTGTGCGATTTTCTCACAGTGCCTGTCAAAGAGTTTTACAAGCATTCAGCCCACAGGATCATCCAATCTTTGGCCTCCCTACTGAGCGCACAAATCAGTGGGCACATATGTGCTAACTATATTTACCATTTTAATTGAAAGTGTCTGAAGGAAGTACATGGTTATCAACATCTTGACAGTGCCAAAGGAAAAGAACATGGATGGTGTGTTTACAGGTGAGGAGAGGGAAACAGTGGGTGAGTGTGATGAAGGGCACACAATAAGAAAGTGCATGCAGTACAGAAGAGAGAAAAGAGGATTTTCAGAATCGAAACAGTTTCACAACTAATTATTCACAACAGAATCATTGTCCTTATTTATCTGGGTTAAATTGCTGACAAGCATCTGCAACACCTCAATATCGATTGTATTTAGTGTGTACTTATTGTTATGTGATACGCCTGGATGCTATCACAGAAAACGTACTGAGAGGGACTCAAATATTTGTAATTGATTTGATTTTCTCATTGGAAAGCATCACTCAAAGTGTCACAAATTTGCCAGCAGAAGTCACACATGATGAGCCCAATGAAACTATAGAAATGTAACTCAAAAGCGGTCTGAAAGCTTGGCAGCTGTGTGAGGGGTGTAAACATAGGCACCTGCAGTTCCTGCAGCACAGGGGGGCAAGCTTCCAGGGACCCCACAACCCTTCAGGGGATGCCAATGAATATATGTGAGATATGGAGACTCCAGGGCCCCTCCTCACAATCTGCTGGGGGGGCATCATTTTGAATTAGGCCAGTGCTTTCACTAGGCCGACTTGACAATTTTCAGGCGTCTCTTTGCTGTGCTTGGGGATGTCCAGGAAGGATGAGCACAGTCCAAAGAAGGTACAGTGCGCACAAAAAAAAATCAGGCTGATTTTTGTGCTACTATTCAGGACTTACTCTAAGCAGCCTGTCTCTGTTTATCTCACACCTCGGCCACGCCCGGCCGTGGTCGTGAATGCTGACATCAGGGCGTGTTGTAGCACCCAGGTGGCTCAATACATCCAATCCAATGTTAGATGCCAGGAACCACCCTAACTTTGGCACCTACAAGGTCACAGAGTCTCTGAATGTGGGCTGGGTTAGGACTCAGTCCATACGAGTGGCTTCTCCTATGCGGCGGAGCCATGGGCACACCCGATGTTGCATCTGGCCACTTTTCCTGCGGGTGGGTCAAGCTCCCCCCATGAGCCCCTTGTTGGGTGACACCAGGGCCACCAGAGTCCTCAGTTGTGTTTGCACTCTGTGGTGTTGGGTTGTTGTAGGGCCCTGGTATGTCCTCATCTTCTTCCTCCCAATCTTGGGCTGCAGTTGGTCGGAATCACAGTATATTTCATGTACTCACCTCTTGCCCTCGCTGGGCAGTTATCATAGTTCTGTTTACGTCTGTCACAGTCCTCACTCCCTTCTCAGACTTGGTGCAACTTCAACCTGGGAGGACAGTGCCAGACCAGGACTCAATCCCCCACCTCCAGGTGCATTTCCACAGCCCTGCATGCCTGACTGATTCTTTCTTTAGTCATCCGGTATCTCATTTGTGTACCCTCCGCGTCCAACGTGGCCAGACTCCAGCCTGGGTCCATCAGGATGCTGTCCTTTACATGCCTTTGAAACATCAGGTGAATGTGGGTGCACTGTGTTATGCAATGAGGGGTGTTGCAATTTACCCTCAGAGGTTGATGCAGCCACCAATCAAGGTCCATATTTTGCTCCACCGCAATGAAGAGAGCTTTATTCAAAGTTCTCATGAACCTCTCCACTGTGCCATTGGCTGGAGGCCACTGAGGGGTTATCTTCTGGTGCTTGATTCCGAGTGCCTCCAGGTATTCCCAAAATTCGGTTCCCTGAAAGGGGAGCCATTGTCCATCCAGATGGTCTCTAGTAGGCCATATGCTGCAAAGTTCTGCTCAAGTATGGGTTTCACATATGAAAATGCCATCGTAGCCACCAGCTCGACAACAGGGTACTTGGACTGGTCGTTGATCATGACCATGGTCAATCTGCCATCTGGGAAGCTCCAGAAGTCCAAACTGACTTTTGCCCAAATGGTTTTTGGTGTGTCTTCCCTGGCAACAAGTGCCAGTGCAGAGGGTCTCCCTATGATCTGACAGATCTGACAATGTTGCACTGATTCCTCTACTCTAGTATCCATGCCCAGAAACTATAATTTTCCTCTGATTCTAGCCTATGTTTTCTCAGCCCCTTGATGACCCTCATCGCCAGGTCAATCGCTCAATCCTTCACGGACTTGGGGTTAGCAATACGGTGACCTCACATTATGATGGCTTCCGCCATGTCACTCAGCTCGTTCCTGATTCTAAATAAATGTGATAGAGTCTTTGCTGCTGAGTCCCATTTGTTGTCATCCTGAGGAATACTTCACATGCATTGTTGCTTTTTACCTCCACCACTCTCCTGAAGCTGCGTCCGTGTCAGTGGCTCACCTTATGTTCTCAATTGTCAGCGCCCTCTGCAAGGCTGCCGTTAGTACGATGTGATAGAATTCTTCAAATTCTTTGGTCCCTTCACTGTCTGTGACCTTCCCATCAGCTCAGTTGGGGGATGTTGGGACAGGAAGTCTGCCTTGTCGCTGACTCCTGGCCGATGCACCATGCAGAGCCAGTATGGGACCGATACACCATGTAAAACTGGTATGTTACCAGCTGTTCCGCCCTCTGCTTCATGGGTGGGGGCAGGAGGAGAGGCTGTCCCTCTAAACAGGCTCACCAGTGGTTTGTAACCTGTTCTCACCTTGAACTCCCGCCTATTGATGTATTGGTGAAAGTGGTGACAAGCCCACTAGGGACTCTTATTCGATCTGTGCATACTGCGCTTCTGTGGCCTTGAGCGCTCTGCTTGTGAGTGCCGGGGCCCACACTCTGGCTCCTAGTCCTGCATTAGTATGCCCCCAAGCCCAATGAACTTGTATCCACAACCAGTTCCATTGCCCTGTCAGGTTTGAAGTACGCCATTGTGGCATCTGCCAGGAGAGCATTGTCTATCCTGTTGAATGTCTTTTTCTCTTCCGTACCCCATTCCCACCTTGTTCCGGACTCTGTAAGTATTCAGAGAGGCTCAGACAGGTGACCAGATTTGGCAGAAACAAACCAGAGTATGTGTCAGGGCCTGTCCGGGACTGTCTGGGACACAGTCAGAGCCTTGGGCAAAGACTGGTGACTGGGTAGAAAATGAAGCAGAAAAAGGAGTACAGCACTTCCCAGGATCACACAGGAAGTCAGAGGAGAAAAGGGATCCAAAGGGGAAACCTGCATGAAGAAACATGATGGCTAAGACTCAGAAAGGACAGGCACTCATGAGGCGGTTCACCATTCAGAATCACTACACCGAGGACAAATGTGCAATACATTTATATATAAAACAACATTAATAATAAAGGGAATGTGGAGTAAAGTACTCAGGAGCTCCACATGATAAGACTGAAGCTCAGTAAGTTCCTCACCCACAATTGCTGTTACAGATACTGACTGCAAATACCCACATGTAGGATATGCATGCAAAGGGAGGTTCTGTGGAGCTGATACCTATGGTGATGTTATAAATGTAACTCAAAGACAATACTCACAGTGAACAAGAAACACCACCTAGGTAGTCAGCTGTGCCCATGGATCCTGGCGATCAAACAGGAACACGCAAGGCAGTAACAGCAAGGGGGTAGAACTAAACACAAGCACAATAGACAAGGAGCTAGCAAGGAGGAGTGCTTAGCAGGAAATGGGAAGAAAGGCAGGGACTGGAAAAGAATATACAGAAGGGAAGGCCACAAAGGTATTCTAGAATAGTGCTGGATCAGGAGTCAAGAAAACAAAGTAGCACTAAAGGCTGTGCTGGAGCAAGATCAAGAATTTAGCATAAGCCAAGGAAGCACTGCAGGCAGTGCTAGTTCAGGAACAAGGGAAACTGCTGCAGCTCAGGAACAAGGAATGCTAAGGCTCAGGAGCAGGAACTAGAATTGAGCTACAGCTCAGGAGTCAAGGTAGCACTGCATGCAGTGCTAATTCAGGAACAAGGGAAACTGCTGTAGCTCAGAAACAAGGAATACTAAGGCTCAGGAGTCAAGGTAGCACTGCAGGCAGTGCTAATTCAGGAACAAGGGAAACTGCTGTAGCTCAGAAACAAGGAATACTAAGGCTCAGGAGTCAAGGTAGCACTGCACGCAGTGCTAATTCAGGAACAAGGAAAACAACAGCAGGTCAGGAACAAGTAATAACTAAAGCTCGGGAAACACTGGAAACAAGGATAGCAAAAGCTCAGGGAGCCCTGGAAACAAGGTCCAGTCTCACCGGTACCCAGCTTCAATGACCAACCTTGGCCTGAAGGGAGCTGGGGCGTAAAAGAGCTCACAATAATCACATGCGTCAGGTGTGGGCAGGCTAGCAGCTGCCAGCCACAGGTGAGCTGAATTTCTCCACCTATCCTTGGCCTGCAGGGGTGGAGACAAAGCAGTGAGCAGGGAATTCCATTTAACAGAATGTCAAACATGAGCAGGCTGGCTTCAAGCATGATCACTGCGGATTTACAGGGATCTACCTACAGGCCCTCTATGGAAATACAAAGCCAAAGAAGATAAAATACAAAGGCGGTAGTTGTGTCTGACGGATCGCACCTCAGAAAAAATATATATAATCAGACTGGGCAATGATAAATATATTCAACTTCCCTTGTCACTCTCAGCAATGGAACAATTGATTGTGGTGCCTCTAAGGGTAAAGGATGTACCCTACTACCTTGGGTACCTAAATACACAGATACTGTCAACAGTTACTGTGTAATACAGTATACCATGATAATACCCCGGCACTCTAAACGTAATATCCCTTCTTATGTATAACCTTTATATGTTGACTTCACAAAATTGTCTCACCAATATGTCACAGGCAAACAACAGAGATAAGTTTATGCAAAAGACGTTTCTTTTAATATAAACAAATATCTTGAAACATCACAATTTCAGTCAAAACTGTGAAAACTCCTATTACAAAGAACATATAGATTGGGAAACTTTAATACCGAGGATTCAAAGCTACACAGTCTTGATCAAGATGCGCGAGAACAGCCAACACGTGTTTCGTCACATCCAGTGACTTCCTCAAGGCTTTCTAAAATAGATTTATTTTCCTTGACAGCGGCCGATCCTGTTTCTTCATATATTTTTAGCAGGACGCGACTACAATATGACACTTGGCAGTGTTTTTCTTATTTGTCCCAAAAGAGACTTCGACCTGTGTCACAGGCTGGAGTTCCGGCGATCAACCTATTAAGTAGTCCCAAAAGCTTGTATCATAGATCCTAGAAGTATCTGTCTGTCGGATGCCACGTCTATGATATATTTTCAAAGCGTATTATTTCATTAAAAGCCTAAAGACAATTTCCAAACTATACTTGTCCCTGATCGCTTGTCATGGTTCCTGTATCTGGGTGGCCTTAGTAATCTATTCGTAGAACCGCATCCATATTCAAATTCCGGCTCGGGCTATAATAGGCCCCGCATAGTAAATTCAGCAATCCGGCGGCGTGGGCTTCCAACTTCGCGTCTAGCAGAGGTTGATCTCCGGAACTCCAGCCTAGGGGTTTTCAAAGTCTTGACTGAAATTGTAATGTTTCAAGATATTTGTTTAAATTAAAAGAAACATCTTTTGCATAAACTTATCTCTGTTGTTTGCCTGTGACATATTGGTGAGACAATTTTGTGAAGTCAACATATAAAGGTGATACATAAGAAGGGATATTACGTTTAGAGTGCCGGGGTATTATCATGCTACAAAGCCAAAGAATTCAATCTTGGGCTAAAAAAATGAGCAGTTGTCCATATGCAGGTTAGACTGCTGTACCGTACCTTTTGGAGGATAACTTTGAGGCATCCATGATGGTCCGACAGGATGGATGAATAGATGAGAATATCATTTATGTTGCAGACCCTTTCCAGCCCCAATAGTGTTTCTCTGATTGTGTTCTGAAATCCCTCAACGGTCAAAGAGATCCCAAAATTCAGCCTCTTGTATCTTCTGAGCGCAACATGAGTTGAGAATGTTATAATGTAATGACTGTCCGGTTGGAATGCCAGTTGGTATCTGGCATTCAAATTGAGCTTCAAAAACCATCCTGCCCCATTCTGATCTGCTGCACTTTCAAACGCTGCCTACCTGCCTGGTCAGCGATCCTTGGGGCTACCGGGTCTCCTGCTGCATACCGCGTCTCCCTCCCGCCGTCGCATCGCGACCGCTGTGTGGGGGGAGCGCTTGACGGGACCACAACACCCAGGGTCCCCAGCGACACGGAAGCGGAACCGGAGCTGTTTGCGCGCCCGGAGGCGCTACTTAATTGATCCCGCCCCCGGCAGAGCGGGGGCTGCTTGCTGCACTTTCACACGCTGCCTACCTGCCTGGTCAGCGATCCTTGGGGCTACCGGGTCTGCTGCTGCATACCGCGTCTCCCTCCCGCCGTCGCATCGCGACCGCTGTGTGGGGGGAGCGCCTGACGGGACCACAACACCCAGGGTCCCCAGCGACACGGAAGCAGAACCGGAGCTGTTTGCGCGCCCGGAGGCGCTACTTAATTGATCCCGCCCCCGGCAGAGCGGGGGCTGCTTGCTGCACTTTCACACGCTGCCTACCTGCCTGGTCAGCGATCCTTGGGGCTACCGGGTCTCCTGCTGCATACCGCGTCTCCCTCCCGCTGTCGCATCGCGACCGCTGTGTGGGGGGAGCGCTTGACGGGACCACAACACCCAGGGTCCCCAGCGACACGGAAGCG
Source organism: Triturus cristatus (assembly GCF_964204655.1). Classification (NCBI taxonomy): domain Eukaryota; kingdom Metazoa; phylum Chordata; class Amphibia; order Caudata; family Salamandridae; genus Triturus; species Triturus cristatus. The sequence continues at coordinate 527,404,498 of NC_140592.1, forward strand.
GAACCGGAGCTGTTTGCGCGCCCGGAGGCGCTACTTAATTGATCCCGTCCCCCGTGTCGCGGGACCGCGCGCGGGCTAAGCCCGGGCAAAGGGCGGGCCCTCTGTGGCCCTCAGAGGTCATCAGTGGTCGGGCGGGCCACCCCACTAAGCCGTAACGCAAGGTGAGAGAGGCGACATGTCCATCAGGGGGAAACGCTCCGCAAATACTATGGGTAAACCAACAGTGACCGACCCCATAACCTCGCTGTCCCTAGAAAATATGCTGGACAATGCTTTCAATATGGTTGCTAATGAAATTGCGAGCACAGAGAGACGGATGTCATTGGAGCTCTTACGTCCACATTCTGAGCCCCGGGATTTAAGTATAGAACATATCGTACCTTTATCCCCAATTGTTACAGTTACCAAACCTAATTCGTCTCATTTATCCTCTGTTATCCCTGGGGGGGAAAGTGACACTATTATTCTCGACTCCCAGCTTGATGCCAATGCGCATGTTTCCATCCCTCTTGTAACCTCGAAAACCAAACCAGCTGGAGGAAAAAGGAAAAGAGGCCCTCCAAAATCTTTAACCAACAAAAGGAAAGAAGCTATATGCAATAAGGACCAACCCACACCACAGAGTATGTGGACCAGAGGGAAGCAAAAGTCAATCGGGGGTAGTATGGTTATGACTGATCAATCACAATCCGCTGAAGGACCCTTGGATTTTACCCCTCCAAGAAGTGGCTATAATTGCATATGCACACAGACGGATTTTGTTAGTGAAAGTATTACATCAAAGAAGTCTAATGTGAATTTTATGGAAACTATTGTGGACACCATTTTTAAACAGTTAGAATGTCAAATGATCAAGCAGTTTAATATTATTTTTAAAAGATTAGACCGAATTGAAACTCTGATAAAGAATGAAGATGTCAAAAGGAAGGGGGCTATTAGCCTCGATTTAATAAGGGGAGAGCGCTTGTTGAAGGAGCTAGAAGTCGCTAATAGGGGCATTTTGAGCAAAGGACCTAATGCTCTTAGTGGCACAACTACCTCTAACACTGCATCCAAAAGTGTTAACGAAGGGAGAAGTCACATTGCAAAAACCACCCAGCAAACCCTGATAGGAGCAACGGAACCAGTACACCTTACTAGTAAGGCCACTAATATGTTAAAGGATGCTCCGACCCTTCCAGCTGCAAGGAGGGAGGTACCTACTAACATTGGATTAGATAAGGGTCAAACCACTGCAACAAGGCCAACAACACATCCAGGGACTGTTCTTCATCTGCCCCCTGACGCCTGCCCTTATGTAATAATCCTGGCAGGCGTACCTCAGTTAAGGGAGGGACAGAGTGAGTCATGGATGCAGCTAAACAACAAGTGTATTGACTGGTTATCCAAACATAAAGGGGTAGGCCCCAATATTATGAGAGAAATTTTGACTGTTCGACGGGTAAGTTGGGTTGGGCCACTACCTAAGAATATAGAAGGGGACTGTATTGTTATTAATTTTAGAAATCCCTCTACAGTTAAATTTATTCTTGGTAGCACCAATACGTGTTTCTCTCCCTCCACTGTCATAACCTCTCTGCCATTGGGCTATTTCTACAGACCCCACTATAGACCACCTAGCCCTGTTCTACCACCTTTTTCCCTGCATAATAGGTTCAGTGCTTTGTCTGATCTGGGTTCCTTAGACTGACTACCAATTACCTTTCCAGATCTAGCAAGCAGGAATTATCTTAATATATCTGGCCTAGCGGGGAATCTAACTATTGATCCGACTACAGTGGCTGCTAATAATGCCAAGGCGCCTAAGGGCAACAGTTATGTTTCTACCTTGGTAACATCGATTAATAATCTGACAATCCTGAGCTGGAATATAGCAGGTCTTAACGCTAAAGTAACAAATGGGGACTGGGTGGATTGGGTTTCCAAATTTGACATCTTGATGTTTCAAGAAACTTGGTGCACTACTTCCCTACTTTTTGATGGATACAGTTGTTTTAACCAAACTTCACCAATCCCAGTTCTGGGTAGACCCAGTAGGGGACTTTCCATCTGGGTCAAAATTGGTGCAGACGTTAAAGTCGAACAGCTGGAAACATATGATAGGAGCTTCCAGGCATTACTTTACATCAGTAGAATAAGAATATGTTTAATAAATTTTTATAACAATGATTTTAAAACACATCCTAATATGAATTTTATAAAGTTGTTTAATTTTATTGATGACATTACAGAAGGACAAAAGTGTGGTAAACTTGATGGGATATGTTTAGGCGGAGATTTCAATGCACACATCCACCGTCAAAACCCCATTGTAAAAGAGGTAAAGAATTGTTTAATCATTTGGCCACAAGGGACTTAATCAATGTTATGGAAAAGGCAAATACTATTGAAAATAAATGTCCTGTGGCTATTTATGTTTGGCATGGGTGTGCATCTACAATTGATTATGTATTCATAACCTCCTCACTTGTGGATCTTTTATTAGGGGCCATAGTCGCTAGGACTGCATATAGCGACCACCACCCGATTTTATCTAGTTTTAAAACTATTAACAAAAAGGTGAAACGGACAGAAAAAGGGGCTAAAAACATAGTCGCGTCGACAGACAAACTCAGGGTGGTCTGGAAGGGGATTGACAATAAGGGGGTGTTAGCTCGTGTTATAAAGTCTAACCCCCGATTAGTATCCACCTGTCTATCCTCCGACTGCCCGGGACAAGCGATTGTGGAAGCATTTTCGGAGCTGTGCAAGACCATAAAAAAGGAGATATCTAAGCCAGCTTTAACTAACACTAACACTAACCCGAGATGGTTTGATAACTCCTGCTCTAAAGCAAATAGAGAATTGAGAATTGCCTTAAAAGCTGACCCACCTGATCAGCTACTGGTGAGGTCTTTGAGGTCTAGTTACAAACGCACTTTAAAAACACGCTCCGAGGAGCTATAAAAACCCATTGGGAATCCCTTGTACGCACAGCAGCAACGAAGGATGCTGCTGGGTTTTGGAGCGAGGTTAAGAACCTGAAAACGTTTGGCTCCAACATTACTCCCATAAACTGTAGTATACTAGGGGATGTATGGGTGGAGCACTTTACAAATATTTATATGGCACCCATCCCGTCCGTGGTAAATTCCCAAACTTTTAAGTTTCCGAATATTTCTATAATGGAGGTGGAGGACGCAATTTTTCAAAGTGCAGGAAATAAAGCGCCGGGGCCCGATGGATTATCCATTGATTTAATAAAATCAGAGCCTGACTTTTGGTCACCACTATTATGTAATGTTTTTAATAATGTATCTATTGCCTCATTGCCCGATTCCTGGTCTAACAGCACCATCGTACCCATCTTCAAAAAAGGTAATAGACTTGACCCTGGCAGCTATCGCCCAATATCACTAATCGACAATACATTGAAGATCTTGGGTAGGGTCATTTTTAATAAGATCAGTACTTGGGCTGAAGAAAATAAAATTTTACACCCATGCCAGTTAGGTTTTAGAAGCAATGTAGGGACGGTGGAGCAGTGCTTAAACTTAAACTTAGTTTTAGACAAATATACCATAGCTAAAAAATCCCCACTTTATTTAGGCTTTATGGATTTAAGTTCTGCTTTTGATTTTGTTAACCGTTCCCGTTTATGGTCAGCCTTGCTTAGCCACAGTTTGGATGAACCGTTGGTTCAATTTTTGGCCCATCTACACAGTGATTTGAAAGCTCGTGTCCGTATTAATAACGATGGTGAGGTTTCGGGCGAGATTTTAATTGGCAGGGGAGTAAGACAAGGCTGTGTCCTGGCTCCCCTGCTTTTTATTTTATATATAAATGAATTAAGCACATCTTTGGGTAAACTAACCACTGATGTTCCGCTCGTCAATGGCAATCCCCTCCCCGCACTTCTTTATGCCGACGACGCGGTACTTATAGGTCGTACACCCAATGCACTGCGCACTTTAATCTCAGGCTTTGTTTCCTATATGGCTGATCTTGACTTATGTACAAATTTTAAAAAATCCTACATAATGTCTTGCGGGCCAAAGAAACATAAAATTCGACATATTACGTCAGGGAATAATGTTCTAAACAGCACTTGTACCTTCCCTTATCTAGGTTTGTTGTTTTCTGATTTTGGATCCTGGCAACCTCACGTTGCCAGAGGGAGGAACAAATTGGGCAAAGCCATTAATTCTATAATTACTCTACGCCAACCACAGCATGTCGAGGTCATTCCATCCCTCTTACAAATTTATAAGACCCAGTGCGTCCCTACAGGAACTTATGGTGCCGAGGTGTGGGGTTACTCGAATTGCACCAATATCCAGATAAAAGAAAATAAATTCTGTAGGAAGGCCCTGGGGGGGGTTATTTCGGCACCCTCCTATGTATGTCATAGAGAATTGAATCTCCCCTACATAGAGGATTTTATAAAATCAAGACCCGCTTTGTTCTGGTTAAAAATTTGGCGTAACCCCGCTGCCTCGCTGACCCGTGATATCATCTCGGATTGTCTAAAAAGTGAGCGGGCCAATTACATTCCCTGGCTTAATGCGGTACAGAAGAGTTTAGTAAGTGTAGAAATGGGGCATCTTTTTTTAGCCCCTGAAACAATAGACTCTTCACATAAGAATATGGTAAGAAGGGCCTTATTTGATCTGTACCGAGTGAATCGAGAAAATATTGAACTCGCTAAGCCAGCAATCCTTAGGTATATTCCTATTCAAGAACCTTGTGCTAGGCCACACAATATGCCCAAAGGTTACCTGTGCAAGAAACTGGGCAAATGGAACAGGAGTTTGCTATTTAGGTTTAGGGATGGAAGTGTGGTAAATTTACTTTGTTTCCCCTTGGGTTATACCCATAATTTGGGAAATTTAGACTGTCCATGTAACCAAGGTGGGAAGCAAAGCTTGCAGCATTTTACATTGTTTTGTGGCTTTTATGCAAAATATACCAAACACTTCCTAGTTCCCTATTTTAGAGTTAGTGCTTTGACGGACTATAACGAGGCTTTCAGAAATGTACTGATGCTAAGCACTGACGATGTAATTTTCAGAGTTAGCCACTTTCTCAAAATTGCTGTTCGTTCTCGTGCCTCAATGAACACGGCCTGATAGGTTGTTTAACCATCCCGCACTATTTGCACATTGCACTTTTATTTGCACATTGCATTTTTGTACAACGGGTGTTCCCCTAGATGTGCTTTGATTAATAAGATTTGTTTTATCCTTGTTCATTGAGATGATTTTTATGTTTTATATATATTTAAATGGATGTATTTTATAGAGTTATCAATTTTAACTTTTTATTCTCTGATGTTGAACAAAATGGAAATGGCCTGTTAGATCCAGAAGCATTTGCACTTTTTTTGGCTGTTTTGCACATATCTTACTTATTATTGTTGATGTAATTTTTATTGTGTATAGGGATGAATGTTGCAATTTGTATGTACTTTTATGGATGTTTTATATATATCCGAATAAAGATCATTTGATTGATTGATTGACTGTCCGGTTGGAATGCCAGTTTGTATCTGGCATTCAAATTGAGCTTCAAAAACCATCCTGCCCCATTCTGATCTGCTATATCGTCCATTGTTGGGGTGATGGCCGTTGTTGGTGGATAGCCCGGTTGGGAAGCCTCATGTCTGTGCAGAGATGTATTGCCCCTGGCTGCTTGGGTTTCTTGGTTATGACCAGAGGTTAGACCCACAGTGTGGGCCCTGAGACCTTTCCAATTATGTCCATGCATTCCAGTTTGCCTGGCTCCTCTTCAACCTAGGCTCGCAGGTCGACACGTGGACAAGAGAGGAAACCCTGAGCTCCAGTAGGGCCTGTTATGCTCCAATAAGATGCTATTATCCGTAACTACAACATTCCGTAATGGTGTCCTCCACCGGACATCCTGTCATCTGACTGGACATACTTGCTCTGTCAATTCTGGCTCGTGTATTGCGCTCACTCCCTGACCAATCATCACACTGCCGAATCAACGTGGAAATGCCTTTCCACTCCGTTCAGCTTCAACCGCCCAACATTCAGTCATCTGACTGGAAACTGTTGTCGAACCATTTCAGATCGCATACCATGCACGAATCCCCGATCAATGTGATCAATGACCACACCGCCAATTCAATGTGGAAAACTCTTCCAATCTGTTCCGGTTTCAATTTAATCAACCTCAGCCTGTGTGACAACCCGGCTAATAATTGCCAATATCCATAAATAAAACATCCAGTATTTACTCACCATGGAGTGGCCCTACCAGGGACATTTGTTCACCTGACCCGATATAGTTGTCACACAATTTGCAGATTGTATCATATTCGTATTTCCCCAATATATAACCATACCACCGATACAGAGTGGAAAGCCCTTCCACTAAGTTCCAGCTTCCATTTCGTCCGACACAATTTTCATCAACCTCAGCCTGTGTAACAACCGGGCTAGTGAATGCCATTATCCACAAATGAAACATCAGTAGTTTTAATCCCCACAGAGCGGCCCAATCAGGGACTCATCCATGAGAAATCCAATTGCATAAAATTCACAAGACCTGATGCTGTAGTCAAGTCTATCAAAATCGCTTGTGTCATACACTTGTCTGCACCATGCTCCCGAACCTGAGTGGCAAGCCTTGCCATTCCGCTTCGGTTTCCATTCCATCCAACACAATGATCATATACTTTAGCCAAATCCGCCCAAGTGATATCCAATCCCTTGTACTGCTAACCTTCAGTACAACCCTTCCACATAACTTCATGACCGAAAGCAACAGTATTTCCATTCTTAATCAAGTTCGATATCAATAGTTCCAATTCTGCAAAAATTACCAATTAACCTATTTCCCAAGTCCTCAACCTCTCATCTTACTGGGAAAATAGGTCTGGATGTACAACCTCTAGTTACAACCAAGAGCAAAGAAGTTACAAAAAGTAACGCAACTCATTTTCTATGTTAATGCCAAAACGCACCGTCCTAAGTCGACTTATCCACCTGGCCTCCTCCAGTCTCAGCATTAATTTCATGTTCCACCCTCTCCTATCTTTATCCATTTTTTCGATCCTATGAAATTTAAAACTGAGATTTTCTGGATGACTGTCCCTCATGTGTTGTAGGATGGGAGATCTAGCATCATTGTTCACAATGCATCTACGGTGCTCCTGGATCCTAATTTTTATGGTTTAAATATCTTTATTAATATTTCCCCTGCAACAAATGAAATAACATGCGTAGATGCTCACACAGCACCTCAACAATATGCTCAAACAGTAACCCTATGGAGGTGCCCTCCGGGCAGCATGTGGGGAAAAAATTCCCTCCTAACACCAAAACAACAAAAACACCCCGCCCCTACTCCCATCCCACCCCCTCCCCGTGCTCCACGTCCTTCCCCGGGCCATCCCGAATCCTCTGTGTCCCTATTGACCACACTCCTCCCGGACCCCTGTGATGCGGAGCAGCCAGAGATATCTAGGGCACGTGACCTCCGTAAACTCAGCAGCCAGAAGTGATAAAAAAGGGCTGCCACAGGTCACTGTAGCGGTCTCCCTCCCCAGCCAGAGTCAATGCCAATTTCTCCATGCCCAGAACATACCACAGACGGTGCAACCAGCCGGTGAAGGTGGGGATCTGGGGGGTGCGCCAGTGTGCAAGGATGTTTTGTGTTGCTGACCCCAAAGCAATGGCCATCTGTCTACCCCTACGAGATCGCAGCGGATAAGTCAGGGGGTTGGGAAGACCCAACAGTACATAGGCCGGGAAGCGCGGTATTTCTGTCTGAAAGTGTTTATCCACTTCGTCAAGTACCTTGGTCCAGTAAGCTTGGATGTGTGCGCAGTCCCAGAGAATATGGGTCAAGGTTCCCACTTGTCCGCACCCCCTCCAACATGTCTTCTCACGAGAGCGGTCCATCGCATGGAGGCGTTCCGGGGTACAGTACCAGTATGTTACAATCTTCGTGAGTGTCTCTGTAAGCCCCATATGATACGCAGAATGTCTGGCCCTATAATAAATGCCCTCCCAGTCCTTATGGCTCAAGACTCTACCCAATTCCCGCTCCCACCGTTCCTTGCCGGGATTGTGTAAGTGCTTGTGTTTAAGCTGCAGCTGTTTGTAGAGATCGGAGATGAGATTTTTGTCTGAGGTGCGCGTGATGAGCCACCGCTCATACGAGGAGAGGCGTCTATTGGCCCCCGCGCAGACTTGCGGTTGTAGCACCCAGTGCCTCACCTGTAAATACCGTAGTCTCTCCGTCTCTGGCAGCCCGAAGTCCTCCCTCAGTTGAGTGAACGAGGTCACCCCCTCTGCGTCGTAGATGTGATACAGAGACCGGCAACCCGCCGTCCTCCAGCCTGCGAAGGCGGCGTCGTCTAACCCCGGAGTAAAATCAGGGTTGCCAGTCAGCGGCGTGAGCGGGGACGGGAAAGTCGTTAGGTCATGAGTGAGGTTGGTGGAGTCCCACACCTCTAGGGGAACACGCGTAATATAGGAGGCGTACAGATTGGGAGGCCTATGAGACTTGCGCAGGAAAGGAATCCCCTGCAGGGGCCTCGCCGCCACTGCCTGATCTTGGAACAGCCAGTGCTTCTCGGATTCCCACCTGCTCCATTCCACTAAATATCGCAGCTGGGTTGCCTGAAAATAAAGCTTGAGATCGGGAACCCCGAGGCCCCCGGACTCCGGAGCCAAAGACACCAATGCTCGGCGCATTCACGGCCGCCGGCCATTCCAGACAAACCTGGCCAGGTCAGCCTGCATTTTCGGGATCCACCCGACAGGTGGTCTGAGCGGTATGGTGCGAAAAATATAAAGAATTTGCGGGAGAATGGTCATCTTGACCGCTGCAACCCTGCCCAGCCAGGAGAGAGGGTAGTGCCGCCATCTATCGAGTTCCTGTCTGATTCGGCCGCGAAGCGAAGAATAATTAGCGCGAACCACTTGTGGAAGGGAGGATGCTAGCTGGATCCCAAGATACGGAATAGTGTCCGTCGCACAGCGAATGGGGAGCAGAGTCTGCAGCGACTCCCGAGTGGAGCTGGACAACGACAGGTCCAAGGCCAAGGATTTCTTCGCATTTACCTTAAACCCGGCCGCCCGCGCGAAGGCCTCCAGGACCGACCAGCAGACCGGGAGTGTACACGCCGGATCCGCTAACGAAATCAACACATCATCGGCGTATAAGCTGATCGTATGGACATAGCCCCCAAACTTTATGCCCCGTACCCCCGGGTCCTGTCGCAGCCGTTGAGCCAGGGGCTCCATGTAAAGGGCAAAGAGGAGGGGGGACAGCGGACACCCCTGCCTTGTGCCTCGCTCAATATGGAAGCGAGACGAGGTGTATCCATTCACCCGAACCGTAGCTGTGGGGAACCGATAACAATTGAGGACGAACGTGCGGAAGCGATCGCCCAGCCCCGCTCTCTCCAGCACCCGCTCCAGGAATGGCCAATGGACACGGTCAAATGCCTTTTCGGCGTCTATGGCCAACATCATAAATTCCCCCGGGACCCGCGTGGCCTTCTCAATAAGATGCAATATCCGTTTCGTATTATCCGACGTTTGGCGCTCAGGTATAAAGCCCGCCTGGTCAGGATCAATGAGGCAGGGCATATGGGGGCCCAACCGAGCCGCCAAGATTCCTGTGTATAATTTAAAATCGATGTTGAGGAGAGATATAGGGCGATAGGCACCACAGCGGGAACCATCCTTCCCCGGCTTGGGAATGACCGCTATGGAGGCCTCCAGGAGGTCACTCGGGATCGCTCCCGGATCAGCAAAGGAGTTGAACAATCTAGTAAGAATCGGGGCAGGCACGGAGCAGAATTTCTTATAGAAGACAGCGGAAAAGCCGTCGGGGCCGGGGGCTTTCCCCAGCTTAAGATGGGAGATAGCGGTTATGACCTCCTCCACGTGGATGGCTCTGTCTAGGTGCTCGGCTTGTGCCGCTGTCAGTGCCGGCAAAGTGACTGAGTCCAGGAACGCTGCCCCTTCAGAGTGCTCTAGTGAAACGCCCGTATACAGTGCGGCGTAAAACTCCCGAAATGCCTCTGAAATGGCCCTCTCGTCTGCAACGGACGTACCATCCTCCCGCGTGATCGTCTTGACACCCTGACGCTGGCGGACCTCCCTCAATTTATGCGCTAGGAGGCGTCCACATCTGTCTCCCCCCGCGTAATAGGCATGTCTCAGCCTCAGAGCCGCATATTCCGCCCGGTCCTGATCAAGGGCCGCGAAATGTTGCCGCGCGGTTTTAAGTTGCCGCCACACTCTCGGAGCTCCCGTCCGCTGGTGCACCCGTTCCAGCTCGCGGACCTGCTGCGCGAGTTCCTCCCGCTTGCCCTCTCGCTCCCGATTGTCTGCTGCTGCCATTGAGATGAACTCCCCCCTGAGAACCGCCTTCAGAGCTGCCCACTGTGTAGCGAGCGTGGTGTCCTGGTTATCGTTGTGTTTAAGGTAGTCGTGTATGGAGTGTTGTATGCGTTTAACCACCGTCTCGCGCTGCAGAAGGGTGTCTCTAAGGCGCCACACTCAGACCGGCCGTGACATAGGTGGAAGGGTGAGGGTCACCAAAACCGGGGCATGATCCGACAGGGAAGCCACCCCGATGTCGACTGAGGTTGTGAGTGCGCGGATCGGGTTTGTCACTAAAAAAGAATCCAGTCTAGCATAAGTCTTGTGTGCATTGGAATAGGAGGAGTAGTCCCTGTCTCTAGGGTGCAGGCAGCGCCAGAGATCGCATAAACCCAGGTCCTGCAGTCGCCCCCTCCCCTCCGCCGACAGTGTCCCCACCTGGTGAGTGCGTTGCGCTGATCTGTCTTGAACATTATCAAAGACTAGATTGAGGTCGCCGCCTACGACAATGTTGCGGTCAGGTGTAGCTGTGGCTTCGGTGATAGCAGAATGTAAGAATTTCTCCGGGCCCTCATTTGGGGCGTACAGAGAACTAATAGTGAATGTCATTCCCCCCAGTGCCATGCGATACGTCAGGAGCCGCCCCTTGATCTCGGCCACCTTATGTAAGACCTCCCCCGAAACCTCCGGGCCACCAGGATCGCCACCCCCGCTGTCTTCGTGAGCCCTGAAGAAAATAACTGGGTGGGGAACTTCGGGGATCTTAGTCGGTGACAATCGCGCGGTAGGAGATGCGTCTCCTGTAGGAGACAGATATCGGCTTGTGAGTTCTCCAGGCACGATAGGACCGCCCTGCGTTTCACCGGGTTGGTAAGGCCCCGCACGTTGAGGGTCAAAATCCTAAGTGTGGTAGGAGGCATGATGTGCAGTGGACCAGGAATCCTGCATTAGAGGGGGAACAGCCAGCGGAACCCCAGATTGCATGTGACGCAAATGGATCGGGAAAGAACTGCCGCAGAAAGCCCCGCGAATCTCAAAGGAGCAATGGACGTGAAGCACGAAAATCCCCCCCACCCTTCCCCCAAAAACCCCCCCAAACTAAAGAACTTGCGGCCACCATAGTCGTGACCATGTAGTCCATCACTCGCCGGTGATCGGTGAAAAGTCATCGGGTAATCCACCAGTAGTGAAGGGAAGCCCTCCTCCCACCAAGGATCTGACCTGTAGAGACGGAACCCCTCAACACAACATAGCGTTCAGGTTCAATCAAGGGCCGGACCAGAGAGTTCCGCGGAGACTGTTTCCAGCGTCGATTGCCGGCCCCTCGTGATCTCCGCTGCTGGTGGCTTCTTGAGTCGGCGTTTGCAACCCTGTTGCCTCCAACGAGGCCCTGCGTCGTCCGGACCAGTCCTGTGCTCCCCGTCCCCCTCTGGAAGCTCCACTCCTAACAACTTGCCAGCCTCCGTCAGAGAGCGTAACTGGTAGAGTTTGTCGTCTTCACGGAACACCAAGTGAAAGGGATGACCCCAGCTGTAAGGTATGTTGAGTTGCTGCAAATGGGAAGTGATTGGCCGGAAGAGGCGCCTTTTCTGCAACGTGAGGGCAGACAAGTCCTGGTACAGTGCCGGCTTGTGATCCCGGAACTGAAGGGAGGACGACCGACGGGCTTTTTGTAGTATGAGTTCCTTGGTGCGGTAGTCCTGGACACATACGAGGATGTCTGAAGGGGGAGCCGCCGCTGCTCTGGGAGGGCGTACTCTGTGTGCTCGGTCAATACCCAGAGCCGTGTCCGGGGGGCGCTCCAGAATGTGGTTAAAGAGTTCTTTCGCATAAAGAAAAAGATCTTTGGAGGCGTCAGACAATGGAACCCCCCTGATCCGGATGTTGTGGCGACGGGAGCGATTTTCCAGGTCGTCCAGATGTGTCTGGAGGTCCACCTGCTGATCATGCAGTCTGATAATCTCTTGTTGGAGAGTCGCTACTCCTTCGTCTCTCCCATCGCTCTTACCTTCCAAATCCGCAACTCTTTCCCCTATGCCATCCACATCGCGGCGGACCTCTTTAAGTTCGGACGTGAACTCGCTCTTCAGCGTGTGGATGTCGTCTCGCAGCGCGGAAAACATCGACTCCAGGAACGCCTTAGTGATAGGTTCCGCGCCGCCGGCCTCCGGAGTGCCTCGACTCGTGGCATCCCCCTCCATACCGGAAACTGGTCGTCCAGCTGCCGGCTTAGTGAACAGGTCCTTGAGTGTCTTATCTTGCCGCTTTCTGAGATGGGACATGGCGTTCCCCCCCCGCCCGACGAGCCTCGTGCCCAAGATCGGCACCCTCCTCTCCAACTCGCAGCCGAAGGGTAGAGCTCTAGAGGACTAGGCCGTGAAAGGCGCGTGTTGGAAGGCGGACCCCGAGGAGTCGGCGAGACCACCAAGGGGGGCCCTCACACTGTACGAAGTAGCCGAGCGCTGCCGAGAAGTCTCCTGAGAGATCCTTCTCCTATCACGTACGAGCACAGTAACACCACCACACAGGACTCAAGGAGGTTGTCTCAAGACAAGCAATTCTTTATCAGCAATAAAAAGGTTACGAGGTCAATATTTACACGAAGGGATCGAGGGATCCACCAAAAGTCTCAGTGTCTCTTTGGAAGGGTAGGGGTAGCGGGACAGTCTTTGGCAGGAGTGCGGTACGAGGGTACCTGGGGCCCAGTTCTTATCCTCAAGCTGGAGGACCTCCGGATCTCGGAGGGGTCGAGCCGCGACGGCGTCAGCAGGGCTCTGGCGTACAGTTCGTGGAGAGCCGCGATCCAATCAGCAGGGCTCTCAAGATGGTTTCTGCTCAGCTCGAGCCGCGACGTCGTCAGCAGGGCTCCGAGGGAGGTTTCAGCGAGGTTGGGCCGCGACAGCGTCAGCAGGGCTCCGATGTTCCAGGTGGCTTCAAAGTGTTCACAAGAAGGAGCCGCGACGCAGTCAGCAGGGCTCGTGATGGTTCCGACAAGAGTTCTTCTCCGTAGGGTCAGCCGCGATTCAATCAGCAGGGCTCTCGACTCCGGGATACAACTGCCGATCTGTGGCGGGGTCGCCCCAGATATAGGTCTGGAGCCCTTTGATGTCCGGACCCAGGCGCCCGGTGGGGGCGGAGAGGCCGGGTGGAGGTGGCCAGACGCCCAGCAGGAGAGGCGCCAGGCCCAAGGGAGTTGCAGGACGATCACACCTCGAGAGGGGAGGACAGTTGGGGGTCCCATCGATACTGTCCTCCGCCGGGGGCGATGAATGGTTCCTGCGGCACCCCCTGGCCAGTTCGTGGTGCCTCGATGTCGGGGCTTCGCTGGGGTTGAGGCCGGGTTGAGCGGGGTCGCGCTGGCTGGTGCACAGAGTCACGTGGGTGCCAACAAGATGGCGGAGCCACGAGGGGTATGCGACCTCGGGCCGCTCAGGAGGAAGGGCATCGGTGCAGTTCAGAAGGGTGGCCCGTGAAGGCCGGGGCGGGGAACGGGCACAATCCACGGGGGTAAGGACCATGCCACGAGGCCGGGTCCAACAGGCGTCCCCCCCAGCCGAAGGCATGGAGAGTCACCCATCTCCTTGGGGATTCTCCTCGTCAAGGCGGAAGAAGCGGGACAGGCCGTCGGCGTTGGCGTGGTCATTGCCGGGCCGGTGTTCAACGTCAAAGTCCATCCCTTGCAGCGAGATGGACCACCGCAGCAGCTTGGGGTTCTCGCCCCGCATTTGCATTAACCACCGCAGGGGCCGGTGGTCGGTCTGGACCCGGAAGTGGGTACCGAAGAGGTAGGGCCGGAGTTTCTTAAGGGCCCACACCACAGCGAAGGCCTCACGCTCGATGGTGCTCCATCGTTGCTCCCAGGGCAGTAGCCGTCGGCTGATGAAGGCCACTGGTCGGTCGAGCCCCTTTTCATCGGCCTGGGACAGGACGGCCCCGATCCCATACTCGGAGGCGTCCGTCTGCACCACGAACTCCTTATTGTAGTCAGGGGCCTGTAGCACCGGGGTAGTACACATTGCGGTCTTTAGGGTGTCGAAGGCTGCTTGGCAGCGGGGTGTCCAGTGCACCTTCTTGGGCTGCTTTTTGGACGTTAGCTCTGTGAGGGGGCCAACAATGCTCCCATAGTCCCGGATAAACCGCCGGTAGTATCCGGTGAGACCCAGGAAGGCCCGGACAGCGGTCTGGGTAGTGGGGGGTTCCCAGGCCTGGATGGCATCTATTTTCGGTTGGAGAGGGGCCACCTGCCCGCTCCCCACTTGATGGCCCAGATAGGTCATGGATCCGTGGCGATCTGGCATTTGCTGGCCTTGATTGTGAGCCCGGCCCGCTGGAGGGCAGCCAGGACGGCTTTAATGTGAAGGAGGTGCTCTGCCCCGTGGTTGCTGTACACGGCAATGTCATCTAGGTAGGCCGCGCTGAAGGCCTCAAGCCCGGCCAAAACCTTGTTCACCAGTCTTTGAAAAGTGGCCGGGCGTTCTTCATTCCGAAGGGCATCACCCGAAAGTGGTAATGCCCATCCGGGGTCGAAAAGGCGGATCTTTCTTGGGCGCCGGGGTGAGCTGGATCTGCCAGTACCCGGCGGTGAGGTCCAGCGTGCTCAAGTAGCGAGCGGCCCCTAAGCAGTCAATGAGTTCGTCGGCCCTGGGTATAGGGTGGGCGTCCGTCTTGGTCACTGCATTCAGGGCTCGGTAGTCCACGCAGAATCGCAACTCCGGGGGGTGGCAGGGAGCTGCGGCCTTTGGCACCAGGACGACAGGGCTGGCCCATGGGCTGTCGGAGGGTTCGATGACCCCCAGGGCCAGCATCTTCGTTACTTCGGCCTGGATGCATGCCCGCACTCGGTCGGGTACCCTGTAGGCTCTGTGTCGCACGGGGGGGCTCTCCCCGGTGTCGACGTCGTGGACGCACCAGTGGGTCACCCCTGGGGTGAGGGAGAAGAGGGCTGCGTAGTCCTGCAGCAGTTGCTGGCAGTCGTTGCGCTGTTCCGGAGTCAGGGAAGAGGCGAGTTGGACACCCTCGATTGTTCCATCATGGACGTTGGACTGCAAGAGGTCGGGCAGGGGCTCGGAGTCGTCCTCGCCCCCCTCGTCGGTCGCCAGTAGCAGGCTCAGTTCGGTCCGGGCAAAGTGGGGTTTTAGCCTGTTAGCATGTAGGACCCGGAGGGGGTTCCGGGGGGACTCCAGGTCGACCAGGTAGGTGACGGGACTTTTCTTCTCCACTACCTTGAAGGGCCCGGTCCACTTGTCCTGGAGGGCGCCGGGTTCAACCGGGGCCATGACCCATACCTTCTGACCTGGCTCGAATTCTATGGTAGAGGAGTTCCGATCGTACCACCGCTTCATGTCCTCCTGGCTGGCCTCGAGGTTGGCTTCGGCCATGGCTCGGAACTTGCGGGTCTGGTTTCGGAGGGTCAGGAGGTATCGGTAGACGTCAGGAGGGGTGCCTTGGGGCTTCGTCTCCCAGCTCTCTTTGACCAGGCTGAGCGGTCCGTGGACCGGGTGTCCGTACAATAGTTCAAACGGGCTGCACCCCAGGGACTTCTGTGGGACCTCCCGATAGGCAAACAGGAGGCACGGCAGCAGGACATCCCATCTCCGCCTGAGGGGCTCTTCTAGGCCCTGGATCATTCCCTTTAATGTTCTGTTGAACCGCTCAACCAGTCCGTTCCCCTGAGGGTGATAGGGGGTCGTGAACTTGTATGTGACCCCGCACTGCTGCCACAGGGACCGCATGTATCTGGAAATAAAGTTCGTGCCTCTGTCGCTCACCACTTCGCGGGGAAATCCCACTCGGGAGAAGATCCCCATTAAGGCCCGGCCTACCACGGGGACCGTTACAGTTCTTAGCGGGACCGCCTCCGGGTACCTGGTGGCGTGGTCCACGAGGACCAGGATGAAGCGGTGGCCCAGGGCGGTCTGGGGGTCCAGGGGCCCCACGATATCGATTCCGACCCGTTCGAACGGGGTGCTGACGGCTGGAAAGGGTTGGAGGGGGGCCTTGACCCGACCCCCCGTCTTCCCGCTGGCTTGGCAGGTCTGGCAGGACCGGCAGTGGTTGTCCACGTCTCTCCGCATCCGAGGCCAGTAGAAGTGGGTCACCAAACGGCTGTACGTTTTGTCTTGCCCCAAGTGTCCGGCGAGGGGCACATCATGTGCCAGGTTGAGCAGGAACTCCCGGAAGCGGAGGGGGACCACCAACACTCGGCTGGCCCCGAGTACTGCCACTTTCTGCTCACTGTATAGCAGGCCCTCGGCCCAGTAGACCCAGTGGGTGCCGGTCTGGTCCCCGTTGGTTTGGGCGGACGCTTGTTGGCGGACCCCTTCGAGAGTGGGGCAGGACTGCTGCTCTTGTTGGAACTGCTCCCGGGTGGGGCCCCCTTCGTGTCGCCATTGTGTCAGCTCTGGTAGGGCGCACGGGGAAGCCATCTCTTCGGGGGAGGATTCACTAGGTCCAGGGTCGGTGTCCGCCTCCCCCTCGCTGCTGGCGGGAGGGGGTGCGAGCCCCTCGGGCTGGGCGGCCCTGGAGGCCGAGGATGAGCGGGGGGCCCGGGCGGTCATGGACCGGGTGATGGCACAGGCCCAGTCAGATAGTCCCAGCATTCGGAGGTGCTCTCGTCGCTCTACTTGAGCCCAGGGGGAACTCTCCAAGTCGTTCCCCAGGAGGCAGTCGACGGGGGCGTCGTCGCGTACCGTCACCTTCAGCAGGCCCGTCACCCCTCCCCACTCGAAGGGGACCAGGGCCATCTGGCACAGGCTTTCGCTGTTGTCGGCCGTCCGGACGGGACACAGCACATTCGGTAGGATCTGTTCGAGGGTCACCAGGTGGCAGCGGACAGCGGTGACACTGGCGCCGGTGTCACGAAGGGCTTCGGCCCGTTGTCCATTGACCGTGACCTGCTGCCGGTACTTCTGGGTGTTGCTTGGGATGGGGGTGCAGGGTACCATTTCTCGGCTACCCAGGCAGACCAGGGACATGGCTGCCGGCTCCCATTCAGTGGTGCCTCGGTCGAGGGTCTCCTCTTCCTCTTCTCCTTCTCCCAGGGCGGCGGCCGCCAGCTGTCGGGGCGGGGGCCCGCCGGCCCCGTTTCTTCGGTTCAGGGGGCAGACCGGATCGCTGGCATAGTGTCCGGTTTGTTGGCAGCCGTAGCACGTTACTGGTGGCCGTGGTCCGGATCTGGCCGGGGGCGCCCCCCTTCGGGCTAGGCTCGGGGAGAGTTGTTGCTGCGGTGGCCCTCGAGGGGGACTCCTGGGGGCCCCGGCGGGAGGGTCTCGGTTCCTGTTCGGCCCTCCCCCTCCACCGCGTTGGCGGGGGGGTCCGGTGGGGTTCCTCTGGTACTCCCCCATTGAGTTCCGGGGGACCCGGGAGTTGACCCATCGATCGGCCTCGACGGCGAGTTTTCGCGGGTCGGTCATTTTGCTGTCGAGGAGGTGCTGTCTCAGTTCCACGAAGCAATTGTTGGAGAGATGTTCCCACACGATGAGGTCGACCAGCTGCCCGTAGGTGGTTACTTTGCTACCTCTGATCCACCCTTCTAGGGCCCGACTGAAAAAGTCCACATATTCCACCCAAGTGGTGCCCGGGATTTTCTTGCAGTCTCTGAACCGCTGGCGGTACATTTCTGCGGTTAGCCCGTAGCGGGTGAGCAGAGCCTCCTTCATGTGATCGTAGGAGGTCATCACCTCCTCCGGCAGCTGGAGCAGTGTGTCTCGACCATCACTCAGGAACCGCCCCCACAGGCCCACGCCCCAGTCTTTTTGGGGCACCCGATGAGAGGTCATGGCCACCTCGTAGGCCTTGAACCATTGTTGGATGTCGTCATTCTTGTAGTACTCCTTGACGACCTCTTTCGGAATATGTACCTTGGTCTCTGCAGGCGGTAGAGTGTCTCTAGTACTGGGGGCGTTGGTCCCTCCGTTCTTGGCCTTGATTTCGAGCTCCTTGAGACTGCGCTCATGCTCAAGGGTCAGTTTCTTTTCCTCCAACTCCCGGTGTCGCCTCTTCTCCTCTATCGCCTCTTGAAGCCGTAGCTGTTCTAGGGCCAGTTTCTTTTCCGCCAGCTGGAGTTCGCCGTCCAGCCGCAGTCGTGCGAGCTCTAGCTCGTGGTTCCGGACCTTCTCCCGCTCTCGTATTTCTTCTTCGGAGAGGCCGGTTTCTAGGCTCTTTCTTCCTCCGGTTGCCGGAGTCAGTGCGGTTGATGTGGTCTCAGTCAGGGGTAAGGGACCTTCTTCCTGGGAGGGGCCTGCCCCGGCCTCTAGCCATGTCCTCAGAGCTTTCTGCATGTCCTCTTTGGTACTTAGGCCGGTGGTTGCAATGCCTTTGTCTTTGCAGAACTGTTTTAACTCTTTGTGCGTATATTCTTCCAGCCGTTCGGGCTGGAACTCCATTGTCGCGTTGTTTTCCTGGCTGCTCATGATTACTGTACGTTTGGATGGGTAGCTAGTGGGTACTGGCTGGTACGTACTGCGTTCGGCTCGGATCCCGTCGCTGGCCACCAAATGTTGGAAGGCGGACCCCGAGGAGTCGGCGAGACCACCAAGGGGGGCCCTCACACTGTACGAAGTAGCCGAGCGCTGCCGAGAAGTCTCCTGAGAGATCCTTCTCCTATCACGTACGAGCACAGTAACACCACCACACAGGACTCAAGGAGGTTGTCTCAAGACAAGCAATTCTTTATCAGCAATAAAAAGGTTACGAGGTCAATATTTACACGAAGGGATCGAGGGATCCACCAAAAGTCTCAGTGTCTCTTTGGAAGGGTAGGGGTAGCGGGACAGTCTTTGGCAGGAGTGCGGTACGAGGGTACCTGGGGCCCAGTTCTTATCCTCAAGCTGGAGGACCTCCGGATCTCGGAGGGGTCGAGCCGCGACGGTGTCAGCAGGGCTCTGGCGTACAGTTCATGGAGAGCCACGATCCAATCAGCAGGGCTCTCAAGATGGTTTCTGCTCAGCTCGAGCCGCGACGTCGTCAGCAGGGCTCCGAGGGAGGTTTCAGCGAGGTTGGGCCGCGACAGCGTCAGCAGGGCTCCGATGTTCCAGGTGGCTTCAAAGTGTTCACAAGAAGGACCTGCGACGCAGTCAGCAGGGCTCGTGATGGTTCCGACAAGAGTTCTTCTCCGTAGGGTCAGCCGCGATTCAATCAGCAGGGCTCTCGACTCCGGGATACAACTGCCGATCTGTGGCGGGGTCGCCCCAGATATAGGTCTGGAGCCCTTTGATGTCCGGACCCAGGCGCCCGGTGGGGGCGGAGAGGCCGGGTGGAGGTGGCCAGACGCCCAGCAGGAGAGGCGCCAGGCCCAAGGGAGTTGCAGGGCGATCACACCTCGAGAGGGGAGGACAGTTGGGGATCCCATCGATACTGTCCTCCGCCGGGGGCGATGAATGGTTCCTGCGGCACCCCCTGGCCAGTTCGTGGTGCCTCGATGTCGGGGCTTCGCTGGGGTCGAGGCCGGGTTGAGCAGGGTCGCGCTGGCTGGTGCACAGAGTCACGTGGGTGCCAACAAGATGGCGGAGCCACGAGGGGTATGCGACCTCGGGCCGCTCAGGGGGAAGGGCCTCGGTGCAGTTCAGAAGGGTGGCCCGTGAAGGCCGGGGCGGGGAACGGGCACAATCCACGGGGGTAAAGACCATGCCACGAGGCCGGGTCCAACAGCGCGAAACCCTGTATCGCCGGCGGCCCAGCAGGCCCCCTCCAGCAGGCCACGCACACTCCGATGTCCGTTACCTCCAGTGACGCGCCGTCGCTCTGTCTCACCCGGGGTGACCGCCCGGCCTCCTTCGGGCAGGTCCGCCTGCTCCCCTTGCAATAGTGTGGCCAAACCACGCTCGCCGTGTCCCACTCCTGGCGGACTGCCTGCCGCCCAGTCACGCTGCCAGCACTCGACCCACTGCAGCAGGCTTGAAAGGAAACGCGGCCCGCCGACCTCCGCAACCGTCGACCTGGCTTCAGAGAGGGCAGAGCTCGTCCAACACCAACCCTGCTCCCCACCTGCTTGCTCACCACCACTGGCCGCACACTGCAGTTCACTTGGCTCAGGCTGTCACGCCGCCAGGCACCGGTCGATCTTCAATGGTGGGGGGTGGGGGGGGGGAAGTAATGCACCCCACACGGCCAACGCCGCTCCGCCAGCACAATGGAGGGCCGCCTCCGTTCTACTCCAGGCCCCTCACTTCAGTCACGCACCCCTGCCCCCAGGCACGGGACCGCCTCGCAGAGCGCTGCGCCGTCCGATGCACCCGCCTCATTCAGGGCTCCCCCTCCGCTCTCAGCAGTTCCATCGTGGACACAATGGCGGGGGGGGGGAAAAGGGAATGCCCCCCTCTCGTCCCGCCAGCCAGCGGATCACTCCATATCGTAGCTCCCCCCCGGGCCGCCTCCAAACCTCGCCCGGGTCCGCGTTCCAGCTGCACCTCCGGCTCTCCAGGCACCGAGCCGCTCCTCAGGTCGCGCTACTGGTCCTGAGGCCTCGCTGTGCCAGACTCAGCGCAGAGCGCTCCGCCGTCCGATGCACCTGCCTCACTCCGGACTCCCCCTCCGCTCTCGCCAACTCCGCTGGGGCCACAGCTCCCAAGGTTCGCCACTCACCGCCGTCGCAGCCCCCGGGTCTCTGGCAGTCGACCCTCACTCGGCAGGCCGACAACGCCGCGCTGGTCTCGGGCCGCTTCAGCATCCTAGGCGCCGCCCTCGCCGACCACCTCCCCGTCTCGTCGGCAGGAAGCTGCGGCCGTCGCTTTCGTCGCCGCAGTGACCCCCCCTGGTTCCGGGGTTCAACAGGCTGCCCCAGGGGTTACCGTCTGCGCTAATGACGGCCTACAGGCCGGTGCTGCAGTGATCCGTGGCGGGAGCTCTCGAGCAGGACGTCTGCTCACTCCGCCATCTTGGCTCCGCCTGGATCCTAATTTTTAATGCTCTCTTCGTGCTCCCAATGTACACTTTCCCACAATTACATACAATGGCATATATTACAGAGCAACTGCTGCAGTTGATAAATTCATTGATGTAGTAAGTTCTACCAGTGTTGTACTTGAACTCCTTTAATCTATTAAGCCCAAGCCCACAGATGCTGCAAGTGCTACACATGTGAAAACCCTTTGGTTGAGTGGGCAACCAGCTGGACCCTGGGTCTCTTAATGGTTCCAGATCATTTCTGGTAATTTTATTGCCAATTGAAGGACCTCTGCTATATGTCACCAGAGGTTTGTTAGTGGTAGAGCCAGTTAATCCAGGCACACCCTTGAAGAGATCCCATTTTTTGCTTAAAGCTTCGAAAACTTCATTATGATCAGTCCTTAATGCAGATACAAAGTACAAAGGCTAGTTTCTCCTGAGACTGTCTCTTAGGTTTAAGCACCAACGTGTCCTGTCTTTTTGTCATGTTAACTCTACTCTCTGCTTTATTCGAAATGTGTTCTGGGTAACCTTGATTTCTCCATCTGGTTTTCAGATCTTGTAAACAGATTGCATAATCCTCATCTGTACTGCAGTTTCTGCAAAATTTTTATCATTTCCCCATAAGTAATATCCTTGATCACTGTCGATGTATGGGCACTATATGCTCTTAAAATGCTATTTGTGGCAGTTTCCTTTTGAAATTATCTGCTCTGAATCCCATTATTGGCTACATATAGCTGTACATCCAAAAAGCCTATCTTCTTAGTGTCATGACACTTTGTGAAGCACACATTGTGGCTATTGTTATTTAAAAAAATCTGACATACTCTGTAAGATCATACTTAGTTAATTTCCAAATGACCAAAATATCATCTATGAAACGTCCCCAAAAAGGATGCGATCCATCCATTTTCCTGCATCTGCAGACCAGGCATGATACCTCTCAAACATCTTGACCCCCCCATGGCTGTTCCTTTAATCTGGTGGTACTACTCTCCCTCAAAAAGAAAAAAAAATGTTCAGAATCAAGTCACTCATTTCCAAAATTATTTGAGAGTGTTCCAGTAGACTAGCAGTCCTATTTCTCAAAAAGTGTTTCAGCGCTCTTTGTCCTCGATCATTCCTGCTACATCTAGTGTACCAAACTCACGCCCCCATCCCACACTACATCTTGCAATTCGTTTAACACATCCATGGTGTCTCGGATTTAAGAAGGTAAATTCACCACAAGTGGTTTTAAAAATATGTCCACAAATTCCGAAAGATGTTCAGTCAAACTGCCTATGCTTGAAACAATGGGTCTCCCTAGGGGATTTTCTCGGGATTTATGGATTTTAGGAAGTGTATAGATGAAAGGAAACCTGGGATTTGACAGTGTGATGATTGGCCGGGGGAGCAAGCGCAATACACAAGCCAGAATTGGCGGAGCAAGTATGTCCGGTCAGATGACCGGATGTCGGGCGGAGGACACCATTATGGAATGCTGTACCTTTACACACACACACACTGCCTTTGCAGGCTGCGTATTTTGGTGCAGTACAAAGTAAGGAGTCGACATCGCACACAACCCACTGCCCTGGCATAGATCAGTCACCCTTCTAGCTGGGTGCCCTATGCCAGTGGTGAGGGTACAGGTGCATGAGCCCAGTACCCCTACAGTGTCTAAGTCCATTCTTAGGCACTGTTAGTGCAGTGCTGCCATTAAGAGTATATGGTGCTGGGAGCTTGTCATTATGAACTCCACAGCACCATAATGGCTACACTGAAAACTGAGAAGTTTGGTATCAAACTTCTCAACACATTAAACCCACGCTGATGCCAGTGTGGGATTTAATAAAACATGAACACAGAGGGCATCTTTGAGATGCCCCCTGAAAAACGTCAAACCTCTGGTGGGTTCCCTGACTGGTATACACCAGCCTACCACCACAAGACATGTTTCTGGACCCCTAGGGTGGGAGTCTACGCTCCCTGAACCCAGAAACAAAGCATTTCCTGGGCCGAGGTGTTCACACCTTCCACAGGTCAGGAAGAGCCTTCTTTGGCAGGGGAGCTTCAAAGGCCTGGCAGCCTTTGTAATGTGACCCCCAGCCTCTCCTGCTATCAGGAGCAGGCCCCCTTCCTGTCTCCCCTCCCTTTCGGCGGGAAGACAGGTGGGAAAAACTAGCCAGCCCAGGAGGTGTGCCCACCTGTGCCAACTCCACCCCTCAGGTTGGGGAGGTGAGGTGAAGCTCACTCTCTAGCGCTCGCCATCTTGCAGATGGCAGGCACCCCCCAGTCAAGACTAGGGATTGTGCTCACACCCCCACGTGGGGTGAGCACACCAAGGGTGTAGTCACCCTAAGGTCAGCAGCCCATTGGCTACTGACCTCAAGACCCCTAAAACGCCCCCTAAATACAGTATTTAGGGGGCAGCCCTGAACCAAGAAGGTAGATCCAGACAAGAAACAAGAAAGAAAATAAGAAGAAGGACTGAAGAGCCGTGCAGAGCTAACAAGAGGCCGACGCCCACTGACTTGGCCCCAGCCATACCCGCCTGTCTCCCCCTCGAACCTGCTCCTGGGAAATCCCGGTATGTCCTGCAGCCAGCAACCTCAAGAAACCCAGAGGACCTGCCTGCCTTCACTTCTAAAGACTGCATCTCCCGTGAACACTGTATTTTTTCAAACTGCAGCTTCCGGCACCAGCCAGAGACCGTGAATCCAGCCCACTCTGCACCCGCTGAACCCGGTCCAAGCTTAAGTGGAAAAACACCATGAGGAGGTCACCTCGGCGACCTGACCCGAGATCCAACAACCCCTGACCTGCCTCAAGTCTCCAGCCGATGCCTGCAGCCTAAATCCAGAAGGCCCCCCTAACCGCGACCAGGTGCTGGTAAGAAGATCCGACCCCAAAAGGCACCCCTGCACCCGACGCCCCACGGCCTTGTGTGCTCAAAACGACGGTGCCTAACCAACCCTTAACTTCCCAACTTACCTCTCCAAGTGGTGATCGCACCCAGAAGTCCTTTGTCTCCCTGCCTGCAGTGCTTTTGCAAACCGGAGGTTCTCCCTAGAAAACAACAGGGCGCCCGACGTCGAAACAGCACCCTGCACCCGGCCGCCCCAGTGCCGCTGAGGGTGCACCTTTTGTGCTACTTTGTTTCCCCATTTGCCCTGACCTTAACCCTAGGAGCTTTGCTCCCACAACCCAGTGGCCTGCTTGCCAGCAGCCACCAACCGGAGACCCCCTATCCTCCATAGGATAACATTGGGCCTCAACACAATGCACCCGGCCGCCCTAGTGCCGCTGAGGGTGCAACAACAGTGCATCACTGACCCTG
Organism: Triturus cristatus; assembly: GCF_964204655.1. Classification (NCBI taxonomy): domain Eukaryota; kingdom Metazoa; phylum Chordata; class Amphibia; order Caudata; family Salamandridae; genus Triturus; species Triturus cristatus. The sequence goes on from NC_140592.1 coordinate 527,429,053, forward strand.
GGGGACCCCTTAGTCTAACCCCAGAACCTTTACTCCCACAGTCGATTACTTACCTGCGAACCGTTAACCTGTTTTCCCTCCATAGGATAACATTGACACTTTTTCTGTGTTGAGTTTTGAAATCTAAAAATATTCTTTAAAAATCATGCGAATTACTGATTTATGCTGTTCATGTCTGTAACCGGTGCTATAGTGACTCTAATGCCTAATGACAGACCATATTGTTCCTTTGTTTTTTCTTTTTTGCAAAAAAAAACAGAAATTTAAAAAAAAAAAAAATCATGCGAATAACCAAAACTTTATTACTTACCTGTTTCCATGAAATGTCCCAGTGCTGAATCTAGGTATCCAGTACTGAGTTGGAAAAGTAACGTAAAAAGTAACTTACCTGTAATTTACTGAAAAAGCCTATTCATTTCAATGTTCTGAAATTGCTAAGTGTTGCAACTTACTGCATCCCCTGTAAATCAAACAAAGTCAAATTTCTATTGCATTTTCAAACTGTTCTATATCCAGTAACTTATTAGTGACAAGTATTTAATGCTTACCTGTGCCAGGCTTGCTTGGTTCTAAAAATAAAACAACAGTATATATTTTTATACAAACACAATTGGCCTAGAGTTCAGTTATTGAGTGTGTGAATTCATTTGCTGACTGAGTGTGTACATCAAATGCTTAACACTGTCTCTGATACAGCCTTACTGTTCGACCACTCTACCACAATCAGAGAGTAGGGTTCTATCTAACTTTAACATCTGCCTACCTCTGGGGTTACTTGGACTCTATACATACTGGTGTAGTGTATATAGATCCAGTTTCTCACTTTAGTGGATCAGCGGTGGGATACACAACTGGCATTTGTTGGACTACGTGGTTACCACCTGATCACACAACAGAACTCGTAAATTGCCTTTAGAATTCTGATTTTTACAAATTGGCATTTTTATCAAACTACTAAAAGTCGTGTTAGGGCCTTGCTTAAGTCCCTTTCGAATTTTAGAAAATAAAAAGTCACTATAGTCAAGGGTAGAGGGTTCAGAACTTTTTTGTTAAAATGTCTCAAAATAACCCAGCTATTAGTGAAGATAACCATGATGACATACAGGACATGGTTGAGGAGCTTGACCTCACCCCCTACCTTCACCTTTCTTTCAGGAGGTAAGGTCCTTATGTAGAATTAAAAAGATAACTATGGGCCCACATCCAACAAAACTAAAGCTCCAGGAGCTGTTGGCTGAGTATGCTAAGGCCTACCCTTCTAAGAATGGTGATGACCAAGCAGAAGAGGAAGGAGGTGAGGAGGATGGAGATAGGTACCCATCTCCATCACTTCCTATGGAAGAAAGGGCCCCTGTACCCTTACTTCCAAGAGTTAACCTCTGGGGACCTAGAGGCCACACATGTGGTTCAGGTCCTGGTGAGGACATTGAGGACAGTCTCAATGAGGAGGACAGCCTTTTAGTAAGGCTGGCCAAAAGATTGGATCTAGAATCCAGACTCCTGGCTCTTGAAAAAGAAAGAAAGAAGATGGGGTTAGCACCCATCAATGGTGGCAGCAATCAAAACAATAAGGATAGAGAGCAATCTTATGATCCTAAAATCCCCAAAGGGATTGTCCCTAAATATGAGGAGGGTGATGATATCACCAAATGGTTCACAGCCTTTGAGAGGGCTTGTGAGGCCAGAGGGGTGGAGAAAACTTTCTGGGGGGCACTCCTTTGGGAATTGTTCTCTGGTAACTGCAGAGACAGACTTCTGACCCTTTCTGGGGCAGATTCTGGGTCCTATGACTTGAAGAGCACTCTGATTGAGGGATTTGGACTCACAACTGAGGAGTACAGAATTAGATTCAGGGGGGCTCAAAAAACCCAAAACCAATCCTGGATTACTTTTGTAGACTACTCAGTAAAAACACTAGAGGGCTGGTTAACTGGAAACAATGTGCATGACTTTAATGGAATTTACAACCTGTTTATGAAGGAACACATATTAAGTAACTGCAATGATGTGAAGTTGCATCAGTACCTGGTAGACCTAGGTCCACTTTCTACCCAAGAATTGAGAAAGAAGGCAGACCACTGGGTCAAAACACGGGTAACTAGGACGTCCACAGGGGGTGACCAAAAGAAAGGGGTTGCAAAGCCTTCCGGAGGAAAGATAGTGAACCCCTTAAAGATAAAATTAAGGAGTCCCAGGTAGTCCCTCAAAAACCTGTCCAGGAGGGTGGGCCCAAAGATACCTCACAAATTAAAACAGGATACCAAGGTAAGAATTGGGATCTCAACAGAGTATGGTGTCACAACTGTCAAAAGGCAGGACACCACACTCAGGACCCTAGCTGTCCTAAAAACAAAGCCCCCAGTGCAGCTCCAGGGGTTTCTAGTGTAGCTCCAGGGGTTGTCAGTGTAGCTTTGGAGGATGGTTCCTCAAACGAGGAAGTCCTCCTAGCCTTCAACTGGAAAATGGGCCCAAGAGTTGAGCTGGACATTCCAGAGGGGAGTAGGTACTTCCACCACCTACTGGTGAATTGCATCCCAGCCACTGCCCTGAGAGATACCTGTGCCAGTCACACAGTGGTGCATGACAGGTTGGTACTCCCACACCAGTATGTCCCGGGAGAAACAAGGAGAGCAAGAGTTGTCCCAGGGGGTGTCACTGTTAGGCCTGTGGCTGTAGTGCCCCTAGCAATAGCTGGGTCCCTTAGATGGAGAAAGGTGGTAGTCAGTAAAGACCTCCCCCTAGATTGTCTCCTGGGGAATGACCACTCAGAGGTTGGTCTGAGCCAAGGAGAGGTACTGGTCCAATGCCAAACCTCACCCAAGAAACCTGGGGAGGCTCAACCTGCAGTTAGTGCAGCTAAGCCCCAAAAGAAAAAGAAGAAACAGGGTAGGAAAGGTGGGCAACTGTTAGCCACAGTTTCAGTGGGCCACGGAGATTATATCCCAGTAAGGGAGAACTCCACAAGTGGCACTGGTAAAGTCCCCCCTAGCCAACAAAAAGACCTGACTAGTCAGGCAACTGTCCAGCCTGAGTTGGTGGCTCCTCAGCTGGCAGAACAGAGGGTGGAGGAAGGGTGTTCATTCCCAAGTGTAGTGACCCCCCACCCTAAAACAGCAGACAGGCAGCCAGAACCCAAAGAAGCTTGTAAGATAGCCCTTTCACTTACCAGTCAGGAGCTAAAGGTGTGGTTCTGGGCACTGACAGTTGTCACCAGCCTCTGCTGGGTGTTAGCCTTCATGGCAGCACTGTCCTTGGCATGGTGGCCTAGCCCCTGCCAAATAGCAAGTTAGGCCCCCTGACCCTATTGGTCATGGTGGAGTTGCTCAAGCTGTAGGTTACCTCTGTGGGTAAGCTGGGCTTTGCCTCGGCTAAGTTAGAATTTGTAGAGGTGGGCACCTCTGAACCCAAACTAAAAAGACGGGGTGAAGACACTAAAGAGCTAGGAAAGAAGCATTGGGAATTAGGTCCTGAAACTGTTGAGGTATGCCAACTCCCCAAAGGGACTGACTTGGACAGAAGGATGTAAGGCAGAGTAGGCTTTGCAACTTTCAAACCACTTCCTGAACTCCTCCTCGCCTGAAAGACTAGGAAGACTCTCCCAGCTTTGGCACAGTCTCCTGTCCTTTGGGCTGGGGGGGCTTGTGTAGGAAAGTGGGTTTCTGTTGCAGTAACCCCCCACTTTTTGCCAGACTACTGATGCACTTTTTCTAGGTGTGCCCTAGGTCCCTGCCAATCAGGTTCCCAGGGCCTGTGTTCTTTCCCCAAAACTAACCCAATTGGCATCTCTGGCCACAGGTCAGCCCCTGGTAAATGGTACCACAGGTACCCAGGGCACTGTGACCAGGGAAGACCTCTAAGGGCTGCAGCACTTATTGTGCCACCCTTAGAGGCCCTGTACCTTTACACACACACACTGTCTTTGCAGGCTGCGTGTTTTGGTGCAGAACAAAGTAAAGAGTCGACATGGCACACATCGCTGTGTACCATGCCTACAACCCACTGCCCTGGCATAGATCAATCACCCCTCTAGCTGGGTTCCCTATGCCAGTGGTGAGGGTACAGGTGTATGAGCCCTGTACCCATACAGTCTCAAAGTCCATTCTTATGCACTGTAAGTGCAGTACTGCCATTAAGAGAATATGGTGCTGGGAGCTTGTCATTATGAGCTCCACAGCACCATAATGGCTACACTGAAAACTGAAAAGCTTGGTATCAAACTTCTTAGCACATTAAACTCACACTGATGCCAGTGTGGGATTTAATGAAAGATGCACACAGAGGGCATCTTTGAGATGCCGCCTGAAAAATGACCAGTCTCTGGAAGGTTCCCTGACTCATACATACCAGCATGCCACCACGATACATGTTTCTGGACCCCTAGGGTGGGAGCCTACGATCCCTGAGCCCAGAAACAAAGCCTTTCCTGGGTGGAGGTGTTCACACCTCCCCCAGGCCAGGAAGAGCCATCTGTGGCAGGGGAGCTTCAAAGGCCTGGCAGCCTTTGTAATGTGAACCCCAGCCTCTCCTGCTATCAGGAGCAGGCCCCCTTCCTGTCTCTCCTCCCTTTCGGCGGGAAGACAGGTGGGAAAAACTAGCCAGCCCAGGAGGTGTGCCCACCTGTGCCAACTCCACCCCTCAGGTGGGGGAGGTGAGGTGAAGCCCACTCTCTAGTGCTCGTCATCTTGCAGATGGCAGGTACCCCCCAGTCAAGACTAGTGATTGTGCTCACACCCCCACGTGGGGTGAGCACACCAAGGGTGTAGTCACCCTAAGGTCAGCAGCCCATTGGCTACTGACCTCAAGACCCCTAAAACGCCCCCTAAATACTGTATTTAGGGGGCTGCCCTGAACCAAGAAGGCAGATCCAGACAAGAAACAAGAAAGAAGATAAGAAGAAGGACTGAAGTGCTGTGTAGTGCTAACAAGAGGACGACGCCCACTGACTTGGCCCCAGCCCTACCGGCCTGTCTCCCCCTCAAACCTGCTCCTGCAAATTCCCGGTGTGTCCTGCAGCCATAACCTCAAGAAACCCAGAGGACCTGCCTGCCTTCACTTCTAAAGACTGCATCTCCCGTGAACACCGGATTTGTTCAAACTGCAGCTTCTGGCACCAGCCAGAGACCGCGAATCCAGCCCACTCTGCACCTGCCGAAACCTGCCCGACCTAGAGTGGAAAAACACCACGAGGAGGTCACCCCGGTGATCCTGACCCGAGATCCGGCGACCCCTGATCTGCTCTCAAATTTCCAGCCGACGCCTGCACCCTAAATCCAGAAGGCCCCCCTAACCGCGACCAGGAGCTGGTAAGAATATCCGACCTCAAAAAGGCACCCTTGCACCCGATGCCCACAGCCTTGTGTGCCAAAACCGACGGTGCCTAACCCAACCCTTAACTTCCTAACTTACCTCTAAGTGGTGGTCGCACCCAGAAGTCCTTCCTCTCCCTGCCTGCAGTACTTTTGCAAAACGGAGGTTCCCCATAGAAAACAACAGGGCGCCCGACGTCGAAACAGCACTCTGCACCCGGCCGCCCAATTGCTGCTGAGGGTGCACCTTTTGTGCTACTATGTTTCACCATTTGCCCTGACCTTAAACCTAGGAGCTTTGCTCCCACAACCCAGTGGCCTGCTTGCCAGCAGCCACCAACCCGAGTCCCCCTATCCTCCATAGGATAACATTGGGCCTCAACACAATGCACCCAGCCGCCCTAGTGCCGCTGAGGGTGCATCAACAGTGCATCACTGACCCTGGGGGACCCCTGAGTCTAACCCCAGAACCTTTACTCCCACAGTTGATTACTTACGTGTGAACCGTTAACCTGTTTTCCCTCCATAGGATAACATTGACACTTTTTCTCCAAAAAGTTTTAAAGTGTGGGGTTTTGAAATCTAAAAATATTCTTTAAAAATCATGCGAATAACCAAAACGTAATTACTTACCTCTTTCCAGGAAATGTCCCAGTGCTGAATCTAGGTATCTAATACTGAGTTAAAAAAGTAACGTAAAAAGTAACTTACCTGTAATTTACTGAAAAAGCCTATTCATTTCAATGTTCTGTATTTGCTAAGTGTTGCAACTTACTGCATCCCCTGTAAATCAAACAAAGTCAAATTTCTATTGCATTTTCAAACTGTTCTATATCCAGTAACTTATTACTGACAAGTATTTAATGCTTACCAATGGCAGGTTTGCTTGGTTCTAAACATAAAACAACAGTATATATTTTTACACAAACACAATTGACCTAGAGTTCAGTTATTGAGTGTGTGAATTCATTTGCTGACTGAGTGTGTACATCAAATGCTTAACACTGTCCTCTGATACTGCCTTACTGCTCGACCACTCTACCACAATTAGAGAGTAAGGTTCTATTTAACTTTAAACTCTGCCTACCTCTGGGGTCACTTGGACTCTATACACATTATACCTCATTTTGGTGTAGTATATATAGAGCCAGTTTCTCACATTGGTGGATCAGCGTTGGGATACACATCTTGCAAAGAGACACTCCCTGGTGCCAATAGCACAAGCCAGTGGGTCCTGAGGATGACATGGAGAACCTGCATATCATAGTCGAGGTAGAGTTCAACAGAAAGACAGCCATGATCATTTAAGGGGTGCAAAAGAAAGAGGGAGCTAGATGCCTATTACGCAATGGCTTGCACCATGTCGGTTGTGCTTCCCAAGGCACATGATGTACATCAGTGTCACATGGAGACTGTTGTCATCCCCAGTTGCAAGGATCAAAGAAGATTAGTGAGCTGGCGTGGGTCGTGGCTTCCATTGCCCCTATTCCAGACACAGAGGAGGATGAAGCCCCTCAAAGCAGACTGTTTCTGGGTCTTTGCCAGAGCTGTAGGGTTTGCTGGCTGATGGCAGACCATCCTGAGAGAAGTTCCATTTGGCACAAGTGGACTGTCCTACACTTGCAGAAATTTGGAAGATAGCCCCGGAACAGATCCACAAGGGAGTGTTTAGGAAGCTATTTGGTTTGGGAAGTCAGACTGCTGTACGGCTAGCCTGTGAATCCTGAACCTGGAACCAGCAGTAGGTTGCTGGCTGTTCTAGTGCCCAGGAATTTACTATTGTCACTGGTCCATGAAGTTCCATTATCCAGACACTTAGCCATCAAAAAGACTCAGAGCAGGTTAAGGCCACTGGTCTGTTGGGCATGTATGTGATGGAGTACAGAGAGGGTCTGTAGGACCTGTTCAGGTTGCCAAGTGAGTGGTCAGTATGGAAGTAATACCATGCCACCATTGGTGCCATTACCTTTAGTAGGTGTGCAGTCTGAGTGGGGGGGGGAGTATTGATACAGTTAGTCCCCTGATGACTCCTCAGTGTCACACTACAAGAATACCCTAGTTGCAATTAAACAAGACACCAGGTACCCCCAGAAGAACAACCGTAAGGTAGCAGCAAGTGCTCTCTTAGGGACCGTTTTGAGGGTTGGAGTTCCCTGGACAGTGATTTCAAACAGAAATAAAAATCTCATCTCCTCTTACATGAGAGAAAAATATGGAAACTAGCTGGTGTGGTGTACCACTTCTCCACTGTGTATCATCCATTGTTCAATGGGTGGTGATCACATTAACAAGATCCTTAAAATCATGATGGTAACTCTGCCCAAGAACCTCAGGAGAAAATGAAATCATCTCCTTCCATGTGTCTTCTATGCAGTGCTTAATTTGAGCAGGTGATTGCCAGTGGGGGCCACCAGAACCTATTTTTGATGATAGGCACTTATTTTACTGAATCAGATTTAACAGAGAGCAAGGGAGGGAAAAACAAAGATCGGAAAGATGGAGGAATTAAAAAAAAACAATACCATCACTAAGGGAGATGAAGTACCGGGTTTTTAGAACCCAGCGGTGCAGGGGAACACACCCTAAGACTTCGGATTCTTCCTGTTTCAGACCCACAGAAACACAGAGTCTTCTAGGTGAAATCAAAGCTCATGTTTATTGGCTGCAGACCAATCACAGATATCCGAGAAGTACAACACGATGTATGTTCTCAGGAGACTGCTCCTGAACCAAAAACCAGTCTTTACTTATATACACAAAATTACGCTTTGGGGCAACACCGCCCCTGTTTTACAAGTGGTCATTCACATATTTTAGTTTCCAAGGAACAGCAGAGCATAATGACAATCCCACATTTCAGTTCATTAAGCATGCAGTCATTGTACCCAGCAAGGCTCAGAACCCTCATCAGATAACAGTAGACCCCAATAAAACGGGCACCTCCTGCTCGTAAAACAAGCCATAATGTAGGAAACAGAGTCAGGTGTGAAAACAGCTTAGTCAGGGATCGTGTGCGAACAGGGGCTTTATGATGGGTCGAGCCCTGATGCTAATCACATTAGGCCGCGAGAAAGGAACCGGCCGGACAGGATTGACCTCGGGCAGCTGAGTCGGCTTGCACAGGTCAGAGAGAAGTCACAGAAGGTGTACGTGTCTTTTAGGCCTAGGCATGGCCTTAGTGCGCAGCCTATGTGAGGGCAACCACAAAATGGCTACTGTACTAAAATGGAACCCAAAGGTACAATATGTAGTATCGTAAACACGGTGAATTCATCAGTGAAACATGACGAAAACACTCATACTGACCGCGTTACTCATTTGCGGTTCGCTGATACCAAAATTGGCATGATGGGACCGTGCCACCTACACGGTTCCGATTTTTACAGTACCACAGACCCTCCTTTTGCCCTTACATAGGCAAGAACTTATACTAATCTGAGTCCAAGTCTACATTCATAAAGTCATGGAGATGTTGCTGTAGCATCATCCTATTGCTTAGCTCGTCCTTTGATATAGGTTTCCGTACACATGATGTAACACAGAGGCTACACATTACAGGGGCACACTGTATACATAAACAGAACAGAAAGAGGATGGCTAAAATCATTCCAATGACTATTAGAATCTTCCATCCCCAAGCTGATATCAGTCCCCAGAACCACCCCATCATTGACCAATCTCCTTTATCTACGTGAATGGATTTGGAAATCTTATGCAGTTTGGAAATGGCCTGGTAGACTGTCGGAGCGTTATCTGGTATGAAAATACAACAGCTCGATTGGATAACCTTGCATACCCCACCACGGTCTGCAAGTATGACGTCTAGAACCATACAGTTCTGCAACGTCATCAGGCGATCCGCTTGAAGCTCAACTGTCAAGTTACCAAGGGCACCGGCCGTTACATTAACAGTGGATTCAACTACACGGGTCAGTTGTCTCAGGTTCGGACTATTGACCATTGGTCCCTAAAACGGCAGGAAACCCAGGAAAAAGTCTCCCGCTTCCTGACCGATAGTATCTTCCTTACTAACAACGCCTCTCACAACTCTGGTCTTGTGATAATCAGAGGCGGCAGTAAATGTTGGCGGTAGCAAATTCGCAACATAACACGTGCCCGAGAAATCAGGGGGCAACCATGTATATGCTCGATCATTGCAGACAAAGTATGTACCCTTGGCAGCCAAAAGCGCAGGGGGAAACTGAGATGGAAAAGTGTATGTTTCAGTACAGTTACTCTTCCCTAGTTGAGCTCTTGGATTCTGACCATTGCCTTGTAGACAGAACCGACCTATGTGGGGTACGACCCAAATCGGAGATGAACTTTTGCGCTGTTTTTCACCCAAACTGATGCTATACCCAGTCGCGTTCCAACCTACATAAGCTTGCAACTCATCCTTGGGAATAGATGTATATGCATCGATATCTCTACTCATATCTGCAACTCCTTTCATCAAGGCTTTATTGTTCGAGTTAGGTCTAATGGAACACGGTGGTCGCTGGGAGTAGGTTTCAAGCGCAAAAAGAAACATGGGCTAGAATGCCCATGATGAACCATTATAGCTAAACGGCAGTACTAGATATGGGATGCCCTTATTAATGGTGTGCGGCATCAAACCACACACCCAGCAGTTCGTTGTATTCATAACTAGTTGGTGCTAGTGCAGGAGTTCCAAGAGAACGAATTGTTTACAAATTCAGCACGTCTAGCTTGTTCGTGTTCTGGCAGAGGGTGGAAAGAGTGTTGGAAAACAGTAGGAAGAGGTGTGGGCTGTACAGTGGGTGCAAATGACACTTGGAAAGACAATAATACACAACCTACAGAAAACATCATTTTGCTAGATAGCACAAACAGACATAATACTACAAAACATTTGCTATTCATTATTTTACATATTCTGCTCTTGAAATGTATTTCCTCGGTGGGCCTCTTCATCCTGAAAAACTCCATCCTCTAATCGTGCTGCTCGCGGCGGATGAGTATCTTCTGCTAAGCAGTACACCTGTCAGTTCAGGGAACGCCCTAGACCAACCAGAACCGTCGACCTAGCGTCTTCGGCTTGTACACCAAAGTCTTGACACCGCGACCCTGCAGCTGAACCCGGATGGTGGTTCGAAAAACAAAAAGTCAAAAGGTTTTTAAGGTGAGAGAGCTGCACTTTTGAAGATATCAAAGAAAAAGAATTTTTATTTGTCCATAGTTCTTGGCCTCAAATTATATCTATTTCTGCCAGGCACTGTCTGGTCTTGAAACAAGAGTTCAGGCTCTGTGGTATCCAATCGAATTGATGGCGATATAGCTTCTTGCAAAATGTCATCACTTTCTCTCTGTATTTGTCCTCTTTACACGTGCATCGCTAAATGGCACAAAACGAGGCACAGTCTCAGCCTCGGAGTCAGCGATCCCCTCCTGGACCCACCGATCAAACGGTAGGGGCAAAGGGATCCTCTTACAGTGTATGCCGTGTATCCAATTCTTTTTCCCTTTCACTCGAACTGCTGATCTTGTGGATAGCAGGACTAGGTGGGGCTCATCATTCTTCGTATGTTGAAAATTTTTAATTAGCACCCACGTTCCAGGATTAATAGGGTGTCCTGGAGCTTCAGAGGCCTGGGGCAGAGTATTGTGAACCTGTTGGTGTAAGACACGCAATTTAGCCGTCAATTCATACAGGTAATCAAGCAGTACTGGATATTCTATTTCACTGAACTTTGTCGGCCTTGGCACTCCCCATACATTGGCCGGACGGCCAAACACTATTTCATACGGACTAAGTCCCACTCGCGAATGCATAGTCATTCTTGTTGATAGGAGTGCTAAGGGCAGAGCGTCAGGCCATTTAAGACCGGAGCTCGCCTGAATTTTGGCCAACTTAAGCTTCAAGGTGCCATTGTAGCACTCTACTAATCCAGCTGATTGGGGGTGATTTGCAGCGTGAAACTTTTGCTTAATGCCTAGTCCCACACACACATCCTTCATCACTCGGCCTACAAATTCACTCCCGTTATCACTCCATACCATCCTTGGCATTCCGAAACTAGGGAAAAATTCTTTAACTAGGGCTTTAGCTGTGGATAAGGCAGTATTGTCTTTTAGGGGATATGCTTCTATCCATTTTGAAAAAGCACAAACAACAACCAGTACATATTTCAAATTGTTGCATCTTTCCATGTGGATGAAGTCCAGTTGCAGAACTTCAAAAGGGTATGATGGAGGCGCAAAATGACCAGGTGGAGGTGGGGTTCCCCTACCAGGATTGTATTTCAGACATACCATGCAATTTTTGACTACATTCTCTGCACATTTAGGGATTCCAGCATTCTGCCATACTGGAGCCAACAACTTACAAATCCCTTTCACACTGATATGTGCCATTCCATGCGCCATCGTAACCACTGGAAGCACATATGCATCAGGTAACAACCATCGCCGGTGTTCTGACAAATCAATCCAACAACCGTTTTCATCTAATTTACCCTTACTCTCTTTCCACATACTTAATTCTTTCTCTGTGGCTTCAGCTTTAAGGGACTTCACACTCTCTATCGTGTCTTCACACATTCCAACATCACCAACCCATCTTGCAGGGCCTGCAACATACATTCGGGTTGTCACATCTTTTGCTGTTTCTTTCGCGGTTTCGTCAGCAAATGCATTACCACGCCCAACATCATCGGTAACCTTCTTGTGTGCGCTGCATTTCACAATCGCAACTTGTAATGGCAAGGTCAGCGACTCAAGGAGATCATTCACTAACTGGCCATTCTGAATCTTAGTTCCATGCGAAGTCAGGAACCCACGTTCTTTCCACAAACGCCCAAAACTATGGGCCACACCAAAAGCGTACTGACTGTCAGTATATATGTTCACTTTCATTCCTTTCGACAACACGCATGCTCTTGTAAGTGCAATTAATTCTGCTGCTTGAGCCGAATTATGTGGTATGCGTGCAGTTTCAACAATCGTGTGCAGAGTCGTGACAGCATACGCAGCAGTCGTATCACCATTCGGAAGCTTGAAACATGAACCCTCCACCCATAAGGTACCATCACATTCAACCAGGGGAGTATCTTTAAGATCCACTCTCCCTTTTGTTTCTTCTTCTGTTCTGAACAGACAATCATGCTGTTCAACCTCATCTGTGTCTGCTGAAATTGGCAATAATGTGGCTGGATTCAACGTACTGCACCTCTTTATGTGTACATGACTTGCTAGCAGCGTCAACTCGTAACTTAACAATCAAACAATAGTTAAATGCTGTGTCTTGGTCCTGTTTAACAATGTGTCCACTGCATGAGGAACCATTACAATCAATGTGTTATTTATCACTAGTCCAGCAGACTGTCGAATAGACGCAGCTGCTGCCGCTGTAGCTCTTAAACAACTTGGCAATGCCCTCGCTACAGGGTCCAAAGTCGATGAAAAATACGCGCATGGGCGCGGTCTGTCTCCAAAAGGCTGTGTCAGTGCTGACAATGCACAACCGTCCCTTTCATAAACATACAAGGTAAAAGGCTTACTATGGTCGGGGGTACCCAACACAGGAGCTGAACATAATGCCTTACGTAATTCCACAAAACTTTTCTGACACTCTTCAGACCATGGGACAGGATTTGGTATATCTTTATATGTTAATGCTAGCAATGGTTTTGCCAATAAAGAAAAACTCGGGATCCAGTGCCTACAATATGAAGTAATGCCCAGGAAAGCACGCACTTCTCTCTTTGTCTTTGGCACGCTTAATTGTGCAATGGCTTGGATTCTTTCTGGGGTCAGCTTCCTTCCCTCCTTCGAGAAGAGATGACCTAAATAGGTCACTTCTTGTCGACGATATTGCAGTTTAGAGAGAGACACTTTGTGATGAAAGGCAGACAAATGACGCAACAATGATGATGTAGCTCCCTTACAAATCTCCTCAGTATCTGCGGCGATTAGTAAATCGTCAACATACTGGATAAGGGTAGCACCTTTAGGTAATACAAGAGCATCAAGCTGTGCTTTTAAAGCCTGACTGTATATTGATGGGCTTTCACAGTAGCCCTGTGGAGCACGTTTAAAACAGAAACTTCGACCTCCTAAACAAAAGCCAAAAATATCCCTGCTCTCCTCTGCAATCGGGATACTAAAGAAAGCATTCTTTAAATCAATTACTGAGAACCAAGCAGCGGAAGCTGGGATCATAGTCAACAAGGCGGTTATATCAGGGACCACTGGAAACTGTGGCACAACAACCTTATTGACCTCTCTAAGATCGATCACAAATCTGTAAACAGGTGGCTGAGAAGGGTCAGTTCGTTTCAAAACAGGCAGAACCGGACTATTGCAAACGTTGCCTCTTGTCTCTTCAATGACATCCGTCTCAATTAAATCATAGATAATTGCTAACAACGCTTTTTCACCTTCCTTAGAGATCTTGTACTGGGGAATGCGGGGCAATTTAACATTGGCTTTTAAAGTGACAACATACGGCGGTATTTCCAAAAGGCCCACATCATTAGGGCCAGTGGCCCAAAGGGCATCAGGAAGAGACGACAATTCAACTGGTAGTTCATTCTTTGACAAATACATAGGAGAAATCACTTCCTTACCCAGCGTAAGTTGTACTCCTGAGGGGGAACAATATAATGTCGCATGTAATCTCTTCAACAGGTCCAATCCTAACAAGTTTTCATTACATCCTGTCGTTAGGATGAGGGGTGCTTTCAGCTCACAAGGTCCAACAGAAAGGTCCATAGGACTTGAGATCGGGTTCCTAACCGGGGCGCCAGAAAAACCTACGGAAACATTCATTTCGCCAGACAAAGGCGCGCCAGGGAGTTTTGAGCACATAATAGAACTCTTTGCAGCACCAGTGTCCAGCAGAAAGGGCTCTGTTATACCCGCTGTAGTCACCTTAACATACAGTCCGCTCTGATCCACTGGCACTGAAACAACTCCCTCTCTCTGTCTATGGCTGTCCTAGTAATCATTACCTTCCGTATTATCATCTTCTGCATAGTAGTCATTATTATAGTACTGCGCTGTCTTGCCAGTCGCATTGGCTTGCTGATCAAAACTATTCATCGTATTTTGAGGCGAAAGAGGACGCGCGTTCTGGGGAACATTTCCACGCCCTCTACCTCTTGGGGCTTGCTGGCCACCTCTACCTCTTGCGCCATAAGCATTATTTGTGCGCTGCAACAATCTAAGACAATTATTTTTAAAGTGACCCTCCTCCTTGCAATATGAACATTGATTGGGACCGATAGGGACACGTGGTTGATAATACCCATACATTTGCTGATTATTCTGGAACTGTTGGGGTTGCTGATAGATACCCTGTGTTTGCCTATAATTATTCTGACCTGCACGTGGCGGATAAGCCTGCTGTAAAAGAACCTTCGTTTTCAACTCTTTCGTTTTCTTGTCTGTTCTATCCTTCTCATCTTTATCCCTATTTTCATAATACTGTGCAGTAGCCAGTATTTGCGCTGAAGAGGAAACGGCCCAAGAACTCTCCGAATCTTTAAATTTCTTACACAACTCTGGAAGCAAATTATGCACAAATTTATCAACAAATAACCGTTGGCCACCTTCTGTACTCATGTCCTGACCACTGTGGTCGATAAATGTTTCTTCAAACCTGGTGAAGAAATCGGACACTGTTTCATCTTTCTTCTGTTTGCATGCGGATAATTTATCCCAATTTACACGTATTGCGGGCATTAAAGTTTTCATATAATTAATTATTGTACCAGGGAGTTCTGCTACCACGGGCTCAGGCTTGGCACCACCGACCTGTCTATTGTCCGCATTAATGATATTGGCCCATGTGTCACCTAGCTCTGCAGCATGATCTGCATTACGAATCAATCCCCACAAAGGCTGTGGAACAACATTTCCGAACAACATAGCTATGTCAGCCAGGTTCATGACACACGATTCTGCAGTCTGCGATAACTCCTTATAATATCCTTCAGGGTTCTTACGGAGGTCAGGCAATGTCTGTTTAAGGGCTAATACTTCAGATCGTTTCCAGGGAACATGTACCCAAACACGCTGAAAATGTGGCAGAACAGGTGGAACAGCATTCGCATCACCAGGTCTCCAAACTGGAGGAACCTCACGCATCGGGTATTGTCGCGCTTTTACCTGTTTCCCTTCAGGGAATTCCTGTCCAAACAACGACTGCTGACAATCCCCATTCCTGAAAGACAGCAGTGTCGCAACTGCTTTCTCAACATCAGAACCCACAATCGTACCTTTTCCAAATTCAAATCGCACTTGACACAACTCTTGCGGACTGGAGTCTAAATCATTATCTTCCAATTCCTCACATAGGATTTCACACATTTTCTCAAAAACATACCGCTGTTGTGGCGCTTCCCACTGATGAAAAACATTAACAACAGATTCTACATCATATCTAGATGGATAAACAATCCATCTACGTGCCATGCGGTCCAGTTCTTCTTTCTCTCTAGAACCAGGTATTTGACTACGTAACTGCTTACGTTGTGGACCAGGGGTCGTAGCAGACGACCCAAAGAGGGGTGATATAAGACTAGTGACTGCACTAGCTATTCGTTGTCTTGCAGAAGGAGAAGTCGAGGCAAGAACCAGGGGAAAAACAGAGGGAAGGAAAACGGGTGCAGATACAGATACAGGGGTAGCAGCAGGTAGGGTACCAAGAGAGGCAGCTGATGTGCTAGGAAGAGTCGCAAGGGGCGCAGAAGTGGTAGGTAGCAAAACCGGCGGCCCTTGGGAAGGCTGTGCTACCAGGACAGGAGCCGGCTGAGGAGGAGCTGGCGGCTGCGGGAAAGCTTGCTGCGCATTAGCTGGAGGCTGCACATTTACGGGCTGTGGAGGCGCTGTAGCATTTTGCGCATAAGGGGGTGGCGAACTTAGCAAATGTGACATTAGGGAATCTTTCTCTTTCTCTTTTGACTCATCTTGTTGAAGGGGTGGCAAAACTGGGTAACATTTATCAATGACTAGTTTGCGTTGCCTATGCAACTGCTCATCCATTCGGTCCTCTTCATTATCCTTAAACTGCAAAGCTGCTTGCATTATCGACATACCTCTCTCTCTTTTATTTTTCTTTGCTAATTTAATTTCTTTTTGTTTGGCTTCCTTTCGCCATAGGCGGAAGGAATCAAACATCGCCGGCCGGGCTTTCTTCTTGAACAATTTAACTTCTAGGTTATATTGGATCTCTGTGTCGAAACTACCATTTTGGGGCCATTTTAAAACACCATCCTTTCTGGTGTATCGGACCCATACTTCATTATACGTAATGGGGCCCACGCCATGTTTCACATAAAGCTCATAAGTTGGAGTTCCAATTGGAGGAACCGGACACGAATCCTCCAATCGGGAGTCCCTTTTACAACCAAAACAAAACAGATTTCCAAATATACTAGAACCAGGCATCTTTGCTCACTAGTCTAGTTTCAAACTTCAAAGGATTATCGAATACGATAGTCTCGTGAATACACGAGTCCTCTGGCTTTGGCACTTGCAAGACCCAAATCAAAGCGATCCCGAAGGATACCAAAATCCCGAAGGATACCAAACAAACTGGGAGACGCTCCACTTATACTTAACTGAGGTATCAATGACTTCACCAGAAGACTCTCTCAATTGTTTCGCTCTACCGAATCGTCAAGGGTCCAAAACAGGGCGAATAATCAGGGCAGCAGTCCTTCGTAGCCGTCGGGACGCGGAGAACCTCGCAGAAAAGACTTTCGGACCACGTCGACATGCAGGGGTCGATGAAGTGGCGGCCTTCCTCCAGAATTTCCACACGAAGCTCCTCACGAACCTCTGGCTTGGACCGGTACCACTGAAATCGCCCCGAGTTGGGCGCCAACTGAAGTACCGGGTTTTTAGAACCCAGCGGTGCAGGGGAACACACCCTAAGACTTCGGATTCTTCCTGTTTCAGACCCACAGAAACACAGAGTCTTCTAGGTGAAATCAAAGCTCATATTTATTGGCTGCAGACCAATCACAGATATCCGAGAAGTACAACACGATGTATGTTCTCAGGAGACTGCTCCTGAACCAAAAACCAGTCTTTACTTATATACACAAAATTACGCTTTGGGGCAACACCGCCCCTGTTTTACAAGTGGTCATTCACATATTTTAGTTTCAAAGGAACAGCAGAGCCATAATGACAATCCCACATTTCAGTTCATTAAGCATGCAGTCATTGTACCCAGCAAGGCTCAGAACCCTCATCAGATAACAGCAGACCCCAATAAAACGGGCACCTCCTGCTCGTAAAACAAGCCATAATGTAGGAAACAGAGTCAGGTGTGAAAACAGCTTAGTCAGGGATCGTGTGCGAACAGGGGCTTTATGATGGGTCGAGCCCTGATGCTAATCACATTAGGCCGCGAGAAAGGAACCGGCCGGACAGGATTGACCTCGGGCAGCGGAGTAGGCTTGCACAGGTCAGAGAGAAGTCACAGAAGGTGTACGTGTCTTTTAGGCCTAGGCATGGCCTTAGTGCGCAGCCTATGTGAGGGCAACCACAAAATGGCTACTGTACTAAAATGGAACCCAAAGGTACAATATGTAGTATCGTATACACGGTGAATTCATCAGTGAAACATGACGAAAACACTCATACACACCGCGTTACTCATTTGCGGTTCGCTGATACCAAAATTAGCATGGTGGGACCGTGCCACCTACACGGTTCCGATTTTTACAGTACCACAGAGAGCATCTGCATGAGAGAGATAAAGGGGCAGGGAGCACTTGGTAGTGGATTACAGAGGCATGAAGTGGATTTAAGACTACCAGGTGTGGTATTCAGCGTGCTGAGGTTTAACTGCACCAGTCGCAGGTTTCTGAGCAGAGCTTTACGCACCTGCACTCTTTCACAAATTAAACACTGCTACCATATTTCATATTTGGCAAGCTGGGGATTCCACAAAGGGGTTTAGGGACCAGTACCTTTAAACCTCATTTTTGGTGTTGTAATAGAAGCCCACTCACCCTAGGAATTCTTCAATCTCCTTCAAAGATTATAGTGAATTATGCAGTTGGTCCCAAGAAGCTTATGGCGCAATACACAGGCAAGGCAAGGCAAAAAAGAACCTTTGGGTCAACCAGGAGTTAATGAAGGAGTGGTAGGACCAGAAACCGGTGCTGACTGGGTACTGGGAGAGTCAGATGCTATTGATGCTGTAGCCTTTTTTGCCTCTGAACTTTGGAGGACAAATGATGTGGACAATCCAAGGTGGTACAGAAAGTACTGCAGTAACTTCCTAATCGACACAGGTTCCACACTGAATCCCAGGAGAGATTTGCAACTAATCAGGTTGAAGCCATACCTCCAGAGCGACTAAACAGCGAAGATCCCAACAATGACACAAGAAGTTGAGGAGGGCACTGATCCCCTTCCCAACCTATTGCACAGTGATGAGAAAGATGACTCAGTAGCGGCAGTGAAGCTTGCCCCTAATCTGACTCAGAGGTAGGAGGAGAAATGTAAGGAAGTCTTCTGGCAGTTTGCTCCCATCTTCCTCAATGACTAATTTTGACACCCATTTGTTTGCACGACATAGAAACGGGGGAGAACTTGCCTGATACAAGCAGGATGTTGAGATGGGAAAGACCCCTGCAAGGTTGTGCTCTCCTGCACTGAGTGCATGACTGTGTGTGTATCTGTCATCCTGCTTTTATTTGCCCTTAGTGTCACACTACTCTAAGAGTGTGCTCAGAGGCTTAGGCCTCTCATCCCACCTAAGAGAAGTCCTAAAGCTATCCTGTGACCGGACCGGTCGGAGCACACCAAGCATGCCATTACAGTAGACAGGAGACTATTGTCCCTGACATGGATATAACACATTACGTGGTAGTGGAAACATACTGTGTTTTTGGAATTGGATAGCACAACCAGACCTTTTATTTGTACCACAGTAAGTGTGGCATACAGGTCTCTCTTATGTAAAATTCCACTGTTATGTGAGTGCCTAGAACCATGTGCTGATATTGTGTGTGCATTTCGATTGCGTGTGTATACCGTTTGCGTGTGTATATGTAGAGTATCGGCAGCACATGCGCAGTAGTATGACTGTGACTCAGCTGGTGGAGCTCCTCCAGAGTAGTACCCTCAAAGCCCACCTTCAGGCAGCGCTGACCATGAAAAGTAATTTCATGAGAGTTAAAGAGTGGCCAGATTTGGGGAAACATGTTAAGGAGGGTTTTTGCGGGGAGGAAGATAAGGAAAGAGAGGCTGTTGGAGATTAGGTGCGTATTGCTGTTCCCATACAAGTTCAACAATTACTTATCATTACTCAATACTATTAAATACCTGAAAAGGAAAGATTAGTCTTTGATAGTTTCAGTTTCCAGTCTTTCTGTGTGGATACTTTGTTTTAAGCCATATATGATCTATGTTTGATCAAACACAGTCAGTCTATGAGATACTGTTCCTTTTATAATGACTGTGATCTCAAACCATGCCTCTAAAAGGATCACTATCATATATTTTCACAAAGATTTTTGGCGTAACGACAAGCAACCCAAAAACCTCTGATTATGGATTTTGCCCATTTTATCTATATACAATGTTTCTAAGAAACTCTTACATCAAGAGCCTTTCAAAACCAGGATTTGTGCTTTACTCTAATTTGCTCTGTAAACAATGGATATCCCCATCGAAAATACAAGCAGAAATCTCTTACCGGAAAAGGCAAATAATACGCGAAATACCTCTCCTATCTTTCAAATAACTGGATTTTTGTGATGCCTTTGTTCGGTAAAATCACTTTGAATGCTGTGTAAGGGCGAACGCTCTTGTGCAGGAACTGCAATAACGATCACATTGGGTGTGAGCTTTGTGACATTTGCATTCATCTTGTGGAATAGGCCGCTATTCTTGGCAATCACTGACATACAAATACAGTGTTACTGTGGTCACCAAGTGGCCCATGAGCATCCACTCCACTATTATTTATACTGTTGGAATGGGTAAATACCATGTCAATGAATACCATGATATGTGCAGGCCGACAGCGGCAATGTGATTTCAATGTATGCCATAACCTGTGCCCGCATAACAATGACAATGCCCATAAATGCAATGTCAATGTATGCCATGACCTATGCCTGCACAACAGTGCCGATACTGGCAGTAACAATGTCAATGTATGCCATAATCCATGCACGAATGTCAATGTTGTTACCAGTAAAAGCAATGCCAATGTACGGCATGATCTAGGAATGCATACCTATGTCAATATCAGTAAAGATAATATTGATGTACACTATGACAACTGTACACACAATATTGAGAATGTCGATAAAGATGATACCAGTGACTACCATAATATTTTTGGGAGTTCCAGTAAACTTGTGTCATTGCTGTCAGATTCACCCAAGTTAACGTCCCCATTAACCTCGAGACAGAGACACGTGGTCAAGCAGATCCTGTGACCCACACTCGTGCCTATCGAATAACAGGTCACAGGTGGGGTCTCTCTTAACCCAAAGACAAATGAGCACCAGGGGAAAACCCTGATCGATCCCACAGATAGATAGTTGCACCACAAACAGGTCCGGGGCAATTGTCCCCAATAAAACACATTTGACCAAAGCCTTGCATTCCCCAGAAATAACACAAAGCTAGATACCACATGTAGATAGAAACACACAGCCAATCTGGAAACCAGATGCACATCACACATAGTGATCATGACCTACTCATGCCCGACATCTGTGTCCTTATCAGATGACCAAACTTGTTAATTTATGACTGAGATGCTTTTTCATGAATGTAGAAATTACTTTATTGTACCTCACAAGAAGTATATGATGGATCTTAATACTTGACTTTTTTGCCATTTTTCCTCATCCTTTATGCTGAAACAATGTGTTTTATGTGATTTTATGGCCATTGATCCAAAATAGAGCTGAATGGAATTGGTGTATAATGTCAGCCAAAACTTTGAACACTGAGAAACTTTCCTCAGACGCATTCTGTCGAGACTCTCCTGGCTGCTGCGTTTAATTAAACCACCTTGTTGCTGTTTTGCCAAACGCCTCTTGTCTTTTAATTTCTTTAAGGTAAATTCATATCTGAGCAAAAATAACTTCGGGCCACATCCGGCCTTACAGTTGTGTATGTGCAACATTGCACCGTAGAGGCCGAGTAGCACTCTACGTCCCTCCCAACGTTTGCTAACATGAAATAATTATAAATGGATCATGAGATTCAAACATCACTTACATAGTCTTTTAGTCTCTGTCTTGGTGCCGGGTTGGGCCAGGGACCATACCTCTGGCTGCGACTGCTCTCTTCCTGCCTCCTGGTAAACCCACCATTCTGGTCTTCCTGGCTGGCCGGTGTGCACCTGTCTGGGCTTGATGCAGTCCCCCCTTTTAGTTCAGGACTGGATGGTGACGTGTCCATTATGGGCCTGGAGACATACGTTTCTGATGTATATGTTTCTTCAGCTGCGCGTTGGTCAACTCCTTGCCCCTTTGCCTGGTGCTTGACTCTTTTGAACCATGGCACATTGCGTGAACCCATAGACAGACCACTCTGAGCAGTCACCATTGTCCCATTGATGTCGGTTATTTTCCCATGCTTCCTTGTCGAATAGGGTGTGAAATTTCCATCTGGGATGATGGTCTTTCAGAACTATCAGTCACCCACAGCTAGGTCAGGGACTATCGCTCTTTGATCCTTGCTGACCCTGTTGATCATGGCTCCTCATTTCTCTTGGGTGGCTTGAATGTCAATTTTTGATGGGCTCAAACCAGGGCTGGCTGGTCTGACGTCTTGAGTGTGCCTCATTAAAAGACCGCTTGGGGTGCACCCTGTGGTGCTGTGAGGTGCCTGTCTGCAGGCTCTCAGGAAACAGTACAGGAAGCACTCTGCACCTTCACCACGCTCCACCCCAATCCTGAGGGCTCTGTTCGCCATTTGCCTGAGGCCACTGTGGGGTTATCTTCCTGTGTCAGATGGGCAGGCTTTGGAGGTATGCTTGGAACTCTTGTGACTGAAAGGGGGATCCATTGTCTGTTTTCATTTCTTCGGGGAGTCCCAAAAGTTTGAATACTATTTCAAGCACTGGGTTGACGTTTCCAAATGCGGTGGACCTGACGAGCTCTGCCACTGGAAACTTGGTGTGTCTGTCTATGATCACAGCGATGATCCTGCCATTGGGGAAAGTACCAAAGTCCACAGTATCGTGCAGGCTTCCTCTGTGATTGCTGGTGCATTCAGTGGCAGTTCGTCGACCCATTTGTCTATCCCTGGGAACCACACTATGTATTTGAGGCATGCCTTTGTTTTCACAATCCCCTGGTGTCCATGGTGCACCAGTTCGACCACTCTGGCACATAAGCTTTGAGGCATCACTATTTAGCATCCTCGTAACAGGAGTCTGGCGCTGCTAGTGCTGAGTTCATCACGCACTCTCCATAATTGGTTCATGGCTGTTAGTTCGTCAATAGTGAAGGCTCTTCCGCCATCTAAGAAATTCTTCCACTGTCATCTTTGCAGGGGTTCCTTGCCTTTGGCTATGCTGGTGTCTCTTTCGGTGGCCTCACAGATTTCATCCAGCAATAGGACTTGGGTATAACTTGTGCATTATCATCTGTATGAACTCCTTGGCCTCGTCATACGTCTATGATCGGTTACTGCCAACTGGTGCTGCTCTCGGGTGTCAAGGCAGATAGTCCACTGGGTTCTGTATGCCTGACCAGTACGTGATCTCGGAGGAGTAAGGTTGGAGCTGCACAACCCATCGTTTGATACAAGGTGGCCCATTCCTAGCAGTACTGGTAAAGAGAGGGACTAGAAGCTTGTGGTAGGTCACGATGTGGAACTTCTTCCCACGGATATATAAGTGGAAGTGCCGACATGCCCATCGGATAGCCAGTGCTTCCCTCTCAACCTGGGCATATCATGTCTCAGTGTTGATTAGTGCCCGGCTTGTGTATGCAATAGAGTGCCAGGATCCTTCTTCCTTTCCTTTTAGCTGGACAGCGGCCAGGCCCACGGACTGACATCTACTACTAGTTCTGTCTTGCGAGGCCATTGTTGCGTCACTTTCTGCCTGTTTCGCCCAGCTGTCCCATTTCCAGAGGCGATTGTGTTTGGTCAGGGCACAGAGTGGTTCTAATAGGGTGGCCAGATTGGAGAGGAACTGCCCACAATAGTTTGCCATACCTAGGAAGCTTCTGACTTCAGACGCATTCTGTGGGGCACCCACTTTCCTGATGGCATCTACCTTCTTTGGGTCAACTTGTAGTCCTTCGCTGGAAAATCTATAGTCAAAGAACTCAACTGAGTTGGTGTAAAAGGACCAAAAGATTCCTGTGGAGGTTGAGCCTGCCATCTGCTAGTCTCTGCAGCGTGGCTCTTAGTCTCATGTGGTGGTCTTCCAATGTGTCTGAGCAGATTAGAATATCATCACTCATGTTGATTACAACCATTAGCACTGATTGTGTTTCTCTGATGGCATCTTGAAAGACTTCAGCTGTAAATGATATCCCAAAGATGAGGCGTCGGTACCTGTTGAATTCAATGTGGGTTGAGAAGATGGTAATGTATCTACTCGCTTTAACAAGCTCCAACTAGTGGCAGCTGGCATTTAGGTCTATCTTGGAGAACCAGCAAGCTCTGTTAAGGTCTGCCACTATCTCATCAATGTTGGGGGTGATGTGTCGCTCCCAGTGAATTGCTTTGTTTTATAGCCTCAGGTCCACACACAACCAGATGGCACCTGATTGCTTGAACTTGGGGGCAATGACCAGGGGTGATACCCAAAATGTGGGTCTTGTCACTCTCTTGTTGACTCATAACTGTTCAAGCCGGTCCAGTTCATTTTCAACTAGCGGGCGTAGATGAAAGGGCACTCTTCTGTGTTGGAATGCAGTGTATCATATGGTTTTATCAATGTGTACCTTGACTTTTAAGTCCTTGAGGTGATGGAGCGAGTAAAAAATGTTTTTTTATATATACCCAATCCATTTATATATGTTTATATTAAAATGATTAACGAATTAATTATAATAATTAATAGTGTGATGTGAAAGGATTAAATCAACCTTATTAACAGAAAGAATATCTGTGGGAATGCATTTGCATGGCTAAAATAATAAGTGAACTAAGTTTGTATGCATATTAAAATGATAAACGCTGCTTGAGTAATGTTATTGTGATTTGCGCTTAAATAAACCAGCATTAACGGCTTTGGATGTTGCATATGGCTAGATAAATGCACACACATAAGGGTATTAGCAAGGGAATAACACTGTTTAAATCATTTCCATGTATTAATTACGATTTTGTGTTTCTTTGCTTAAGTTGACTATTTCGGCCTTCCAAAAGATGGCCGCCGACTGAAGCGTAACGAAAGTACATTACTTCACCATTTGAACAATGGAGAAAGGCGCCTGCACTGACTTCGACCATGTCCCCTGTGTGACCTGTCAGACCATGCCCATGAAGACTACCCTGGGCGAGGTGCCAATGCCCCTGAATGTGAAGAAAAAAAAGTTACAATTGAGAATATGAACTGTTGAACCCGACCTGTTCTCAATAAACTGATACATTTAGGACCACGGATTACTCTTTCCCATACATTCGCTTTGAGACTTTTCCCGCATGGGAAGATTTACAAATGTTTCCTGATGTGCCGAGATGTATTCAAATTTAGCCAATCCTATTCCTGTGAAATGAGAAATGTAACATTTGATATGTAAATTTTAGTATAAATATTGGTAGACTAGAGAGGGAAAAAAAAGCTGCCGACGGAGAATTGATGATCAGAGATCCTTATGCTGACGGAGAGGACGGTGACCCTATATGATAGAACAGAACTCTGACGAATTGACTGAGGACCAGATTCTGACTTAGAAAACGACAATTAGCCAGAATAGGTAAATATGACAAAAGATGATAATTGAATTATTAAGATTTAACCTGCATTTAAATTAGATAAAACAAAATCATTATTTGAATTAATGTGTCGCGTGATTATTTCATTGAAATGTTTATTGATTAATTTAGAGTGTTAAGGTATCATTGAACTAAATAACAACTAAATGATTCGATCGACCTATTTGATGGAGGAATTATTAGGGTGATTCAGGAAAAGTGGTTCTTCCATCAAGGAGAGCAGTTTGGTTCGGAACTGATGTCCCTTTGTAGGCGCGGATAGTTTGATAGAATGGATGTTGGTGTTATGGGCCCCACCAGCGTATGATGTGTGTGTGTGTGTGTGTGTGTGTAACTGAGAAATCATTCTGTCTGTGGAAGTAGAGGGAAATTGAGGAACCCGAACTGCAGCAGAGGCACCCCATGCCTTGAAATAACTGAGGGAACTCCTCAAGGATGTTCACTGCTTGAATGTCATGTACTTGGCGGGCAAAGAACACCACCCTGAGGTCCTCCACTGTGTGGCTTCGGAGGAGGGTGTTGGTGCTACCTTTGGTCACTTGGAATTTGGCTTGCGTGGTCTGACCCTCATTTACTACAGTGACGCTGATCACTTTTCTCAGAGGTAGGGGGTCCGTCCCTATATACATATACATTCTGGGATCGGTGGGTATTATTTTTGGGCACAGTGAAAGTTTGTTGAATTGTGTAGAGTACATAACATTCACAGAGGCTCCTGTGTCTATGAGAGCAGTGATTTCTGCTTTTCCGATGTGTACTTTGTCCATTGGCAGTGGTCTTTTTCTGTGGTTCTTCCTGCTTGTAAGGGATATTGTAAAGACTTGGTTGTTGTCATTGTCTTCAGGTCGGTCTACGGGCTCTGGATATTGTGAGAGACCCTCGCTGTCATCTTAGTCTAGGTAAAGGTGGCGGAGGGAGGGGCGTCCTCTCTATTGGTGTCCTGAGCTGGTGGCCGGAGTGCCATTGCGGCATACTCTTGTGAAGTGATTCATGCAACCACATTTTGAGCAGGATTTTCCTTGGTTTTGTGATTGATGTGTCATGCCACAGTTTCTGCACACTCTTTTAAGCTTTCCTGCTTTGGCGAGGGTGCGCTGTTGGGCAGGGTGTTGTTGAATTGCATCAAATTGCTCCTCTTTGATTTTGTTTGTGTGGTTGCAGACGTTGTCGCACTTCATGTTAGCGCACCCTCCATGTCTTCAGCCCTGGTATCTGCCAGTTTGTGTGACTTGGCGAGGATCAAGATTTTGGCGAGGGAGATGCCTGGCTGGTGAAGGATTCGTTTGCACAGGGTGGTTGATCAACAGCCTTGGATTATCTGTGCTCGGATTTCATCTGATTGATTAATTCTGGTGCAGGTGCTTGCCAGTTTGTGCAGGTGCGAGTAGAATACATCCGCAGACTCGCCTTCTGTCTGGCGAGCTGGCCGTAGCTTGAACTTCTCATAATCTGTGTTAAATTGGGGGTCGTAATGTCTATTTAGGGCTGCCAATGCTGCATCCAAATGATCATCTCCTCCAGTGTTGGGAAAGTGTTCAAATAATTTGCACAGTTCTGTGTCAACTACGTAAGGCATCATAGATCTTTTTACTGCACTGTCAGATTTGCAGGTGGTTCAAAGAAAATGTGTTAGAGGCACCTTATCCACTTGTGCCATCTCAGAGGAGTTGTAGTTGGGTCAACCAGCTGACTGTACGGTGGCAGTGGGGCTACTGATGCTTGTGTGCCATGCTGAGGAGTGGGTTGTTGTGTGTCTTGCAGCTCACAAGAAATATCCCCTTCTGGTGCACTGCTGTGGGTGTGACGGTGCAAGGGCCTGCAAGGCCATGATGAGTAGGTATCTTGAGTATTTATGTGAAGAACAGTCACTTGTGGGTTGTACGTTTGGTTACAGACTCTGATGTGTGCACAAGCACTTGTGCAACTCATAAGAGTCCTTATTCATTAGACACGGCAACAGGGCCTCATTGGACACAGATCACCTGGGCAGAAAAGCAGGGGAGGAGGTGAGCAGGCACCAGTAACACTGCACCTTGAAAGCGCTACGAGGAAGCTTGCAAGGGTCTGCCTGGTTGAAAAGGAGCAGGAAAGAGCACACTCGCAGGGGCCCAAACTGAGCAGACACGCTAGGCAAACGCAGGCCAGCACATCTTCTCTGGCGTGGGCTGGTGTGGGAGTCCATGTTTTGGCCCAGGACTTCCAGTACTGCAGGCCCCCACTGGGTGGCACCACGACCTTGCGGCAAACTCAGGCGCAGTATGGAGAAAGAGTGAGACGTGCGCTACTGAGCGGTAGCTGGGCCATGCAGGATGAGATCTCGGGCCCAGGATTGGTGGTATGGGTGCAGGAAGCCAACCTTGAGGGAGCGCACAAGGATCCACGAATCACCGGAGGCACCTCACTCTCAACGGAGAGCGCTGCACCGGACCACAGTGTATCAGCATTCAGACTGTGATGGGTGCCACAGATCAGGGTGTTGCGCCAGTGAGGTGAGTGCATTTCTGACTGCAGGGAGCCCAGATTGGCCTCGTCACCAGTGTGGCATCCGCAGACATGTCGTGCCAAAGGCTCAATTCTGGGTAATAACTGACATCCACACAGTGTTACTGGGGTCGCCGAGAGTCCCACCAGCATCCACTCTACTTGTATTTATACCTTCGCCACGCCCAGCCCTCAGATTGTGTATGTGCAACATTGTACCATAGAGGCCAGGTGGCACTCTACAACCTTGTTATATAGACATCTGAATTTCAAGATGGCAAGAAGGGATCATCATTGGTCTCATGAGATACCACGAGCAGTTTTGTTTTTCTATAGACGGTTGGACTCATACTTCCAAATCCAGCAAAAACTAAAACAAGGCTGCTGAAAATACAGGTTTAAACATATTTTGAACTGCGATTTATTGCATATACTTAGAACCATTAAATCATTTATGCATTGTATCAAGGCATTGTAATCTTTGTAATGAGGGCACTGTCATTGTAGATGCTGTGGTGACTTCCCCAGTCTGGGAGCATAAAAATGAACACACCACACATGGAGCTCAGCAACAGACATCTTTATTCCTTGGCATACAATCACAAACTGTACTCATTGCGTCATAATGTTCATTACCACACCTTAACACCTCCCAGCAGACTATATCATTCTTGTTTAGGGTGTCACCTTAATTTATGTTACAGGAGAAATTGTGTTCTTACCTTATGTGACCACATCACATGGCACCTCTAAAAGTGGTAAGGAGGGTACATAGTGTTTTATGGCATTACCTAAATTGCACTCGTGTGTGAGCCAGTCCGCATAGGCTCCATTCTGGTTACAAACAGGCAGAATTGACTTTCATCCCTGGTGTCAAGGTAGCCGTCACATACTCCATGTGTGTGTAAGTTTGAGTCATGAAGCCATTGGGATCCATTAGGATGGCCCTCGTTTGGCATGCCAGTGGAAATGGTGAAGTTAAAATCCTTCCTTGGGCTCTGAGTTTTACTCACAATCTATACCAGACTGTGCCATTGGTATGAAATGTTTTACCAATATGTTGAAAATGAATGTGGCATTATAATGGAGTCCAGACTATAAGCAAGTGTTTGAGTGGGTCAAGACTCAATTTGAGTGCTGAAGCACTTAGTGTTTTTGATCCATCTTTACTGGGTTGTGTGACTGTGGATGCCAACAATGAGGAGTTGGGTGCAGTGCTCCCAAAGAGGAGAGGCGGCGAGGATCTCATGGTGGGCTATGCCTCATCAGTACTTACAAAAACTAAAGTCCTTTACTCAGCTATACAGAAGGAGTTACTGACATGTTAGTTGATAGCTGAAAATGTTTGCACTTATCTATGGGGAAAAAGATTCACTATTCTGTCAGACCATAAACCATTAGTAAATATACTGAGCTGTGGTAATGTCAAGAGCTACATGCCACACTTCACAAGATTGCTGTGTAGACTCCGGCAGTACCAGTTTGATATCTGTCACATGCCAGGTGAGACAAATGGCAGACCAGATTATTTTTCCAGGTTCCCAGTAAATCTTGACAATGTAGGTGAAAGTGATGAAGATTGGAAAGTTGTTTGATTGTGACATTAGATTTTGAACAGCCCAGTGCCATATTGGGGAGAGAATGTTTTGAAGTGAGCTCATTGGGTGAAGTGCTGAATTTGGTAAGGCACTTTGTGGAGGGAGGTTGTACATTGTGGATTAAAAACCTTTGTTATACTTTGTGACAAGCGAGCTGTAGTGGATGGTAGCTACAGACAGCTGACAGCATGGTGCCCCCAACAACTGAGGTTTCTGATCCACAACAGTACTCACAAGGTGTGCTTGGGTTCATCCATTACTAAACACAGAGTCCATAGAACCTTTTGGTGGCCATGTATTTGCAAAGAGGTAGATAATCCTATGAAAGTTGTGTTATTTGTCTGTGTTGGTAAACCTTCCTATTTTTTTGAGCTCATTGTTGCTGGCCTTATGAATCTGCTAATCAGTGCTAAAGTGCTTGTGCTCACTCCCTAAAATATGGTAAATTGCGTACACCTGACTGGCAAATTTCATTTACTTATAAATCCCTAGTATAGTGTTATACCAAATACCCAGGGCCTGTAAATTAAATGCTATTAGTGGTCCTGCAGCACTTATTGTGAAACCCTCTTAGATAGCCCCTTAAAAATGTTCCAGATCTGCCATTGTAGTCTGATTGCAGTTTTAAACTGCCTGTTTGACTTGGCAAAGCAAGCCCCCTGCAAGCCTTCAACTCCACTTTCATTGCATATAGGTCACACCAAAGGTAGGCCATAAGTAGCCCATAATGAAGGGTGTATTGTAGTTAAAAGGCTGGACATATATTTTTATGTTTTACATGTCCTGGTAGGGAAAAACTCACAAATGTGTTTTTCCCTACGTGAGGCCTACCTTTCCCAAGGTTAACATTGGGATACCTAATTACAAGTGCTAACTTTTGATTGGGGACAGTTAGAGATTTCATGTTTTGTGTCTCACAAATTGTAATTTTAAATCCTCTTTAATGGTAAAGTCAAATTCTAAGTTACAATTTTGAAAATGACGCTTGTCATTTTCCTGCCCTAGCTATTTTGTGCCTGCAGCATGTTCCTGGGTCAAATGACTAGGTGTAGTTGGCAGCTGACTTTGTTTATCCCAAGAAAGCCACACAATAGAGGAATTAGGTGTGCCTGGATGGTCCATCACTGGCAGGATGGGCTGGACACAGCTCCACTTACAAGTCAATAGGCATATCAAAGGGAATTTTCTAGAAACTTCTAGTTCAAAGAAAGCATTAGTTATAAAAATAGGATCCTCAGACTCACTCCAGTTCACTTTCTGGATCTGCGGAAGGACTCTCAGAGGACTGCCTGCTGTTGTGTCCTGCTGTGTACTTTAGAAGACTGCTTTGCTGCACCTGGAAGGACTGCTCTGCTGCCTACAGCCTGCCTTGAACCCTAAGAGATCTACTCTGCTGCTTGAGCACTGTTCCACCTCTTGAACCTAGGACTACCAGAACTCCGAGGGCTGGTTGGCTGGCTTCTTGATCAGAGCCTCAGGGACAAAAGGGCAACCATACAGAACCCACACCTGGTCCCATCCTGAGTGCATCCCAACCCTCCAAGTGGTATCTCTCCAATCCTGGAACCTTGGAAGTGGTGCTAGGCATAATCCAAAACTTGGGACTTACAAAATATTTGGCTAAATACTGCCCTGAGAACTGAGAGAAGACCAAGGTGCTCATCTATCCACCCAAGGTGCATTGCCGGTCAGCCTGACTTCATGGCAGCTCTTGCTACGTTCTGCCCCGCAGCAAGCAAATCCTGTTCAGTGGACCTTCGCACTAGGTGTTATCTGGCCTTGTGGATCCCTTGTCCGCTACAGCCTCGTCCTGCTGGATATTTATGACTTCCAAAATAGAACTAAGTTCATATTTAGAAATCTTCACCGTGACTTTGTCCAGTGGCTCCCCAGCGAGGATGCCTCCTCCTTAGACACTGCCTGCAGCCTTGCCCTGCTGAACTTCTATCTTCTCAGACATTTTTGTTGAAGTCCAAAGATTAGAGCTGACTGAGCCCAATCCACGTTTTGTATCCGGCCAATGCTCTATTGCGGACAGCCATATTTTACGGCTTTGACCCGATCTCGCATGACTGGATGTCTGCGGTTGGCGCTTTGATACTTTAGGCGCTAGTGTTTACGTTAAACTTAAAATGTCATACCTAATTGGAATTTTGTTGTTTTGGTGTTAAATCATTTATCAAAATTCACTCTATTTTACTAACTTGGAGTTAGATTTTTCATGTATTGTGTTTCACTTAATTATTGTGTGTTGCATAAATACTTTAGACATTGCCTCTAAGTTAAGCCTCACTGTTTATTGCCAAGCTACCAGATGGTTAAGCACAAGTTAATTTAGTGACTTTAGTGGTTCACCCTGATAGCTGTTGCTTGAGCATGGTTACACTCCCTTCAACCAAAAACCAAATTTCCCACATTTGTGGCAGTGGTGGGATCCAGTACGAGAATCAACCTCTTTTCAAATTCTTCTTCATTTACCAATTGCTATTTTCTCCTTTTTCTAAATCTAAATATCCTACCTCCATGTTTGTGCCATGGAGTTGGAGCGGCTTAACACTGACACCCTCACCAGGCTGAGTTTCAGAGGCTCTGCAAGGACAGGGGGCTGAATGCAGGCAAGCAAGCGACAAAGCTGGACCTCCAAATAGCCCTCAGAGCCTATGAGTAGGTCAAAGGGTTGCAGGCCACATCAGAGGAGGACAACCATGTGGATTTGGGTGTTGAGGAGGACCTAAACATGGTCCTGAGCTGCAGGAGGAGTACAACTCACACCCCAGAGGAGGCCCATGAGGGGGCAGGATGCAGAGTGTCCATCCATGGCCTGTCCTCAGAGGAGCTGGAAGACAGGAAAGTGAAGAGGGAGCTCAAACTACATCTGGCCAAGATAAAACTGGAAACAGAGGAGTAGAAGGCTGAGGCAGAAAGAGCGTTGGCCAGAAAAAAAGGCAAAAGCAGAAGAGAAACGGGCCATGTCTAAAAGGGCCTTTGTGAGAGAAAGCTTTTGCTGGAGCATGAGAAAATCATGAAGGAGCTATAGCTCAAGGCCAGACAAAAGTCTGAATCTAGCAGTGAGGGTGGCAGCATACCTTCAGTGTCCCATGGAGAGGTGAGGGTCTGCATACCTCAAGACCTGGTGCCCAGTTAATTGATGAGAGATGATATAGACAAATGGTTTTCTAAACCTGAGGATGCACAGGGTCCCAGAAGAGAGACTAGCTTATAAAAAGACAACCCTACAGTGGGGAGGGACACACTTCTTACACTTGAGGCGGGTAACAGGACAAAGTACATCCCAATGAAACCCATATTTGTCTCTAAATTTGGGTTGACCTCTGAAAAGTACCGTCAGAGGTTCGGGAATAGGCCCAATTTCCCAAACAAGTCTTAGGTGTTTTTCTTAGACTATTCGAGCAAGCCACTGAGTGACTGGGTGAGAAGCAGAAAAGTTAGCACATGCTGGCTATACATCTTAATCTTGAGAGACCACATGCTCAATACCTATTTTACAGAGCTGGGTCAGTACTTAATGGATAATAAGTTCCCTGACACCAGGAAGCTTGCTAAGGAGGCAGAGTACCAAAGTGTCTGTCACGGAGTCACGGATCTCCCACAGAATATCAACCCTGATAAACTGGACGAAGACCTGTTACCTCCTCATGCTATAACCTTTCTTTTTTTACAGCCGTTTCAACCATTCACAGCTTCCTCCGTACAGAATACATATACCAGTGGGTCTTTTAATGAAGAGGATTTCTAGAACCCAAACCCTTCCCCAAGGACTACGTCAGCGACGCTCTCCAACCACCCACATCCAAGGACCAGGTGACGCTGAGGTCAAAGGCCGAAATTTCTGAAGGACTGAGCATTGCAGGAAGATTCGAGAGGACGCCGATGACTTCTCCGAAGGAGACTCGGATTGCTGAAGGGCTCTACTGCCAAGAACGGAAGAACGCTTCCTGCACAGAGGGCGCCAAGACCTGGAGACCCGACCCGACTCCAAGAGAGAAGACAGCATTATCCGTTGCCGCCGTGACAGGAGAAAAGACCAACCAAAGACCCCACACAGAAGCCAGCCAAGTTCCAGGAGGATCCTGGCTCACTCAGGTACGAGACTGTTTAAAGGGTTCAAGCGGGAGGCGGGGGTCTTACACCACTTGAGTAACCTTGGGGTAATATACCTGAGTAGTTGACTCCGACAGCCCCGTGACACTGGTGAAGGTTCTTTAATTAAGGTGTAGATATCCCCCCACTACCCTCCCCGTTTCTCACTCAAGCCGTCGAAAAGGCCACTGACTCTGGTCTCCTTATTTTTATTTATTTTATGAGGCACTGAACGACGAGGACTCAAAGTAGAGACCAAGCAACGCCTGTCAAGAGAAAGAATCAAGACCCGCAAACTTTTTTTTTTATTACTTGTGAAATTAAGTCCCATTACACTATGTAATAAAATAGTGAGAAGAGAAGGAATCTTTTCGAGACACCTCATTATTTGGAACCAATTCCCTACAGTGTTCAAGAAGGTATCTGTCAGGGGGACTCCCAAAAGGGGGGAGAGCAAACTAGAAAAGAGTTCTCTCAAGGACCTGAAACTAGCTCACAGGGGAAAGGGACCAAGCTCCAGCCTGACCAGAAAAAAAGGGTTTTAGATAAGAACACTGGTAAATGTGTCCTCAAGTGTTGTGAGTGTTACCAGTTTGGGCAAACCAAGGGTGATGCCAAGTGGCCTAATAGGGCACAGCCCCACAAAGGCGAGCCAGCATGAATACTGTCAAGTATCATCTGGTATCTTCAGAGCAGGTGATACCTAATACATTTGTCAGGGGGCACTGCCCTACACACCCCTCCCCTAGAGTCATCCCGTTCGGGGGGGACAGGGAAGCGGGAAAGAAAATCGGCGTTAGCGTTCAGGGCCCCTTTTCGGTGGTGAATGTCAAAGGCAAAGGGTTGTAAGGAGAGGAACCAACGCATCACTCTAGGGTTATTACCCTTGTTCCGAGCCAACCAGACCAAGGGTGCGTGGTCCGTAAACAGGGTGAATTTACCACCCTCCAGATAGTACCTTAGTTTCTCCACCGCCCATTTGATGGCCAGACATTCTTTCTCAAGGGTAGGGTAGGAGAACTCCCTAGGGAATAGTTTGCGGCTGATAAACAAAATCGGGTGTTCCACTCTGTCCTTTGTTTCCTGTGAGAGCACTGCTCCTATGCCAACCTCAGGAGCGTCGGTCTGTAGGAGGAAGGGTCGGGAGAAGTCAGGTGAAAGAAGCACAGGGCTGTGTATGATGGCGGTTTTTAGATCGGAAAAGGCTTGCCGCACAGCAGGGGAGGGGGATAACAAGTCATTGTTCTTGGCTTCCTTTTTTAGTAGATCGGTAAGTGGTGCCGAGAGGGTAGAGTAATATGGAATAAAGCGCCGATAATAACCCAAGAGACCCAAAAAAGCTTGTACCCCTTTTTTTGTGGTGGGAAGTGGGGCGTCGGTTATTGCCCTTACTTTCTCCTGTTGTGGCTCGATACAACCGTTGCCTAGGAGATACCCCAAGTATTTGACTTTGGAAAATCCAACCTTTGACTTCTTCGCATTTATGTGTAGTCCGGCTTGTTCCAGGGCCCCCAACATCTGCTGTACGTGGTCTAGGTGTTGCTCCCAATGCGTACTGTAAATGACTATGTCATCCAGATAAGCGGAAGAGTACCCTTGATGGGGTTTTAGGACATGGTTCATAAGCCGTTGGAAGGTGGCCGGGGCACCGTGTAGCCCAAAGGGCAAGACAGTGAACTGAAAAAGGCTGTCTGGTGTTGTGAAGGCCGTTTTCTTCTGATCTGCTTTACATAGTGGCACCCGCCAATACCATTTCGTGAGATCTAGGGTGGTAATGTAGTGGGCATCGCCTAACTGTTCTATGAGCTCGTCGACTCTAGGTAGGGGATAGGCGTCAAGAGTGGAGATGGCATTCACCTGTCTAAAGTCAATACAGAACCGGATACTGCCATCCGGTTTAGGAACAAGGATGATGGGGGAGGACCAGTCACTGTGGGATGGTTCAATGACTCCCATCTTTAGCATGTTGTGGATTTCCTGGGTCACAGCCATCCTACGATTAGCGGGTATTCTGTAGGGTCGCAGGCGAACCACTTTCCCTGGGGTGGTGTGTATGGCGTGTTCAACTAAGGAGGTTTTCCCGGGTTGATCCGAGAACACGTGGGCAAAGGGGAGTAATCTATTCAACAAGGAGGTCTGTTGCCAGGGGCTCAGGAGTTCATTTACCACCAGGTGTTCTAGGGTGCTATCTGTGGCATTAGGAAGTTGGACCAGATGGCTATCGTGGGTGGAAGGGATGGGTCCTAACCATTTTTTTAGGAGATTAATGTGATAGGATTGGGTTCGATTGGGTCCGATTGCTAGTCGGTAGGTGGTTTTCCCAAACACTGCCACTACTTTATAGGGTCCCTTCCATTCCTTCTGTACAGAGGTCAGGGATTTCGGTAAACATACCAAAGCCCAATCCACCACCTGAAGAGAATGCCATTTCTTTCCTTCATCGTACTGGGCTCTTTGTTTTTCTTGTTGTTTTTCGAGATAGTTGTGGGCTAGGTCACGCAACTTAGCAAGATGTGACTTCAACTGTTGGCTATATTCCAGAAGGTCACGGGCGTCGTTGGGCCCCTCCTCCCATGCCTCCCTTGTCATCTCTAGTAAGGTTCGAGGTTGTCGTCTGTACAACATTTCAAACGAGGAACAACCCAGACTCACTTGTACCTGTCCCCGTATGACAAACAAGGCAAGTGGGAGGAGTTGGTCCCAACGCCGTCCCTCTAGGGCCAACATCTTTTTTAGAGTCAGTTTCAAGGTCCCATTGTACCGTTCCACTAAACCGTCAGTTTGGGGGTGATAGGCTGAGGTTCTTATCTGTTTAATTTTCAGGAGGGCACACACTTGTTTCATCAATTGGGAGAGGAAAGGGGTTCCCTGATCTGTCAAGATTTCACGAGGAATTCCAGCAGGCGATCGGTGATAGCCGCAGTGGTGGGGGCACGGAGTGGGAAAGCCTCTGGGAACCTGGTGCAATAGTCCACCAGCATTAGAATATATTGGTGTCCCTTGGTGGTCTTGGGTAAAGGCCCTACAAGGTCCATTCAGACGCGTTCAAATGGCTTTCCTATAACCGGTAGAGGCTGGAGAGGAACAGCTCGTGGGCGGTAGGGGTTTTTAACTTGGCAGATGGGGCACTCCTGGCAGTATTTTTTAATGTGGGCATGTATGCCCGGCCAGTAGAAATATCGTAGTAGGTTCTGGGTCACCTTCTCCGGACCTAAATGTCGTGCTAAGAGGTGAGAGTGTGCGTAAAACATGATTTGTTCTCTAAACGGCTGGGGTACTAGTAGTTGAGGCGTCTCGCCTTCCTTAGCAATTCTGTACAAAAATCCCTTGGTTATCCTAAATAAGGGATAGAGTGGTGGGCTGTTCTTATCGATGTTTCGGGCTTGTTGCCAGGCGGTTGCAAGGGTTGGATCGCTAGTCTGGGCCCACTGGAAACGTGTATCCTGCTGCCAGGGTTCCTGGGTAAGAAGGGCCGTCTGACCCCCTGTTTTCTTTAAGAGGGAACGGTTTAACCTTGTTTATTCTTGTATAAGGGCCATGAAAGACGGATTATCTGTGCCGAGGATCAGGTGTTCGGGGAGGGTGGTCAAAACACCAACGGAGATTTTGGAGGGAGGGTTGTTTTGATAGGTCAGGGAAACGGTTGCTGTGGGATACTCTTTTACATCACCATGGACGCATCGAATATGTGTCTTCCCCCTGGAGTGACTTTTTGTTTTTCCACTAAACTCGCATGTATTACTGATTGCCTACACCCCGTATCTAGAAGGGCTTCTATGGGAATCCCGTTTACTATAACACTTACGTAGAAGCAGGGGCCCACTTCTGCTGTGTAGAAGAGGCTACGGGGTATACAACTGACATCCATGGGCTCGTCGGTGTGTTTCTTAGGGCAGGTTCTGGCGATGTGGCCCCAACCCCCACAGTCAAAACATTGTGGTCCCCGATGGGGAGGTAGGTCGCCTCGAGGGGGTGGTATCTTATTTGCGTCTCGGATGGGTCGCAAGGGTTTCCGAGGGGCAGAATGTGACCGGGAGGTTCTTTCTGTCTCCACATGGGGTAGGCGAGGTTGGGCCCTGGAATACGAGGCCGCCATTTCCACAGCTTGCTCAGGTATCAGGTTAGAATGCTGTTTCAGCCACCTCTGTGTGGGATAGGGTAATGCCTCCACGAATTGCTCAAGATAAATGGACTCCATGATCTCTTCCTTACTGCGTTCGGTAGGTTTCAACCATTTATCCGCTGCCATTTTAAGCTTGAAGTATAATGTCTTGGGATTATCCCCTAGAGCCCCTCTTTCCTTCCGGAACCACATTCGATAGGTCTCTGAGTCCATTCCGAGATGATCTAAGATAATAGCCTTCACCTCTTCGTAGGGTGTGACTCCACCCGCATTGGCAACCTGGTAGGCTGCCTGTGCCTCACCAGACAACAATGGGGCTAAAAAGAAGGGCCATTTTGCCACAGGCGAACCAGAGGCCTGAGCGGCCCGCTCGAAATTTAGGAGGAATGCAACGGGGTCCTCCCCAGAGACGTATTTTTGTAGGGAGACCGTGGGTGCAGAGGGGATGATCTTGCTTCCTCGAGGTGCTCCACCTCCCTGTGCTGCCTCCTCCCCTACACGCAGAAGGGCGTCCATTTGTCCCTTTATTAGGTCCTTAAACAGGTCCCGATCTGCTTGGGCAATGTTCATTTCCCTCTCCATGGCCCATTCCAGTTTCTTTTGCCCTTCGGCTAAATGTTGGATTAAGGCCTCCATCTAGTCGTGCAATGGAGTATGACTCCTATCTGACTTGCCACTTGTCAGGGTTGAGATAGAGACGGACCACGTTGATGGTTGGAATGGGCGCTGGGTCCCTGTATTTATTTTAATGAATCACGGAAAACACAAAGGAACTGTGTGGAGTTGCATGTCGGCGTCGCTCTTCCTCTGGAAATGATTAGGAAAACGGTTCTTCTCCCTTCGCTGTCAGGGCGGGCCTGGATTCCCTCTCATTTGATGGTGAACCGGATACGGGAAAGAAAAGACAAAAAAGGCACTGATCAGTGCTCAGGGTACCACAGCATGGGACTAGAGGTACACCCGTGTTGGAGTTCAACATATGACTAGTGAGGGTGTCAGCGCAAAGTGGAAGGAACAGTACCGTCACCACAAAAAAAGGAGGGGGGGGCAGAGGCATGTGAACTGGCAAGGAACTCTTGAGTCTCCCCGGTAGGTCTAAGACCCTGTCCCTTTCCTAGCCTGCCGTCTTCCTTGTCCCCACCCCGCTCCCTCGAACTTTGGCACGCACCTGTTCAAGCCACGACCCTCCCCCGGGGCCGTGGCTGGGCGCTGCGTCCTCCTCGGGATTCCTCCGGTTCTCTCCTCTGGTCCCGGCTTCCCGACGGGCTTCTCTCTCCGGCTCTCGCGTCCTCGTCAGTCGGAACTCGTCTTCTTCCTGGTTTGACGTCTCGTTGTCGTCATTGGGTGGCTTCTTCTTGTTGGTCTCCGGGATGTGTGACTCCGCCCCCTTGAAGGAAGGGGCGGAAGGAAATGGACAATCCTCGTCTTCTCCCTCGTTTGGGTCGAGGAACTCGCGAACATCAGGGGACTGGAAGGAAGAAAGAGCGGGCGGATCAAGGGGGCTATCAGGTGAGGTCCACGAGGTACGGGGCACTGCCCGACAACATTCTACCAGGTTGTAGTAGCAGACAACCATGAGAGCCACTACCCAGTGGCTCTGGTTTCCTTTGAGCAGTGGGTGGTCTCAGGTTCTTTTAGGGTAGATGTGAGCCCTCCCAGGCCTGTGGATTGTTAGCTTGGTAATGATCTGGAACACACTGCCTAGAAGGAAGTTTAGCTCAGGTCACACTTGGAAATGTCAGGGTTACCTAAGTGGGTCTGCATGAGCACAAGGTCCATGGCTGCCTAAGAGGAGAGTCAAGGAGGCCTTGAGCCTGGAAGAACGGCCCAGGCAGCTACCAAGAAACAGAAGGGCAGAGGGTATGGCAAACCAGCCCCGAAACACCCATGGTACAGGTGGATGGGGCACCAAGGGAGGCAGCCCCAGAGCCTACCGGGTAGGACATTGCCTGCCTAGGAAACCTGCCTGAACTTGCTGGATGGCAATCTGAGGGTGAGCCCACCAGGGAGGAGTTCTGAAAGGCACAGGAAGAGTGCCAAATCTTAGAGGACATGCCGCGACAAGCTGGAGCCCAAGCAGCTGGTGTGTAACGCCCTGAACGTCTCAGGATCGTTTAACAGACACGATAATGAGAACGCAACCACTTGTGAAGGTTTAGTTATTTTAATGAAGGCAAAAATAATACAAGGAATAAACAAAGGTTATAGTCACTGGAATCCTCCAGGCTAAGTACGTTACCAGCCCACAGCACGGATGGTCCTAGCCGTCCTCTGCATATACGCCGATCCCGGCGTATGCCAACAGAGGGCAGAAATGAAATGGCCGACAATGCCAATCGGTAGGCTGTGAGGGGCACGAAGAGTGTTGGGGAGAATCGAGGAGTCAGGGAAACACCCAGCCGGGGTCTCTACCTGAAGGGAGCAGCCGCTCAACCTCTTCCTCAGACTGCACCGGGACGCGGAGTCACCTCCTGGTGATGCGTCACCGATACCCCAATCACAAGCAAAGAAGACTGAACCGAGAGCAGCCGCTCGATCGATCCTGTGGACTTCCGAGTCTGTAACGCGGCAAACACCTCCTGGTGTGCGTTACAGCTGGCAGTCCCTGTATCTCTGGTCGGGCTGGGAGTTACGACTCCAACCAGCAAAAGCGCCACTGCGCTTTGACTCAGCCGAGTCAAAAAGCGAAGCTCAATGGTTATCCGGTAGAGGGATGTATGACGTTACAACGCACACTTTTACAACGCATGCACTTACAACGCATTTTTTACAACGCATAATCCATTACAACGCATGACATTACAACGCATGACACTACAACGCATTTTTAAAAAATACCTTTACAACGCATTTCCATTACAACGCATACTACCTTTACAACGCATACCATTACAACGCAAAATATTAAATTACATTTAAGGTAAGTATTAGATAGTATAGGGGTAAAAGTTACTTTTCTAACTCCAGGGGGTGCAACAGTAGGGTAAGTGTTGGATAGTATAGGGGTAAAAATTACTATTCTAACTCCAGGGGGTGCAACAGTGGGGTAAGTGTTGGATAGTATAGGGGTAAAAATTACTATTCTAACTCCAGGGGGTGCAACAGTAGGGTAAGTGTTGGATAGTATAGGGGTAAAAATTACTATTCTAACTCCAGGGGGTGCAACAGTAGGGTAAGTGTTGGATAGTATAGGGGTAAAAATTACTATTCTAACTCCAGGGGGTGCAACAGTAGGGTAAGTGTTGGATAGTATAGGGGTAAAAATTACTATTCTAACTCCAGGGGGTGCAACAGTAGGGTAAGTGTTGGATAGTATAGGGGTAAAAATTACTATTCTAACTCCAGGGGGTGCAACAGTAGGGTAAGTGTTGGATAGAATAGGGGTAAAAATTACTATTCTAACTCCAGGGGGTGCAACAGTAGGGTAAGTGTTGGATAGTGTAGTGTAATATTATGTGTTGTAATGGTATGCGTTGTAATGGTAGTATGCGTTGTAATGGAATGCGTTGTAAAGGTAGTTTTAAAAAATGCGTTGTAGTGTCATGCGTTGTAATGTCATGCGTTGTAATGGATTATGCGTTGTAAAAAATGCGTTGTAAAGGTAGTGCGTTGTAAAAGTTGCGTTGTAAAGGTTGTTCCCCCCGGTAGAGCTTCCGGGTCCTTCACAGGTGACGATGGGGCAAGACACGGCCCAGGGAGTAACGACTCGACCTACCTCCGTTCTTGCCTTACTGGAGCACCACTCCGGAACACTGCTCTTCACTAAGCAGGTACGTCGGTGTAAACACAATATCCGACAGCGTTGTACCTCCCGGTTCCTCCCTTTATAGGGCGTGTTTTCCTTGAGTTATGTAACAGCTCTCCTGTTTACATAAGGGCGTGTTTTCCTTGAGTTATGTAACAGCTCTCCTGTTTACATAAGGGCGTGTTTTCCTTGAGTTATGTAACAGCTCTCCTGTTTACATAACCTCTCAACCGCTAAGCATCCTGGGAGATGTAGTCCGTTTTCGCTGGTTACCGTTTTCCTCCCCTCGCATGACAGGAATTCTTGACATGGTGACACCTCTTGAGATCACGTCATCTATTGGGATAATGAGCTTCTGTATAGTGAGCCCAAGGTGCCTGTGGATGGGGCAACACATGTTCTGGTGGTCCCCAATGCTACAGGCCCTTCCTACTGGGATTGGCTCATGAGATACCTCCGGAAGGACATTTGGGACAGAGCAAGTCATTTCAAATGCTTGTCTCTGACTTCTGGATGAAGACATCCTCAGATACATTCTGCAGGACATGTCTCACCTGCCAGGCCAGTGGGAAGTCAGGGGGAAAGTGAAAGGCTCCCCTGATTCCCCTACCTGTCGGTGGCAACACCTTGAAAGGGTGGGTGGGTATTGGCATTGTTGGGCCCCTGTACCCCAAGACTACCCTAGGCAACAGGTTCATCCTGGTTTTGGTAGACCATGCTGACCATGTACCCAGAGCAAACACAAGGAGATGCTGGACGGAGCACTGAAACTTTTCAGACACTCACCCCCAGTCACAGAACTGGGTTGAATCCATCATCATTCTTTAGCTCACTTTGCCACCTCAGTTCAGACCCAGCTATATGCAAATCAGTCTTGACCCTGTACCTCATGGGAACAGTCCCGCCCGAACTGCCAAGCCAGGTCTTCCCTGAACCGGAAACAAGCATCCGTGGACTGGTTTCTGGGTAACACCCTTCAGCTGCAAGGCTAGCTTGAATCCAGTAGTTAAGTGAGCAAGGGACCCACATCTGGGCATACCCTGCCATCCTAGGGCGAACAAAGCAAACACAAGGAGATGATGGGCGCAGGGCCACGAGGTACGGTTCAGGCTGGACTGTTCCCATTGGGTGCAGGGTCAAGACTGATTTGCATATGGCTGGGGCCAAACTGGAATGGCATGGTGAGCAAAAAAACAACAGATTAAGGCCCAGATCTCTGTACTGGGGGGAATGTATGACATTGTTCTGCATTCTGTCCTTCACTTGTTCTTTTTGTGCTATGTACCCAGAGGCAATACCTCTGAGGACTATGACTGCACCTGCAGTGGCTAGGGCCCTTATAGGGATATTCACACAAGGGAGTGGTGTCTGACAGATTCACCAACTTCATGTCTGTCTACATGACTTACATGTGGGAAGAGTGGGGCATTACCTACAAGTTCTCAACACTCTATCATCCTCAAATCAATGGGCTTGTTGAAAGGTTGAAAAAGACCCTCAAGGGCATGATTATGGGTC
The DNA here is from genome assembly GCF_964204655.1 of Triturus cristatus. Lineage (NCBI taxonomy): Eukaryota > Metazoa > Chordata > Amphibia > Caudata > Salamandridae > Triturus > Triturus cristatus. The sequence goes on from NC_140592.1 coordinate 527,471,836, forward strand.
TACCTGACCCCATGAGGCAGAAGTGGGACTTCCTCTCACCACGCTTGCTCTTTGCCTACACGAAGGAGCCACAGAAGGGAGTTAGTTTTAGCCCATTTGAGTTCCTCTATGGCTATCCTATTTGGGGACTCCTCAGTCTGGTGAAGGAGGGGTGGGAGTAAGCTCCCTGGAAAACCCCCAATGTGTGGTTAGCTACATGATAGCTCTCAGGAACCAGATGACCAAATTGTGGAAGAAGGCTTGTGAGAACTTGGAAGCCAGCCAAGAACCCATGAAACTCTGGTATGACCAGTAAGCCACACTAGTGAAGTTTTAGCCTGGTCAGAAAAGTTAGGTTATGGAGCCTGTAGAGTTGTCGCGGTCCAGGGAACAGAGAGTGCCACTAACCTGGAAGCCGGGTACAGCAGGAACGATGCTAGATAATCTCCTCCCCTAAGAGGTGACACCTGCGCGCAGATTGTCTTAAACGGCACAGATGACACCCCTACCGGGGAAGGGAAAAAAGGGACAAAGGAAACAAAAACAGTGTTGCCTCCACCACTCGGACCAGCATGAAAATAATGTTGAGGACCCGTCTCTCTGAATTCTCTCTCTAGGCCCTGCAAGGAAAACACAACATACATTCAATAAGGTACGAGGCCCTGCACTTCCTAATCCCCCTACCCGAACTTATTCTACAAGCTGTCACTTACATAGATATTGGCAGGGTGGATGCTTGGAGAAACAGGCGTGTCACAAATCAATGAAACCTATATTTAGGTTAAAGTTCTAGCACTCAGTCTTGTAAATATAGATCGAAAATGGTACTTATCCTTCCGGTGGGTGGCAGACAGTTCTTTCTCAACGAGAGGTAAGTACGCCACTGGGGGCAGGGGAAGCGCCTTCCTGGCCTTCCTGTTCTGTGCAGCAATTCCGAGTAAATAGGATGGGTTCGTATCCAGCGCTATCATAAGCGCACGATGGGACAAGTCTCCAGTTCCTGGCCCAGAGTTAACTCCACTCTGGATATGAAGACCGGGTTGAACCGTGCCTGGATTGCTGCGGTGCGAGTCTCTGTTAGCAGCCTCGTTGCTGCGCCGCTGTGGCGTGCGGAAAAGAAATACTAAAAGTTACAGCAGTCTCTCAGCCGGACCTGGTGCCGAAACTGCTTGGAAAATAACCAGTGCGCCGAAACAACGCGCACAAAGACTAGGTCGCCTCACCCCTCTACTTCCGCATCAGCGCTGAGGAGGTAGCGGAGTAAGGGGGAAGACGTGTTGGATACGCAGCTCTCTTCTCTCTCAAGAGCCTGCGACGGGTTCTCAGGTTTGGCGTGCGTCGCGTTGGCCTGCTGGGATGTCTGCAACGCCGCTCTCTCACTCTGTTTGAACAGTCCGTAACCGCTCCAGGATGACGCGTTGGTTTGTAGGACGGTCTTTGGTAACTCTTCACCAGGCAGTTGGATTGCGGGGATCCGACGACTGAAATACGCCGTGGCTTCTCTCAGGGTCTCGGGAGCTCAAGTGACAAGCACGGATTCTCCTATGGGTGGGGCTTATATACGTAATGTTAGTCCTCCAAGTGCATTCTGGGAATCGTAGTTTCTATGCCCCCCCATTCACACCGCTCATTCCGTACCTGCTCTGCAGCGCCCCCTCTGCTGGGCCATGACAAGAGTTTAGGGCCCTCCAAGACTGTTGAACTGGGACCTTTGAGGTGAAAGGGAAGAAGGGGAATGATGTGGAGACCCCCAGAAACCCCTTAAGGGTTCTCCACATTATTTGCCTTAAAACCACTATGAGAGGTCTGATGTCACTGTGCTCTTGGTGACAGATGATAGGGAAGAGGAGGAGGAGAGGAGCCTCTCCCTGACCTCCTGTCATATAAAGAGAAAGATGGGTCACTGTAAGGTGTCGACCTCTCCCTTACCCTGACCCCAGTACAGCAGATGGGCTGTCAGCAGTTTCTGGGATAGTGCGCCTCACTGTTTTCCCTCACTCCAGGGCTTACACACCTGTGCACCCATTATATAGAAATTGGGGACAGCCTGCCTGTCAAAAAAAAAATACGCGGGCTGTCACACAAAGTAAGGGCCGGCATCAAGGAGGAGGTCTCCAAGATTTTGGAGTTGGGATTGATTGAACACTTCAGTAGTCCCTGGGCCAGCCCACTGGTGCTGGTACCCAAAGTTTCCCCACTGGGGGCCGCCCCAGATCTTAGATTCTGTGTGGACTACAGGGGACTTAACTCAGTCATCAAGACTGATGCTCATCCCATTCCCAGAGCTGAGAAGCTCATTGTTAGGTTCAAGGCTGCCACATTCCTGAAGTCATTTGACCTTACTTCATGGTATTGGCAGATAGCCCTAACTGAGGGGGCAAAAGACAGGCCATCCTTCTCTACCCCAGAGGAACACTTTCAATTTAAAGTGATGCCCTTTGGATTGAAGAATTGCCCTGCCACCTTCCAGAGGTTGGTGAACCAGGTCGTATCTGGGATGGAGGCATTCAATTCCGCTGGATTGGATAACATAGCTGTCTAGAGTAGAAGCTGGGAGGATTACTTGTTTCACCTCCAGAAAGTGCTTTAGGCCCTGAAACAGGCAGGCCTGACTACCAAGGCCAGTAAATTCCAGATGAAGAAGAGTTCTGTGGTGTACTTGGAACAACTTGTGGGCAGGGGTAAGGTGCAACCCGTCCAGGCCAAAATAGAGTCTGCCTGGCCTGGGAGCCCCCCAAAATCCAGACAAAAGTGAGGGCCTCCCGCAACCTCACTGGATACTGAAAAATGTTTGCCAAGGAATATCGCAGCACAAAAAGGTGATCTGGACAGAGTAGGGGATATGGCAGAGCAAAAAGGTGATCTGGACAGAGGACTGTCAGAAAACCTTTGACACTCCCAGGTAGGTCATGTGTACAGTCCCTGTACTCTAGACCCCTGACTTTTCCCAGGAATTCATTGTGCAAACTGATGCCTCAGAGCATGGCATAGGGGCAGTGTTATCACAGTTAAATGAGGACGGCCTAGACCAGCTTATAGCCTTCATCAATAGGAGGCTACTTCCCAGGGAACAGAGGTGGACTGCTATTGAAAGGGAAGCATTTGCTGTGGTCTGGACACTGAAGAAGCTGAGACCATAACTGTTTGGGACTTACTTCTGGGTTTAGACAGTCCACAGGTTCCTCAGATGGTTTTTGCAGCTGTGGGGTGTTAGACCTGTCAGCCTTCGAGTGGGCTTTGTCCAAATTGTTTGTCTTCACCCCTCCTATTATTATTGATCTCTTCTTTTTGCTGGCCTCGGGACTCTGTGTACTTTACCACTGCTAATCAATGCTAAAGAGCATGTGCTCACTGCTTAAAACATGATAACATTGTCTTGTCCCCAATTGACATATTTAATTTACATATAAGTTCCTAGTGAAGTGGTACTACATGTACCCAGAACCTGTAAATTAAATGTTACCAGTGGGCCTACAGCACTTATTGCCACCCACTTAAGTAGTTAAACATGCCTCGGCCTGCCATTGCAGCTTGTGTGTGCAGTTTTAAACTGCCATTTTGACAAAATACACCTTTTGCCAGGCCCAAACCTTCCTTTTTCATACATTTAAGTCACCCCTAGGATAGGTCCTACATAGCCCACAGGGCAGGGTGCAATGTATTTAAAAAGTAGGACATGTCCCAAATCCAGTCTTCCCTGAAACCTGCATGACATGCCGCAACCTCAACTACGCCATTCACATCTTAGAAAATCTCTTACTCCACCAAGACCCCCATAGCCTATATCATGCCTAACAACACTCCTAAGGTTCTTGAGTTAAACATGAAAGGGCTAAATAAGCTTGTCAAAAGGAGGAGAATCATAGAATACTGCCACAAACTGAAGGACGATATCCTCTTACTCCAAGAGACAAGAATAAATAGTGACATTACCCGCAAACTCCTAAACAATTGGTACTTGGAGCTGGCATGCTCCCCTGACTCCAATGAGAAAAACTGAGTTGACATGGTTTTTGCCAGATCGGCAGACATTAAAAATATACATGACACAGAAGGCAGATGGGTCAATTTACAAATATCCAAATCCAACCAGCATTTATTGATTGTGACCATATAGGTATCCACCTCTGACTCTCCCTCATTCCGGGTCAATCTGAATAAAAGACTAAATGAAATTCCAAATGGCTCTAATACACTGGAGGAGACTTTACCCTTCCTATGGACCTACTGTTAGATAGATTATCCCCCTCAGATCAGGGAAATCCCACAAACAAATGAAAAGTCCATGTTCTGCACATAACCTACCAGACATATGAGGGCTATTAACCCCACATGTAGCAAGTTCCCTTTTTATTCCAACCCACATAACTCCCACTCAAGGATTGATCGCATCGGGACAAATCAGAAATGTACTCCTTCCTGCTCCAACCCAGTGATTGAACCCATCATTATCTCAGATAGTGCCTGTATTTCACTAGACATTACAATGTCCAATGTCCAAAAACCTAGATAGACTATAGTGTCTCAACAAGACACTGCTAAATGACCCAACCAGTGGAGAAGAAATGTTGTTCTGCAATCGTAAACTATTTCAAAGAGAATGCCCCTCTGGAGATCTCTCCAGAAACATTCTGGGAAACCATGAAAGCAATCATCAGGGGTAGAATGATCAGTATCATGACCAACAAAAAAAAGACAGCCAACAGGAAACTTGAAGAAGTACAATCGAAAGTGAAGCAGCTTGAACATCTTCTTGTCTCCAAACACTGCACTGAAACTATCAACAAACTGAAAACCCAAAAATACCAATACAACAAACTAATAAGCGACAGAGCTCACATATGGCTGAACACCAATAAAGCAAAAAAGCTATGTGAATTCAACAAAGCTGAGCGATTCCTAGCTAACTACCTAAAGGTCAAAAGCCAGAACTCCCCTATAATTGCAATGAAGGGCAAATCAGGTAAAACAGAGACTGAGACTAACATATAGCCAGTTGCTTTGCACAATTCTATAAAGAGCTATATAATACTGATTGGCAACCAGATATTATAGATTGTGAAAGTACCTGCAAAATAACAAACTCCCCTCAATTGAAAAGGCGGATAAGACCTCCTTAAATAAACTATTTGAGATGCAAAAAATAGATATGGCGATCAAAACATTTGTAATAAAGCAAGCACCGTGCCTGGCAGCTTTATAGGTAGACAAAGCATCTTGGCGTTTCCTAAGAATGGTGATCTGCAATTTCAATCTAGGACCATCCTTTGAGTGGATGGTATTTGTACTATATGGCAAATCATTGGCCAAAGTCAGGGTAAATGGCTCCCTATCTGAGAATTTTAAACTATCCCAAGGTACCAGGCAAGATTGCCCCCTCTCCCTGTTACACTTTCTCCTAGCCATCGAGCCCCTCCTGATTGAATTATGACACAATACCATCAGAGAAGGCATCCCATTTCACTCCAAACCCTACAAGATAGCAGCATAGGCTGTCGATGCTCTCATCTTTCTGAAGATGTAGACACAGCCATCCCCGAAATCCTGAACATGATCAATACATATGCTGAAACCTCAGGATACGCATTCAATAAAGACAAAACAGAGATCTTTCCCCTAAATCCACACTGCGCACCTGCAATTCTCAGCAATTATAACCTCAGATGGCAAAACCATCACCTTAAATCCCTAGGCCTACAACTCTGTAAAACACTGGCAACTCTTGCACTCATATTAAAAACACCCTCCTTAAAACATGAAAAACCCCATCTAAACATGGTTACCCAAACACATGACCTGATGGGCCAGATTGGACTGCACCAAAATAATAATAGCACCACAAGTACATTTAATAATAAGCATGTTCCCTCTACAGCTCTACGCTACCTTTTTTTAACTGCTAAGCAACACTATCATTCAATTTATTTGGCACAGTAAAAGGCCTAGAATGTCAACCAAAGTTCTATTACAGGATAAAAGGAAAGGTGGAGTCTATCTTCCCAATTTCAGCAAGCTCCAACTGGCATTTATACTCAAACAATCTATATATTGGTACGAATATGTGACGTTAGTCCCAACGCATGCCATTACAATGGGGTCGTAACAACGACTGCGTTGTTACATCGCATACCTTTACAACGCAAGTTGGAACAACGACTTGCTGTATGGGGTGCTGGATGTTGGAATAGTATAATATACTACTCCAACTCCAGTTTGTGCAACAATAGGGAATGTGTTGGATTTTAAATCCAACACCTTCTGCCCCCTAAAGCATCGATAGTGGTTGGGTCATTTAGCAGTGTCTCGTTGAGACACTATAGTCTATCTAGGTTTTTGGACATTGGACATTGTAATGTCTAGCGAAATCGATACTGGGCTCCCATGCATTCTTTCCATTTTTACCTATAGAAATCTCTCGTGTTCAGTATACCGCTGAACTGAACTCAACTATCTATAGTCCTAACCTACTTTGTAGCCCTGAACAAATGCACGCTTCACCCTTGACCCCTTGGATGAGGTTCTAATTTGAATGTTCCCCTTTTCTTCTCCCCATGCACCCAGCCACACGTTACTTATGAACCTAGTGCCATCCCAACGACGTAATTAAGTTGAACATAGAGAACGCTGAACCTATGTTACTCACTCTACGCATCCTTCTGTGAGTATTTCGATACTGCGCCTGACTCTTTTGTATTCCTACTGACTAGTGTAAATCTTGTTCCTAGCGACCTTTCTCCCGTTTCTGTCCCCACTATACTGTAGGAGCCGCGCAGGCCCTCAACTCTACTTCCCAGCACGAAGGATCCCTGCTGATGCTGGTAAATTGATTTGCCTTAGTACATACCCGTTGGATTTACTCCTTATTCACACATACCCCTTAACCGTTTATCATTGCTTTTAGGTGCACCCCTCCCTTCACCCGCCCCCCTCGTCCTGATGAAGAACCCACCTCCAAAACGCTCAGTTTGCTGGTTCCCTTAGGGGTCGAAACGTCGACTTTTTTTCTTGTACATCATACCTGAATGACAGTGAATTGTCAACTGCATCAGTCGCCTATGATTTTGCTTTTATTGTTTATGCCAAGATATCTGGCTGGTTAGGTTCCCTACCATTGTATGTTGATCTATATACATGCACCACCTTCCCACTGCACAACCACTTGAACTGATCCTAATTTCACCACTTGTCACCTCACGTTATTTGTACCTGCCTTCTTAAAACTGTAGAACGCAAAATATATTTTATCTTGTGAATTATTGATCTTTTGACAAAAGCTAATTACATTTCTAATCATTTACTGTATGATTTAAATTGTTTTGGTGTTGTCACATTCTTTTCTCCATTTACCATTTATTGGTTGTTGATACATTGTGAATGATTTCCACTGTAACTATCCTTTTGTGTACCCCTAAAGCAAGCCGTTGTTCCGACTTTCGTTGTAAAGGTATGTGATGTAACACGTGGTCGTTGTAACGACCACGTTGTAATGGCATGCGTTGTCTTGCGTGCGTGGTAAACGCTGTTTACCATTGGATACACCAGAACCCGTGCCCCACCCCCATCTGGGCAGATATCATGAGAGGACTCCTTTCCTCATTCACCCCCATAGCTGTTATCTCAATTAAACACTTAAAACCCATACACTCCTCAAATATAATCAGAGACACAATATTGGCAGTTAAACACTTGGACAACAAATGCATTGTCAAACACTCATCATACGCCTCGCTATGGCACAATCCACTAATACAAACTGACGGTAAAACTCTCCACTGGCACACTTGGTCATCACATAACATTTTATACATTAAGGATATGATCGATGGAGCCAATCCAATTTCCTTCTCATTCTTAACACAGATCGAACAAGGAATCCTATAATTTCCTCAAACTCACAGCTGGAATTAACCAAAATCAATTCTTCCTGAACCCACAAACCCCAAACATCCTAAAGAAACTAGCTTTAATCACATCTCCAGACCACCAAGCTTCTAAACTCTAAAAGATTATTCAAGAACACACTTCCAATATCATACAAAATCCCAAAACAAGTGGTCAACTGTAGAAAAGTGCCCCTTTTTGCATGGCTTCCCCAACTATTTTGCCTGAAATCTGATGCACTTTGACAGAGTGTGCACTGGGTCCCAGCCAATCAAGTTGCCAGTGTCTGTGTTCTTTCCCAAAACTGTACCTATGTTTCCACAGTTGGCACATGTCTCTCTCCCACGTGAAACCCTTGTAAAAGGTACCAGTGGTACCAAGGGCCTTCTGACCATAGTGGGTCTTTAATTGCTTCAGCATGTATTGTGCCACCCTCCGAGACCCCTCACCAAATACATACACACTGCACTCGCTTACTGTGTGTTTTGTTGCAGATAAAACTTAAGAGTCCACATGGCACACAACCCTATGTGCCATGCCCATCAACCACTGCCTGTGGCAAAGGTAAATTAAAAATAACAATTGATGGACAGAATGCTGAACAATGTCAAACATTCCTCCCAGTACAGAGATCTGGGCCTAAATCCATCATGTTTATGCTCCCCATGCCATGCAAATCCATCCTGACCCTGCTCCCCATGGTAAGAGTCTAGCCCGGACTGCCCGCCAAGGTCCTCCCTGGACCGGAACAAGCATCCTAGGACCAGTTTTGGGGAGACACTTCTCATTAGCCAGGCTAGCTTGACTCCAGAGGCATGGAGAGCACGGGACCGACATCTGGTTATACCCGTACCACTCAGGGTGACAAATGCAAAAAGAACAATTGATGGACAGAATGCTGAACAATGTCAAACATTCACCCTAGTACAGAGGTCTGGCCCAAAATCCTTCGATTTTTTGCTCCTCGTGCCATTCCTGTTTAAACCCAGTCATATGCAAATCAGTCTTGACCCTGCTCCCCATGGGAACAGTCCAGCCTGAACTGCCAGGCCAGGCCCTCCCTGGACCAAAACAAGCATCCTGGGAACGGTTTTGGGGTAACACCTCTCATTAGCCAGCCTAGCTTGACTCCATCATTTGTTCCTTTTGCTTTTGTCGCTGTGAGTGGCAAGGGTTTGCCCACACATGGGTCCCGTGCTCACTGCTCCCCTGGATTCAAGCTAGCATGGCTGATGAGGGGTGATGACCCAAAACCAGTCCCAGGATGCTTGTTTCTGGTCCAGGGAGGACCTGACTTGGCAGTTCGAACTGGACTGTTCCGATGAGGAATAGGATCAAGACTGATTTGCATAGGGCTGGGTGCAAACTGGGGTGGCGTGGTGAGCAAAAGAGGAACAGATTAAACCCAGATCTTTGTGACTGGGGGTGAATCTTTGCATTGTTCAACATTCGATCCATCCATCGTTTGTCCCTTTTGCTTTTGTCGCCCTAAGTGAGAAGGGTATGCCCAGACGTGAGTCCCATGCTCAATTCGCCACTGGATTGGATTCAAGCTAGCCTGGCTGATGAAAGTTGATGCCCGGATACTGGTCCCAGGATGCTTGTTTCCGGTCTAGGAAGGACCTGGCTTGGCAGTTCAGGCTGGACTGTTCCCATGAGGATCAGGGTCAAGACTGATTTGCATATGGCTGGGTCCAAACTGGGGAGGCATGGCGTGCAAAAGAACAATGGATTAAACCCAGATCTCTGTGACTGGGGGTGAATATTTGCATTGTTCAGCATTCCATCGATCATTTGTTCCTTTTGCTTTTGTGCCACAGGTAAGTCACACCTCCAGCAGACCTCACAGCCCTAAGGCAGGGTGCACTATACCACAAGTGAGGGCAAAGCTGCATGAGCGATGTGTCCCTACAGTGTCTGGCCCTTCACAGCCATTGTAAGTGCAGTGGAGTCATATTGAGTACATTGGCTGGGTGTTTGTCATTATGAACTCCACAGCTCTATGATGGCTTTACTGAACGTTAAGGAGTTTGGTCTCAAACTCCTCAGCATAATAAACCCACACTGATGCCAGTGTTGGATTTATTACAAAATGCACTCAGATGGCATCTTAGAGCTGCCCCTTGAAAAACGACCAACTTCCTTGTGTCCAGCTGACTGGTCTGCACCAGCCTGCCACACACAGACATGTTTCTTACCCCCTGAAGTGGGAGCCCTGGTGCTTTTGTGGGTCAGAGACAAAGGCTGCTTGGGATGGAGGTGCTTCACACCTACCCAGCCGCTGTCCGTGCAGGTAACAGCGGTGGGGGTCTGGCCAGGTAAGGGGGGATTTCGAGGGATGATGCTGAGGGAAAATTATTTCTTTATTTAATTTTCCCTCTGCATCATCCCTCGAAATCCCCCCTTACCCGGCCCCACCGCCCCACACCTGCTACCTGCACGGACCGCAGCTGCACCTACCCCCAAGCAGGGACAGCATTCAGGGTGATGAGCCTCAAATACTTCCTGCCCTTTGGTATGCTGGCCAGGGCCTCTCCAGCTAGTGGAGATGCCTGCCCCCTTGACAGAGCCCCACTTTTGGCAGCAAGGTTGGCGTCAAAATTAGTAATCAGGAGCGATGTGTTCCTTTTCTGCCAGGACCACCCCTAGGGTGCCCTGGACTGAGGTGACCCTCTACTTAGGAAATCCCCCATCCTGAATGGAAGGATTCAACCCAATCAGATGAGGGGGATGCTCCCTCCCCAAAGGGAGAGCACATTCTTAGAGTGCAGTCACCCTATATGCAATTAGCCCATTGGCTACCAAGTACCAGTACCTGTAATGCCCCTAAATTCAGTATCTAGGAGCACCCCTGAACCTTGATCCTCATATTCGACGGACCTAAAAAGAAGACGAAAGAGGACCTCTGCCAGACCAGGACCTGAACCATTCCAGACAGAACTCAGCAAGAAACCTGCCACCTGCAACTGGTTCGACAACAGGCAGGCTGTCCCATCAGAAACCCTGCAAGGCCTCAAGAAACCTTGAAGACATTTTATGCCTTTAACCAATCACCAAGAACCTCTCTTTGGGCTAGAGGCTCAAGTCCCCGATGTCTGCCGGTACAAGAGCCACAGTAGTTGAGGACCGACACTTGTGTCGACGTGACTCACTACTGCAAAAGAACCCCAAGACCCCAGTGGTAGAGCACCAACACTTGTGTTAACACAACTCTTCTCTGCCAGAAGAAAGCACTGCATTTGGATGGCCTCCATGACCTAGAGGGATCCTCATGTCCCAATGACCCAAGTTGTTCACAGCTCCTACCTCTGCCCCGCCTGCATGACCGTGGCCTCTCCATGATGGTCCGACCTTCGAGGAACTGCTTTATCTCCTGCGCATCTCCATCCCCACAACTGCGACTGCTGGGTTGGGGGTGCCTCTCTTCAATCTACAGTAACTTGCTGATGATGACCGCAGCGGTATTGGTGTTTGCGGTCTAATGAATCTCATTCATTTCCATTGCTCTCCACTGACCGCCAGGGTAAATATCATTGCTGGTATTGCCGGTATCGCGGCATAGATAGTGAATACCACACCTCTTCGGGTACTCCCAGTCTCTATTGATTAACATTGGGCTCGTGACCTCTGCACCCGGCAGCCCCAGTGCCACTAGTGGTGCAGTACCAACCTTAAAAGGAAACTTGCACAGTGTTAGTCTAAACCCTCGAAGACTGGAAGAGTAAGTCAGGTACTTACCTGCTATGCACAGAAATGGTTTCCTTCCTTAGGATTGCATTGCATTCTATCTATTGCATACACCTGTCTATTTATTTCAAGTATCAATTTTTACTGTTTCTGATTGATTAAACAAAAGTATTCCCGAGACTGTAAAGCATTTCTACTGTCTTGCAAAAATATTCATACTGCAAGTATTTCTTCTTTGAAAACTGTTATTTACCTACAACTCAGTATTTTTTGGTTCTAGAAATAAAATAACCAAATTATAACTTTTTATACAAAACAATTGGCCTGGATTCAGTCTTTGAGTGTGTGCTATCATTTCTTGATTGAGAGCGTACAATAAATGCTTAACACAGCCCTCTGATAAGCCTAACTGCTCGACCACACTACCACAAATAAAGCTTTTAGTGTTATCTGCTAAAGCCTCTGTAAACCTCTGGAGATCCACCGGACTCTGTGCACACTAAACCTTACTTTGGTATAGTATATACAGAGACCTCGTGTCCTATAAAAGGATACAACCATTCAGATGAAAAAAACTGGTCTCATATATGGAAACATGTGACTAAGCTGAAACGCTCCTCCATCATCTCACACTGTAAATACTGGCTTGTACATAGATCCCTCCGGAAAACTCTTTGACTAGATCTATTAAATTCAGACAAATGCTGGAACTGGTCAGCTGAAGTCAGAGACCTTAAACACATGCTAATTTCTTGGCCTATGCTTCACTCATACTGGGAAGGTATCAACAAAACCATAAACAATATTTTCCACTTTAAGGTAACCCTGGACCCAATATTTACATGCTTAGGCCCCTGGATTATTCCAAATCTCCCCCTTAACAAAGCAGAACTCCTACTATTTGACTTACTTCTGACATTAGGAGTCAAAACGATCGTTTGCGACTGGTAAGACTTCAAATCTATTCCCTACCACACTTATTGGGCCTGGGTAACCTTTTTCAGCAGCTCGGACAACATTATTCTCAACTAAAACTTCAACCATAACAGATCCAGACTGCTTAGACGCTACTTACCGACCATCTCAGCGCCCAATCCGGCTTTGAAGCTGAACTCTATTTAACTACTCTCCGCCCACAATTGGGTACTTGGAAAATCCACCCACCCCCACTCCTCCTACCTCATCACTCATTCTTTATTGTGTTAGTCTTCTTTCTAACTTACACTTTCCACTCTCTACTCCACTCTCCACTCACACAGGAAGTATATCATCATCAAATATGGGAGCCAACCATGGCGGCTATATTATCCAACTAATTTTGCTGAATTGATCTTTAATGCCTTGACAATGTGAGGCATTTAATCTACAATTCTTTTTATTGGCTTTTCAAGTAACGTGTGACATACCAGTGTACTTTTTTTTACTTCTCGTACTTATTCTTTTATCGCATCGTTGTTGTAATGCTTTCACATGAAAATGTTTGATAAAATGTTTATTAAAACAAATAGGACATGTAATTATAAGTGTTACATGTCCTGGTAGTGAAAAACTCTTAAATTAGTTTTTCATTATCGCAAGGCAGACCTCTCCTATAAAATAACATTGGAGTTACCTTATTACATTTAATAAGGTGAAACTTCCAAATGGGAAAGGTAACCAGTTCATGTTTGGTGTCTTTGAAATTGTAATGGAAAACCTTATTGTATGGTGAAGTCAGATGTTAAATTGCAGTCCTGAAAAATGCCACTTTTGGAAAGACAACAACAACCCAATAATCCCAGTTAGGACATATAACAATCAGGTCTTGAAAACCTACCCCAGTGGTTCCCAATCTGTGCGCCTTGGCACTCCAGTGCGCCATAAAATCTAGTCAGGGGTACCGCGCAACAAGCACACAGTTTTGGAACCACATATTCCTTGTCTGCTAAATGCTTCTGCATTGTATAATAAATTGCATTTCCAGTCCAGAGTCTACACGTTCTTTGTCATTAAATTCTTGGCATATTCTGCCATCTAGTGGTTGCTTTCCAAATAACAATTTAGCTTTTTTGTTTTTCTGTAAGCAAAGTTTCAATTCTATTCAAGTTTTCATATTCTTCTGAGTTTTATGGGTCTCGACTTTTTTTTTTTTTTAAATGATAATGTCTGAACTTCTTGAAATTATAATGTCTGAACCGCACAATTTATTTTGCGATATTATAAACCAATTACTTTTTTTTTCATTGCAGTTCCAGAACAGAAATATTTTTAACGACCTTTTGTGTGAAATCGAGTAAGTCTAGGCTTTTCCCTGCAGTAAGTTAAATGCCTTTTGTATGTTCTTGCTGTGTAATCATTTGGACTTTACACAGATGCAATAAGCATTTGATTCGTAAACAGGATCAGTAAGATCATTAGTAAATTCCTGTTAGATCATTAGTAAATTAAAAAGGTTTCAGTTGGCAGTTACGGAGCTCACAGATGCCTATTTCTCACACGAGAAGACATCACTCAGAAAAGTATCTCACCAGTATGGTAGAACATGGAAGCAATGCTTGGAATGGAATGTGCATTTGGTGTTAATAATGGAATTCCTTATATAGCAAATTGTTAATGTTATTTTGTGCACGGCTTTCTTTGTAAATGTGGTGGTCTAAGGAACCCACACACAAAATGGCCAATCATTTAGGATACATCTATGATTATGTCACCTTCATTGCAATTTTTTTCAGGGTGAATCATTAAGTACTCCCAAGTGCGAGCTTACATCTCCCCACCTGCCAAAAAAAGTAACATAATGGGGAGCCTCGGCCAACGACCAATAGGTCAAGGGAGCCACAGGTCGAAAAATTTTGAGAAACACTGACCTACACCATCGGTAATTCTAAAATAGGAGCAACCTTTTAAATAATTGCACTTGAAAAAAAAGTTTGGGTCAATCGCCGGAGAATTCTTCTGAAATAAACAGGCTTACAAAGTGGCTTTCATGATATGTAATTACATCAATATAAATTCCATTACCAAACATGAAGAAAATTATGAAAAGGATATTATCAATTTAACATCTAAATATTAAGACAAAGGAACCATTGCCAAAGCCTTTTTTTATCACTGGGAAAAACAATGTGTGTTTAGTAAGCCTGGGTGTAAAACTCTGCTCCGCTCTGGAGTTTGCAGAGTTTTGGCAACTCCGTGTTACGCGTAGAACGTCGAGTTGCTGAGGACTCAGCATTCCACAACGGCGCAGAATTTTTTTTGTGTTCATGTGCCCGAAATGCATTTTTGCGCACGAAGGAGCGACTTACTGGGTGCCTGTAATCACCGACAAGATTTACCTAAGCCGTTCGAGAGCGCACAAGATTTGCTAGGCGGACGCATGGTCCAGCGAGAATTTGCGATCGCAAACACGTCAATCGAACGCGCCAGCGGAGTTCCGGCGGGGATTTGGAGTAAAAAACTACTCAAACTGACATTTGGCTATACTTTTTGGTACAAGGAGTCCTTTTTTTACTTTTTTTCAAGAGGAAGAAAGTGCCCAGAGTCTCCAACTTCCTGTTCCTGTCCATCAGGCTCCTCCCAGTGCTTTGTCCATCTCCTGGTCACTTTTCATTTGGATTTGGAGCTGGAAGTATCACTCTTTGTGTCTGCTGCATACTATATCATTGGATTTGGAGACTCTGAATTTGAGATTTCACAAGTAAGTTGGAAAATTGGTGTTGTTTGTTTGATTGGGGCCATGCACCTAGATTTATTTGTACTTATCGTTGTTTTTTTTTTACATTTATTGTGGTGGGTGGCCTCTAGTTTCAGTAGAGGCCTAATTGTTTCTTTGTAAGTCATCTTTCTTCTTTTATAAAGGAAACACATTGCACAGTTCAATACATTTTTCTCCATGTTTTTAAATCAATTTGCAATATTTATTTAATTCACTATGTAGCCCAGTAGTCTGTCAAAAATAGGCCTTTCTCAGTCAGTAGGCCCAGAGCTACTCGCGGGTGCATGAAACAACTGTTTCTGTGGTGTCTGTTAAATTTAAAGTTTAAACATAATTTTGGCCATGGATGGCATTGGATTAAAAATACAAAATGTGTTTCTGTGGTATTTTACCTTTTTTATGTGTGTTAAATTAAATGCCTTTGTTGGATGTGTGTGGTTGTAACTTGCAAACCTTTTTAGCCCTGTGGATTTTCGTTTTTTGGCATTGTTGCATTAAAGATGTGTTGTTTAGCATGCCTCCTTTGTCTGGCCAGTGTGTGAGTGTGTTTGTAATAGTAGGCTGTCATTCTCCTTGGCTGAGCCTCCCCATGTGGCCAGGGGCCATTTTGTAAAGTCTGTGTCCATATAGGCCTGCTTGAGTTCATTGTTTTTCCAGGCCTCCTGCTTGTTGTTGTTGAGACCATGTGGCTGGCGGCCATTTGGTGAAGGAAGCCAATGTGCTTTTGCCATATCCCACGTGATGCACAATGCCAAACCGTTACATTTGTATTTTTCTTGTTGTACTTCTTCTTTCCTATCCTTCCTGAGTGTTCTGTATAGTACACCATGAAAGCCCTTATTGTTGTCTAAGAATCACAAATGATTACACTGTATTGTTAACTACATCTAACTGACATCTTCAAGATGGCCCCAAAGAAAGGCATCAGCTCAGGTACCAAGAAAGTCAAAGTTGCCAGTGAGAAGAAGAAGGCACTGCTACTTACCAGCACCAGTATGTCACCTAAGACCTTTTTTGGGACAAGGCTAGGGAAAAGGAAAGTTCCAGAAAGCCTTAGAGTTATGGAGGTAGATGTAGAAGAGGAGGATGATGTCGAGCCAGTCATCATGGACATTAGCCCCACCCCAGTGGAGACTGACATTACCCCATCCTAAATTGCTGTAAGGGATGTGGCACAGATGCCACCAGCACAGATACCACGAACACCACCTCCAGCTGCAATATTTAAAAAGTTCCGACAGCGACCTATATCTACCACAACCACCTAAGTAGAAGTAGGTACCTCAGAGAGTCAAATGTCACGCCCACCTACCAGTTCATCCGACATTGCAAGTGACACCAGCAGCGTCAGAAAGTTGATCTCCCTCCCTCCCAGTTTGGGACTTCTTTTTGGTTAACAGGAAGGAGGTGAACATTGCTATACACTCCATATGTGGAGTAGGTGTTAGTCAGGGTAAGCTTGGTACAAACTATGGTACCGGAGGCCAAACAACCCATCTGAGAAAACAACACTTGATCCAGTGGGAGGCACACCTTAGCGGCCAAAAACCTGCAAGTATTGTTGATTGAGGGGATGAAGATCCGATCACGGTGGAAGACACTTTCTCTGGTACACAAAGCAGCCCTGTCCCCAGCAGTGCAGTAGTACCGCCTGATTCATCATCAGCAACATCACATGGCATAAGAGTCAGGCCGAGACACCAAGGGGTCCAAGGCAAAAGAGTACTACAACGAATAAAAACGCCTATTGAGCCTAACAGTATCTGGTCTTTAGAAATTACCTGCATCCATGGCACCAGAAAAAACATCCTGGCTACCATTCTCAGTATGTTTAGGCCAGAGGGGCAGTACGGATGCAACCACCCAATGGAACGTTTGTACAACCCGAAGCTGGCTAAAATGTTAGTGCTGGACCTCCTCCCTTTTTCTTTTGTGGAAGGAGTGGGCTTTCTAGAATTTGTGGCAGCGATCTGTTCAAAATGGAAGGTTCCTAGTCGGTCCTATTTCACCAGAGTTGCTGTTCCAGCACTACATCACGACGTGCTGGAATTGCATTGACAAGCTTTGCAGCAGAGTGCTGTTCACACTATCCACCTGATGACAGACATGTGGACCAGTTGCCTAGCCACTTACATGTGCATCACTGCACACTGGATCTCTTTTGTGGGGGTTAGAGAAAAGATATCTGCAGGTGTTGTCACTGCTGACATTTTTAATGGCGCTCAGAAGCATGCTACAGTAGCCATGTTTGCCATGGAGAAGTCCCATACTGCTGCAAACATTTTGGAAGACCTTAATACTAAGGTCTTTGAGTGGCTGCGACCAAGAGGGCTTAACATTGGTTTTGTTGCCATGGAAAATGGCAGTAATATAGTTAAGGCTATGGCCAATGGTGGCTATATCAGGTTCCTGTGTTTGTTGCACTTCATTAACATCATTGTTCAAGACTTTCTGAAAAAAGAAGACTAAGTCAGCAACTTACTGACCACCTGCAGAAGAAACTGCACACATTTCAGCCATTCTTTTAAAGCCCATAAGCAGCTGATGATCATTCTTCATGATGATTGAGTGCCAGTTAAAGCACTCATCTAGGAGGTGCTAACACGTTGGAACTCAACTTATTACATGCTTGAACGTCTGTTTGAGCAGTACAGGCCAATCAATGAATACGTCATGCAAAGAGGGGATGCAACTGTGGAAGGCATGATCATTGAGCTGGACCAAAGGGGCCTAGTTAAATGTCTGACTGAGATGCTGCTTCCTTTCGAGGTGTTCACATGTGAAGTCAGCAAGGAGGACTGTATCATGGGCCAAGCTATCACATTGTTGCACATGCCTCACGAACAGCTAAAGGAGGTGCCTGCAATGTACGCAGGTGTGGAGGGAAAAAAAGAATCATATGAGTTGGTGGAGAGCTTAATCCTTCGCTTATCTGAAAATACAAGGGTGCAAAGAGACAATGTGTCATCCAACCATTACATTTGTGCCACAATTCATGATCCACGGTACAAACCGTTACTGGACACTTTCATTCCTTTTTCAGATGAGATGTTGCCAACTGCAAAACTTAGATAGCTGTGCAAGGCAATAAGCTAGAAAAAGAGTAGTCGGGAATTAGAGACCCGCTCCTCCAGGGCACAACAAGTACTGCATGGCAGCCTTCAAGTTCAGCTTCAGAGCCTGAGGGCAGTGCTGTTGGCTCACAGTAGCCAAAAACAACAACAAATCCAGGAACAACATCAACCACAAGAACAGGAGTATCACCCCCAAAAATCGGCACAGGAATGGTTTCTACAGGCAGGGATGAAGTCCAGTGCTTAGGCAAAGGCGAATGAGGCCGAGCAAAGACGAGTACCCATGACCATTGAGCAGATGGTCCAGTTCTATCTGGATGACCCAACAGAGGTCTACTTTGATCAAAACTCATTGCTGTATGGGTATGGGAAAAGGCGCCAATGGCTAGTGCTCAACAGGCTGGCGATACACTATCTGGCTTGCCCTGTAGCAGGTGTCTCTGCTGAGCATGTTTTTAGCGCTACAGGACCCGTTCTGACAGTGAGAAGGACCAGTCTCTTGCCCCAAAACGTGGAGAAGTTAACCATGATCAAAATGAATCAGCACTTTATACCACCGGATTACACTATACCTGAAGTAGCACAGCAGGAAGATGATGACAGCAACTCAGGTCATGGAAGTGGTGTGTTAGGTGACTTACTTCTGGGCGAACTACCATAGTTTGAGGGCGAGCTCTACTTCCCTGACAACTAGGCTGTTTCATTTTTGAATAACTTTCTTTCTTTCACACCCAAAAAAAGAAAAGCAAATAAAAAGATATTGCTAAGGAACATTATTTACTTTATTATTTGTGCGTGTCACTGTCTTTCTGTTTCACAAATTCATCCCTCCCATCTTAGTCTTTTATTGCTGGATCAGAGTTGCTACTGTGACTAGTCAGTGAAGAAGTAAGTCCACTCCTGACTTGCATAAAAGCCATTTCCCTCAAGCCAGACATTGGATGGAGAATACAAACAAATGTGTGCCTGCCTCCAACCGGGCCCGACTATCTATCTATCCTTTACTAACCTAGAGGGACTTCCCCGGGAGAACAGGTAAATGATGGCATACATTGTACGCTGAGTGATTGTTATATGTTGTGAATGGTGTCTACTATTCACCATACAATAAAGTAACTTAAGTCAATCTTTCCCTTCTTGTTGTTCAATAACAAAATTGTACTACTACAGGCCGATCCATTGCATTTTGAGTCGGGACGAGTCTGGACTCACTTGGGAGTCGAACACTGTTGGCACAGAATTGGACACCATATTCGCAGTCAGAGTCAGGAGGATCAGAGATGACTAATGGAATAACTCAGGGCGTGAGCATAACTACTTCGAGAAATGCCACCAGAAGAAGATGGAAGGTTTCAAATTCACTGAAACCACCCGATTTGGATGATGATGACTTTGAAGTGGCCTAAAGGTAAACAACAACACAGACCACACCTACATGTCTGTGTAGTGGTGGTAGGCGGCAAGTGTGGTGTGACTGACAGTGGTCCATTGATTTTTTTACTTCATTTGGAAAATGCTATGTTGCTGTGTGTATGAGTGCTCAGTGCTGTTTGGCTCAAATTCAAAGCTAAGTGGAGGTTGGGCGGGGGTGGCCTGTTTATGGAGGTAACTGCCAGAAACAGACATGATTTAGCCATGCTGCCTCTGAAATTAGTCTTGTTGCACTCCTTATGCAGTTTAACTTTTGTTTTCTCTCCTTGGTTTTTCAATATCCTTTTTATTTTTCCATCTACAGGCCCTTTACCCTGTGCCATACTGGAAAAATAACTCTCACTTAACTTACCAAACCGCATCCGCCAGGCACCCAAGATTGACGGGCAGACAGTCCAAGAGGAATGCGGAAATGCAACTCCCAATTTATACAGTATCATTGTTTTTTCTCCTCAATCATTACGACTGTGTGTGTTGTTTATGTTTGCTTATTTGACTCCTACAGATATTTTATTTGTATTTGCTACCTTTCAAAGCACGGTACAACAGAACATAATGTATGTAACTTGGGTCTCTCTGGGGGCAGACAGACAATTGCATAATTAATATACTGCCCTGTACTAGTCTAGAACCACTCATCATCATGCATGCATTTCCTTTTCGTCCCATAACAGATTTATAATGGTCGGGTGCCAAGATGAGTGCTGTCCATGTGTAGTGTTTGTCTTTGTCTAACCTTTCCCTTGAATCCCCCTTCCCAACCATTCATCAAACCCCTAACCCTCTTCCCCCAGGCTGTGTGATTTATTGAGGGGTGACTTAACAATTTACACGATTAATTGATCACACATTTGGTGTGGCAGATGTGGTGAAAGCAACACCAACTTAGTGCAGGGTGAGGAGGATCTTATTCTTAAGCTCATATAGCCCACACTGGAAGTATATATTATATTATCCACTCCGCACAGTGTATGATATTTTTTTCAGAGGAACATCTAATTGCCAGCATCATCATTAAGGCACTGTGTTAATTTGCGTCTAAGGTTAAGCTTGTCCACTTCGTACAGTTCGTGGTAGCTCTACATTGTTCTGATTAATTCAATTTTTCATTGCCTATCATACTCTCTTCTTGTGTCTGAGTCTGTTCTAGTAGTCTAGTCTCTGGGGACTGTCAAAAAGCTTGCATATAATAACGTCATTAACATAGTTTTTTTATTTCAATTTGTTAACTTCCCTTTTGATGAATAGTACCCACTCTTTGAGTCCTTATCCTATAGTTCTTGTTTGCCCAGGAGGGAGTGGGACCTCGCTTCAGTTCTGATGAGTTTGCCTTCAATATCAAAAGAAATGCTAGCACTGCATGCTGCTACTACTACCATCACCATGATGGCACCTTGGGAAACCATGTAGTCCTCGCTTCATCTAATCAGGTAAGAGACGTGAACTGTGGTTGATTCATTGTTGAACCGCCGTCATTCTATAAAATGGTAATTCACCCCCCACCCCCTCCGAGCCCTTAGGGGTTAGTAATAATATATAGTAGCAGAATAGACTGCAGAGACTAGGCGGATAGAGTAGTAGGACAAGGAGGCTATCACATTACTATTTTGTTTACAGTATCAACAATAGCCCCACATTTGTTTTTAAAATCATTTATAACCATAACATTTAAAAGTATGAAAAGGTTATTCCCTGAACAAATCTAAACCAAACCCACAACTGGCCCACCCCTCTCCCTAACCCTGACCAATGTCCAAGTAGTGTACAAGAGTAAAATGTTAATAAATAAAGAAAAACCCAACAATCCCCCAACTCCCACCCACCCACCCAAAAACAGATTAAAAAAGGGGCTGAAGAGGGCACTAACAGCGGGTTAGGAGCTTCTTCAGGTGCCTGTCTATCTGTTCCAGCCTGGCTTCAATATTCGCCAGCCGTAGCATGATGTAGCGCTCAAATCGGCGGAAATAAGGGGGCCGGCAGTGATGGTAAATGGTGGCAGGGGCCCATTGGACCGCGGCGACGGTGTGGTGGGGTGGTTGTTGTGACCGCTGGGGCCCGGGACATCAGCAGCAGCTTCTGCCTCCTCATCTTCCAAAGCCACCAGCCCCCAGTACTCTGCCCAGACGGCCTCCAGTTTCCGCTGCCGGGTCCAGGCTGCAATTTCCTGCCTGCTAGGTGTTTTTGGAGCAGCAGGAGTAGCTGCATATCAAGAAAGTAAAAAGACAAATCGTAAACAATGCTCTTAGTAAAACACAGAAAATTATGCCATGGGTATGGAAGGGAGGTGATTGATGATGGGTGCGTAGGAAGGATACATAATGTTGCACTTGAAAACAACTGTGAGTCCAGGGAGGAGTCTGAAATACCACCTCCTCAACCCTTTGACTCAAACAAACCTCATAAAAACCATTCCAGGCAAGTAAAGGTGAGAAGAACACCACTACAGTGGAGCACCCTAGTCCCTTATTCTCCTTCCCAAGGATTTTTCAATTTATCCTTGCATTGTTCTTCTAGTATTTTATTTATTATTCTTCACCCTTGGCTATGCTACTCACCACCATTTAAGTTTTACATTCTCTCAATTCACTCTTCACCACTGAAACTACCCATCCATCCATATAGCCATCCATCCAAACGTGGCACTCTGTCTCACTCTAGTCTCATCTCAAGTACAAACCTTTCAGCAACACACATTTGTCATTTACCCACCCTTGCGTCCTTAAGTTTATTTCAATCAAAAGAAATTACAACAGGATTCCAATCACCCACCCAGGCAGGCATCCTTTCACACATACTCTTTCACCCACTCAGGCAAGCTTTCTACCCATATACCTTTCATCCATCTTTCACCCACCCATGCATCCTAGCTATCAGCCACCTATAGTATTTATGCATCCGGTGCTTTTACCCATGCATCCTTCTCTTTCAGTCATATATATTAAATTTCAGCCATCATTTCTCCTTCCATTCTTCCTTTTTCCATCAAGCCATAGTTAAAGGTCTTGTTCATTAAACGTTCTCTGCTGGGTTGAAGATAGGAACGGCCATTAGTTACTCAGCTCAACTCCTGCTGTGTTCATCAGTAGTTGGTGGCCACAAGTGAACAACTCTACACCATTACAGTGAGTTTATTGTTAATAAGCAAGCAATATTACTTACCACCGCCTGCCACTGCCACTGGCTCACCCCCTTCCACTGCTGCATCTGCAGACTGGCTGGCGCCGTCACTGCTAGCCCCAGCTGAGGTGGTTGGTGCGGCTAGAAAGAAAAATTACACATTTCTTAGGTGCAAGATACACCTCCCCCCATTAATAGTTTTATAGCAAAATAAAAGAACACCACATACATCATTCACTACAATTTGGATACATTACAAGCCGTATCTTCTATAAAAAATATCAGGTTGGGAATTTTGTTGGTAGCAATTTTTTTAAAAAGCTTACAGTCATGAGAAAAGCTGTTAAGGAGTGGCTGGAGCTATTGATTGATGAATCTGATGTTTTGAGAAAAAATAGCATATGGCAAATGCAATGGGGCCATCCTCCTCGTACTTCCTCCCAAACATGGTGCACAGTCATCAGTTCACCAACTGCTGCTAATAATAATAGGCCTAGCTAATAAGAAGACACAACTTTGGGGTGTCCAACATGACCATAGCCACTCCCTTGTTTTAGAGATTGAGCCTTCTCATCTCAACATACATACGTAGAATACCTTACTTGGGCAATGGGCATGCAATCTGCACGGCAGAGGATTAGTAGTATTAGTAGTATGTGACTAATCGGTTCTCTGGGTCTTAGATTACCACCACTTAGCCGTCCACAAAAGGGGAGAGAGAAAGCTGACTGAAATAGCAGAAGCGCTAGAGACAGCACAAGAGACAGTTTGACGTAAAGAACATGAAATATAGAAAATAAGTAAATAGGAAAATGCAGGGATAACAAGAATTTAGAAATGGATAGATCGAAGAGGATTTGTAAAAACAAAATATAAAACGGGTAGAAGCCACATTATTAAAAAAGGAGCAGAAAAATTAGGGGAATACATATATTAATGTTAACACCAGGAGGACTTACTGGGGCCAGCAGAGCCATCTGCCGATGAGCTCTGGGAGGCACCTCCAGCTCTCAGACCCCTACCTGCCTCAGCCCTCTTCTTGCCCCTGGATGCTGATGTAAAACATGAAGACAAAAAACGATTAGTGGTAAATAAATATCTCCCCAAAATATTGTTGGACAGGCAAAGGCAATCGCAATAACATTGAACTTTTTGCAATCAGATTAACCAGTAGGAGTATATCGCGGACCGTCCTATCCAATTCCAAATTTCCAAAACCTACCTACCTAGCCCCATTCCAGATTTAGAAAGATACATTTTGGAATTACTAATAATAAACTGTAACAAATTATGTTTGCTTCTACTCAAATCTCATCTGCAAGTGCTCAGTCTCAACCCTCTTTGTCAGGCCAATTCACTAATCACTAAGGGCCTTATTAATAATTACAACGATGTTGGGTGGATGCCGTTGCTGTTGTGGAACTGCCCGTCCTTATGAATCGATGCGATCGCCCATAGGCCATAGGGCAGTCGTAAACCTCCATCTGTCAATGGAAGCTTGTTTGGCAGGCAAAAAAGGCCTGCAGCACAAGCTTCCATTGAAAAATGGATGTTATAGTTCACAAAAATCCCTGCACCGTTCATGTGGCATGCACCATGCCCTTATGCAATTACAAATAACTAATTACAGAATGACTTACATAATCATCACTAATCACATCAGCCCAAGCGAACGGCAACAAGTAAAATTTGATAACTAGGTTAGTTAGCGCCAAGTAACCTAAGCATCTGTCTAGAATAACAAACTATTACATTATATTTGAAAACTTAACTTACCTGCATGTGAGCAGCATGCTTGCTATTATTTGGAAAAATAATATTAGCTATAGCATAGAACACACAAGTAATAATAAAAATTACTAATTTTAATAATTACTTAGCTACTCACCTTGACGCGACCCCAACTCCTAGCAGGTCCAGTAGGTACTGCTCTCGGTCTAGTATGTCAGACCAGCGGTGCGCTGGACCCCAGAGCAGAAGTAAACAGCCCAGCGCACCCTCGCCCAGTGCTGCTGGCGCTCCCGTATCCTGTACCCAGACACAGGCCTGCCGCCTGCTGCCACAGTGGAGGGGAGGTGGTGCTGGATATAAAAAAACAGCGCTGCCGCCTCCACCTCCACCTCAGGAAACAGGGCTGCACCGCTGCCTGGCGCCGCCTTCCACTGCTACTTGCGCGCATTTGTGCGTCCTTATCTGCCATGGGCCTGCAGTGAAAGAGAGAAAGAAAAAGAAACGGGGAAAAAGAATATAGGAAGGTAATAAGGAAGTAGGCTAGCTAAAAAAATTTAAAATACAAAACTCACCAAAAACACACAGTAAAGTAGAAAAAGTACACAAATACACACTTAGAAAGACAAAGGGTAAGATTTAGAAAGCAAGGATTTCAAAGATTGAATACGGATGGAAAAGTAGGCCCCAGCACCATAAACAGAGTAAGAAAAAAGATGGCTGCGCCCAAGAGCAACCTTGTGGTACAGTTTGTGCGATATTCCCACCCGAACAAGCAATCCGCGTAGACGTACGGCAGAAATGTCATGCCACGGGCGAGACAAGCATCTCCGCCCGCTCATGGAACTCCGAATAGCAGCTAAGCGAACTCCGCCCAGACTTAGGGCCTTATGTAGGTGGGCTTGCATTTACCACTTCATAAATACCGAATCATACCGATTCGGTATTTATGAAGTGGTAAATGCTATGTAGGTAATGAGTCGGTAATTATTACCGATTCGGTAAAATTCGGTAATTACCGAATCGGTAATGAGGCATACCTTCCCATTGATGGGAAGGTATGCCTCATTACCGAATCGGTAAATACCGATTCGGTAATGGGGGGAACACATGCAAGGGTGGCAGGGTGTCACATTGACACCCTGTTGCACCCCTGATTCGGCCATGTGTGCACATGTGGCACACATACATGCCCTAAGGGCATGTATGTCTGCCACATTGCACACTTCTAAGCGCTATGTAATGCTTTTCCACATCCATTCTTTATTTACCACCAACTATTAATTGGTGGTAAATACCGACTCCAAACAACACCCACACACTCCCCCTACATCTCATTTCTGTATTCGGAATTTACCGAATCGGTAAAATTACCGATTCGGTAATTTTACCGATTCGGTAAATTACCGAATCCAGAAATGAGCCCCCTACATGTCACAAGCCTAAATACCGGTCGGTAACGGTATAATTACCGAAAATCGGCCGTTACCGACCGGTATTAGGCTACCTACATGGGGCCCTAAGTGTTTAGTTGGGATGTGGGGGTAGCGGACTGGCTGGGAATGAACCACAAAAACCAAGATACTCTTGCCAAACAACGGAAAAGCAATGCAGCTTCAGAGCCTTTTTCAATTAAGTGAACACTAATTGGCACCATATACAACATATAAATAAAACAAAAGAACAGCTGATCGCAGCCATTTGCTGACGCTCCTGCACATGTCTGTTACTTTGCTGAACGAAGTCCTGTTGAAATCTAAAACCACAAGTAAGCTGCCTTATTGTTTAGTTAAGCCTAAGGTAGGAGAATTAATTAATCTGTTCCCTCATTCCGCGAAGAGCAAAGCCCATAAAAACTCAAATGTAGACTTCTAAAAAACAAATCCTGAAATAATGCATCATGCACAAGAACAAAGTCAGAAATTGGACACAGCGCAGCCATGCAGTCGCTGTACTAAAAGATGAAAGCTATCGGCTTAGCTGATCAAGTTAAATCTTTCCTGTTCACTATCTAACTTCTCTTTTGATTTAGAATACAAAGCAAGGGGATACATTGTAGACCGGAGAAAAGCACTACGGCAAAAGCATTCAACCCCTGCCCTGCTCGGAAGGGCCACCAGCGATTGAGTAAGTGTTGCTTTTGACGCTTTTAAAAATTAAACAAATGAAAACAGGCACTGAAGTCTTTTTACAAATGACGGTTTTCTTTTCCTGGGCAATATAGAGTTTTGAAAAGTTGTCTGACCATGAAAAACAGCTCAATAATGGACTTCTGAAATAGAGAAAGCTCAATCAACCAAGCAACAGATGGATACTAACTATGTAAGTTAGCATCCAACAACAAACAATTCTAAAGAAACAAAAATCTGATAAATTGTCAACTTCTGTGTAATGCGATTTCACAGCTTCCCTGTGCCCAACAGCCCAGTTAACAAAGAACCAAGAGGCGGTAAGGAGAGACACTCTGTGCTGTCATTTCCTTGACACTTTAAAGAAGTGATTTTCCTCTACCTGTGATTGCCTCAATTTTACCTGTTGCATTTTGGCCCTTGAAGTTTATAATCTGTTGTTTTTCCTGCCCATGAAAGCCTCAATTTCACCTGTTTTCTTGGTGGGTTTGGCTGTTTATAATCTGCTGTATTACCTGCCCGTGAAGGCCTCAATTTACCCAGTTTGTTGTTGCTTTTTTGCTATTGATGATCTGTGTTTTCACCTGCCTGTGACTGCTTTACTTTTCTCTCCTGGTTTTTCTCCCCTAATATGTGCTGAGACCTGTGTGTAAGCAATCCACCTACAGCTGCCTTTTGCCTTAGCAAGTGAGTACGCCAAGATAAAACAACCTCCTCAGAACAGAGAGACATATTATACTTCAGAGATTTAGAAGCGTGTGCTCTGAGACTGCAGTAATCTGCTCTCTGAGTTTAAACTGTATTTAGAAAGTGCATGAAGCACTCGTTTTTGGCTAGGAGAGTGAGTAGTTTAAGTGTGAGCAAAGCAGTATTTTTAGAGTCCTGGTTTAGGCCCTTGTCTGCAGCACTCTAAAGCGTGGATTGAGCCTGTCTGTCTCCATTCCGAATAGAGGAGTAGCTCCCAGCCCCCTGCCAATCAGCATGAGCTTGCTGATTGGCTCCCAAGCAACCCTGAGCCCTCCTCTCATACCTGCCCAGGTCCCTTAAGGTTTGAGGAGTGAAATCCAAGACAGCTACCTCCATCTTGTGAGAAACACCTTCGGTGTGCCCAACTACCTAGTGAACAAAGGACCAGGAAGTGATAAGGAGACAGATTCTGTGCTGTCTTTTCCTTGAATCTTTAAAAAAAGGGATTTTCCTCTACCCTTGACTGCCTCAATTTTACCTGTTGCATTGTGGTCCTTGTAACTTGTAATCTGCTGTGTTTTTCCTGCTTGTGAAGGCCTCAATTTCTCTTCTTTGTTAGTGGGCTTGGCTGTTTATAATCTGCTGTTTTACCTGCCCATGAAGGCCTCAATTTATCGTTTGTTGTTGGTTTTATGCTGTTGATGACCTTTGTTTTTACCTGCCAATGACAGCTTTAGTGTTCTGATTGGGTAGGGTTAGGGCTAGGATTCCCATTGGCCGAATGGGGTCACCTGATCACTAGGGTATTTAAGGTCAGGGTTCAGGGTTCAGGGTGTCTCAGCCTGGGATTTCGAGGTTAAAGGTGGAGAGTATAAGGGCAGCTGCCTGTTTAGGTGTGTTTGAGACTGGTCAGGCCTAGGGACAGACATGCTGCCCAAATGTACATTCACAAGCAACCACCCTACCCTATCCACAATCAGATTACCACACTCACTGCAAATGTACTCCACCCATTTGCTACAAACTTAACCTACACAAAGTTCTATGTCTCAGCACCCACTACAAAACCCCAGAAACTACACCTATATACCCTTCTATCCTAGCTACCACCCATTTGCACCACCACTTACAAACAATACACCACTCTATCCTGTACCGCTAACCAATCCACTCATCACAAACATATCCCAAACCCACACCATATTTAACTATATCCCACCCAGACACACACTCCATGCTCTAATTACTCCAAGCAGACCCCTTTTGTCACTAACAAACTTAATTCAGCCTGTCATCTTTTCACCCACAAAGACCCTCCTCTTCTTTCCACCACAATAAAACAACCACACACCTCGTACACTGCACGACACAATACTTCTTTCAGCAATCACATTGTTGTAACCTTCTTGTATTAATTGCTGTACCCTCCTCCATTTTCCTTGGTTTCCTCCTTCCCCTCACTCTCCTTCCTTCCATCTCACATTGGAACGTTCCACATGAGCTTACAGTAGAATGTTCATAATCTATGTCACTGAGGAGCGTGGATGATCAGAATAAAGAAGCTTTCAATTTACCTGTGGTGGACCTTCTTTATATTTCTACTTTTAACACACGTCTAACACAAACACTCTTAACTCTTGATCATCCCCTCCTACACTCCACATACACTCTATTTAAAACACACATTACCACTCCCTTTACCTTACAAATTCCACTCACCAACAATACTTTACATACAAATCCTTCTCAGAAAACAAATACATCAGCACCTCATTTCACTACTCCTCAAAAACAAAACACAACACACACACCAGCACAACAAAATCTCTCACGCACTATACCTCATAATACTTTTTATCACAAAAAACAAAACTACTCCCACCTTACTGACTACACAAATGATGCACACCATGAGCAAACTCCAATGCAAAGCTTTCTCTCTTCTCCCACATATACAACAACTCTATTTTATGCGTTTCTTATCTATTGGACAATTTAGAACCTTACCACATAACCCACATGCTGCACAATCACTCCTAACTCATACACCTTCCACCCTAAACAGACGCAAACACAATAAGCAACATGCCACTCCTCACAACTTTGCTTTTCTATGTCTACTGGACAACAAGGCTACACTTCAAAAACAACACAGCTCACCAACTCACTCCTAACAACCATCTACACCACCAATACACGCAAGCCCATCAAAATGTCTTCTTAGCCTGATGGTCGAGGAACACGATACAGACCAACTACACTATTGCTATCCTCGTACAATTAATGCCAGCACTAAGGGCACACCTGCTACAAGCCCACAAAATACTGGTCACTCTTCTACAAAACAAAGTCACACTATCGCCAAAGCACATTCTCTAAACTGCCTACTAATAAATGCTCAATTGCTCTCTAAAAAGAAGCATCACGGGGGCGTGGCCTGAGGCGTCAAGATGACAGTCGCACTCTAAGAGTGCTCCGGACCCCCTCCGTCATCTGCCTTACATCCGCTGCTGACAGCTGTCATCCAACCTGCAATTTCGCTATCAGAGACCCTCTGCCCCCTTCGCTGTGTATTGGGCCGGTTTTTGGGCGCATCGGTGCTTCTCTCAAACTGTTTCAGTTCCCTGCCTGCGGCTGTACTTAAAAAATGGCGGCCCGCTCTGGAGATGCGGGACCTGGGCGCCACTGATCTCCCCCTTGGGACCCCTCCTGGGGCGCGGGGGGTGGCTGTGCTCACCTGTAGGCCGTTGCTGCTGGAGGCCGGTGAAGAGTGAAGGAGCGCTGCGGATCGTGACTGCGGGGCGGAACCTGCCGCCTGCGCTGGACATCGGGGGGCGGTGATCCCGACTGACGGCTGGCTCCGGACGCTTCTCCCCAGTGGGGGACCGACTCACGCGGAGCAACTGGTGGTGAGTCGCGGCAACCGGGGGCACGACTGGGATCGGCTGCCGCTGCCGGGCAGCGGCGAGGAACAGAGGCTCAGGACCATGCTCACCCCTGCACCTGCGGCCTGCTCTGCCCTGTAGGCCCTGTGGATGCTGCTGCTGGGATCTCACAGGACTGGCCGATGATCGGGAACCAGCGGATTTAGTCTGGGCCTGTCACGACCCTGCTCGGCCAGGTCGGCTGCCGCGCTCGAGCAGCGGCGGTTGGGGCGAGGCAGGCCCGGAGGTTCTGGGGCTCCCCACTGAGCGTTTGGACCGCCCGCGGCCTGAACTCCTCCCGCCCACCCCCCTGAGAGTGACTGGGCCTGTCAGGAGTGTGGTCTCCCGTCTCCTGGTTAGGCCTACGCCAGTCCGCGGATACCGCCCTGAGGAGCCTGGCCCCCTGATCGCTGATGCACGAGCAGGGACGACCTCTGGACCGGCGGGGGCTGGTGTGCGTGGGGTCCTTCTTTGGCCCGGCTTCTCTTCGCTCAGCACCCTGTGCCTGGAGGCACCTGGTGGGACCCGAAGACCCGGTGGCGTGCTGGTCTCGGCTACTGCATCGGGTGGTGGTGAGTGGGTCCGGGGCTCATTTGGGGGCCCCGGTCATGCTCCTGGGGCATTGGCTGGTGTGGAGGGGGGACTGGACTCCTGCTGGTGGTGTGCTCGTGGGGTGACCCCCCTAACCTCCCCGGTACTGGTGAGTGGGGCTTGGGGGTGGAGACCGGCCACCATGTCGGGTGGCGGAGTGGTGGGATGACCTGGTGCCCCCGTCCCCCCTTTCTCCACCGTCCCCGTGAGCTCTCTCCCCCCTACTAATTCTGGGCCTGCTGCTCCACATCTCTGCCAGCCATGGACCAATCTCCTGAGTTGCCTGGTGTCCTGGGTGGAGCCTCCCCTGGCTCGATTGACTGGTATGCCCTGGGCCTGATCCCACACACTGCTACAATCCACGTGGGAGTAGCAGCCCACCTATCATTGTCAGGTCATTTGGGTCCGAAGACGTGTATGACTCCCTTGGTGCACCCTCAGTGACGACCCCGGTGAGAGGGGCCCGGGGGTGGGGATCGGCCATCACGTCGGGTGGCAGCGCGGAGGTTTAATTTCAGCGCCTTCCGCCCCCCCTTCCTTCCTTCTTGGTGGCCTCGGGTCCGCTCCCTTCCGCTCCCCACTCCCTTTCAGGGGTTGCTTTCCTAGGTTCGGCGGGAGGATCAGCGGGGGCCCCATCCACTCCAGCCGGCCCGTGTTGGAGGCAGAGCCCATCACGAACCTTGACTCCTCCTTGGCCCCCCCACTTGCTTCAAACTACTCTCTCGGGAGTGAGGCCATCTCAGTCGGACGTGGGGTGCAGGCTGGGGGACTGTCGCGGTGGCTGGCACTTGGCATGGCCACCCTCCGTCGGAGCGCTCCACCCGGCCCTGGGGGTAGACCAGGGGCACTGACTGAGTCTTGATTCTCCTGGGGGCCTGTGGGGTGGTCTTGGGCACCGGGACCTGAGCATTGTCGGCCTGTGTGTCAGGGGACCCCACTCCCTCCTTCCTCTGCAAGAATGCTGCTCACCCCCTGCTTGTGCTGGACAGGACTATACCCCTGGCGGCGATGGGCAGAAATCGGACCCTGCAGAACCCTGCCTCCCCAACCCAAACCAAAATGGACCAATTTGCCACATCGGACCAGGACCCTGGAAATGAGACACCTAGCGCACCTGGCGCCACCGGGGGTGATCTCTCCACCATCCTTCAGAAGATAAGCACATCACAGGCCTCTGTAGAAAACAAAATTGGCGAGGTGAGGGTGGATGTGGCTCTCATTCACCAAGACCTGCGCAACGCCACGGCGCGCATCACAGAGGCGGAATCCCGTTTCTCCACGACAGAAGATGACATCGGCCAAATAAAGACCCAAGTGGCCCACCTCCAGACCCAGACCTCGGAGCTCCACCGAAGGGCTGAAGACGCAGAAAATAGGTCGAGGAGAAACAACTTACGTCTTCTAGGATTTCCCGAGGGAGTGGAGCAGGGTCACGCCGACACGTTTGTGGAAACTTGGGTGCGTTCCTGGATGCCCAAGGAAGCCCTATCGCCCTGGTTTGCTGTTGAGTGGGCTCACCGTTCCTTGGCTCCCAAACCTCCGCCAGGGGCCCCTGCCCGACCCATCATCATGAGGGTCCTTAACTTCCGGGACAGAGATGCCATCCTCGGGGCGGCTAGGGCACAGGGTCCACTGCAGTTTCAGAACAACTGGATCATGGTCTCCCCAGATTACACCAGGGAGGTGCAGGCCCAGCACCAAACCTACGATGAGGTCAAACAGAAGCTTTGCAACATGGGTCTCCACTACGGTCTTTTCTGCCCGGCCCGGCTCGGCTCAAAGTTCTCTTTCAAGACAAAACATTCTTCTTTGACAGCCCCCAGGTGGCATGGAACTGGTACACAGAGGAACAGCCCCTCTTGAATCGGCCGGCTCCTTCCCCCACCCGGCGGGTGCCCCTGCAGCCGCACCCAGCCTTCCCCAAACCCCAGAGACACCGGACTAGGTCCCGCAAGAAGAATGACCGTCGGGGGGAGGCGTCCCGATCACCGGGCGCAGCATCCCAGCGCCCTCTCCCCCAAGCTTCAACTCAGAGGTCCGCCTCTCCAAGCCCGACTACCTCCTTGAGCGGTATCCCAGGGCCCTCTGCTGCCTTGCGTCATGCCAAATCCGACTCAGACCTGTCTCAGAACCCTGTGATTCGTGGATCTGGAGAAGCCGATGGTACCTGAACTGTGACACACAGCGGGAACTCTTTGTCACTTTCCCCAGAAGGCCCTACAATACGACTGTTCTCGAATTTCCCACAATGGGGGCGATCCAACTCCATTGCAACCACTGGTTATGTGAACTACTTCCTACTTCACTCCCTGGACTTACCTGCAGCCCTTGTTGCATAATTGTTCTAATTGTAATTGCAGCTGTTGACGTATCTTTTATCCGACTACATGGAGGGGGGGTCCATCTCTGCCATATCCATGTCCCGCTAACCGTTTTAGCTTAGCGTTTAGCCTCATCGTGAGGTGGTTGTTTTGAACTGTTTTTCTCTTTCAGGGCGACAGATGTTTCATCTTCAGAAGTGTAGGGTGGGGGAGTTGCGGGGCAAGGGAGGGGGGAAGACCGTTGTCTCCCGACAGTTTGTTGTTTTTGGCCGCCTACGGGCCGCTGTTCTTTGTTTTTATTGGTAGCTACACAGGCATGTATGCCTTGGACGATGACACGAGACTCACCAGAGCGCACTCTTTCTACCCAGTGGCCCCGGCCACGGTACGGTGTTTCCTCTGGGACCCGAGTCCACTTGCGCCTGCGTCCCTTCTTCCACATACTCCCCACCTCGATGACGTCCACCTTACATAGGGCCCTCCACATCCTCTCCTGGAATGTCAACGGCCTACTGGACCGTTTAAAACGCACTGCTGTCCTTCGTAGCGCCCAACGACACACGCCAGATATCCTGTTCCTGCAGGAAACACACCTTCTTGGCTCACAATGTAACTTCCTCGCCCGGTATGGGTTTGACAGGGTCTGGCACTCTGGTTTTACACGGGGTCCCGGGGGGTGTCCATACTACTTCAGAGAGGACTTCCCTTCACCCTGGCATGGGCTGAAACGGACACACAAGGCCAATAGATGGCTCTGACGGGTACGATCGAAGGACACCCCCTTAATCTCCTTTGTACATACATTCCCCCCACCACCATGGCCTCTGCCGCCTCACGCTTGTACTCTCCTCCTTTCCACAGGTCCTGACGGTTGTTGGGGGCGATTTCAATGATGTCCTGCAACCCTCACGCAACACGACAGGGGTTCCATCAGCTTCCCGCCTTGCCTCTGCAAAACGCCTATCTGACTGGTCCTCCGCCTTGGGTCTCTGCGATGCCTGGAGGGTGTGGAACCCCCGCAAGGAACAGTACACCCACACTTCGGCGGCCCACCACACCCACTCTTGTATCGACCTGTTCCTGCTACCTGCCATAGACTGCCAATTGATGTCCGGGGCCACTGTCTTACCCAGGGGCATCTCAGATCATTCCCCCGTCTCCCTCCATCTCGGGAACTCCCCTAACGGCGCTCGTATGGCGTGGCAGATGAATGCCTGGTTCCTGCAAGATGCAGACTTTGTTGAATCCCTCGGGCAGGAATTAAGGCTTTACTTCTCAACTAATACGGGTTCGGTCTCCTCGCCAGGAACTCTGTGGAAGGCCGGCAAGGCCGTGGTACGAGGGGTGGCTAGAGGTTTGGTCCACACAAAACGCATGGAACTATCCACCCGACTCGTGCAGCTGGAGGCCCAGGCGGTGCAGCTGGAAGGTGCCCAGGCTACCAATGACAGTGACGACTCCATTCGACAGCTCACGCTGATTCGAGAAGAGATCTGCCAGATCTTGTTGGAGTCCGCTAAAATGCTTTTGCGCTCCTCTGTGGCACGCGTGTATGGTTGGGGCGATAAAAATGGCAAACTGCTCCATAACTTAGTGTCCTGTCCCAAAGCCAATCGCATAATTTCCCGAGATTTGGGACGAGAACGGGGCTCACCACTCCACTTCCCAAGCCATCGCCCAAACGGTTGCGGGCTATTATGCGGCCCTCAATACGGCCTGGCCCCCTCAGACCCCGCTGGCGGCTTTATTGGCCGAGACCGGGACTCAGCTGCCCTGCCTTTCCCAGACAGACTCGGGAACCCTGGATCTTCCTTTTACCCCGGAAGAGATACATGGGGCTATTTGACTGTTGCACTCCGGCAAAACGCCCGGGCCCGACGGTTATCCCCAAGAGTATTAGGCGACCTACCGGGACACATTGGTCCCACACTTAATGGATTTGTTCAAACATGTAGTGGACAAAGGGTCATTCCAGCCAGAGACTGATGTGGCCACTATTGTAGTCATCCCGAAGACACAGCCGCCCTCCCTTGTTTGCACGGACTACTGCCCCATCTCCCTTATCAATACAGAGATCAAGATCTTTGCCACTGTGGTGGCCCAACGACTCCGCCCCTATTTGCAAGAGCTGGTTCACCCAGATCAATGCGGCTTCATGCCTGTCCGGGGCACCCGGCACTGCATACGTCGCCTCCATCTCGCCCTTGCACATCGCCATCATCTCACTCCGCATCTGGCCTTGTTTTTCATAGATTTTGAAAAGGCATTTGACACGGTAGACTGGGGCTACCTCGAGGATGTGTTGGAGAGGATGGGTTTCGGCCCCCGTTCCGATGCCTCATCCGGGTCCTCTACTCTACTCCCAAGGCAAGGGTCCTCATTAACGACGTGTTGTCGGAGACATTCCCTATTCAGAGGGGCACTCGCCAGGGCTGCCCGCTCTCGCCACTTCTATTTGCATTAGCAATGGAACCCCTGGCCTCCCTCATCCGCCAAGACCCCCTCATCCGCGGTTGGGCCTGGGATTCGAACCAGATTGACAAGATTGTCCTATACGCTGACGACACCCTCCTTTTCCTGGCAGATCCAGAGAGCTCCGGCCCACGATGTTTGAACGCCCTCTCTGCCTTTGAATGGATCTATGGCCTCAGACTCAACCCGGTGAAATCCACACTGGTTCCCCTACAGCCATGCCGGGCATGCTTCGACTGGCAAACGACTATTCCCCTGCATAGGCAGTCATTCAAGTACTTGGGGGTGTGGGTTGCCCTCCTCCCGGAACTCGAGTGGGCCCTGAACATCACGCCCCTGGTCACCAGGGCCAAGGCGGACCTCAGGAAATGGCAATCTCTCCCTCTCAACCCCCTTGGCAGAAGTGCCCTTTTTAAAATGATGGTCCTCCCCCGCTTCCTCTACATCTTACAAAATATTACCACTCATCTCCCAGGCAGTTGGTTTCGGGAACTGGATGGTGTCCTCACTCATTTTTTGTGGGGAGGAGGGAGGCCGCGAATGTCCCTAGCTCATTGCCGCATACCTCCTTATGAATGGGGCATGGGGGTGACCAATCTTCACCTCTACTACCTGGCCACGAGGCTCATCATGAACCACGACTGGTTCTCGGGCGGTTGGTCCGACCCGGCGTACCGGGTGGAAATCAGGTCAATGGACTTTGCACAGATCCAAGCCTACCTGTATGGGAGCCCCGTGCCACAGGCTCTTCCCCCGTCACCAGAGCCGTGCTTATGGTATGGCGAGCTGCCTTGTGCCACGTAAAGTGGGACCGGAAACTCACCAGACAGACGCCTCTGTGGGGCTTGGTTGGAGGAGGTCTTAGTTCTCCAAGGCTTCCGTCGATGAGACCACATCGGGATCTCGCTATTAGGAGACGTCTGCTTGGGGGACCTTGTCAGATCGTTTGCAGACTTACAGCACCGTCACTCCCTCCACTCATCCCAATTTTACAAATACTAACAGCTAAGGAATGACCGCCAAGCCCACATTCCGTCCCCCACCTCCTTCCCGGAATTTAGCCCCCTGGAGGCCCAAGTGATGATGGGGAACCTGGGCAGAGGGGGGGGTGTCACGATTTATCGCTCCTTGGTGAACAATGGCC
Source organism: Triturus cristatus (assembly GCF_964204655.1). NCBI lineage: Eukaryota > Metazoa > Chordata > Amphibia > Caudata > Salamandridae > Triturus > Triturus cristatus. The sequence goes on from NC_140592.1 coordinate 527,508,695, forward strand.
CCGCATCCCTAGACCTGCTTCGTGCCCGCTGGGAGGGGTGGCTGGGTCCCCTGGAGGACGCGGATTGGAGGGACGCTCTTATGGCCCCCATGACCTTGACAACCTCCTCCTAGTTGCATCTAGTCCAACTCTATTATCTCCGCACAGCATACCTCACCCCAGCATGCTTGTACAGCCCCCGCATGCGGCCCTCCCCATCCTGCACGCGCTGCAGCCACGCTCCGGTGGACTTTTACCACATGGTGTGGCAGTGTCCCATCCTTGCACCGTTCTGGGCGGGGGTGGAACTTGAGCTTTCACAAACCCTAGGGTGGGAGGTCCCCCACGACCCGCTGCGCCTGATCCTGGGGGTGTTTGACAGCCTTGATGGATCCCGGGCCGATGGGCACTTCCTGGGAACAGCAGTAGCGGTGGCGAAGCGCGATATTGCGGCGCTCTGGTCCCAAGCCAAGCCACCTACTATGCGAAAATGGAGAAGGAGAGTGGATTGGTGTGGAGCTCAGGAGGAGCCCCTTTTCGAGGCCCGGGGGATGCCCCGAACATTTTGGCAAAATCTGGGGCAAATGGTTCAACTTACTGCCCGTCTGAGGGGCTCGAGTGTATCGGGTACATTAATATTTACAAGCAAGTGTTGTACTCATTTCACAAGTGCCTTATGAGTCTCTGTCGCCTTCTTTTGATTGTACTGTATCTGAATAATGTGTCTACTTTGCTACCAATGTATTTTTGTTCCCTACAAAAATCCAATAAACTTGATTATCAGACAAAACAAGCATCACATCTACGACCTTCTCACTGACACAAAACCTGACATAGTCTTCATAACTGAATCATTAAGGAGATGATATGGCTTCAGTGTTGCATGAAGTCGTTGCCCTGGGCTATCAAACTATCACGCAAAATCGTATAGGCAAAAGAGGAGGTAGCCTAGTTGTTGTGTTCAGGCAAACATTAAATATCACTAAAGAGGACTACATCTCTATATAAGGTTATGAGGCCCTCTTCACCAGATGCAACTCTACACCATCTTCCTCCTGTACCTTCCTGCTCCTTTACAGACCTCCAACTAGCAATGCAACATTCCCAGACACACTACTAGATACAGTTTCAAACGCGATAAAAGTACACTCCAACCTATGCATTCTAGATGACCCCCAACATTTGGTTTGACAAACCCAATATGCCCCATTCAAAAACAATCATCATTGGCCTCGATGCACTGAACCTACATCAGATTGTCCACAATCTCACACACATTGCTGGACACATCCTAGATGTCATTTTGGCAAATACATAATTACTTACCTTTCAAACAATAACTTCACTCACACCACCATTTGCTTGCTTTCCAGCATAAAACAACACAAAGCAACACACATAAAACCACCTTGCATGCATCCACCTATTGACCTTGGAACAAACTCGATTTTGAGCATTTAGAAACACAGCTAACATCCTATATATATATAGACACAATACATTCCGTTAAAAAACTATATGAGTGGCTACAGGACGCTTTTGAAATCTTAATGCCACTAAAAACAACACAACAGAACAAAAGAAAACGGGCACCTTAGAGAAATACAGAGCTGAAAGAGATTTAAAAAAAAAAAAAAAATAGAAAGTTGCAACGTGCCTGACTCAATACTAACACCAATCAAGGCAAACTTTGCCTGCAGAAACGTAACAGATTATACAAGTTAGCTAAAAAAAGATACTATTCAGACAGAATATGTGCCAAGAAGAATTCAATAAAATTCTCACTGAATTTTGTAAGCCCAATTGCCTAGAAGGAGCTCATCCCATTCCTCAAGATTTCACAGACAAACTGGCAAATCATTACACAGCCAAAGCAGAGACATTGGACTCATATTTACAACCAAGAAAAACCACCAGCACCAACCCTTTCTCAAAACAACAATCCAAGAATACGCTAACCCAGACTCTCCATTCCTTCCAACAAATTTCACACGATTAATTCATGGACCTTGTCAGAGCAAGCAAGCCTGTCGGCAGCCCTTCTGACTGAGTCCACAACAAACCTTCAAGAGAATTCTTCTAACAACTTCTGCTGCCACACCAGTAGGAAGAATCATCAACAATTCCTTAACTACAGGAATATTTCCAGAAGAACTGAAAAAGTCATACATACGACCATTAATAAAGAAAACAAACCTGGATCCCCTGAACTCCAACAACTACAGACCGATTACAAATGCGCCTTCCTGGGCAAACTGACAGAGCAGCATTCGCCCAGATGCCACAGTTTATTGAAGATAATGCCATACTTTCAGACTTCCAAACAGGATTCCATCTAGGAAGAGGTTCAGAATCTGCACTCGTTGCCATCTGGGATGACCTTCAGAACACAGTTGACCAGAACGGGTTTGCTGCACTACTTCTATTGGACCTCTCAGCTGCCTTTGACACAGTTGACCATGACATTCTGATACAAAGACTCTACAAAGCTGGCATAGAGGGGACTGCTCTAGACTGAATCACATCCTACCTTCACAATAGAACTAATGTCATCCATGCCCCCACTTTGTCTTCCAAATCGTACTTCACAAAAGCAGGGGTCCCTCAAGGCTCCATCATCTCACCCATGCTTTTCAACATCTATATGAAGTCATTACCGGCATTGATCAAACAGTTTTACCTCACTTACTATAACTTTGCAGATGACACGCAAATACTCCTCAAAGTGGACACTAGCCAATTTTCAGTTGTCTCAAAGCTATGGATCAATGGATGACATTGAGCCATCTCAAATTGAATGATTCTAAAATAGAACAACTCACATGTGGTGATTGGAAAAAATATGACCCACTCACGGCATGGCCTGATGATCTGGGAAAACCGCCTAAAGTATCAAAGGAAGCAAGAAACCTCGGAATTACCATGGACTCCAAGCTATAAATGAATGCCCAAGTGGACAAACTAGCAAGATCAAGCTTTGTTACTATTGCACTGCATCCTTCCCCACCTGGGATTTCCACACAAGGTCCAGGCTACAATCTCTCTTGTTCTGTCTAAACTCCATTACACCAATATCCTCTACTACAGATCACCTTTAACAACTATGAAAAGACTACTACGGGTTCAGAACTCTGCTGCCAGACTACTCTCACATATAAAGCCACAAGCCCACATCTCCCCTGCATTGAAAGCCCTACATTGGTTACCAGTTGCCAGAAGATGCACATTCAAACTGCTTTGTATCACCCACAAAGCGATACATGGAACAGGACCGCCCTTCATCAGGATTAATATCACAAAATACATTTAACAAAGGAACCTCCGCACTGAAGTGGCACCTCACCTCAAATCCCACCATACAAGAAAATAACCATGGGTGGCACATCCTTCTCTGTTCAAGCAGCCAAAGTATGGAACTCTTTACCCCCAAACATAAGATCCACGGATAACCACCTTATCTTCAGAAGATTACTTAAGAATAACCACCATGCTTACATAAATACACAGCATATCCCTCTGTATATAAGCATTTATTTGGACTATAGATGTGTACCTACATATGTGTGTATTGCTATGTATAAACGTGTATATTAATGATGTTCTTAAAGATATAGATATCTATTAGTTCTGCTTAACAAATGTACATATTACTTATAGTTACTTTACTTATTTATGCAGCCACTTATATACATGTTAAGTGGCTGCATAAATAAGTAAATCTTTTATCATAAATATTTATCTACAATTGCTTCACAATTGAATTAGAAAAAAAACCTAATTTAAAATAGCGCAACACTTGAAAGTCTGGGTTTATTAAATGCAACTTTAATATACAGATATCACCTTCCTTATACATATATACCTTCCATGTACTTATGTATCTTTATACTTATTACTTTGCTTCTAATTCTGCATATCCAATGCACTACCCTTTATCTCACAATATATCCTCTACCTCCACTCTTAACTCATCTCAAACCTCATTATACTACTCTCTCCAATGCACTACCCTATTTCTCACCCCATACCACTCTCAATATATTTTCTCCCTCAACTCTCTGACTCATCTCAGACCTCATTCTACTACTCTTTCCAATGCACTACCCTACTTCTTCCCATACATCTCAATATATCCTCTACCTTCACTCTCCCATTCATACCAAACCCTATAACACTACTATGATCCCAAAAATAACCCTTTCTAGACTCTTCCCTGCTCTACCTGTCCTTGCATCATCTCATACCTCTTTTACCATTCAGATCTCCCAAACAAGCCTTTATAAACCCTTCCCTCTGACTCTTTCCCCACCTCCCCTTTACTCATCCCAAACCCCCTCCTACTGCTATGAATTCCCACCCCCCCCCCCAAAATATTGAGACCCTTCCCTCTTCTATCCAAAAACACGTCAAATCACTGTCGGTGTTGCCCGTCAGGGATGGTAAGATTGCTTGATGGGTAGGTCCAAAGGCCTCCTTCATGATATTTTCCGCCAGTTCCTCCTCTTTTCCGAAGTTTTGCGATTCATTTGATGGCTGCCCTTGCCACTAAAACTGAACGGGACAAGAAAGTGATCCGTCCATAGCAAGCATGTGGGGCCTCTGTTCTCATACTGTGGTTATTGGAAAAGATTACGTTCAGCGTATGGCCCGCGCTATGAGTCGAGGAGGTAACGAACTGAATTAGGTTGAGGCCAGCTAAGGTCAGAATTAGCTGGGAAGCCTGACGGCAGTTCAGGACATCGGTGTGTATGGTAAAATCTCCCAGAACCATGAAATTAGCGTAATGTAACATCAGCTGCACCAACTGCAACTGCCCAACCGGATGCACCAGCCCCACCTGCCACACAGAGACAGGTTACTGTTTTCACCTTGGACGGCAGGTGCATACTGTTGGACCTAAATGCAAGGGTAGCCTCTTTGGAACAACATATGGTGGAGGTGATCAACCACCTGCAGGTCATTAAGGGTCACCTGGGGCTCTCTTTCTGAGACCATTACATTTGGACAATACCCCTTGTACAGTCCCCTTAATCCTTTTTTCACCTGACTCATTTTCATACGTAGTTTAATGTAGGGATAAGTGTAGGTTTAGGTTAGAGATAGGTGTAGTTAAGGTTTTACAGTAGTTTAGAGTTTTACTTAGTGTTTTGGGTTGTTTCCTTTTCCTTTGGGTGGTGTAATGTTTTTGTACTTGTTTGAATAAAAAAAATGTCTTTATATATGTATATTTGGGTGCCGTTCGTTGTGGGAGTCCTGCGTGTTTTGCTCAACCCTGCGGTGTGCTTTTACCTGAGTTCTTGCCCTGGAACTGATACCACAAATCATTGACTGCTGCTGGCGGGTGAACGCTGTGGACGGGACTGCGAGGACCAGCAGCCCCGTAAGTCGCATCAGCTGCATCCTCTTCCCGCCCCCGCTGCCTGTGGCTATATGACCTCTCACGGCCCCCGCTTCGCGGGAGCCGTTCGTTGTGGGAGTCCTGCGTGTTTTGCTCAACCCTGCTGTGTGCTTTTACCTGAGTTCTTGCCCTGGAACTGATACCACAAATCATTGACTGCTGCTGGTGGGTGAACGCTGTGGACGGGACTGCGAGGACCAGCAGCCCCGTAACTCGCATCAGCTGCATCCTCTTCCCGCCCCTGCTATTTAATTAACAGATTTATCCGCTGCGCGGTCGCGCGCCGGGAGAAGCCCGGGACAACGGCGGGGCCGTTAGCGGCTGGAGATGCCGGGCTGGGCCACCCCCTTTGAGCCTACCGCACCTGAGTGCTTACAGGCAGGGATATTGCTATATACCTATTGCTTTATACTACTGACAGCAGCACCTAAGGTAACAATTGCACTATAGTTCCCTGAGACTGACATTATTGCGCTGTACTTTGTATTATTCACAGTGTTGGTCTAGTTGGTGTCTGCTATAAGTAAAGCACGCTTGTTACTAGTAGCCATATTTGCATAGACCCTATAGCCAATAGGCGTTCGGAGACCCCATTAAGCCCAATTTTGGTTCCTGATTCAAGCCTTGCTCAAGCCACGGTAGTTTGTGTGTGATCACTAGAGGGCAAAAGGCTAGGCGTAGGCCACAGCTCACTATTAATAAGGAATGCCCTAATTTGAAACCTGCTAAAGGGAATAAAGGCGGCAATAAATCCAAGAAAGTGACTGCTAAACAGAATTTGTTAAAAGAAGTGAACGCTGCTAATGGTAAAGTAACCGATATAGCACCCGCTCTCTATGTATATTTGCTTAGGAAATATGTTTAGGTAGTGTATGTTTAAGTTTACTTGTCTTTGTCCTTTCTTCACATGTGACTTAAGAGGGTGTGGGGGTTGATGTTTAATAAATGTTGTTATGTGCATAGGTTAAGATAAGGACATTTAGGTTAGTGTTTAGGAGAATTACCATAAGGTAGAATAGTGTAGTTTATAATAAAGGTATAGTGTCTTCTAATTTGTGGTGTCAATATTGTTTAATGTGAATCAGATTGCTTTTGAGTTTGTTTTTCGTGACAATTGAATAATATTTACACTAATGTTTTTGATCAAAAAATGTGTGAAATGTCATTATCTAGGGACAGGCTACTGTCATACTGCCTATTGATTGAGATTATCTGACATGCATGATATATAGGATAGGAAAGGTTAGTTCTGCCATTGCATGGCGGACAGTGTGCTCAGTAAGTTGGACTACAGAAAATGTCTTTGTGTTGCAAAACACATTAGGTAATGGATGTTTTGATCTTACACAGTGTTGTTTCCCTGATATAGGTATATTGGGTGGTACTTAGTTACCTTCATCTTGAACTATGACAATCACTACATTTGCTTATCTCCCCAAAGAGCTGTTTCCAATTGTTGACATGTTTTGACATTATACTTTTGAATGAACTAGTTTGTGTATAAACTTTGATGGGATGTTGACAGTTCATCAATATAGTGGTCCACTTGCTTTTCTAGTCAATTTATGTGAGCCATTTGTGCATATTAACAACTACAGTGGTGTAGGGCAGCGTTAGAGCAAGAGGGCTAATGCTGTGGTCCGTCACTATAGAAGCACAAGGCTGTGCCATAGTTAAGACATTACAGCGCAGCACTGCTTTTCTCCATGGACATGTGTAATATATAGCTGCATTGCGCAAACGCATGCACACTTGCACCATAGTGCAAAGGTGCCTGCGTTGTGAAAATGTTTGCTAATGTGCTGGAAGGTGCCCCTTCCTGCACATAAACTGTAATTCTTGGTGCTCTGCAGTCTGTATGTGTCCTCCAAAATGCTGCACACCTAGATAGATCAACAAAAGTTTTATTTACACTGCATTTCTCCTCATTTGGCAGCATTTGTACATCATCCTTGGGAATATGGTGAATATGCTATCTTAAAGTGTGTTTTGGCTGAACACCCATCACAACACCCATTGTCCAACACATTGACACTAAGTATAGGGTCAAAGTGTGCCTTATTAGCAAGCCACTGTTAACCCCTTCAGTGCCCATGACGAGCTGGACTCGTCATGGGCTGGGGTGGCGCTGTGCCCATGACGAGTCCAGCTCGTCATGAACTCCGCCCGCTAATGCAAGGCGCGGCACTGGGCGGGGAAAGGGGCGGGCATGCAAGGGGTTAAGCCACTTCAAGTGGCTTTACCCTGACTTGAATTGTGATCCAAGTCCCTATCATCACCTGAACGTTGGTAAAAGTGACGCTCCAGTGGCACTAGGGCCTTGGAAATTTGACCCATTGTGTCATTCACACATGTTCTGTCATCTCACTGCCTATCAAGGACCCAGACTCTGCAGACCCCATTTTTTGGAATGTCCTCTATATTTGTCGTACTGGATACACTGCTTAGGCATTGTTGACACCTCTCCAGTTGGATGGTCACGGACAACACACATCAGGCAAATGAAAGTTCATTTATTTACATGTGCAAAGTAGAAATTGTTGCACTGGACCACTTCTTTTGACAACAACCCCAAAATTGTGTCATAGCCAGGGGAGATTCAGACAGAGTTCTTGTGGGGGAACATGTCATGAGGCATGTAGAGAAATCAAAAATATTTAGTCAGTTTTCAGTGTCATTGAGGATCAATGGCCACATTGACAGTCCATAAAATGTCCAAGGTGAACGTAGCATAGTCAATATGAGGAGAGTGATTGGTGATGTTCCCAGCCATGATGCTAAGCATAGGGCAAAGCAGGAACTGGCAATTTGATACAGATGAATGCTACTGCTGGCTTCTCCATCCACATCTTCCTCCTCTGATGTGTGTAGTGTCTCCTGTGAGGGTGATGTTAGATTCGCGGCAGCCCAGGGAGACATGTCAGGGGCAGAAGATGTGGATGCTGTAGGTGCAGCAGCATTCATCTGTGCCAACAGATGAGGCATTACTCCAGTGAGGATGAGCTGCAGTGGTTGCAGGACTCCAGCAATGTCGCAGTGGGAGGCAGCCAAGTAGGAATCCTGCTTCTGCTCCATGATCTTCCTAATTGCCCCCAACTCTTTGACCACATCGCTGGTGCCACTTTGGCAGGACAGTTACTGTTGCCTCTGCGTCATGACACCAGCGATGCCAACCAGGGTAGGCTGGAGGCCACGTAGCGGACTGTAGGTGCCTCTGATGGCAGCTGAGTTGTCTCTATTGGGACTGGGGCACTTGCGGATTCCTCTCAAGTTTAGCTGCCAGTTTCTCCAACTCGGCCCGTACCTGCTCTGCCATCTCACGCTGGACTCCTACCGCACTGCGCTAAAATTGTATCTGTGGGTCCTCAGATTCCAGGTTTGTGGCTGTGGTAATTGGTGGTTCCTGTGGGATGTTTGGCGCTGCATGGGACGCTACAAATCTGCTAGATCTCCTCGTGTCCAGAGATCGGCTGCATATGGAGCTGAGCAGCTCTTTGAGGGTGTCGTGGTCGATGGTTTTCAGTTCTTCATCAACATCTTCATCATCGTTGATGAATGGGACAGGCTGCTGACCAGAAGGTGAGGTTTCATTCTTTACAATGTAAAGGGCTGATACTGTTGTTTAAATCTGTTACATGCTAACATGTATTTTTGCATTTGACAATCAGAGTGCATGACACTTTCCATTCTCCTGTTTTACATGGTACACCTGTTACACGCAGCTTTGTACGTCAATTTACAATGTCCTGAATGTTAAATTTTAGTTGTTCATAATTTGGACATTTGCCCTCTATGCCTACAATGAGAGGCATATTTACAAGCCCCTACTGCCACTGGTACGTCATCTATTCAGACTTGTCTGTGTTGCTGGGTGCTTCACCTTATTTACAATGTAGTGATAAGCTACTTCACCTGGCTTAATGCCGCATTGTGGATAAGGCCTACTTACACACTACACATTGCGTGTAAGTGTTGGTCACTGGGTTTTGAGGTGGACATTCCACTGAACCTCGCAATGATGTTGCCACTGCCACCTATTTAAGAGTGTGGCATAAGGAGGAGGCCACTCATGCACTTGAGACCAGGGATACAGTAATTTTCACGTGGAAAAGACAAGGAGATGCACTTTGATTCTCCTAATTTTAGAAGTATCTATATGTTTTAAGGTGTTCAGCACACAGAGAAACAGGTAAATCCCATGAATGGATGGTTATGTGCAGGGAGGAACACCTTCCTGTTCATTAACAATCTTTCCCTCTATCCAGACACCCTTGCACTTTGGTGCAAGGGTGCCTGTGTTGATGCAGGGTAGCTTCGATACCCACAGGCACAATTGCAAACGCAGCGGGGCAGCTTAAATTTGTAAATCTACAGAACCCAGATATTTTGTTATGGTAAAGCATGATGTTATCAATTTGAGCTTAAACACACACTTTACCTTTCTTTGGTTCACCTACTACAAAGTGGCTACAGCCTAACTTATTTTTCTAATGGGAATCACTGACATCCTTTGTATTGCATTGTTTTTAGTGTAGGTGTTAAGCAGCATGTGAGGCAGCTTAGGTATATCTTCTGAACATGTATATGTGTCCATTAGTCCCTCTGTGTGTTGAAGACTGAGGTCAGGGAAAACAACTGACTGCCACACAGTTATGTAACCATGTTGACAAGTTTTTTTTATCATGTGCCTACTACTCTTGCTTCATTTGTAGCTTGCCACAACAGGAAGATGTTGCACTCTTTTAGAAGGTGGCATGTGTCATGCAGCACACCAGAGGATGCCTTTCTTGGGTTGAGGGTGTGATTTCACAACATATACTCCTTAGACCAGATTTTAAATTGACATGTTAGAAAACAGCTTAAATTGTGCAAGCCAGCATGTGTGTACATACACAGGACTGGGTCTGTCAATTTGAGGTGTGCACTACCAGGGTCCCTGGGAGGGTGTTCATCAAGAGATACATCTATCACAGTATTAAAATCCTCCCCTATTATAACATCTCCCACTGGCAGGGATAGCAAAAAAGCGCTCACGGCAGGGAGAGCCGTCTGGTGCAGTGCAGGCGGAACATAGACCGAGACTAGGTTATAGGATCGACCTTCCTTTTGGCATGTCAGTGCTACAAAGCGCCCTAGATCATCCGTATTGGAATCAGTGAGTATTAGCGGAGGTAAATTCCGAGTGAATTGCCATCCTGTATCCCCATCTGTCTAAGGCTTTGGTGGCGGAGCCCGTCAGGTGTGTCTCTTGTATCAGAGCTATCGCTGAGCCTTTACGCTTAATGTATTGAAGAACTAGCCCCTTCTTAATCTTGTCCCCCAGCCCGTTCACGTTCCATGATAGCACCGTGAGAGGAGGGGCCGCTCCCTCTGGGTTATGGGGCGAGTTATCCGTGGGGGCTGTCAGTAGGTTGGTGTGTGCCATTCGCGTATGCAGTTGTACAGGGTTACGGAGCTGTGCACACTATCTCCCATAGTCTGTTGATGTGAATTCCATGTAAATAACAAAACTAAAACAAACAGAAAAATACAAACTGTCCCGCTTTTTCCCACCCTCCTCCCTGCCCGGCGAATCCCAAACTACCTGCCTCCCCAACTGAGCAGAGTGCTTACATCTCATAACAAGTACTTGCGTGGGGGGATGAGAGTCTTTTCGAGAGCTTCAGGAGGCTCCTCTGTATGATAATACAGCTACGGCTTACAACTTCTCCTAAGGCACAGTTTCCGCCCACAGTAACCCTGCTATCTCCATACTTGAACCACGTGCGTGGGCTGCGGGCAAGCTGAAAAAACCGTACTCCCTTCGGAAAGGGTGGACAGCAGATGTGTTAAGTACAATGGAAAGTCTTGTAATGCAGTCCAAGGTTGCTCAGTCCCCCTTGTCGCTAGATTCAGTGGATCTGGATCCCTGTGATTCCTGGCGCCGGTTTTGTTGTTGGGTCATGGATTTTGCAGATCTTGTCACAGGACGCCAGCCGTCCAGCCAGTAGCGGGCTTCCTCAGGTGTTAGAAAAAAAATGGCTTTCCCTTCCTCCTCCACTCTAAGTTTCGCCGGGAAGAGCATGGAATATTTGAGTTCTTTGGCTCTCAACTCTTTTTTGACATCCATAAAGTCTCGCCGTTGTTTAGTTACCGTAGCCGTGTAGTCCGGGTACAGCGTGATCACTTGATTTTGTAGACGAATCGGTGGGGCGATCCTTGCCGCCTGCAAAATGGCATCCCGATCACGGAAGTTGAAGATGCGTGCTAGGATCGGTCTAGGGGGAGCACCAGGTTTGGGCCTACCGTCAGGTACTCGATGTGCCCTCTCCACTGAAAAGAAACTTGACAAACCACGCGGTTGCAGCTGGTTCTTGACTAGGTCCTCAACAAAATGTTCCAGGGCAGGTACACCCACATTTTCTGGTACGCCTATTATACGTACATTGTTGCGCCGTGAGCGCCCTTCCTGGTCGTCCAGTTTAGCGAGGATGCGTTTATCGTCCGACTCGAGCTGGCGCACCTGGTGTTGTAACACTATCGCATCTGCGGACAGTACCTTCGTCGTAGACTCGACCTTCGTTAGTATTCCTGACAGCTTGGAAAAGTCAGCTCGGATCAGAGATATGTCAGTGGAGATCGTGCCTATAGAGGATTGGACTTGCTGTAGGGCGGCCATGATGTCAATGAGCGTAACTGAGTCTGGGGCCTGCTGCGCGGGAGCCTCTATTTGAGCGGGATTGGTGTGCTGCTTCTCCATCTGGTCTTTGATATATGCAAATTTTTCTAATTTACCCGCGGGCATCCCTCGTGGGCCACGGCCTGCCATATTGGCATGCGGTGCAGCCGCGCCGCCGGCTGCTGGAAGGGGCGGAGGGGAGGGCAGTATTTGACGCTGCCTGCTGCGTTAAATTATGCAATGCGCGGCCTTTTGGGTTTCTTGCCCCCTGACCCCCTGCAATGTTAGGCAATGGAAGTGGCCTGCAATTTACTTTCACAGTCTCCGATGATATGGAGCCCCCAGTCTATTTGCAGGTTTCGATGCCCAGTGGGCAGTGCTGGCTCAGTGTTCCAGGCAGGGACACCCTCGAGTGAGGGCCAGGGTCTCCCCGTTGGGGGTCACCGCTAGCGGTGGAGTTGGGGCGTGCTGCGCAGGGGAAACGTCCCCGCGAGGCCCTCCGTGTGTCTGAAATCTGGGAGAGGGCGACAAAGGCCCTGGATCCCCAGCGTGAAACAGCCGTATCTGAAGCCGAAAAAGTCTTAGCCACCCATGACCAATGGCCCCCACACTTATCTCCTGGCACTGCTGCCGGCCATCAGATGCAGATCACAAAGGGCTGGGGGAGCCAGGTGTCCTCTCCACAGACCTCAGGAGTCCCAGTGATGCACCGCCACTTTGCGGGTCTGCCGTGCTGAGACTTACTCTCTCCACGTGGGCCGCCGGTAAAATTTCCTCACCGGGACGGCCCCCACCGATGCAGTCTCCTGGTGTCGCACGGTTCACTTTTGAGCCGGAGCGTTGTCTGGAGAGGGCCCAATGCAATCCTGGGCCCCAAGAAGGTGGCGGCTCCCTGGTCGCAGCCACGAGCGCCGGCCACGCGTCCGTCCGTTGGGCGACATCACAACCACGAATCCCGCCAGGGGCAGGAGCACTCGAGGTCCCGGCGCCAGCCCGGGTGGAAGGCCTCCAGACCCCTCCGCCGATATCTCAGGAACCGTTCATCATTGAGGGTCGCGGAGCATCTCAATCTGCGCCATCTACTCTCCGGTTCAAGCGTTTCTTATTAACGCCGTCTGCATAGCGGATTAATGTGCGGATTTGCGACGTAGGCTCCCTCGATCTCGGAGCTCACCATCTTACTTGGCTGAAAGCCGCGCACCCCCCACAACAGGCATGTTGATAGTTTAATGAACCCATTCCTACATTGCTGTGGCAGAACACAATACTTAAAACTGCGGAACACTTGGGCAAAGTGTGAATGCACCTGCTACCTCTAGTATATCATTTTTAATCATTATGGAATGTGCACCACAGCACGCAAGGTGCTTGCAGAAGATGGGCGGGTTTCATGTGAACAACAAGGGTAAGGCAACTTCAAAAAGTTATATCCAACATTTTTTTATGTTGTTATGTGCGCTGCATTCAGCTGCACATATCAAACCAGCAATTAAGCAATTACTATTGCTGGTGGCATATTTAGAAGCTCCTATCGCCACAGGAACGTCACTAGTTTTTTACTTTACTGTGGCAAAACGTGTTTTGCATATTTACAAGGCAGTGTTGACCCACTTGATGTGTCTAAGCACTGCCTTTTGAATGAGGCACACTTTCATGCTATACTTAGCGTGAGAGGAGTAGGCAATGGGTGTTGCAGTGGACCTTCCAACACAACAGCCAATAATTTTGATGCTGCACTGTATTACCAAGGAAAGGGAAAATATGTGGCTAGGCCAACTGTAAGAGCAGAAATAACAGGATATTAACATTCCGCAACAATGAAAAATGCTAGTCTTGGCCTCATTCTTGAAGTTTGTAGGTGTGCTGCATTGTGCAGCGCATATTAAGACAGCTAAACAGCATGTATGATTATTTATGTGCAGGGGTTGCTCCGCCACTAGGGCCAAGGAGCATTGCCCCAATGCTTTCTCGCAGTGCGAGAAGCAGAAACATAAAATGGTAATACATTTCAGTTAATACATTTTATGTTTGATTGCGGGCGAGTGGGCAGGGCTGTGCCTGCCCACTCCCGACTGCACAAAGACTGTTTGGTCAGCCCTCTGGGGTGGCCCAAACCAGTCATGCACACTCTACCCTTCTCCATACAGGCTGCCATGCAGCCTGCATGGAGAAAATGGTCTCTCCATAATCCCTTGGCTGGGCAGCGTCCCGACCAATAACAACACTGCTTACAGCATTGTGATTGGCTTAGGGGAGGAAGCCTGGCTGCCTGCTTCTGCTTCCTGTTCCTGCCAGAGGCAGACGCAGGACCCGGCCGACAGAAAGGTACGTTGAATTTTTTTTTATTATTAAATTAAACCCCCCCCCCTCCCCGCGTGACCCCCCCCACCCGCGAGCCATGAAGGTCGCCACTGTTTATGTGCAGGCAGCTGTCCCTTCCTGCACACAAATTAATCATTTACCACAATGCAGGTACACTTGCACAATGGTGCAAGACTGCCTGTGTTGGCGATAGGCAGCTACATTTAGCGCCATCACAGGGAGAAACACAGAACTGAGTCGTATTGTTGCACTTACAATTCAGCCCTGCGTTTTAAAGTGGCGGAGTGCTGCGTTATGCCAAGAAGGCTAACGCCACACTCCATCGCTTTTATTGTAGATATGCCCCAGGGTTAAAAGACACATGATTGCTCAGTTGTCATTGTATGTATGCATGAGTGCTTAATTACTAGGCAATTACACCAACGTGATGTGACTTTCAATGTATGTGTAAATGGTACCAACAGCTCAAGGTATATGTGAATGTACCCCAGAGTACCTATGTAGCTAGAATTTGATCTGCAGACAGTGTGGGTGGGCACTGAGACATAGGTAGATGGTCAGAAACAACATTACTCATCTACCCATGTCCCTGGTTGTTACCCTGTTGCTGATGTAGTTGGCCATTCTCAGCACTATCCTGTCCCTCTACTCCAACCACTGACTCCTCACTGATAACTGCAGACACCTGTTCCTCCAAGGTATCAAGCTCCTCCTGTGGCGCTAGACTCCCACCTCCGTCCAGTCTGTAGTGCTGCCTGTTTATTGCTGGCCAGTTTCTGCTTAGTCTTGCGCTTGGCATCATGCCAGCACTTTTTGCAGTCGGTCACTGCCCTCTTGACTTCTGCTACAGAGTTCACCATGCTGACAATGGGCTCCCAAATGGCTTTTTTGGTCCCCAATGACACCATAGAGCTGACGAAGACCTGATGTTGATGCTTCGTCACATCCGCAATCAGGATATCATTTTCCTCCTGACTGAATCTGGGTTTCCTCTTCCTCTTCCCCTGGGACTCTGGCTCGTCATCCTGGCTGCTGGGGGGTTGAGGGGTTGTTGTCGGGTGCTGAACTGGATCCTGGCTGCTCCCTTCTGCATTCAGTTTTTTTTGGGGGGGGTGGCGTATTTGTGTGTTTTTCCCCGCTAGACACAAAAAAGTGACGTCTAGTTAACTAATGTGAGTTTTCACTTTTTTCACGCGCTCCTCTAGATTTTTAGCGACATGATGCTAGAGTTCGGGGCAATTTTCGCGCTTCTATCTGATCCTACTGCCATGTAACAACATATTCTAAATATGTCGCAAACATGGCCTTGGATTTGGGCGTTAGACAGCGGTAAAAAAAATGCCGCTAAGCAACGGAAAATCTGCTTAGCAGCAATTCTTGTAAATAGTGTGCTTGAACTAAACTAAAAATACTGTAGCTGGGGTTTCAGGTTTAGGTAACGGCGCCACAGGGAAATTAAGCATAAATTATCTATTTATCTGAAGTGATATGACGGTGCTAGAAGGTGGGAAGTACCGCCCAACTCCCCAGAAGAAAGAGCCAAGGCTCTACAGAATTTAACATTCAGTCCTTAGCACACATCCTCTTTTTTAACAAAAAACAAATTATTAGGTGTTTCCACAATGACAGTACAGAATTGTAGGTGAACAAAATAGATTAGTCTCCTTTTGTGAGTGGTTCTTTATTCATTGGGTGTCTTCCGTGCGATATACAACATCCAGCCGACACGTGTTTCGTCGCTACATGGGAAAGTTAGTCCCGCGACTTTTTCAAGGCTGTGTTACAAAAGAAAATCAAGAACCTCTATAGTACATAACTTGAAAAACATGTACTCAGTGGCAATGCCAAAGCAACTTAGTGGTGAAAATCAAGAACCGGCTACAAGTGGGTGAGCAAGTCGTCCATGATACACACTATGCATATTAGCTGTAACGTTTGTTGTGTACAATAATAATAGTTGAGAAATGCTACTTATGATTTTAATAAAAATGGAGAGAGCTGTATAGACGTGCTAAAGTGGGGAAATACGCTAAAAGAATCAGAGCTAATCGTGATTTGGAGTGGCAAACGTGAGCAAATTCGTGGTGTGATGTGGCTAGGTTCATTATAGTGTGTTTCAAAACCGGAAGTGGTGCGTCTATGTGTGCGGTCATGCAACGATATTTAACGTGCCATGTGTCATTTCAATCAGACCATGACAGTGAAATCATAGTGTTGAGCCATCATAGCTACCTATTCTTCGTTCGTTTTGGTATTCCTAAAAAAATGATACAAATGACCTTATTTAGTACTCATATGAAGGACTTGATACTTTCAAGGGCCGATGTAAACATGGGCATTGTTCGTTAAAGATAAAGCACCTACTTATTAAGTGGTGATAATTCCAAACCACCTATGGTTTCAGTAGTGGTGTCGTCAGTATTCCTCTGTGGCTATTCCGTGGTCAAGTGCTATTGGATTCTATTTCCAGTACTGTAAGAAGTAAATTTAAAAAAAGATAAATAAATCTAGATCGTGTATTGCATCATAAATTCAGCGTCAATCGAGTGGTATGTTTATTTTAACTACATGTTCCATTTGAGTCAAAAATATTGTTAGTGGTGACAAACGAGAATACGCTGGTCTAATATTAGTCAAAGCGTTTATTCTCGAAGAGAGGATGAGTAATTATTAAGCGCTATACCATGCGCAGGCTCAACAAATGAAACGATGATGAGTAAATATATGCCCTAGTAACTGTCTGACCCCACGTATGCATGTGTCTGCTTACACTTTAAAAATAGCGTGACTCCCCAGTAAGTGCTAAAGCAGGCTCTGATAAGACAGCCTGATAACAATCACATTGCTTCCGGAAACCCAAAAGAAGAATGCCGGGTGAGGTAATAAAATGTTCTCACAGCGCTCGCTGTCAGTGTTATTATTTAAACGAAGCCGTCTGTGTAGCAACTGCTACGCTTACCGTATTTTGCTGAAAATCGGGCCGGAATACTGCCTGTTCCTGGTTTCCCTTTTCGAAGTGTTCTAAAGCGAGTGGCTTCCCTAGTGTTTATATTTCCGGTTTCTGTACGTGAAAAACGTGGTCACGTGACTTATAACATTGGGTGCCTCTTCACATGCAGTGAGTAGAAGAGGGACTTAGCGTGAGGTGGCTATTGATTCGGCCATCTTGGAAGTATATATAGTAATATGTATTAACGCTAATATTCAGTGAATAGATCTCTCCAGCTATTAAAACCAGTACACGATGATCAAGAACTCCAGCAGTTAATAGGATAATCAAAAGTTGTTAATATAAGACATATCGTAAAACACCTATGATCAGAAAAAAGTTGCAAAATGGAAAAACATACAATTCAAATATAATGTATACAGTAACATATCTCTAGATAAATTCAACATATGATATTAGTCTTTAGGGTTATTAGTGCTACTCTAATCGGTGTGTGGTAGAATAACCCAATTGTTTATACTGTAATAAATCATGGTAAACAAGGAACTGTGAATAGAACTGTGTGTATGCTAACTCAAATACAAGTACTGAGGGTCTCATCTGCCTAGAAAGTAGTGTAATTCATGGTCAATGTTAAGGCCATGTTCCACACTACGCATTTTTAAGATCCATTGGGCCTCTCTTTGTCTTAGTGTCAGTTCTCTGTTGCCTCCTCTTGGACTAATTGGGACATGTTCTATTCCATAGAATTTGAATATGCGGCTGCCTGTTTGTGCATTACAAGTAGACATGTGTGCTGCAAGTGGGTATCTCATGTCTACTTGTCTGATCGCTCTGGTATGTTCCCCTATGCGGTCCCGCAAGGGTCTAATTGTACTACCAATATAGTGTTTGTCACATTTGCATTGTATTATATATACAACAAATTTGGTTAAACAGTTGATGTTAGAATTTATTTTGTATTTTCTTCCCTCTGGTCCTAAGAATTCAGTCTTGCGATCATCAGCCCATTTGCAAGAGCCACAGTGACCGCATGTGTAAAAACCACATGAATATTGACTAAGCCAATTAGTCCTGCCAACTGTTTTGGGATAGCTAGGGCTCAGTAGGTTCCTCAGTGAGACCCCCCTCCTGTATGTTATGGCTGGTTTGTCCGTGACGTACTCACTGAGGGTATTGTCTGCCTTTAGTAAGTGCCAGTGTCTATTAAGGATCTTTTTTAGAACCACCGACCAGTTGTTGTACCCAGTAATCAATCTGATCCTTTGATCATTACCATCCTGTTTGGGTTTTTCTTTTAGTGTTTCATGTTGGGTCATTTTGTCTATTCTTTCTTCAGCTTTTTTGAGTAAGGGTTTGCTGTAGCCTCTCCTTTTGAACCTTGATATTACTCTTTTCTTGTGTGTGTGGAATTCCTCATCCCTGCTACAATTTCGTCTGGTTCTTGTCAGTTCTCCAAAAGGAATGGAACGTATCTGGTGGTAGGGGTGTGCACTACTGGCATGCAACAGAGAATTACATGCTGTTGCCTTGCGGTACAATCTACTTTCAATTTTGTTATTGTGAATATATAGTTCCACGTCTAGGAATGATATGTGTGTTTTACTGTGTTCCATGGTGAATCTAATATTATACTCGTTATTGTTCAGAAATTCAAAGAAACTTAGAAGTTTGGTCTTTGTCCCTGTCCAGATCATTATACAATCGTCAATATAACGACCCCAAAATAAAATAGAGTCGTTATATTCTGCACCCAATGGGCCCCAGATTCTCGTCTCCTCGAACCAACCCATGAAAAGGTTGGCATACGAGGGAGAAAATCTGGAGCCCATCGCCACTCCCTGTGTCTGTCTAAACCATTGTTGTTTGAAGAGAAACACATTGTTGTCCAATATGAGTTCTATCATCTCAATGAGCATTTCTGTATGGTTCCAGGCGCTCGCTGCCCTTCTGTTCAACATCCTTTTGACAGCTCTAATGCCAATGTCCCTTTTTATACTGGTGTACAAGGCGGTTACATCTAGTGTTACCATAGTCATGTTGTCTTCCCAGTTTAGATCCGCTAGAATACTCAAAATATGTTTAGTGTCCCTTATGTATGAAGCTAAGTTGGTTACTAAAGGCTTCAGAAAGATGTCTACATATTCAGATATTCTTTCTGTCGGCCCACCTATCCCGGATATTATGGGTCTACCTGGTGGGAATGGAAGGTTCTTATGTACCTTAGGTACAGTATATATGCATGGGTATCTTGGTCGATCAACTTTGAGATAGGTGTATTCATTTTCGTCGAGCAGTCCCTGTTCTTGCCATTTTCTTAATTGAGTATTGATATACTTTGTTAGCATCCACATAGGATTACCTATTAGGGCTTCGTAGCAATCAGGGTCATTTAGTTGGGTCTGTATTTCTTGTTCATAGTCTGTGCTACGCATGACCACCATGTTTCCCCCTTTATCTGCCTCCCTTATGGTTAGGTCCCTGTTGTTACTGAGTGTTCTAAGTGCCAATCTTTCTTGTTGTGTGAGGTTATCCTTCTTCATACGTGAGGCCGTGTTTTTGATATCATGTTTGTCTAGTTCAGCCGTGACCAATTTATAAAATAGGTCTATGTTATTGCCTGCCGTGAGTGTAGGTGTCCATTTAGATTTTTCTTTTAATTTACTGGTGATACTATAATCTGGGTCAATGTTTAGGTCTCTCATTATTATGTCTGTCGACACTAATTCGTCCTCACAATCAGTTAAAGATAACAACAATCTGGTGTCTAGTAAGTCCTGTATCGTTTGTTCATTGGGTAATAATAAACCAAGATTTTGCTGCATATCTTTATTAGCCACTTTGTTCAGTTCAAAATGCTTTTTCAATTTCAGGCGTCTGGTAAATTTAAACAAATCAATTTTGGTTGTACATATATCACCAATGCTACTAGGGCAAAAACTCATCCCTTTAGAAAGTACTGACACCATATCATTCGTAAGCTCTAAATCTGACAAATTCATAACTGTTAGATCATTCATTTCCTCGCATTCCAGGATCTGGTCCTTACCCCGGGACGCTCCGTATCTCTTGCCCCCTCGTTTTCCCCTCCTTGTTTTTCTCCCTGATTTGGTCTGCGATTTTCTCTGTTGCCTTTTTTTATTCGTCTGACCTCTAACAAAAAACTTGTCTCGTTGGAGACATTACCCGTGGTATCTGCCCTTTCCGGATCGCTATCACTAGTTAAGTCTGTATCTAGTGAGGTAGTACTAGAATGAGCTGATGCGCCCTCCCCCGTTTTGGTGGGTACTGTTTTGGGAATCAGGTGATCATACTTTTTGGCAAAAGTAAAAATTCTACCGCTAGCATAGTCCCTTTCGTCTCTTTTAATTTTCCTCAGTTTCCGCTGTTTGATATCAGCGACATGTCGTTCTATAATCTCATTTAGAATTACATAGTTCTTTGTCATTACCTCTGGTAAATTAAGGTCTTTTATTTCCGTTTCTATCGTATCAATGTCTTTCTGCAATTTTGCAACCTTCCTGTCACAGTTTTCAATTAGGATCTCCATCAGTCTATTCGAATTATTGTTTAGTTCCTTTTCCCAGTCCGCCAATAAATCTGGTTCCAGATCCTCATATGTGGGTATTATTTGGGATCTTAGTCCTCTAGGTACTCTTTTTACTTTTATGTATTGTCTCAAGGTTGCTGCATCCCACCACCTGGACATTTCACTAAGTCTCATCTTTTCAAGTCTCAAGAACTTATCCCTCATGCCCTCCTGTTTAGAGGATTGTCCACCTGGTTGTGGAGTGGTGTTTGACCCTTGATTGGTCAAGTTATTAAACAGATCATCTGCCTCTTTGTCCCTTTTCTCCTTATCACTCGCAAATGTATTCATGATGCCTTCCCGGCTGCCTCCTAGATGAGTAAGCTAAAAATACTGTAGCTGGGGTTTCAGGTTTAGGTAACGGCGCCACAGGGAAATTAAGCATAAATTATCTATTTATCTGAAGTGATATGACGGTGCTAGAAGGTGGGAAGTACCGCCCAACTCCCCAGAAGAAAGAGCCAAGGCTCTACAGAATTTAACATTCAGTCCTTAGCACACATCCTCTTTTTTAACAAAAAACAAATTATTAGGTGTTTCCACAATGACAGTACAGAATTGTAGGTGAACAAAATAGATTAGTCTCCTTTTGTGAGTGGTTCTTTATTCATTGGGTGTCTTCCGTGCGATATACAACATCCAGCCGACACGTGTTTCGTCGCTACATGGGAAAGTTAGTCCCGCGACTTTTTCAAGGCTGTGTTACAAAAGAAAATCAAGAACCTCTATAGTACATAACTTGAAAAACATGTACTCAGTGGCAATGCCAAAGCAACTTAGTGGTGAAAATCAAGAACCGGCTACAAGTGGGTGAGCAAGTCGTCCATGATACACACTATGCATATTAGCTGTAACGTTTGTTGTGTACAATAATAATAGTTGAGAAATGCTACTTATGATTTTAATAAAAATGGAGAGAGCTGTATAGACGTGCTAAAGTGGGGAAATACGCTAAAAGAATCAGAGCTAATCGTGATTTGGAGTGGCAAACGTGAGCAAATTCGTGGTGTGATGTGGCTAGGTTCATTATAGTGTGTTTCAAAACCGGAAGTGGTGCGTCTATGTGTGCGGTCATGCAACGATATTTAACGTGCCATGTGTCATTTCAATCAGACCATGACAGTGAAATCATAGTGTTGAGCCATCATAGCTACCTATTCTTCGTTCGTTTTGGTATTCCTAAAAAAATGATACAAATGACCTTATTTAGTACTCATATGAAGGACTTGATACTTTCAAGGGCCGATGTAAACATGGGCATTGTTCGTTAAAGATAAAGCACCTACTTATTAAGTGGTGATAATTCCAAACCACCTATGGTTTCAGTAGTGGTGTCGTCAGTATTCCTCTGTGGCTATTCCGTGGTCAAGTGCTATTGGATTCTATTTCCAGTACTGTAAGAAGTAAATTTAAAAAAAGATAAATAAATCTAGATCGTGTATTGCATCATAAATTCAGCGTCAATCGAGTGGTATGTTTATTTTAACTACATGTTCCATTTGAGTCAAAAATATTGTTAGTGGTGACAAACGAGAATACGCTGGTCTAATATTAGTCAAAGCGTTTATTCTCGAAGAGAGGATGAGTAATTATTAAGCGCTATACCATGCGCAGGCTCAACAAATGAAACGATGATGAGTAAATATATGCCCTAGTAACTGTCTGACCCCACGTATGCATGTGTCTGCTTACACTTTAAAAATAGCGTGACTCCCCAGTAAGTGCTAAAGCAGGCTCTGATAAGACAGCCTGATAACAATCACATTGCTTCCGGAAACCCAAAAGAAGAATGCCGGGTGAGGTAATATAATGTTCTCACAGCGCTCGCTGTCAGTGTTATTATTTAAACGAAGCCGTCTGTGTAGCAACTGCTACGCTTACCGTATTTTGCTGAAAATCGGGCCGGAATACTGCCTGTTCCTGGTTTCCCTTTTCGAAGTGTTCTAAAGCGAGTGGCTTCCCTAGTGTTTATATTTCCGGTTTCTGTACGTGAAAAACGTGGTCACGTGACTTATAACATTGGGTGCCTCTTCACATGCAGTGAGTAGAAGAGGGACTTAGCGTGAGGTGGCTATTGATTCGGCCATCTTGGAAGTATATATAGTAATATGTATTAACGCTAATATTCAGTGAATAGATCTCTCCAGCTATTAAAACCAGTACACGATGATCAAGAACTCCAGCAGTTAATAGGATAATCAAAAGTTGTTAATATAAGACATATCGTAAAACACCTATGATCAGAAAAAAGTTGCAAAATGGAAAAACATACAATTCAAATATAATGTATACAGTAACATATCTCTAGATAAATTCAACATATGATATTAGTCTTTAGGGTTATTAGTGCTACTCTAATCGGTGTGTGGTAGAATAACCCAATTGTTTATACTGTAATAAATCATGGTAAACAAGGAACTGTGAATAGAACTGTGTGTATGCTAACTCAAATACAAGTACTGAGGGTCTCATCTGCCTAGAAAGTAGTGTAATTCATGGTCAATGTTAAGGCCATGTTCCACACTACGCATTTTTAAGATCCATTGGGCCTCTCTTTGTCTTAGTGTCAGTTCTCTGTTGCCTCCTCTTGGACTAATTGGGACATGTTCTATTCCATAGAATTTGAATATGCGGCTGCCTGTTTGTGCATTACAAGTAGACATGTGTGCTGCAAGTGGGTATCTCATGTCTACTTGTCTGATCGCTCTGGTATGTTCCCCTATGCGGTCCCGCAAGGGTCTAATTGTACTACCAATATAGTGTTTGTCACATTTGCATTGTATTATATATACAACAAATTTGGTTAAACAGTTGATGTTAGAATTTATTTTGTATTTTCTTCCCTCTGGTCCTAAGAATTCAGTCTTGCGATCATCAGCCCATTTGCAAGAGCCACAGTGACCGCATGTGTAAAAACCACATGAATATTGACTAAGCCAATTAGTCCTGCCAACTGTTTTGGGATAGCTAGGGCTCAGTAGGTTCCTCAGTGAGACCCCCCTCCTGTATGTTATGGCTGGTTTGTCCGTGACGTACTCACTGAGGGTATTGTCTGCCTTTAGTAAGTGCCAGTGTCTATTAAGGATCTTTTTTAGAACCACCGACCAGTTGTTGTACCCAGTAATCAATCTGATCCTTTGATCATTACCATCCTGTTTGGGTTTTTCTTTTAGTGTTTCATGTTGGGTCATTTTGTCTATTCTTTCTTCAGCTTTTTTGAGTAAGGGTTTGCTGTAGCCTCTCCTTTTGAACCTTGATATTACTCTTTTCTTGTGTGTGTGGAATTCCTCATCCCTGCTACAATTTCGTCTGGTTCTTGTCAGTTCTCCAAAAGGAATGGAACGTATCTGGTGGTAGGGGTGTGCACTACTGGCATGCAACAGAGAATTACATGCTGTTGCCTTGCGGTACAATCTACTTTCAATTTTGTTATTGTGAATATATAGTTCCACGTCTAGGAATGATATGTGTGTTTTACTGTGTTCCATGGTGAATCTAATATTATACTCGTTATTGTTCAGAAATTCAAAGAAACTTAGAAGTTTGGTCTTTGTCCCTGTCCAGATCATTATACAATCGTCAATATAACGACCCCAAAATAAAATAGAGTCGTTATATTCTGCACCCAATGGGCCCCAGATTCTCGTCTCCTCGAACCAACCCATGAAAAGGTTGGCATACGAGGGAGAAAATCTGGAGCCCATCGCCACTCCCTGTGTCTGTCTAAACCATTGTTGTTTGAAGAGAAACACATTGTTGTCCAATATGAGTTCTATCATCTCAATGAGCATTTCTGTATGGTTCCAGGCGCTCGCTGCCCTTCTGTTCAACATCCTTTTGACAGCTCTAATGCCAATGTCCCTTTTTATACTGGTGTACAAGGCGGTTACATCTAGTGTTACCATAGTCATGTTGTCTTCCCAGTTTAGATCCGCTAGAATACTCAAAATATGTTTAGTGTCCCTTATGTATGAAGCTAAGTTGGTTACTAAAGGCTTCAGAAAGATGTCTACATATTCAGATATTCTTTCTGTCGGCCCACCTATCCCGGATATTATGGGTCTACCTGGTGGGAATGGAAGGTTCTTATGTACCTTAGGTACAGTATATATGCATGGGTATCTTGGTCGATCAACTTTGAGATAGGTGTATTCATTTTCGTCGAGCAGTCCCTGTTCTTGCCATTTTCTTAATTGAGTATTGATATACTTTGTTAGCATCCACATAGGATTACCTATTAGGGCTTCGTAGCAATCAGGGTCATTTAGTTGGGTCTGTATTTCTTGTTCATAGTCTGTGCTACGCATGACCACCATGTTTCCCCCTTTATCTGCCTCCCTTATGGTTAGGTCCCTGTTGTTACTGAGTGTTCTAAGTGCCAATCTTTCTTGTTGTGTGAGGTTATCCTTCTTCATACGTGAGGCCGTGTTTTTGATATCATGTTTGTCTAGTTCAGCCGTGACCAATTTATAAAATAGGTCTATGTTATTGCCTGCCGTGAGTGTAGGTGTCCATTTAGATTTTTCTTTTAATTTACTGGTGATACTATAATCTGGGTCAATGTTTAGGTCTCTAGTACAGTATTTTTAGCTTACTCATCTAGGAGGCAGCCGGGAAGGCATCATGAATACATTTGCGAGTGATAAGGAGAAAAGGGACAAAGAGGCAGATGATCTGTTTAATAACTTGACCAATCAAGGGTCAAACACCACTCCACAACCAGGTGGACAATCCTCTAAACAGGAGGGCATGAGGGATAAGTTCTTGAGACTTGAAAAGATGAGACTTAGTGAAATGTCCAGGTGGTGGGATGCAGCAACCTTGAGACAATACATAAAAGTAAAAAGAGTACCTAGAGGACTAAGATCCCAAATAATACCCACATATGAGGATCTGGAACCAGATTTATTGGCGGACTGGGAAAAGGAACTAAACAATAATTCGAATAGACTGATGGAGATCCTAATTGAAAACTGTGACAGGAAGGTTGCAAAATTGCAGAAAGACATTGATACGATAGAAACGGAAATAAAAGACCTTAATTTACCAGAGGTAATGACAAAGAACTATGTAATTCTAAATGAGATTATAGAACGACATGTCGCTGATATCAAACAGCGGAAACTGAGGAAAATTAAAAGAGACGAAAGGGACTATGCTAGCGGTAGAATTTTTACTTTTGCCAAAAAGTATGATCACCTGATTCCCAAAACAGTACCCACCAAAACGGGGGAGGGCGCATCAGCTCATTCTAGTACTACCTCACTAGATACAGACTTAACTAGTGATAGCGATCCGGAAAGGGCAGATACCACGGGTAATGTCTCCAACGAGACAAGTTTTTTGTTAGAGGTCAGACGAATAAAAAAAGGCAACAGAGAAAATCGCAGACCAAATCAGGGAGAAAAACAAGGAGGGGAAAACGAGGGGGCAAGAGATACGGAGCGTCCCGGGGTAAGGACCAGATCCTGGAATGCGAGGAAATGAATGATCTAACAGTTATGAATTTGTCAGATTTAGAGCTTACGAATGATATGGTGTCAGTACTTTCTAAAGGGATGAGTTTTTGCCCTAGTAGCATTGGTGATATATGTACAACCAAAATTGATTTGTTTAAATTTACCAGACGCCTGAAATTGAAAAAGCATTTTGAACTGAACAAAGTGGCTAATAAAGATATGCAGCAAAATCTTGGTTTATTATTACCCAATGAACAAACGATACAGGACTTACTAGACACCAGTTTGTTGTTATCTTTAACTGATTGTGAGGACGAATTAGTGTCGACAGACATAATAATGAGAGACCTAAACATTGACCCAGATTATAGTATCACCAGTAAATTAAAAGAAAAATCTAAATGGACACCTACACTCACGGCAGGCAATAACATAGACCTATTTTATAAATTGGTCACGGCTGAACTAGACAAACATGATATCAAAAACACGGCCTCACGTATGAAGAAGGATAACCTCACACAACAAGAAAGATTGGCACTTAGAACACTCAGTAACAACAGGGACCTAACCATAAGGGAGGCAGATAAAGGGGGAAACATGGTGGTCATGCGTAGCACAGACTATGAACAAGAAATACAGACCCAACTAAATGACCCTGATTGCTACGAAGCCCTAATAGGTAATCCTATGTGGATGCTAACAAAGTATATCAATACTCAATTAAGAAAATGGCAAGAACAGGGACTGCTCGACGAAAATGAATACACCTATCTCAAAGTTGATCGACCAAGATACCCATGCATATATACTGTACCTAAGGTACATAAGAACCTTCCATTCCCACCAGGTAGACCCATAATATCCGGGATAGGTGGGCCGACAGAAAGAATATCTGAATATGTAGACATCTTTCTGAAGCCTTTAGTAACCAACTTAGCTTCATACATAAGGGACACTAAACATATTTTGAGTATTCTAGCGGATCTAAACTGGGAAGACAACATGACTATGGTAACACTAGATGTAACCGCCTTGTACACCAGTATAAAAAGGGACATTGGCATTAGAGCTGTCAAAAGGATGTTGAACAGAAGGGCAGCGAGCGCCTGGAACCATACAGAAATGCTCATTGAGATGATAGAACTCATATTGGACAACAATGTGTTTCTCTTCAAACAACAATGGTTTAGACAGACACAGGGAGTGGCGATGGGCTCCAGATTTTCTCCCTCGTATGCCAACCTTTTCATGGGTTGGTTCGAGGAGACGAGAATCTGGGGCCCATTGGGTGCAGAATATAACGACTCTATTTTATTTTGGGGTCGTTATATTGACGATTGTATAATGATCTGGACAGGGACAAAGACCAAACTTCTAAGTTTCTTTGAATTTCTGAACAATAACGAGTATAATATTAGATTCACCATGGAACACAGTAAAACACACATATCATTCCTAGACGTGGAACTATATATTCACAATAACAAAATTGAAAGTAGATTGTACCGCAAGGCAACAGCATGTAATTCTCTGTTGCATGCCAGTAGTGCACACCCCTACCACCAGATACGTTCCATTCCTTTTGGAGAACTGACAAGAACCAGACGAAATTGTAGCAGGGATGAGGAATTCCACACACACAAGAAAAGAGTAATATCAAGGTTCAAAAGGAGAGGCTACAGCAAACCCTTACTCAAAAAAGCTGAAGAAAGAATAGACAAAATGACCCAACATGAAACACTAAAAGAAAAACCCAAACAGGATGGTAATGATCAAAGGATCAGATTGATTACTGGGTACAACAACTGGTCGGTGGTTCTAAAAAAGATCCTTAATAGACACTGGCACTTACTAAAGGCAGACAATACCCTCAGTGAGTACGTCACGGACAAACCAGCCATAACATACAGGAGGGGGGTCTCACTGAGGAACCTACTGAGCCCTAGCTATCCCAAAACAGTTGGCAGGACTAATTGGCTTAGTCAATATTCATGTGGTTTTTACACATGCGGTCACTGTGGCTCTTGCAAATGGGCTGATGATCGCAAGACTGAATTCTTAGGACCAGAGGGAAGAAAATACAAAATAAATTCTAACATCAACTGTTTAACCAAATTTGTTGTATATATAATACAATGCAAATGTGACAAACACTATATTGGTAGTACAATTAGACCCTTGCGGGACCGCATAGGGGAACATACCAGAGCGATCAGACAAGTAGACATGAGATACCCACTTGCAGCACACATGTCTACTTGTAATGCACAAACAGGCAGCCGCATATTCAAATTCTATGGAATAGAACATGTCCCAATTAGTCCAAGAGGAGGCAACAGAGAACTGACACTAAGACAAAGAGAGGCCCAATGGATCTTAAAAATGCGTAGTGTGGAACATGGCCTTAACATTGACCATGAATTACACTACTTTCTAGGCAGATGAGACCCTCAGTACTTGTATTTGAGTTAGCATACACACAGTTCTATTCACAGTTCCTTGTTTACCATGATTTATTACAGTATAAACAATTGGGTTATTCTACCACACACCGATTAGAGTAGCACTAATAACCCTAAAGACTAATATCATATGTTGAATTTATCTAGAGATATGTTACTGTATACATTATATTTGAATTGTATGTTTTTCCATTTTGCAACTTTTTTCTGATCATAGGTGTTTTACGATATGTCTTATATTAACAACTTTTGATTATCCTATTAACTGCTGGAGTTCTTGATCATCGTGTACTGGTTTTAATAGCTGGAGAGATCTATTCACTGAATATTAGCGTTAATACATATTACTATATATACTTCCAAGATGGCCGAATCAATAGCCACCTCACGCTAAGTCCCTCTTCTACTCACTGCATGTGAAGAGGCACCCAATGTTATAAGTCACGTGACCACGTTTTTCACGTACAGAAACCGGAAATATAAACACTAGGGAAGCCACTCGCTTTAGAACACTTCGAAAAGGGAAACCAGGAACAGGCAGTATTCCGGCCCGATTTTCAGCAAAATACGGTAAGCGTAGCAGTTGCTACACAGACGGCTTCGTTTAAATAATAACACTGACAGCGAGCGCTGTGAGAACATTTTATTACCTCACCCGGCATTCTTCTTTTGGGTTTCCGGAAGCAATGTGATTGTTATCAGGCTGTCTTATCAGAGCCTGCTTTAGCACTTACTGGGGAGTCACGCTATTTTTAAAGTGTAAGCAGACACATGCATACGTGGGGTCAGACAGTTACTAGGGCATATATTTACTCATCATCGTTTCATTTGTTGAGCCTGCGCATGGTATAGCGCTTAATAATTACTCATCCTCTCTTCGAGAATAAACGCTTTGACTAATATTAGACCAGCGTATTCTCGTATGTCACCACTAACAATATTTTTGACTCAAATGGAACATGTAGTTAAAATAAACATACCACTCGATTGACGCTGAATTTATGATGCAATACACGATCTAGATTTATTTATCTTTTTTTAAATTTACTTCTTACAGTACTGGAAATAGAATCCAATAGCACTTGACCACGGAATAGCCACAGAGGAATACTGACGACACCACTACTGAAACCATAGGTGGTTTGGAATTATCACCACTTAATAAGTAGGTGCTTTATCTTTAACGAACAATGCCCATGTTTACATCGGCCCTTGAAATTATCAAGTCCTTCATATGAGTACTAAATAAGGTCATTTGTATCATTTTTTTAGGAATACCAAAACGAACGAAGAATAGGTAGCTATGATGGCTCAACACTATGATTTCACTGTCATGGTCTGATTGAAATGACACATGGCACGTTAAATATCGTTGCATGACCGCACACATAGACGCACCACTTCCGGTTTTGAAACACACTATAATGAACCTAGCCACATCACACCACGAATTTGCTCACGTTTGCCACTCCAAATCACGATTAGCTCTGATTCTTTTAGCGTATTTCCCCACTTTAGCACGTCTATACAGCTCTCTCCATTTTTATTAAAATCATAAGTAGCATTTCTCAACTATTATTATTGTACACAACAAACGTTACAGCTAATATGCATAGTGTGTATCATGGACGACTTGCTCACCCACTTGTAGCCGGTTCTTGATTTTCACCACTAAGTTGCTTTGGCATTGCCACTGAGTACATGTTTTTCAAGTTATGTACTATAGAGGTTCTTGATTTTCTTTTGTAACACAGCCTTGAAAAAGTCGCGGGACTAACTTTCCCATGTAGCGACGAAACACGTGTCGGCTGGATGTTGTATATCGCACGGAAGACACCCAATGAATAAAGAACCACTCACAAAAGGAGACTAATCTATTTTGTTCACCTACAATTCTGTACTGTCATTGTGGAAACACCTAATAATTTGTTTTTTGTTAAAAAAGAGGATGTGTGCTAAGGACTGAATGTTGAACTAAACTAAAACAATTATTTCTAACACAGCTACATCGCCTTGAACTCTTCGATCTCACGGATATGTTCTATGATCACTGTAACAGTTGGGTATAGGGTAAAATCTTTCAGAGTAAAGCATTGTTTTCGTCAACAGAAAAGTTTACATGGGCAGAAAACGCAACTGGTGCACGCAGATTCAATTTTTTGCACTTTTATATAGCGCAAACTTGTCTCAAAGGTAATGGAGCACTTTACATGAGCACCAGTTACATTACACAAAGTCACACATTAATTATGTTTTTTAGTTACTGGAAGTTTACGTGATTTGGTCAGAATTACAGGAAGTTGAGCGACGCTGAGACTGAAACTTGGTTCCCTAGTTTTAATGTCAGGAGCTCTAACCACTCTCAGAAGTGTGAGTGACAATCCAGTCCCCTTTTGGCCATCTACTGACACCCCCTTCCTACCGCCACAGTTAATAAGGAAGGATACAACTATGCTGGCCTATCCCAGGTGACTTTTTTCCCAGGCTTGCGCTTTTCCTGCCCCCTGTAGGTGTTCTTCACGGGCCCCTTACTGGTCTGACTTCACCTTCCCGTCCCGCAACTCAACCCCTCCAAGACATGCGAGTGACCATCCAGTCCCCTTCTCGCCATCTACTGACACCTCCTTCCTACCCCCATGGTTAATAAGGAAGGATACAACTTGATGGTGTGTATGCTGCAGTTTATTAACATCAACATAACATCATGGATCATAATTATCACGAGTTATCGGTCATTCATATGTTCCATGCATCATGTACATTTAAACCTGTGCTTGTTATGCTTTTTAGCAATCAGTCCCTTCATGCTATGGTTTAACGTTAATTCCTAACAACTCTTCACGCACAGCCCTGGGTGGTGGTCCCTTTCTAGGTGTCAAGCGTTTTGCGGCTTCTAGGGTTCCCTTGCTACTGAAGTTCTATGTAGGTGGCCCTCAGGCCTTTCCTGGGATGCAAGTGTTGTGTCTGCCTGGTGCTGATCCTTTGCTGACCATTCACCTGCCTAAGTGCACCTGCCATGAGGCATCCCAAGGACACTGTTCGAGCGGCTCTTCGTGGGCTACTGTGCTTTTCTTAGCTATTTTGTGTGTTACCCGACCACCGGCAGCTCCCTGTTCTTTCTTCGGTGTTTCTTGCCTATGTAAAGTCTTGTTCCAGAGTCCCTACCATGTTGAGAAAGAACATGTCCATTCCCAACCTGACCAAATTGACCCTATCCTCCACATAGTTCCCTGGTGTTTTGAGATTGATGAGCCCCTGTGGGTTGAACCCCCAACCATTGTCTTTGCAAGACTTTGCCTTAGAGATGTTCAGTTTCCTCCTAGACATTTGTTCCGCCTTATGGTCCATTGCCCGCCTCCACTTAAACCGGGCTATGACCTTCGAAGTCAGCCAGGTGAAGCAGTCTGGCAACTGTCGTGAAGCCAGATATTATTGCCCCCAGAAAATCCTTCCTCCTTAGGCAAGCTAAGTCATTACCCCCTAGGTAGACCAGGATGGCATTGGGCCTATCTCTCTGTCGTAGTGTGTTTTGGATGGTGGGTAATAACTGGCCTGTTTTTTCCAGCCATGTCGCTGATGTGTTCCATAACCAAATCCCTTTGTAGTCCTTTTGTTCTGCCGCCCAATGCTGGGCCCTCACAATGTAGCAGTGGCCCAGGATCCAAACTCCGCACCTGCCTCAGGGGGCCCTGTTATGAAAGAAACAGCACTTAGAGAACCGCAGGTCGGATGTAGCTCTTAAAGCTTATGAGGCCTAACAGGCAATTTATTTTATGCACTCTGCTAAGCCTGCTTGCCGCTGCTGTTGTAGCAGCACCTATGCGGAGGGAATGCAACTCAAATTTCTTGGACCCGATCTGCATAATGCCATCTTGAGTACCGTTGTGAATTGAAACCAGCTGAGTTAGGAGCCCTCCTCATGCACAAATAGTGGATGGCCTTTGGGGGTCCATGCCACATGTACTCTTGCATTAGACATACAAGGCAAAACTCACTGTCATCCAGACAGTCTAGGTACGTGTATTTCTCTCTTGCTTCCTGATCAGTCCTTGACCTGTAAAGCTCTAAGACCATGTAGCCATCACCTATGTGCATGTCCTTGCCCCAAATACACATTTTCTTTGGGTTGGACCTGGAAGGGGCTACCACTGTACACCCCTAAAAAGGTCAGTACGAATGCAGCCCTGAGCAACACAACCTTGTGCTCTTGCCTGCATTTGCTGGGCAGCCCATGGAGTGAACTCCTAACATTGGCGAAATCAATCGGCTGTCTTGGGTCCTTGCACCTGGGCTGCAATCGTTCCCACCCTTCCATGGCTGCCCGACAGTAAAAGAAGCCTGCAGGATCCTTCCCTGTGGCCAGTTTCTCGAAGTAGAACAAGTGTGGAACAACATCCGACACTTAGAATATTTTATTGCCATCCTGGGGGTCAGCATATTGTCCACCAGTGCTGTTAAGTCAGGTCTACTACGCTCCACAACGGTTTGGCGACCGGTATCATGTTCTGATCCGCTTGCGGTGCCAGCTCTCTGAATTTTTTCCACTGAAAACAAGAAATCACATCTGCAACCGAATGTTTGCAGCCCACAATGTGCCTAGCTCTAATGGCTATGTGGGATCTCAGCTAGCAACCAACCAGGTGGCGCAGTAAGTGCACCATTGTAAGACAGCACACCGTCCCTAAATTTTGAGCTTTTACTACTGCATGGTTGCAAGACCAAAAAGTAATCTGCCTGTTGGCGAGCCTGTCCTTCCAAATAGAGAATGCCACAATGATGGGGAAGAGCTCTAACAGTTTGATTTTGTTTGTGATCTCTCGGTTTTGCCAAGCAGCAGGTCAGCAGGAAACCGACAAGGCTGAACCTAGGATGGCTCGAAGCCTTTACCCCCCGCGGCATCCATGAACAGCTCCAGTTGGCCAGCTGTGATCCATGGTTCTTGCTGTATGAGAATTGAAGTTAGCTAGATACTCCTTGGAGTGATAGTAGCGCTATAGAAGTAGACTTTACATTACATTACATTACATTACATTACATTAGGAAGGCAGCCCGCTGCCCAAAGTCCTCCTTCACTCCCTGCAGAAACCTAACCCTGTGGTGCTTCTTAGTTAGTCAGGCCAGTCGTCTAGCAAAAGTTCGGCCTCCTGGAATTACACGGCTGGTGACGTTAAGAGTGCCCAGCAGTTGCTGCATCACACCCAACATCGCTTTTCACTTCGTGAGTAGTAGCTCAATTGCCTCTGTTAGTTCTGCCATGATTGATGGCGGCAGCTGGTATACATCCTCCACTGTATCTAAATCGTCAAGTGGCAGGGCCCTTTTTTAGGTCTCGCCTACTCAGCGCGCATGCGCTGCATAGGAGGATCTTTAGCCGTTGTTCTGCTCTTTTTCGAAGCACATACTCGTGCTTGTGGCAGCTTCCACCATGCGGGAGCGCGCAGGGGCGCACCACAAGCACGAGTATGTGCTTACAAAAAGAGCAAACAGCTGCTGCTTCGCGCGCGCATCCCTTCTATTCTGTGCACTCTCCCCACCCCTCCCACTTGTTGTTCATTTGTTTCGGGGCAGGGACACTCGCGCTGCTTCTTAGCGCAATCGCTTTCACGGCTGCGTCGCTTTCACTGTCGTGCGGCCAATGCTTGTTCTCTCTGCAAGTGTTTCTTGGCAGCTGGGGAGTGTTTTTCAGTAAATATAGAGTGGGCAGATAGTTTTGAGATGTATGAAAATTAGGTCGTCGTGAGCAGCGTATTTTCTTGTTGAAATGTCGCTTACCTTCTTTTTAGACCAGGGAGTATAAGTGATCCTGTAATCGGTGAATTTACAGTGCCATTACGTTAAATGCAGTACTGCTGTGGAGTTTAATAAAGGGATGTGCATAGCGCGTCACACTGCTTGCCAGAAAATGTCGTAATTTACTATGGCATTGGGCTTTGCTGTTGTGTGAAACTTTTCGTGCGTATGTTTCTGATCGTTTGAGAATGCCATTTAAAATTCCGAAAAGGCACTGTAAATTGTCAAAAGGATTTGTGGCAGTAAGAAAGCAGCCTGCAATCTAACGCGTTTACGTCACGTTGGAACACGAAGATAAACGTGTGATAGAGAAATAGCAGCACGTTGAGTGGTACCGCCCCTAATAAGGTAATATGACCGACCAGTGGCAGCAGTAAGTTTTAACTTTAGAAATAAAGGCTAATTGCGTGCATTTTTTACTTTATTTTTCGTTATGACGCATTATTCTACTAAATAAATGCATCTGTTTCTGAACAAAAGACATCACCAATGTGAAGTTGTTAAAATAGCTTAGGATGCGAAGCAGTCATGATCTGCAGCGGCGGCGCTCTTGCCGCTCTCGTGCAGCCTCCACACGGACTTAGAATTACCTTTCCTCAAGTCTGGAATGGAATTATGCAGCAGAAATGATTGTGACATGGATTTGATAATGTAGTGTATTCCCAGGTCAATTAACAAGGATCCAGTGGTACTCCATCCTGCTTGAGTCTTTTAAAAATCACTCTCCAACCTGATCCTGAAACAAGAATATCGTAACACCAAACGTAGAAATTATCATTTAGTCTTGCTACTCAATGTAAGTAGTACACTTTCAGGAAAAATGCCCATTAGACTGAGTAAGGGTACTCAAAATTAATTTATGTCTGTCCGCATTTGCCAAAGGCAGCCATGATAAATGAAATATTACTTCATAAGTAGATCTATTAACATTATTGCAATAAAGAAATATCCGTGACTACAACCTGCATTCGTTACAGAAAGGTTGTGATCATGTAAAATAGTCCTTGGGAACCTTTGGTCGAGGTTTTTGGTGCAAGCAAAAAAGGCACTATTAATTGGGCTCATTGTGGACACATTTAAGCAGAAAACGAAACAAAGTAGAACTTTTTATTTAACTTGCCAGTGGAGCTTTTGGTGAAAGATTAGGCAAAGTCTCTTTTTGTACCAGACCCAGATAGTCTGGGCCTCCCTCTGAAGGGATTTCTGATGCAAGGTGAAAGTATTATGTGGTATGGCAGAGGGCCTTACCATGTAATACTAGCACAATACACAAAGATGGACCCTGGGTGCTCTCTCTTAGTACACCTTCTCTCAGTCCTGGTAGGGTGGCAAAAAGCAGACCAGCTAGTTATTCTTTCAAGCTCTCACCTCATCCCTTCTGCTGATCTCCGCACAGCCACAAATCCCCAGTAATTTCACATTTCTATACTAAGTCACTTCACAGACCTATGTGTGTCTCATTTATGTCTCTTTCAACACACTTTTGTATTGTATTGTATTAGGTTCTTATATAGCGTAGACTGCCATCCTACGGGTATCCTGGCGCTTAGACTTAAGTATGACCACCATATGAGCAGACCAGAGTAGCAGTGGGGAAAACTAAAGTCCAGTCCTTGGGAAAAAGCCAAGTTTTCAGACTCTTTCTGAACTCGGTCAGGGTGTTGGCTTGTCTAATGCTCTGGGGTAGCTCGTTACATAAGTGTGCTGCAGCCACACTAAAAGCTCTACCCCCCATCCTAGAGCGCTTAAATCTGGTAGTCGTCATCAGATGTGCACTAGAGGAACGGAGCTGCCTCTTGGGGTTGTACTTTTGGATTTGCTCTAACACACTACCTTCTCATGTCCCACTCCGCTCAGTCTCGTGCCCCTCCCTAATTGATCAGCCTAGGTACTGCCCATTTGCCTGTTCTATGACACATAAATACTTTAAAAATAATCTGGTCGGCACTAATTCCTAGGCCCGGATTCCCCCAAATCAAATTCAGCCTCGCTTTCAAACCTAGGCGTGAACATAAACAGCTAAATCATTACTACGTAGGGCATGACCAGGTGTGCAAGTCGATACCCTCTGGTTTTGAGAGTCGGGTTTTACTCGGTGTTGGAGTTCAAATATTCAGTATACTAATTTGAATCTGATTCAGTCATTCACAGAGTGCCAAACTAAGCAGCTTACAAGCTCAACGTGTAAGCCATTCCGAGCTTGTAACACATAATCTCTCTTTAAACCGAACCACTGCATGGTCGTTCAGTTGTACATAATGCTTTCTTGGTCATATACAAGGTAACAAAAATGCTTCTGACACTTTATTATAACTTTTCAGCATGCTGCAGACTTCTGTACAGCACAGCTCAAAGACATAGGCAAAGTCAATATCTCTGGCTAAACACTTATAAGGTCCCAAAGGCGAGACCTATTGGCTATGCCAATGCTTGTCTTTCTTGGCCCAGGTGAACTCCTAGCTCCCTTGGCAGTTGTACAAAGTGATTCAGCAGGTCCCCCGCATTGTGAGGTGCCTGGTTTTC
The DNA here is from genome assembly GCF_964204655.1 of Triturus cristatus. Taxonomy (NCBI): domain Eukaryota; kingdom Metazoa; phylum Chordata; class Amphibia; order Caudata; family Salamandridae; genus Triturus; species Triturus cristatus. Next base: position 527,545,828 of record NC_140592.1, read on the forward strand.
CGACAGTGGCAGCTGGTGACATTTGAAAGTGGTAAGGCGTAAAACAATTATCGTACTGCAGTGCAGCGAGCGAGGGTAGCGAGCGCGAACCACCTATGGGGGCTTCTGGGGGGTTCTCCCCCCGAGAACATTTTGAAAAAAGAGTGGGAAAATGGTGCATTTTCAAGCAAATTTGAGAAGACAGGAAGGTTGAGCAGCACTCCTGCTAGGCTTAATATTTTCATTCAATTTGTTCGCAATCGCAGTACAGACATTTGCCTGGTTCCTTCTGGCACAGGAACAGCGATGGGCTTTGTGTACTGGCACATATTGTAAAACTTATTTTATTTACCTTAGCACACAATACTATATCGGACTGTTTGGACTTAGGGTCACTGTGTAGGAGGCAAGCACTGCATCCCCTTTGGCATATTATCCTGGTTTGCAGCCACCTTTTCATACAGATGGAGGCTGGAGAGACACATTTTCAAAGTTTGAGTTTTTGGCGCATCTACAAATCAAATCTGGAACCTCCCATAATCCTCAACAAAAAGCCAGCTTCCACCCATGATCAATAAAACCGTACATCTCTGCAATATTGCACTTGTGAATATACTGCACTGCAAAACTGTGGTTGGGATGTTTCATCTGTCAGTAAAACCGTTTCTCCTCTTCTGTATTGGGATTATTCTGGCATTAAATGAACTTCAGTGGGGTCTCTACCAGGGCACCACTCGTTAATTGGCCCCAAAGGCTTTATGTGCCTATCTATTTTAAATGCCCAGTCCAAACATTTAAAATGTAAAAAGTACTTTTGGAGGTGTGACAGAGATTTAAGTACGAATATGTCAATAAATGTGTTCTTTCACACGTCCAAATCTGACGAACTTCAATTTTTCGCTGTCGCCTCTCCAGAAAACGTTTGCTGTGGCCCCACCCCTTTGCACCAGCGTTAATGGCTTTAGGGTGTGTTCTATATTTAATCCCGGTTAATCTTTTTCTGGTCTCCCGTCGCATTTTAGACCTTCTAAGCGTCTACTTCACAGTTGCAACACAGTCGAAGATTTCCATAGCTCCAATTACCGTGCCCCGATGCATTATGGTTATCATAGTTATTTAGCCGGTAGTACATTTCCAGACAGTATGCCTCAGTGTAAATATTGAGAGTGTAAAGCCCATAAGAAGATTGTAGCAGTGTCTGAAAGTATTTTCGTAAAAACGTTATATTATATGACAAGCAGGTCCGATTCGGTAAGGCTAACCTTTTAGAGTTGACATTGTCAATACTTTATTATTCTTCGATACATCCAGCCAGTAGCTTAGCAAGGGTGCACATGGGCCCCGGTGCAGGCAAGGAAATGGCCCCTGCTATGGTAGTAATGTAAATCAGTTATCAGGATTCTAGGGCCCCGGTGCCACTGCAGCGCTGCTCCAGTGGTAGCTGTGCCCCAGCGTCCATATACAGCCCGCACTACTTACAGCGGTTCATGGATTTGTTAACAGTGGTACACGTTACATCTCATGTTGATTTTTCAGTTCTTTGTGTATTAGACACACTTCAGGATAAGAGAGCAGGTTGCGGACGTACCCGGCTCTGGCTAAAAGATGCAACTTGTTCCACAGAGCCCAGGGCAACATGGAAAGTGAAAGAATCTTTCTCCCTCCAGAATCTTTTGGGAGTAATTTGAAAAAATGATGCCACGTGGTGCTATATACATCACATTAGTGGTTGTGTTGCGAGTGTCGTTGGCAGCACTGGCAGGGGCAATAGATAGCGCGAGCTGGGTTAGCCTCAGGGCCGTTTCTAGGTGTGTTGCTTCCCTAGGCGAGAATTGAAAAATGCCACCCCCTCCCTTTTATTACCATCACTCTCTCCCCCTGTCATCCAGGCTAGAGAGGCACACCCTCTACTGCCGAACCCTTCTATGTTACTCTCACTTACTATCAGGAAACACAATTACAACAGTCAATCCTACAAACGACCTCAATGAAAGGCCCAGGCCAGACCGTTACGGTAGCTTCTATGTTACTTTCATTTACTATCAGGAAACACGATTTTAATCCGGACGATGACAGAAACCACACAAGAGGACAGCGCTAAGACGCAAAAACCCTAATTATAAAAAGGATATATGCTGAGGTAACTACCTATCCTTGAAACTTACCAACAGTAATATCAGCCTCTACGCACATCTGTCATTTTTTCTTAAAATAAATATCTCTAAAAGATTTCTCAATCCTACTATCAGATCAAGGCCATTGACGCCTGCAGAATTCAACGTACTTCAGTGTGCCATTATCGCATACTATGTGGCTCTAAGATCATCTTTAGAATCTTTTAATTCAACTACCCGATCGAAGCCAGTGCTGCACGTGAACCTAATATACCTTAGTGTGCCACTAACGCACACCATGTTGCTCTCAGATCGTCTTTAGGGATTCTACATCATGCCAAGTTGGGCCTGAATAAAATATAAAGAGGTATATGCCCTTGATTCCCACTGGAGGGTTTTTAACCCAGATTGGTTTTGGTTTCACCCGACTCCAGTAAGAGGTGGTCGAAATTGTTCCTGGTTTTAATCTTATGTTTGTGAGAGTTACAATAAATCTGGTCTTGATAAAGATGGCTATATAAAGGTACCATCGAAACGCGTCGACGCTTCATAAAAGGAACATAATCTGTGAGACTGCTAGGACTGTCGAATACCTATTTAACGTATTGTATCGAGTCTCAGCCTCTAAATGAAATCATCACGGATGTGGGCCATATTATGACACAGTTTTTAGTTTTTTCTATGTACTCTCCGTGTTTTTATGTGATATATGTTCTTTATGAAATTTGTATGTAATTATTGTATTTTATGATGATGATGTTTTGAAATATTGATTAGTTACATATTTTTAGCTTAGGCTTTTTTTTAACCATAACCTGAATTTAATTGAAGAATAAATTCATCTATTTTTATAAAATTATTTTTGTTGATTTATAGGTAAGGGGTTGGGGTGTGTAATTATACTGCTCCCCCTTTGGATGTGGATAGATTGAATGTGCTCCCCCTTTGGATGTGGATAGATTGAGGATGGATTGAATGTGTATGAGAGCGTTGTGTAACAGGAGACACAGAGAACAGTAGTAGCCTATTGTTTATCCAAAGGAAACTCTTTTTGTTGACTCTCATTTACTATCGGGAAACACAATTACAACAGTCAGTCCTGCAAACGACCTCAACGAAAGGCCCAGGCCAGACCGTTACGGTAGCCATACATATAAATGAGGACCCGGGATTACAAACCGAGGTCTCCTGCTCAGCAGCCGTGATTTTACCGCATCCGCTCTCTGTAACACACCAGACTACTATAAAGAAATTAATGTTCTGTTTCTTGTAAAAGCTCATTTTTACACGACACTTGATGTAGGGTAGTGCATGTGAGGAGTATTTTAAGAGCTCAGCGGTTTGGCGGATGAAGGACCAGGGGTTCTGATACTATAAATGGGTATCCCGAGGACCACACTGTTGATGAAACGGGAAGCGGGGTCTACTTGTTGGCATGTGGAACTCCGATGCTAGCGGGTGCAAAAGGTCTGCTTTTCCCTATATACGGAATCGAAGTATTTAAACTAATTTAATATCCGTTTAGAATCAAAGCATACAAATGTATATGAGGGCAGGACACACTGTAAAGAAACAATCTTTGCAGTGTCTCAGTGCTAAATTTGGTGTATATCTCCACCTCACAGCTGAATTTTTCATGATAGAAATCGATGAATGATTAGATGGATCCATGAATGGCTGGTGTTGGACGTGGCCCTTTTACCGGAATTTTTTTTGCTTTTATGGGAAACCACATGTTATATAAATGTGAATATTGGATGCTGTGCGATGGTGTACGCAGACTGAGTTTCCCCATTTTAAACATGTAACTTTTAAAATGGATGCCATGGCTGTGTGGTTGTGCCGTCTGATTGAGCTGGGTTAACAGTCTAGTGGTTATTTCCCAGCAATCCCAGCTTTTGGAGGGAAGCCTGGCACCCAGGGTGCTCTACCCCTCCCCCTAGGCCAGTTAGAACCAGTTTCCCCAGACGCTTCTAGAAGCTTCTGGCACTGTCTGGTAGGTGGGGTGAGGGGCGTATAAAGGGTGGAGCTGGGCTGCCATGTGCTCAGTCAGAGGGTGGACCTGAGAGAGAGGGGACCTGCTGCCAGGGGTTACCGCCACGTGGGCCTGTGTGCTGGGCCCTGAGCTTACCTGCACCCCTCTGCTGTCCACAGGGCAAGGGAGAGTCATAGTTGGGGCGACGCTGACCTGGGGGAACCTATGCAGGAGACTTAGGCGGTAGGGCTTAGTCAGGGACCTATACCACTGGGAGTGACAGGGCTTAGGTGCTGCCTTCTAAGCTGTGTGAGGAACACTGGACTAGCCCACTGATCTGGCCCGGCGGGAGGAGAACCCAGGGACGACCTGCAGAGACTGATTAATCTGCCTTCAGCCACCAACTCAACCCCCCCCCCCCCTCAAGAAACCCTCAACCAAGGGGCAGGAACCAGCAAGCGCCTCGTGGGACCCTGATCGCATGCCCTGCGCAAGGTGAGCGCTATATCTGGGGGGGGGGGGCGCTACGCTGGTGTGACTTTATCCTGCCTGCTATCAAGCGCTTGGCAGAGGCGGCGCTAGGTCCTGATCGCCCAGGAGAAGAGGAGCACTGCCTGTTGCCCCTAAAGCTGGTGGGACTGCCTAGCGCCTGGGAAGCGCTATATTTGAGGACCCTGCAGCGCTGTGCTGCCGAAGTGCCCCGAGGAAATCCCAGCGTGTGGGATTCCTCCCTGCCTGCGTGGGGTAGGAGCGGGTGCCTACCCCGCATTTGAGGACTGTCGCGGGTGCCCACCACGCGGTTTTGGCGCCGCTTCGTATTTACAACGGCGGAAGGCCACCCCGCATATCGCCGCCAATAGAAGGAGCATCGCTGCGACCTGGGCCGCCGAGGGCACCCACAGTGGGAGCCTGCCCCGCATTGCTGCTCTAGCGCGGTTTGGAAGTTGCGGGAGCCTACCCCGCATGTGTGCCGTACCTTCGGAGGGAGCCTACCCCTCATTGCCCCGCAGTGGAACTGCCAAAATCACCACTGCGGCCCGGGGAGAGGCCGCGCCACAGACGCAACGTGGAAGTCAGGCAGCCCGGCCGGGACATGGGCGGAGCAGCACTGAAGCCTGGCCTGGACAGGAAGCCGGCCTCTGAAGAGGCGCCAGGCGGGAGCCTACCCCGCGCTGGCCCAGTAGCCCCCGAATACGTCTGCAGCCTTGCGGAGGCTGCCTCGAAGTCCCGGGTCCCAGGAGGGGGCCCGGGTGAAGGCGGAAGCCAGTGTGGTGGTGCGGGGCTCCCGTGGGGATGAGGGAGCCCCAAACTGGTTTGGAAGTCAGGCGGGAACCTACCCCGCACTGATCCAGCACCCCGTAAGGGGCGGGGGGGGGCTCTCCGTACGCTGAGGAGAGCCCCGGGAGTAGCGGACGTCGTCGGGAGCCTCGCGGGCTCCGTTCCCAAGGCCCGGGTCCCAGGAGGGGGCCCGGGTGAAGCCAGGGAACTTGCTGTTGCTGGCGGGGCTCCCGTGGAGCGTGGGAGAGCCCCGCGTGTACCCGCACCGGCTGCCAGAGGAAGAGGAAGCCGGCCAGAGTTCTGGAGGAGCAGGGGACTGTCGAGGCACATATCTGTGCCTGTCCCCTGCTAGAAGGAGTCCGGTGGCCAGAGGAGTCCCTCAGTGAGCCTGGTGAGTGGGGCTCAGCTTATTGATGGTTGGTGGGGGTGAAGTCGGGGTACACAGTCGGTGCCCGCCCCCTCCCTGTAGCTGCACAAAGGCCCCCGGGGGGGGGAGGCATCCTTGTTTGGGGACAGTTCCTTCTTGGGCCTGACACAGCTGCCTCGCTGAAGCAGCAGCTGCAACAGAGGGGCATTCCTGATTTGCAAGCCCCAGAGGAGGGGTTCTCCACTGGACAGTTCCCAACCTGGACTGGCTATACCCCACATCCCCGCTGGACAGTGGGCAGTGGTAACGTGGGTGGCACGTATAACGGGCACAGCTACGTCCTAATGGTTCCACTGCTAAACGTGACACGATGCCTCTGGTAATGCCTTATGCCCATAATGTTACCTAATGTTTTCCCCACAGGGTTGCCAGGCTGATGGTGGGCAGGTATGCCTAGGGAGGAGCCTCATGTTTCATGCATAATGATGAACGGCATAATGTATTCTTACACCTAATGAGATGCATGTTGTTTTTATGCCATGATGTCTCCCTAATGCCAGTGTTCATAACGCAAAGGGGTTCTTTTCCATAAGGCGACAGCGTTGGTGTTCTGCCTCAGGAGCTCTGCCTAATTTTTATGCCCACAGGTTCAGGCTCGAGAGTAATGCCTTATGCATCTGTTAATGCCTAATGTGATGTTGCCTGGCGTTTTACCCTAATGAAGAATGCTTCATGCCTGCTATGTTTATGTCCACAGGTGATTGCCTGATGTTTTCCCCTTACAGCTTTCACGCCTCGGGGTGTTCATGCCGTTTACACTTATGGTGATTTTTTTTTTTTTTAAAAACTTTCTTTATTGGCATTTATAGATAGTGAAACACGCAGGCACATGCGATATCGCCATTATCACATAGATTTACAATTCAAGTGCGCCCAGTCACAGTTCTTACGATCTAGCAGCCTCTCGGCCCTTCAGGCCGTTCATCGCTGTCCTGAGTGGGGCTGCCGATGTGTGCCCGGGTCCAGCCTCTGGGTGTGCCCTACTGGAGTGCGCCATGATCGCCTCGCCGCAGGGGTGCCGTGCAGTGTGACTGAACCCCCTGTGAGGGGCGTTGCAGAGGCTATAGAAGTGCGGCCATTGAGTAACCACGAACTAACTGGGGGTTGAAAACCAGGAAAAGGGGGGTGCACTGTGTCGCCCATCGGGAGTACTGGTAGCTGCGCGCTCTTGAGGCCGGACCTTCATGTGGGAGAGGGCCGGTGTGGTCGCGGACGCGGAGATGGGGAGGGGGGGCAGGAGCATCGCGCCTGGCCTATGAGGACTCTGGCTGTGGGGCCTGTGGTGACAACCTCTGCGAGACCCCGGGTGCTGGACCTGCCTGCGCATTACCCAGAGTGGATTCTGGAGTGGCGGGCGCCCCCGAGGGGTCTATCAGTCCCGAGCTCGCCGCAGCCTCAGTTTCCTGCGTGAATGTGTGCATTAGCATGGCCCAGGGCATGGAGATCGGGTGTTTGCGCATCCCACGGGCCTCCTCCGTTCTGAGTGTGGTTTCCTCCGCCTTGCCCCACTTCCTGACGGCCCCCACCCATGCTGCAATGGGGGCCCCCCCTGGCGCCTTCCAATGCATAGCAATGCATCGTTTAGCGAGGATCAACATTAAGAAGGCAAACCTTCTGCCGCTTATGCCGTCCATGAATTCCCAGCGCACACGCCTCCCATGTGCCCAGGTCCTGGAACCCTGTAACCGTCTCTAGGGCAGCGTGAATTGTGTGCCAGTAACTGTAGAGCGTCGGACAGTCCCAAAACATGTGCCTAAACGAGGCAGCAGGCTCCAGGCATCTAGGGCAGCCAAACACCCCCTCGGGGAAATATTTCTGCAACTTTTCGGGGGTTAGATACGCCCTATGCAGGATATGCAACTGTATGTTCTTAAACCGATAGTTGCGGGACACTTTCTTGGTGTATTCTAGAGCCCTCGTCCACTCCCTATCATGCAGGGGCTGTTGGAAGTCATCTTCCCAGTGTTCTCTAAGGGTCGCCAGCGTGGGACTCCGCAGGGCTCTCACCGCTTTGTATATCCATGTGACTAGATGGCGGCCGGGCCCCATCTGGAGTACCGCATGGATGACCGGGTGTGGAAGGGGCTCCGCATCAATTCCCCCCCCCCCCCCACTGCCTACGGCAGTCCATGAGAAGCTGTCTATGCTGCAGGAATTGGCCCTTGGGGAGCTCGAAGTCTCCGACCAGCGCCTCAAAGGGCTGAAGGCTCTCCCCAGAGAACAGCATCCCCACCTCTGTTACCGCGTGATCCGTCCACACCCGCATAATTTGCTCCGTATAGTATGCCCGACCCCTAGGTAGCCCCACCAATGGCAACAACGGGGAGTACAGGGGGATACCCCGGCTAAGTCGATGAACACGCGCCAAGCAGGCACGCGCCGTCATGGCCTGGAGGGGCCGGGATGTCGGCGGTGCCGCCCCCGGTAGCAACATGCGGTGGACAGCGGGGATCGAAATCCGCCCTGTCGCCGCGTACAGCTCCTCTTGCGCCCTGCCCGCCGTCCAACGCGACACCCATTGTAATTGGTCAGCAAGGAAATGCGCCTCGAATGAGGGAGCTGCCAACCCGCCCTGATCAAGGGGCAATTGCAGTTTCGCCAGGGCTATCCGCTGGCGGCCGTTGCCCCAGATGAGGGTCCCGAGCAGGGTATCCAATTCCCAGAACAGGGATCTCGGGGGAACCACCGGGAGATTGGAGAAGAGGTAGAGCAGGCGTGGCACCAGGATCATTTTCGCAACGGCTATCTTTCCCAGGACAGCCAAGTGGAGACCCTTCCAGAAATGGACCAAGGAACGGATGTCACCCATCAACTTGCGGTAATTCCCCTCATATATATCTTGCGGCGTATGATATAGCTTAATGCCGAGATATCGAACCGCTTGGGGACTCCACGAGACTGCAATGCCTCCGATTCGTATCGGACCCTGGGGCACGACCTGTGTTAAGGGATAAACAGTGGACTTGGCCCAATTCACCCTAAGGCCCGTCACTTCCGCGAAATCGTGCAGAATGCTTGAGATCGGGGTCAGGTCAATCGTGATGTCCTGGACATATATGAGTACATCCAGGGGCGGTGGGTGAAATTTGACAGTGGTGGGGCGCAAACGAATTAGCATACAGCACCGTAGCGAGCGAGCGTAGCGAGCGAGCATGAACCCCAAAAGGGTGGTTTGGGGGGGTTACCCCCCCCAAGAAAATTTTGAAAAAAAAGAAGAAAAATCGTGCATTTCCAAGCAAATTTGAGAAAGCAGGAAAGTTAATAAAGCAATTGTGAAAGTGCAGTTATTACATTAATAGATGGCATAACATAGGTAGCTGCTTATTCAGTATTACCACAGAGCTTCATACATTCTGTCCTATTATGCTCAGGTGCTGAATTCCCTTTCCCTCCCTTTCCCTCGCTCGCTCCTCTTTTCGGTCTCCTTCAGTTCCCTTTCATCTCGCTGGGCCCCTGTAGGTCACTCTCAGTTCCTCTCGCTCACTCTTTTATCCTTCCCATCACTCAGATCTTGGCATTCTTATTTTTGTTTGCCTTCCCCGTAGGTGTTACCCGTCATTTCCAGTTCTTGTCTTTTACATGCAGCTCGCAACCTTTCCTTAATTAATGTTTTCCACTTAACCCTGGCTGTATCATATTTGCCACATAATACATCATCTGCTGTATAATCTAACGATTTCCCCCAAAACAATTTTGTAGCTCAAACGGATCAAACGGATCACAAATTACTAAAAGAAATGTGACTTATATTGCTGTGAAGTGTAGGGCCCTTTGCAAAGGTTAGTAAAGAAAACAATTGGTCCCAGACACTCCTAATTACACTCAAATTAATACCTGTAGGAGAGTGTAGTATGCAATCAATTCATTCAACCGAAAATATATCATGTAAAGGCACATTCAACAGGGAAAATCTCATAGATAAGAGGCCAACCAAAGTCAAGATTGTACCTTCAGAGGCACCGACGGATGTGGTACGTCTCCTACTTGTTCTGAATTAAGAATTGAACGTCTCACCGGGACCAATGGCAGCATGTGATTAGAAGGTCTCACGCCGCTCCATTTCAGTGGTACCTCATGGTGATTTCTCCCCCACCCTGAAGTCATTTCAGGATATTTTGACAGAGTACAGTCTGGAATTTAATTTCATCACACCACGATCGTGTTCGGGTTCCCTTTCCTTTGTCCTGAGGAAGACCCGCAGCAGAGGAGACTACTTACCCTTTTGCGTCAGGGTTGAAACGTCGACATTTCCCCAGTGAGCCTACACCCAAAAGCTACTCCCCTCCTACTCCAACCACAGATGAAGTACCAATGAGGTATCAATGGGTGAGGTGGACTGGCCTCAAGGGTCTTGTGACCTCACTGACAGATTCACAGTTGATATAGGGTGTGGTTCTTTGTATGAAGTGAACTACAGTATGGATTGTGGTGGACAGGCCTTCAAGGTTAAGTCAGACTTGCCACTGTTAGGGTCCACCTGCGGGTGCTAAGACACTGGGCTTCTAAGGTCTATCGGGCCTTCTAAGGTGTAGCATCGGAATAAGCTGTCAGAAGGGTGGACTGGTCATGAAGGCTGAACATGGTTCTCCAGTTCCACATTCAGCAGCTCCAGCCAGAGTGCCACATCCTCTCCCACACTGAACACCATACTGCCCCACTGAGAGAAACTCGCACTGCCTTCAGCTACAACTCAATTGTGCTGTGACTAAATTCAAATTATGCACTAGACAACAGTAAAATGCTGCCTGAAAAAAAATGAACACCACCCTGGAAAAAGCAGACACGCCTAGGGAATGCAAGAATAAGCAAAGCATGTGAACTGTAATCAGTAACAACATGGTTACCTTAACGTTTTTAAACTCATTATTCAGAAATCAGTAAGTGATTTTTCCTGAAAAGTTCAGGACATGACGACAGACCTAGGAAGGGACCCGTTTCAATGTCCATTGCTTATATCCTTTCAAAATGTAAGCAGTTTGGTTTAAAAAAAGACCACATTCCCGAACACAGAGCCGCATTTTATAAGCTAAAATAATTAAAACAGTTGAAAACGATCATATTAAACGTTTCTACTCTACCCATCAACCAGGTATTGCAGTGCCTTTAGAAATGGTGACCTTCCCCACCCTGGGAAAACAATGTTGTTCAAAGAAAGAAGATAAAAAGAAAGTAGCGCTTTCACTGGCAAACTCTGTAAAGTGGCGCTAATGTGTGTGGATGTAAATAAAAATCAGGCCTGTCTGTTGACCACTCTGTATTGCTTTATTTAGGTATTTAATTATTTTTCCTCTCCGTCCCGAGGTTTTCGGTCAGAAAATGAGGATATTTCCAGCCAAAGAGTTACAGCTTTTTTGGATCCATTTCACAGGGAAACAAATAAAGAAAAGGAGAGGCAAGAGAGAGTAGGTAAGAGCTGTCTTTTGAAATCAGCATGTAAGCAGGAGCGAGACAGAGATAGTAAGAGATGGAGGAATAAAGAGAGGAGGGCAGCTGCCAGAGGCAGGTCAGGAGTAGTGGACACCGTCCTTGCCATGAAGGAAAAGACACAGCGTTTTTTTTCCCTTCTCAGCCCTTCCCAGAACGGCTGAGCCTTACTGCAGCATACAAAAGGCAGAGCGCGGGTGGCCTCTTTGACTCCAGGCAGGTCAAGTGCAGGGCCATTAAGTAGCGCTTTCGCGCGCTAATGGCCCTGCGAATAACAGAAGGAAGAGGGGAAATTCTTTTGTCCTCTCGTCCCCCCCACCCTTGTCCCCCGTGTCCCCCCACTCCAAAATCTGGGGGGGGATATATCCCCCGCGTCCCCCACACTTCCTACGCCCATGTTCATCACACGTTTAATCAGGTTATTACTGACACTACAGAAGCTGACATTTGTTGTAAGACTGACTACTAATTCAATTAATAGAATAACTTACCAGGCGCATCTCCTGACCTCCGGTCCCGCGTCGCCTCACGTCCGCTCTGCAACGTGGTGGTGGAGGTAACTTCTCCCCGCTCTTCTTGTTGCTGGGCAGCTCAACTCGGTCCTGACATTTGATAGGGCATGGGGCGACTTTGCGCAAAACGCATCACCGCCCGAGCAGGACCCTATCTTTAAACTCCTACACTACACAGGGCATGCGCAGCAAACCTAATGGTTTGTGAATGTGAGTGAGGGGCGAAGCTCCTCACTCGCATGCGCAGACCATCTTCGGAACTCCTGCTGTCTCTGCCTGCGTGCGCTGGCTGTGCGTGACATGCGCACTATCACCAATGAAGCGCACAGGCAGGCCCGGAAATGGGAAATGTAAACAAAACATTTATTTTAATTACGGCAGCCGCGGGTCCAGGGCTGGTGGGGCTACGCCCCTACGCCCCAATAGACGCACCGCGGCTGAGTACATCATTGGCGTACAGTGATACTGCGTGGGTATAATCACCTATCTGGATGCCCCACTCCTCGCTCGCCCCTCGCAGCAGGGCTGCCAGCGGCTCCATCGCCAACGCGAATAGTAGGGGGGAGAGGGGGCACCCCTGTCTAGTACCGCGCCGTATTGGGAAGGAGTCCGAGATGAGAGGGCCTATGCGCACTCTGGAACTGGGCGAGGAGTAGCTGAGCCGAGTGTAGGCCAGCAGTTTGGGCCCGACACCCATGCGTAACAAGACCTGAAACAGGTAGGCCCAAGAGAGCGTGTCGAACGCCTTTTCGAGGTCCAGCACCAGACACGCTGCCCGAGGGAACCGTTCCTGCACCTGGTCCTGTACGTGAAACAGCCGCCGGATATTCGAAGAGGTGTGCCTACCAGGCACGAATCCACTCTGATCGGGGTGGACAAGCCGCGGGAGGTTCGTGGTGTACCTGTCCGCCAGGGCCTTCCTGTAGATTTTATAATCCGCCGACAATAGAGTTATGGGTCGGTAGAAGCCTAGCTGAAGCGGGTCTCTATCTGGTTTAAGGAGGGATACTATAACGGATTCGTGCATGGAGTGCGGTAGGACTCCCACGTCTAGAGCCGCTTGGAACTGCAACTCTAATTGGGGGACCAGCTGGGACGCAAAAGTCTGATAAAAGACGAGGGGGAAGCCATCCAGCCCCGGGGCCTTGTGGGTGGCCAGCGCCTTCATGGCGTGCCGAATCTCTGTCACCTTGAGAGGGCGATCGAGGTCCAGGCGCGTATCCCGGTCAATGCGGGGGAGCTGGACACGGTCCAGGAAGTCAGCCGGGGCGGCAGCCAACCCTGAGGGCCGGGGGCTAGCGTACAAGCGCATGTAATGCTCTTGGAAGGCCTTGAGTATCTGCCCCTGCGAGTACACCAGGGTGCCCCGGAAGTCTCGTATGGCCGTGATGGTCGGGAGGCTCGAATCCCGCTTTTTGAGCCATGCCAGCAGGGCGCCCGCCCGATCGCCCTCCGTATGGACCCTAGCCGCATATGCCGCGAAATTAAACCGACGCATGCTTGCCAACGCTGCGGCGTACGCAGTCTCAGCACTAGCTAACGCAGCCGGCGTGGCTTTCGCAGGGTCCGTCTCCTTAGTAAGTGCGGCCAGTGCCCCTTCCGTCCGCTGAATGTCCCCCTCCAGAACCCGCTGGACCCCCGTAATATGACGAATGCAATTGCCACGCATTTTCACCTTAAAAGCATTCCATTCTGAGGCTCGGGTGCTGGCGGTGCCAGCATTCTCCCTGATATAATGACCGATTTGGTCTGCTAAGGTTTGCCGGAAGACCGGGTCTTCGAGACTGTCCCTGGGGAGGCGCCAGGTTGGAACGGGGGGGTGCGGCGGGCGCCATTGCAGGGTGATCGTGTGGGCGTCATGATCGGAGATAGTTCTTCCCAGGTAGTCGGTGTCTAGAACGGTAGGAAGGATGGTGGGAAAACAAAGGAAACGGTCCAGGCGCACTCTAAGGTTATGCGGTCTGGAATGGAACGAATAGAGTTTAGCGGTGGGGTTCCGGAGCCGACAAGCATCCGCCAGGGACCAGTGACTCACCCAGGTTGTGAACCGTTTCGCCTGCGTTACAATGGGGGAAGATGGGAGGGGCGGGTGAGATCTGTCTAAGGTTACGTCTTGTACGCAATTGTAATCGCCCCCCAGGATCCATGGTACTTGCGCGTATGCGCTTAAGGGATTGGAGAGCGTGTCCCAGAATTTGGATTGGTCGACGTTCGGCCCATAGATACTGCCCAGTAGGATCGTCTGGCCGTCTAATCAGCCAAGTAACAGTACAAAGCGACCCTCCGGGTCAATTACGTGTGACAATTCCTGAAAGGGGACTCCCGGGCGCACCCATATGAGGGCACCGCGGGCGAATGCAGAGTAAGTTGTGGCATAAAGGGCCCCCCGCCAGCGTCTGCGCAGCTTTGCCACCTCCCCCGCCGCCAGGTGTGTCTCTTGCAGGAGTGCAATCTGTGCCTGGTGGCGCTTAATGTATGCGTATACGGAGTACCGCTTGCGCGCTGTATGCATTTAGTGTAAGGAGTGTAAGTCTACCTGCTTGCGCCATCAGGATCTGTGTCTCGTGCACATCTCAGGCCTGGGCAGTCGGGACCCCCCGGGGCCCCCCCCGGTAGCAATCCCCTCGTCCTACCCCCACGGGTCCGGCGCAGCGGTGTGGCATCTTAACAACGCGTGGGCAGGGACACAGTGCTGAGAGTGTACGTGGAAGGGGAAGGGGAAACTAGGGTGAGGCGAACGTAACTTGCCCCAACACAAGGGACCCATCGCCAAGCGCGATACGTCCAAACTGACTCCCAAGTTGCAGGGGAGCATGAACCTATTAAGAAAGGGGGGTCGGCTAGCGTCTGCTGCAGGCTCTACAAACGGGCTGTGCGTGGTATCTATAGCTAGCCACTGGGGGAAAGTGGGCGCTTCTGGGGAGGAAGGTGTCCTGGGCCGCAGGGGAAATGCCAGGAGCGCTGGGCCTGCAATTGTATGGGGTGGGGGGCATCACCCCGGGCTGCGAATGTGTGGCCCTCTACACAGAACCAATCATATCAAGCTGTCTGCGGGGTGACTGAGGGCAGGGCCCCTGAGTCTACCCCAGACTGTGTCGCCTCACTGTCCTCTTCCTCCTCTGACGTGAAGATATGGGGGGCCCGCTCCAAGTCCGTTGCCGGGGAAGTCGGGCAAAGGCCCGCCGCCGCTTTGAGGGCCTGGTGCCGTTCCTGGACGATCTGCTCCATGTCTGGTGACCCCAGAGTGCGCGACGGCCCCCCCGGGAGTACCTGGGCGGTGCCTCTTCTGCGAGCACTGCCTCCTGCGTCCTCCCGCAGCCGCTCTTTGGTCGAGAGGACGCCCGGTCCTCCTGTCCCCGGTACAGTTCTGGTCTGCCCAGTTGTGTGCCTCCTCCGGCGCCGCGAAGAAGTGTGTGACACCGACATGGATAATCTTCAGACGGGCCGGGAAGAGGAGAGAGTACTGGATGTTTTCTGCTCTAAGGCGCCGTTTCACCTCCAGCAAGGACGCGCGTTGGACCGCTCGTGAATAGTCTGGGAAGATCATGACCGTTTTATTCTCGATGCGTAGTGGGCCCGCCTGCCTGGCCGCTCGCAGTACCGCATCCCGGTCCCTGAAGTGGAGGAACTTGGCCAGCATCGGGCGGGGTGGGGCCCCCGGCGGCGGCCGACGAGCCGGCACGCGGTGCGCCCGCTCAACCGAGAAGTAGGCTGTGCGGTCTGCATCAGGGGTGAACGACTTTGTCCAGGTTTCCACGTACTCCACCGCATCTGCCCGTTCGATTCCCTCCGGCAGCCCGAGGACTCTGATGTTGCAGCGTCGAGACCGCCCCTCCAAGTCATCAACGCGTTCTTCCATGGTGGACATGCGACTCATCAAAGCTTGCATCGAGTCCCGGTGTGTGTCCACCATAGGTTGGAAGTCAGCGACTGCTTTGGCGTTGTCCGAGACCCTATCGGAGAGCTTACGGTGGTCATCCCGGAAGAGACTGACGTCCGTGGTTAGGGTGCCCAACTGTTGCTCCAATGAGAGTCGTGACTGTTCAATCGTCACCAGAACCTGA
Source organism: Triturus cristatus (assembly GCF_964204655.1). NCBI lineage: Eukaryota > Metazoa > Chordata > Amphibia > Caudata > Salamandridae > Triturus > Triturus cristatus. Next base: position 527,561,601 of record NC_140592.1, read on the forward strand.
CCCAGCTTGGTCGACAAGGAAGGCTCCCCATCCGATCCCGCGGCCACCGGGGTCCCTCCACGCGTGCCGGCCTGGACCCCCGCCGCCGCCCCCGGGCCGACCGCCCCGTCCTGGACTTGCCCATGACGTCCACCCAGAAGGCCGTCGTAGGCGCTGAACAAGCGCAGTATCCGGACTAGATGTGGCCGTGGCCGGTCCCGGACCCCCCGGCACTCCGCCGCCTCTCGCCCCCAACCGGCGGTGTCTCCGGGCCGTATCACTCGTGGGGCAGGTAGGGCCGCAGAGGGCGGAGTAACCGCTCGAGCGGCAGAGGCCTCCCACGGCGTCGCCGCCAGTCCCTTGTCCGCTACGGCCAGCGCTCTCTTCTCCGCGTGTCTCCAGACCAGGCTCCGCTGCCGGGTCAGTGCGCCTGGAAGCCCAAGTCAATCTCCGTACCTCTCGGAGCCCCCGCCGCCGTCCGAGCGGGAGCCGGGCAGCAGGCGCGCAACTCCCCTTGAGCTCGCCGATCCACCACGCAATTCAGTAGGCCGGGACGCCACAGGCCGGCATCTTAAAGTCAGGCGGGCACCCTCGCGATCAGCACCGGAGGCCTCCCCACGTGGGAGTCACGTCTTCCCCCCCCCCCCTGTGGTTGGCAGCGGCGGCAGTCCTCGCCGATCGGCGCCTTCAGGCTGCGCGCTTCTCGTCTGCTCCCTCCACCTCACAGCGCCGCCGGCACTCTGAGACGTCGCCAGTGTCCACCACACAGGGGGGAGGGGGGGGGGGGACTCACGGGGAGCCCATCGGCACCCCCGCAGCCCCGGAACTTGGAGCCCCCCGCAGTGTCGCTCTCACTTCAGGCACTCCGCTGCCCGCGGCATGCAGCTGGGGAGCGGAATCGCCACCACCAGTGCCTCGGTCCTGGGCCCACAGGTCAGCAGCGGCAGCGTCAGGCGGGCGCCATGTTGGGACCGGCGCCTCCTCTTCCAAGCAGCTCCCGCGCCCGGGGTCCGGCACCCGAGAGTCGCTCCGCCACCGGGTCAGCAGCGCTGGGCTCCCCGCTTCTCAGGACAGCCTCAGAGGGTCATGGGGCTCCCCCAGGCGGGCCGATAACGAGCGAGGGTAAAGCCCGATCCCGGAGCCTTAGCAGGACGCGTCCGTCTCGGCGGCCATCTTGGCCACGCCCCCGTTTACACTTATGGTGGTACCATGATATTTTATTGCAGGTGTTCCGGACTAACGCTTAATGTTATGCCCTGATGTATTTTATTGCAGGATTGAGGCCGATGGGCTGTACCTTTATTCCTCACGTACATTCATTCTATCTGTATGTCGCAATGGTTCCGGCAGGGGGCCGATTGGCCCTGCCATGTATATAATTCCCCCCTGTAACTTTTGACCGAGCGCCAGTTGGCGCAGTATAGAGATTACTAATAATACCTTGTGTTTTGACAATACAAAAGTTATTCTTACACAAACTTGTGTAGTGTCTCTTTTTATAGTGTGCCTGGTGTGTCGCCTGTGTGTACTGAGGGGATGCTTTACACATTTCCTCCAGAGTTTGTCCCACCCGCTCTGCACCACGCTACCCGTTTCCAACAGCTGGATAGATGGATTATTCTGTGAGTGAACTGAGGCATGTTCGAAGTGAAGAATAAACTGTGCAGATAAATTCATTCATGGAAAAATAATCATTTAAACGAGAAGTGATTGCATGGCTATGTTGTGAATGCATTAATAAATGGGCGCAGGAATTAATACATGGATGTGTGAATAAACAAGATAATGAATGCATGCGCGAATGAATTCGATGGCACGTGCTGTGCACCATAGTTTGGTTGCTAAATATGAGACCCTGTAGTTAAAAAAAACATTGTGCAAAACTCTATTTCTAAACAAGACTCCTCCACCCACCTCCAGCTGTAACCCGCTTAGCTAACGGCAGCGCTCACCTGAGAGCTCATCATTTGTGTTCTGGTGCAGGTAGCCCTGGTCCAGGGAGTATGGGACCACCCCCGAGTGCACCCCCATCGCAGGAGCGCCACCAGGTGACAAGGGCTCCTGCTTCATGTAGGCTCCGGCCCCCGAGGAGCTCCAGTGTGCCGGAGGACTGGCATAAGGCGAGTGGCAGTCCATTGCGTGGGCCACGGCAGGCGAGGAGGGCAGGGGGCTGCTGCTGCTCTCTGGCAGGTAGTCCCCCCCCAGAGGGGCAGCTGGCCATGTAGCTGGAGCAAGGGCTAGGGGGCATGTGGTGGGTGCCACTGAGCCCCTCCAGAACCACTGAGCCGTACCCCCCCCCCCCCCCCCCCCAAGTGGCAGTCCAGCGGGGCAGGGGGCGCCTGGGAGTCGGAGGCCCCGAAACCCAGGCTGTTGACCATGCGGTACATCGCAGGCTTCAGCGCCTGGCACTTGCGCCGGAAGCCGCGGGGCTGCCGGCAGAAGCAACCCTCCTCAAACATGAACTCGGAGGCCGGGTTGATGGTCAAGTAGTAGCCCTTGCTGGGCTGGGTCCTTGGACAGCTTGATGAAGCACTCGTTAAGGGAGAGGTTGTGGTGCACCGAGTTCTACCAGCCCTGGTAGGCCCCGTGGAAGAAGGGTAAACGTGCCTGCAGGAACTGGTAGATCTCCCTCAGCGGCAGGCGCCACGCCGGCGTGCTCTGGATGGCCATGACGATTAGCGCGATGTAGGAGTAGGGCGACTTCTCCGGCCGCCGCTGGCCGGCGCACGGCTTCTTGGGCTTCATTGAGTCCGGCGACTCCATGGGGGTGGGTGGCGGGCTCAGCAGGCCCTGCTGCGCAGCTTCGCCGGGGCAGCAGGGCCGCAGAGGGGTCCGCGGGGGCAGGTGCTGCTGGTGCGCAGGGTGGTTTCTACCATTAGGCAAGACTCGGCAGCCACCTAGCTTTTACTTTTGTAGGTTCAAATTTAAATTAAAATCCCCCTTTTGCCGCCCTAGGCGGCCGCCTAGTCTTGCCTAATGGTAGAAACGGCCCTGGGTAGCATCCTGACGAGGCCCCTGGCTCTTATTGTTTTTCAAATTAAGTGGCGACAAAAAAAGCCTTGTTTTGGAAAATAACTGCTCTGACTCTTGACACTTGAAGCAAAAATGTATTCTTGAACTGTTTAAGACAAAACCGACTTGAGCACAATGGTTAAAGTCTTAAGATAATGCGTTTGTGCATGGGTTGTCAATGCAAGGCTTTGAAGGTAGGCGAAAGGCTTTTGTACTGCCAAAGGTCACATAGCAGGAGAGAGCTGCTTTCTCCACAAGTTGAAGTTGAGAGTTTAGCCATTAGGGGCATTTAGGAGGATTGCATTACCATACCTAAACACGGCTGGATTAGTGCAATAATCACCACATATTACACAATGCACATCACATACAAATGTATGCACACAAATCCATCACGCTCACAAATGTACACACAAGATACACAGTGGAGCACAAATGCACACATTATTATACACAAAGACACATCCAGACATCTCCAAGCACACACTACCACTGATAGAATATATCGCACACTACACAAAAACGTATCACAGAGGCAAATCACAGCACACACAAGCACGCCTTCAGACGGTCTTGGACTGCAGTCGCGGCTGGCATGGCGGGCGGAGGGATGAAAATGTGGTAGTCGCGGGAGGGATGGGGGGAGGTGGGAGGAGTTAATTAAATTAAAATAAAACTTACCTTCTTCAGGCTGCCTCAGCTCCAGGTCCTGATTTGCGCTTTTTCTGCTGCTCCAGTCCTTAACAGGAAGCAGCCACCCACAGGCAGCAGGGCCGGGCTGGCCATAGCGGGCACCGGGCATTTCCCCAGTGGGCCGCTAGGGTGGGGGCTGGTTTTGGGCCCCTGGGGGGCCGTTTTTGTTTCAGGGCCGTTTTTGCAGCATAGCTGCAATATCGGCCCCTGTAACAAAATCGTCCAAAACTGGCCCTGGGAAACAGCTCGGCAGCACCCCCAACCCCCCAGGGGACCAGCCGAGCGCTCTGCCAGGGCTAGTTTTGGTTCCCAATCTGGCCCTGACAGGCAGCCTCACTTCCCTCTGCCAAGCACAACGCTGCAATGGCAGGATTGTGATTTGTGTGGTGCAGGTGCACAGCACCCCATCCGGGACCCTAATCGGAGGCTCTTTTCTCTATGTAGGCTGCATAGAGAAAAGGGAGAGTGCGCATGACTGCTTTGGTCGTCCCCAGGACGACCAAAGCAGTCAGGGCCCACAACATTGGGCAAGCCACACCCCCCTGCCCTCGAGCGGGACCGCCCGCCCACAACCAGGCACTTCTACTTTCTCGCAGTGCAAGAAACAAACACTGTTTTCCGATGAGTGGGAAATAATTCAAGTAATGTAATGTAGGTCCCACTCCGCCACTGGGCTCCTTGATCCCAACTCGCATTCCAAGAAACTGTTAAAGGTTTCAAAGGTTCATGTACAGGCATTTATTATAATATAATGTATTGTCACGCTGGAAACAAAGTAAGTGGTAATATCAGGGTGTACTGGTAGGAGGCGTAATGCAGATCTGGTAACCACTTTCACTAACAGGCCCCTTTTCCGGTTGTCCTAAGCATACAAATTCCATTGGCCAGTGTGGCATAAGATACTGAGCATCTATCCTGATCTAGCTAATCGTTGACCGATTCCTCTGTGAGATATAGTTCAGTTCAGTTCAAACAGCTTTATTCGACAGCATGTATCATAAAAGCATTATTTGACATTTATACAATAAAACAATATATGATCAGTGATAAAAAAGATCTTTAGATACAAAAGTTTATTTGAAAAATATCTTGGCATGACATTATTAGCAGCATGTTAAAATATAAAGCATAAAACAAGTTTCATCAAAAACATTAGTCTAAGAAGAATATGTACATGTCGCTTTCTACGAGTCCCTTCCACCCCAGGTACTCAATAGTAATGATAAAAATACAAAGAAAGGAAAGATAAAAGGGGCATGTTCCATCACAGTAATCAGTGCATAAAGTGCTAGTGCTATATCCATCATAAGCGTTATTCAAAAATTATAGAGCTACCCAATGTAATCTGTGGTTTTAGCACATATTATGTAACACAGCTTTTTTGACTGTCGCTAGAGTCACAATTGCCTAAATTGAGGTCACACCACATAGGGCTTTGATTCTAACTAACCAAGCTTGACCTAAAACCTTGGGCACTCCACATGAGAATAAAACACTTGGGTCAGATTTTATAATGCGCAGAGCAAACCGGTGATCACAGGTTCCCAGGTCACTGCATATTGGTTTTAACCATTTGATCCTTGCTTTCTTGTAAGCAAGGCAAGCAAACAAGACATGAGCAACACACTCCACCAGAGCTCCACAGGGGCAACTCTCTGTTGTGTTCTCAGCTGCGTGCCAAATTGCCATTAGGGTATTACCAGGGAGCATGCCGAACCTAAACTGAATATACAGAGTCCTATCTCGTGGGACCTGGATCATGTCTAGGTAGGGCTCTAAGCTTCTAGTTTGCTTAAACATCAGGAACTCCTCTGTCAATCTCCCCATAATTGGCTTGCTGAGCTCTTGGCTATCAATGCAATCCCAATAGTAACGCTTAAGTTCCACCTTACTAGGGGGAATTTGGGTATCCCATGATTTTTTTAAGGCCAAGTTGCATCATGGTGTTCTTCACATATGATATCCACTTGACCCTATGGTCCACATCCATATTCATTACCTCCGTTAGAGCTGAGGCGTAGTTGGTAAGCTCTTCAGTACACCTTAGGCGAGCCCAAAAAAGCAGTGGGCGTAGCCTAGCAATTGCTCTAAACGGTCGCCTACCCATGTCATGCATTAAAGGTGTTAATGGGGTGTTACGGGGGAGCATTACCAAATCCTTTAAAAATTGTGCTCAGACCGACTTAACTCATCCACGTTTTTGAACCCCCATAGTTCGGCTCCGTACAGAGCCGAGCTAACTGCCTTTGCTTCATAACCTTCGAGCACCGGGGCAACTGGCCTACTATACGAAGAGCGATGTTCTTTGCTTAGTACCCCGGTCACGCGTTTATGGTTCAAAAGCATTTTAGCTAAATGGGGCCTCCAGTGCATTTTATCAGAGAGTCGTATGCCAAGATATTCAAAGTTCCCAACTCTCTCCTGGGGGGTACCATTCAGTGTAAAATTATTCCTAAAAGATTTGTGGGGGTTAATAGCCGTGAGCTTTGTCTTTGTGGTATTAATAACTAAGCCCCGTGCATCCCAAAAAGATTGATATCTGTTCATTAATTTTTGTAGCCCAACTGGAGTCTTTGACATCAACAGGGTGTCGTAAGCGAACAGAAGCGTTGGCACTTTGTCGCCCGCCAGAATTGGGGCATCAGCTGGGTCTTCTTGCAGAAACGTAACCACCGCATTCACATACAAAGAGAACAAGCTGGGGGCCATAACACATCCCTGGCGGACTCCCTTGCCAACAGGAATCTGCTCCGTCATCTGACCTTGGGCACCACATCTAACCTGAGCATAATTGCCCTCATGAAGACGGATTAGTAAATTAAAAGTTAACTGTGGAATTCCCATATCTTTTAAAATCTGCCACAGTTTAGCCCTAGGTACCAGATCAAATGCTATTTTTAAGTCAATAAATGCCAGGTAGAGGCTGCCTTTTCCAATTAAAACGACTTTCCAATATATAACATTAGTCTAAAAACCTGGTCAATCGTCCCGGTACTGGCCCTAAATCCCACCTGGTATTGTGAGAGGATGACCTCCTCTTCAGACCAAGATTGGATTCTCTGTAAGAGGACCCTACCTAACACCTTTTGCATTACATCAGTCAGACTTATGGGCCTGTAGTTTGAGGGGTCTTCCTTGTCACCTTTTTTTGTAAACAGGAACTACTTCTGCGCCTTTCCAGGATTCTGGAACTGGGCATCCTGCAGCTATGGCATTAAACAATAGATGAAAATAGCACGACCACCCTCTAGGATCGAACAACAATAAATCTCCTGGCAGACCATCTGGTCCTGGGGCTTTAGCGGGGACTAATTTCAAAATCGCAGACTCTATTTCAGCCTGCGAAAAGGGATCCCTAACATTCCCTATAGGAGGGATGTCTGTGGTGCCGCATGGCTCCTCCCAACATCCATCCTCAGAAGTGGAATATAGTTTCGCAAAGTGATCCTGCCATTCGTGGCAGGTGATATGGTTGGGCATAGTGCCTAAATCCCTATTGTTTCCCCCGACTCACTATGGACCAGAAGAGGTTCTTGTTTTTTCCCCAGACTTGCGTCCTTCAGCTCTTGCCAATACCGTTCATCCCACTCAATCTTTGCTTTGTGCAAAGCAACCTTATAATCCGCCCTGGCCATTTTAACCCTGGAGCAGTTTTTAGATCGAATTGCTAAGATCAGAGATTGTCTTTTGAGCTTGCAGTCTTTAGTATACCACGGGTGCTGTTTTTTTTAGCGAACACGCGGAGTGTTGTTCTTGCATGGAACCTGAAAATAGGAGCTTAATATCTCTACAGTGCAAGAATGAATGGCAGGGACCATGTCACACTCAGATGCATCTATGACCACAGCCTGGAGTTCTGCTGTTTTCTCGGACAAGGTCTTGCGAATAGCCAATAGATTTAAATCGTGCAAAGAGACCTTGTCCCACTTTAGGTGCCTTTTACAATTAGAGGGGACGATGTTAGTAATGCAGGTTGCTGCCCTACTAATCTGAGGGTCTGGTGGAGAACCCCATGGATTCCTCATGGTCATACATAGAGGGTTGTGATCGCCATCAGTCATAATACCTACAAACATGTCAGTCATCTCATCCCACAGATTTACATCAAGTAGAATATAATCGATTTGTGAGGGACAACTGACTCTGTTGAAGGTGTTAGCCCACTGTGTGTCCGAAGGAGTTCTGCTGTTGGTTGCCCTAAGATCAAACTCTGTGGCTAATGCATTAAGTTGAATAGCTAAATTGGTCCATAGGGGGGGTGTAAATTAAGTGGAGGGACTGGCCATTTGTCATGAGCCCTATCATACTCCAGCATATCGTCTGAGCTCAAAGGCTCAAAGTTGCAGGTAAAATCGCCTGTAATCATAATACGATTACCAGGCAAACAGCTGGATACAGCCTGCTCTAAGAGCGTAACGGTGGGCGATTGGTTGTCCCCCTTGGTTCCTCTAATATAGCCATTAAACAAGTCTATAATATCCCCACCATTTGGGCCCCTGATAGTCAGTCTCATGATATCATGACTTAGGGATGGGTGCGTGAGAATACGACAGCCTAAGGCAATATTCACCCAAACAATCAAACCCCCTGAGGGACGCCTCTCCCCACAGTAGTAGCTGGGATGCATTAGCAGGCATAACCTGTTTTGTGTAATGACACCAAACTCCATGTCTCCTGAAAGTTACATATATCAAATCCCTCAATAAGTTCATTCCAGTGCGGGAGTAGGAGTTTATTTTGTAAACCTGCTACATTCTACGATATAATCCTAAACTTAGTGGAAGAGGGAATCATGACCAAATTATCGTTTGTCAATTGAAGCAGGCTTGGCTGCGCTTGCGGATCGGGAACGTCAGGGTAAACTAATGATTTACTTAATCCTGTCCCATAAATCCTCATCAGTTTCAAGGTGATCACTTAGGCCCCTGTTCCCATGATTACCCAATGCTATGTCTTGTGCATCAGAGTTAGGTAAAGGGATTTGCGGGTTGTAGATGGAGCTGAGGATGATAGTGCTTGGGTCCATGTTAGAGATATAATAAGTGATGGATGAGGTGGAATTGTCCCTCTTCTTTTTTGGGAACCACACCCAAAGGGGAGACCACAAATTGTTTTTGGGGTGGTTCGGGGAAAGTGCCCGCTATCCTACCCAGCCGAAGCAGCAAACCCTTTAGCTAACAGTTGCCCTTCCTGCTGTTTCTGATACTTGCTTAGTAACTGGGTTAATTCCGTCACTTGAATGGGAGTGGGGAGAGCTCCGGTGGGCCAGAGTTCCTCCCGAGGCCCAGTCGCCCGCACCAAACTGATATTTTTTGGGATTGTCCTATCTATCAACTGCTCCCTTGGCCCTTTTGCATTTGACCACTGGATGCAAACCCCACAATTGCTGCATGCATGCCTAAAAGTTCAAGACTGCCCCCATGTACAGTCATCCTTGTCATACTTCCAGAATGTTGTTGTGCGGTTTCTCCAGGACTTTCCCCCGTGTATGCTTTAGTCTTGCCACAATGTGGCTGCCCGTCGTTTCTCTCCTTGACCCCTGTTGGATTAAAAAAGTGCTCCTGCGTGCTCACCCGTTCCCTGGCTGCTACCAAGTGATTAGTCAAACCTTCTACATCTTGATGATCTCAGTCTATTACAGGCCTCTATTACAGGCCATGTCTGCATCTTCTCTCTAAAACCTTCATCATAACGGAGCCAAGCGTCCCCTTGGTACTTTTGCTGCTCATACTGCACTTTTTGTTCATGGAGAAAATGCGGCCACACTCTGAGGGAACTTTTCCACAAGACACATGCCAGGGTCCTTAATGCCTGAAACCAGTTTTTAGGTCTCGCTGGCGTTGCAGCGCGAAGCGCTGCCGCCAACGAGACTTATTGTCGCCGTGTTTGCTCCCAAGGGAGACAGACCAGGGCACGCGCAGCGATCGGGGTCTGTGGACGCGCAGACGCACAGACACGCGCGCGCGCACACACACACACACACACACACACACACCTCGTTGCTGACTTGCTCCACGGAGACAGCTTGTTTACTTCAGGGGTGTCACTTCCTGTGATGTTAGAAGCATCAGAAGTCACATGACTTCCTTGCATCATCACTGTTCAAAGTCAAGTTATGTCACTTCCTGTGTTGCCCATGGGTATGTCTACTTTGCTTTTATTCATTTACAGTGGCATATTTGGGATCTGATGTCACTGCTGCTTGGGATGATTTTACATTCGCTACCCCTGGCATCTTTGTGATGTCACTGCCAGTTCGGGACACGTACTTACTAGGTAAGTCGCCTCAGCTGAAGTGATTTAGGAACGATGCGGCAGTGACACAATGTGAACGGCGCCAAGCCACAGAGCAGCAGCCTTTCTGCTTCACCTTCACTAGACCTTATATTTCATCCCACACTTACGGCAGAATAATGCACAAGGAGAGGATGTAATGACAAGAACCCACCAGCTCCCAGGCAATAACAGAATGACACAATAAAGGGTGCCCAAAGGGCAGAGGCGTAAATTGTGCGGCAGACAACTGTTATTCCCATACTCCTATTCGCCTGACTAAGTGGTGGGGAAATGAGACGCGGAATAGAAAGCGTGCCGTGGGAGCCATATCTGGACAAAGTGAAATTTGGCAGGTGCAACAAAAAACTGCGCTTGCAGGCCCCAGATGTCATTGGAAATTCTGCGCGTGTTTCTCTCGTTTCAAAAATAGTTCTCCGATGTTTCTAATGCGCAGGGGCTGGAGACGAACAGAAACAAGGACGACTATTTGTAAATTGCAGCGGTTGTTTTCATTCACACGTGCTATACAACCATTCGTGGCACCGATGCAGAACAAGCACTGACAAAGCCAATAGGCCTCTCTTTAACTGATGCATCCTGCACTCCCAAAGGCACACTGCTCACCAAGAACTCACAAAGGAACTCCGCTCACTCGGCATAAAACAGGTACACCAGCCCTCCTGCACTCACACAGCTCATCGCTCAGCCTACTCTCACACAGGCACTTCTCTTAGTCTATACTCACATGGTCACACCCTTCCCCCTTCACTCAAAAGGCACAGCCCCAGGGACGGACTGCCTGTAGTCTGCACCGGGCATTTCCCCAGTGGGCCGGAGGGTTGGGGACCGGTTTTCTATCCGTTGGAGCCGGTTTTGCAGCAGTCCAGCAATATTGACCCCCCTGTAACAAAAGCGGGAGGGGTGTGCTTCTCACTAGCACCCAACCCTCCACCCCCACCCGCTCTCGGTGGTGGTCGGGCAGCAATCTGCCAGGGTTCGTTGCGATTACCAGTCCGGGCGTGCACAGCCCCGGATCTCATGGCACTCACACAGGCACACCTCAACCCCAGAAGGCAGCACTCACCCTGCACATACTGTTCATACTCAGACAGACAAACTATTGTTCTGCACACTGCACACACCTATCATCTGCACACTATACCCACCAGGCTCCCTGCATGCTAAACACACATCTCACCCTGTACTCACATAGACACCCTGCTCACCCTCTACTCACAAAGCCACACCCCTTCTTCTATACGCTTTACAAACTTCTCACCCTGCACTCTTGCCAAACCACTCACCCTGCACTCTACACACATCGCTCAGCCTGCACTCTACTCACATAGGCATATTTCTCTCCCTGTGCTCACACAGGCACACTGCTCACCGCTGCATTCTGTAAACCATTCACCCTGCACTTTAAATGCACACCGTTCACTCTGCACTCTAGACACACATTGGTCGCCCTGCAATCCGAGCCTACACTGCTCACGCTGCACCCTGGACCGGCACCACTCACACTACACATATCACTCACCCAGAGCTATACACACATCATTCGCCGTGCACTCCACACACTGTTCACTCTGTCCTCCACTCACACCGCAAACCGTGCCCTGTTTAGCCACATTAGGGCTTATTTACAAGCCCCTTGCACCACTGGTACTTCACTTTTTCCCATATTAAAAAAGATGCACGAAAACGCAAGCAGCTTGTGAATAAACACCATTGTTCACCCTGCAATCTATGTACACTATTAATCTAGCAGTCTCCACATACTTCGGTCTGCATACACTGATAACCATGAACTCCACACACTCAACTAACACTACACTCACAAAGGTACACTGCTTACTCTACACATACTGCTCACTTTGACATCTACACGCACCTCTCAGCTTGTACTCTTTACACAGTCTGCTCACCTTGCACTCTATACACAAACACACCACATCCGACACTCTCATAGGCACACTACCCACAGAGACCCCAACAAGCATTTGCAATGCAATAGGTCTCGCATTTAGGCAAATTTAAGATATTGGCATTGTAAATGACAATGCCTTTTATTTATGTTTTAAAAACGAAAACAAAAATAAAAGGCATTGTTATTTGCAATGTCATTAGCTCAAACTTGCGTAAATGCGAGACCTATTGCATTGCAAATGCTTGTTGATAGATCTCTCTACTCTGTTTGTGCCTATCTCTTATCCTCATCTTTCTTATTGTGTGTTGCCAAGTCTAGCCCTGCCTGGCGCACTTCCAAGAGAAAATATATGAATGAACTCCTGCACCATAGCCTTTCCTTATTTACAAGTGGAATGAGGCTGACCAACCTCATTTCTTGTGCTATGTTGCTATGTTGGGTGGGTCCCCTGGGGATGGCTGCATGTATTAACTAATGGGCTTCCCGCTTGCTACCTCAGGTGGTGCCCTCCCTGCCCAGGTCTTAGTAGGGTCTGCCTCACCAGGTTGTGCTGGGCCATTGGTTGCCCCACCGGTTGCCTTGTTACTACCCTTGCTACTCTTTCCATACCCTATCCACTGATTCTTGTTGGTGGATCCCACGCCCTGCGCTCCCACCTGGTTTCCAATGCTCATACTTTGTGGTGACTGCACCCGGCCTCAGTTTTGGGTCTGTGGCCCTGCCTAGGCCCTATTCCTGGCCAACAAAAAAGGGAGTAAAACAGAGGTGGAATGCCCCCAGGCACTTGCCAAGGCCACTAAGGCTTGCTGCCCCATGGTCATTGGTTCCCATGGTCCAGGCCCTTCTTGCCGCAGTCCATCACCTTGGGACCCTGCCTGCCCGATGTGGGGCTGCCCTGATACCCTACCATTCCCTGTCATGTTGAATTAACGGCGCCTACCTGCAAGCCATAATTTGTGTTGCCCCCATCCCTACACAAACCCCATGTACCCGACCTCTTAGCTGCTTCTGTACAGTCGACAGTAGCCATCCGCTGGTTGCCAACCTCCTCCTCTCTGCTTTCATTGAGACTGAATTCCACTCGGGTCATCCTGCAGTGGCACTTTCAAGGCTATATGCCTTTTGAACCTGGCCTGGTGTTCCCTCAGAGCGTAGTCCTTGATGCCCCTTTGTCCTTGCTCTTTTCCCTGAGGCTACATATCTCTTCCAAGCCTGTTTGCACCAGCTCTCTTGGGGGCCGCCATTTTGGCTGCATGCCTCTCGAGACTGGCATTATGGGCCTGGGCCTGGGCCCCCTGGACAAGGCTGACTGCTTTCCGTGCTGCCCCAGGTTTGGGGTCCTGGGTCAGTCTCTGTCTTTTTTGCTGGCCTGTCATTCCTGGCTATATCCGGCATGCCCAACACCTGCCGTCTCACCCAATCATGGGCGCAGCTAGACATTAGTTTCCTCGCCAACAGCTCCTGCAGTTCCTCATCTAGCTCGGGCCCTTTTCATCATGCTCCTCACTGGCTACCTGCCTCTTTGTGGCTGATGGCTGCCGTGCTGTCCTGTGCCTTGACGGCTGCTCCTCCTCATTCCCAACTGCTCTGTCGTCCCTGTAGCGGGCGTGCTTTCGTCGTGGTCTTGCACTCTAAGCCCCTTTGTAGCTGCTGGCCATGGTTACCCGGCACTCGTTCCCCGAAATGCACGGCACTTCCAACTTAGAGCACGCTTTGATCAGTGTTTGGCTGGTTTTGAGTGGTATGGTGCAGCTGACTAGAACATGCTTTTCGGCCAGCGTGATTGCGATGCACCACTTTTATTTTTCAGCACACTCGCCCTCCGACCTCTGAACTGTGCGTTTAAACAATAATCCTTTGCTTTGTGTCGGACTGACCCCCCTCATATCTTTGGTCTCAGTCCTGTGAGCGTTGCCCAATCTTCACCACGTTCTAGGCATTTGGCACGTCCGGGCCTCGAGTACGGCATGTCTCTTCTTGCGGTGCACCTTGGACGAGCTGCAGTGCTAGGTTGTGGGCCGGGGCTCCACTTGATCCCCCCAGATAGGCCTTTCACCGGCACGCACCGCTTGCCCTCCAATGCTCAGCATGCTCTCCCAAGCTGATCCCAACGGTCTGGGGCAGCGAAATGCTCACCTTGAACTGCTGCCGGCATGATGGGATCCGTAGAGGCTCCTGCCTTCCTTGCCTTCACTAGTCTTTCTTGGTCTGTCCACTGTCCATGGTGCTACAGGCGATTCCCACCCATGAGTCGGGGTGGGCCAGTTATTGCACGTGCTCCTAGCGACAGCAATACTCATCCGCTGCTGCTGGTCAGGTGGACCTAACCAGGGCACCAGTCTTAAACAATATTTGCAATGCAATAGGTCTCGCATTTGCGAGAGTTTGAGCTATTGGTATTGTAAATGACAAGGCTTTTCTATTCATTGTACACTGACAGGCAAGTCATATGGTGGTTTATTAGTTTCCACAACAGCAGCTCCACATCACTAGCCAGTAAACCCTAAGTAGGCCCTAGAGAACCCTATGGAGAAGGAGCTCTAGAAGCTATTACACAGATAACAGTTTACAACCTATGCTATATAGCAACAATCCACAGAGCAGCCGGCATAGTTACGTTTGGGCATTACAAAGCCAATAGGTTTTGCCTATGCAAGATCTATTAGCTGTGTCAATGTTGTTTAAGTTAATGCAGGGTGGGCTGCTGTGCAACACAGCTTAAAGTGAAGAAAAAAAAGTACTATGACAAGCCCAGCGGTGAACAAGTCATGGAGTTTGTTTTCTTCTTTAAGCTATGTGACACTGCACTATGCACTGCTGTGTATTATGAGTAAAAAGGTGCTCTGCTTATGCGCAGAACTATGCGCAGGAACCCAGGCCCTTAGTGAATTGCTGTGTACCAAAACCTCACCTCAGAACCCAGAACCCCTCATCCGGCCAGCATCAGTGTCCCATTCGTTATCCGAGGTTTAACTCGGCGGTCCCAATGTATAGACAACCCAGAACAAGCGACTTAGTATATTTCTCAGGAATGGTGGGAATCAGAAACACCTTTTCGTAATTATTCTCGTACCAGTCCACAACAGAGTAAACAGAGACATGGGAAAAGTTTAAAGAGTTTATTTTATAAACCTCATGTCCTAAGATGCAGCAGTTTGGCTAACATTAGCAGACAAACGATTAAAATCAAAACCATCAGCATAGTTACAATACCATAGAAAATGAAAGGAGTAATCATACTAAAATGACAGTGGCTCTAGGCCACCTTCCTTTCTCTAACACACTAATAGTATTATTAGACTAATAAAAGGTCTCTAGGCTTGAATGGGGAACCCCATACCGTATAGATCAGCTCAGAGAGTTCACATCACAGGATCAGCTATGCTCTGCTCCTAGGAACGCTCTTCTTCCGAATGTCATGAAAAACATTTAACACTGCAATATTAAAAGCACTCGACTTTCAGGTACTTGCAGCTGCGTGCGTGTTATGGCTAAACTAGTGGGCCGATCAACCTAAACTTAAACAACATGCACCGTCTAGCGACCCAGACTGTTTCTGTTACACTGTGTACAGACCAAGGTCGCTGCTCACTGTTTAGGATGTTAACAACAGACAGTTCTCATGTGAAGCAAAGTCGAGTAAGCATTTCTCAATTTAATAACATGTGATTACAGTGTCGTGTGCAAAAGCAGCAAAAGCGGCAAGATGGCTTTCTAACATTTAACGCGGTTATACTAACTTAGCGTTGTACATAGGTAGATAACGATCTTCACTACACCCCCCATGATCGGACCACTAACCAGTAGGGGCGCACTTGAAAGAACGCAGAGTTCAAGTTTGATAGAACGGAACCAAGGGCATGAACTATAAGTCCATATGAGGGAAGTGAAAAAGTTCGAAGAGAAAAAAAGTAAAAAGTTAAAACGGAGTAAAAAAACCAAGTAGATCTGGATAAAAAAACATCATCGACGGACGTAGGACGAAATGAAAGTAAAAAGTCAATCCATCAATGTATAGGCACAATAAGTTGCAACAGCTTCCAAGAGGAAATCATTGGAACGTTCCGCAAAATTATCTGCCATCCAGTTCAGAACGGGGAAGGAACATACATGCTCCTCAACCACCGGAGCCTCCAGCACCTGGCGAGGACAACTGGCGTGTACCTCAAGATAACTGTTCGCTAAGAAGTCAATCGCAGCCGTTCCGATGTCCCAATTTCCAAGAACTCCATGCGCTGCAGCACAGGCCATAATCCCGACACCAGAACAGTCCAACTCGTGAGCCACTAAGGGGCTCATAAGCCGATCATAATCCGGATCAGGAGACATCGAGTTTGACACAATTTCAGAGCCCATTGGAACGGACAATCTAGGTAATGAAAGACTGCCTGCACACAAGTAAAGTAGGCAAACCGGAAGGACAATCCATAGGCTACGCTCAGAGTCGATAGTGGTTAAGCGCCATAGAATTCAAGCATCCGGTTACGAAGATGAAGCAGCCGGGACATGTTGTCGTGTGACACAAGTTGTGCATCCATAGCGCAGGGCGCAGAGCAACAACAGTATTCCAGCTATGAGGGCGAGAAGTAAAGGGAGACCTCTGAAGACACTGGAAAAAATAGAATGAAAAAAGGCCGGGATCACTCCAAAAATAGTTTGAAAAGAGGCCACGAGGCCGGAGCCCACAATTTAAAAAAAATGAGCTATGCCACTTGTGGATGAGGCATTAAAGATAGTCTGTATCAAGGTCCCAAAATGAAGCGGCAGATCAGTATTTAGAAGCAAGAAGATCAGCTTGCAATAACTGCAATATAGCTGAATGCTCAGGCTGCCAACAAGATTTGGAAAAAGTAGGTTGTACCAAGGCGTAAAGCGGCTTGATACGCTGGGCATAATCCGGGATGTAAGTTCGACCGAAATTCAGAAAACCCAGCAGGGATTGTAATTTCTTCAGTGAAGTAGGAGCACGGAGGCATGCGCACTTCTCTGGAAAGTGCGGAGCCAATGCTCGACCTTCATTGTTGAGTTCGTACCCCAAGAACAACACTGTATATTCTGCTATGTGCGACTTCGCAAAATTGAATTTGTAACCGAAGTCTGCAAACAAAACAATAATGCGATCAACGCGTCGAAGATGCGGGTCTAACTCGTCATCCGTGAGATAAATGTCATCTACGTACGAGTACGCATCTGGGTCCATACCCTCTAAGAGGGAGACCACGCGAGCGGCAAAGACTCCCGGGCTGTTCTTATAGCCCATTGGTAATCTTTTGAATTGTTTTTGTTTGTCACCAGAGGTGAACGCCGTCCACTCACTACTAAGAGGACAGGTTATGGCTGTAAAAGCCATTAGAAATGTCAAGTGTGGTTTTAAACCTTTTTCTCACGAGACTATGGACGAGAGCCGAACTGTGGGTGTTCTGTACTGCACAGGTCCGGCAATGAGAGTTAAGGTGCCGGTAATCCAAAACTAGGCGGTACGACCCGTCAGGCTTCGTCACAGTAAATAAGGGATTATTCATAGGTGACACACATGTTTCGATTACTCCCTGATATTCCAATTGTTCAAGGATTGACGCGACGTGAGGTCTAGCTTCACGACGCATGGGGTATTGGGGTTGAGGTTGGAGCGTAGTCCGCAACGGAATCTCATGGCCGGGGTACAATTTATCCCAGCCCACTTGATTTCGATATAACGCAGGCGCTTGCACCTGAGCCCATTCCCCGGCGTACTTATTAGCTAGGACCTTAGGCACTGTGTGCGCAAAGGACGGGAGGATTACTTCCTCCCCTATAGGAGCATCTAAAACGAAAGCCGGGGGCCAATCTGCCTCCGCCAACAGAATATCATAGGTAGTGGTCAGATTATCCCAAAAAAACCCTTGAATTGTACGTTGTATGTCACCTTCAATTTGAATGGCTATATTATACAGTCTATCAGGGGGAGACACCCGAGTGTCAGCAGTTTCAATATTCACAAATATATCAGTTGCTGTCGCCACCAGATATGGACGCAGTGCTCGTCGCACTACTGTAACTTCCGCCGCGCTGTCTAGCAGCGTTAGCGCCCATGTCAGGTTCTGAAGCTGCGTCCGTACCATCTGAGGCATACCTTGCTGTCAGTGCAGCAACTTTCTTCTTCTGAAACGGGGATCGTTGACGTGCAGAGTCTTCTTGCTTGCCTTTGCCGTCAGTCTGTCGGGATTGCTCACGTGGTTGTGGTGCACCCCGACTTTTGCCACCGCCTCCGCCACCGGACTGTGAAGCCGATGTTTCCTGTGAAGAACGAGGAGAACGATGGTCAGAAACCTCAAATCGATCAGGTGACTTAATAGTAGCACGATCACGCAGATCATAAGTGCGTTTACTACTTGACTGAACTTGAGAGGCAGGACGAGACCCCTGTTTCTGTTGCTGCTTCTCCTGTTTATTCGCCCCCCAACTTTGTTTTGGAAAATTAGGGCGTTCGTCCTTACCAGACGAGTTTGCCTTCGTCTGCTGTATCAAATCAGGATTCTTCACAGTTGGTTTAACACCTAAGGCGCTACGACCAACTTGTCTATAGGCGTTCGCGATAATTTTCGCGAATTCCCTCGGCTTGTCGTCTTCGTTCACTGTCTCTAATTTATTAAGCACTTGGAATTGCATAGCATCTCCTTTGAGGTTGCCCATGATCATGGTAGCAACCACATCGAACACACGGACAAGCCGCATTCCCAATTCAATAGCAGCCTCCGCACCATGATTCTCTTGAACATGTTTAATCACGGAGGGCAGTACCGACAGAGACGGAGTGCCAAAGCACTTTGAGTATGTCGCTGCAAAGACCTTACCCCAGTTTTCACAATCGGCCATATCTGGGACTATGTCTTTAGGCAAAGCGATGGTAAGGATCCTGTGTTTCTCCACAGGAGTCGTACGCGGATGAACCGCTTCTCTTTGATCAAATTTCTCAGCAAGTCAATAAGGGAAATCATCCCTATTTTGGGGTCGCTTGCCTACAACCGAATTGACCATAACAGGACTAATAACCACCGCGTGGTGGTCCGTCGGTTGTCCCGCAACAGCAGTAGCGACCACCTGCACTTGAGTGACACGTACTGCACCAGAGCCCTATGTACTGTAATTAGGGCAGTGTGCAGTACGCGCAACTCAGCCACCGTCACCTGTAGGTAGCGGGGATGAGGCGTATATCCGGCTAACACCGGCCATGTGGCCCCTGCGATCGACAAAGGGCCCATTCTCGCCGGTATAACCGCATGGGGAAGGGCGCCATTAAACCAAATGCTATGCTGCCAGGCAGAAATAGGAATTTCCTGAGTCCTATATGGCGTATAATTGTCTGGTAGCACCGTGGCAGTATAGGTGTGGAACGTATCATCGTCATCACTCACTGCTGGCAAAGTAACCCAAGAGTAGAACAACTCAAACGGAAACAACGCATCGGCACTTACTACAAAAATCACAGCCATACCATCGTCCGGCACCCCATACTGCGCCAAATGACGTTTCAGGGGTGCCCGGCTATGAGCCGGAATATCGACCGCCATTAGGACACTAAAAGTAAATCTACAATATATCAGTAGCACTAGGGTTCAGATTAAATAACCTTTTTAATGATCAAGCTTGAATGAACCTATTTAGTCGAAACACAGGTAGGTTAAACCGTCACTCCCGTTATCCGGAAACCAGAGTGAGGGTGTTGTGGACTAACACAAGCACTACTAAGGCGTCTCAAATCAATAGACCAAACGTTAGGTGCGCCATGTTGCAGGGATTCTGCTTATGCGCAGAACTATGCGCAGGAACCCAGGCCCTCAGTGAATTGCGGTGTACCAAAAACTCACTTCAGAACCCAGAACCCCTCATCCGGCCAGCATCAGTGTCCCATTCGTTATCCGAGGTTTAACTCAGCGGTCCCAATGTATAGACAACCCAGAACAAGCGACTTAGTATATTTCTCAGGAATGGTGGGAATCAGAAACACCTTTTCGTAATTATTCTCGTACCAGTCCACAACAGAGTAAACAGAGACACGGGAAAAGTTTAAAGAGTTTATTTTATAAACCTCGTGTCCTAAGATGCAGCAGTTTGGCTAACATTAGCAGACAAACGATTAAAATCAAAACCATCAGCATAGTTACAATACCATAGAAAATGAAAGGAGTAATCATACTAAAATGACAGTGGCTCTAGGCCACCTTCCTTTCTCTAACACACTAATAGTATTATTAGACTAATAAAAGGTCTCTAGGCTTGAATGGGGAACCCCATACCGTATAGATCAGCTCAGAGAGTTCACATCACAGGATCAGCTATGCTCTGCTCCTAGGAACGCTCTTCTTCCGAATGTCATGAAAAACATGTAACACTGCAATATTAAAAGCACTCGAATTTCAGGTATTTGCAGCTGCGTGCGTGTTATGGCTAAACTAGTGGGCCGATCAACCTGAACTTAAACAACATGCACCGTCTAGCGACCCAGACTGTTTCTGTTACACTGTGTACAGACCAAGGTCGCTGCTCACTGTTTAGGATGTTAACAACAGACAGTTCTCATGTGAAGCAAAGTCGAGTAAGCATTTCTCAATTTAATAACATGTGACTACAGTGTCGTGTGCAAAAGCAGCAAAAGCGGCAAGATGGCTTTCTAACATTTAACGCGGTTATACTAACTTAGCGTTGTACATAGGTAGATAACGATCTTCACTACAGAGGGGGTTGCGGGGGAGGATGGAGCAGTAACAATGGACAGCAGAGTGGGAACAGAAGGGAGTTGGAGGGTTGGAGGGAGCAGCAACAAGAGACAGCTAGAGGATGGTGGTACAAGCAACATGAGAGAGGAAGACTGACTGTAGAATGCTAGCACTCTTAAGAGTGGGTGGCAAAAAGTAAACAAAAAAAAAGAACATGCAGGAGCGAATGGCCAGTAGAAGGACACTAGCCACAAACAGGAAGCTGTACTAGGTCCAATGATCAACCCCACCCTCAATCACAAAATCAGCACAAAGAATTGGCAAAACCCATGTGACTTTAAACAGAATAGAGAGAACGGATTAGTTAACTGTGGGGAGACCAAAAAAAGCTACTTCAAATAAAAAATTGTGGAATATTGTTTTTCAATCAATCAATCAATCAATCACAACACTTGTATAGCGCGCTACTCACCCGGAAGGGTCTCAAGGCGCTTGGGGGAAGGGGGCCGCTACTGCTCGAACAGCCAGGTCTTGAGTTGTCTCCTGAAGGCGAGGTGGTCCTGGAACACATGGAACACATTTAAAGTTGCCCAAAGTTGCAAAACCCAAACCATCAGATGAAATCTTAATATTATTCGGTGTGCACATGATCTTATCTACTCTAACAAATGAGATGCAATTCGGAAAATACTTTGTAAAAAGATAGATTTGAAGTTACTCTTTCACCCAGTGTAAAAAGTTACTTTGTTGTAAATTAAAGCAGAATGTGATTAAGCATTTACTGAAAACATTAATGCTTCCCCTTTAGATCGTGTTTTCCTCGTTATGTTGACAGAAGTCCGGACTCCATTTTGTATTGACATGCTGCCACGTGTTCGTCACGAGGAGAGTCCGACCTCTGTGTTAGTTGCTCCTGTAATCTGCCTAGTAACAGTTTATAAATAGCTCTCTTGTCCATCTGGCGCATGCCCAGACTTGACCACATCTGTTATAATTAGCTTTGCTTGACCATGTGTTTTCGCGGGCTCAAAGAGTGTGTTAGCTCCGCCCATGTATTGATTCAGTATCGAGAATGACCATAAACGGTAATGTTCTTCGACCTCATGTTGTATCCACCCACTATGAGCCCCTCTGTTGTGTATAAAAAGGGGACTGTGTACGCAAGTTCTGTGTGCTACTCCTTACAATACTGAAGAGTGTTGTGTGGATTGTAGGACCACCCTTAAGGGTTAATAAACGTTGTCTTTGTACTTTGCAGTTTCCGTGCCAACTTCCTTATAGATTCCGTTACAGGAGAGCGAACCCTTGTGCTTTGCGGGCCTAGCTGGGGCCTGTATTCATCAATTGGCGCCCGTCACGTGGGGCTCATCGGCGACTCGGATGCTCGAAGGACTGGTCGCGACGAAGGTGAGGAGTTTGGCCGGGGACGTGATCACTGCCAGCGGCGTCTTAGCCCTGGCATCCCGAGGTTTTTCTTCCTTCCCTTCCGAGCTGACCGTCTGGGTGGCGCCGGTCATCGACTGAGACCTCTTCTGTCGGTCCTGCCGTGAGAGCCGTTTGGGCGATTGTGGAGCTTGGCAGTTGGAACCTGGACTCTTGATTGGTAAGAACCATTGTACGGTACTTGCTCCGAGTTTTGAAGCCTGGTCTGGCTATTTGAGTTTGATTGATGGTGACTAGTCATATTTTGAATTTGTCTTTGTGAAAATATATGCGTTGCAACACATATAGGCAGGTAATGTGGAGAAATTTCTCCGGAGCTGTGTAAACTTTGAACGGCGCAACGATTAAGTGCCATTTTCTTTATAATATTGCATATTTTGCATTATTCCTAGCATGCCTGCTTTTAGCGCACTCCGTAAGTGGTGCTGCTGTTTTGGAAACCGGTTGAACCTCGAGGAATCTGCTCCGGCTCCCCCAGAGGGGACTCCTAATAGGGATATGTACGTGAAGCATGGTCTTTCTTCCATAATGTACAGCACGCTATGGAGGAAATACACGAAGAAGGATCCTGAGTTGCGATGGCCTTTGTATGGATCGTTTGATATACGTAAGATTGAGTATGTGGAACAGTGTATGTGTAAACGACGTGCTCGTCAGGATATGTTTGAGTGTGTGCGATTATGGGTGAAGGAAGTGCGTGAGCGAGAGAAGCGTGAGAAAGCGCTGTTTGATAAGGAGCAACGAAAGAATGATCATGTGCGAGCGCAGGAAGCGAAGCGTCGGGAGGACAAAGAGCAAACGGACAGACAAGAGAAAGAGCATAGGCTACAAATTTCGGGTCAATATGTTGTTCGCCAGCCGCTTTATCCTGTCCTTAATAATTCTGATGATGATTTTTATTTGCTAGATCGCTCTCCGCCCCCTTATGTTGGCGCATCTGCTCCACGGCCGCAAGATTCTGACCCGGTTTCGGGTAAGGTAGACACACGGTCCATGCTGTCGGCCGAGCAAATGGCTGAGCTTCGGACACTTTCCTTCCGTGCGCTTAAAGGCAAGGTATCCATGGAGGACTTATTTCAAACTTGGGGGCCGTGGCAGGAGAGAGATAAAGTGTATTTTCTGGGTCATTTCGCGGAAGAAGTGATTACTGCCTTCCGAAAATATTCTCATGTCCTTGAGCCTGACGAAGTGTCTTCGGACGCTAGAGCAATACGTAACGGTGCTTTTTCTCCCTCTAAGGCTCCTGAGGCGGCTCGGCGGCTGTTCGCCTTGCGGGACGAGGTGCTGGCCCTTCGAGAGAAAGCACGCCAACAAGCGGAGGAGGAGAAGCAGTCGGATTCGGTTGCGGCAGGGGGTTACCCATCTACCTCCCAGTCAGATAAGGATGATGTAGTGCATGCTAAACCAATGCGAGAGGCGGCGCCTTTGTATGTTCCTCCTAAAGGAGCGGGGACTAGCCCGGACATTAATTCTGTCGATGCTAGGGGATATTTTGTGTATAATTGGGTTTATACTCCATGGCATAGAGCCGATGTTATGGCATTGAAGAATGCGTTGCCTGACCCCCGCAAGAATCCAGCGGCCTTCTATGAGGAAGTCGAGGGGGCCTTGAATTCTTGCATTATGACTTTAGCGGATATAGACCTGTTCTTTGGCCTTATTCTACCACCGGATATGTGGCGATCTGTACGAAAGGTAGATGATATAGTTGCCTTTAAGGCCCGGTGGTCTGAGCTTGAGGATGAAGACAGGGAGAGGAAGCCCGCGCAGAAACCGCCGCAGAGTATTTTAGATCTCCCCGCTGCTATTGTGACTAAGTTAAAGACGATTATCCCCCCTAAAAAGATTGACTGGAATATGTTAGCAGCATGTAAACAGAAAGTTGACGAGTCAGTTGCAGATTTCTTCACGCGCTTTGAAGAAACGTTTCATGACTTTAGTGGCCAGTCGCTTACTGACGACACAGGCCGCCATCTTTTCGCGGACAAATATGTGGCTAATCTGCTGCCGACAGTTGCGGCCCGGTTGAAAGCGAGTGAGAGTTCTTGGTCCTCCGCGACACCGACGGCCCTTCTGACCATCGCTCAGTATTATGAGCGTCAGGAGCACGAGGCGAAGGGCCAGGAGGAGAAGAAATCGAAAGATCTCAAAACCAAGGTGATGTTAGCACAAGTATATGGCCCACCCCGACGGGGTAATAATAATAGAGGAAGGGGCGGATCTTATGGTCCCCCTTCGGGCCGATCTGATTTGAATAGGAACCAGTGTGCGTACTGCAAGCAGTTGGGCCATTGGGCCAGGGATTGCCCAGCGTTGCGTGCTTCGCGTCAGGGGCACACTCCGGGTGGCCCGAGAGGTAGAGGGGGCTTCTTGAACTTTAGAGGGACTTCTAACGATAATGTCCGTTTCGATACTGCCGGGCAGCACCGAGATAGCTCAAATGTTTTTGATCGCCAGCACCAGTATCATGTATCGGACATCGATCAATCGGGATATCATGATTCTCAGCATGCATAGGAATGCGTTGGATGGGGGTCCGAATCAGTTGAGGTGCCGGTCGATCAGACGGGTCCTTATGTATCGGCTGAGGTTTTAGGTTCTACTGATCAGTTCCTAGTGGATACAGGAGCGACACGTAGTGCATTGTCTAGGTACTTGGTTCCGGGGGCTCCCCCATCCGGCTCAATAGTTACATCGGTAGGGTTTGACGGTACACTCTCCCGAAGCCCTCTTTCACAGCCCCTTGCATTTAAAGTTGATTGTTTTTCTGCGCCCTGTCCGTTTCTGCTTGCTCCGTATACACCGGATAACATTATGGGCCTTGATATGTTAAAGTACTTTAGGGCTACAATCCGCTGCTCCCCTGAGGGTGTGAGGGTGATCTTAAATGACAACTATCCCAGGTCTGGGCGGATGTGTACGATATCAGAGGATGCATTGTTGGCTACCCTCCCCCGAGCTTTATGGGCGACTTCGGACACAGATGTGGGACAAATGGTGATTCCTCCGGTCCACATTAGTGTCCAGGAGGGGGCGGTGCTACCACGCCTCCCGCAGTATCGTATTTCCCAGGAGGGCGAGGAAGCTCTCATACAGATTGTGCAAGATTTGATCGCAGTAGGAGTAGTGGAAGAAGTTCCCTATAATATCTGTAACAGTCCGATTCTCCCTATTCTGAAAAAGGATACAGATGCAAGGGTCTATCGGTTCATAATTGATTTGAGGGAGGTAAATAAGATCGTGATACCTCAGTACCCGGTGGTCTCCGATATCACGACGTTGCTTACCTTGGTCCCGCCTACGGCGACCATGTTCTCAGTGATTGATTTGAAAAATGCCTTCTTTTCTATTCCCATTCACCCTGATAGCCGATTTCTTTTTGGGTTCACATTAAACAATAGATCTTATCGTTTTTGTAGAATTCCCCAGGGCTACACAGAAAGCCCTAGTATTTATAGTCAGGCTTTGAAGCGACAGTTGGACTCCTTTGCCTTACTCGAGGGGGTCGCCCTCATTCAATATGTCGATGACATCCTGTTGGCGGCTGACACCCTGGAGTTGTGCGAGAAAAGCACGCTAGCCTTACTTTCCTTTTTAGCATCCCACAATCACAAGGTCTCTAGGAAGAAATTGCAATTCTGTAGACCAAAGGTGACTTATTTGGGTCACCTTTTGTCTAAGGAGGGGCGTGCACTCACACCAGATCGTATCCAAGTAATTTTGGACACACCGAGACCATCCACGCAGAAGGATGTGCGTGCATTTTTGGGTCTTGTTTCTTTTTGTAGACAGTGGATATTGGGGTTTTCACACATAGCTAAGCCATTACTAGCTCTCTTGACAAAAGACACGCCCATCCCGATCCCCTGGTCAGATGAGTGTGACGCTGCTTTTCAGCAATTGAGACAGGCCCTTTGTTCAGCACCAGTGTTAGGGACCCCTGATTATACAAAACCCTTTTCGTTGTATGTGCATGAGAAAGATGGATGTGCATTATCAGTCTTAGTGCAGATGCACGGCGATAAGCAACGCCCTTGTGCATACTTTTCGGCTGTACTTGATCCTGTCGCCCGAGCATTGCCAGGGTGTTTTCGCTCGGTTGCGGCGACAGCTGTGTCAATACGGCAGAGTGAAGGAATTGTGTTGTCCCATAAGCTGTTGGTGTTAGTCCCCCACGCTGTTGATGCCCTGCTTAATCAAACAAAGACGCAGCATTTGACCAGTGCCCGTTTAACGGGATATGAGTTGACGCTTTTGGCTCCTCATATTACGTTAAAAAGGTGCGTGACATTAAACCCGGCCACATTGTTGCCATACCCCGAGACCCAGCCTGAGGCGCAGAAAGCGCATGATTGTATTCTTGTGACTGAGGAACAAACAAAGGGTCGTATTGATCTCCAGGATACGCCCTTTTCAGAGGTAGATGGAGAGTTGTGGGTAGACGGATCATGCCTGAAGCTACCAGATGGTACGACTTCAGCAGCGTATGCAATTACCACGTTACAGACGATAGTGGAGACAGCACGCATACCGCAGAAATCAGCTCAAGCAGCGGAACTGATAGCCTTAACACGAGCATGTGAGCTCAGTACAGGATTGTGTGTGAATGTTTACACAGATAGCCGCTATGCCTTCGGAGTAGCGCACGATTTCGGCCTACTCTGGAAGGAGAGAGGGTTCTTAACGTCACATGGGGTACAGATAATGCATGGGGAGTTAGTCCACAATCTCTTAACCGCATTGACATACCCGAAGAAAATTGCCATTGTTAAGTGTAGTGCCCATAGGAAAGTAGTTGATAAAGTTGGAGAAGGGAATGCGTTAGCAGACCGGGTAGCACGGGAGACTGCGATGCAGCCCGGCGCTACTGCCATGTATGTAGTAAAGTCACAGGTGGAAAGATGGCGTGATGCGAAGGAGGAAGTGCGAGAAATGCAAAGGACTGCTTCTGATAAAGAGCGGGAGCAATGGGCTAGCGAGGGAGAGTTGGATGATGAGGGCTGTTGGAGAAATAAGCAGATGGATAGATGGAAGTTACCCACGGCTTTCGTACAACCTATGGTTCAAATGGCACATGGGCTAGCACATGTTGGAGCTTCCGCAATTGTGAAATTGCTTACCCAAGTCTGGGAGCATCCAGAGATTGCTAGCACAGCAAAGAGGGTGGTGCAGACCTGTATGATCTGTCTGAAGTATAACCCAGGGAAAGGCACTCGAACTCCAGCAGGAGGATTTGCGACGCCCACTGCACCCTTTGAGGTTCTGCAGATGGACTATATCCAGCTTGAGCGCTGTAACAATTTGAAGTATGTTCTAGTAGTGGTCTGCGCCTTCAGTAAATGGGTTGAGGCGTACCCTACGAAAGACAATACTGCAATGACTACAGCGAAGCTATTGCTGAAAGAGTTTTTTCCTCGATACGGCGTCTGTAGACTTCTGTGGAGTGATAATGGCCCTCACTTTGTAGCGGATGTTATAAAATATGTCTTGAAGGGCCTAGGCATCACCCAGAAGTTCCACGCCATATTCCACCCCCAGTCTGCAGGACTAGTCGAGAAGTATAATGGTACACTGAAGCTTAAGATCGCCAAAATCCAAGCTTCAACATCTTTGACTTGGCCAGACGCCCTGCCACTGGCGTTATTGTCAATTAGGTCGGTGCCACACTCTCGAACTGGCCTTACGCCATATGAAATCGTATTTGGACGCCCAATGAATATTTGGGGTCCACCAAGGCCTAAGGCAGTGTATGATGTACCTTGTGTAATGATGAGCGATTATCTGGCACAGTTAACGGATAATTTGGTTTCTATTCATCAACAGGTCCGAGAGGCGCTCCCTGATCGGTCTACCGGCGAAGGACATGGTCTCCGGCCTGGGGATCATGTCATGGTGAAGGTCTTCGACAGAACGAACAGTTTGGAGCCGAGATGGGCCGGACCTGAGCAAGTCCTCCTTGCAACGAGGACGGCAGTGCGAGTCTCGAACAGGAAGAATTGGATCCATTCCTTACACTGTCGAAAGGTACCGCCCGGATTGGTGGAGTCTGCCGTGCTGACCGATCAACGAGAAATCCTAGCAGCAGAGACAGGCCGTGCTGCGGAGCCAAACGACACTGAGGAGCTCTTTCCGGACCACACGACTTCTGGAGGAAGGCGATATCATCTGCGACCAAGGAAGTGAGGTTTCCAGTACCGGGACATACTGTCAGAACGGCCCTTGGGTTAGTGAAACGGAGAGCCGATGAGGCAAGGGGGGGGGATCAGCCCTGCATTAGTGTAGTGACACCCGTCTTGGCCCGCTGGTGAAGAAATCAACCGCTGCCCAAGGGGAAGAGTTCTGACAGACCTTTTTAGTTTCAGGAAGATATCAGGGTATTGTTTCCTTTGACATGGAGAAGAAGAAAATTCTTTGTGCGTTGGGGTTCATGCTAACCGTAGCTATCGTGGGTATAACCACATGGTTTGTGGAGGAGGCAACTCCTGCTCGAAAGACGCTTGTGTTGACGACTCCAGTGCCTGCGGAGCACTACTTTTATACATTGCCATATCAAGAGTTGAAGCATCGACAATCCTATTTGAATAACACTTTCATTCAGATGCTGCATCACACCCACGTTGCCACGAACGCTACGAACTGTTGGATATGTGGGATGATGCCAGCCCATCAGAAGAGAGGAGGTACGCCGTTCATACCACTTCCTTTCTCTCATAATGGCTCTTGTAGAGCATGGTACACTTTGCTGTTTGCCACTCGGAAACCGACAGTGGGACGATTGCTTTTCAGACTCAATAAAGAATGTCATCAGGACAAAAATGGATATCCACAAGCAAATGGGACAATTTGGGAATGGGAAGAGTACCGACCAGACAATGAATCCATTCCCTATATCTTCACGAACACCAGAGACACTGGGGGGAAGGACAAATTTGTGATCCAAGTGGCCCAAGCCCAAGCGGACCTGTGTGTCCAGAGTATGGGTTTTATCCCTGTTGGTGTCAGTGATTGCATAACCGTATTGAACATTGACGGGTTGAACAACAGTACCTTCCTAGCGTCCCATAATACCTACTTTGTATGTGGAAATAAAGGTTATTACCGTTTGCCGGCTGGGTGGTCTGGGGTATGCTATGTATCATTCCTATTACCTCCTGTATTCTTAGCACCTGCGTCATATCATAAGGATTTGAAGCTGTTGAATAATGTGACTGTAAATAGATATAAACGTACTCTATCAATTGATGATGTGGATCAAACCGATACCAGCTTGCAACAGTATATTGATTTTAACCTAGGACTGTTTTTCTTTGTTGGAGCTGCTTTGAATAGTAGGAAGATCCGAAGATTGACAAGAGTGGTAGAAGCTGTGACAAATCAGACTGCTGCCGCTCTTGGGAATCTTACGGAAGAATTACAAATAACTAGGATTGTTGCATTACAGAATCGTATGGTATTGGATGTAATGCTGGCTGATCGAGGTGGAGCCTGTAAAATTATTGGAAGTAGCTGCTGTGTGTTCATCCCTGATCATACGCCATCCGTTTATAACGCCATTAACAAGCTGCATAAAATAGCAGCTGAAATCCACACAGAAAACGGCACTTGGTCCTTTTCTGGATGGTTTTGGGCGTTGGTTACTGCCTGGGGATGGAAGGTCTTAACTGGTCTCTGCATTATTATAGCAGTTCTGTTCCTTTTCTGTATGTGTATTCAATGTGGACCATTGTGCTGTTCCGTATGCATTTCATTCTGCATTCCAGATAAGAAAGCTATTGCCAATGTTGCTCGCCAGAAGGGTCTAGCTAAAGAGGTTAAGGGGATGATGATAATTGATATATATGATGATTATTCTTGGAAGCCGGATGTCTTCAGTAAATGCTGAAAGGGTCGTCTGTTGTAAATTAAAGCAGAATGTGATTAAGCATTTACTGAAAACATTAATGCTTCCCCTTTAGATCGTGTTTTCCTCGTTATGTTGACAGAAGTCCGGACTCCATTTTGTATTGACATGCTGCCACGTGTTCGTCACGAGGAGAGTCCGACCTCTGTGTTAGTTGCTCCTGTAATCTGCCTAGTAACAGTTTATAAATAGCTCTCTTGTCCATCTGGCGCATGCCCAGACTTGACCACATCTGTTATAATTAGCTTTGCTTGACCATGTGTTTTCGCGGGCTCAAAGAGTGTGTTAGCTCCGCCCATGTATTGATTCAGTATCGAGAATGACCATAAACGGTAATGTTCTTCGACCTCATGTTGTATCCACCCACTATGAGCCCCTCTGTTGTGTATAAAAAGGGGACTGTGTACGCAAGTTCTGTGTGCTACTCCTTACAATACTGAAGAGTGTTGTGTGGATTGTAGGACCACCCTTAAGGGTTAATAAACGTTGTCTTTGTACTTTGCAGTTTCCGTGCCAACTTCCTTATAGATTCCGTTACAGGAGAGCGAACCCTTGTGCTTTGCGGGCCTAGCTGGGGCCTGTATTCATCAACTTGGAGTTAAATAATATACCTGGAGCAACAGGGTTTCGATAGTACCTAAGTAAAGAAGCATTTGGGGAAGGAAGGCTTTTCTAAGTGCTGCTAGACTGTACTTTTATTGGAACTGAGGCACGGGAGATAAGAAGCTTCTGATCACAGATGTCATGTGGGCAAGTCGGGATTAAAATTGATAAATGCTCGCCCTACCATAAGCCTAAACATAGAGCTCAAGTGCTTATCACAAGCTGTGTTGGCCTCAGTAATACATCAAAACGCAATCTGCGAGTATGTTTGGGCATGTTCAACAGCAATTGTACTCTAAAGTCAGCAGCTGGTGAGTTCCCATCTTAAAAAAAAACAAAAAAATAATGAGATATCTGGTGAAGATAGCTAAGTTAGTTACACGCTTGTTCTAGAAAGGTCTAGGGCAGAAGTCTAAAACCCATCAAGCAAGGCCAAATCGAGCATCATAGGGTAGAAATTCCACCTGTTCTTTATAATGCTTAGAAAGTATAGTATGAAGCACTACATACAAATTATCACCTACAAGCTAAGAAATGCACTTGCCATTTAGGTACCCTAGTGCTACTTTTAAACACTCCTAATGTTATACAATGGTCTCTGTAATAGGTCGAGTGTGATGTGCATGAGGATGAAAGGCTACATGAGTTTTCCAAAGCATTACTATTAGATAATATCCAAGTTTTTGCTATAAAGTGCTTGTTTAGGGGAAAGGTACTCAAAGTATGGCCCTCCTGATGTTTCATGTGGCCCCATGGGCTGTTTATTTGACTTAGCCCTGACTAGCTCTGAATTGGCCAAGTATTCACTGGTTAACTGAATTAAAAGGAAATGAAGCAAAGAAGGTGGTCTGACCACCTACGTTTAGAAACACCTTTATTTTTAAAGACATCATGCAACAAACATGCAAAAATATGGTAAAGATTTCAAAATTCAAGAAAGTGTATAGCAGAAGCGTCTTACTTTAGTGCATCAGATCATTGCATTGAAAAGCATTTACTAAAAATAATAATTATAGAATATTAACTTATAACCATGTATGCCTTTCCCACCCTAACAACGGCATTAGTGAAGTAAGAGGCAAGTCAGTTGGTCATCAGACCCACATAACCAAAGCCGTCGTGTTATAGTGGCTGATTACTTGTCAAAGTGAGTCTTTTACACAATATGGCTAAGATCATACACAGGTATTAAGAGACCATTCATAGTGATCAGTTGCCAGCAGAAATAATAATGGAGTATTATTGTGGGGAGGAAAGGAGACATTTGCTAAGCTGCACTGTATATTATACAGTACATTAAAACCTTATTACCAACTGGGCAATTGAGCCATGGTACGAACGAACAGCTTAATTACCGGAGCAGTTCAGCTGCCAGTGGCCATTACTTTGAACCTAAGTGTAGTTTGTGCAGAACAGGAGTACTCGCAGAATACCATAAATATGAAACAATGACACAGGTCTGGAGCTTAACTGATATGCTTTAGTCAAGATAGCTTCCTTTATCCGTGTAGCTGATAAATTTAACAGAATTGTACGAGGTAGAGTAGAGTGGGGAAAATGTTGGGCAGGCACCCGATGTGCTCTGGTTATTGTTAAATCCCCTTCATAATCCGGTATTACTTTCTGTTTTAAAAAGGAGGTCGCCCAATGCACCGTATTGGATCCCTCTACCCCCTCAGGGACTCCTACAATACGGAGGTTCGATCTTCTGGTAAAATTTTCCAAGTCATCGAGTTTATTTTCCAATGCACGTCTACTTTTATTGATTATTTTGACATCTTTTTTAACTGCCGTCATTTGATCTTCCAAGGTAGAAATTCGCATCTCAGCTTCTTGAAGACGGAGTGGAAAACTAGAAACTAAGTCCTCGATCTTCTCCAGTCGCTGATGTATTGAGTCTAGTTCAGCTTTTTGGAATCTTTTTATTTCCCGAACCTCACCCAAAATTAAGTTCAACATGTCTTTAACTGTCATCTGGATTTCACCTGTGGACTCCATATTCATGTCTAAAACAGGGCTGAGGGGATCAGCTGACCTTGTGGAAGGAGTGTCCATGGTTAATGGTGAAGACAGCTTCGTTGGTATCGATTGGCCAGTATTGAGATCCATAACGGTCGAAGAGCCAACTCGGATAAAATTTTGTGATACTATTTCTGATATCATTGTTAGATCATCTTGCTTTTGTGCAGTCAACAGGGATGTATGCTCATCTTGATAAAAAATCTGAGGAGGTACTAAAATAGTACTTGGCACAGGCACAGGCTTGGACGTCATGAGAGAATCAGTAAGATCAGAATTGATAGTGCCTGCTGTTTCTGAGGACTGAATATCTGCCGAAGAAGTTGCTAATTGAGATCCCTCTGAACAAGCCGGACTACTTGACAAGAGCATGCTGGATTTCTTCTCAAACAGGGGGAACTGCTTACCAACTTTTAGCCTATCAGCCAGTTTAGTTTCGGTTTTAACTTCACCATCAGAGTCAACTTGAGTGGAAGACAGAAATTGAGGTGGTTGAGCTGGTTGAGAAACACCCAGATTAATGTTGAGCTTCCTTGTTCCACCCGGTACCGGACTCTCAACTGTACTGGTTTGATCTATTTGAACCATAGAGGGTCCTTCTAACTCCTCTGAAATCTCAGAGGACGCCTTGTCAATTAACTTGCTCGCGTGCTTTGTTTCCTTAGGCAACTGGCGGCGAGCTTTTGGTTTTGCATTAATACGTGCATTTAATAATTTGCCCATGACTCAAAAGAAATTCACCAATAGTTATTAAGTCTATTAGGTCTTTCTCCCTCCTCACCTCCTTCTCCTTTTTCCCAACAAGGACCGATATCAGGTCGCCGATTTTCATCCCCCTATATGCAGGATATAGTTCCAGCTCGGAGCGCCTCGTTCACCTGCTGTGCATACTCCTGGCGACCGAAGGACTTGGATTCAATCAAGAGCGGGTGATTCCGGCAACAGTAGCGGCATCGCCCCTTCCAAACAGCTTCAGCGCCGCCCGGTAGCAAAGCCGTCCAAAAAGGACGAATTAAGAGGGTAGATACCAGCTCCCTGTTCCACTCCCCGCATCCGAGCAGGCAAGGGTTAAAGCCTCAGCACGGCAGATTTGCCAGGAAACGCCAGAAACGCTGGTAACAGCAACCGCGGCCAGCCTCCATGACCGTTGAGATCCGAGAAGAAGGGGGAGGAGCTAGACTCCAGGTGATCGTGCGGAGGTGTGGACTCCGCAGCTCAACCCATCACGTCAGAGAATTTTCAGTAAACGAGACAACTAAGTGCCGGATTTTCTCCGATATGTCTGCAACTGCTGCATGTAGGTGGAAGGAATTCGTGAAAATGCTCCACTTGTTTAAAGCTAACGGCGCCCAGGCCATGATCGCTCAACAATCCAAACTGAAAGTTCTGGCACAGGGAAAACATTATATGATGTCAGACTTGGATGAAGCACAAGACTTACTGAAGGAAATCGCCCAGGGGTATAAGGGGTAAAAGTGATGGTTGAACCTAGCAACATTTTTTGAGGAGGAGGAGTACTCCAGGACCCGAGGGGTGTAATACCAGGACACCCAAGGTTTAGGGGGTCAGCTCTGTGGCCGGTGTGGGGGAGGGAAGTCGGGCCGCAGGTTGGGGGGTGGGAGTCACGTGGGGGGGTGGGGGGTAGGGGTGATGGGGGTACACAGGGTGGGGGAGGAGGATGGATAAATGGAAAAAATGAAGTATTTAGTGTTATGCATATTAAGTATTTTGCTTTGGATAGGGTTTTTTTTTCATAAAATGTAAAAAGAGAGACATTTACGGAAAATATGCAAACTATTTTAAATGCTTAGCGGTGAGTGGTTGAAAATTATTTCTTTCAATGTTAAATGCTTAAATAACAAAAAGAAATTGCGGGCTATAGAAATATGGATCAAGTCTGAAAATCCTTCTGTAATATTTCATCTTTAAAACTAGATGAGTTTTCAATGTTCAAAACATGGGCCTCATACCGAGGTTTTTCCTCGTTTTCTAAATCTCAGCGAGGGGTTGCGATTTTCCTAAATAAGAACATTTATGCTGAGATTGTACACACAGAAGAGGATGGTTCAGGGCGTTGGTGCTGGGTCACTTGTAAAGTTAAAAATAGATTGAGACCTATTACGTTTGTTAGTTTCTATGCCCCAGTAGATGATAGTTTCTCAGCCTACGAAGATTTGTTTCAATCTTTACTGATGGTGGTAGGAGACATTATTATTGGAGGGGATTTTAATCTGTTTCTGAATTTAAATTTGGATTCAACTACGCAACCAAGGAAGCAACCTAAACCTATATCGTTGAAAATCATTCTTAGCTATAAAATAATTTTAAACCTTTACGACCCATGGCGCACACGATACCCGTCAAAAAGAGAATATACATGTTGGTCAGGGAGATTTAAGTCTTCATCCCGGATTGATTTTTTTCTCGCTTCTAGACAGCTTAATATGTATCATCAGAGGACCATTCATAATGGGTTCTCAGATCACGCAATGTTACTTATCGGGTTTGCTTTAGTACAAAACTTAAAAACTCCCAAGCGCTGGGTATTTAACAAAACATATTTGAATGACGAAGCATGGGTAACATCCTTGAAATCAGAGATTAGACATTTTGTATCGCGTAACATTGAAACAGCTCCGCTTAATATAATTTGGGATGCCATGAAGGCCTTTGTTCGCGGAATTATTATAGGCAAAGATGCAGCATTACTTAAAGCAGCCAAATGTAAGAAGACTGCTTTGGAACAAATAATATATGTTTTAAATGAATTAAGGCAGTTGAACCCCTCCCGCACTATTCAACATCAACTAAATGAAGCAAAACGGGAATTCAGCGCCCATTACTATGCCCAAAGTGAGGAGATTTTTTATAGGCAATCCCAAAAAATATATGAAGAGAGTAGTTTTACTGGGAAGTTTTTAGCCTGGCAGGTGAGAGAACAAGCTGTGGCTAATTTGATCAGAGGCCTAAAATGCCCAGTGACCCAGATAGACACAGTAGATCCGGTGGGGATAGGGAAGATAATGCTTTCTCATTTTAATAATATTTACAGTCAGCAACATAATACTGATCAGCAAAAGCTAGCAGATTTTCTAGAAAAATGTGCATTGCCTTCTCTCTCCCAAACTGATCAATCAATAATGATGAGCCCATTTTCTTTGGAAGAAATAGAATTGGTAGTCAAAGATCTCCCAAATGGTAAGGCTTGTGGCCTAGACGGACTGTCCGCTGAATTTTTTAAAATTTTCTTCTGTGCTTTTTCCGATATTTTTTTGCAATTATTGAATTCGATGTTGGAAGGAGGCCCGATCCCGGATTCTTTCCGGGAAGGAACTGTGGTGAGTTTTTTGAAGAAGGGGAAAGAAGCTAAATACCCTAACTCGTATCGACCTATTACCTTATTAAATATAGACTATAATATTGTCACAAAATTACTTTCAATGCGTTTCAATCGAATATCAACAGAGTTGATCCATCCGGATCAGAATGGCTTTATTCCAGGAAGGCAACTGTTCACGAACACGCATTATTTAATTGAAGCCTTAGATTATTTTGAGACACGAGGGATCCCAGGGATAACCCCGATAGAGATGGCAGGTTTTATTCAGAGGAATTTTATGTTGGTAGGGTCCTACAATATGATCTATAAATTTTTGGAACAACTTGATGCCGCACAGCTTAATCAACCAACTCAATTGGCTAAAGACCTCTTTATGAATGAATGTGTAAGGAAACCTGGGGAGTGGAAGCGTTGCTTAGCGTATAGTAGGGAAGCGGATTTGTGTCAAAAAGCAATCAAAAAATGGCAGGAACAGGAAAATCATGTATTATCTTTGAATACTTGGAGGACCATTAACAATTTTAATTTTAATACACTTCGAGGTGCCAATTGGCGTAGAATGTTATTTTTTGGGAAATGGCTGTTGTATCGTACCCCCGCGGTTATTTCCAAAATGTATACAAATTATTCATCTAATTGTTTTAGATGTTTACATTACACATCTGACAACTGGTCTCATGTAATGGTCCATTGTTCTAAAATTCGGGTATTTTGGGACGAAATATTCGTCTTCTTTCAAACCTATTTTAAAATGATGATCCCTTTAAATGAAAAATTGATGCTTTATGGTTTTGATCCGGATCTTAAAATCCCTGTCCAGTTTGTTAAATTACTGTATATCGCAATGGCAGTGGCCAGATCCTTGCTATTACAGAACTGGCGGTCAGAACAGATTCCATCTAAGCTAGTGTGGATACAGAAAATGAGGAGAGTCAGGAAAAGCGAACAAATCTATGCCCTGCGGGTGGTGGGTGGGTAAGAAAATTTGATAACATTTGGGGATCTTACTTTGATTGATTTCTATTTGGTTGATGATGATCAACTGCAATATTTGACTGTATTTTAGGTTGAATCTGTTTATGCTGTAATTGGTTTTGAGTATCACTGTTTAGTGATGTGTGTAATGTCACTAAAGTACTTCAATAATTTTTTTTTTAAAAAGACACAGGTCCGGAGCCCGTGACAAGGCTGAAGCCCTGGTGGTTGCATTTTAACAGGAAGAATTGTGAAGAGGAACATAGTGAGGAGCCTTTGGAGGAATAATGACAAGGGCCACAATATGGGGGTGGTAAAAGGGCATTGCTATTCTTAGATGGCAGGTTGACATTTTCCCCAGTCGGCAACAGCGGTACTCAGCAGATATGAAGAATTATATCTACTATAGAATTCCACACTAAGGGGCATATGTATCAAACGATTTTGTATTCGCAAACGCTGCGATTCGCAAAAAAACAGCGTTTGCGAATACAAAATCGCAAAACGCGATGTATGAGCCATTTTTGCATCGCATTATTAAGGAATCGCTAATTTTGCGATTCCTTAATTTTGCGTAAGCATTTAAGGAATCGCAAATTGCGATTCCTTAAATGCTATGTAACAAGCACCCGAGTTGTGCGATTTCTCCTTAAGAAATCGCAAATTACCACCAACTTCAAGTTGGTGGTAATTTGCGATTACTTTGAAAAATTCACTTTTTGGCATTTTTCAAAGTGCCATGTGGCGCACATACATGCCCTTAGGGCATGTATGTGCGCCATATGCGCACACATGCTCATTTCAGGGGTGCATCAGGGTGTCGTTATGACACCCTTGAAATTATTCTTAATTTGCGATTCTCTAATTGCAAATCGCAAATTGAGAATGACTTCCCATTCATTCCTATGGGCCTCCTGGTCCATAGGATGAATGGGAAGGTATTCCTTAATTGTGATTTCGCAATTTGCTAATCGCAATTAAGGAATAACAAGAAATCGCAAAATATTTGCGAATTTTTAAATACATCCCGTTTTGCGATTCTCAAAAAGCGATTCTCAAAAAATCGCTATTTGAGAATCGCAAGAACGGATTTTGATACATATGCCCCGGTGTCACACATACAGCCATGAATAAATCACACATCCGGCAGTGAATGCTCAATCACAACTGCAAGAATAACATTGGCGTTGAACTGGGCACACTAATCGATTTAACGATGCAGCCAGAATGTTTAACGTATAAGGATGCAACTACTTACCAACATTTCAAGATCTGTGCTAACGTCACTTATCTGCAACTATTCTGGTTTGTAATCAAAGGCAGAAAGAGCTCGAAAGATTACACGTTTTGTTTTATTTACAGTTCAATACTTTTGAAAGTACCAATGGCCACCAGTCTCTTCATTATCACAAGCAGATGAAGTATTAAGCCACTGGCCTCGTCTCTGATGAATACCTTGCAGAGGGCAGATCCAGGGCAAGCCAAGCCAAGCGTCTGGAATGAATGAAAATAATTCACAGAAAGGGTGAAGGGGGCGGGGCAGAGGGATTAATAAAGATTGCCTTCACTGGAGAGGGGGAGGTGTCAGAAATTGACCAACGCATAGAAGACACAACAAGTCTTGATTACAGGGGAAAGCAGAGGTGGCGGAAGTGCTGCTTACAGGGAGTGTGCGCAGTGTGCTGTGAGGCGGGGAAATGGAAAGGAGCTAAAAACATTGCCGGGGAAAAAAACAAAAACGAAACTTAAAGCAATTGCTTCACATGCAAACCATGCTTTTATAAATGTAAAAGCGGCGCCGTGCTCAGTGCACGATGCCCATGCACATAAAAGTTATGTACATGGCGGCCGCAATAGCATTAAAATCAGTGTACAATGGATTATGCTGAAGCAGTTAGCTTAACAGAAATTGCTGCAGGCTGCTGCCCTCTAGCACCTCCTCATGCACACTAACCCAGGCAAATGAAATAGCGCCTCCACCTCTGGTTTGGTAGCATACACAGATATTACTGTGGTGCGGTGCATGTGCCCTGGTGTCACTACACCTGCTGCACTGCTGATAGGTACATCCCTGTACCTATAACCAGTATTCTGAGCAATACTCAACCGTGTGGCTTCCAAATAACCCAGCCCCACACACGAAGGCGCGCAGATCATTCTGCTGGTGCGCACCTATCTCCTCCCACAGAACAGAAAAGCAACCATAGGGAGAGCAAGCGACGGGATGTGAAGAGAAGGGTAGAACAGGCGGAAATAAATGAGGCGTAGCCTAAAGAGCTGTCGGTGGGTTTATTGGCAGAGCGTGTGAGCCCGTAAGAAGGAGGCGACCCCGTCCCTCAGCCTCAGGGTTTGTTTTACGTACGACCGTAAAGTGTCTCCATCTGGCTCGTGTGTGTAAACCGCTGCAACGGGTGCGCGCGAAGCTCCTCGGACGTGTCAGGAGTTCCGAATGGCATGGAGATGCGTAGTGCGCGAACATTAATCGTGGACACCTCCATTGTTGTCTGTGTTATGCTGGCGCCAAACAAATAAACAGTGATGATGAGGGGAGATAAAGCCTTGGCAAAAGCCCCTTATCTTCCAGGGGCGCACAATGGGAACACTCACACAGTAACATTAGCACGATTCTCAAACAAGTAGTCCCCAAAGAACCTAATACACAACCACAGCGTAAGGAAACTGTAGTTGGCCGGTGCTCCTGCACTAAAAAAACCTAAAGTGAAGTATTGGAGCATCACCAATAAGGAGCCAGGAAATGCAAGTGACGCAGTAGTGAACCAATTAAAGCATGAGGCGGGATTACACTCCATATAGAGAGGTTACAGCAGGTCTTGCAGACAGCGCATGCGCGCTGATGCTTGACCTAAAAAAGAGAAGTGGGGGGACTAACCAAGTTAGGCAGTTTGCAAGTGAAATCATGACGCGTGCCATCACAGCGCGTGAAATTGCATGTAACATCACAGGAAGTGACCTTGCTGGAAGTGATATCACAAGAAGTGACATCAGATATTAAGACCTCACACATATGATTATCAGGTATATCATGAGTACATTTCAGTGCATCATACGATTTAACAAATGAGAGTTGGCGTCAGGGTTGTGCCTGAAGCAAAATCTGGGCCTCAACTAATACATTTATTCTTTTAAGCCCTGTTATGCTTAATTGGTTGCAAAGTCTACATCTTAAAATATTTGACTGGGTTAAGGCATCTGCTGTAAAGGTGCCCAGTAAATCTCAGGGACTAGTAATAGTGGTGAGATAACTCAGGAGTTTAACGCATTTGTTGTCAAGATCTGTGTTTTGTGAAGTCCCAGGTTTGAATAAAAGTAGTATAAGGATAATGTGTATCCTGCAAAGCACATCACCTAACAGATAACAAATGAAAAGGAGCGTTCAATTCTATATAGGATTATCTGCTCCAGGGGGGTGGCTCGGAGACAAGATTGCAGCTGTGTGACTGCTGCGGGAGCCACTCATCCCCGCTCAGTGATAATAGTATGGATTAAGAAAATTCGGGTCTTCGACAATATACACGAATGGGTCCCCATCAAGGAATCAGAGCACTATGGGCTCATAGTGCGAGACGGATGCTGCAAAGGATTTTCAGAGCAAAGCAGCTTACATACCTGCTGGCCCGCGCTGCACTTAAACTTCTTGGTGGCCGCACAGGAGGCGGACGACCAACTCAGTGGATCAGGATGCCCCCCAACCAAATCAAACCCCAGGGATCGTGCAGAGACTGGAGCAGCCGGAGGATCGCATGGTGCGCTACCAACCTGGAGGACGCCGGCTGGACGGAAGACAGAGGGCGCTACTCCGCCTGCAAGTCGCAAGGAGGAGACAATCAGCAAAGCGAAAGCTAAGGAGTAGCGTCCTAGCGAGGAAGTGGTGAGACCAAAGCAGCTAACAGCCCCTGGCATGTTCTCCGTACGGGGACCAAGAAAGCGATCTGCACGGAGGTGACTGGTGAGAGGCTGCAGAAAGAAAAAATTAGTGCTGGTGACTGCTTCCCACGGAATGACGTGAGTACAGACTCGCTGGCCGTAAAGCAAGCAGAGAGATCAAAGGGAGCTGGTAACGGTGTGAATACTCTAAACTTGCCACAAGATAACTATGAGGAGAGGGGGGGAGACAGGACCCTGCCGGCTCAACAGATTCTGGCGTTACAAGGGAGAGCTCAGACTTAGGGATATCTATGGTGCTATTGGAATTGAGCAATACCCAGATATGCTTCAAAGCAGGGGGAACCCCGGATGGGGAGAAAATCTTCTCCCTCACTGATGACTCCGAAATTGCCAGTGGAAGTAAACATGGTGATATTGACTTGGATAATTCTGGGAGGGGACACAGACAGCTCCTTATCTTAACCAGCTACCCACAAATGGAGAAAAAATACTGGGGGGAAGAGGCTTGAGTTGAGGGGGGCTGAATCAGATCACAGAAGCATTGTCCAGATAAAATGGGACTATTCAGCCACTCACTTCATGCTAGAGGGCGGGGGGCCAGGGGGAGACAGAATACAGCAAGAAGTAGCTAAACTATTCCCAGACCCCGAGGCAGGGGAAGCACGACAAGGCCATAAGATCGCTCATTGAGCAATGAAAAAACAACAAGGGGCTATCCCAAAGGTTATCAAAGCATATACCGAAATCTCAGAATGTACTACGGTACTGGAAGAACGGATTGTAGTACTGGAGGCCGGGGCCGAGGCTACAGGGTGGCAGGTCTCTGCAAATGTAAACCAGAATGACTGATGTTAAATGGAAGCTGGAGGACTTCGAGAACTGGCAGAGGCGGAATAACCTGAGGCTTCTGGGCATAGCAGACAACGCCGAAGGGGGTGATATTCGGGGGACATTCGGGGGTCCGTGCTATGTTTGCTGAAGGGGGCCTTGCTGGAACTGGCTCACTGGGACTGAGACTCAGAGGTGCAGAGAGTGCACCAATTCCCACTTATGTTAAGGAAGAGAAGGGGTCAGAGCAGTCATAATGAGAAGCCTAGGGCCATTCTGATTTTTTTCGGGAACTTCCTCCTGAGACAGGCAGTATTTGAAAAAGCAGGACCTGAGTCTCGACGCTCTGCTGAAGGTCATACCTTCTTTGTAAGGCCAGACTTCTGTCATACAAAGGGGGAAAGGAGGTTGTGGCTCCGACAATTGATTACGCCCTTCCAGAAGCTGGGCTGCAAAGTGTTTTTAATGAGCCCTGCCCGTCTCAAGGTTGTTTAGAAAGGGAATCCTAGGGTGTCCTCCTTGGAAATTCCGGCTCAAGAGTTCCTACAGGAAATATCAGGCAAGGGGAAATAGAATAGAACAGGCATGGTTCACAGCAAATGGCCTTGTGGATAGGGTCAACGGGGTTGATAGTGAGGGTTGCTCCCTATTCTGATTCCCTTTTGTTTTGGCTTAAATTGGTTGTGCACTTGAGTTTTTTATTTTTGGTTAGTACGGAGAGGGGTGGCAGTGGGTGACAGCGGGATGCAGGAGGCATCA
Organism: Triturus cristatus; assembly: GCF_964204655.1. NCBI lineage: Eukaryota > Metazoa > Chordata > Amphibia > Caudata > Salamandridae > Triturus > Triturus cristatus. The sequence continues at coordinate 527,603,960 of NC_140592.1, forward strand.
CAAGGGTCCTTGGTTGGGGGGGCACTGGAGGACGGGATTGACTCAAAAAGGGCTTTTAGGGGAGAAAGCAATGTTAGTCATGGTGAATATGCACAAACTGGAATTGAGAGCTTGGGTGAATGGGTAAGCTAAGGATCGCCTCCATTAATATTTGTGGTTTAAATAACCCCCTTAAAAAACAAAGGGTTAATGAGGACATTTAATATTTGAAGGCAGACATTGTGTGCCTCCAGGAGACACCCATTGATGCAAGTAGACGGGAAGGTGGCGGAGTTGGCAGGTTACAAACTGGTTTCTTGTACGTCGCAGGGGACATGAACACGGGGTTGCTATTATGGCACACAAGGAGAGAGTCAGGTTCCCAAGTTCAAGTGCGGACAAAATGGGCAGATGGGTTATCACACAATGCTGCACCAATAATAATTCTTTTACACTCTGTATACGGTTCAGTGCTGGATAACCCTGCCTTGTTTGAGTGGTTGAACATCGAGCTAGTGGGGTGGCCGCTCCCCCTAATAATTTGTGCAGACTTTTTAATATAAACATCAACTCTGGAGGGGGCAAGCTAGGGGGAATATTATACCAAGGCCGTACACCCAAGGTCTTTAAATCTTTCATACATTTATGTATGATGCATGTGTTATCGGATGGTTACACCTTTTTCCCCGCCCCGCAGCAGGTACATGCAAGGCATGACTATTTCTATGTGTCCCAAGAGATGGTGTAGACATGCAATATATATAAATATCTTAGAGTCATGTCTGACCACAATCCATTGGTTTTAGAAGTTGACATACAGGCTGGCTAACATCTCCCGGATCTCGCGCTGGACTTTTGATAGGGCTCTGTTATGTGACGAGGAGTTCATTAAACATATGAAGATCTGGATTCCTAGGTTTATAGCGGAGAATGAAGGAAGTACCAGGCTTGATGTGGTCTGGGACACCCTCAAAGCAGGGATAAGGGGGAAGACATCTAGATACAGCTGGGCGTCTCAGAGGAAGGAGAAAAAATGTTTACTTTATGGGGAACTATTAGAGGCAGAAAGTCAACTGGTCAGGACAATTGCAGGAGGGGGAGATATTGATAAGGCACAATCAAGAGTTGCAGTGGTGAAGTAGGCAATAATCGATATCTCGGCAAAGAAAGCTGCAGGGAAATACATGGCCTGACGAAGCAAAATGTATGAAAATAATGAAGGGGTGGGGTATTTACTAGCAATGCGTACAAGGGAGCGGACTGTCCAGGGGTGTATATCCAAAATTAGGGATGCAATTCTTGGCCCAATCTCTGAACCAAGAGCAATACGTTCATCGTTTCAGAGGTTCTATCAGCAGCTGTACAATGGGGAAACCCATTTTGAGGAAAAAGAAATAGATAAATATTTGATGGGCTTGCCCGGTGAAAGACTATCTTTGGAGGAGAGGGAGCTACTGGAGGCCCCAATTACGGAAGAAGAAGTAAGGGGGGCAATTCAGTCACTTCCGATAGGAAAGGCGGTCGGAACCGATTCAATTCCGGGGGAACTCTATAAGAGGCTTGTCCTGTTGTTGTGTGTAGATTTAGATTCCTTTTATAGGTATCCCGATTTATGCCCTTATATAGGTACAATTCACATTGCCCTAATTTGGACATAGAAATCCGGCCCTTATTTAGACATTGTCCGTACAAACCAAATACAGGCATGGCCACCTACATCCGTCCATCCACGTCACATCGATTTCTTGGAAAACCAGACCCTTAAGCCTTAAGGAATTTCCCCCAGCTTGAATATTGATTTCTCCAAGAACTCATTAAGTATGCATGAACATCTATTCCTTAGGGGTTCATTCATGACGTTCCTCTGCCCGACTTTCACGTCAATACTGGCATTCCTAGACACCTTCAAGGTATAAATATACCAGCACTTGCCCTGGCAAATTGCGGTTCCCGGAGGATTCGATTCAACCCAGACTACGCGGTTCGCCATGGCAAGTTCGGAAGGAGATAGAGTTCCAGCCTCATGCACTGACCTGGCGCTGTCGTCCTCCTCGCAGAGAATCCAGCTCCAGTGCTCTCTGACTTCCCTTGCGGGGGGTTAAACTCTCATTCTCAGGTATGGAGCTGACTAGAACTTAGAGAAACCTTTGGCAACTCTTGGCTAAACTAAAATATAGCTAGCTATACTTTAGGAACAGCACCTACTTCAAACCTCGTACTACACTTAGGTTAGGTACACTGGGTAGAACAATTTAGAAGCATCAGATGAGTATCACATTTTAGCACTATGTTATTTATGTATGTATTTTGATTAATATATGTCATAGCTACAAACCATGCTATTGCAGTATTATTTTATCTTACTGCTAACCTCGTACATATTGTACTTCGCAGTCTGTCTTACGATTGTAGCAATTCATATCTCTTGCACGAGAAATAAGACAGTTCAATAAACCCTTTTTATTGAAAACGCCTGACTCTCTATTTCTGTGCAACTCTGTAGAAATGAAGCATGCACGATTGACTGAGTGAAACGGTTATCTATTGTTTCCACGATTCTGAGACTGTTCCGATTCTAAAGGGAAACAAAGTTGTCATGTTTATGCGGTTGTCAGAGACTAATCCCTTCTTGTATATTCAAGAAGTTTCTAGTGACCTCTGAGTTAGCTGGCACACACAAGTAATTAAGTTTAATATACTCGATAGAGACATACTGACCTTCGTCCTATATCAAATCTATAGTGTATGTTATGCCAATGCGCAGAGCCTATCAGGGATATAGGAACTACACTACATGGCGCTCAACGGTTTGGTAAGGCACTAATTTAACGCTAGATACTGAAGTAACTCAGTCGTGCTTTTCTCAGAGACATTCTACTCATAAAACTCCATAAGACGTCTGGAGTGGGTAGGGATAATATCCGCCATAGCTGAGTAGGACGAAATTCCTATGTATTAGCTGTTTGGTTTTGTTCAACGTTGAAGGATACAGTGTTCCAAAATATTGTGCACCTTATCTTTGTTTCCTTGAAACTTGCTCTGCAATTTTTCATTAAACAATGTCCGATACCGGAGATGCTGTCGTCGACAACGGTGCGGCTGACCTTACAGGTTTAAATGAAAACAAAGCGGGTTTTGTACACATCCCACCAAATTTAAGGAGAGCCATCACTCTAAAACTTATAAAACATGGTCTAACACCAAGAGGTGGTAGAGCAGTTTTTGTGATAGAGGCACATGAATCTCACCAGACAGAGGTATTCTGTTCATGGATAGTATTCCCAGAATCAAATCCAGTAACACATATGTTTCACTTCTACAAAAAAGATGAACCACCTGAGGAATATATTCCTTTCGAGGATATTGAAATTCCACTCACATACCAGGAGCATGAGCTCTGGTTTAAAGGCGCCCTAAAACATTACAATCACATTACCAGGCTCGGTCCACTAGGTAGACCAGGAGCAACATGGCCGATTTTAGCTGGCTACACACCTCATCCTGACATTGAAACTATGTCAGACATAGATTTACTTGCTCAACTCAAGGAGTTGATCAAGATATATAGACAATTGGTTCAATATGTCATGCGGACTTTCACAGTCCAACAACCATTAACAATTCCAAATCCAGCCCCTTATCAGGGGAATACACAAAAAATTACTCCACAGACTTTACATTCAGTCATGGGGAAATTACCCGCGAAACGCGAACAAATTCCATTCTGGTTAGCTCAGAAAATTACTCAAATCGAAGCAGTATTTCCTAATACTTCCCCTTTTGAAAAACATAGAATTTTAACAATTTGTTTACCAATGGGTATCACACCACATCTGGAAGACTGCACCTCTTGGGGCACAGTCTTTGCTGCAATCTACACGAAAACACATGGTGTTCCGTCAATGGCGGTAATACCTGATGTCCTGAAACAGATTCAAAACGAATACGGGGCAGAGCCTGCACTGAATTTAGGTATGAAGTTACTTAAAAATTTCAACCAGGTGTCAGCAATATTAAAGGAGAAGCAGCATCGTGGCGATACGCCTGAAACTAAGGGAATTTGATGTAACAGAACAACCTCAAGAACTAGCCAGAATAATTGAAAAATCCTATGAGGGATTAGGCAGAGACAGTCTGGGATGGAAATCAGTAAAACCACAACTGTCTGAAAGTCCTGATAAGGTCTTTCCTAAAAACACTCCTACCACTTCTAAAAAGAAGTGGGAAAATAGTAAACAGAATTCCAAAGAGAAGCGTTCTCATTTCCGAGGCAGGTCTCCGTCACAGAAGGAGCCCACTGAAAGGAGGTACAACCTCAGGATTAGGGATAATTTGAGAAAACCTGACATATATCAAGATAATGATACACGTTCCTCTCGTACCTTTCAGATATCGTCACAAACATCCGAAAGAAGAGGACGGTCAGAAAACAAGGAAGAACGCGTGAAGTCCAAAGACAATCAACACGTTCAGAAAAATAAAGCAAAACCTCAATTCTCCAAGAAAAAGGTAAAAGGTCTAAAGATCAGACATGCCGAGAATACTGAGAACTCAACTCAGGAACAGAGAGTGGGCCCAGACCATGCTGGACAGTGCAGCAGAACTTACAATAGCTCGCCAGAACCTGAAGGGACTTCTGGAGACAGTGGACTGAGTGAAGACATACAAGTTGAGACTGTAGACACCAGGGTTAGTTCTCCACATAGGTTATCTGAAATAATACTCCGGATGGAGGGAGACATACCAAGAAAAGTGAAAGCACTCTTTTGGGAGCATCTTTCAAGGGGTTATGATATACTTTTATTTATGTCATTTGTAAAGCGCATGAATCACCCCAGATGGGGTATCTCCGCGCTAAGGACGGATAGAGGTGACGGCTGAGTGTTTAGAAGAGTGAGGTTTAAAGTTTTTTCCTAAAAGACAGGTAGTTATTGCAGCGACGAATATCCAGAGGTAGCTGGTTCCATAATTGAGGGGCAAGATAGGAGAATGCTTTGCCTCCTAGTCTGGTTTGTTTTATCCTTGGAATGGTGAGGAGACCTTTTCCTTGGGAACGGAGGGTACGTGAGGGGGTATATCTGACTAGTTTATCTGCCAGATATGTCGGTCCCATTTGATTAAGGCCTTTGAACACCAGACAGCAGATTTTGAACTGAATCCTTTTACGTATTGGTAACCAGTGTAGCCTGCGGAGAAGGGGGAGAGAGGGGGTTCGGTAGGGTGCACTGGCTATCAGGCGAGCTGCTGTGTTTTGGACCACCTGTAAGCTGTTCAAGGAGGACTCCTTTGCGGCGATTAGCAGAGCATTGCTGAAGTCCAGACGGCTGAGTACTAAAGCGTGTACCAGCGTTTTCCGAGTGGAAGGGGGGAGGAAGTGAAATACTCTACGGAGTAGGCCAAGGGCATGGAAGCATGCTCGTTTGGTGGAAGTTATATGATCGTCCAGATTGAGTTTGCTGTCTATTAGGACCCCTAGGTTTTTATCACTAATTTAGGGGAAGGGGGCAGGCCTAGTTCTTCTGCCCAGCTAGTAACTGCATCCTTAAATAGCATTATTTCTTTTTTTCCTGCATTGAGCTGTAGGAAGTTATTGCTCATCCATGATGTTATTGTTTTCATGCCTTCCGAGAAGATGTTTTTAGTGTTGGGGGAGTCTTTATCAAAAGAGAGAAGCAGTTGGGTATCATCTGCATAGGAGATTGGGGTGAACCTAATGTTTCTCAGGAGAGTAGCAAGTATACGTTGAATAAGGAGGGGCTGAGACAGGAGCCTTGCGGTACTCCCTTTGTTACCGACGTGGTCTTGGATTTGAACGGTCCTAGGTTTACTGTTTGGGTTCTTCCATTGAGGAAGTCTCGTAGCCAGTCCAGAGCAGCGTCCTGTATTCCTATGATTTGCAATCTTTCTAGCAAAATCTGGTGTGAGATGGTATCGAATGCAGCGGACAGGTCGAGCAGTATTAGAATTACTGCTCGGCCCGCGTCCGTCTGCATTCGGATGTTGTCTATGACATTGACTAGAGCGGATTCAGTACTATGTCGAGGGCGGAATCCTGACTGTGAGTGGTCGAGGCAACCGGATGATTCAATGAATGCAGAAAGGTGAGTGTTGATATGTTTTTCCAGCAATTTGCTATGTAGGGGGAGTAAAGAAATTGGTCAATAATTGGATATTACATCGGGGGGAGGTTTGGTGTTTTTCCCTTATGGGCATGATCTGTGCCGCTTTCCATTCGCCGGGAAGCTTGCCTTCCTCGATGGATTTGTTGAGAATGTGACAGAGGGGTGCTGCAAGTTCCGCTGCTAAGCTTTTTGATAGTTTTGCTGGTATAAGGTCCTTGGGGGAACCTGACTTGGCGGATCTCAAGAGAGATTCTGTTTCTTGAATCGTGAGCAGAGGGAATTCTTGGAGGATAAGTGAGTTAGATGGAGGGGGGGCTTTTGTAGTATGCGGGTTATGGTGCGTTGTTGTGGTGGTTATTTTGTTGTATATATCTTTTATTTTTTGTGAAAAATGGTTGGCTATGTTGTCACATAATGCCTGGGTGGGTTCAACTTCTGGGTTACAGGCTTTGGGATTGATGAGGGTGTTAAGTACTTGACAAAGGACTTTGGAGGTGTTATTTGTTGCCTCTAATTGGTTGGCTATGTGATTTTTCCGGGCAGATTTTATGTCTTTAAGGTAAGAATCCAGGGCTGATTTGTATTTTCCCTTGTCCAGGGTGTCCTGAGTTCTACGCCATTGACGTTCAATTTTTTTGCAGTGGCTTTTTTCTGCACGGAGGTCTCCGGAATACCAGGGGGCCTGTATACGTTTGGGGGTGGCAGAAGAGTGTTTCAAAGGAATAAGGGCGTCTATGGTGGATTTGATTGAGTTCTGGAAGGTAGTTATGCGTGTATCCATAGAGTCAGAGGCAGATTGTTGGGGAGGAATGAATGTGTCGCGAAATAGTGTGGGAGTTAATTTATGCCATTGCCTGTATTCTCGAGATAGTGAATTTTTCGTGGTTGTGTGATCGGAGGGGCCTATTAAATTAAATTCTATAGTGGAGTGATCAGACCAGGTCAGCGGGTTAGTTGACCTATATTCAGTGAGTTGGAGAAGACTAACTCCAGGTTATGGCCTCCAATATGTGTGGGAGCATTGTTAATTTTTGTAAGTCCTAGTGTTGAGAGCTCGCTCAAAAAGGTAGCCGGCTCTGGGTCGCTAGGGATCTCACTATGGACGTTGAAATCACCTAGAAGAAGGAATTTGTTGGAGGATATCACATGTGAGGCAATCATATTTAGGAGGTGGTAAATGGAGTCAGAAATAGGTCCAGGAGGACGATATACAAGTGCTCCTTTCCAACTCAGCTGAGAATGAATGTCAATTCTGAAGGTTAGGATTTCGATTTTATCACTAGTATGTTGGTCAAGTATTGAGGCTTTTATTGGGTCTTTGTATATGATGGCTGTACCACCACCTGCCTTACGTGGTCTGTCAACTTTGAGCAGACGATATCCATCAGGTATTGCGATGGCAATGGCAGGGGTGGAGGAGGGTTTTAACCATGTTTCAGTAAGGAAACCAATGTCAGGGAGAGTGGAGGAGAGTAGGTCCCAGATGTTGATCGTGTGTTTGGGCAGTGAGCGTACGTTGGCTAGGAAACAGTTTCAACTAGTTCTTATTTCCCTTGTTTTATCTGGATGGTGTAATGTTGTAGGGTCAATAGTAAGGGAAGGGGGAGTACTTTGGAAGCCACAGAGTAAGCATGCTAAGGGGCCTTCAATAACTCCAGGGAATTTGTGGGTACACATGTAGGTTCTTATATGTTGAGCGTGGAGGGGTGTGTGGTCTCTTAAGTGTTTTAACTCTAAACTCGAGTATTTAATACGTGTGGTAGGATGAGCGTTCAAATGGATGGGAAATATAGCAAGGTTCATGGCTCCTGGCGACGGTCTGGCGCGGACGGGCGCAGACGGGCTTGCCTTTGGCGCGCCGCCAGCGCGCCACTGGCGCTCCCGCTGCGCGCGTCCGCTGCGCGTTCGTCCTGACATGAATTTTATCCCCGGTGCCCCGGAAGAGAGGGGGAGAGGGGGAGGAGTAAACGCCCAAGGTCCACCCTCCGTTCGATCGGCACTTGCCGCGACGGAGCAGGGTGCAGGGCAGAGTCAAAGCACAACAGGAAGGTCTGTAAGTTTCCCCACCACCTTCAACAATATTGCCACAATTTCCCAAGTAAGTTTTAAAAGCAAATTAAATGCAGTTTCTTAAAAACATGTGCAAAATGTAAATTACTTCAAGGTGCGAGCAGCGCAGCTAGCAGCACTCTACCGTGTCCGCTGCGCGTTCGTCCTGACATGAATTTTATCCCCGGTGCCCCGGAAGTGAGGGAGAGAGGGGGGAGGAGTAAACGCCCAAGGTCCACCCTCCGTTCGATCGGCACTTGCCGCGACGGACCAGGGTGCAGGGCAGAGTCAAAGCACAACAGGAAGGTCTGTAAGTTTCCCCACCGCCTTCAACAATATTGCCACAATTTCCCAAGTAAGTTTTAAAAGCAAATTAAATGCAGTTTCTTAAAAACATGTGCAAAATGTAAATTACTTCAAGGTGCGAGCAGCGCAGCTAGCAGCACTCTACCGCGTCCGCTGCGCGTTCGTCCTGACATGAATTTTATCCCCGGTGCCCCGGAAGTGAGGGGGAGAGGGGGGAGGAGTAAACGCCCAAGGTCCACCCTCCGTTCGATCGGCACTTGCCGCGACGGACCAGGGTGCAGGGCAGAGTCAAAGCACAACAGGAAGGTCTGTAAGTTTCCCCACCGCCTTCAACAATATTGCCACAATTTCCCAAGTAAGTTTTAAAAGCAAATTAAATACAGTTTCTTAAAAACATGTGCAAAATGTAAATTACTTCAAGGTGCGAGCAGCTCAGCTAGCAGCACTCTACTTCTAGCAGAAAAGGACTGGCCACCAGAATTTGTCAGGGAGTGCCCACGTGGCGAGGCCATCATTATGCCTGCCTTCTCCAACCATGTTCCAGTCCATTTAAAATATACATTAGCCAGGAAATGGGCAGTAGCCCAAGTCCCAGCCCTGTATAAAAAGAATGTAGGATGAGATGAGGACTCACCTCACCATAAAATCCAGTTAAAAAGTCAACCAACTGCACAAAGGCAGTACCCAGTTAAGCAAGAAGCTAAAAAACAGGTCAGCGAGATTTTAGATCAACTTGAATATCAGGGGGTGATTAAAACATGCACCTCATCAATGAACAATCCTTTGTTTCCTTTCTCCAAACCAGACAATACATATCGTCTAGTTTTGGATTGCAGACACTTAAATTCTTGTTGCAAAACATTTGCAGTGCAAAATGCACACAGTACAGCATTAATGAATAACATTGTGCGTAAAAAATATAAAACCAAATTATACATTTCAAATGGTTTCTTTTGTCAAAATATTTCACCAGAAAGCAGATATTTGACTGCTTTCTCAATAATGGGGACCCAGCGTCAGTTCTGTCGACTACCCCAGGGGTTTAAAAACAGCTCAGGGTTATTCTCAGCAAGGGTAACAGAGTTACTACAAACTTATGATGATGAGGCATTGTCGTATGTTGATGACATATATCTAACAGACGATGACCTGGATAGGCACTTGAATAGGGTGAGCACCATAATATTGGGCTTCGCCTCAGAGGGTTACAAATTCAACATTAAAAAGTCAAGAATTGCCCACCTCAACGTCCTTTTCCTAGAATATGAACTATCAAGTGAAGGCAAAAGCCTGGCAGCCAACTTTTTAGAAAAGTGTGCGCTGCTCCAACCTCCAAAAACAATGAAGAATTTACAGTTGATTCTAGGTTTCCTGAATTTCGGAAGAACTTACATTTTAAATTACGCAGAAAGGGTTAAGCCTCTCTACGAATTAATCAAACCTGATTTTAAAATCACATATTGGACACAAAAACACACAGAAATTTTGCTTTCACTCCAAACAGATATGTTAGCAATGAAACACTTGCAAACACGTGTAAACGTACGCAACTTAGTGATCCGTCAGTGCGGATTCACCTACTTAACTTTTAACGAAGGTGAAAAAGTACCCATTGCATACAAATCACACTTGTATACACTAGCAGAAATGAAATTCACTTCTACAGAAAAAATTCTGACAGCAGTTCAAACCGCTGCAGAAAAACATCAACAAAAAATGTTCCCCTTTGAAAGCGACCCTTGCCCAAGGGGTCGCTTCCATCTATATTTAAATCCCCCAAAAAGAAACCCTGGTGGCTAGTGAGATTTTCTGCCCCCCCCCCCCCCACCGGGGTCAAAACGACTGAAAAAATGGGTCGATTTGCCCCGGGGGGGGGGGGGGGCAGAAAAACATCAACAAACAAATGCGCCCCTTTGGAAGCAGCCCTTGCCCAAAGGGTCGCTTCCATCTAAATTTAAATGCCCCCAAAAGGAAACTCTGGTGGTTAGTGGCGTTAGTGCCCCCCGGGGGCAAAACGGCTGAAAAAACGGGCCGAGGCAGAAAAACATCACCAAATAAATGTCCCCCTTTGGAAGCGACCCTTGCCCACGGGGTCGCTTCCATCTAAATGTATGCCCCCAAAAGGAAGCCCTGGTGGTGTTTTCTGCCCCCCCCCGGGGGCAAAACAGCCAAATAAACGGGCTGATTTGCCCCCGGGGGGGCAGAAAAACATGAACAAACAAATGCGCCCCTTTGGAAGCGACCCTTGCTCAAGGGGTCGCTTCCATCTAAATGTATGCCCCCAAAAAGAAACCCTGGTGGCGTTTTCTGCCCCTCCCCGGGGGCAAAACGGGCCAAAAAACTATCTGATTTGCCCCCGGGGGGGCAGAAAAACATGAACAAACAAATGCGCCCCTTTGGAAGCAACCCTTGCCCAAGGGGTCGCTTCCATTGAAAAAAAAAAAATCCCTGGTGCTAGTGGGGGCATTTCTGCTGCACGATCGTGACGCTGTGCGTGATCGTGAAGCAGAAATGCCCTGCAAAGAGACATCAGGGGAGAGGAAAATCTCTTTCCTCTCCCCCGATGCCTCGATGCATTCTCCAAACCCCCCCAGGAACAATGAAATCTACCTTGTTTCTCCGACGTCTGGAAGCAAATGGCTTCCAGAGCGTCTGGGACTTCCTGATGACGTCAGCACGCACAGTGCGCACTGACGTCATGGGATTCCCTTTCGGGGGGTCAGGGGTGGCAGCGGAAACTCTTCCGCTGCCATCCCCGCTTGTGGGGGCATAATCGGACACCCGTGGGGGGAGCGCCAGCGCTTCCCCCGTGGGTGGGTGCCATGACGAGCCTGTTTTTGCCTTTTGTTCCTTAGCTGCCCCTGTAACCCTGTGCCCGTTGTTGTAACCCTGTGCCCGTTTTTGCTTTCTGTTCCCTCGTTGCCCCTGTATTCCTGTGCCCGTTTTTGCCTTCTGTTCCATTCGTTGCCCCTGTATTTCCGTGCCCTTTTGCTTTCTGTTCCACTCGTTGCCCCTCTATTTTTGTCCCCTGCAGCCCGCCCCCCTGACTGCCCATTTGCTGCCCCTCCCTCCCACCTCCCAGGTGCTCCTCCCTCCCACCTGCTCCTCCCTTCCACCTCCCCATATATGCCTGCCGCTGCACGGCTGCGCAGCAGACACGCGCCAAAGGCGCACCTAAGGCAAGCCCATCCGCGCCTGGACCGCGCCCAGCGTCAGAACCCATTGTCCCCGCAACTGCAACGATGAACGCCGCCACTACGATGCCAGCACTCTGCGCGCTCTCAACTCCGAACGGACCCACACCGGCTTCAAGGCCGCCCCGAAACGCACACACGGTCCTTTCACCTGCCGGAACTGCAGCTACACCAGCCTCATAGCCGACGAACCACCCGCCAAGAAATACCTCAACCACCTCCGATGCATACTACTGAACACCTCTGGGACCTGCTCGACACAACATCCCCGGACGTCGCCTTCCTGACAGAGACGTGGATGAACGACTACTCCGCACCCGACATCGCCATAGCCATCCCAAACGGCTACAAGATCACCCGCAGAGAACGCACCAAAGGAGTCCGAGGAGGAATCGCCATCGTCCACAAGAACAGCATCAGGGTCTCGACTAGCACCGACGACACTCTCAGCACCGCCGAACACATTCATTTCCAGATCCACACAGACCCCAACTCCACCGTCAGAGGCACCCTCGTCTACCGACCCCCCGGACCCCGCCCCCAGTTCAGCGACTCCATCGGTGACTTCATCAGCACGCACGCCCTGACCTCCACCGACTACAACCTCCTCAGAGACCTGAACTTTCACCTTGAGAACAACAACGACAGCAACACCACAACCCTGATCGATAACCTCGCCGACCTTGAACTGAGGCAACTCGTCACAACGCCCACCCACTCCGCCGGCCACATGCTCGACCCCGTCTTCTCCTCAAGCTCGCACGTCTACTTCAACCACACCACCGAACTCCTCTGGACCGACCACCGCTGCATCCACTTCACCTTCCAGAAACCCACCACACACCACCGCACCCAACAGATCCCCCGCCGCTGCTGGAGCAAAATCACCGAAGATCAACTACATGCAAACCTCACTCTCAACCCACCCACCGTACCCTCCAACACCGACGATGCTGCCCACAGCCTCAGATGCTGGATCGAGGACTGCGCCAACACCCTCGCCCCGCTGAAGAATCCCCCCCACAGGGACACCAGCAAGAGGACCAGCTGGTTCACCCCAGAACTCCAAGCCTCCAAGCAAGCTTGCTGGAAACTAGAGAAGAAATGGCACAGTGAACAGACTCCGGACAGCCACGCAGCACACAAGGACGCCATCCGCAACCACCACCACCTCATCAGGGCTGCCAAGAGGACCTCCTTCAAAGACCACCTCGACAATAATGCACACGATAGCAAGGAGCTCTTCAACATCGTGAAGGAACGCTCCAACACCAACGACATCCCGCCGTCGCAAGCCCTGTGCGACTCCCTCGCCACCTTCTTCCACTGCAAGATAGCAGACATCCACGACAGCTTCAAAACCCAGACAGCCCCAACAGACAGCAACACAACAGACTCTCCACACATTATCGACCACGAGCCCCTGCTAGCCTCGGCCAGCGTGAGCATCGATGACACCATCAAGACAATGAGCACGATCCACTCCGGCTCTCCGTCAGACCCATTCCCGCACTACGTCTTCAACAAAGCAAGCAGCTCCATCGCACCCCACCTGCGCAACATCATCAACCTCTCCCTCGAGACCGCGACCTTCCCAGAGAGCTGGAAACATGCCGAGATCAACGCCCTACTCAAAAAACCCAAGGCAGACCCAAGAGACCTCAAGAACTTCCGGCACATCTCTCTGCTCCCGTTCCCTGTCAAGGTCATCGAGAAGATCTTCAACAGACAGCTAACCTGATACCTCGAAGAAAACAGAATCCTGAACCCTTCCCAGTCAGGGTTGCGCAGCAACCACAGCACTGAGACTGCCCTCATCGCCGCCACCGACGACATCAGGACTCTTCTGGACAACGGTGAGTCCGCAGCACTCATCCTCCTAGACCTCTCCACCACCTTCAACACCGTCTGCCACCGCACACTACGCGCACGCCTCCACGCCGCAGGGATCCGAGACAAGGCTCTGAAATGGACCGCCTCCTTCCTCTCCGGCAGAACCCACAGCGTCCGCCTTCCCCCATTCCGATCCGAAGCCTCAGAGATCATCTGCGGCGTACCCCAGGGATCCTCCCTCAACCCGACACTGTTCAACATTTACATGGCCCCGCTCGCACACGTCGCCCGACAGCACGACCTCAACATAATCTCCTACGCCGACGACACTCAACTGATCCTCTCCCTCACCAGGGACTCCATCACCGCCAAAGCCAACCTCCACGAAGGAATGAAGGCCGTCGCTGACTGGATGAAGATCAGCTGTCTGAAGCTGAACTCGGACAAGACGGAGGTACTCATCCTCAGCTCCAACCCTTCAGCCTGGGACGACTCCAGGTGGACGACGGCACTGGCGGTAGCCCCAACACCCACCAACCACGCATGCAACCTGGGAATCATCCTCGACTCAACGCTCTCAATGACCAAGCAAGTTAACGCCGTCTCCTCCTCCTGCTTCAACACCCTCCGCATGCTCCGCAAGATCTACAGATGGATCCCGACAGATACAAGAAAGACAGTCACCCAGGCCCTCGTCAGCAGCATACTCGACTACGGAAACGCCCTCTACGCGGGAGCCCCGACCAAGCTCATCAAACGACTACAACGCATCCAAAACGCCTCGGCATGACTGATCCTCGACGTACCACGCCACAGCCACATTACCCTCCACCTGAGAAACCTGCACTGGCTCACCGTCAACAAGAGCCTCATCCACACACACAAGGCACTCAACAAGACCGGCCCAGCCTACCTCAACAGACGACTCTCCTTCTACATCCCCAACTGCCAGCTATGCTCCGCCGACCTCTCACTAGCCACCGTCCCCACATCCGAAGAACAACCACCGGCGGGAGATCCTTCTCCCACCTCGCCGCCAATACATGGAACACCCTCCCACTGAGCCTACGACAGACCCAAGACCTGCTGACCTTCAGGAGGACACTCAAGACCTGGCTGTTCGATCAGTAGCGGTCCCCCCCCCCCCCCCCCCAGCGCCTTGAGACCCTCGCGGGTATGTAGTGCTCGTTAGAAATGATTGATTGATTGACTCGTCATGAGCACACGCCCACTGTGTGCCATGACGAGTCCAGCTCGTCATGAGCACCGAAGGGGTTAAAGAGTTCAGGAAAATATCATTCAAGAGTGAGTTTTGCAAGGCTAATCAATAATTAATAATTGGCACAAATCTCCCATAAAGAGAAATAAATGCATAAGACAAATACATCTTTCCAAAACTAGTTAGTTAATCAAAGCATAAACTTAGAGTTTTAGCATCTAAATCTAAACCTTTTCCATCAGCTGCTCTCTCTGCCAAGGTCTGTTCATCTGTCTCTGTGTCTCTGTGCCCTCCCTTCACAAGACTACAGAGGAATGTGATCTTCCTTGCCAAAAATATGACGTGCAAGGCTAGCCTATGCCTCTCTGCCCCCTCCTCCCTCTATCTCTCCTCGGACGCAATCTCCTCCCAGGCTGCACCCGCGGCGTTCATGTACCTAACCCAAATGATGTCTGGCCTCATCTGCTCCTTTTCCTCTCCTCTCCTGCCCTCAAAACAAAAAACTGACATGCCCCCTAAGGGTCATTATTTATACTCTAATTCTTGGCTGACTACACTAATAATGTTGCAGTTTCAGTAGAAACTCGCACTGTGATTGGTTAGCATAGGTGACATGAGGGTCTCATCATCCTGTTCTCATTGCAAATCCAACCAGTTTTAACAAAGGAAGCGTTAAGGCTTAATACAGTCATATGTTTCACCATCAATAATTATACAAGTATTGCAACATTTAATAGGATAAAATGTATCAGTCTATTTCCTTCTCGTTTTCACATCGCACGCAGGGATGACACTCTCCCACAAACACTGGTACATTGGCACGATGACAGGAGTGTACAGTTCATCGTGGCCTTGACCCATGTGTCTTCACTTGAGGCACTTGGCAGTTCATGCAGCTGGCATAATCTTCTGCGCATGTGTCTTTCATTCAGCACACTGCTAACAATTCTCAGCCATGCTGGATTCTTGGGCAGCCATTTTATTGTGGGCCCAAAAACAAAACAAACACAAAAGAATATTAATTTATGAAATAAAACCCAGTATGTTTACCTCCCCCATACTAGTACCCTGTATTAATTATTACCTAGTGAAAGCTATTAATTTAAAGCAGCTTTTCTATTATTTGTGCACCACATGCAAAATGTGCAATGTACAACATAGCATAAACATGCACCAGTGCAAATTTTCTAAGTGCAAACAGTTAATACATACTCATAGCAACATGCTCTGAAGTTTTAGATAGCTTTTCATGCAAAATGTGTTTGCCCCACGTGTAATGTTGGTGCCTGGTTGATTAATTAATACATTATAAAGAGATGTGTTATGAACTGAATATGTATTGTCTAAATATGCAACAAAGCCAAAGTCTCTTGAGACGGGAACAGGGAGTGTAGATGTTATCTTCAAAGCTAAAGAGGATACTGAAATCACAAGAAATCACTGCAAAAACACATGTTAATTCAGCACAATTATGTGCTACTTTAAAAGTAAAAAAAACTATCTCTAAATTAAATGTACATTCTATAGTGAGGTTAAATCTAAACTCAACACATTAAACATCTATGATTAATTAATTAAGCATGGTTTTAAATGAAAGCATTTCAGACTGAAAGCATTTTGATCAGGCCTCATTTCATGTCTTTCACATTGCATGCACCAAAAGGGCCACTTTTAACTCCGTCCGTGCTCATGACGGAACCACGCCGTCATGAGCCACGGTTGCCGTGTGCTCATGACGGAGTGGTTCCATCATGCTGCGGCCGTTGGCGGCCGCGCCGCCCCCGCGGCGCTATTTCCCCGCCTGTGCACAGCCCAACCGTGGCTCATGACGGAGTGGCTCCGTCCGTGCCACCGCGCTGCCCCCCCGCACCCCCCAGCGCTGCGGCGGAATTTCCGCCGCAGCGAAGGGGTTAAAAAGCATTTGACTAGGCCTCATTTCATGTTTCATGTGCCATGCGTTTTCATCTGCGTGCCACTTTAAATGCAGTCTGTCTGAAACACAAAACAGAGCGATGCTTAATCTTGATGAAATCTGGCTCTATCAAAGGATAGGCAATGTGTCAAACCTTAATCGTTGGCAGGGAACAAAGGTAGCAGGAATGGTTCTTAATCAGGGACAGGGCAAAGCCAGCGTAATGCTCACAGGCGAGGGCAACTGTCCAAAAACCTGCAGCCCACTAATGAGGTTGCTATTGCAAGAACACATTTATTTTGGTTGGTTTGGGCAGCTTACTGCTTATGTGTGGGTGATGCCATAGCTAGCATGGAGGCCATTTTGTGGATTGAGTCACACTGGCTGTACAGTAATTCAACTTTGCATTGTGGCCCGCCTGGTTTTTTTTTCCCTGTAGTTTTAATATAGTGCGAAATTGACCCGAATCAGAGTGCTTTATATGAGCGCCAGTTTCATTACAGACACACATTCATTTTTGTTAGGCACTGGGAGATTAAGTGATTTGGTGAGAATCACAGAATGTTGAGCTTCGTTGCCAAGACTCGAACCCGGTTCCCCAGATTTGAGGTCAACCGCCCTAGCCATTACGCTACATCCTCTCTTTTATTACAAACAGATCAGTAGTGCCATTTGTATGGCCTCCCAGAGGTTTTAGAATCTGGTCATCAACTCCTCTTCTTTGCTGGGGAATCCAACGGACCCATGTCATGGTCTTCTGCAGTTGTATTTTGTCAGTGGCTTTTAGCTTCGACCATTAAATGCATTGTTTGGTGATGATGTACTATGACTCTGTGTCACAAGACTTTGTTCGGCAATTGGTAGAATTTCTGCCAACGCACAAAATCTTCACTAGCCTCCCATTGCTAAGTGTCTGAAAGTTTATCCATCTGCCATTAAGCCACTTACATACAAAGTCCTGCAATTATAAGAAATGTAATCATTCCAAACCACCTTGCTCATACTCTCCATTCTGCGTCTTCCTGTTTGTTGGCTCCTACGTAAGGTTCGAAGGCTCGAGGCAAGAAAGCATCCTTTCGCACCTTGATACCTCATTTCTGATCATATGCTTTTTAGGAATTTCCTACAAACTTTCCCTTTTAGGATGAATTATTTTCTGTCTTCTGGATTTTACCGTTTTGTATTCTGCCGCTCCAGGATGCCACTTAGAGCAGCAGCATGCTTTACAGATTAATGATGGTGTTACAACAACGCCTGTACGGTTGAACTCGACCCACTCATGGCATTCTTTAATTTCAGACATTCTCAAGTTGGTTTTGCAAAGACCCCTTTGCGTACGAGCCCGCAGTCGCCCCTGTAATGTCGTGACATGTGCTGGGCGCTAGGACCGGCACATGAGAAGGGGATATGGGAGGAGAGTGAGGGGCGGCGGAAGAGGAGGAGCGAGGAAAAGGGCAGAGTAGAGTAGGGTCAGGAAGGAGAAGGAAGCAGGGAAATAAAGCTCATATAAGAAACGTAGTGTCTGCGTCCTCTATGATACAAGGGCGACACTACAACTGACGACGAAGGTGGTCACAACCTGTGCGTACTGCTTACCTGCTTCCTGTTGTGCGTGCGCTCCGCTGCCTTGGAGCTGTGCTGCGTACCGAGTGCCCATCCCGGCTGCGTTGTGCCTGCTGTCGCGCTGCTTTGCTCCACTGCCTCAGAGCTGAAGAACCCGTGGTGCGCGCCCTGGGAGGCCACCCCAGCCGCGCGCAGTTGTCCCGGTGAGGTCGCTGGTCTGATCGCGATCCGGGAGCCCACCCCGATCGCGTGTGGTGAGGAGGCTGCTGTCCCGAACTCCTGCTGCCCGTGTGAATGCCTGCATGGCTGCTCTCGTCGGAATAAGGCCCAAATCTCGCGAGGAGCGAGATCTCACCGGCGGCCATCTTAAAGTCAGGCGCCTCACCCAATCCCCTGCGAGGAGGACCCGGCGGCCATTTTAAGGTCAGGCGTTTGCTGTAATTGAAAACAAGCATTGGCAAATGGCTATGGGAGACGATTTCTGGTTCATATAAGTACATTTCAAGGCCATTTAACAGACGTATGGGGCTGCCTGCACATCTAGGTGCATATCCTCAATGTCCAGTGGTACGAGTGACCAGGCATATCTGTCCAGTGGCTGGTGGACTGTTCTTTGCGCCATAGGCGCCTTACTACTGATCCTACATACTAGCGACACTAAAGAGGGGCGTTGACGATGCCAGTCTGGCCTGAGTGGCAAGCGCTTGGAGGACTCCTGCGACTTGCACATTTCGCAAAGCATCTGCTTCACCAGTTTCATACGCCAAGTCGGGATCGCCAACGTCACAACAGGGTCATGCCTCTGCCAGCGCCAGCACCAGGCCGGACTTGTCTACATCCACCGTGCACATGGCTGGACCTAGACTCGGCGTGATCGGAGTCTCTTTTCTACGCCCACCGGAACCCCTGGTCGTCATGTCGGGGGGAGGTATGGGCATACGCTGGCAGGAGTGGCTAGAAGACTTCGAAGACTTCATGAAAGGGTCCCATGTAACCGAGGAAGAGCAATTTAATTGGAAAAGACGTTGGTCCGATTATAAAGGAGCCTCCGGCCGCGGCTGCTTCGTCCTATGTCAATGTGCGTGACGCACTAAACAGAAAATTTCTTCACAAACGGAATGTTGACTACGAAAGATATACATTCAATTTGGCTTCGCAAGAAAAAGATGAACCCATGAACACTTTTATCACGCGACTGTGAATTTGATTCTTTCTCGACGGGAGACGCACTTCACCTGCGAATCATAGAAGGATGTCAGTCTGAGTCGTTACGTAGATGTCTGCTAAAGAAGAGCTACTCGCTGGATGAGATCGAAGAAATGACACGAGTACATGATCAGGCAGAAGAACATGCCAAGAAAATGGAGGCTGGAAGAGGCGAAAAACGTGAACAAGCATTTCGGCGCCAATCCCGTAACACCAACAGGTCCTCCCCTACAAAGCAAAGATCTTCTAGATCCAAAGTTCAGTCACATTATGCAAGTCGCCGGCGTCGCAGTTCTAGCCGGATGGATAAGCGACAGGCGCGCCAACTTAAATGCTATCGCTGTGGATATGACTTCCCTCACACGGAGACATGCCCTGCCTTAGGCCAAAAATGAGGAAGTGTGGTCAGAATGACTACTTTGAAAACGTTTGCGGAGCCTCTCGCAAAGACACCCACAGAGACAATTACAGACAATCCAGACAGCCTAACACTCGCCATCATGCTAAAGCAGTGTGGGACTACAGAGATTCTTCCACTGGGTCTTCACAGTCCAGTCGTCAGTCTCATGGGACATATCGATCTCGTCGATCACCATCTCGTGAGTCAAGGTCACTGTCACCAATATCTCAGGACAGTGATGAGTACGTCTGCATGGTTGCGGACCCGGACTGGCTGAAGAAATATCCGCGACTAGATATTAAAATGGACACACACTGGGCCACGTTTGGTCTGGATAGTGGAGCGTCTCTCAACTACATTTCAGTTGCAGAATACAAGAAAATGAGTCCATCACCACACTTGCATGAAGCCAAGGTGCGAGTGTACACCTGGATGTCGAAGAAACCTCTTCCGTGTTTAGGACAATTCCCGACTAATCTTACCTACAAGGACAGAACTATTCCAGCTCACATTCATGTTATTGATGGTCCAGAAGCGGATTATCTTCTCAGTTTGCCCACGACAGAACGACTTCGACTAGTGGACATTTTGTATAAAGTAGATGATGAACCGGACATAGTCCACAAGTTTCCAAAATTATTCACCGGCCTTGGAAAAGATGGCTCACTGCCAAGTTCGACTGCACATAAACAAACGAGTGACTCCCATAGCGCAACACCACCAGAAAATTCCCTTTCACCTGCAACAGTCCGTAGAGGGGGAACTACAGGATCTTCTCCAGGCTGACATTATTGAGAGAACGTCAGGACCCACGCCCTGGGTCTCTCCGGTGGTCGTCGTGCCTAAGAAGGGCTCTTCTGGCAAAGTGCGCCTCTGCGTCGATATGAGGGTACCCAACACCGCCATTGAACGAGAATGACACCCGGGACCTCATATTAGCGACATGATTGTGTCACTCAATGGTGCGCAAATATTTTCCAAATTAGATCTAAACAAGGGCTATCACCAATTGGAACTTCATGAAAAATCGAGATATATTACCACCTTCTCAACTCACCAAGGTCTATTTAGAAACAAAAGGCTCAGCTTTGGGGTCTCTTCGGCCGCTGAGATATTCCAGGAGGCCATCAGAAAGGTAATCCATCACATTCCCAACACTCTAAATTACAGTGACGACATCCTGGTATATGGTGCAACCATGCAAGAACACGACACAGCGCTGGACCGAGTTTGCCATGCTCTATTGGAGGCCAATCTTACTTTAAATAAGGACAAATGTGAATTCCATAAGTCCACTTTGAAATTCTTCGGACACATCTTCTCAGGCGCAGGGATGAAACCAGATCCAGAAAAGATTGCCGCGCTGAATGACACCCCCAGGCCGCAAGATGCGGGGGATGTACATTCCTTCCTAGGCATGGCAAGCTACTGTGCACGATTTGTCAAGGACTATGCCACCATTAGCTACCCTCTGAGAAAGCTGACCAAACAAGGACACCCATTTCAATGGACCACAAGATGTGATCAAGCATTTCATGAATTCAAAACTGTGGTTGAATCTGCCAACAATCTGGCATATTTCAATCCGAGAAGAAAAACCGAAATCACTGTGGATGCAAGACCTGTAGGATTGGGGGCGATATTAGCTCAATATGACAATGAGAGTGACCAACGGTATATTGTCGCATATGCCAGTAGGAGCCTCACGGACACAGAGAGAGCCTACTCCCAGCCTGAAAAGGAAAGCCTGGCAGTAGTCTGGGCCTGCGAGCATTTCCACATTTTCATCTATGGGAAGCAATTCACTCTTATCACGGATCACCAGGCCCTGATAACCATCTTCGGAAATCCCCGAGCCAAAATGCCACCCAGAATAGAGTGCTGGGGCATCCGCCTTCAGGAATACACTTATACTATAATCCACAAGCCAGGAAGAGCTGCAAACCCTGCTGACTACATGTCTCGACATCCCAAGGCAACGTCCAAATCCAATCCATCACTGGCTGAGGAGTACATCCACTTTGTAGTGGCTCAAGCAAAATTGACCGCAGTTCCCTTAGAGGCCATCCTGGAAGCTACAAATGAAGATGTCACACTTCAAGATGTAAAACATCGCATTCGGGCAAACAGCTGGAGGCACTTGGAAGAAGTAGGACAGAGTGAACGGATCGACAATCAGGAACTGGCTTCTTTCAAACATGTGAGGGAGGAACTGTCCATCACCGCCGACGGCCTCATACTAAGAGACAAGCGGATTATCATTCTGAAACAGCTGCGTCAAGGAGTCATCAACCTAGCTCATGAAGGACACAGAGGCATCGTAGCCACGAAGCGAGCGCTGCGGGAACGGGTCTGGTTCCCTATGCTGGATCAAATGGTGGAACTTACACTGAAGGACTGTCCACAGTGTCAGCTAGTAAGTCGAGAGGATCCCCCTGCGCCGCTTCAGATGTCTGAACTCCCGGATGGTGTGTGGCATCATGTTGCAGTGGATTTCTTTGGACCGCTACAATCCAGCAAGTATGTCCTAGTTATCTTGGACGAATACTCACGTTTCCCTATTGCGCATCTCATAGCGTCAACCAAAGCGGCCACTGTTATACCGGTACTTGATGAGGTATTCGCAGCATGGGGCATACCGAAGGTCGTAAAAACAGATAACGGCCCTCCATTCAATGGACAAGACTTCGCTGAATTTGCCAGACATCTCAATTCTCAATTTCAAACACTGGAAGATCACGCCTCTGTGGCCCCAGGCCAATGGAATGGTAGAAAGATTTATGGCCACTTTAAAGAAGATAATACAGCAGGCAGAACTTTCAAAGCGTGATGTGCAAGTAGCTCTAAATGAAGTATTACGTGCCTATCGAACCACACCGCACATGACCACA
This sequence comes from Triturus cristatus, assembly GCF_964204655.1. Taxonomy (NCBI): domain Eukaryota; kingdom Metazoa; phylum Chordata; class Amphibia; order Caudata; family Salamandridae; genus Triturus; species Triturus cristatus. The sequence continues at coordinate 527,626,634 of NC_140592.1, forward strand.
GGCAAGTGTCCAGCAACCTTAATGTTGGGTCGCACTGTGCGCACCAGAATACCAACTTGGTAAGATGCAACTAGTGGTTTGTCTCAAGACTCTGAGCACGAAGAATTAGCAGCCACAGACAAACTGAAAAAGGAGAAAATGAAGGAATATGCTGACCGACGGAGAAAAGCTGCACAGCCGTCTATCCATGAAGGGGACTGGGTATTGGTGAGACAAGAGCAACAGAGAAAAGCAGACTGTCGATATCAAGCCTGCCCACTCCTGGTGACAAAACAAAAGGGAACCATGATTACGGCTGAGGCGGAGAACAAGAGGGTCACGGGGAATGTGACGCATTTTCAGAAATGCACGCCCAATATCCGAGAAGCGTTGACTGCGCCCATCAGTGTAGAAACAGGAGATGCATCTGGGTCAGTAAGTGATCATCGACCGTCCATGCCTCCTGACGAAAGAGAACAGGTGGATCGGAATGTTCATCTCCGGCCGCAACGAACTCATAGAAGACCAGTTCGCCTAATTGAAGAACTGTAACTATATTAGTTCATATTACATTGTACCTCTGACATGCATGGATACAGGTAACACAGTTAAAAGTGTTTAAGAAGGGGGGAGATGTAATGTCGTGACATGTGCTGGGCGCTAGGACCGGCACATGAGAAGGGGATATGGGAGGAGAGTGAGGGGCGGCGGAAGAGGAGGAGCGAGGAAAAGGGCAGAGTAGAGTAGGGTCAGGAAGGAGAAGGAAGCAGGGAAATAAAGCTCATATAAGAAACGTAGTGTCTGCGTCATCTATGATACAAGGGCGACACTACAGCCCCCTCCACTACCAAACGCGGTAGTTACAGGGAGGAATATTCATTAGAGGTGGGGACGTGAGGGGCACGCGCAGAATCCGGGCTGCGACTTCAGTCAGCTGGGAGGCCGCCAGCAGCCTCAACCCACAGAAAAGCAGGTCCTTCAAAAGTGAAACATGTTTCAAGGAAGTACACGGCTGCCGACAGTAGCTGCTGTCTGAATTCTGTTAGGACGTGTTGCTTATTGCAGCCTTCTGTCAGGAACTGCACCAGCTTTATCATGGACGGGCTGGTGAGAGCAGAGGCAAGCGCGTGCGGGTGGAATGAAACAGAAAGGTAGAATGATGGTGCACAGAGAAAGAAAGAAAACTAGAGATCTTGATAGCCGTTTTTTTTTCTTCAAGAAAATCCCAAAATAAAAAGTGCATAGTACGCATGCGTAGAATGATACTGTGGTACTGTAAAATTCGGAACCATGTCGGTGGCATGGTCCCACCATGCCAATTTTGGTATCAGCGAACCGCAAATGAGTAACGCGGTATGCATGAGTGTTTTCGTCATGTTTCACCGATGAATTCACCGTGTATACGATACTATATATCGTACCCTCGGGTTCCATTTTAGAGCGGCAGCCATTTTGTGGTTGCCCTCACATAGGCTGTGCACTAAGGCCATGCCTAGGCCTAAAGGACACGTACACCTTCTGGTGACTTCTTTGTGACCTGGGCAAACTGACTCCAATGCCCGAGGTCATTCATGTCCGGCCGGTTCCTTTTACTGCGGCCAAATGGGATTAGCATCAGGGCTTGACACATCATAAAGTCATTCTTCCCACACGAACCCGGACTAATCTCCTTCACACCTGACTCTGTTTCCTACTTTATGACTTGTTTTACGAAGAGAAGGTGCCCGTTTATTGGGGTCTGCTGATATCTGATGAGTGTTCTGAGCCTCGCTGGGTAAATACTTGTGATCTGAACGAGCTGAAATGTGGGATTATCATCATGACTTTACTGTTTCTTTGAAGCGAAAATATGTGAATGACCACTTGTAAAATAGGGGCGGTGTTGCCCAGAGCGTAATTTTCTGTATATAAGTAAAGACTGGTTTTTGGTTCGGGGGCAGTCTCCTGAGAACATACACCGTGCTGTACTTCTCGGATACCTGTGATTGGTCTGCAGCCAATAAAATTCGATCTTTGACTTCACCTAGAAGACTCTGTGTTTCTGTAGTCTGAAACAGGAAGAACTCGAAGTCTTCGGGTGTGTCCCCTGGCACCGCTGGGTTGGTTCTGAAAAACCCAGTACTTCAATACGCATGTGCACACGCGAGGAGGGAAGCACATACAGACGGGGAGCTGCACTGCTGCAGCATGCCAGTCGCTGCTCGGCCCCAAACCAATACTCCCTGGGCGTTAACTACAGAGAATAGGTGGGACATGCACCAAATGTTAGCCATTTGCAGGCTACCATTTTTTCAAGTCACAGATTAAAACAATCCTAAGTAAAGGAGGTGTCAGACCCCACAAAGTACATATAATAGATCGCCTACAGCGCCAGCGCTGTTTAGGCTCGACCTAAAAAAGAAAAATGAAACGTTTTCGTAAAAATTTTAAGGGCAGGTAGTGGTCCCTGGGACCACTGCCTGCCCTTAAAAAATATTTTTAGAACCAGTCACAAAGGGGAAGAGGTCCCCTGGGGACCCCTTCCTGTTTGTGAGTGGTTTTCCACCCTTCTCTGAAGGGTGGTAAACTGCGACTGTTTTGCGACCACAATTGCGGTTGCAAAACAGTCATACATGGCTTTTGATGTCGCTATTAGGAAGAGAACGCCCCTTCCTAATACCGAGTCGCAAATCCTATTTAGCGAGTTGCAAATAAATTGCGACTCGCTAAATAGGCTTTGTACATGGCCCTGTAGGTTTTTGCATGCCCAAAAGGGTTGCAAACCTGTTTGCACATGCAGGTCGTACATCTGGCCCATGGTTCAGCGAATCTTCTCTGCCTGTATTCTGTAGATAGATCTATCGTTTCACAAGAGGTCTGTGTTCTGCGTATTTTGCATACCATTTTTAATTCCATGCGCAAAGGTCCATTCCGTTATGTGCTCTGACTGCTTTCTTACCTACTTTTTAAACAAGCTTTTGCAATGCAATAGGTCTCGTATTAGTGAAACTTTGAGCTATTGGCGTTGCAAAAATATCCCAGTGGTAGGATAAGTAATAGTAAATAAAATTCCCCGAATTAAGGAAAGGGTGCTGTACCAGAGGCTGTTACTATTTCTCCCTGTGGCATTGTATAGGGACCTCTATTAGTCGCATAAGGTACTGCACCCTCAATGGAATTATAAAGAGTAAGATTGCTGCTGAGCACACGTTTTTAGGTCTCGCCTACACAGCGCGTATGCGCTACATAGGAGAGGACCTCATGTAATCGATCAGCTTTTCTCCCCAAAAACGTGCACGCGTTGCATTGCTTTCTATTGCAACGCATGCACGTTTGGCGAATTCCTTGCGGGAGCGAGCGGCACCATATGTTAACAATTCTCGCGCTTGCTCCCCAAGGTAAACGCTAGGGAGCCAGCAGGGCGCGCAGGGTCATCTGTCTGGTGTCAGGTTTCCTTGCCGCTTGCTGCTTTAATTAATTTAATTAATTTCCTGAAGGGCTCGCGCATTCCATTGCAAATGCTTGTTTACTTTATCAGTGCTCTGGTCGTTACTTGTTCTGATAATAAAACAAAAATGAAAAATGTGCTTTCTTTTCCAAACTACCCTCTAACAATTTCTATTAGAGTGATAAGCAGCAGAACACGTTGTGATGTCACAGAACATTGCTGAACTTGCCTTCCCATTAGCCTTTGTATGTTGCTTTCGTGTCTTGCTGTCTGATTAGTCAATGAGACTGCTGCCTCACGCCAAGGATTGGAGGGACGTTTTAGGCTTAAGACAAGGGAAATGAAGCTTATCATTTTTATGTTGCACTTTAGTGCTACCACAGAGTTAGTCACTTGGACAGATGAAGGCGGAGAGCTGGCTTTTGCTTTTGAAGGTATGTATCAGTGCTAAACAGCCAGCATTGGTTCAGTTTTAGTAGAGGCCAGGATATAGTGAAGCAGGTTTTTAAATGGATGTTCGTGCCAAGATCTGTCGTTAGCTGAATAACCTATTGAGATCATTTGAAATTACTGGCAATCTTATAGTGCTTATCGTAAAGGATCTCGGCTGAATAGATAGAGGAGAACTTTCATGAAATCTGGCCCTTTGCGAGTAGTCCGTTATGAACACACATTACCCCACTGGCTCTGCCCATAGTAGGGTATGGTCATGGTTTCTGTCAGGCATTGTTCTCCGTTCCACGTCTATTTTAGGTCTAAGAGTACAACGATAGCGTTGCTGTGTGATGGTCAGGACTTTGGTTACTTTTTCCGGACATCAGAATAAAATGTATTCTTAACTTTCTCAACTGCTTCTTTCTTGGCAAGGTGTTATTTGAAAAAGATGGCGTGTTCCTTCACACCAGTGCAAAGTGGCAGCAGGACCAAGACTCTCTGATTGCTGGGGTAAGACGGATCGTTGAGAAGGTAAGGGGAGATGACACTGCTTCATCTATTATGTGCTTGTCTGATTGTAAAGAATGTTTTCTTTTTCTTTCTCTCTCTCTCTCACTCTCACTGTCTCCATTTGTGCATACCTCTTTTTCCTATCCCTTTGCTCTGCCTCGTCCCACCGTTCGAATTCCCCTCTATGTCCTTCTTTCTCCTAACATTAGTTTTGTCGTCCTCTGTCCTTATGTAATCCTCCTGCTGATGCCATCTCAGGTCTGCTATCTTTATAGAGCTCGTATTTTACAATCGCACTGAAGTCGGCATTTATACTATTTTTCTTTAATTTGTTCTTTTAACAAACTTCGAAAGGTACAGTGTGACATTTCCCCCCTGTTGTTGTGCATGCCCCTGTAAGGCCATTTCACAGGAAATACCAATGACTGAGGAAAACATGTAGTCATGGGAGTTAGCATGGGTTCGTGTGAAGTTGATTCAGTGCCTCTACTGTGCACATCTGTTTCGCTCGGGACAAATGGCCCACCATCCTGACCCAGTTAACTGGATACTGGGCTATTTGAGCTCCTAACATGAGGGCAACGCAGCATTAGAAATTCCTACCATGAGCCGAAAGACATCATATAACTTGTAAAACAACCCCTGGCTAAGTCTTGCGGAGTTATTGAGCCACCTTGTTGAGTAAATTGACACTGTTACACTCCAGAACAGTGGATTCTACTTACTTAGTATTGGAGGGTGAAAACATTGTATGCTCTTATCTGGAGATCTTGTGGGGTGGGGTACACATTAGTATCTGCTTGAGGGTCATATTGGATGCCTCTCATATCGCATGAACTGTGTGTGCTTTTTCGTCTATTACTATTGGCTGATTAGTACGAGCAGTAATGAATGTGTTGGTGTTCAGGTAGGCATCAAGTCATCATCCCCGCCCTCCTCCATTGCAATACATAGGTCATCCCATTCACTGGCCATTGGGAACTTGCGGGGGGCCTCATGCCTTCCCACTGTGCAAGACTGTACTTTCGCTGGCCACAAATTGGTGAAAAGCTGTTACCCGCTGTGTCATGGAGGATTTCCACTGCATGGTGATTGTACGTTTCGCTAGGATCAGCATGAGGTTAACGAGTTTAGTGGCCACTTTAACCTGTTCGAGTCAGGGTGCAAGGCCCAGGAGGCGGTAAGTAGTATATTCTGATACCATCGATCATCATGCGTGTCCTTAAAAGTGACAGGTCCCCCTATTGTTGCCCCCGCCCCTCGCTGTGTCCTTAAGTGACATGTGTGTCTGCAAAAGTGACGTGTGTGTGTGTCCTTAAAAGTGACGTGTGGCTGCAAAAGTGACAGGTCTGCGAGTCCTTGAAAGTGCCAGCTGCTTGTCCTTAAAAGTGACAGGCATCAAGCCCGTGGAAATACAAGGATGTTGCACGGGTTTGTGTCAGAGGGTGAGCATGTGTTGAAGTTGGTGTTAGGTTTAAAAGCACTTGTCCTTAAAAGTGACAGGCATCAAGCCCGTGGAAATACAAGGATGTTGCACGGGTTTGTGTCAGAGGGTGAGCATGTGTTGAAGTTGGTGTTAGGTTTAAAAGCGGCATATGGTTAGGGTAGTGTAAATTTGGTAACATGACAGTGTACGCAAAACTGCCTGTGTCTAAGAGGGGCATGCCAGGGTTTGTTCAAGACATGACAAAAAAAAAAAAAAAAAAAAGCCGGGCCATGAATGTCACTGCAGGGGGATTTGTGAAAAACGCAGGCAGACAGCCCCCCAGCCCTTTGGTGACACAGCTCCTAGGGGCGGTTTAAAAGAAGAGTTTGTGAAAAGTAATTAAGCACAGATGGAACTGCAAAAGGGTCAAACAAGGAAGCATCTTAAAGTCCTGAAATGTAATTAGCCACATATGTATGGTCAAGGGTCAGGCAGCCCTAAAAAGGTGCCAGTCCTGATTAGCAGATGGTTCCGGATAAGATGAACACAAAAGGATGACCCCTAGGACCAACGAAATGACCTTAAGTGCAGATGCTGCTGACGCCTAAACCCACCACCCAAAAAAATATGAGACGTCGTGCATGACAGTAGAGGCCGGTGTACAAGATGATCTCAAAGATAAGCTCTAAGGACCTGGGGTTGGGAAATGAAACCTCAAATCAATGCACTATCACCCATTAGGAGCCCACTCCACAAAGGACGGCTCGTATAATTAGCATACCCTTCAAAGTATAAAACCCCCACAAGTACGTATCTCAAGAACAAAGCACATACAGAGACCACACTTCTGGAACGTTGTATTGGGGAATTGCCGTGGTACAGACTCAGCCAAGGACTTTAAAGGGAATAATGGATCAGAGCAACTTGTCACAAATTGACGCTGCATGCAACAGTTTAAGGGAGGTATGTAAATAAGGTGCTGGATCAGTGATGCAAGCTTATGTTATTTAATGAGTTGGGGAATGTATTTAAGTGAACAAAGCTGCATTTTAAAAGGGGTTTTGGAGCTATGTAGGGCGTTGTTTATATGGTTTTAAATAATGTTTAAGACATTGTGATATGTTGTTTAATATGAATAATGGGGGCTGTGAAACACGGCTACAATTTTGAATCTTTTAAAAGACGCAAAGCACAATGCATTTAATGTGAACAATGGTGTATTTTTAAAAAGATGCTTAACGCTATGTATGCTGATGTTTACGCTGTCTTAATTAATGTTAAATATGGGTGGTGGTAGGATGCTTAATGTGAATAATGATTAGTGTAAAGTATGTTTGGAATGTTAAGTTTTAACAATGTCTAGAAGCATTTTTACATAGTTACCCACTGCTTTAGAGGCCCCAGAGTCCGCAAAATCAAAACCCGCAAACAATTTAATATAAATAAAAACTGTTTAGGTACTCACCCAAGGGGCGCTGTGTTGATAGTTGTCCAAGACCGATAGGTGTGCAATCCAAAATGCCACAAGGCCACGGAGGTGTTCTGGCAGGCACTGTAGGGTTGCTGGGGCTGTGGGGGGCTCGAGCCCCCCGTAAGTTATAATAAAGACCCCTTAGGCCCCTTACGGCAGGCGCTGCTCAGGGGTCTGGTAAGGGCTGGAGGGTTGCTGGTGGGGTGTGCGGGCCTCGAGGCCCCGTAAGATAAAAATAATTGTCCCTGAGGCCGCTTGTGTTCCGTGAGTGCTCTGGGGCGTGTGACAACGACGTGCGATGTCTCGCGGCCCCGTTTAAAAAAAATAGAAGGCCCCCCACCCCGGAGTCCGCTCTGATCCATACAGAGCTGCGGAGTCTGTGAGGCCTGGGGTGAGTGTCCAACGGCTCCTAGGGGAGGCGTGCACAAGGCCCGACTTGTTTTAAAAAATTGAAGCCCCGGAGCCCGCAGGGCGCCATGCGAAGCGCCGGAGGTAGTGAGGCCATGGCTGGGGACACACCTGGGGGCGATGGCACAAGGCCGCCACTGTTTTAAAACGAAGGACCCCGGAGTCCCCTCTGCTCCATACAGAGCTCTGGGGGTTTGTGAGGAATGGGATGGGTGATCATGTGGCTCCTTGGGGGTCGCGGGCGTGAGGCCTCCGTTGTTTTTTAAATTTAAGCCCCTGGAGCCCGCTGTGCTCCATGCGGAGCTCCGGGGTAAGTGTGTGCCTGTTTGGGGCTCCGACGGCGCCTTGGAGGCGTGGGCGCTGCGACACAGTTTTTTAAAAATATTGAATCCCCTAGAGCACGCTTGGGTACGGCGTTGCTCTGGGGGGTTTTTGTGCAGGCGTGGTGGGGGTATCAGAGGCATCGGGGCCAATGGGCAGTGCGGGGCGCGAGGCCCCGAAGTATAAAAAACACAACCCCCCGTGGAGGCCGTGTGGGATGGTGGTGTTCGAGTGCTGCTGCAGCCCCTGAGTCCCAGCCCCCCCCCCCCCTTATGTACCGTGAGGGCGCGCTGGGGTTTGTGGCAGCCGTTGTGCAGTGCTCGCGGCCCACCAGGCAAAAATAAATAAATAAGTGCCCCAGAGCCGTCTTAACAAGGGCCCGGCTCTGGGTCTGGTGAGGCGGTGGGGGGCGCTTCATGAGCCCCATCCACGGGGATCCCATTGGCGGCGGCGGTGTCATGGGCGACGGGAGTTCCTTCGAGGCATTTGCGAGGGTCCTCCGCGACGTCAGGGGTGTCCCCTGTGATGACATCACGGAGGGGCGGCCTCGGCCTTCGCAAACGCCTGGTGGAAGCTACCGTGACACCCCCCCCCTCCCTTCCCTTCCCATCCCAGGGCGTTTACAGATAGTTTTTTTATTTAATTGCGTTTTTATATAGCGCGGACTTTACCCGTAGGTGTCAGAGCGCTTCACAGTATGAACAGTGATGACACATGAGAAGATAAATTACTAGTGAGCATGTTACAAAAGCAAACATTATGTTACATGAGGCAATAGTGACAAATGTGCAAGTATCACGAGCAAACAAAATACACGCCGGAGCTGCTGCTTATTTATCTTATGCAACTAGCAGCCAGTGACAAAGCCTATAGGCTGACCTTATGCAACTAACAGCCCGTGACAAAGCCAATAGTCCTGACAATGTTACTTGTTGTATCATATAGCAGGACACACTGTCAGAAACAGTACATGCAAAAAATAAATAAATAAAAATATATATATATATATATATATATATATATATATATATATTACCTACTGGCGGTCGCCAGTAGGTAGTTATAGTTAGGACCACGTTTCCATAGGAAAACCTCAACATTCTATTTTGAATAACTTTGGCGCCGGTCGACGAATCCTCGCGAATTTCTCAAAATAGGTGGGGCGCTACGCTCCGCTCCTACCCTGAAAGTCTCGGGGGGATCCGTCAAGCGGGGGCTGAGATAAAAGGGGGGTCCCAAAACGCGTTTTTCCCATGCATTTTTCCATAGGACCTTTAGAACGAGCTACAGCCCGAACGGCTGAACAGAATTACTCAAAATTTGGCAGAGAGGTAGTCCCTAGGTCAAGGAAGTGCCTTTTGTAGGTTTGGTGTAAATCTGTTCAGTAGATTCTGAGAAAATAGCCTTTAAATCAATATATATATCTGAGCCCGCTTACGGTACGCTTACCGTACGCTTACGGTAAGCGTACGGTGGCGTGCGCGAGCGCGATTCTGATTGGCTCTTAGATCTTAGTAAACATTCGAATCGGCCGAAACCAGGAAGCGGCGGCCGCCATTTTCTGTGTTTCACTCTGAAAAAAAAAGAGTGAAAACAAGAAAAGGGGGCAATGAGGAGAGTTACAGACCCCCTTACATTTGTGAGGGGGTCAAAGAAGGACTGTAAAGTACAAAACAAACATTTATTGATTTTTAAAAAAAATCACGGGGTACGCGTACGGTAAGCTTACGGTAAGCGTACGGAAGAAACATGGCGTGCGCGAAGGAGATTCTGATTGGCCCATAGATCTTAGTAAACATTCGAATCGGCCGAAACCAGGAAGCGGCGGCCGCCATTTTGTGTGTTTCACTCAGAAAAAAAACAGAGAAAACAAGGAAAGGGGGCAATGAGGAGAGTTACAGACCCCCTAACATTTGTAAGGGGGTCAAAGAAGGACAGAAAAGTACAAAAAAAACATTTATTGATTTTAAAAAAAATCACGGGGTACGCGTACCGTAAGCTTACGGTAAGCGTACGGTAAAAAAAATAAAAATAAATAAATGAAAAGCAGATTTAAGAGTTTGCTCATCATATGTCCTCCATGTGCGCACGGTGCGCGAAGCGCATCGTGCGTTCATGGCCCATCTAGCGTAATGTGGGCACGCGGTGCGCGAAGCGCACCGCGTGCTCACTGTGCGCGCACGGTGCGCGAAGCGCACCGTGCGCGCATGGAACGAACTGCGTCCACAAATGGCGTAAAGTAACTTAGCATTTAAAAAACCGTACAAATTCACTGAAAAAACCATAGGTTTCACACATGTTATAGTTAGCTGGACATTTTACTGATAAAAAACCAATGAAATTCCCCCGTTATAGTTACTGTAGGCAACTATAACTCACGCGACCGTAATCCTCTGCTGATGACATATGTGTCTTTATGAAAAAAAAATATTTGTAATATATGTATAGCTAAAATTTAATGGAAGAAGACATGGGCAAATAAGTGTCTAAATACAGTATTAGCATCAGCAGAGGATTGCGGTCGCGTGAGTTATAGTTGCCTACAGTAACTATAACGGGGGAATTTCATTGGTTTTTTATCAGTAAAATGTCCAGCTAACTATAACATGTGTGAAACCTATGGTTTTTTCAGTGAATATATATATATATATATATATATATATATATATTAAAAACGTGAATGGATGCCCATAGCTTAAGGGGTTATTTATTATAAAGGCATCAGATACCATAATTATTGTTTCCTTTGCTTCAAGGTTAAAATGAAATAAATAAATAAATGTCCTGGTAACTCCGGTGATTAATACGCATTTTAGAGAGGGCTATATGATTTTGTCTAGTGGATGCTTTGAGGGTGCATCAAATACCCAGATGTTTCATTTGCAGGCTGTAAAGAATGTGTACAACACCATAAATGCACAGGTTTTGTTTTCAATTTAGATTTTTATGCTTTCCCAAACTTTAACCAACCCTTTTAGCTAGGGGTCTGACATGTCATGCCTACAGGTTGTCCACCCATAAACGTTGCAACATATTCCTAGATAATGTATTACATATACCCTGTGTAAGGATGCGTGTCTCTATGTTATGTATATTTGGGTTTTCTAAGCTACATGTAACTGTAATATCCTGCTTATGAGGTGTGGTTTTAAAACAGCCGTTTTTATATTCAACCCAGATGCAGGACCTGCCAGAATTATTCCTCAGACGACGACAATGCACGCCCTACAGACAGGTATATGTATTTAGAAATGTCTACTTCGGAGTAGTTTGTTACACCTGTATCTTAGACGCTCTGCTTTTCCAATGGTAGTTCTCATGTATGTGTGTTTTTATAGGTCTGCATCCCGAACTACAAAAGATTCTTGAGGATTTACATCGGCGCGGGTGGTCTCAAGACATGTCTCTGAATGTGCTGGATAACCCTGTACTTACAGGTAAATCCAAAAAAAAAAAAAAAAAGCCCTGATTCTTTCAAAGGCCTAAGACTGGGGAAAACACAAACGTGAACTAAAGGAACGCTCCTCAGAGGAGCATGCTAAGGCCTGGTTTATACTACAAATATGATTATTTTTCCCTGTACAGGGTCCCCTGATGTCGTGTTTGTGCAAGAGACGTCGCAGCACCCAAAAGAAAGACCTGGGAAAAGAAAATCCTCAGCATCTAAAGACGGTCCCCTGACAAAGAAAGTAGCTGGGAAAAGCCATATAAAAGGTGTGTTTTTACAAAAAAAAAAAAAAAAGCCCTGATTCTTTCAAAGGCCTAAGACTGGGGAAAACACAAACGTGAACTATAGGAACGCTCCTCAGTGGAGCATGCTAAGGCCTGGTTTATACTACAAATATGATTATTTTTTTCCCTATACAGGGTCCCCTGATGTCGTGTTTGTGCAAGAGACGTCGCAGCACCCAAAAGAAAGACCTGGGAAAAGAAAATCCTCAGCATCTAAAGACGGTCCCCTGACAAAGAAAGGAGCTGGGAAAAGCCGTATAAAAGGTGTGTTTTTACACAAAAAAAAAAAAAGCCCTGATTCTTTCAAAGGCCTAAGACTGGGGAAAACACAAACGTGAACTATAGGAACGCTCCTCAGTGGAGCATGCTAAGGCCTGGTTTATACTACAAATATGATTATTTTTTTTCCCTATACAGGGTCCCCTGATGTCGTGTTTGTGCAAGAGACGTCGCAGCACCCAAAAGAAAGACCTGGGAAAAGAAAATCCTCAGCATCTAAAGACGGTCCCCTGACAAAGAAAGGAGCTGGGAAAAGCCGTATAAAAGGTGTGTTTTTACACAAAAAAAAAAGTGTGAAAAACGATCTCTCGGGTTGTATTCAAACAAAGGGGTCCACCGTAATGTAGCACCAGGTGTACTACGCAGGGTAATGTAAACAGCTTATACGGGATCCTTATTGTTCTAATATATATATTTTTTATGTTACATTCTAGGAGCCGTTCAAAAGAACAGTGGTGAAGATACGTATAAGGCTGAGAGGGCGACAAAAACGTTGGCGGATATAACAAAGACTGTGCTGAACACCAGGCCTGCGGCAAAAGGTGTGAGTAGGCGTGTACGCCAGAATAAGATCTACACATACTACACCCACATACGACGGGGAACTGACGCATCCGCTATGTATCTGAACCCTCTCAAGCCCTCAAAAGGGAAGCATATCTCAAGCAAACCTGCTCCTGCGAAGAAACAGCTGAACTCATTAACCCAATCGGGTCCTTTAAACCTCAAGAAGAAGTCGTTGGTCGTGGAGTCCCTAGCAGACCCTTTAGACCTCAGCAAGAAACCTCTGACCCCCGAACCCCTAAAGACTCCTTTAGATCTCTCATTAAAAAATGTTGTTAAGCAGGTGACTGAACCAGATACACCTGAACTCTCTAAGGAACCACCGTTTGTAACGACACCTGCAGAAGCTCTTTTACAACCCCAAACCCCTAAAGTCAACCGGCTCTCAAGAAAATATCTTAAGAATAAAGAAGGGGTCCAGGCGTTACAAGTAGAAGCACCGGAAGGGTCCTTAGTCAATCCTGTTACACCGCAGCACCCATCCCACCCTCTGAAGACCTCTATAGCTTCAAAAATAAAACGGATGGCGTCTGTAGAGGAATGCCCCATAACCCAAACCCTGGAACCTTCTGTAGTAGCGCCGTCTGAGTTTAGAGACAATGTGGCTGACAAGGGGAAACCTTTAGGAGCCCCTTATACCGGCAGTATGGTGTGTCCCGAGACTGACCTGTTCTGTAGACACATTTGCTAGACCGTCAGAAGCAGCGTCCGGGGGGTTCTCTAACACAGACACTGGGGTTTTGCAGCCATCATTTACACATACGCCAGACACCCTCACGGCCATTGTCTTAGACGGTAGCACCCTTGATTATTTCGACAGGCCTTTACACTCACCCGGTCTTATGTCCCCTGCAACCCCGGAGGGTGCATACGACCCAACAAGCCCCTCGGGCTGTGTAAACCCTGTATCCCCCCCAACTATATACACCCATAGCAGTACGGGTTGGGACGATTGGTCGAATCAGAGTATGGAGGTGGCCTCTAACGAGGTCCCTTCACCAAGCGCTCCGGGGTGCTCGCACTGGGATCCTGTTTCTAAGATACCCCCAGGACCTCAGTTACAGAAGGGTGATGGTGGTGGAGGCGTTAGACAGGACACTGTGGTGTTAAAGGATGTTATACAACCAAACCCGGTATTCATCCCTGCCCCTCCGCAATATGACTCTGTAAACCCTAAACCTGTACTATACGCATATGTAAAGGATATACAAATGGCTGTCAGGAAGTTAAAACGGCAGGCGAACACCGCAACCTTAAAATTGGGATTGGGGTTGGGGGGTAGGGGTGACAGGGTCATGGTGGAGACCCAGCAGAAGATACTGCAAAGGGTTGACATTTGTAAAAGGATAATCCTCCAAACGTGTCAGGAAGCGTATACAGACGTGACTAGGGCAGCTACACACCCTGAAGAATGCCAGGGCCTCTGGTTTTAACAAAAGAACCCTCACATCAAAATACCTCGGTAAAGTACAAACACTACTGACAAAGTCCCTACACTTCTTACGGTTACTCAGGCGTAAAGAGTACATAGAACACCGTCACACCGTTTCACAAGCTACGTCTGAACAACAGCCAACACTCCGTCATAAGGAACGCATAGATGACCCTCGGGGTGAGTCTGTAGCAGAGGCCGCCTTGAGTTCAGAGCCCCTAGGCACAGCCCAGACTGTTCAAGTAGGCGGGGGCCGGCTACCTCGAAAAGCATGGCCCCGTAAAAAACAAAAATGGGCTAATAGCGCTAAGCAGCGACGGCTTTTAATAAGTAAACTGAAGAAAGCCAGAATATGTGCTAGACGGGTGTTTAAAAGGGGCCCTAAGCCCCCATTGGAACAGAATCCCCAATACGATACTGCAACAAGCTCCCCAGCAAGTCAATTACCTCAAGATGAGGATTCAGAGGTAGTATATTTAGAGAGCGTTAGAAGCTACAGGCGTGATGTAGAGAGATTTAATGCCGTCGAGCACTACGAGGAGTTTAGGTTTGCTAACCTTCACCAGATAAGGTCCTCCGATCAGCGTGTTTTAGCTATACATCAGGCGGTGCAAACGCTCATAGAAAGGTTGTTACGCGATGTGGGTCCTAATGATTTTTTCCAACTACGTTTCCAGGGACAAGGTTTTGACAGTCCGTTGTTCACCAAAAAGAGGTCCCGAGATGTGTTTGATGCTGTGGGATTTTTAGAAAACCTTTCGAGGCTTTTACAGAGTAAGACTGAACTAGTCGCCTATGGCACTTTCCGAGTCATAGCCCTCATTGTCCGGGGTCGTGAGGGGGGTGTTTCCAGACCTTTAAAGAGCGTGCTATACAGTAAGATAATTGGTAAGAAACAACGTTGGCTGCTCGACTTTAACAACGATGCAAGCAACACGTGTCTGGCGGCCAGCATCGTAGGTCTGCTGATGGGGCGCAACACCACCGACGCGGTCATCATGTCTAGAGCGGGTGAAGCCCATGAGGTTCTTGAAATACCTCCCGACCGTATGGTCGGCTTTGGCGATATAGGTCTTTTTGAGAACTATTTATCTGTGACGGTGAAAGTTCTTTATCACAATGGCTCTTGGAAGTACTTTACAACAGGCATCCCTGTGAGAAACAAGACCGTATATGTGCTTCACCACGAAAATCACTTTTACGGGATCTTAAACCTTAAAGGTTTTCTGGGTGTCAAGTATGTGTGCCGCCACTGCGACCATATATACAGCACTAAGGACCGTCATCAGTGTGAAATGCACTGTAAGATGTGTCAGAGGGATGGTTGTGTCGTAGATACCGCCCTGAAGGTGAGGTGTCGCACCTGTAAGCTGTTTTGTCGCTCTCAAGACTGTTTGACAATCCATAAGAAAGCTGTTAAATGCACCCCTAAATTGGATTGTTTTGAGTGTGGTCGGTATGTGGCATCTGATCACAAATGTAAAGGTATGAAATGCCCCCGATGCCATACGTCTTATGTGGCGGGTACCAACCATCGTTGCTACATGGTTAAAGGCCAGCCCCAGACCAAAACCGAAGCCTACATAGTGTTTGATATAGAGTGCACACAGGAGACGGGTGTACACCAACCTAACTATATTTAGCACACCATCTAACTTCCGACGACAGCTGGGAGTTTGAAGGCCGAACGTGCGTTGATGATTTCCTTAACACTTTCATTCAAACCAAATTCAAAGGGTATACTATGCTGGCCCACAACTCAAAAGCCTACGACTCATTCTTTATTTTACAAAATATGATTCGTGAAAAGGTGCAAGTAGAACTCATTACTCAGGGTTCAAAGCTGATGTTGTTAACAGTCGGACATTTACAAATAAGGTTTATAGACACTCTGAATTTCCTACCCATGAAATTGAGCAAGCTGCCAAAAGCCTTTGGTTTCCCAGGGTGTAAGGGCTATTTTCCACACTTTTTTAACACATGGGCGAACCAGAATTATGTGGGACCCATGCCAACTCCTGACAGTTACGGGGTTCAATATATGATGCCCGCCGAGAAAGAGAGCTTTCTACAATGGTACTCTGAAAACCGTGAAAAAGAGTTTCATTTTCAAACAGAGTTGAAAGTCTATTGTCAGGCTGATGTAATGATCCTGCGACAAGCGTGTAACCTCTTCAGAGACACTGTGGTGGTGATGACTAAGAAAGTCAGAATGTTGAAGCCTAAGAAACCACAAATGACAAAGAAAAGCCGTGTCTTGAAACCAAAGATGACGCAAATGATAAGAGGTCGAATACATAGACCCTTTTCAAAACATCACTTTGGCATCCATGTGTATGTCCATCTACAAACACATGTTTTTAAGGCCTCAAAGTATCGCTCTAGTGCCGCCAGACCTCTATAACGGTAAACAGAAACGTTATTCAACCCCCTCGATCAGGTGGCTCATGTACATCTCTGAGAAGGAAGATGTACATATTCAACACGCCCTGCAGGGTGGTGAATACAGGTTGGGGCCCTATTACCTGGATGGGTACGCTGTAATTAACGGTGTGCCGACGGCCTTTGAATACAACGGCTGTTTTTACCACGGCTGCCCTCAGTGTTACAAGCCCCACGAGTTTAACAAACTTCTGGGTGCCAAATTTGAACACATACACCGACGTACTCTGATGAAGGCCCAGTATGTTGAAAAATGTGGATTTGCTATGAGGGTTCTATGGGAGCACGAGTGGTTAGAGATGTTAACAACCGACACCGAACTCATCTCTTACCTTCAGAGTCGTGATTTACAAGAACCCCTGGAACCCCGCGATGCCTTATTCGGAGGCCGTACAAACGCCATACAACTGTACAGGGCCACGGGTGAGGGTGAGAAAATACACTACTATGATTTCACCAGCCTGTACCCCTTTGTAAACAAAATGAAGGTATACCCCTTAGGACATCCGACCATCATATATAGAGACTTTAAGCCCCTTTCGGAATACTTTGGGCTAGTTAAATGTGAAATCTATCCGCCAAGGCAGCTTTACTTTCCAGTGTTACCCTACAGAGTCGATGGTAAGCTGATGCTCCCCCTCTGTCGAACATGTGCATTGCTTAAAGAGACCGGTGGTTGCAGTCACACCGAGGAACAAAGGATGCTCACAGGGACCTGGTGCAGCATCGAGGTCGAAGTGGCCTTAGAGAAAGGTTACAGGCTCGGGAGGATACACGAGGTGTGGCATTTTAAGAGGACCACGACTCGGCTCTTTGCCCCGTACATTAATCTGTTTCTCAGAGACAAACAGGAGGCCTCAGGGTATCCTGAATGGTGTACTAGTCAGGATGCAAAGCAGAAATACATCGATGACTACTACGCTCACGAGGGTATACATTTACGACCCCATTTGATAGAGGTCAACCCAGCCCGTCGCCAGTTAGCTAAACTCTGCCTCAACTCCTTATGGGGAAAATTCGCACAGCGTACAAACCTATCAAATACGACCATAATAACAGATCCGAACGAGCTGTTTAAGTACCTATTTGCCCCCTGTTATGAGGTGTCCAGCTGTAATTTTATCGATGACGAGACAGCGGCAGTGTGTTGGAAATACACAAAAGCATACCCCACAACGTGTAACAACATAAATATCTTCATAGCCTGTTTCACTACAGCCCACGCCCGTCTAGAGCTCTACAGGGTTATGGATAAACTCCAGGACCGCTGTCTGTATCACGATACCGACTCGGTGATTTTTCTGAGTAAACCAGGGGATGAAGACCCACCTCTTGGGGATTATCTGGGTGATTTGACCAGCGAGCTCGATAAGGGTGAGCATATAATAGAATACATCTCGTCAGGACCTAAGACCTACACCTACCGCACAAACATGAATAAAGTGTGTATGAAGGTCAAAGGTATAACCTTAAATGTCAGCAACACCCTAAAAATCAATTTTGACAGTCTAAAGAATCTGGTGCACGAATACGCTGCATCAGCCGATTGTGAAACTGCTAAAACCATAGTTGTGAACCAACCATGCATAGTCAGATCCAAAAAGAAGTGGGAAATTACAACGCAGCCCTTACATAAAACCCTGCGCGTTGTTTTTGATAAAAGGATCCTGACAGCGGACTATAAAACAATCCCTTATGGTTATTAGATCCATTAGAGAGACACCCCCCACACCATGGACACCCGTTTGCAACATCCCTTCTCCTGCGTGTTAGCAGGCCCCTCAAACTGTGGTAAGAGCTATTTTATAAAAAAGCTCTTAGAAAATGCGTCCTCTGTTTTATCCCAAACCCCTAATAACATTGTGTGGCTATATTCCTGTTGGCAGCCTCTTTATACAGCCCTGTCCCGTAGTTTCCCACATATCCGTTTTATAGAGGGTATACCAGATAATCTCAACGATGATGAGCTACTGCCACCGTCCCATATAAACATGATCATTGTCGATGACCTTATGCGTGAAGGGGGTGATCATCCGGAGTTAGAGAGAGCTTTTACGCAATATTCACATCATCGCAATCTAAGCATATGCTACATTGTACAGAACTTGTTTTACAAGGGCAAGAACAGTCGGTCTATAGCTCTCAACGCTTCATACCTTGTTTTATTTAAAAAACCCCGGGACAAACAACAAATAGCAGTCATAGCTAAACAGATGTACCCCGGAAACACACACTTCTTCATGGAGGCCTTTAGCGATGCTACGGCAAAACCCCATGGCTATCTGCTGGTCGATTTAAAAAAAAAAAAAAAAAAAAAAAACCTCTAGAAGACTATAGACTGAGGGCTGATATTTTTCCCCCCGAGCTACCAGTCGCCTACACTCCAAAGACCAGACCACGGCCCCATAAAAAGAAGCTTTGACGTGTTTTAGAGACATTTACACACGGACCTTTATAATATAAGGTGGTGACCATGTCTGCCCGGCTACGCCGCAATCTAGCTCTCCTGAAAATGCTTGTTACAGCCAGTCCTCAACACCGAAAAGCCATCCTGTGCGCTGCTTCTGACGACTTAGTGGCTGCCATTTCAGAAATAGCCCTAAACACCCTAAAAGGCAACGTCCCTATATCAGGGAGTCAGTTACAGGTGCTGAAGAAGAAGAGGAGTCTTATCAAGAAGCTCAGTAATAAAAGGGCCTCACTCATTACAAAGAAGAAACTGGTGAAACAATCTGGGGGTTTTATAGGTAACCTGCTGGGGATTGCTATACCGGTAATTACAAGCCTCCTCTCGGGACAGTAATGGAGCATGCCACAAAGATGTATTTGGTTCCTAAACAGCAAATGGACCACCTGGGTTCTTCCACAGACAACGCGTGGGATATACGCAGAAATGAGACTCTGCGCCTGGATGCTGAAATTAAAGACATTTTGAACCGCACTGATCTAAACCCCTACGACAAGGCAAACCTTTACACCAGCACCCTTAAAAACTTTTTAAGTTACTACAACCAGTGGAATACTGAGAAAAACAAGCTGACTCTATATACCCCGGACTCTGAACAACCTGCAGCCCCTGCGAATACCCCTCAACCCCTACAACCACCGCCGGACCTTGCGTCAGCCCCAGATCCCTTTGTTGATGAACTCTTAAAAAATATAAGTCAAAGACATAGAGGTGCAGCGCAAATGCTGATGAGTAAACTGGCAACTTCTAAAGACCTCGCATCCTGGAATGAACGAGGCAAATTTCTCTACAAGGGACAGCCGGTTGTAGGGTCGCACATGTACGACCTGGTTAAAGGGCTCACGCACCCGAAAATGCTAACATCTCAAAATGCACCGCGTGGTTGGGATCATTTTCTGCGAGCCGCTGCTGAACTCAACATCCCTTCTACGCTCATTGGTAATAACGATCATCGCCGTATGTTTGAAAGTTTAAAGACAACCCTCCCACCATCGCCACCCGCCTCTGAAGGCCTACGGATATCTCCCTCTTGGACTACCCCTATGACACCATCTACACGGCGAAAAAAGCCTTTGTCCATACCCCATACATGGGTTCATCCATAATTTTTAAATGTACCCATTATGTGTATAAGCGTGTCTGATTTTCTTCATATATTTCTTCAGCAAAGTTTGTCAGTGTAATGCACAACTTACATACAGGCTTGTAATAAACACTTTTATAACTTTACAACCGTCTCAAGCGTCTTTTTAAACCTTTTTTAAAAATAAAAAATAAAATATGATGCATGAATAAGCAGTGAAATACAAAGTCTGAATGCTTGCTTTTTAAAAACAATGTCTTTTATTGTAGACGTTCATCATTAAGCATATACAAGTTATAAACCCTTACAATTTTGACAAGCTACATATTCGGTTCTAGCAGGTCTGACCGAGGCCCTTGTGTTTTCTTTTACATATTTCGTAACTAGACTATCGTTGTTAACAAGGTCCCTCGAGTATAGATTTAAGAAATTTCTAAATGAAATACCCTCTGACATTTTACTGATAAAATAAATACAGTGTTCACCGCATGTCATGGCTACCGAATCCTGGACCCTCAGTTTATTAAACACCACTCGCTCCGCAACTTTTTTCACAAACTTGAATATGGGCTGTGTATATATACGGTGTTCAGGGAACTCTGCTGTACTGTCAAACACGGTAACCGTGTCGCTATCTATAAACACGGCGGCCCAATGTGTTCCACTCTTGTAATGCGGATCGGTGTTAAAGACCAGGGTGCATGGTCTTTCTGAGCCTATTTCAGCCGGTAGCCCATCGCTAGGGAAAACACCTAAAAAGTATTTCCGAGCGTATTTATGCCGAAGTCCCGTATCTGCACAGTGTCCATTTCACAATTGTTTTAAAGATAGTCAAACAAAATCTGTCTGGCGTGGTTGATCTGGATGAGGCTGTCGAACACTGAGAATACGATCATGTTCACATTCGCCGCTAGAGGGTTAGTAAATCGTATTTCAGCTTTTAGATTCCCATTTTTGACCAGGTTGTAGTGCCCACCATCTTCCATGTCGGGTGTCAGGTCGAATGCGAACAGAGTGTATCCGGTCCCATAGCCTTCACGTGACACGGCTACACCGCAGTCCCTTAGATGTTTCCCTGTTATTGAAACCAAACCCTGATATTCCCGGATATAGTTGGAGGTTATATAACTGGGTGTGTAGGGTTTTGCAGGAATCACATTGCCCTCATGGACCAGCGCGGCGTAGTTGATGCTGTAGTGTTTAAAATTGAAAGGGTTTGAGGCATAGGTGCCGCTAAAAGCTGTATTGTCCACGAATCCGATGATGATGAGTTTGGGAAGTTGCCCCAGAAATAAATTCTGCTGTTGGGTTAAGCGAGTCCCTGCTGGAATACTAAACACCTTCAAACCCACTCTTTCAACAGCGTACTTGGCGTTCGATATTTGTAAAGCGTCGGCGTGCGCTAACCTGACGCTAGGTGACACTTTCACTCTCTTTACAAACAGGCTCGCTGATAGTATGTCCAGTTTGTGCTGTTCCGCATCACCACTGATGAGGCAGAATGAGTCCTTGTTGCGAGTGAGTTTGATCTTAAGATCAATTCCGTTGATGAGCAGTTTATCTTGGAAGAAGAGGTCTGAATGTATGCGCCCCAGGAGGTCAAAGGGGCGACTGCCGGCTGCAAACCCCGCCCGTTTTACAAAACCCCTATTGGCACCGTCCAGAGCCGTGACTTCGAACTGTGCGTGTGTATCCCTGTAGAAGAGCCCAGTTGAAAGCTGCGTGTCAAGGGCGTCGCTGCTGTAATTTAGAATGCTCTCGAGGTAGGCTCTGTAGGCGTACATGTTATCGTTCTGTGTGATGATTCGATCGCCCAGGGTGATGTCCACCTGGTTAAACATGGTCGCTAGGGGATAAGCGATCGTCGCCACTCTAGCGGCTGCTGCTATGTCGGACCCATCCGCTTTTACGATTTTACACACAAGATGCAACAGTGTGTTGTTGAGATCCAAATACATATCCGTGGACCCCGACACACAAAACTCTATAGGGGCCAGAGGTGTCAATGCTGCTAAAGGTGATACCTCCATGAAGAAGCTGTTTTCGATGCTCGTCTGCGTTGGTTTTAGAGTGAACAAGTCTAGTTCGGATTTGGCGCACTCACCAGATGCACAGTGTACGAAGGCCATGGTTTAGTTTACGATGCTTTAAAAAATATTTACTTTAGAGCTGTTTCTCTTCTTCTTAGCAGCTCTCTTCCGTCTTGGAGCTCTTCTTTTCTGAGTGCGTTTTGAAGAGCTCCGTCTTTTTTTATAGGGGGCCGGGGGGCCGCGTAGTCTCGAAGCACGACGCTTCCTTTTAACACTCGCGCGTGGTGTGTACATCAACCCGATCCTTCTTGCGGCTGTTTGTTCATGCGCTCTGCAACAGCCGTAGTAACAGAACCAACCACATCCTGGGCAATGCTCGTAGCCGCTGCCTTAACATGTGGTTTTGCAATTTCATAACCTCTTCTCAAGAACGGCATAGCTCTTCTAAACAGGCTCCTGAAGAATCCCCCTAAACCAGCCCCGTACATAACAGGCGACCCTTGAAAGTACGGGGGCCCTCCATAACCGGCTTGGTTTCTGTAATAGTCCCTGTACATAGACGGGTCCCCGTATGTTTTCACGACCACCATGATGCCTGATTAATAGCCGCTGTCGCGTCTCGGTCTTAAATGAAGCTTAACAATAACTTTCCCGTGTTTAAAGGCCACCGGTTCAGACTGATCATCGTAGATCATAATTGAAATAGTGTCAAAATGGTTTTTAGAAACTGCGACGTAGTCGGGTTTATTAAATTGAATTTTGACCATCGTATTATTTTCACCCTGTACGTGGACCCATCTTAGCAGCGGCGCGTAACTATCCCCGGTCCTCTGGGCCTCTACTATATCGCTATACACATAGAGCGTGTAGAAGCCTCCGTTAATATCGGGACACGTGTGATCCTGTTCCGCCAGACTTTTCGCATGCAACACGTTGCCTAAGACCCTTCTTAATTTACCGGTGCTGTTAAACGTTGTGCCTCGACTTGGGGCTTTAAGAAACACCTTCCTTCTGACGTTATCTAGAGACAGATGAATATTCGCATATGATTCGATGCTGGCTATGGATTTGTTGATTGCATCGACAACACTTGCAACGGTAGGGTAGTAACCGTACGGTATGCCAGCGTGCATGTTCACATTGTCCTGATCACGCTTTATGTAAAACTTAGCTTCACTAGCTGTAAATGTATTCCAAGTTCTAGGGTATTGGATTTCTGTTAGGGCCACCTCCCAATCCCCTTTCAGGTCCACCGGCTTAGCCAATTTCACGGTGTATTTAGAGATCTGATTGTCGGGGAACATGGCCTTAGAAGCGTTGGATGGTAGGGTAATATAAAAGGGCGTTGTCTCCATCTTATCAGCTGTTTTTTTTCAGGCGGTCCTTCGCTCACACACCTTTCAGGGAGCTGGCCAGTACCCAACTGTTAAATTTATCAGGCCATCCCCTCCATTTGACATACGCCTGGCT
Source organism: Triturus cristatus (assembly GCF_964204655.1). Taxonomy (NCBI): domain Eukaryota; kingdom Metazoa; phylum Chordata; class Amphibia; order Caudata; family Salamandridae; genus Triturus; species Triturus cristatus. The sequence goes on from NC_140592.1 coordinate 527,650,111, forward strand.
GTTAACACCTCGACCTTTCCTCTTCAGAACCTTTTCAACCCTATACACACGGTTCGGATCCTCAGGTATCAATTGTAACTCTTCCTTGTAAAAGATCCCCGACACAGCTTCCCCTGCGTAGTCCTTTAACCTGTAAATATACAGCCCTTCTTTAAGCTCCACACGTTCCACTATAAATATTTAATCGCTAAAAGTTTGTTGGTAGCCCTTCGTGAAGATACCTTTCAATTTTGAAATCCTCACGTGATCACCTTTTTTAAAAATGGGTTTCTTCACCTTTGTAACAAAATTACGTCCATACACGGTCCTCCAAACTGCTAAGGAATTACTAGGAGTGACCTCTACGGGGGATGTTTTGATGGTCCTGTGATAACTGCCATTATATACATCTAAAAATGCTTGTAGAACATCCACGTATCTGTAGGTGTTATGGGCTGTAAAATACCGCCACATCTTAGACTTTAAAGTTCTGTTAAACCGTTCTACAACTGCTGCTTTTACCTCTGTGTGTGTTACAAAATGTTGAACACCATGGTGGTTTAATAATTTCTGAAATGTCTTGTTTAAGAATTCTTTACCAGCGTCTGTTTGTAGTTTTTGAGGAATTCGACCCTTCCCGAAGATGACTTTAAAAGTGGCCGTGACACTAGCACCACTTTTATCGCGTAGCGCTTCTGCATAGGCGTACTTGGACAGCACGTCTATGACTGTTAATATATAACAGGCGCCGTTGTTATGTTTTGCGACATCTTGAAGGCTGATTATGTCCGCTTGCCACTGATAATCTATTTGCGCATTAACGATTGTGGGGCGTCTCTTAAAACGTCTTCGGGCCTGTTTATGGAGTGAATACGCCTCTTCTCCCGATAGCCACGTCTTGACAAGGTCTCTGCTTACCGGTTCATTTTCATCTACAGCCCTTCTGTATAGAGCTTCGACGCCTCCATAGCAACTAACACCCCTTGCATCATAATAAAGTTTTCTTAACCGAGCCCTCGACATGATAGCATCTGTTACAACAAATGAAATGAAAGACGCTTGTTTTGTGTAAGAGCGTTTTATTTAAAAAACAATACTGTCAAGACCTGTGCAAAAGATACTTTACATTTTCACAGTAATTGTCATAAGTAAGGATTAAAACATAGCCACCTTAAGGTGTGACACTCCGCTAGTTTCTCCGAAATACACGCTATCATTTCACATTACATAAGACCTTAGTTAAACAGTCTTCGTGGGGCCAAAGACCCTATTGTTCTATTTTTTTTTATAAATATTACACATACGTCTTTCTATGAGTCTTTCTATCAACTTTCTGTCAAAAGCAGGACACAGCTCATACATAGCAGGTAGTTTTACGCTCGGGGCATAACCATGTCGGATATCATTGATTGCTGCTGTCAGGATCCTCAACATATCGGGGTATACATATTTCCTTTCAGGGTGCATACCGTACACCACCCTTAGCAGTTTATACACCTTGTACGGGTCTAGCAAACCACAAATATAGCGTATTGTTCTTGTTCTGTATGATTCGCACAAACATTCGTGAGCGGCCTGCTGTGGATCATTAATTTGATGTCCGTGACAAAGGCTGTAATAGTCACGCTTGACACAGTTTAGTATCACAGCCGCTGCAAAACCCTTAACTTCTCGCCTCTCATAGTAGGACACGCCGTCGTCGTCCTTATCACAGGCATCGCTCTTAGAGCCGCAAACACACTTGTCGCAACCCTCACGGTTTTGGCATGTGGAGCTTTCAGCCTGTTTTGAGCACCACAGACAATTGAAGATTACAGTGCTCGCTTTTGCAGGCCTCCACTCTGCCGCCGGTCCTTTTGGAGTTTCTCTCTAAGGTTCAAAAGTAGAAATGACAGTCCATTAGTCGCAGAAACAAAATACAGCAATTATGTAGTTGACTGCTCATAAGCTTTTCCTACTAACCTCAGCATGTGCACAACCCTCGGCGAAGGCTCTGAAATCTTGAGAGTCGCTAATGTCCTGCGATGCCCCCTCATCCTCGACGCTTGTACCTGGCTGATGCAGAACAACCTCCTCAGCAGCCATATCCTCCTGAGGGCCCATGTCTTCATAGACGCTCGTGTTAGACGGTGTTTCAACTTCTTCACCATAGTGCTTTATAAAGTATGTGCATCCGGCTGGTTTTGACATGCCCGCAGTTGAAGACATAAAATACAGCATTTTGTAAATGACTGTGTATAACATTTTTATTTTTTTATTGTTTTTTTTTACTAACCTCAGAATTTTCACCGTCCTCGGTGACGGCTCGGAAATCTTGAGTCGCTAATGTCCAGCGATGTCCCGTCATCCTCGACGCTTGTACCAGGCTGTTGCAGAACAACCTCCTCAGGCTTCGTATCCTCCTGCAGCTCCAGGTCTTCATAGACGGGTGGGTTAGGAGGTGCTACAGCTTCTTCAACTTCCTCCATGTCCACGAAACCGAGGCCAGCAAACACGCTGCCGCTACATGAGACCTCACTCTCGCTGCTGGCGTCCTTAATCGGAGACATCCTGCATAAACACTCCTTGAGACTGAGTTTTTGCACCCCCCGACAAACGTCAGTACCAAAACCAGTAACGTCGCATCCCATATCCTTAGGTGTTTCTGGTTGAGCATTCTCGTCCATTACCAGGGGTGCTATGCTATGGTAATATCTATCGATAGTGGTCTGGGAGCCACCCCACATGGGGCTTTTGACGAGCGGGTTGTATCTCTTCATATTGCTGTGGGAACCTTTTCGTCTTCAAGCGGCTGGTTGCTGTACAAGGTTCTTAAGGAGGCCTTATATGTATCCTAATCAGATCCTAAAAGGGCGTACCCTTCTACACCACAACAAGGACATACACGCCTCATAGGTCTCTGGCTCGCTGATGTCTACATAAGAAGCAACGCCCCAAGGCGGCCCCATGGGACCGTTGAACGCCTACATCCACCCTGATGGGCTTGAGACCTGTCACTTTTAAGGACAAGCAGCTGGCACTTTCAAGGACTCGCAGACCTGTCACTTTTGCAGCCACACGTCACTTTTAAGGACACACACACACGTCACTTTTGCAGACACACATGTCACTTTTAAGGACACAGCGAGGGGCAGGGGCAACAATAGGGGGACCTGTCACTTTTAAGGAGACGCATGATGATCGATGGTATCAGAATATACTACTGCGGTATGCTCGACTGGTGTAGCCGCTCCTTCCTGTGACATTCTTCATGACTGTTTGGATCCCCGCAGCGGGGGCAGGTGTCTGTGGTGCTGGGGTATCATTTATTGAGAATGCAAGGGGATAAGTAGCTCTGTGGAGGTGATGATAGTACTGAATTTGTTGTAATCTGGCATTCCAGGAAATCTTCTGAGGGTATGAACTAGCCAGCTAAAGCAATAAAGAGTGAATTATGTTGTTGCACACCAAGCCCCAAAACACGATATATTCTAGTGATCTGCACAGTGTTCGATACTCACCCTAAATATATTTGAAACGCATAATTTAAGCTATGTGGCTGTTTTTTTTATTTTTTTTATTTAGTTTGTCCTTGAAGGATATTTCAGTGACACGTGGTTCCTTATAGAGCACAGTATCGAGCTGCTCAAGGCATACTCAATCATGCCAGTACTTAAGAACAAATTCAAAGGGGGTGCATTGCATCGGAAATGAGGACAATGTTGTTTTTTTCACCGACTTTGGTTACGACATTGTAAGGTTGAGACATAGCCCAAATTTACCCTAAATAAGTGAAGTCCGCATATACGCACCCTCACGGTTTACATGGAGCAATTCACCCTAAAAACGTATTATATATAATCAGGAGCACCGGCCCTGCTAAGGGTCACTCCTCGCAGGTTAGACTAACGCATTTTAGGGTTTGTCTTTGCATTACTGCACTAAAAGATGATTTCACTCATTTTAGAGCCCCTCTCTCCGACTCAGAGTGTTTGGCATTGCTGCTATGGCCAATGATAATGCCAGAGCTGAAATTGGCTCTTTTTAGTGTAAAGCAGAACTCTGACAAGAAGTTAAGTCGCTTTCCTGTGTCTACTGCCTTCTGACTGCAACATGTAGCTGGAGGCCCAGCTCCTTTAAGCCTGCACTCTTACTGGATTTTATTCAGTCTCTTGCAAAATTCCAGAGTGCAGCACTTCCTGAAAATTCACCTACATTTTACTGCGCATGTGTTATTATGGACTAAGGGCAGCGTGCTAAGTTTGTCACTCAGTTAGTGAACACATTCAACCGGGCAACAGTACTTCGCCTGGAGTCCAGGCGCTGCAGACTCTTGTATGCATGTTGGAGCTCACAGTGGAGCTTAGCTGCCTGTCGTCCAGTGAGTCTCTCCTTTGTAGACTGGATGCATGCTCACTGCTCGGTCCCTGGGATCCTGCCAGACAGACCGCTCTGCCACTGTATCTTGTGAGATGGGCCGGTCACACAAACAGTTTGCAAGAGAGCAGCCTAGTTATGAGAGTGGTACAAAAGGGGGTGGTGATGGACGGATCATCAGAACCAATCAAACACTCGCACCCAGTCAACAGATCTGGGTTTGATCCATCACCGTTCTTTAGCCCACTCTGCCACCCCAGTTCAGACATGGCCATATGCAAATCAGTCTGACCCTGTGCCTCATGGGAACAGTCCAGCCCGAACTGCCAAGCCATGCCTTCCCTGGACCGGAAACAAGCTTCCTAGGACCGGTTTCTGGCATTTCAGCCGTCTTCAGCCAGGCTTGCTTGAATCCAGTGGCAAAGTGAGCAAGGGACTCACGTCTGACCATACCCTGCCAACTTATGGCGGACAAAGCGGTACAAAAGGGGGTGGTGATGGACGGAGCATCAGAACCAATCAAACACTCACACCCAGTCAACAGATCTGGGTTTGATCCATCACCGTTCTTTAGCCCACTCTGCCACCCCAGTTCAGACATGGCCATATGCAAATCAGTCTGACCCTGTGCCTCATGGGAACAGTCCAGCCCGAACTGCCAAGCCATGCCTTCCCTGGACCGGAAACAAGTTTCCTAGGACTGGTTTCTGGCATCACCACCCCCTTTTGTACCGCTTTGTTCGCCATAAGTTGGCAGGTTATGCTCAGACGTGAGTCCCTTGCTCACTTTGCCACTGGATTCAAGCAAGCCTGGCTGAAGACGGCTGAAATGCCAGAAACCGGTCCTAGGAAGCTTGTTTCCGGTCCAGGGAAGGCATGGCTTGGCAGTTCGGGCTGGACTGTTCCCATGAGGCACAGGGTCAGACTGATTTGCATATGGCCATGTCTGAACTGGGGTGGCAGAGTGGGCTAAAGAACGGTGATGGATCAAACCCAGAACTGTTGACTGGGTGTGAGTGTTTGATTGGTTCTGATGCTCCGTCCATCACCACCCCCTTTTGTACCGCTTAGTTATGAGAGTGGGATCGCCTCACAAACAGAAAATCGTCTTTAATCAGAACCTCAGATGAGCGATGCTGGGGTAGAGCACAACTTATCCACCATGCATTTAAACTAAAAATAAATAAATACAAATAAACCCTGTCTACATCTCTGGGTATTTAACTGCTAGGTGCATGCCAGAAACAACTTGCTGAAGGCTTACTAAGTGTTGCAGTTATTATAGCTTGTTCAGCATTCTGTCCATCATTTCTTCTTTTTGCATTTGTCGACCCAATTGGGACGGGTATGCCCAGACATGGGTCCCGTACTCACCATGCCACCAGAGCCAAGCTATCCTGGCTGATGTTGGGTGATGCACGAAACCGCTCTAGGATCCTCTTTTCTGGCCCAGTGAGGCCCCGACGTGGCAGTTCGGGCTGGACTGGTCTCATGGGGAGCAGGGTCAAGACTGATTTGCATAGGGCTGGGACCATACTGGAATGGTGTGGTGAGCAAAGAAATTAGCATTTAGGCCGAAATCTCTCTACTGAGGGCGAGTGTTGGAGATTGTTCAGCATCCCTTCCATCATTTGTTCTTTTTGCATTTGACCTGCTGTGAGGCACTCCATGGATGTGGTAGCCCTAAAGATTAGAATCTCTCTGCTCTTTACATTTATTCCACAAAAACGGCCCTTTAATCTCTAAAATATTGTCCCAAATAAATGTAATCCAGTTTGATAGCGCATTAATTTATTATATCACTTTGTCTCGAGCATCACAAGTAATTTCTTTTAACTTCGTATGTCACTCCTGATATCAGGTTCAAGGCTTTTAAATTATTCATAAACCAGTATCAATCAAAATAATATTTACATTCCATAATGCGTGTCTTACTGCATAACGGATATTCACATTTGCTCATTATGTTATGCTATGTGATGAAATAAGGTTATACATTCCTGGATTCATTAGAAATGCACTTTAAGAGAAAACCTGTACTTCCGAATCTTAGGTTTATTTCTAAATATTCAAACCATATACATATTTGTAGGCATACATAATATAAAGAAAGTGCATAGAACACTATAACTTTGTAATTATTACACAAACTGTAGACATATAGGTCCACATAGTCAAGATGATGAACTTAGAAACGTCAAGTGTTGCGACATGCACATGTCCCCATCCGACAAATTTGTAGAATAAGAATCCCAGTTCACTGGCACATTTTTCACCTGAATGATATAGGGACGGCAAAGTCTCACTGAACGCCCCTCCTACAGGCTCCTCATGTTTGTCGGGAGCGGGCAGCTGTAAGGGATTCTAAACCTTGCAGCCACAACTACTTGTTTAAAGCCATCCATTGACTCCACTGGGTGTCCTTGCGTCACAGCCACAACTGCTGCTTTCCGGGCGCAACCTTGGCACTATGCTACTTCTGGTTCTTTGCAGTCTCCCTCCTTGTCAAGCGTAAAACACCAGCCTCCACCGAGCTAACCTTTTGTAGTCCTGGCTACAGTATCTTGGGCATCTACAATCTGATTACTGTGTAGTCCTAATAATTAGTCACAATCTGCATTCTATCCCTGCACTGCCCGGTGTGCAAGATAAGGTGATGGCTCTGTAATGGGATGTATGACGTTACAACGCATGCTGTTACAACGCATGCTGTTACAACGCATGCTGTTACAACGAAAGTTTTACAACGCGAGTGCATTGACAACGCAGGACATTACAACGCAAGTCTTTACATCGACTTGCACGAGATGGCGTGCTAACATTAAAAAAGTGTAATTTACTATTCCAACTCCAGTCCACGTAACAGTAGGGAAGGTGTTGGGATAGTAAACTACACTATTTTTAATGTTAGCACGCCATCTAGTGCAAGTCGATGTAAAGACTTGCGTTGTAATGTCCTGCGTTGTCAATGCACTCGCGTTGTAACTGTTTCGTTGTAATGGTAGTGCGTTGTAAAAGTTGCATTGTAAAGGTTGTTCCCCCTGTAATGGCATAGACTTCAGTCATTCAGCACAGCTGGAAGGGTGCTGAACGAGGGTAAACTGAAGGGGATAAAGGCAAATGGGTGGGGGGGGGGTCTTCCACTTTATGCCTCCTTCCTTTAAACACCCGGGATGAGGTTCCCAAACCTGTGCAGCACTGCTTTCTAAAATATGAAGTCTTTGTCAGCTCAATTCCTCACTCCCTCTGCTAAGAAGGAGACGGCATTTTGTGTACATGTGTTTTTGATCTGCTTAAAGCTCAAAGAATTCATTTTCATTTTGGAAATTAAAGCATGTGCTAGTAATCTGCGTCGCAGAAGGGCAGGCAGATGTGTGTCAGGTGTCTTTACGGATGCATGGAGAATAGAGATGTGTGAAGGGTGTGCGTTTGGGTAGAAGGCTTGTCAGGGATGTCTGCATCCAAAGAGGTGGGTCAGGTTTCTTCGAGTATGGTAGACAAGAGGTAAATACCATGAGAGGCTTCTAGAGGAGTCTATAATACAAAGTAGATGTTTCCATGTCATGAAAAGCGCGACAGACACTGCCAAAATAGGTGTGTGGAATAGGCAGAGGGTCTCTGTGAAAAGGACATACGGAGTTTCAGGCGATCGTTGAACAAATGGTGTCACAGGTGACTCTGCAGCGTGGTAGAGGGCAGTGCAGATGTTCCAAGGGGTCCTCCGTACATTTTCCACAATGCCTAATAATGACATGTTTGTTATTTTCTGTGGCACCACAAACGTTTCTAGAGCAACTAGACTAGAAAAGTGAATTAGATTAGCGATCTGGACCAAGCAGTTCAGGAGTGCTAAAGCTATACAAGACTCTTTTTCAGGCTGTTATGTTGTTCAGAAGGGGCTAATTTCTTAAATTAATCCCATGACATGGGCACAACTGCTTTATTCAGCCTGTGGTAAAGTGTCATTCAAAATTTGATGCATAAAATAATGAAATGTTACACAAACCGATTTGAAAATGGCAAACCTCATGCATGTGTAAACTGAAAACTTGGCAGCTGTGGAGCACAAAATTTTATTTTGGATGCTTCTTACTGGAATGCGCGTATTTAATATATATTTTTTTACTATAGTCTATTTTTCTTCATCAAAACTTTGAATACACAAATGTGCTGTAAATCTTCTATGGGTCATACCTTTTAGCAAAGAACTCTAGCATGTTTTTATGTATGGTATTGTGGGAGGTACATATGTGTCTGCTGTTCTCAAACTAAGTGTTTCTTCCCTCAGGGTGCTGATGTGTTTCTGCAATGGATTCCTCTGGAGGACTTTGGAGATGGAGCTCAAATCGTCTATTCAAAGAAGGTAAGCGCCCAATCCAAGATTTAAGTTAATTATTGAGTTCTACGTGTGTCCTCTGAATATATCCACAAACGACAAGAAGCTGCAGACTCATCATTTCTGTCCAACTGTATCCGTCTTTCCTGTATCATTATGGCGGTAGATCTAGGTGTTAGGTTTGTGTTTAAGTTTAAGAGATGTAAATATTTTCTTGAGAAAGAAGTCCCAGGCCATATGGCTTTCTTCCACTTTTTACAGAGTAAGGACGTTTTCGCCAACTATTTAAAAGCCAGAAATAGAGAGCAACTCCTCCAATATCTGTTTGGTAGTAGTGAAAAGGAGTTTGACTTGGAGAGAGCAGTCTAAATGGATTATTGGTTCTACCTCATGATGTCAATGGTTATTCTAGCTTTACATCATTTTTCGAACCCGCACGCAAACAGCTTTAGTTATCTGTTGTCGAAAGATATACTGTGAACAATACCAGTATTTGCAGTGGGCTTTGGATCAGCCCATTGCAGATCATTGTTTGGCTGTTTACTAAACCTGATGGTGCTTGTTTATTATTCAATATCTTTTCTTTCTTTTATTGTGTAAAACTCTTCTGTGGCATAGCTTCTTTGCCATACTTTTGATAGGATGACATGTATCCTTCAACTGTTTACATTCAGGAAACTACTTATATCTTTGCACACTCCATGTGCTTCTTCCTAGTTACATTCAGACCCCTGTCCTTTCCATGCTGCACCCCTCAGCTCCACCATTACTGCCTGATCCCTTCTGCTCTGCTTCTTTTTTTGTTGACCCACAGCCACTCCACCTGTTGATTCTCTGCCACTCACTGTTACTGTGTGACTGTCAGCTGCTTCTGCCCCTCTTCTTTTCAAATAGTTTTTTTGGTCTCGCTGAGCCCAGCGCATGCGCTGGCTCGGAGAGACATTTTGTATGTGAGTTTTCAAAGTGCTGCTGGCTGGCCTAGTGCACGCGCGAACCTCTAGCCTTCAGCAGCACTTTGAAAACTCCTGTGCGATTGCGATTACTTTCGCTTTCAGAGCGATCGTGATTGCGATGGCGCACGCTTTCAATGCTTCTTCTTAAATGGGGCATCTATTTGCGAACCACATTCTTACTGCAGAATTGTGACTGAAATAAATGTAGGGGAACTGCGGCGAATGATTTAACTCCCACATAATTTCGCTAACGCACAGATTGAATACATGTACTCGTAATATAAAATATATTTTTATGGCAACATTTCTTTTTACAGACTGTTGTTCTTTGCATCTTTAGTTTATTTTTCGCCTGGATAGTACTTATATAGTACCTACACGCCTGGTTCAAGAACAACAACAAAAAACAATTAGGGACAAGTGTATGATTCGAGCACTCCTGGATGAGCGAAAGATGACAATTTTTGGGGGTTTTTTCAGGAACTGCTCTGTTTTGTTTTGTGCCCACTAAAGAATGCATTGGTTTTGCTGCCAGCGGACGTGGTCACTTAGTCGCTTTTAGGTACCCTGGTCTCTTTGAAAACGAGGGGATCGTCTCGTGGATATTGTTCAACAGCACGCATTTTGGTCAGGCGGAGAAGCCGGGATTCAAAACGAGGTATTATGGCCATGAACTTGGAGCGCTCTAAATGCCCTCATTTGATCTAGCTGTTACGAGCGCGGGGGCACGTAAATGTGACTTCCTATTTAGGGGATCCGCGGACCTGTCTCCTTTCGCACAGGGGCGTGCGCCACTGCTCTTTCCACTTCAAGAACATCTCTGAGTCGAAGGTCGCGATCTTTTCTTCAGGGTGTGGGGACGAGCTCGTGTAGCTCTGAAGCCGACAGCTGAACCTTGCACGAAAAAATAGCACTGATGCAAATCACACTTTTCGGCCAATCTTGATTACACTTCGTCAATTGCCCCTTCTTATCTTTTCTTAATTATGTCTACAGTGTGAAACACTGTTTCCCTCATGACAAGTGGTCCGGTAATGCCGAACCGGATACAAAGGGGCGGACATGTGTATGTGCATGATTTGACATTACAAAGCGTGCACAACCCCCACCCCCCACCCCCAAAAAAATAAATCGGCAGATATCCCCTTTCGGAGTTACTGCAGGAAAAGAAAAGGATTCCTGTGGACACATGTTGTATTGCCCTGTTATTACCAAGTCCAACTTGCAGAACTAGGAATATGGAGGTAAAACTGCAAAGGAGTAAAAACCTCGTGGAATTTGTGCGCGGAAAACCCCAGCCTCAGTAAGAAACTTGCACGCAACGTGTAATACAATTATAGCGCCGTTTTGACAAACGCATCACTAATTCCTGTCCCTTCTCATTGGAATTAAAAATGTCGTATTTGATGTGCATGTCAACTAAGGTACATGGCAACATAATATAAAACTATAATTACAACTAGTTCGCGCCTGTGATAACATCGTGCAGACCCATTGGTTTTGCCAATGCTTTCTTTCCCGGGCGGTCACCCAGCGTGTGCACCAAAGGTGGCCATCTTAAAATGCTGTTTCTTAACCACTTGGTTGCTGAGCCTTTCGCTCTCTGGTGCTAAGCCGCTTTTCGGATGTTTGGGATAGTTTGTGCTTAAACCTTTATAGCCTTTTCTCCAGAAAAGTTGTCCATGCCAAGTTAATTTTTTCCAATATCCTGAAGATTTTAAAATCACCTGTGGGTTATAGAGTTTCCTTTAGAAAACTGAGAAAATAGCCAGAATTTAGGCAAATTTTGTTTAGTATGGAAAAAAGTGCTGTGCAAGTAAACTTTTTTGTTTGTTTCTAAAAACGACAAAAACAAAAGGTTTGCTGTGCCGTGATGACCAGCGTTCAGGAAAAAGCAGCGCTGTACAAAAACATTTTTTGTTTACCGCAGTTTTCACGTTTTTCTTCGGCATTCAATTTTTCCTATTTGTAGGAGTTTTACCCTACTTGAAGTTTTTGAGGCTGAAACAGGTGTGAAATCAATGGGTGATCGTGGAAAGCTATACATTTCTGATACGTAGAGAACAATCTGGATTCAGCTAGGGATCATTTGTGTAGATTCCTCAAGATTTTCCCCAAAAAATAATTTTTGCGGGGATATATAGGGTATGTAGGTTCTCCAAAATAACATGATATCCAGTGCAAACATCTGAGCTGTAGTTTATAATGATTTTTTTCGGTGTGTAGTGACTATGCAGCAATTTATGAGGAAAGTATGAATGAAAAATGGGTATGATGAAAACATGCATTTCTGAAATGTGCACAAGATACTGAATTTAGGAACAGAGGTTGTTAGTACACCACTGAATTAGGGGTTGTTCATACTATCATGTGATATAGAGGGCATTTTGTAAAAAGTCTTCTTTCTTGCACACTGAGCTATCCCAAAAATGGGGTACTGTTTTTACTGGGAGAGGTGAGGGAGCATTCAGTGGAAAGAATGTTGTGGCCCCCTGTAGTTTTCATAACTTTTTCTTTTATATATGTTAGGAAAACGTACCTTTTGAGCCAAAGTTTGAGATTTGCAAGGCATTATGGATAAAAAAATAATTTTGGGATCCATATGAGTCACACTACCCTGGGCTCTCCTAGGTGTCTAATTTTCAGAAATATCAGGGTTTGGTAGGTTTCTCTGGGTGGCAGCAAGTGCAAGAAAGTAGCGGGATTCCAGTTCTGGTAGGTATTTCTGGGCTGGATCTGGGATCCAGCTGATTCAGGTACTCAATACAGCGGCACCCGTACTTTGTCTGCATTTTGTTCGGAACAGCAATATGTATAGGCTTTCTGATTTTAAATTCCAGCTGAGCCTAAATCAAAGCCCTAATATAAAGGTCTATCGGCTCTCCATTTTTCCCAGCAAAAGTTTTATTGGGTTTTAAAAACTCAATCCCCCCCCCAAAACGGGGTCCAATACCCTGCAATAGCTAAATAAAGTATACAGTGTAAGTGGGCCTCCCCCCTTGTCCCTCATCCTTCCATTCCGCCCCAATTCCCTCCTGCCAACCCCCTTGTGGTCAAGTTCCATGTTAAGCCCTCTTTGTATATTCAAAGCCATGGTGCCCCTATTGAGATAATTAGTTTCACTTCAGAGTCGATTAGGCATCAGGATATGTACCCATTGCAAGGGTAGTGAGTTTGAGCAAACTACTCCATATGCATAGTTCTTATCAAATAGGCCGCCAAGGGCTTCCACATTTCATCATATTTATTGTCCATTTGTTAAGCCTCCAAGTAAGATTTTCCATAGCTATTAACAGCCATAAGGTCTCCATCCATTCTTGAGTAGTAACATATTCGGGGACTTCCATCTGAAAGCAATTAACTTTTGCTTCCAGGGTCACGCTGGTTATCAACCTCCAGTTCACCTTGTACAAGTTCTTGATCTCCGGTGCTGGACACTGTTATTTCCAATTTGCCTACCCTTCAAAAAGCTGTTCCTATTCCGGTGACCTGGTCAGACCATTACGTGGTGTCTATGACTTTAGATTCTCCTAGAATATGGTATATTGCAACGCGATGTATTATATTGCATGCTTTTACAACGCATTCGTTACAACGACCGCGTTGTTAGTACGCAATGCATTTACATCGCAACTCATTGCAATGACTTGCACTAGGGGATGCTCTGGACTTAGGAATAGTATTAATTACTATTCCTACTCCAGTTTGCGAAACAGTAGGGAAGGTGTTGGAATTAATTTCCAATACCTCAGCGCCCCCTAGTGCAAGTCGTTGTAATGACTCGCGATGTAACTGCATCGCGTACTAACAACACGGTCGTTGTAACGACCGCGTTGTAATGGTACAACGATGTAATGACAGCATTGTAAACGCTGTTTCCCTTCTCCTAGCACTGAGAAAAGCACCACCAGTAACCCTACAACGAGGAGGCAATGGCATAAACTGGAGCCATCTGCCTTTTCAAGCCAAATCGAGAGGAGGGTCTCCCTACTAGACTCCAATATAGAACGGGCAGAGCCTTCCACTAAAGCATGGCTCATTTCCGCCTTGGACCATTTTATTCCTGCCAAGTTCTGCAGAATTAGGAAGCAGCCCCCAGATGCTTGGTTTAATGAAACATTGCTCACTGAAAAGAAGCAATGTAAAAAAACTAGAGGTGCTTGGCACAAATCCTACGATGCAGTAGCAAAAATACAATACATGAGAGTGAGTAATGCTACCAGGAATCGATTAAAAGAGGTTGCGCTGACTTTTTTTAAGACAAAATCAAAAACTGCAGCAAACATTCTTTAGGTCACACGACCTGCGTTGCACTGTGCAGCAGTGCTTGCGCAGGCAAGAGTTCCTTTGTCCGGGTTTTGAAAACCGACCTGGAAAATGCACACGCTCATGCATGTGATTTTACCTTTGCGGCCTGCTATTGGCCTTTCCGTGCGTGTTCTTTTGTAAAATAACCAATAGGCCAGAGGCGGGCGCATTGCTCCGCCCCTGGCCTATTGGTGTCTATTACGCGCATTTCCTGCCATATGGTTTCAATTATCGTGCCCAGACAGGGGCGCGATAATTGAAAGCATATGGGCGCGCGCGTACCACTCGTGGCTTTGTTTTTCACAAAGGCGATCGCTTTCGCGATCGCCTTTCTTTTCCCTCCCCTTTGCCCCCTTCTTTAATAAAGGTGCTGCCTGGGGTGTATCGCTTTCACATGCTTTGGACGTAGGCATAGGTGGAAACCTTACCCTCTAGGGTCAGAAACTATTTTAGCTTTTATGAGTGGCCGTGAATCATAGAGCAAGAGAATCATTGCAAGAAGAGGGGTAATCGGTGCAAATGCATACCACAGGAAAGGGCAAACTGGCCCCCTGCAGGCATTGCCAAAAAGGTAGACTGTTCAGTAGTCGCAGCGAACATGACGGAGGTGGTCTGGAAATTTTGCACAACATGTGAAGCTTCTGGCGAGAGTAATGCACCAACATGCACCTTCAGGGCGCTTTGCAGTGATAGAAGGCACACACCCCGCTGTATGATATGGGAGCTGGTGCAGGAGCCTTGTGGTGTCAGAAGCAGAGCTCAGAAGCATCATCGGGCAGAGGTGAACACACTCTGGGGCTGTCCATGAAACGTAAACAACCCTGCAGTGAATACCTGCTCCAAGCTTCCCTGGTAACACTCGCGTGATACTGCCTCACATCATCTCAGGAAAACATGCCTGCAGAGATTTGTGAATCGGGTGTTAAGAGATGCTGTGGTTGACGTCAGAGCCCTGATGAAGTTACTGATGCAGAAAGTATCTGCATTCTAAACACCCTGTCTTTGCCCTGTTTGTGGCAGTGAAGCAATGTGCGGTTTGTCCCTGGAGCTGGACAGCTTGGACCATGCTTGGAATCTGCCACCTTTAGACCAAAAATCAGAGGAGGGAAGATCTGTGCCTGATCTTTATTTTTGGGCAAAGTCCTTCTGTTTCTCCACTGCAAACCCGTTCTTCCGGAAGGCCCTGCATGGCAGCAAACATGACAGAAAAAGGAGACTTTTGTCACCCGACTGCCTAATTCTTTAAAGCGGGGGTGTCTGAAAAGAAGACACCGCTACACAAGGTGCAGGTAAGTTTAATCCGTCTTACAACACTGAGGGTATAGTAGCCACTGCCAACCTCGGAACGATCAAAGCATTCTGTTCCAATTACAACAGGAACCCTCAATATTCTTTACACGACCAATAATGCAAGCTCAACCCAACATATCCCCCTCCCTTCCAGCATCGCAATGAAAAACACTGTTGTAACATATAACCAACAAGCATTTGCAATGCAATAGGTCTCGCATTTGCGCGAGTTTGAGCTATTGGTATTGTAAATGACAATGCCTTTTATTTAAATTTTGGTTTTTAAAACGTACATAAAAGGCATTGGGGCACATGCATCAACCATTTTTGCGAGCGCAAACGGTGCGATTCGCAAAAATCGTCCGTTTGCGCCCGCAAAAAGGGCATTTGCAATGCATGAAGGGTCAAGGCACTCGAAATTTGAGAATTCGCAATTAACTGCGAGTTCTCAAATTGCTTTTGCATTTAAGGATTCGCCAATTGAGATTCCTTAAATGCAATGCATTGAAGTAAAATATTTAGCGATTTCGCTGATAGGGGGCGCAAATTACCCTGAAGTTGAACTTCATGGTAATTTGCAAAAACTTTGAAAAATGCACGAAGGTGCATTTTTCAAAGTGGTAGGTTACACACACACATGTCCTATGGACGTGTGTGCGCAACATTTGTACACAGATCGATTTCAGGGGTGCAACAGGGTGTCGTTTTGACACCCTTGAAATTGCATTCTCAATTTGCGATTCTCGAATTGAGAATCGCAAATTGAGAACGTCCTCCCATTCATTCCTATGGGCCTCTGGGCCCATAAAAATGAATGGAGAGGTATTCCTTAATTGCGACTCACAATTTGCGACTCGCAATTAAGAAATATTTAAAAATCGCTATTTTGGAAGCGATTTCTACATGCATAGGCTTTTGCGATTCCTTATTAGCAAATCCTTATTTTTCGCTAATAAGGAATCGCAAATGGCATTTTTGATGCATGTGCTAGATTGTCATTTACAATGCCAATAGCTTAAACTTGCGTTAATGCGAGACCTAGTGCATTGCAAATGCTTGTTCTATTTGGGGACCCAGACAGCTGCCATTTGTTGCCGACTAACTTCATCCTACTATTTTTTTATTTGCCATTGCAAGATGGCCATTCACCATTAAACTGTATATTTAATGTATTACAAAAATGACTGCTACTGCATCATGATGCACACTTGTGCATGCGTGGTGATGCATACATGAGTGTAAGTCTTCACGCTGAGTCCAGCCATTGTGGGTTTATTTTTGTTGTTTATGGTGATGCTGTTCAGCATCAGCAACAACCTTTTGTTTATTTTCTTTTTGACGTCACTATTAAGCATCAGCAATGAGCGTTGGCAAAACAGAAAGTTGGATAACACCTTTCAAAAGTATTCTCTGTCTGTTTTGCCAGTGCTTGTTTTTAGAGAAGAGAGCGAAGGAGTGACCCTCAGCCCCTCACTGTCCCTGGGCCATCCTAACACCTATCTAAGGTATTGCTTCTTTTTAGTTTTTTCCAATAAAAGAATCCTTTTTAGGTCTCGCCTAGGCAGTGCGCATGCCTTTCGCCATCGGTCTGCTCCTTTTCAAGCACACTCGTGCTTGTGCTAGCATCCACCTTGCGGGAGCAAGGTGGAGGCCAGCATAAGCATGAGTGTGCTTTAAAACAGCTGCTGCTTGTTTGCGTTCCAGCATTAGTCATTCACAGTTATTAAACACAGCGCGGGCCGCGCTTTTTTAATTCTCATTCCCCCCTCACTCTCTTTCGCTTGCACTCTCTCTTTTGCTCTCTCTCTTTATTGTCGCAGGTCGCATGTCGCACAGAGACAGCAATTCGTCTTACAATGTACGTTGTAACGACAATTAACGACAATTAACAATAGCCTCAATATAAGGCAGACACTTCTGAGCCATAAAATATTACATTATAAGTTTTCCCTCGTGCACGGCTCTCTCTCCAAAGTGTCCCATCGCATTCCATTTTACTGTATTGCATTATGTTTGCATGTCACTTTCCTACTACCGACTGCGGGGCCTAAAATGCTTGAATAACTCGGGTAGTGGCAGTACTTTATCTGCTATGATTTCAAAATAACAATCAACAATTGCTTCCATTTATGGAGGAAAGATACCATAGAGCCGACCACAGAGAAATTACCAGGGCTCGTCCATGTCCACCAACACCACCACCACCACGTCCACCACCACCACCACGTCCATCACCACCACGTCCACCACCACATCCACCACCACCATCACCATCACCACATCCACATCCACCACCACCACCACGTCCACCACCATGTTCACCACCACGTCCACCATCACGACATCCACTGCCACCACCACCACCACGTCCACCACCACCATGTCCACCACCGCGTCCACCACCACCGCGTCCACCACCACGTCCACCACCACCATGTCCACCATCACCACCATGTCCACCACCATCACGTCCACCACTATGTCCACCACCACCACGTCCACCACATCCACCACCACCACCACGTCCACCACCACCACGTCCACCACCACGTCGTCCACCACCACCACGTCCACCACCATGTCCACCACCACCATGTCCACCACCACGTCCACCAGCACCACTATGACCACCACGTCCACCACCACCACCACAGAAGTGACAGGTGACAGAACTCTCAAGCTTAGAAAATCTGAGGCGCAATGGATAATGTCTTCGTGCGGTGTAAAGAGGAATCAATATCGATAGGGAGTTACATACTTTCCTTAAGTAATATACTTTATATATACTAATGGACATATTGTGCAAAAACTGTCCTGCTTATATAAGAAGATTTGATCTCAATCAGAATGTTCATTATGAATATAAGTGATATATTATGCTTAAGGAGCCTAGACACTACATAATGGATTCTCACTGATCTATAATTTGTGACTTAGCCTATGATATACACAGGAATGGATAGTCAAAGCTGTGTCTGAAAATGTTTTCGTCATCTCTGGGGAAAAAAACATACTACTCACCATGTAGCTCTTTTCGCTACTTTGTTTGTTATAAACGTATTAGGATTGAAATGTATTCTCAAGAAATGTATTTTTATTCTATCTGGGATTTTTTTTTTTTTATTCTATAAGAAAAAAATGTTTCAGGCACAAACTAGCAAAATTAATTTCCTCTTTTGTTCACAAATTTCGTACTTAGAATTACTGATTTTATGCATGCAACCGTTCGTGCTCACACATTTTCTAACCATTTTATAACGTTTTATATTCTTATATGCTCACATCTGAACTTTTTGCAAAATACTTTAACAAATTAGTATATTTTTTTTTCATATATGTACAAACAATACTAACTATGAATGATTTTTCAATAATTTTTTAATTCCCAAATGTTTGGGGTTTCTTTATAAAACTCAATGGAATGTATCAATATAGCATAATATACTTTATACTTCTCAAAAATGGCCGCTGTTTGGCCTTTCTCAATAACCAGTGCCCAAATCGGGAAGTCAGCTTTCTATCTCGCTGGAGGAAAAGCGGAAGTAGTGGGGCGTTCATGGCGTTGCTGACGCTTAGATAGCGAAGCTCTTCTATATAAACATAGTACCGTGTGGAATAACCCACAACTATATTCTTCTTTGGGACGACTCGTTATTACGTGACTTCTCGTCAATTACAGGTTAGTGTTTTAATGCTAAATAACAGATTAAAATCTGCCTTATCTAGGCTTAACATGCTATGATTCGGTGCTCATTTCGTTAAATTGGACCAATCCAATATCTTACTAAATGTGATGTGAATTGGCGTTTAGACGTTTGCCTCTTCACGTTGGATTGCTGTTTTTCTAGACTTGTCAATGGTTGAGATGTTTAACTGTTTCTCTTGTTTTTTACACCCTAAATTTATATAATCTATTAATTACTCGTTTTTAAATATAAACTTTGAAGCTAAACAAACGTTTTTTTCTCTTTTCTGCGTTTACAAAAAAACCTCTAGGGGCACACTGAAAAGCCCGAACGCTGCTATCAAAACTTAATAATAAGTCTGTTGAAACTCTTATTCGTTATATTATCATATAGGGTGCCGCCTCGATCTTACGTACAGAGCCTTAAAGTCTATTTCCACATTAGGAGCCTTTAGTTTAATTGAAAGACACTATTTACCATATAATTTGTTCGTAAATGCAGAATTCATATATATAGATAGAACTACGTATTTGGGCTGGTCCATAGTGCATATAGTATATGGTCCAACTTTTGAACTGCAGGAACAAATAATTGAAAATACTTTTTAATTACGTTGGTGTGTTCACAATGCAGTGGCTGCTTTTTGCTTTTTCCATGACTACTATTGAAGTAAAGTTTGTCTAACTTTTCAGTCATTTCAGCTATTATCTACATAGTAGACTGTACCTTATTTATAGGAAACTCTTCATTATTCTTACAGAAGAGATTCTATATTTAAACTGAAAATCAATATATTAAAGATATGAAGCCTATGCAGAAAATTTAATTCTCTCGCTTACGCCCTCTAAAAGGCTTGTTTAACGTGCATCTTGTGAACATGGAAATGTATATCTGATATGGAGCTACTAAATCTTCTTTCTAAGGTACAAATGATACCATTATAATCTATAAAAAAATAATTATATACAGAACTTAATGCCTACCTTTTTAAAAAAACATGTTCTCCTTTTTCTTCGCTTTCCCTGTGGTTCTCCTGTGGATTAGAAAACCTCCCTTCTAGGGAGCATA
Organism: Triturus cristatus; assembly: GCF_964204655.1. Taxonomy (NCBI): domain Eukaryota; kingdom Metazoa; phylum Chordata; class Amphibia; order Caudata; family Salamandridae; genus Triturus; species Triturus cristatus. The sequence continues at coordinate 527,670,087 of NC_140592.1, forward strand.
TATGGTTGCTAGAAGAGTAAAATATTAAAAAGAACAACGAATATCTAAAAGAAATCGCTGACTATTTTGTTAAGGTACTTTATTTGGAATTACTCATTGAATGGCCCAAAAAAAACTTGTAGCACTAGTCACTTGGTTTGCAATCTTTACTATATTAGTGCACTTATTTGACACTATGGGTGTACTTTTTTCTTACTATGGGTCCTCTCTGGGGTCTTACCCTTGCTATCTAAATCAAGGTGGCATTAGCACAGCACACTATGACTTATTTCTTGTTCTTTTAAAAATTATGGACCATCTTGTATTCAGTCCATATGGTTACTTTGGTCTTTTCACTAAAAAATAGCTTCAGGATCCTGTTTCCTTTTACTGTCTTATTGTATATGGAGAATATTTGTAAACATTGGGCATTATGTTTGGCATTTATTGCAGCCTTGAAAAAGTTTCATGGAAACGAAACACGTGTCGGCTGCCGGTCCATCGCTGAAGTGAAAAATAAATTACCAGCTCATCACTGTTTCAACAAATATTGCTTGTTTTGACATCTCAATGTATTTGGAAATTTTGCTTAATCCACTGAACGTTAAGAAATGTAACATCTGTATTTGTTAAACACAATTAAAAAATTGGTTTATAAAACTTTAAATCAAACTTAATTTAGTGCCAAGGTTTAGCTCTAGTTTTTGAAATTTTCACTTGGTTTCTCAACCATAGTGAACTACACCTTGGGTAGTGGGGTGTAATTTTGAACCTTGAGTGGCACCGCTGTTACACATTGACATTGAATGCACATATGGAGTGATGTGCTCCCAATCTAACCACCACTACCTTTTGTAAATATTGTTAAGTTCATTTGGTGTGGATGCACTCAGCTCTTTGCATTACTACTTCAAAAATAGAACTCAATCCTAAAATATGGCGTCTTATGATGATGAAAGAGATATACTCCTACAGGAACTTATCTCTGGGACAACTGACAGTACAATCCGTTCCAAACCTACTAATACACATGAAGGTCTCAAACAGAAATTTATTAAGTTAGAACGTCTAAGGAAACAGGAACTATCCCGATGTTCGGATGCAACTATTCTAAAAACAGACCTAGACATTAAACAAGTACCACGTGGCTTACGAGTCATTATCTTCCCTTCTTTTGAAGATTTGGACCTTGATCTAATTAAAGAATGGGAAGAATTGATTGTCAGTTCATCCTATGGGATGATAGATATACTAATCCGCCATGCTGAACGGAAACGACACAATCTACTTGTGCGAAAGAGACAAATTGGAAAATGAGATCAAGTTACTTAACCTGCCAGAAGCTACTGACAAAAAGTATAAGATTCTTAAGGATGTGTTGGCCAACCATCAGCTCTGTATAATGGACAAAAAAACCAGAAAACTAAAAAGGGATGAAAATGATTACTAATCCGGCCGGATATTTACATTTGCAAAAAAATATGATGAGACTAAAATCCCATCAATGACAAAAGAAGGATCTATTGTCTCATTAGCAACCTCAGCTTCTAACACTGACTCAGACCTATCGAGTTTACATAGTGCAATCAGTACTGAGGGTGATCAGGGGACTTCTACTGCCCAAAGTCAGCCAAAACATAATTCCTCTTCTTTTTTAGAAGAAATGGCTCGGTTCCAAAAGGGGACGAGAAACAACTACAACAAACCTACTCCAAAAAGACAAGGCGGGGGAGACGCCGTAGACCTTCAAAGAGAGAGGGCAACCAACACAAGATCATCATCACGGGGTGCGAAGAGCTGAGTGCCAACACTGACTCTAAACCAGGGGATTATTTAACATATAACCCCATGACATTGGATGTGGTCAATATTGTGAATCTCTCCTCTGTACAATTATCACCACAAGATAGAAGTGTTTTGACTAAGGGCCTTAACTTTTGTCCAACAGCCCAGCCTGATTTTGTAAATCTGCATATTGATTGTAGGAGAGTAGGGTCTGCTTTCTATGTTCACCCCCACTTTTTGCTTTTGCTTCACTGGTTTTCGACTTAGATGTGGCTGTGGGCCTGCTAATCAGACCCACAGCCCAGCTGTTCTCTCTCTAAACTGATACTATGTACTTTAGGTGCATAACCCAATTGGATAGGATCACCTTATTGGCCCCTGTACAGTGTACCTTAGGTACCCAGGGCATAGGTGTACCCTAGGCCTACCAGGGGCTGCAGCATGTATTATGCCACCCCTGGCCTGGCCTTCCAGTATGACACAACTGGCTGATCACTCAGCTGGGGCAAGGTCGTGTAATCACTCCTTGCTTAGGTGTAGTATTCCTATACCTACCTTATATAGACACATGTGTACCTATCAGCCACTCCTATGGCAGGCCTTAACAATCCTGGAGGCAGAGTGCTGGGTAACATGTGAGATGGTGCTCTAGCATGAGCTGAGCCTGTCTGCAGCTTTCGGAACCATGTCCTTATAGCTGTTCTATGATATAGCCTACCATATACTCTTAAAGTGCCTTATAATCCTAAACGGTTATGGTAACTATGGTTTGGCTTTATCGAACATGTCGTGTAAGTTGTCTAACACTTTGGAATAATACCCCCATACCATTTCTGGCAATGAGGATATTATCCCTCCCTTCTAGAGGGAGAAGACATGTTGAAACCTACTTACCCGGTTAAAGTTAACCAGAGCCCCAGCATCACAAAATGGATGCTGCTGCCACAGACACAAGTCTGACCTCCTGCTGCTGGGAGTCCTTCCAACGAGGGAGGCTTGGACAATAGGTTTCCTGCCTCGGGAGGTGCAAGCACCACCCTAGACAGACTTTAGTGTATTGGGGCAGGGAGGGCTGAAAGGAATGAGACATGTCTGGGGCACACAAGGTGCTCCATGCATAGTCCAGTTCAAACTGGTGCTGGGGCACTCCAGCCCCAGCTCTGGCGCGAAACTGGACAAAGGAAAGGGGGTGTAGCCACTCCCCTTCCTGGTCCCACCCATAGGAGGGACCTTTCAGGTAGCCCAGCCCACTAGCCCAGTATATTAGTAGCTAGTTGGGCCCTGCTAAAATTAGATTAACCTGAATCTGCAACTTGAACAGTAACTCTGGACCTTCGACATTCGACCTCAGGAAGAAGACTGAAGAAATCTCCCTTGTGGCCAAGGAGTGACCACCCTGGGCAACTAGGCACCATCCAGCGACCGCTGCTTGCTTTGCGACTGAATCCTACGAGGGACGACTGCAGAGACTGACCAGCGCCAAGACTTCCAGACACCTCTGACCCAGATCCACATCTCCAGCGAAGCTGAGACCCGTGGAGGCGACGAGGGACGTGGGACCGGCGACTTGGGAAAAGTGGCTAGTAACTGACTAGCGCGACTTCTGAGGCTTCCTCGAGGCTGTGCCTGGGGAATTGAGAAGCCCCACTCCCGAGCACCATCTGCAAAGAAGATCAGCTCCCCACACTTCACGTGTTCTGCGTTGGGCCCTTCTGCACCTGTGTTGATCGACGTGTTGTCCGGTTGCTGGCCCGTTGGCTAGTAGCCTCTGCGACGACGAACCTTTACTTTCAAATTGCTGGTCCGGCTCCTCCAGACTGGCACCCGCTCCTCTGTGAAATAGAAGCAGCCCAGACCTTCCTGGTCTGCACCAGAAGCAAGTCCTCCGTCCTGCGTGGGTTCCGCTTGCCAAGGCTTGTTGGGTCCTGACTCGACTTCAACGCCGCCGACAGCAAGAGCCTTCGTGGGACAGCTCACCTCCTGGGCCTGGTCGTCCTCGACATCTCCTGGTACCCGTGGCTGCTGCGACAAGCTTCACCTCTTCACCTGCATCTTCACGACATCGCCTGGTTCCTTCCTGGTTCCTTCCCGGCTCCTGGCTGGTGACCTAGACTCTGTCCCTTCTGCTTGCAGGTTCCTTCCTTCTTGATCCCCACCTTGGGATCCACCGGACACTCTTCACTGACTGCCTGTCAGCAAATTTCCTTCAGGCATCCGTAGAAGTCCACGGCGAAACCCGACGCAAGTTCACACCTATGCACCCGCAGCCCGTGGGCTAGGTAACTTGGGTACTTCGGTGCTCACAAGGGTATTGACTATCCTAGGGTCTAGTTTCCGAGTCTCGACTTTCTAGCTATACCAGAAGTGTCCTAAAACTGCTTATTTCTAACTGCTAGTGATTCTATCGACTTTTACGCATTACGTGTAAGTGTTTCCACTCTGCACCTGAAACCCGTGGGCCTCCCACTTCCTAACTGTTGGTAGTATAGTGTAGCCCCAGCGATTGCCTAGGCCTATCCTTTGTTCGTGACAGTGGTCCTTATACCACTTACTTAGTATATGGTTTGCGTGGCCCCTAGGGCCTAACTGTATTACTTACCTGTGTGACTTAATGTATGCTTAAATAAGACTGTGTTGTACTTACCTCGAATCTCATAAAGAGTGCTGAGGGTTTGATTAGAATAAATACATTCTATTTTTATATATATCTGTTGTGGTGTCCTTTCATTTGGTATTGAAGGGATTACATATGGTATAACAGCTGGCTTCACATGCCATTCAGAGTTTAGCCTAAGACTGCTCTTGTCCATGCTACCACTAGGATAGCTGGTCTATAAGGTTGACTTTACAACCAATCACCATAAGGGTTGTTTGGACTGATACAAGGTGTACACTAGAATTAGTGACATCATATATCAGGCCAACTTCTCACATTGATCTATTTAAATTTGTGCGCCAAATGAAATTAAAGTTTTTGGATGAGAATACTTTTCAGGTGCCTGCTTGCCCTACACCTAGACTTCTTGTAATAAAACTATGAGATAGGTTCATGATGTACATGTACTGTTGTCAATAGAGAATACATCACACACCCTTATGGATACTTTTGCTGAGTTTGATATTTCTACAAATGTGGATATTGACAGTGGTCTAAGACCAAAATCTAGATTCATACCAACATTGCCCACAGACAATCTAATTGACTCCTTTTATAAAGCAGTTAGTCAAGAATTATACTGTATGGAGGATAAACTAACCAAGACATTGACTAAGCAGGTGTACAATATGACTAAAACAGAATTCTCAGCATTAAAATGCCTATCTGCTAATTCAGAAATTGTGATTAAAGAAGCAGATAAGGGTGGGAACATAGTCATCATGTGCAATGATGACTATGTACAAGAAATAGACAGGCAGTTGAGAGAAGGTGCTGCATACTTGAGACTTACCAGTAATCCTTTGAAGGATATCTCTTTACTCATTGAATCCAGATTGACATTTTGGAAGAACAAGGTATGATTTCGGATGTAGAATTCAAATATTTATTTGTTCCAACACCGTATGCACCTTGTATTTACGTACTCCCTAAAATTCACAAGCCAGGACCCTTTCCTCCAGGAAGGCCAATTATTTCTGGCATTGGGTCACCTACAGAACGTTTGTCTGAGTATGTAGATATTTATTTACAACCTATAGTTCAAAATATGCCATCATATCTAAAAGATACTGGAGACTTACTCAATAAATTGGAGGACATGAAGTGGACACATGAACTATCTTACGCCACTCTGGATGTCTGTTCACTTTATACTAGTATCACTCAAGATTTAGGATTACAGGCACTTAAAGATACATTATATCAGAGAGAAGCGACTTTATTTGACCATACAGAGATGCTGCTTGACTTTACGCAGATAGTCTTAGAGAATAATGTTTTTACCCATCAGGGCACATGGTACAGACAGTCTATGGGTGTTGCCATGGGAGCAAAATTTTCCCAATCATACGCCAACCTGTATATGGGTAGATTTGAGGCAAAACATCTAAGGCTCTTGGGACCCCCAGAACTAACAGGACTCATAGTTTACTGGACACGATATATAGATGATATTTTCATCATTTGGGCAAGTAGCACAGATCAATTTGAGAACTTAACTAAATACCTGAATAATAACACCTATAACCTAAAATTTACATCCAGGCACAGTAAAACTGAAATAGAATTTTTGGATGTCACAATATATGTGAAGGACAATAAAATCATGTCCCGCCTGTTTAGAAAACCCACAGTGTGTAATGCTCTTCTACATGCATCTAGTGCCTACCCTTTGACACAGGTCAACTCAATTCCTTTCGGCGAAATGACTTGACTTAGGAGAAACTTTAGTGAGGACAATATCTTTAAACAGGAACTATCAGAACTTGAAGCACGCTTTCTTAATAGAGGGTATTCTACATGTGTCCTTAAAGACTCTAGAAAAAAGATATTGCAGAAGACCAGAGACTCGTTATTGAAAAAGGCTAATGTTTCAAAGAAAAACAAAGGTAGAGAAAAGATCAGTTTGGTGACCAACTATAATGCGCATAGTCACCAAATTTATAAAATCATGAGAAAACACTGGCACCTTTTACATTTGGACAGCACAATGAGTAAGTGTATCACTCCAAATCCTAGCATAGTGTATAGAAAGGGTAAGACCCTAAGAAACTTTCTATGCTCAAGCGATTTACCTCCAAGGCGCACCGCCAGAACATGGCTACCCAATAAACCGGATGGCTTTTACAAGTGTGGACAGTGCAATGTTTGCCAATTTGCTTGTAACAAATTGAAGGAATTTAAATATAACACCAATACAATGTATCAGATTCGCCAATTTATGAACTGTAATTTGCGTTATGTAACTTATTGTATACGTTGTATATGTGGGCTAATCTATATTGGCATCACAATAAGACCGCTAAAGGAAAGAATTCAAGAACATCTGAGGGCGATTAGGAACAATGACTCAATTTATCCCCTAGCGGTACACTTTAACTCAGAACATCAAAATGGAATTCTAACAGGTCTGACCTTCCATGGCATCGCTGAAACTCACACCGATGCTAGGGGAGGTGACCGAACTCTCAAGCTTAGAAAATCTGAGGCTCAATGGATAATCCGTCTTCGTGCGGTGGAAAGAGGAATCAATATCAATAGGGAGTTGCATACTTTCCTTAAGTAATATACTTTATATATACTAATGGACATATTGTGCAAAAACTGTCCTGCCTCTATAAGATTTGATCTCAAGCGGAATGTTCATTATGAATAGAAGTGATATATTATGCTTAAGGAGTCTAGACACTACATAATGGATTCTCACTGATCTATAATTTGTGACTTAGCCTATGATATACACAGGGATAGTCAAAGCTGTGTCTGAAAATGTTTTCGTCATCTCTGGGGGGAAAAAAACATACTACTCACCATGTAGCTCTTTTCACTACTTTGTTTGTTATAAACGTATTAGGATTGAAATGTATTCTTAAGAAATGTATTTTCATTCTATCTGGGAACATTTTTTTTATTCCTATTAAGAAAAAATTGTTTCAGGCACAAACTAACAAAATTAATTTCCTCTTTTGTTCACAAATTTCTTACTTAGAATAACTGATTTTATGCATGCAACCGTTTGTGCTCACACATTTTCTAACCATTTTATAACGTTTTATATTCTTATATGCTCACATCAAAATACTTTACCAAATTAGTATATATTTTTTACATACATGTACAAACAATACTAACTATGAATGATTTTTCAATAATTTTTTAATTCCCAAATGTTTGGGGTTTCTTTATACAAATCAATAGAATGTATCAATATAGCATAATACACGTTATACTTCTCAAAAATGGCAGCTGTTTGGCCTTTCTCAATAACCAGTGCCCAAATCAGGAAGTCCGCTTTCTATCTCGCTGGTGGAAAAGCGGAAGTGGTGGGGCGTTCATGGCGTTGCTGACGCTTAGATAGCGAAGCTCTTCTATATAAACATAGTACCGCGTGGAATAACCCACAACTATATTCTTCTTTGGGACGGCTCGTTATTACGCGACTTCTCGTCAATTACAGGTTAGTGTTTTAATGCTAAATAACAGATTAAAGTCTGCCTTATCTAGGTTTAACATGCTATGATTCGGTGCTCATTTCTTTAAATTGGACCAATCCAATATCTTACTAAATGTGATGTGAATTGGCGTTTAGACGTTTGCCTCTTCACGTTGGATTGCTGTTTTTCTAGACTTGTCAATGGTTGAGATGTTTAACTGTTTCTCTTGTTTTTTACACCCTAAATTTATATAATATATTAATTACTCGTTTTTAAATATAAACTTTGAAGCTAAATAAACGTTTTTTTCTCTTTTCTGCTTTTACAAAAAAAACTCTAGGGGTACACTAAAAAGCCCGAATGCTGCTATCAAAACTTAATAGTAAGTCTGTTGGAACTCTTATTCGTTATATTATCGTATAGGGCGCCTCGAGCTTACGTACAGAGCCTTAAAGTCTATTTCCACATTAGTAGCCTTTAGTTTAATTGAAAGACACTATTTACCATATAATATGTTCGTAAATGCAGAATTCATATATATCGACAGGAGAACTACGTATTTGGGCTGTTCCATAGTGCATGTAGTATATGGTCCAACTTTTGAAATGCAGGAACAAATAATTGAAAATACTTTTAACTACGTTGGTGTGTTCACAATGCAGGGTCTGCTTTTTGCATTTTCCATTACTACTATTGAAATAAAGTTTTTCTAACTTTTCAGTCATAGACTTAAATGTGGCTGTCTTAGATGTGGCTGTGGGCCTGCTAATCAGACCCACAGCCCAGCTGTTCTCTCTCTAAACTGATACTATGTACTTTAGGTGCATAACCCAATTGGATAGGATCACCTTATTGGCCCCTGTACAGTGTACCTTAGGTACCCAGGGCATAGGTGTACCCTAGGCCTACCAGGGGCTGCAGCATGTATTATGCCACCCCTGGCCTGGCCTTCCAGTATGACACAACTGGCTGATCACTCAGCTGGGGCAAGGTCGTGTAATCACTCCTTGCTTAGGTGTAGTATTCCTATACCTACCTTATATAGACACATGTGTACCTATCAGCCACTCCTATGGCAGGCCTTAACAATCCTGGAGGCAGAGTGCTGGGTAACATGTGAGATGGTGCTCTAGCATGAGCTGAGCCTGTCTGCAGCTTTCGGAACCATGTCCTTATAGCTGTTCTATGATATAGCCTACCATATACTCTTAAAGTGCCTTATAATCCTAAACGGTTATGGTAACTATGGTTTGGCTTTATCGAACATGTCGTGTAAGTTGTCTAACACTTTGGAATAATACCCCCATACCATTTCTGGCAATGAGGATATTATCCCTCCCTTCTAGAGGGAGAAGACATGTTGAAACCTACTTACCCGGTTAAAGTTAACCAGAGCCCCAGCATCACAAAATGGATGCTGCTGCCACAGACACAAGTCTGACCTCCTGCTGCTGGGAGTCCTTCCAACGAGGGAGGCTTGGACAATAGGTTTCCTGCCTCGGGAGGTGCAAGCACCACCCTAGACAGACTTTAGTGTATTGGGGCAGGGAGGGCTGAAAGGAATGAGACATGTCTGGGGCACACAAGGTGCTCCATGCATAGTCCAGTTCAAACTGGTGCTGGGGCACTCCAGCCCCAGCTCTGGCGCGAAACTGGACAAAGGAAAGGGGGTGTAGCCACTCCCCTTCCTGGTCCCACCCATAGGAGGGACCTTTCAGGTAGCCCAGCCCACTAGCCCAGTATATTAGTAGCTAGTTGGGCCCTGCTAAAATTAGATTAACCTGAATCTGCAACTTGAACAGTAACTCTGGACCTTCGACATTCGACCTCAGGAAGAAGACTGAAGAAATCTCCCTTGTGGCCAAGGAGTGACCACCCTGGGCAACTAGGCACCATCCAGCGACCGCTGCTTGCTTTGCGACTGAATCCTACGAGGGACGACTGCAGAGACTGACCAGCGCCAAGACTTCCAGACACCTCTGACCCAGATCCACATCTCCAGCGAAGCTGAGACCCGTGGAGGCGACGAGGGACGTGGGACCGGCGACTTGGGAAAAGTGGCTAGTAACTGACTAGCGCGACTTCTGAGGCTTCCTCGAGGCTGTGCCTGGGGAATTGAGAAGCCCCACTCCCGAGCACCATCTGCAAAGAAGATCAGCTCCCCACACTTCACGTGTTCTGCGTTGGGCCCTTCTGCACCTGTGTTGATCGACGTGTTGTCCGGTTGCTGGCCCGTTGGCTAGTAGCCTCTGCGACGACGAACCTTTACTTTCAAATTGCTGGTCCGGCTCCTCCAGACTGGCACCCGCTCCTCTGTGAAATAGAAGCAGCCCAGACCTTCCTGGTCTGCACCAGAAGCAAGTCCTCCGTCCTGCGTGGGTTCCGCTTGCCAAGGCTTGTTGGGTCCTGACTCGACTTCAACGCCGCCGACAGCAAGAGCCTTCGTGGGACAGCTCACCTCCTGGGCCTGGTCGTCCTCGACATCTCCTGGTACCCGTGGCTGCTGCGACAAGCTTCACCTCTTCACCTGCATCTTCACGACATCGCCTGGTTCCTTCCTGGTTCCTTCCCGGCTCCTGGCTGGTGACCTAGACTCTGTCCCTTCTGCTTGCAGGTTCCTTCCTTCTTGATCCCCACCTTGGGATCCACCGGACACTCTTCACTGACTGCCTGTCAGCAAATTTCCTTCAGGCATCCGTAGAAGTCCACGGCGAAACCCGACGCAAGTTCACACCTATGCACCCGCAGCCCGTGGGCTAGGTAACTTGGGTACTTCGGTGCTCACAAGGGTATTGACTATCCTAGGGTCTAGTTTCCGAGTCTCGACTTTCTAGCTATACCAGAAGTGTCCTAAAACTGCTTATTTCTAACTGCTAGTGATTCTATCGACTTTTACGCATTACGTGTAAGTGTTTCCACTCTGCACCTGAAACCCGTGGGCCTCCCACTTCCTAACTGTTGGTAGTATAGTGTAGCCCCAGCGATTGCCTAGGCCTATCCTTTGTTCGTGACAGTGGTCCTTATACCACTTACTTAGTATATGGTTTGCGTGGCCCCTAGGGCCTAACTGTATTACTTACCTGTGTGACTTAATGTATGCTTAAATAAGACTGTGTTGTACTTACCTCGAATCTCATAAAGAGTGCTGAGGGTTTGATTAGAATAAATACATTCTATTTTTATATATATCTGTTGTGGTGTCCTTTCATTTGGTATTGAAGGGATTACATATGGTATAACAGCTGGCTTCACATGCCATTCAGAGTTTAGCCTAAGACTGCTCTTGTCCATGCTACCACTAGGATAGCTGGTCTATAAGGTTGACTTTACAACCAATCACCATAAGGGTTGTTTGGACTGATACAAGGTGTACACTAGAATTAGTGACATCATATATCAGGCCAACTTCTCACATTGATCTATTTAAATTTGTGCGCCAAATGAAATTAAAGTTTTTGGATGAGAATACTTTTCAGGTGCCTGCTTGCCCTACACCTAGACTTCTTGTAATAAAACTATGAGATAGGTTCATGATGTACATGTACTGTTGTCAATAGAGAATACATCACACACCCTTATGGATACTTTTGCTGAGTTTGATATTTCTACAAATGTGGATATTGACAGTGGTCTAAGACCAAAATCTAGATTCATACCAACATTGCCCACAGACAATCTAATTGACTCCTTTTATAAAGCAGTTAGTCAAGAATTATACTGTATGGAGGATAAACTAACCAAGACATTGACTAAGCAGGTGTACAATATGACTAAAACAGAATTCTCAGCATTAAAATGCCTATCTGCTAATTCAGAAATTGTGATTAAAGAAGCAGATAAGGGTGGGAACATAGTCATCATGTGCAATGATGACTATGTACAAGAAATAGACAGGCAGTTGAGAGAAGGTGCTGCATACTTGAGACTTACCAGTAATCCTTTGAAGGATATCTCTTTACTCATTGAATCCAGATTGACATTTTGGAAGAACAAGGTATGATTTCGGATGTAGAATTCAAATATTTATTTGTTCCAACACCGTATGCACCTTGTATTTACGTACTCCCTAAAATTCACAAGCCAGGACCCTTTCCTCCAGGAAGGCCAATTATTTCTGGCATTGGGTCACCTACAGAACGTTTGTCTGAGTATGTAGATATTTATTTACAACCTATAGTTCAAAATATGCCATCATATCTAAAAGATACTGGAGACTTACTCAATAAATTGGAGGACATGAAGTGGACACATGAACTATCTTACGCCACTCTGGATGTCTGTTCACTTTATACTAGTATCACTCAAGATTTAGGATTACAGGCACTTAAAGATACATTATATCAGAGAGAAGCGACTTTATTTGACCATACAGAGATGCTGCTTGACTTTACGCAGATAGTCTTAGAGAATAATGTTTTTACCCATCAGGGCACATGGTACAGACAGTCTATGGGTGTTGCCATGGGAGCAAAATTTTCCCAATCATACGCCAACCTGTATATGGGTAGATTTGAGGCAAAACATCTAAGGCTCTTGGGACCCCCAGAACTAACAGGACTCATAGTTTACTGGACACGATATATAGATGATATTTTCATCATTTGGGCAAGTAGCACAGATCAATTTGAGAACTTAACTAAATACCTGAATAATAACACCTATAACCTAAAATTTACATCCAGGCACAGTAAAACTGAAATAGAATTTTTGGATGTCACAATATATGTGAAGGACAATAAAATCATGTCCCGCCTGTTTAGAAAACCCACAGTGTGTAATGCTCTTCTACATGCATCTAGTGCCTACCCTTTGACACAGGTCAACTCAATTCCTTTCGGCGAAATGACTTGACTTAGGAGAAACTTTAGTGAGGACAATATCTTTAAACAGGAACTATCAGAACTTGAAGCACGCTTTCTTAATAGAGGGTATTCTACATGTGTCCTTAAAGACTCTAGAAAAAAGATATTGCAGAAGACCAGAGACTCGTTATTGAAAAAGGCTAATGTTTCAAAGAAAAACAAAGGTAGAGAAAAGATCAGTTTGGTGACCAACTATAATGCGCATAGTCACCAAATTTATAAAATCATGAGAAAACACTGGCACCTTTTACATTTGGACAGCACAATGAGTAAGTGTATCACTCCAAATCCTAGCATAGTGTATAGAAAGGGTAAGACCCTAAGAAACTTTCTATGCTCAAGCGATTTACCTCCAAGGCGCACCGCCAGAACATGGCTACCCAATAAACCGGATGGCTTTTACAAGTGTGGACAGTGCAATGTTTGCCAATTTGCTTGTAACAAATTGAAGGAATTTAAATATAACACCAATACAATGTATCAGATTCGCCAATTTATGAACTGTAATTTGCGTTATGTAACTTATTGTATACGTTGTATATGTGGGCTAATCTATATTGGCATCACAATAAGACCGCTAAAGGAAAGAATTCAAGAACATCTGAGGGCGATTAGGAACAATGACTCAATTTATCCCCTAGCGGTACACTTTAACTCAGAACATCAAAATGGAATTCTAACAGGTCTGACCTTCCATGGCATCGCTGAAACTCACACCGATGCTAGGGGAGGTGACCGAACTCTCAAGCTTAGAAAATCTGAGGCTCAATGGATAATCCGTCTTCGTGCGGTGGAAAGAGGAATCAATATCAATAGGGAGTTGCATACTTTCCTTAAGTAATATACTTTATATATACTAATGGACATATTGTGCAAAAACTGTCCTGCCTCTATAAGATTTGATCTCAAGCGGAATGTTCATTATGAATAGAAGTGATATATTATGCTTAAGGAGTCTAGACACTACATAATGGATTCTCACTGATCTATAATTTGTGACTTAGCCTATGATATACACAGGGATAGTCAAAGCTGTGTCTGAAAATGTTTTCGTCATCTCTGGGGGGAAAAAAACATACTACTCACCATGTAGCTCTTTTCACTACTTTGTTTGTTATAAACGTATTAGGATTGAAATGTATTCTTAAGAAATGTATTTTCATTCTATCTGGGAACATTTTTTTTATTCCTATTAAGAAAAAATTGTTTCAGGCACAAACTAACAAAATTAATTTCCTCTTTTGTTCACAAATTTCTTACTTAGAATAACTGATTTTATGCATGCAACCGTTTGTGCTCACACATTTTCTAACCATTTTATAACGTTTTATATTCTTATATGCTCACATCAAAATACTTTACCAAATTAGTATATATTTTTTACATACATGTACAAACAATACTAACTATGAATGATTTTTCAATAATTTTTTAATTCCCAAATGTTTGGGGTTTCTTTATACAAATCAATAGAATGTATCAATATAGCATAATACACGTTATACTTCTCAAAAATGGCAGCTGTTTGGCCTTTCTCAATAACCAGTGCCCAAATCAGGAAGTCCGCTTTCTATCTCGCTGGTGGAAAAGCGGAAGTGGTGGGGCGTTCATGGCGTTGCTGACGCTTAGATAGCGAAGCTCTTCTATATAAACATAGTACCGCGTGGAATAACCCACAACTATATTCTTCTTTGGGACGGCTCGTTATTACGCGACTTCTCGTCAATTACAGGTTAGTGTTTTAATGCTAAATAACAGATTAAAGTCTGCCTTATCTAGGTTTAACATGCTATGATTCGGTGCTCATTTCTTTAAATTGGACCAATCCAATATCTTACTAAATGTGATGTGAATTGGCGTTTAGACGTTTGCCTCTTCACGTTGGATTGCTGTTTTTCTAGACTTGTCAATGGTTGAGATGTTTAACTGTTTCTCTTGTTTTTTACACCCTAAATTTATATAATATATTAATTACTCGTTTTTAAATATAAACTTTGAAGCTAAATAAACGTTTTTTTCTCTTTTCTGCTTTTACAAAAAAAACTCTAGGGGTACACTAAAAAGCCCGAATGCTGCTATCAAAACTTAATAGTAAGTCTGTTGGAACTCTTATTCGTTATATTATCGTATAGGGCGCCTCGAGCTTACGTACAGAGCCTTAAAGTCTATTTCCACATTAGTAGCCTTTAGTTTAATTGAAAGACACTATTTACCATATAATATGTTCGTAAATGCAGAATTCATATATATCGACAGGAGAACTACGTATTTGGGCTGTTCCATAGTGCATGTAGTATATGGTCCAACTTTTGAAATGCAGGAACAAATAATTGAAAATACTTTTAACTACGTTGGTGTGTTCACAATGCAGGGTCTGCTTTTTGCATTTTCCATTACTACTATTGAAATAAAGTTTTTCTAACTTTTCAGTCATTTCAGCTATTATCTACATAGTAGACTGTACCTTATTTATTGGAAACTCTTCGTCATTCTTACAGAAGAGATTCTATATTTAAACTGAAAATCAATATATTAAAGATATAAAGCCTATGCAGAAAATTAAATTCTCTCCCTTACACCCTCTAATAGGCTTGTTTAACGTGCATCTTGTGAACATGGAAATATATATTTGATATGGAGCTACTAAATCTTCTTTCTAAGGTACAAATGATACCATTATAATTATCTATAAAAAATAATTATATACAGAACTTAATGCCTACCTTTTAAAAAAAAAACATGTTCTCCTTTTTCTTCGCTTTCCCTGTGGTTCTCCTGTGGATTAGAAAACCTCTCTTCTAGGGAGCATATATAGTCGCTAGAAGATTAAAATATTAAAAAGAACAACAAATATCTAAAAGAACTCGCTGGCTATTTTGTTAAGGTACTTTATTTGGAATTACTCATTGAATGGCCCAAAAAAAAAACAACAAAAAAAAACTTCTAGCACTAGTCACCTGGTTTGCACTCTTTACTATATTAGTGCACTTATTTGACACTATGGGTGTACTTTTTTCTTACTATGGGTCCTCTCTGGGGTCTTACCCTTGCTATCTAAATCAAGGTGGCATTAGCACAGCACACTATGACTTATTTCTTGTTCTTTTAAAAATTATGGACTATCTTATATTCAGTCCATATGGTTACTTTGGTCATTTCACTAAAAAAATGCTTCAGGATCCTGTTTCCTTTTACTGTCTTATTGTATATGGATAATATTTCTAAACATTGGGCAATATTTTTGGCTTTTATTGCAGCCTTGAAAAAGTTTCATGGAAACGAAACACGTGTCGGCTGCCGGTCCATCGCTGAAGTGAAAGATAAATTACCAGCTCATCACTGTTTGAACAAATATTGCTTGTTTTGACATCTCAATGTATTTGGAAAATTTGCTTAATCCACTGAACGTTAAGAAATGTAAAATCTGTATTTGTTGAACACAATTGAAAAATTGGTTTGTCAAACTTAAAATCAAACTTAATTGAGTGCCAAGGTTTACCTCTAGTTTGTGACATTTTCACTTGGTTTCTCAACCATAGTGAACTACACCTTGGGTAGTGGTGTGTAATTTTGAACCTTGAGTGGCACCGCTGTTACACATTGACATTGAATGCACATATGGAGTGATGTGCTCCCAATCTAACCACCACTACCTTTTTGTAAATATTGTTGACCACCACGTCTACCACCATCACGTCCACCACATCCACCCCCACGTCCACCACCATCACCACATCCACCACCACCTGTGACAGGTAAAATGTCACTGGAGGGCAGGGGTAATAGGAGTGTCAACCCCGGCTGTACATGGGACATTTAAGGATGCATTGGGTGCGAGAAGACGGGAATAGGGGCTAGAAGTATTACACCAGACCCAAGATACATTTTGAAGAGGCGCAATGTCACAGGGGCTCCTGTAAAAGCACTCGCAGCATCTCTACCTCACAGTGGCATACCTGCATGAGCCACTCACTCAAAACAAGCATTGGCATAGCCAATAGGTCTCGCCTTTGGGACCTTATAAGTGTTTAGCCATGCAACACTTGATGATGTTCCACCAAGGAGATTGTGCCGTATAACTAAACACTTATAAGATCCCAAAGGCGAGACCTATTGGCTATGCCAATGCTTGTTATTTGTTTTTATTGGAAGTGAATTTTTTGTTAGCTTGCATTTTAAAAATGTACCATTATTGTTTATTTATTTTTGTTTGTGAACTAAAGCTAAATAAACAACTATGGTGCATTTTTAAAATGCAAGCTAACTAAATTTCACTTCCAATAAAAGCAAATGGAAACTTATGCTCAGCTGTAATTTATCTGTTTCTATTTGCATTAAGGGTGCAGCACTTTTTTTTTTTAATTTGTTTATTGACATTTAAAGTAACAAATACAAGCAGTCAGCATATAATGCACAAATATTTGGTGGGAAAGATATTGTGATGAAACAAATAACCATAAACCCAAAACCAAGGCATCACATTAAAAGGCACATTCTTGGAGGAGGAGCCTAGCGCGCAACCAAGATGGCCGCGTAGGTCCCGAGGACCTCCGTGACCTCCTGAATTAATCCTGATTATATCCTGTCTTTGATGAGGGGACTGTGTCTGTGTACCCGAGCTGAGGCGGCACCCGTTTTCCGTTTTCGAATCTGACCCCGGACACCGGTGGGAGCACCGATCGAAGATTGCGGCCTTCTCAGCGCCGGCCCCCCGGATTGGAGTTGTGGGGCGATCCGGGGACAAAGCGAACAACAGCGGCGGGCAGGGCTGGGCGACTCGCGTACCCCGCGCTTTCACTTTCGCTTTTGCGCCCTCCTTGCCCTCAAGCGAGGTAGGGTTGCGGAGCGGAGTGCGGTGGTGTGGTCTTGTCCCGGTGCCCGGCTGACCCGCCGGCTGCGAGTTGTCCTGCGGTCCAGTGGTCACCCCCCCCCCGGAACCCGTGAACTGGTTTATCGGCCCTTTTGAGGAGATTGGCACGACTTTGGGAGTGCGACATGTCCACAAAGCAAGATGGTGACCGGGCAAAGGTGAAATCGACCCGCCGTGGCCCGGCACATCAGTCTAACAGCATGGACCGCTACACCCTCCAGAAGGGATCTCCAGAGGCACCGCGTACATCCCCCGCGGGCCCGACTGAGGCGTCTGCTCAGCCCGCGGATCTGACCCTCCGAGACGTCATGGGCGCCATTGCCGAGATGAAGGCCTCGGTGGACCAGCGCTTTGATACTCTGGCGCAGAAGATAGACTCGGCCCTGGTGGAGGTGGGCCTGGTGAGAGCCGACTTGTCTAAAACAAATGACCGGGTCGATTCCCTGGCCCACACTACCTCGGGTCTCACTACAGACGTGGCGGCCCTTCAAAAGGAGGTGCACCGGCTTGGCCAGGCGAGCGCCCTGATGGACCGTCGCTTGGAGGACTCCGAGGGTCGGGCCCGGAGGAACAACGTTCGCATTGTCGGGGTGCCGGAGGGACGGGAGGAGGAGGCGGCAGATTTGTTTGTGGAAGACCTGATTCTCACCCGTCTCCAGCCCCGGGGGCTGAGTAAACTTTTTGCGGTGGAACGTGCTCAGAGTCCCCGGAGGAAGACCTAAGGCCGGAGCCCCGCCGCGGCCTCTCATTGCCCGGATTTTTAACTTTCGGGACAGAGACGCTATCCTGCAGACTTCCAGGCTACAGGGACCGGTCAAGCTCGACAATATGGACGTGAATTTCTACCCTGACTTTACTCCGACGGTCCAAAAGCAGAGACTGAGTTTTCTCGGAGTTAAACGTCGCCTACGGGACCTGAACCTTAAGTACTCAATGCTTTTTCCAGCTAAACTGAGGGTGGAGGTGGATGGTCGCACGCACTTTTTTGACCGTCCCGAGGCGGCTGGAGACTGGTTGGATACTCTGCCTGGGGATCGGGGCCGGGGGGGTGGGGGGGGTGCGGTTGGCGGGGAGGGCTCGCCGGATCAGAACTGAGGGGTGAATAGTAGGCCTTGCTCTGGACAACATTCAGGTTACCATTCACGGATCGTGTATGTTCCCCTCCTATGGAGGTCGTACGGGGTCCATTGGGGGCTTTCCCTCCTCCTCTGGGGGACTAGTTAGTTTTTTGTCTATGGGGCGACAGGCACACTGCACTTTGGGGGGGCTGTCTGGGCTCATGCAGGGGTGCAGGGAGGGGGGAGTTCTGTTGGGAGGGGTGGGCGGGGGTGGAGTGTTGTTTGTTTGCACCGCAAGGCGAACCCTTTACTGTATTGTTGTTTTTGAGATGCTCTTTGGGGGACGACGGATGGCTTCCAGATATGATGGGGGGTAGGGATTTGACTGTGTTATCATGGAACGTTAACGGACTGGGGGATAGGATTATGCGTGGTGTGGTCCTGCAGTATCTGAAACGAATTTCACCAGATGTGGTCTTCCTGCAGGAGACACACCTTATAGGTAATTCCTTTCACGCCATGAATCGGCGAGGCTATCGCTTGGTGGCCCATTCGGGCTTCACTTCGGGCTCGCGGGGGGTGGGCATCATGATTAAGAACTCGCTCCCATTGGAGATTGATGAGGTGCGCCATGATGAGAGGGGACGTTACACTGTCTTGGTGGGTAGAATGGAGGGCAGAGTGGTCGTTTTTGTATCAGTGTACGTTCCGCCGGGGTTGCAATCTACCACGTTTGCGGACCTGGGGCGCCTCCTCCTTGACCTCCCGGGTGGGCTTCTGGTAGTTGGGGGGGACTTCAATGCGGTGGCTTCTGGGTCTATGGATCGTCATCCCCCCAGGGACCTCCCCCGGGCACAGGCGTGGCTGTCCGGCCTTTTAGATACACTAGGATTGGTGGATTGCTGGCGACTAAAGCATCCCGCGCAGCTGCAATACACCTTCCACTCGGGTGCCCATGGTAGCCTCTCGCGGCTAGATTATGTCCTTGTCCCTGCGGCCTATGCTGGGAGAGTGGGAGAGGTGCGCCATTTGGCGCGGGGTATTTCAGATCACTCCCCACTACTGTTGCACTTTGATGTCTTCCCGAGGGGGGAGGGCAGGGTAGCCCCTATCAATGCCTGGTACCTGCGCGACCCCACTATTCGAGCCGAATTGATCAAATCCTTGCAGCGGTACTTTGAGGAGAATGTGGGGTCTGTCCCTTCGGCTATCTCCCTGTGGGAGGCTTTTAAGGTAGTTCTCAGAGGGGAGGCCCTCTCCCTTATCTCCCATGCCCGGAGGCGCGAGCGGGAGGAGGTGACCCGGGTGGAGGCCGAAATTACTGAACTAGAGGGTGACCTGGGGAGCGGGGTGACGGATGCCACATTGCATGTTCTACATCTCAAGCAGGCGGCTTATAGGGCCCTCGTCACGGAGGCGGCCAGGGGCCTCAGTAGAGAGCAACAGGAGCGACTGTATGATGTGGGTGATAAGGCTGGTAAATTGATTGCGTGGTTGAACAAAAAGGAGAGAGCGAGTCGTGTGGTTCCGTTGATCGAGAGGATGGATGGTGTGTGTGTCACCGAGCCGTATGCCATTGTCTCCTGCTTCGCGGATTACTTCCGCGAGGTGTATTCCCCGGTTTCTCCCTGCTCGGAGGAGGATTCCCATGCCCTGCTTCGGGACATCGCGCTGCCCTCCCTTTCGGGGGAGGACAGGGATCTGCTGGACGCTCCTCCCACTTCGGATGAAATTGCCCTTGCTATCCGCTCGGTCGCATCTGGCAAGGCCATGGGCCCCAATGGTATCCCTATCGAGCTGTATAAGCTGCGACCAGATGTACTGGCGCCCCACCTGCGCGCGATGTTCCTGGCGGCCCGCTCGCGGGGTTCCCTTCCGCCGGACCAGCGTCTGGCCACGATCGTGGTGATCCACAAGGGGGGGGGAGACCCCGTGAGCGGGTCACATCCTATAGGCCTATCTCGCTCTTGAACGCGGAGCCCAAAATCCTCGCCAAGGTGCTGGCCAACCGGCTGGTCGGCGTGGTGGGCGATTTGGTCCACCAAGACCAGTCCGGCTTCATACCCCATCGCAACACGGCCCTTAATCTGCGACGCTTGCACGGGGTGCTCGCGCGTGTCCCGTTCGTGCGGGAACCGGCCATCTTGGCGTCCTTGGACGCCACCATGGCGTTTGATACGCTCGAATGGCCATACATTTGGGCGATGCTGGCGAAGTTTGGCTTCGGACCGGGCTTCATCGGCTGGGTCAAGTTGTTGTATTCCGGCCCATTGGCGCAGGTGGTGGTGAATGGACGAGCTTCGGCCCCATTCGCATTGGGACGGGGCACGCGACAGGGTTGCCCCCTGTCGCCTCTCCTGTTTGCACTGGCCCTGGAGCCCCTGGCGGAGTGGCTGTGGTGGCACCCTTCCATCCGTGGTCTCCGCTGGACCCCCGAGCATGAGGACCGTGTGTCCCTCTACGCTGATGATATCCTTCTATATCTCGCCTCCCCGCGTAAATCACTGATCGTCCTAGTTGATGTTTTGCGCTCATTCGGTCGCAACTCAGGCCTCGTCATCAACTGGGCGAAATCCTGTGTATATGTGCTTGCCGGGGAGGCTCCGGTCCTACCACGGGACTGTCCGATCCAGATTGCCTCCCAGGGGTTTCGGTACCTGGGTATATATATTACTCTAGACCCGGAGGCCCGCTACGAGCGGAATTTGCTGCCCCCCCTCCAGCGCTTGAAGGAGGATGTGGTGCGTTGGCGGCGTCTGCCGCTTTCGCCGCTCGGCCGAGCGGCCTTGTTTAAGATGTCGTTGCCGCGCTTTCTGTACGCTCTCCAGAACACTATGGACTTGGTCCCGGCGCGCTACTTCCGTGAGGTGGAGAGTTTGCAGCGTCGCCTGTTCTGGGACGGGAGGCCACGTATTGCCTTGGCTAAATTGACGCTCCCGTGGTACGATGGGGGGGTTGCCCTCCCGGATATCAAACGGTATTACTGGGCCTCCCAGCTAGCTGCGCTTAATCATGGCCTTTACGGGCCCGCCCTGAACCCGGCATTTGGAAATGGACAAGATGCTCCTGCCCGGTGGCGACTACAATCGAGCGCTCTACTCTGGCGCGCCGGACCCTCGCCTGACGGGACCGACGCGTGTCATGGTGCGTGTATGGCACGCGGCTAACGCAGCTATGGGGTGGAAGGACCGTTTGACCCGGGCGTCACCGCTATATGCGTCTGCGAGGTTGGGCTCCCTGTGGACCTCGAAGGGCTTCGAGAAGTGGGATACGATCGGTATCAGCACAGTGGGAGATCTCTGGACGAGGGGGGGATTCAAAACTTTCGAGACGCTGCAGACGGAGTTTCAGTTGCAAGGCAGTGAGTACTTTCGGTACTTACAAGTCCGCCACGCGCTGGGCTCCGTCTTCCCGGATGTCGCGTCCATTCCGGAGTCTTCCCCCCTGGAGGACAGAGTGCTGGATGGCCATGTCCCAGACAGCACGATCTCCCTTGTATATAAAAAACTGATCAACGACCGATCGGGCCTGCTGACTGGCCTCCGTGAGGCCTGGGTTGCCGATGGGCTGGAATTGGACGACGAGGACTGGATTTCCGCGGTGGCCTCTCCGAAGGAGGTGGCCATCCCGGCTCGCCTTCGCTTCGTCCAGCTTAAGATCCTCCACCGGGTTTACGTGACGGGGCCGAGGCTTCTACGTATGGGCTTTGCTGAGGATGGACTGTGTAAGCGTGGCTGTGGTGCTTTGGCAACTTTCTTGCATATTCTGTGGGAATGCCCAAAGGTGGAGCGATTCTGGCGTGGTGTGCACGAGGTCCTGCGAGTGGTTACGCGTGTCGCGCTGTTGCCTGAAGCGAGGAGATGCTTGCTGAATGTGTGGGAGCCAACTGACTACTCGGTTCCGCAGACGCGGTGGGTGACTCTGGGATACATGATAGCTAAGCGTGACATTGCTCAATTGTGGGGATCCCAGAGGCCCCCGGCGGTGTCGGCCTGGAAAGAACACATGGATTGGTGTATGTTTCGTGAAAAGGTGGTGTATGTTGCGAGGGGTAAGCCTGGGGCGTGGGTGAAAATCTGGGGCCCCTGGAACGCCTATCGCGGGGGTATTTGCGAGCCGCCACTGCTGCCGGCTGCCTCACCAGCCCCGTCCCCCTAGCCGACCCCCTCCCCTAGCCATGGGCATGTGGTTCCCCAGTCCCTGATCTGTTCTCATTCCCCCTCTTCAGAGTCTGGCGATTGGTTGGGGTCCCCCACTTAAGGAGCGCGTGCTGTCACTTGGGATTGCGGGTTGCCTTGCGGGTGCGGTTTTTTGTGTTGTTGTGTTTCGACAAAAGGAAACCGTATTGTGGGTTTGGAGTTATGTGGCCTGCACTACTGATATCCCCTGTTTTACCTTTTTGCACCGCCAAGAGTTTTTTCTGTATACATGCCATATGCTTCTGTTACTCTAGCGGCCGGCCAGACGGTTGTAGGCCCATACCTGTAACTATTTGAGATTGCAATAAACGGTTTCAAAAAAAAAAAAAAAAAAAAAAGGCACATTCTTATGACACATCATTCTATTCGGAAACCAAAGAAATTATCAACATATACAGGTAAAATATCAAAAGCTACAAAAGGCAGGCGTAGAAGAATTGCATAGTGTGTAGAGAGGCTAGGGTATTGTGAGATCAGTGAGTGTTATCAATATTTGGCCATCACTGAGTCGCAATGGGAGTTTGCGAGTTCTGTGTGGTGTCAATGTTACGTGTGGACAGCCAGGAAAGAAAGGGTCTCCAGATGCCTCTGGGTCAAGATGCCAGAGGTAGTAGTTCCCAATAGGTAGCCAGTTGTTCCTGGCAGAATGTGACATCAAGCACCTAGGCTGCCGCAGAAGGTGAGTGTTGTGTACCCCAGTGCATTGCAACCCGGCGTCTGGCCAGGAGTAGAAGCATAGCCAACAACCTACGATGACCCGACGTCCTGTACATATCCCAACTAGTATAGTTTGGGTGAGGGGGACAGTTGGGTCGTGAGTATTTCGTTAATTGACTCCATTATCGTAGCCCAGAAGTGTTCAATGTCCAGGCATCTCTAGGCCATGTGTAAAAAGGATGCGTCTGGAGATGCACATCTCCAGCAGTCTGCCTCTGGACGGAGTACCATATGCTGAAGCTGTAGGGGTGTTCTGTAGATGCGATGTAGGAATTTAAAGTGTATTAGACAGAGTCTGTAGTTGGGGGATAGCATCTCTAATTGCCCACAGCAGAATCGCCATCGAGCCTCCGTCAGTGGGTCATGAGATTGTCATTCCAGCCTGCGAAGACCTTTGGGTATGTGATCGGGAAAGAGCGTTGCATGCTGCTATATAGCTTGGTCTGAGGATGAGTTGGTCAACAACAATTCGAGGGCGGGCAGTGTTGGAGCCGGGTCTGGAATGTGTCATGGAGTGCATGGCTTTCTCCTTTAATGGAATAGTACAATAGTAAACCAGAGAAGTTAACGGAAGTCCCAGACGGGTGTTCGGGAGGGGGTAAGAAGACGTCCCCAGATACAAATTGCCAAATGTATCCCAACCTAGTGTGTGGGCACGGGCAGAGGTACCTTTGTCTCCCAGTATTGGTATTTGAGGGTTTTGAGCGAGTGCGATGGAGGAGGCGTAGAGGACCTTGTGCCCTGCACGAGTGTGGAGTTTGTCCCTAGCCCATCGCAGCGTGTCTGGTGTGTATAATTGCTGAATGCCGTTTGGGGACTGATATAGGGCCACCGTCAAGGGAAGTGGCAAAACAATCGCAGCTTCCACTGCCACATGAGGCTGAAAGGGAGTCGGGAATATCCAGTGATGCAAGAATTGCGCCTGTGCACAGAACACATAGAGGGCTTTATCTGGAGCGCCCAGTCCTCACTGAGCCAGTGGCAGCGTGAGTATCTCCCATGAAACACGAGGCTGCTTCCTAGCCCAAGGGTGCAGCACTTTAAAACTCCATAGGGACACCTAGTAACAGCCTGTGTAATGCACACTTTCCTTACGATGTAATATAAGAATAGAATTATCCATTGGGGTAAGGCACGAGAACAAGCAATTTTTTGGGGGAGAGTAAAGCATTTGCAGCGCGGCGCGCTTTATCTTCATCTATTTAAAGCGAAAGTGTGTCGTGCTGCGAATGCTATTAAAGGAAATAAATAGACAGGACTGGCAGGCGGCAGCCATGTTAAATAAAATTACAGGGAGCATTAACGAGTGCGAGCATTTATTTTATGCTTTTGCAGCCTTTGCGGTATGCTGCGCTTTAACTTTATAGGTGTAAAGCTAAAGCATTAGAGAGCTTTAATCTTTATTTTCTAACAAAAAAAGAAACCAGAGTCTCTTTACTATGCCAACTCCAAGGTCCATACGATAAAAAGACGCCTCAACCGGCCCACGTCACCGGGGCACAGCAGGCGGAGCCAGAACAAGTCGCTAGCAGGATGTCTCACAGGTATGTCTTCAAGCCAAAAAGAACTCGCTTAGCGCAGCGCGCACCCCACTCTGAACTGCTATTCTTATTTTTAATCTCACAGTAGAGAAAATCTCACGCCGCCCGTCCCCCGACAGAGCTTCTTGCTTTAAAAGACAAGGTAACGTCCTCGGTCTTAATTGTGAAACCGGTAGAATACTGCATGCACACTTCTCTTACATCGGCGATGTTACTTTTCACTGCAAGTGAGAACTACATAAAGGCTGCTTCCTTCACAAGGATAATTTAGCGGGATGCACAACACACCACCACAGCAGACACTAATAGAAGCGCAACCTCTCTACTACGTAACACCGCACGTGCACTAAAACACAAGTTAAAAACCTCCTTCCTAATTATGAAACCGACCGAATCACTACATGCACGCTCCTCTGACTTCTGCGATGTTACTTATTATTCCAAGCAATGCGAGTATGAACCACACAAAGGCCATATCTTCAATGATGGCATTTGTATATATGCATTTGACTCTAAAGCCATGTCAGCGCATAGTTACCGTAACATTAATAGAAGCGCAACCTCTCGACAATTAACCACTGCATGTGCTAACTGCCTTACGCACAGACTTTCCCCGTAAGACACAACAGTGGGGTGTCTAACTGCATATGCAGGCATAAAAAGAGTGCTGTAGGATCGCCGGGGACAGAGTAAACACGGGGTTAGCTGTGCTCAGCTTCTTTATTCACCTCCTTCGTCATACAGGGCTAACGGCTAACTGCCGTCCCTAGCCCTCAGCTCCTCCCTTTCCGCCCGCCCTGGTTCCCACTCAGGCCAGTCCTAGTGCCTGACCAGTTTGGTCAGTGTGCACCATTACATCTTGTGCATCATTACATCTCCCCCCTCTGTAAATAAAACCAAATATGAACAACACCGCAACGGTCTCTTTTTAAAGTTCCTCAATAAGGCGAGCCGGTTTTGTGATGACCCGCCTGGGGCGTGACGGTAGTTCAGCATTGTCACGCTCATTCTCGTCTGCTATTTCCATTAATGCCTGACTGCGGTGGGGCAGTGTCTCTGGTTCTCTCTTCTCCACTTTCAGTTCAGTCAGTAGTTCCCTAGCGTTGGGTCCGCACCTTTTAAAGTACGTCACATTCCTGGTGAGTCTTCTTCCGTCAGTCTCGGCAGTGATCATGGTTCCTTTTTGTTGTATCACCTTCAGCGGAACCTGATGGTACTTGCTATCCGTCTTCCGGGGCTGCTCCTGTCGAGCAAACACCCAGTCTCCTTCTTGTATTTGAGGGGGCGTTGCACGTCGCCGTTCATCAGCATAGTCCTTCATCTTGTCTTTCTTTATCTTGTCTCTGGCCGCCAGCTCCTCATGGTCAGAGTCGGGATACTGTTCATTCGCTGCCATAGTCATCATTGGTAGTCTGGTGCAGGTTCCCGCACACGCCCAAGAATAAAATATCCAGCAAATTTATTGACATGGGCCTAATACTGGCAAAGAGGGAGGTGACCAAGGGGTGGAAGTCGAAGGTGGGTCCAACACACCGGAGATGGCTGAACGAACTCCTAAAATGGGCGGCTAGCGAGAGCACACTCAGATACCAGCTAGCTCACCGTAAACCGGATGAGCGGGCTCAGGCAGCTGCAATGGAATGGGAGATGTTAGTGCAGGCCTTGTGAGACGGCCTAACCAGGGGGGAAGACGATGAGGACTCTGATGACGCGGCTGATGTAGTCGTGGTGCTGGCTCCCCTGCCAATCACACACACTTAGTGATTACTGGATCTTTCCTGCTAACCACCACACATACTAACTCTTCCTGGCTAGGCGCTATGGGGGGAGCACTGGGGGGGGGGGAAGGGCTGAGGGAGGGATTGCAAGATCAAACTTCAGGGAAGTAGAATGGGCGACTCATGGGACTTTGGGGGAGAAGGGGGTTAACGTCAAAAGCGGGCAGCGGATCTCCCCACTAGACGACTGTACTTGTCAGAACTATACCGATGTAACCTATGACTACGTGTGCCGCCCGGCCTCCGGGATGTGGGCAGTACGGCTGTGTATACTGCACGGATAAATGGCTACGGGGGTGGGAAACCTGCACTAATGACATTTGTCCTGAGTGTTCTACGGTATATTTGGTCCTGCAATAAAAATGGTTTGACAAAAAAAAAAAATTGATAGTCTGGTGCGCACTGGGCGTCCCAGCATGAGAGTGGCAGGACATTTGCCTGTGGTGGAATGAGGCGTGTTTCGGTACGCTCGTAATACCTCGTTGAGTGCCATTGGAATGCTCTTTCCGGTGAGTTCTGCTTGCTGAATGGCTTTCTTTATTGTGGACATGAATCGTTCGACCATTCCGTTGGCCTGAGGCCATAATAGCGTGATCTTGCGGTGCTTGAAGTTGAGGTGTTGAGCAAAATCAGCAAAGTCATTGCTGTTGAATGGAGGCCCGTTATCTGACTTCACCACTAGGGGAATGCCCCATGCGGCAAAGACCACCTCTAATATCGGTATGATACTCAATGCTTTCGTTGATGAGCACAGTTGTGCTATGGGGAATCTGGAGTACTCGTCCATGATGACTAGGACATATTGGCTCGATTTTATTGGCCCAAAGAAGTCAATGGCAATGTGTTGCCACACACCCCCCGGTAGTGGAGACATCTGCAGTGGTGCAGGAGGATCCGGACGGCTCACCAGTTGACATTGCGGGCAGTCTTTCAGAGTTGTCTCTACCATCATGTCTAGTGTCAGAAACCAGACTCTTTCACGGAGTGCTCTTTTTGTGGCTACTATGCCCCGGTGTCCTTCATGAGCTAAATTAATGACCCCTTGTCTGAGTTGTCGTGGGATCACTATTCTGGTGTCTCGTAGGACGAGACCATTTGCCGCTATTGACAGTTCGTCGTGGACATGTTTGAACGCTGCCAGTTCTTGGTCGTTTTGTTCACTGCTTTGCGTGTGTCTCCAGCTGTTTGTTTGAATCCGACGTTTCACCTCTTGCAGGGTGGCATCTGTAAGGATCGCTGAGTATGTTCTACAGGAGCGTCAGGAATCCTGGAGCGAAGTCCTCAGTCGTCCCTCCGACTCTATCAGACTCTAGAGTACGGAGGACACGCTAGGGGAAAACAGGGAAACAAAACAAGGATAGGCGGGGAGAAAGGCAGGTCTTGTTGGTGGACCACTTCAGGGTTAAAGGCAGGAACACCCAGCTGTAAAACAAAGTCTTTGTTAATGTGCATCAATTTCCAAGGACCTCAAATGTTTGGACCCTCGAGATTAGGTAAACCTACCACGATTTTCTTTCACCTCTCTTGGAACTCTCAGCATGAATATCTGTGCCTCACTCTACAAGAAAATCCCATGATAATACACAAGTGTAACAACAAGCAATCCCTCTGAGAATGTGCGTAACCTGTAAAGGTACCTGGCTCACCCCGTAAGTATCCAAGCGAACTGGGAGGGAGGCTAAATGACGTCTTCTTCTACTACTCTCCTAAGGTGATTGGTTTACATTAGGGCTGAAGGGAACAGATAGTAATGGGTCCGGAATTCATAAATGATAATTGTCCCCCACCTGATCTCAATTGTTACGAATAAAGATTACCTTGTCTTCTATACTGAAATGCTGTAACCTACAACGGTGCTTGATGGTCCACGCTAGCTAACACCACCTACAATACGTATAAGGAAACGTAGTGCAGGATAAAGATTGGGAAAGGCCTTTCTCATTCAAGGGAAGTTCGTTATATCCAAGGATAAGTAATATGAAAGAATAAACAACACCAGAAACAGATACCACTCCGGCCTGTCAATGACCGAGAGGCGCCTTAACTGCAGGCTCCACTATTAAACACAACAGAATGCCAATGCAAGGTTCAACCCAAGGAGTCCACATAAAAGAACAACATGTGGAACTGGACCTACGGAAACACTATAGGAATAGATACGGACTCCGAGACCTTACTTGGTAACGGGGAATTCAGTCGCGTAAAGCCACACCAACCAGAAGGAATCGCGCGGCTACTGTTGCCGCTTCTGTAAGCACGGAAACGCCAACGCCACGCCAGACAATGGACAACGAGTGCACCAGCACTCGTTTACTTCGAATCGTCTGCAACCGGAAGCAGGAAACACAAACTAACCGGAAGTCAGGCAAACACCAGGGGGACGGAAATGGGGCTATGTGCAAGAACGCTAAGCAGCGTTAGCACGCCCTTCGCACCTTAAATACTCATCCGCATCTCAGGGGCATGACCGCGGGGCATGACAGCATCTGCTTGCGTCGGTTCACAAATGGCTTCCAGTGGAACAGCCGGAGGTCTCGCTTGGTCTACCACAAAGTGAATGTATTCATCCGCTATTGATTGCTCTGATTTGCTGCATCTGATGGGGTGCCGGGACATGTAATCTGCGGGGTTTGCAGCTTTTCCTGGCTTGTGGATGATGGTGTAGGTGTATTCCTGGAGCCGGAGGCCCCATCGCTCTATTCTTGGTGGCATTTTTTGCCCGCGGGTTTCCAAAAATTGTGGTCAAGGCTTGATGGTCAGTCACTAATGTAAAGTGTTTCCCAAAGATGAAGATGTGGAAGTGTTCACACGCCCAGACAACGGCCAGGCTCTTTTTTTCTGGCTGTGAATATGCTCTCTCCGTGTCTGTTAGACTTCTGCTGGCGTATGCTACTATGTGTCGCTGATCTTCTTCTCTCTCATATTGTGCTAGGATAGCTCCTAGTCCTACGGGGCTGGCGTCCACTGTTATCTCTTTTTTTTTCTTTTTTGGATTAAAGTAGGCCAGATTTTTGTCCAACTCTACAGTTCTCTTGATTTCTCTGAACGCCCCTTCACATTGGGTGGACCACTGAAAAGGTTGTCCTTGCTTGGTGAGCATCCTCAGAGGGTAACTTAACGTGGCGTAGTCAGGTATGTATCTGGAACAGTAGCTGGCCATTCCTAGGAACGATCGTACATCGCCCACGTCATCTGGGCTTGGTGTGTCGTTTAGCGCTGCTACCTTTTCTGGGTCTGGTTTCATGCCACTTCCGGAGAATATGTGCCCGAAAAATGTCATCGTTGGTTTGTGAAATTCACACTTGTCTTTGTTGAGTGTGAGGTTGGCTTCCATGAGTGCATGACAGACCTGATCTAGTGCTTTGTCATGTTCTTCAGTCGTTGCTCCATATACGAGGATGTCGTCGCTGTAGTTTAGGACATGTGGAATATGATGTATTTTTCTCCTGATTGCCTCTTGGAATATTTCCGCTGCTGATGACACTCCAAAACGTAATCTTTTGTATCGGAATAGCCTGAGGTGTGTCGAATGTCGTGATGTATCGTGACCTTTCATGCAATTCTAGCTGGTGGTATCCCTTGTTGAGATCTAGTTTTGAGAATATCTTCGCTCCGTTGAGTGAAGTGATCATGTCACTGATGTGGGGGCCTGGATGTCTTTCTCTCTCTATCGCCATGTTGGGCGCCCTCATATCCACACATAGGCGGACTCGGCTGGTTTCCCCTTTCTTCGGGACTACCACAACCGGGGAGACCCAGGGGGTCGGTCCATCTGTTCTTTCTATGATACCTGCTTCCAGTAGATCCTGGAGCTCCTTCTCCACGGCTTCCTGCAGGTGAAACGGGATTTTTCGGTGATGCTGCTCTACCGGTGTGATTTGTTCGTTTATGTGCAGTCTTGGCAGTCCTTCATTTTTCCCAGGCCTTGAAACAGTTTGGGGAACTTTTGGACGATCGCTAGTTTGTCAGCCACTCGGTATAGGATATCAACCAGTTTCAGTCGTTCTGCGGTGGCCAGGCTCAGGAGGCAGTCGGCCTCAGGCCCCTCGATAACATGGATGTAGGCTGATATTGTGCGATCTTGGTACGACAGTTCGGTTGCAAATTTTCCAAGACACGTAAGTGGCTTTTTGGACATCCACGTGTATACTCGTACATGTGCGTTATCCAACTTGGGGGGTGATTTCATTCTTTGGTATTCCGTGACGGGCAGGTAATTTAGTGATGCCCCACTGTCTAGCACGAACTTGGTGGGGTGAGCCCCAATTCTGATGTCCAATCGCGGGTACTCTTTCAGCCGATCCGGGTCGGCTACACAATAAATATATTCCTTTCGGTCTTGAAAACTCGGTGATGTGGATCGGGATTCCCTTGATGACGACCGTCGAGATTGATGTGTCCTGCAAGAGTGGCAGCTGGATTGTGACGACCCAGTGGATGAGTCTCGTCTATCCTGGACTGCTCTGACATGGTGACGACTGCTTGAAGGCTGATGTTGCCGATGCCTTCCCTTTTGATCACCTTTGGGTACCGCCCCGCACATGCTTTCAAAGTGGTTGTCTCTCCCGCACTTCCGGCATTGTTGTCCTAGTGCTGGGCACTCGTCGGCATGTGGGAAGTCATATCCGCATCTGTAGCATTTGAGTTGTCTGTCTGATCGTTCCTTGGTGTGGGTTTTGCCTTGGTGTCCTTTGCGTGACTGGTGGTGTCTCTTGGATCTGGAGGAACGCACCTGTGGTGGTGATCTTCCATGCATGTTCCGAGACTGCATCCTGAATGCTTGGTCCCGTCTCTCGCCTTTCCCGGCTTTCATTTCCTTTGCATGTTCATCGGCTTGTTCATCTACTCTCGTCATCTCTTCTATCTCTTCCAGCGAGTAGCTTCTCTTGAGCAGTTTGCGTCTCAGTGGTTCAGAGAGACAGCCTTCTATGACCCTCAGCCGAAGGGCGTCTTCAGTTGAAAACTTTTCAAAGTCACAGTATCTCGCCAGTCGCCGAAGACGTGTGACGAACACCCCCATTTGTTCACCTTTCTCTTGCGCGGCCAGATTGAATGTGTACCGCTCGTAGTCAACGTTCCTTTTGTGTAGGAACTTGCCATTTAGTGCTTCGCGCACTTTGTCATAGGTACCAGAGGACTCAGCAGGCAGTTCTTTTATGATTCGTCCGACCTCCTTGCCAATCAAGTTCTTGAGGGCAAACAGTTGTTCTTCAAGGTCCGTCACCTTGGACGCTTTCATGAAGTCCTCGAAATCTTCTATCCATTCTTGCCATCGCGGGCCCATGCCCCCACCCGATTCAAGAACGAGGGGCTCCGGGCGGCGCAGGAATGAGGCTCCAAACATACTTGCGGGAGCTGGGTCGGGCATTGTTCAACTGTTATTGCTGACTGTTTTTACGAACTTCGTTTGTTCTCCTTTACACTCGCCAGTGCTTGTTTGTGGCGCCTGTTGCACTCACCAGTGCTTGTTTGTTGGTTTCGTTGCACTCACCAGTGCTTGTTTGTTACTTGTCGCATTTACTAAGGCTTGTTTGTTACTTCTGTTGCCTTTGTCAATGCTTGTTTGTTGTTTGTTGCACTCACCCGTGCTTGTTTGTTACTTCTGTTGCATTTACCAAAGCTTGTTTGTTGCTTCTGTTGCATTTACCAAAGCTTGTTTGTTGCTTCTGTTGCATTTACCAAAGCTTGTTTGTTTCTTCTGTTGCCTTTACCAATGCTTGTTTGTAGCTTCTATTGCATTTGCTAATGCTTGCTTGTTGCTTCCGTTTCAATTACCAATGTTTGTTTGCATTTTGATTCATCCGCCTGACTTAAAGATGGCCGCCGAGGGTCCCTGACAGGGAATTGGGAAAATCTCGCGCCTGACCTCAAAATGGCCGCAGCGAGAATCTCGTGTGCAACGAGATTTTCTCTTTCAAATCACCGGAGGCCCCGCGAACAGCAGCGCTTGAACTCACTCACCGGGGCTCTGCTTTTGGGTACTGCTGCCACTCCAGGTGAGGTTATTTACTTCCTTCGTGGGGCACCTTTCACCATTGCCGCCGGGGTGGGCTCCTGGTGGGCGCTTATGAAATCGCGCTCCAGCCCCACACGCAGGGCGAGCAGCTCCAGGCCAGGCGCTGCTGGGGTGGGCTCCCGGTTGGCTCTTTGGGCTTCGCGCTCAAGCCTCCACATGCGGGCGAGCTCCGGATATGTTGCCGCCGGGGTGGGCTCCCGGTGGGCACTTCTGTCGTCGCGCTCCAGCCCCACACGCAGGGCGAGCTCCGGTCTCTTGTTTTTTTTTTCGTTTCTTTACTTCTTCGTGTTGCTTCACGCACACGTGAAGGTTCTTAAATCTTCGTCGCCAGTTGAAGGATCGCCGGGGACAGAGTAAACCCGGACACGGGGTTAGCTGTGCTCAGCTTCTTTATTCACCTCCTTCGTCATACAGGGCTAACGGCTAACTGCCGTCCCTAGCCCTCAGCTCCTCCCTTTCCGCCCGCCCTGGTTCCCACTCAGGCCGGTCCTAGTGCCTGACCAATTTGGTCAGTGTGCACCATTACATCTTGTGCATCATTACAAGTGCCACACATTTTTCCAACAGAGGCATAGTCATTAATATAGTCCCCACGCTCAGTAAATGAAGCACGGACCTCTCCCCCATCATAACTCAGTACAAACACATAATGAAGAGGAAAATGTAATAGAAGATACTGCCTTTTTGTGCGATTGTGATTTTTCTTATGAACTGAGACATACACACTCACAATTCCAGCTTGACTATTCGGAGCACTTTGGCACTTTAAATTGTGAAACTTTGAATGTAAATGTTTAAGCATCACATATTGCAAAAATAAGATTGATTCCTGCCTATTGTTTGTTATGGTCTTGTTCCCTCTCCAGTTACAGGTACAATTCACCTATAACATGTCAGAGTGAGTTCCCTCTCCAGTTACAGGTACAATTCACCTATAACATGTCAGAGTGCTATTTAGCACACGCAAGAAGAAGGGTAGTGCATTACTTACCCACACACACACACTACAAAACAGTATGTGTGCAATCTCATGGTCCTGAAGAAAGCCCGACGACCCGACTGGGCACCCAAGGGCTGAAACATGTCGACCACTCACGTTTTTAAATAGGTGCAATAGAACTGTGACTCTTCTATTTATGCACCACTCTTCTTTTTAGCCTTACCCCATCATCAACCGAATAAAATTAGTTCTGCTAGATGGACGTAATTTTAGACACACTTCACTCTCACTATCACTGATCGCTACTGTGAATACCAGTTGGTCTCCCTCCAGGCGGAGGAAAGCATAACAAAAGACCCAATGATGATGCTTTTCACGTAATAACGCTTGCGGAAAATCAAGATCTACCTCACCAACGGTTTCAACGTGAATGAGGGTTTTTAAAGACGGCAAGAACCCATGACCCTCGTTATAAACAGGACAAGTGATTCATTCTCCATTGATTACCTGCTTACCAGCTGGAAGACAAATTAATCTCAGCTTCTCTCTCCCTCATTTGATTATGAGATAAAGCGAGCCATGCAGTCAATGCTAGAAAAGTAAATAAATTAAAGGAATGGCGGGCAGCCGCCGTGTTGAAAGGGAAAGCTGACAATGACGTAATGGTGGCCGCCCGCCTTTTTTTAAATGCATTTGCATTTGTAGCATTCGCTGCGCGGCACACTTTAAATTTAAACATGTGAAGCTAAAGCACAGCCTTCGCCATGCTTTAGCTTTATCCCATTAGCTGCTAGACCTAATACCCTCTCTGTGCTAAGCCTTTTTTGGTTATTTGGGGTACTGTGTGATTAGGCCTCCGTAACTTTTTTTCCACATAAGGTACCCACAACAAATGTTCATCCTTTTCTTCCATCATCCTGAGGATTCTAAAGGTACCCAAGGTTTGTGGATTCCCCTGGAGGGGACCAAGAAATTAGCCAAAATACAGCATAATTTTGTTTTTATGGTAAAGTGCTGCAGAAGAAAGTGTCTATTTGTTCCTGCAAAGGGTATCAACAAAGGGTTTGTGGGGCTAAAGTCAGCATCTTCCCAGCTTTCAGGAACAGGCAGACTTTTGTAAGAAAACCAAAATTTCCTGCACAGTTTTGGCATATTACTGGGAAATAACCTTTTTTCCTATTGTTTGGCCTTTCAACCTCCTTTCAGTTGGTGGTAGAAATGGATGTGTAACCAATAATGGATCCCAGAAATATATACATTTCTAAAAAGTAGACAAAATTTTAAATTTTTCAAAGGGTGATTTGTGCCGCTCTGTCAGGGTTTTCTTATAGAAACTAACAGTTGAAATAAAAAAAATATTGATACTGAATTGAACAAAACAGCCATTTGTGCCTACGTTTTCACCTATGATACATTTTTTAAAGCAATGTACCGCTACGTCACCTGGACCCTTCTGGTTACAGGAATATATAGGACTTGTAGGTTCACCAAGAACCCGAGGTACACAGGGTCAATAACAGAGCTGCACTTTGCAATGGTTTTTCATTGTGTACTGGGTTTAAAGCAATTCATTTGGTAACATCTAAAGAGTGAAAAATAGGTGCCAAGGAAACCTATGTATTTTCGAAATGGGAAAAAATATGGAGTTTAAAAGAGGTGGTTATTTGCACATCTTCTAATTTGTGGATACCCATACTAGCATGTGAATTGGAGGGCATTTTTCAAAATGACTTTTTGTATGTGCACTGTCTTACATCTGGAAGGCAGGAATACATAGAAAGTCAATTGGTAATTACACTTCTGATAAAAATGGCACCTCACTTATGTGGGTAGGCCTAGTTCCCGCGACAGGAAGTGGCACAAAACACAACGTGTTACATCACATGTTTCCATTGAAAACTGACTCTTTCTTTGAAATGTGCCTAGCTGTGGATTTTGGACCCTAGCTCAGCCGGCACCTAGGGAAACCTATCAAACCTGTACATTTTTTAAAACTAGACACCCAGGGAAATCCAGGATGGGGTCACTTGTTTGGCTCTCACCAGGTTCTTTTACCCAGAATCCCTTACAAACCTCAAACTTTGTAACAGGAAACACATTTTCCTCACATTTCTGTCATGTTAAGCTCTGGAATCTGTGGGGAGCCACAAATATCCACCCACCCAGCCTTTCCCCAAGTCTCTCTATAAAAATGGTACCTCCCTTGTGTGGGTAGGCCTAGTGCCGGCGACAGGAAACGGCCTAAAACCCAACTTGGACACATCACATTTTTCCAGTTAAAAATGACCCTTTTGCAAGCTTCCTAGCTGTGTATTCTGGACCCTAGCTGAGCCGGCACCTAGGGAAACATAGCAGGCCTGTATATTTTTGACAACTAGAAACCCAGGACAATACAGGATGTGGTGACTTGTGTGGCTCTCACTGGGTTCTGTTACCCAGAATCCCTTGCAAACCTCAAACTTTGTCAAAGAAAAAACATTGTCCTCACATTTCTGTGATGGAAAGTTCTGGAATCTGTAGGGAGCCACAAACCTCCATGCACCCAGCATTCCCCCAAGTCTCCCGATAAAAAATTATACCTCCCTTGTGTGGGTAGGCCTAGTGCCTGCAACAGAAAACGGCCTAAAATGCAACATGAACACATCACATAAGTCGCCTTTTTTTGTAATGTGCCTAGCTGTGGATTTTGAACCCTAGCCCAGCGGCACCTAGGTAAACCTAGCATATCTGTACATTTTTTTAAAATAGACACTGCTGGAATACAGGATGGGTTCACTTGTGTGGCTTTCACTAGGTTCTGTTACCCAAAATCCCTTGCAAACAAACTTTGTAAAACAAAAAACACATTTTCCTCACATTTCTGTGATGTTAAGTTCTGGAATCTGTGGAGAGTCACAAACTTCTACCCACCCAGCATTTTACCATGTCTTCTGATTAAAATGGTACCTCACTTGTGTGGGAAGGTCTGGTGCCGGCGAAAGGAAACAGCCCAAAACCCAACGCAGACACATCACATTTTTCCACTGAAAACTCACCCTTTTTTTGCAATGTGCCTAGCTGTGGATTTTGGGCCTTATCCAGACCCTCCAGGATTTTGCGGTTTGCCGCGAAATCGGCAGTTTTGTAAAAAATACCTCCATTTTTACAAAAGTGTCCGTGAAATCGGCACTTTTGTAAAAATACCTCCATTTTTACAAAAGTGTCCGTGAAATCGGCACTTTTGTAAAAATGCCACAATTTTTACAAAAGTGCCCACGAAATAGAAGGAATGCAGGGAAAAGGTTGTTACATTTCTATTGTAATTGTAATTCTTCACTTGCCTGCATGGATGTTACAGTATTACAAGCAGTGAAAAATGTTTTCTCATCAGGGAAGCATAGCGCTTTAAAACTCATAAATAAAGAGGATAGCAGTTAATACGTAAAGGAAGAGGGAAGAAAGCAAGAGGGGAAATCCGTGTACCAATCTGCAAACTATGATGTATCCCTCTGTGAATAATATATCGAAGAAACAAATCCATAGTTTTGAGATTTTCTCTACATATAATTGGTGGATATGATAGTTCGGCTAAAAGAAGCTGTTCCACGTCTCAATTCATCTTACTTTTTGTTTATTTGCTGACAGACAAAACATTATTAATAGCAGCGAAACAGGAAGTAGCAGCTGTGCCACATGGCTACCATATGTTTAAGGTAAAAAAAAAATTCCTTCCTCCCAGCATCACACGTGACTGTGTCCTCTCATTACCAGCTGATGAATACATGACGATTTAACTCTCACCATGATGCAGCCTTTAGCGTAACCCCGGGTTTGCTTGATCTCCCCCTAACTGCCACCCATTGACTGCAACTGTTAATTAATGGGATAAATAGATTTAAGTTAAAAAGAAGATGCGTTATAATTTAAGCCCTTGAAAATAATGGAAGGCCCTGCCTTTTGTAGGTAGTTGAAAATCATCCACATCAATAGCAAAGTTTAGGAAGTCTGCTTATTACAAAGAAAGCTTTGGTCCAAGCGAGATCCTAGCTCAGCCACCGATGAAGATTTCACTGCGCTGTGAAGAGGCTGAAGACACCAAGGCCCATGGAGGTAGCTAGGCTTGGCAGTTGGTGATGGCGCAATGACTCAATGACATTGTGAATCAATGAGGTTGCCAGGCCCCAAGCTTGGCAGTTGGTAAATGCATTCTGAATCAATGAGGTAGCCAGACTCATTGCTTGGCAGTTGGTGATGGCACAATGACTCAGTGAGGTAGCCAGGCTCATTGCTTGGCAGTTGCTGATGGCACAATGATTCAATGAGGTAGCCATGCGCCTCGCTTGGCAGTTGGTGATGGCACAATGACTCAGTGAGGTAGCCAGGCTCGTTGCTTGGCAGTCGCTGATAGCACAATGATTCATGAGGTAGCCAGGCCCCACGCTTGACAGTTGTTAAATGCATTGTGAATCAATGAGGTAGCCAGACTCATTGCTTGGCAGTTGGTGATGGTACAATGACTCAGTGAGGTAGCCAGACTCGTTGCTTGGCAGTCACTGATAGCACAATGATTCATGAGGTAGCCAGGCCCCACGCTTGACAGTTGTTAAATGCATTGTGAATCAATGGGGTAGCCAGACTCATTGCTTGGCAGTTGGTGATGGTACAATGACTCAGTGAGGTAGCCAGGCTAGTTGCTCTGCAGTTGCTGATGGCACAATGATTCTATGAGGTATCCAGGCCCCACGCTTGGCCCTTGGTGATGGCACAATGACTCAGTGAGGTAACCAGGGTCGTTGCTTGGCAGTTGCTGATGGCACAATGACTCAGTGAGGTAGCCAGGCTCCTCGCTTGGCAGTTAATCAGACTCTCCAGGATTTTTGTGATGTGCCGAACCTTATCTGCCGTCAGTAGCTGTGTACGGCCCACAAAAGCATCCGAGTACCTCGGTAGTGTTTCCACCGTGGGCCCGAATTATTTATAATCTGTCACCGCTAACACCTCTAACAGTCCTGATATATTGTCCACCATTCGCTCCCAAAAAAGACGTAAAGATGTTTTTGCTTAAGTAGTCAGTATGCACAATGTCATGTCAAATGTGATGTGCAGTGTTACTCTTGGGAATTAGTTCATTTTTGGGATGGGACAAAGGGGGGAGAGGGGTCGAACTTGCGTTCCTTTTGAGGTCGATTATGAACCAGAGCCGAGGTCACACTGGAACCTCGACGAGCAGAGCTCTCATGTGACTGCGGCTTCCCTCTCTCTTGTCTACCGGTATATGATGTAAAGGCCAGAGCTGCCGACTGTGGAGCTGGGGAGGCAGGTTCGAGTCTCGACGTCGGCTTGTCATCCTGTGATTCTGGGCAAGTCACTTAATCTCCCTATGCCTATAAACAATGCATGTGTTTGTGTTGTAAATGTGTAGTGCGACTGGTGCGCATGTGAAGCGCTTCAATAACTTCGGGTTGGAGCTATAATTTAAAAAACTACAGAAGAATGCACTAGAAGGTTAAAACTAAAAACAAAGTCTTAACATAAGGAAAGGCAAATAGATACCCACGTACTGGCTGATTTTGTACAGCGTGAAACCAGAAAATCTGGATAGAATCGTGGCTTCAATGCTTAAATTGTGTGATCTTAGGCAAATATTTAATTTCACTAAAACCCTTTTGCTTCACTGTCCCATTTTCTCCTTGAGTGGCAGGCTGGTTAAAACCGTTTACGTTGTTGTTTTGACCACGTTAGAGTGACTGTGTGGGTTTAACCAGAAACCATATTTGTGGCAGTTCGACAGCCTGCCAACTTGGCCCACAGAACCTGGTTTTTATGATGGTATTTTCCAGCAGTCGATACCCATTGGCTGAGATCCACACGCCGGGAGGGAAAGTAAATGACCCGAGACACAGACAGCCTAGTCCACACACACGACCAGCCAAGCGCAAGTTCATACACACCACCAGCAAAATGCCAGTAAACACATAGCCAGCCAAACGCTAGTACTTGCAGACCATCAGCTGAACTTCAGTTCACACAAACCCACACAGAAGCTTTCCCTGGTATCTAGTGGCTTTCTGCCCTCCTTGTGGGTTAGATGACCCTAAACATATCGCTGGTTTGCCCCCAAGGGGGCAGAAATGGCTAAACTGTGTGCCTAAAAAAAGTGAGAGCCACCCTTGACTATTGGGTTTCTCCCGGACATGCAAATAAACATATCCTTGGTTCCTAGTGGGCTTTCAGGGGGGCAGATTAGGTGTGATAACTACCATCTGCCCCCCCAGAGGAGGGCAGAAAGACTTTGCCTATTTTTTTTGGGGGGGGATTACTATGCCCATTCTGGGCAGCCCCACCCCAGCACAAATTAAAAATAGTCCCAGGTGTCTAGTGGTCTTTCTGACCCCCCCCCCCCGGGGGCAGATCGGGGTTTACTGCCCATAACTAAAGACTGTGCCCATTTTTGGGAATGGTGGGGCACCAGCAAGCCCCTTCAGGACAGCCCCCAACCTGCAAAAGGAAATAAAATAGTCCCTGGTGCCTAGCGGGCTTTCTGCCCCCCCAGGAGGCAGCTAGGGGCTATAGCCCCCATATGCCCCCGGGGGCAGAAACACTGTGCCCATTTTGGGGGGAGATGGGGGCATGGGCATGCCTATTCTGGTCTGTCCCCACCCCACTTTTATTTAAAAAATAAATCCCTGGTGTCTAGTTGGCTTTCTGCTGACCCTTGGGGGCAGATCAGGGGTAATAGCCCCCATCTGTTCCTTGGGAGCGGAAAGACTGTCCCCTTTGTGTTTAAGAGGGTTGGGGCATTGGCATGCCCATTTCGGCTGCCTCCATCCCTCTTTTATAAAGAACAAATAATCTCTGGTGCCTAGTGGGCTTTCTGCCCCCCCCCGTGGGCAGATCAGGGGTAATATTCCCCATCTGCTCCCGGGGGGGGGGGGGGCAGAAACACTGGTAATATTAAGGTCTGGGGGTGTGGGCAGTAAAAAATGCCTAGTAGGATTTCTGCTCCCCCCCCCCCCCCCCCCGGGGCAGTTTGGGATCTATTGTCCCCATCTGCCACCCCGGGAGGGGCAGAAAGACTACATTTGCCCATAAAAGTTTGGGGGAGCAAAGGGCTTTGCCCAAGGGGCCGCCCCCCCCTTCCCTGGTGTCTAATGGTGGATCCCTGCTTGGGGATCGCCTTCCTCTGGTGATCCCCAAGTAGAGAACTACTAGGGAGATTCACCCCTTTCCAATGATACCTCTCCTATGTGTTTCAGTGCTTGGGGGGCTGAGATAGCTCAGCGAGCACCAAAGCAGTGAAAGTGAAATTGTCAGGCTACTTACGTTTCCGCAGGAACGTCATACAAATGAAGAATTCCCAACTTCACCTAGTCATCAAATGTACCCAACTAAGTTAAACTGCAAATGATAACTCGGGGAAGAAGAGAAGAGAACAAGGGAACACCCACCAAGTCTTCTCGTGATGTCCCAAATCTGAGATGAGATCTTATAAAATATAATAGGAAAGTTTAGTAAGTATAAACTTAGTGTAGACCTTATGAATATATCTATTCTCTAATCTAGTGTATATTTCTGACTATGCATATACCCGATTATTTCCCTTCTTCTGTGTTCTCAAATAACTGAGGTAAGTTTTAGAACATAGATGAGTTTGGAACAGAAAACCTGGATAAAAAATAAATTCAAGAAACATATGTAATGAACAATATTATTTTGTTTATATGTATTAAGTGATTATAGAAATGGAACCCATCAAATATTTTATGGGAGCTGCTCCATATATGTCTTGATTCACCACATAATTTAAATTCCCTTGACTGCAGGTAATTCATTCTTTTCAATAATTCATCCTTTTCTTGTTTTCAGTAATTAAGAATAAACCAAGGAGTTAAATCTAACCTTCATCGACTTGGAGCCCAATTCAGATAAGTAACTATAAATATTTATAATGGATGTCTGAATTTGGAGCCCAATTCAGATAAGTAACTATAAATATTTATAATGGAGGTCTGAATTCAATCATAATGTCATAAGTCAGTTTTCAGCTTTCTTTCTTGTTTTTTCTTTAGGAGGTGGTGGAGAAAAACCTGAAGCCTACCGCAAAAAGGAGACATCGATGAGAGGCCGGAATGTTGCACAAAACTAGGTTTTTCACAAGGAAGACATCGCTAGAAAACAGCAACGAAGGCACGACGAAGCAATGTCCTTCAGGATACAAGAAATGCCAGGAAAACGCCGTGATCAAGGCCCGGCGGAGAAATGTCCTTCTGAATACGAGAAATGCTAGGAAAATGCTGTTAGAATGCTGCGATAATGAAGAACCCGCCCCGAGAGTGTGCAACGCAACCCGGAAGTCAGGTGAGTACTCCAGGACGCAGAATCTGATCCAGAAACTAGAACGCAAAGCGTTCTTTCCTGAGAGCGGCTTCCTTAAATGCATTGCGTCCGGCTCTCGCGCATGTGCAGGGCGCAAGTCGGCCATTGCTGGAGTCTGACTGCAGCTCACGCTCTGTAGTCCTGACAGAAATGAGCTGATCGGCTAATTTCCCTTTAAATTTCAATGTAATGATGTCAGGGTGCCATTACACTGAAAAAAAATACCTCAGGAGGTTGGAGAAGTTCTTCCCCAGCTAAACAGCTGAGGGATTTAGTGATTGTATGCAGAGGAAAGAATGGTTCCATCCTCGGCACATGAGCACCATGGCGCAGGACAGAACCATTCCATCCTGCGCACCAAATGGGATAAACATGTGAAGCTAAAGCGTGGTGTGCTGCAAAGGCTAATAAAGTAATTTCATTGTTAAAAACTTAAAGCCCATATCTATACATAAATAAAAACAAACAGGAGAGAAGAGGAGAAGGCAGTTGCAGCCCAAACAGACAGCTTGTCGGGGAAGTGTGGTTGGGGAAGGGGCCATTTTCCTACAACTCCAGCTATTTTGAAGAAGTCATTACGAAAAGAGTGCTGAGAGTGAAAATCAAACGTTCTGAATAAAGTCACATGTAAAAGGGGCTGTCTTTATGGGAGGTTACAACTAAAGAGAAGGGGGTACTAAAGAGGGAGAAGGAGGGACTATTAAAGAAATAAACCAATGAAATACAATCAATTCTTAAAGACACTAAAAGGAGCCAATGAAATACATGGGTGGAACAGGACCAAGCTTAAAGCCCATATCCTGAATACAGCATGTCCTGAAGAAACAGAGCCTGCTTAGGCAAGACCTAAAAATGATAGCTTTCCGAACACTATAACGTCCTTTTACAACTTCAACTTAACTGCTTCAAAATGCAGATGCGCATTGTAATTCTGGTGGTACATAGAATAATACTCCTCCCACAATCAGGCATGTCACCAGGCTATTTATAAGTTAACCCAGAGTTATGTCCTTCTATGCCAGAGAAATGATACACTGCTCATAAAAAAGCACTCCAGCAACCTGCGAGCAGCCCATAAAACTTAAGACAGCAACAAAACAGATTAAATATCTTCATAATAGAAAGTTTGGGGTAGTTTATTCCGTATATTAGAACCTGATATCTTGAGATTACAGACATTGCAGGCGGAGTGTGCCTCAGACAGCAGCTCATTCTAGTATGGATATTAGGAACAGAGTTAACAAAGACAACCCCCACTGAATGCCATACATGCTTTCATGCCCACTAGCCCAGCTCCAGTAAACCATATAACCTGTAACCTACCACCATGATTACAACATATTAACTACCAATGGGTGTCCAGCACGTTTTAGTAAAGGGCAGGGGGCATTCCCCCCCAGGGCAAGTCTGTTTTGTGTCGTTGCTTCAAGCACGATGTAGTGATTGGCACTTAAAAAGGGGAATTACAATAAGGTGATGTGTATATTTGAGTGTAATTTTTATATTAGAGTGACATCATCACAGCGTCTCATGAGCCCAAGGGCTCCGAAGGTGGGTGGACAGGAGCTCTGCTCTTTATGGAAGATGCCACTTATCACTCACTTCCAACTCCTAATGGGTCTCATATTGCGACTTACCTCATTAATATTCATGAGGTAGGTTGATTGCGACCTCATTAGAAATCGCTAAATGGAACTAAAAGAGTTTCCTATATTGGGGATAGAGATTTCCTAATCGTGAGATGCAGAGAATCGCAGTTAGAAAATCGGTATGTTTTAAATCTGTACACGTGGCCCTTAAGGCATTATTTCGAGTTTGGTGGACAGGGACCCTGTGTCCCATAGATAATATGAAGCAGCTGCGTGAGGTAAGAGCTCGGTGCTGGGATCCGTTTGTGATCAGCAGGCTACAGGCGCAAAACCTGATAGTCTTTTCATCCTGACGTTTCAATTGGATAACGATATTTCGACATCAAACACATTCTCTGTGATGGGTTGGCTGAAAGTGTTATGTAAATGACAATGTATAGCACATGTCTCAAGGACAGCCAGAAATCGCACAAGTATTAATAGCCTTCCAACTCACCCATGAAGTGCTGAGACGTGATTGAAATCTAATTCTGCGTTAGAGAAATCTACCTTCTGGGCCCCATTCAAAAAGCCATTGTATCTGT
The DNA here is from genome assembly GCF_964204655.1 of Triturus cristatus. Lineage (NCBI taxonomy): Eukaryota > Metazoa > Chordata > Amphibia > Caudata > Salamandridae > Triturus > Triturus cristatus. The sequence continues at coordinate 527,714,450 of NC_140592.1, forward strand.
AAGTTGAACTAACACCTACATTGTGTGGATTCATGTTTTATGTTTATGAAACATGAATTTCTTGACATTCAATATCAACCCAGTAGAGTACATTATTAGATAGGAGTAAATTAGGGCCCCATGGGCTTGACGTGGGAGTTCTAGAGTAGGGGTATTCTGTAAAGTTTGTGCACATCTACAATCGTGTGGCTGTGAGTATTCACATGCTCTCTGGCAGTCCATACCCACCCCAGAAATGTCAATGGCAGGAGTTAATCCGTTTCCACTCTGTGAATTGGAACAATACACTTCCAAAATTGTTGCAGTGTAGGAAAAGGGGCTCCCTCACCGGAACAATATTTGCTAAAGGGGTGAAGAGGTACAAAGTGCAATTGTTTTAATGAAAGATGCATGGCGATTAGCACACCGTATACAGTTACACATGTGGGAATCTCTTAGTGCAGGTACAGGTGTAAACCTACAAGTGTAGATTTTTTAATTTCTATTTGAATCCGGTCCACGGTGTTCACTCCATACAATTTGTATCGCTTGACTCAAAGGAAGCCACAGGAACAAGAGGTTTGTCTAAACAAGCAATAACAAAGAAAACAGGTCTTGACTGTTGTACCTATTGGCTTTGCTATTTCTTTTTGGGGATCAAAGAGAGGATGTCTAAGTGAGGAGAGCAGCACAGCATGGAGAGAGTAGCATTAATTTCAAACAAGGGAGAGCGCAATTGGGAGCGCGTATGATGGGGAAGTTCTTTGGCGGAGAAGCACATGAGAGTGAGTGTGACATGGAGCATAAGAGAGGTAAGAGTTTGCACAGGCAAGCACACTAGAGTGAGAGCAACACAGTATATGGAGGCAAGGGTGTTTTTTCCTGGGAGAGCAGCACACAAGGGAGAAAGCAACAAAGAGCACAAGGGAGTTAGCAGGGGGAAGCACACAAAGGAGAATGCAACACAGATCACAGTGCATTGGAAAGCGCACAAGGGAGAGAGCAGCAGGAAATGCTGAGGCAGGAAGTGTTTTGCAGGTGGAGAAGCACTTGTGAGAGAGGGCAACGTAGAGTGAAGAAGCTCATGCGGGTGAGATCAACTAGGAAAGTGGAGCAGAGATGTGCTTTGCAAGTGGAAGGCACACAACGGAGAGAGCAAAATGGAGTATAGGTTAAGCACTCATAGGTGAAAGAAATGGAGAACACGGGCCAGATGGTATGGGGTGGGGGAAAACACATGCACGGTCATGGAGTGGTTAACCAAAATTAAAAAAATCCATTGAATAAAAAGTAAGAAAATAAGAGTGACAGTAAGCCCAACCAATGGTAAGTAATAGGATGGCTGTAAGGTTACTGTACGTTTTTGGTAAGCCCACAATATGTATTTTGCAACCAGAGCACTTATGCTATCTAGTTGTGAAGACCTAAAAAGGACAGGAGCAGTCTGCTACGTACTGAGTACCTGCACTTTGTTTTTAAAGCAAAAATACCTGCCCTACTCAGCAGAGGTTCAATAGTTTTAATGGGAGGGTACTGGTACTTCTATATATCCATTTCAAGCACTTAATGGAAGGAATAAAAATGTTTTGGTGTATTTTCTTTATTATAAGTATGCATTATCTATATACAAAATGCAACATATTTGCATTTCACTAAATAAGTTATCTTTGGGGTAAGAAATCTCACTTTTTGGTGGGAGACATTTTTTAAAGGATTTGCTTTTTGTAAGAGAAAAAAACAAGACATACTGAAGGTCTATACATATGATATTTATATTTTCCTGTCCCTAAAACTGCCTCCCTGGATGGGATTGTGTTTTAGTGGTTAACCTGTGGGTACAACTCCTGGCTTCCCTGCTTGACCACAATGCTTGGTTCTGGTCAAATTACTCTATCTCTTTGTATCAAGGTTTCTTTTAGTGCAAACAGGAGAACTTAGAAACAGACCAACAGCCAGTAGAAAGCCCGGGGAAAATAAATGCTGGATATTGACCCAAGGTACCTGCACAGCATAAACACATGCCTCCCGCGTTGTACTGTCCCGCAGTGTCTGAAGGGCTGCAGGGAGCAGGGTGCGGTGTGGTACACTGGAGGTTAATGGCACCAGGCCTGGTTCTAGCGGGGGGCCGGGTGGGCCAGGCTCATCCAAACATGGGCCTGGCCCACCCAAACTTGAGCCTTGGCCCTAGCAGTGACTGCGCAAAGGCCAATACAAAATGACATCTGTAATTTAAAACGTGACTCCTAGTGTTGTTTTCCTTCTTGTTCTGGGAGTTGAGTGATTTGGCCTGGGCTCTTTCTCACAGCCACCCCCAATCGCCCAACTCCTTTTAGAAAGATGGCTTGGGTCATGCAGGAACAATAGGGGCATGGAAAAGCGGACAAATTCTTTATTTGGCACTGAGTAACTTTTGACTACTGTCCTGTGGCGTGGATATTTCCTTTTCTGTTCAGCTCTGGGGAAAATAAGTTTGTTTATTCATATTCACCTTTCCTGACCCCTGTAGCTTCATATCAGATCAGGCTGTGACACAAAACTTGACTAACAGAGTAGGAAAGAGAATGTGTTACTATGTGTTTTTATTTTTTAAATATGCACCGGGCACATACTTAGTGTATGCTTCATTTACATTGTTTTTACCATTATTGTGGCCATGTATGCAAGGCAATAATAAAAATGTCCAGATAACTGGTGATTAATGATCCTGCTGGAGAGAAATCTGTTGCCTGTTGGTAGTTTTGAAATGCAGATAAGCTGTACTTTATGTGGATAGCTCAGATGGTTACTGCCTTTGTCACAGAGATTCTTGTATTACTTGCAGTTCAGAAGTTACAATCCTAACATAGGACCGTGACCTATGAACCGTCATCAAAGAGCTGCCTACAAACATGAATGGTATAGTTAGAACTTCACTTTTTTGTGTTACTATATAGTTAGAACTTCCCCAGTCTTTCATTATTTTAATGTTGCTAAAAAGAGTTTGGGCCGATATATATTTTTGTTAGTAAAGCCAATCCCCAACCACTGGGGTATGCTTTAAATCCTGAGTTTGTGCTTCCCCAGCCCAAACCCTCTTAAAATATACTACCCACCAGTATGGATGACATGTGATTCCTACACCTTGTAATCCTCATTGGCTTATGTGGCATTCCCTATAGACTGATTTACACACATGTATGATTCATTGTCTCTGTATAATGTGTGCGTGGTGTAAAGTACTGTGACACCCGACACTGATATGAGTAGCGCTATAAAACAAATGAAATGCATATGAGAGAGTGGCCGCGGAGAGATGAAGGGCACTGTTGGAGGGTGGCAGTAATGGTATCTGCGGAGAAAGAGGTCATTGGTGGGGTGCCAAAAAAGACTTTCGCACTAGCGCTAAAGCTGGCCCTGTCATGGCCTTTCTGTTTTTATTTAATTAGCAGTCAAGTCATTAGGGCAACTGTGGAACATATCAAAGTGTGTGCTAATTAAATGTACTGCTACATACAATGTTTTAAGTTTGAACATGATTTTACTAGTTTTTTACGGCAATCATGAAAGTGGAGCTGGATGCTGGCTGATATGGGGCTGAGGCCAGGCGCGCAACACCCATTGGACTCAAAGGGCTTCAGGCCCCCCCCCACCCTGTCGTGTGTGGCAGCCCGGGCTGAGGCAGCTTCCGGACACACACACCGCTGCACCCGAGCACTTCACAGGTCTTTAAAAGACCATTTGTATGTTAATGAGGCCTCGCTGTTGTTTCACCCCTTCTAAGAGCCCCTGCAGCTCCACTCTGCCTATTGCTTAAAGTTTCAGCCTCCCCCCCAAATTTTTTCTTAGCCCCCCTCCCCCCCTGTAATTTGGCTCTAGTGGCGCCTCTGGCTGGGGCCCAAGGTCAGCTGTGAGATAAGGTGCACAGGAGACGGATGGTAGAAAAGTGGTTAATCTGGCCTAGAAGTACTTGTTTTGAAGCCTGGCCTGTTGAAATTTGAGGGTTTGCACTTAGGTCCAGATATTGCTCTTACTTTCAAATAACTCTCCACATGCTCTATATACACACAGAACCGATCGGTTGTATCATGGTGACTGCTTGCAAGTAGATATGATGTAATCTAGGGCTTGTAGGCTACCACAAGAAGCAACACATTGGGCCAGCAGTGGTCCACCCAAATGCACCCTTGGCCCACCCCAAAAAATAAATCCTGGAGCCGGGCCTGAATGGCACACAGCTGGCAGGAGGCTAGGGCAAGTAAGGCTGGCCTCCTGAGCAAAGCACCATCTCGGATACCAGGTCTGTAACCTGAAAGGCAGATGAGAAAATTAGGCACTTTCACTTGTTAAAGAAAGGAAAGAAAGGGCCTCTGAATTGAGCCATTTTGTGAAACTCCCCACAGCCGTATGTGGACAAACAGGTTAACAGCTCGTAATCAGAGAGGCATCTGCTACTGCAGGTGCCTATGTTTACCTAGGACTTAGAGTTCCACACATCACTCCTTGGCTAAGTAGCTCTGAGTCGGCTCTAGTGTCTTAGCCGCAAACATCGCAGTCTGGGAGCTGTAGCTTACTAGAATGTGGAATAACAGCCAGAGCTGCTGACTTTGAAACAGGGGATCGGGTCTCGGCGTTGGTTCAACATTCTGTCATTCTGGGCATATCACGTAATCTCACCGTGCCTACCAAAAATGTATGTGTCCTTGGGTAATGTAACTGGTGCTCATGTAAAGCACTCCAGTGCTTTCGGGTTGAGGTTGCGTTATATAAAACTGCAAACAAAATGACAGTTCAATTTGTCCCAGCACATTTTCCCATTGCAGTCTTGCCTCATCAGTGGTTTGCTGTGTGAGGCAGACCGAGGAACGGAGTCGATCCAGGAATAAATTAGTAATACACAATTGTTCATACAATGCACCAATGCTTGATTGGAGTGACTTGTAGGTTCACAAGTACTGTGAAAAATGTATAGTTGTTACAACAGTTTTACAGAAGGGTGACTTTACAACATCCTTTGTCAACCCCATTAGTGAAAGCAAAACATCAAGTTCCAGAATGCAAAGCCGTGTAGGCTACAAAGGCAGGGCTTCTGGTGGTGCCAGAGAGGACAAGGGACCTCCTGACAACAGGCCCTGGGGTTCAAGTTGGCATTTCTGACAGCTCAACAGTGGGGTCGGAAGCTTCCAAGAGCTGCTGCTGTCTCCACCACAGCAATGTGTGGTTGTTTGAGTGAACTGACTGTGTGAAGAGTTACATGTGTGGGCACTAATTCACACTGCCCACAAGAACTCTCACCTACAAAGGCCCATGGATAGCAACTAAGCTAGTGCTTGCCCCTTGATCCCCCCCCCCCCGTTTCCAAAAGGCAGCAAAGGAAACTGGAAGTAAACGTTGCTAGGAGTCCTGTCTACTTCCTGTAGTTTTATCTCTTACCTATCCTTGGACCCTCAGCAGTACATGGGAGACTAAGGGTGAGACAGGAAGTCAAGCTTTCAATGTCAAAAGAAGGGCAAAGGACATACAATGTCACATTTGCTAATTCTGGCATTTTAGAGATGCGACATCCAGGCAGAAGTCTGTCCGGGGATGGCCTGGACTACACAAAGTCCGTTGGTCAAAACCAAAACTGTGCCCCTAGAAGGATACTCACCAGTAAGCAAAACAGATATATATATGTCACCGAAAGACACACAGTAAAAATAAGGCAGTATTTGATTAAAACAAATTTCCAGCTTCCTTGTCACGTCTTTAAAGGGGGTAGGGAGGAGGAGGCAGATGCTGCCCATGAGAGGGAGCGAAGAGCAGCTGCTCAGAATACAAACAAGCTGGGAGGAGCAGGATCTGTTGTTCTGGGAACTGAAGGGTGATTCATTGAACTGGGAGCAGCAGCGAGGACAGAGCGAAAGACAAAGTAGCCCACTGACAGGAAAACATATCATAGTGAAAGGATTCATATGCCAAGAGAAGTCTCCATCCAGGGCGGATCAAAGGGAAGGACTACTAAGTGTATTCACTAATGATAAGCCAGCATTTTTAAAGGACAGTAAGAGGATCCAATGAAAATGATCGCCATTGTTTTTTAAGCCCATATCAAGATAGAACGTCTCTTTGAGACATCCTCTCTGCTTGTATTCAGCAGTACTTTTTTATCATCATATGGTTTTATCATTGTACACTGTATATTTGTATCTCTTTTTAGAAGTTTGTAAAGGTTTTAATTAACCACACAATAAAATTGACTATGAATGGGTTCAAGTCTCAGCATCTGCTTAACATCCCGTGATTCTATACAATGTAATCCTGTGCACACATACAATTCAAATTGCATAGATGCAACTTAACCACACTAGTAATATATACAGAGTTCTTGAGTAATACTGTAGTTTCTTTTATTCTTAACAAAAAACGCAACCAGCCGACACGTGTTTCATCGGGGAAGAGTGATCCCACGACTCTTCGGGCTTAGAGAAGTAGAATGGATGAAATATATTCCCATAACCGGTGATAGTTCCAACCCGGCTGGGTATACAGTAGCAACGGACAAGAATGGGGCAGTGAAGTAAGTCTGTATGTGAACTTGTAAACGGGATTGAGCGGCGTACCGGTGATAATTCCAAACTGGCAGTCTGTGCAAGTCAAAGTAGGAGCATTGTGTGATGATCAATGTTCCCTCTAATTTTTTTGCTCTGTGTGCGGCAGTGGAGGGTCTCTGTGCGCTGCAACCATGGCTATGTGTGCCAGGAACCAGACCGCACATGTGTGCAGTGCCAAATATCACTCAAAACCTTTGCTTAAAAAAAGTGAAAAGACGGTGCATTTTCACGCATACAGCGCCACGTTAAGGGTCTTAAGGCAGGTTTGCAATTTGGAGAAACACGCCATGACATGAATTGGTCACACAGGTAAGTACACTTCAAGTTTAGAAAAACACAAGACTCCAACGGTGGTACCATCGTAAGAGTTTACAAAAGATTCTTAACTGGAGCACTTTTCATTAGGTGGGGAAATGTTAAGGGCCTATACAAGATCACATATACACAATAAGTTACAAAATTACATAACATATTTACAGTTTGATGTGAAAGCTACTAAGTAATGTCGGGTTATCCCTCCAGAGATAGGTTGTGAAAGTGTGACATCCAGGCAAACATGGACTGTGGGAGAAGGCCGTTCACACAAGTCAAGTGCCATCACTAGATGGGTGACATGGTTGCTTCTCGCATCGATCCTTGCCATTTTTCCAGTGCTGATTAACTCTATCGAGGTAAACTTTCCCATTCAGGAGGTAGGCCGTTGTCCTCATCAGCAAATCCAAATGCTTCTGCTCAAGTCTATTTCTCAATTTATTCTTGATAGTATTCATGAGGCTGAATCCTCGTTCACAATCTGCACTAGATGCTTGAAATGTTGCGCAGACATCAACAAACTGAGACACCACGCTATACTGAGCAGCATTGCGTACAGTGAGATTCACCATGTCTTGAAAGGTGGTAAATAACCCACCCTTTACATGTTCTTCCACCACATATTTACATTCTCTGTATTGTCGAACAACATCTTCCGGTGTTTCACAATCACCCAGGACCAAAACATTTTTATACTTTTCAACAAGTCTTTTTACATTCGCAGTCCCAAAATCAAAATTTGATTGTGTCGCTATTGCCAGGAATTCAAAACTTGCCCATTCTTTCAGTTCATCTTCAGGGAACCTTTTTTGCATGTGCTCACAAAGAAGGGAAACAAAAGACAAAACAGGCCAACTGTTAAACTCTTGCCTTTCCTTGTACAACACCATCAGATCTCTTACAGTGATGCCCCAAAACAGTGTCCCCCAAATACTGTTCCTACATTTGGCCAATTTTTGCTCTTGCATACTGTACAGCTTCAACAGTAGTCAAAGGACTTTTTTGGAATAGTTTGCACAAAGATACAAATTCACCCAGAATGTCATTAAGTACTGCAAGGGAAATATGGTAGATTGAGTCCGATAGCTTTTTGTATCAATATTTAGCAACTGGATCATTCTCCTCAACTTTATCATGCTCAAAGTACTTAAGAACAGTCTCGTAATTCCGAATTATTGCACCAACTGCAAAATACCTTGAAAGCCACCGGACTTCATTCAGTGGTCAAAAAGAGACCATTTCACATTCAGTGACCGATGCGATGTCATCTAGCTTGGACTTCCTTGCAGGAGTTCTGGAAACACAGTGTAGACAGTCCTCAATAATGTCTCCACCACTTTAATCATTAGAACCCTCTTCCAGGCATCATCAACTCCCAAATCTTCGCGATGGGTGACACAATGCTGCTCAACTAGATGAGGAATGGATTGTTTAGGGCAAGTAGCAACACCATTATTCTTACCTAGCATCACAGACACATCATCAGATGTAAGCATGACCATTTTCAAGAGGTCCAGTTCATTGGCAGTGTAGAATTCTTTCACTTTAGTAGTGATAGCCCAAGCATTACAACTAATCAGCTTCAGTATGCCCCCAAACAGTGTTTTTTGCTCTGTTGATTTTACAGGTCGGAACTTGAAGTACAGGATGAGCATTTTTGTAACAGAAATATCTGTGCTCTCATCAATTATCAATGTGTGATACAAAGCGTTACAAAGTACTGCCATAGCTTCACAATGTATCACACTATTGATGGCCTCAAGGAACTCCAAGGCATAGCTCTTGCTCCTCTAGCTGTCTAATATCTTCACATACAAAGCTAGGTAGTCGTGGATGTCTTGTACAGACAACATTGAAGTATTCATCTCGACTGCCAGCAACACGCTGTTGATGAGAATCTTTATCTCCTCAGGCAGGGATCTTTGTCGTTCAACCACTTCCATTCTATTTACTTTGTCAGTGGCAGTTTCTGTCAGCATTGCCCGCACTCCATAACCAAACCTGGCAGCAGCACTTCTGTTTCTCAATATCACCAATGCAGACTTGTGAACTTTGATAATTAGATGGCGTTTCATGTAATCCAGTTTCCAGCCATCACTCCATTTCTTCCCTATAGAAAAGTCTCCAACATTCTTGGCTTCGGCACATGCTTTGAAAATCAAGCCCATGTCTGGATTGTATTGAAATCATTCCCCGAGTTGTGTATGCACCTTGCTTTGTGATTTCTGGGTCTCAGCCTCCACAATTTCTTTCATCCACTCTTCCTTAAATAAAAGGCAACATTTCTTCCTTTGAGGTGAAGCAGCGCACTCTCCCGAAGTTACAGCTTTGCGCTTGAACATTTTCGCTTCAGGCGGTTTTATCCCGCTGTGCCACAAAGCCTGCAAAATAAAGAAACATGGCTTAAGTTGATGCCTATGCTCATGCATGCAATCTGTCACATAGTACTGAGGCATCGCCGGCAAAACGTAGAGTGTAATTACCTGGATTTTTGGGTACTCTAGCCTGACCATTCAAATCCAAATACCTTACAGACTACAAACCTGCAATTGAAGAGAAGATAGTTAGCAAAGGCTCTAAGAGTTACAAACTATGAATGGGACTGGTCTGGAGACTCCAATAGGAAAAATGACCAAATAGTTATCTGGGATTCCAGTTAAGGCCAAACAGGCACTTGCCCATGTGCTTCATTATTAGCATCCATTATGCTAAACTGGTCTATAAATCTGCATTGTGTGTTACACCTTCTGTGATGCAGCTTTTCCCTGGCATTCAAACTGCGCAAATGGTTGGGTGAACAAGGACATTCACAAGGAGGACTGAGCAGTACACAAGCCATCAAAAGATCCCACCTGAAGATGATGCAGTGGCGTGCAAAAAGTATGATAAAGACTTTCTGATTAAAAATAAGTTACTTCTCTAACACTCCCATTATCTTGTATCACCTTTACTACACCAACCCCCCACAATCCACCCACTCACCTGCATTTTCTTTACCTTTTGCCATGGCAATGTATTAACAGCTATGCGTCTCATTCACACGCATTAGCATGACATCACAATTACAATTGACCATGGGTACTCAAAAATATTTTCCCAGGGCCAAACATATTTGGTCGTGGTGTGACAGAGGGCTGCATCGATGCCTGCAGGGTAGTGGTCAGGGATTTGGGAGGTGTTAAGGTGTGCTTAGAGAAGCATGTACATTTAGTGGCTGAATTAATTTGCACAATGTGGTACCAGAAAATTTGGCATCAATACTGGCTTCTCCGCTTGACTTTGGCTGGCTGCATATTGCTGCTGAGAGTCACACAGTCCGGGCTGGCTGCATCACGTGACACTGGTGTCATGCAAATGTGTCCATTTGCCGCCACTGCCTGCCCTCATGCGTGACTATTGCGCGAGCAGAGGATGTCGCAGTCATCTCTTCAGAGAGGCAGAATATCAAAAGATGTGACTGCCTTCAGTGTCTTGCTGAGAGAAGAGCTCACTAGTTGAGTCGGCTGCTCAGGTCTGGTAATGTATGAGTTTTGACTAGTTAATTTACAACATTAATAGTACTTGGCAAGAAGGGATGATACGACCTGTATTTTACTAGGGTTTCTGCTTGAACGGCATTAGTGGTTGAGCGGGTCTTGGAAAGTCTAAAACCTCTCAAAAACTGTTGCAGATGAAATAAAAGCAAACTTTTGCAACAGAACTATGTTTGAATCTTTAACTCCATTTAAAATAAATTGCTGTGCCTCTATTAAGCATTACCGATGTGTAATGACAAACTTTTAAGTGTTTTAAAATAGTCTCTCATGAATTCCAAAGGAGGAGGGAGGGGTGTTATTTCTGATATTTATATGTTTACCTCGTCTTCCTTGCTTGCGAGAAAGTGTCACTCAGTCGTTCGAATGCAGGGTCGGCTCTAGGTTCATGCGATCGGTGCCACCACACCAGGCGCTGACTTTGGAAGGGCACAGTGTTTTCAAGTACAATACAGTTTTACAAGCACCTGCTGCTGCGTTCCTTGCCTACAGCAATTTTCAGGCAACCATAAAACTGTCACGATAACTCTAAAGATTGATGGAACTGCTGCAGAAAGATCTGAGTTTTGTCTAGTGGAAGTTTTGACTCGTCATAAAGTAGCGGAAGAGGTTAAAATGCCTGAAGCTAAGAGGCTGGTGATCACAAATTGCATGCAATGTAAATAGGTCAGTGTATTACTGCTTCTGTCGGAGAGCCCCTTTCGTTACTTGCAGTTTATACGTTTAAATCCTAATATAGAACAGTGAGCTATTAACAATCAAAGAGCTGCATGCAAACTGCAAGGTATAGATTACAGCACAGACTCAATGCGGCGCTGATGGTGGTTCAACTGCCCAGAGCACCAGGATCCCTGACTGTGCAGGTAGCTCTGAGTTGTGCATGCCACATCATGCCCAGAGGCCGGCTACCAGGCGCAGAGAGGAGAGCCAGGCAGTGTTAATTGCAGCTGCCTGCTGTCGCTACAAACGCTGAAGGATAGGCCAAATGGTATTTGCCGCTATATCTAACTAAAGGAGAAAAAGCAGTTGAGTGTATCCTCCTTTTATTATTTTATGTTAGGATAATTATAATACCATGCTAGATTGCACATTTATTTAAAGGGCCTTGTGTCGATTTTAACTAATAATTCGCTGAAGTCCAAACATCCTCGTGTCTTGGAAGCATTGTTCCTGGATAGCTATCTCCCCTCAACATTAGTTTCCCAGTGGAACAAATGACTAAAGATCAGAAATTGTGTTCATCTCAGTTTACGATATTGCTAATTATTCACCCAAAATGTAAAGAGACTTAGACAGAGAACATCGCAGATCAATTTGCTGAATATCTTCAGACCCTTTTATAGTTGATGCGGAGGAGCCACAAAATAACCCCTCACACTTTTTAATTCGACCAACTTTCTGCGTGTTGTCTTGAGGCCGCTCGTGGCTCCTCTATCTTTTTCTTCTTTTTTGATCTGAGACGCCGTATGTGGTGGGTGAACGTGGGCAATATATAGTGAGTAGTGATGTGTAAAAAAGTGGCTTAAAATAGGCACAGGAACCCATCCATAGAAAATTGTAATTAAACGGGTCCAGGATTAAGTAAAAACAGTGGTGCTATCTTTTGGTCACTAGGTACCAAGATAGCGTTATGGGTGCGTGGTCGACATGTTTCGTGCCATTCAGGCCCAACCGTCGGGCAGGACTTCTTCAGGGCCTTGATAACGAGTGGTACCCCTTAGTGGGGTGGAAGGTCTCCCTGCTGTTCGAGGATTACCAAATGAAGTATGCAGCTGGTCGCGGATGTGGTACCAGTGTGAAACCTCCACCTCAAAGGTTGGAGTTTATTACTTCATAGGCAGATAGGAGGGTCCCGATCTCTGTGGGGGCACTTGGTGTATAGATCGGACAGCGCCGTCTCACATACTCAGCTCCATCACATCTGGATCCAGACGTCCTCAGATCAAAAGGCCTCCGCCAAAGTAGTCACCAGGCCTTTCAGACATTGTAGCGCCGGTCTGACGAGGAGCGCCCAATGATGAAGCATGACACCCTAACAGGTGAAATTCAAATCTCCCAGCGACACTGTCTCCGGCCAAGTAACACCCACTAGTGCCTTGGCGTGATAGGGTAAACGATCTCCTTCCTGTGATATACTTGATACAAGAACATGGAGGAGCTTAGGAGTAGGACCTCTTTAATTAGCTTGTTCTTCCGTCCCCTTTTAATTTAAGACTTCTGAATATTACCAATTTCTCTTACATGGTAAAGTAGTGTAGTACATATTAAAATAAATGCCTGACTGCCCACTCCCCATGTCACACACCTACAAACCTCAAGCTCGCATTTGAAAAAGGCTTTGTGGATTCTACCAAGAAGGGAGAGGATGTAGCCTAACGGCTAGGGAGGTCGACCTCAAATCTGGGCAAGGACATGCAACAGCCTGTGTTTCTGGGCAAATCACTTAATCTCCCCGTGCCTAACAAAAATGAATGTGTCCTCATGTAATGCAACTGGTACTCTGATACCTGATACCTTTGGGTCAAGTTTGCACTATATAAAACTCTGTTAAATAACAACAACTCTAAATTCTGTGAATTTTGGTTTGGGCTATTCAAAATTCATCAACCTTTATTTACTAAGAGTTGTGTGGATGAAGTACATCTGTAGATGTATGGTTCATTTCTGCATCATGATACTCTTTCCCTAAGGTAATACAAAGAGAACTGATGTACAGTGCCTGTAGCATTTCATTTAACCCCAGAAACACTTATGCAGAGTTCAAACATTCTGTAGCTTAACTATAATTTGCTTTTTTCTGAACTTTGTACACAAAATGTATTTTCCATGGGCCTAGACGTGCCAGCACATGTGGTAATTGGGGCCATCATATTTGCAGATGGCGGAACCAGGGACATCCTAAGGATTTTGGGGGCCCTGGGCCAAGCATATTTTGGAGTCCCCTGTAAGGAACAGCTTTGAATTTATGATTGTATTTCAGCACTTTCATGCCCTCTATGGCCAAGTCACTGACAATGCACAGACCCACTTGTTCAAATTCTAAATGTGTTTACATATAATATTCAGGAACAGTGATGTGTGTTTTCACTATTTTAACACAGCATCTGCTTACTAATATTATTGCAAATAATCTCTGTGATTTCCCATATGTGCGGTCATGATTTGATTCAAAAGAAAGTATTTTATGGATGTTGCATGAAACATAAACACAATATTTCTCTACAAAATGTAATAGGCACACACATCGCCCACAGTGAAAATAAAGCAAAGGAAAATTATATTTAAAACAATCTGTTTAAGAATCCTCCAAAGCCATCAGGGCAAGCACGACTCTACAGAACAGAGCTGGTTCTATCGGGGGGGGGGGGGCTGAAAAGCTGGGGCCCTGGGCTAGAGCCCACTTTGCCCATGCCTTAAACGCCTCTGGCATTGGCCCTTAATTGGTTGCAACAATCTCCCATCCAGTAATGGCAACTTAATTAGAGGCAGCAATCGTGACCTGGGGAAAACAAAGGAGGCCCTAGCAAGAGTCTGCATAGACATACTGAGGTGGGGGCCCACTCTGATGTACCTAGTAGCACCAAGCAACCCCCCAAAAAACAGCAGTGCCATCACAATCCCCATAGGAACCCCACCCAGCCCCTCCCTCCCTTGCAGCGACCGGAGTAACTGGACCCCCTATTAAAAGAAAAAATCAATCATTCCAATGCCCTCGCAGGGCTGCATGCAGGCTAGCCAGGGCTGCATGTAAAATAATTGCACAGACATGGCCTTGCCTACCAAAGCTTGGTATATCGTAAAAAATACAGGGTCCGCTGCAGAGGCCGTTGTCACGTCTTTAAAAAGCTTTAGAGTGTAACCTAACTGCTGTCATCCGAGTTGGGGAACGGCAATGATAAATAACAGCTTACTGTAAAGCCCACAGTCACAATGAAAGTGCTGTCAAAAGCATGGCACATAAGGCTTCGCTGTGCCGGGAGAGAGAATGGAGCTGCCATCTGCCGGTGGAAATGAAAGCAGGACCATGGAAACAAAACTCTCAGAACCTTTTTGGTCCCCAAACAACATGAACGGCGGCAGCACACCCAACAGTGGGTCAGACGCAGGCTAAGAGGACATCTGTCAAAAAATGCAAATAATCACCAGTACTTAAGAATAATATTAATAAGGGATTAGGACCGCAATTTTAATTATGACCTCACTCACCCTCTCAGTGCCACGGACCCACCGGTCCACTGCCTCACGTGCAGTTTACACTGTGCATTAACATTCCAGTCCAGTCTAACAAATACACCGAAGCACACCACTCTTAAATTACTCTAATCCTTTGTACATAATCCGCAGCCCAGCCAATCAAAAGGTTTCCTTTGAAGACGTTCACCACAAATGATGGGTCAGGTCACTGTTGGTGTTTTAATGCGTTCCATTACAGGCGAAAAGCAGCAGCCGGCTTGCGTTTTGTCCTCCATGGCACGCCAAACACTCGTTCCTGACAGAGAGTTTTACTACGAATGCGGCGCCGTAAAGAGTGGACTTATCAAGGTCCTCACTCATTGAAAACGGAGCTCCTCTGAAATGATCGTAAATTGAATAACATGTGATTTAAGACATGAACAACTATTTTAAAAGTACATAGCAGCTGCTATTTGGTTTCACAATTCATCCAAATTCTTGGCTATACAGACTTCGACTTGAATTACACTGGAAGTTTTAGTACAGATTTATTTTATACGAACTATAGGATATTGAAAGAACTCTCAATAAGTTTTTGGAACTCAAGCCTTGAGGAAGTCCATGGAGGATGAAACGCGCGTCGGCTGCTGCTTTTTGTCTGTAATGGAATGAATTAAAACAACAACAGTGACCTGACTCATCATTTGTGGTGAACTTCTGGAAACCTTTTGATTGGCTGGGCTGCGGATTACGTACAAAGGATTAGAGTAATTTAAGAGTGGTGTGCTTCGGTGTATTTGTTAGACTTTGGGTCTAGACTGTTTTTACAGTTCTAGCGGATCTACACCCAAGTGGGCAGGTGTTGTGACACCATGAGAGCACACAGAGGATATGTGACTGATCTGTAACTGGTGAAGAATTACAAGACTGTGATGGAGCAGGTAAAACAAGACTTTGTATACCTCCTCTAATTTGCATGAAATTAATTACGTAATCATCCTAAAATTAATTTACATAAAATGTTGGAAATGGTACTAATCAATATTTGCACTTTGATAAACATAAATACACGTGGGACTAAGTTGCTAATTGCATTGCAAAATTAAATATTTAACAATGGTACGCAAACTAACCTTAGATTGTGTTGAATATTTAAAATTACATGGTTTATATTGCTTCGTGATTGTATTGTATGGTAAGTATTATTGCTTTAAATGTTGCTGCAGCTAGGAAGATACTAATATATATTGGGATTACTGTGGGTTTGAACATTAGAACCTTCATTTTTACATATTAATTGTTATGTCTATTTTCGCTTAGTTAACATTCGGGCCTACTAGGCCGCAGTACTCAAGACGGTGTTCTCTGAAGCAGATGCCACCATGTGCGCGCGATGATTTCTGCGCATACCCAGATGGCTCTGGAAATCACGAGGTGAAATGAACTCCTGACATCGTGTTTCTTGCCAAGGTCGATGTGTTGGGGACTTGACCGCAAGCCAGTAGATGAATGTATGAGAACCAAGGAAGAGACAATGAATGAACCTGTCAATAGGACCCTTTTGCCTTGAAAAGATACATTTTTCTGGTCCCCACATGGGAATTGAAAGAACCATTACAAATTGTGAACTCTTGTGCCAAGTCACTATGCAGAACCAGTTTGCACTGGGAACAGTGCAATGAACTATTGATAACCCTGAACTGTCCAATCAGAACATTTGGTCTGCCCCTAAAGTTGCCATATTTTGTATGAAGTAAGGCAAAGAAAGGTATAATAACCCCTCATCAGTCATTACGGAAGTTGTCGGTTGGGATATAGTTTTGCAGTTGTTGTAGTGGCCATTGCGGTTGCTGATTGTTTTGGGTTAATCTTAGAAGGAGAGTTCTTCAACCAGTCGAACTAGTTGGTCCATCGACCAAACAGTGGAGTTCCTTGATGATAAAGTCAGGATTCTGAAAGTTGTATATAGAATGTGTATATAAAGTAGTAAGAAAATTAATCCTGATCGAAAATATGGTACCCACATGTCCAGCAGCCCCTTCTCCTATGTACAGATTCGAGTGAGTTTTGGGTAGACGTGAAGTGTGTTGGTGTTATGGGCCCCACCAATGAATGCATGAATGAACCTTTGTGAATAAGAATCTGTGACATAAGGAGAATATGTACATTTTATCCTTCGCGCTGGATCAGTATTTCATGGTAGCAGAGGTGATGGTTTCTAGTATTGAGTATTGTTTATGTTAAGTGTAGTTGGAAATGTGAAGCTTCCGGGAAGTAGGGAGTGGATTTTTGTGGCAAGTGAAGTCACATGGAATTGAACATTGTCTGGTTTCAAGAATTATGATAACACAGAATTGTGTTATGTTGGGGAAATCTCTGTATGAATGTCTTGAGTGGAATAGCAATAGGTTTTCTTGTGAAACTCTGGCCTTAATTCTCAGGAACATTGTAATCTCCACATGTGTTTTATCCCCAGAGAAATGCGTTTGCCTTTTGCTTGTTAGAAGGGTAAGGTAGAAGGAAGTGCTACTTTATTGGCGAAACTGAAAAATTCTGTGGTAGGGTAGAGGTAAGCGCTGCCTACTGGAAAGACAGAATTCTTGTGTAAATGAACAAAGCTATCTCTTTTGTTTAGCGAAACAGGCAATGGAGATGTATTTATGTTATTAACAGATTTTGATTAGGGATTACTTAAGAAAAGTTTGCCGATAAATTTTGTAAAGGAGGGGTCAGGAAGAGCAGGAGTAGTGGGAAAGGCTGACGACAGAAAGGCTGCACTGAGATTGGTCAGCTGTGGAAAGACGAAGCTTTCACTGATTGGTGCGTTAGTGTGAGACGGGCTAGGATTGGCGAGTTACAAGAATGACATAAACGCTCTGGATTGGTGTGTTAGTGTGAGTCGAGCTAGGATTGGTTTGAAAGACTGAGAAGCAGGGAAAAGGAGAATTGTGGAGCTTAATGGATTAAGAGTTTGGAAAATAAAATTAGGATGTAGTACGATCCACCTGAAAAGGAGAAAAAGTCATGGTTTGGAAAAATCAAAAACCTATTCAAGAAAGATAAGCCGATTGTAACTAGAGATGGAGAGATACTTCCTCCACCGAAAACGCCTGCATCCTTTATGATGACGAAATATGGTTATCATACATGCATTTGGTTGGAAAATTGGGTAAAATATACCAAAGATGATGGAGTTCTAGCATTTCTGGAGAATGGTTCATTTAGTCTAGCTGTACTATGAAATTTAAGAGATAGAATGATGAGATTGGAACCAAAACGCAGACCTACCCAATTTGAGGCTTTGACTGAATGGGAAGAAGAAATGTATGAACGAGAAAGGTATCGGAGTGGAAGAAGGTATAATTATGTGTTTGGTAAACATTATGGTCAGGAAAGCCATGATGACAGAATGAGAAGATGGCGTAATGCAAACATGACTGATGGCATGTTTCCTCTGAGAAGTGCTAGAGATACGGGTGGTAGAAAATGTATGGAAAAAAGAAATAATATGGAGTCAGAAGGTTACAGATATGGAGTGAGTGAATCTGAGGATGAAGTGCTGGAGGACATTTTCTATAAAAAAAAAACACCTCCATATCAACAGGATTCTGCGATGGTGACACCAAGTGCACCACCAAAGGAACCTGTAACAAATAAAAGTTTTGAACAGATGCCGAATAATTTTGGGAAAAATAATCCATTTAATGATTCAGAAATGTCACAGACGGTAAGATCTGATAATGAAAAGTCTGTTGAATTAGCTAGAACCACACAGAAATTAACTGAAAAGATTAGAGAATTAACAAAGACTATGGAAGCAGGGACTGTGCCTGTAACTATAGGAACAGTGATACCAGTTTTTGATAAACAAAGAGATAATGAGCATTTTTTAACAGTTCCGTATAATTGCGGTATGCAAAAGGAGAAAGAAAGGAGTAGTTCAGAAGAGAATGAATGGAAAGTTACTGCAGGAATATCAGGATTAAGTACACCAAAAAATGTGACTGTAAACCAGAGTCCAGCAAGTAAGACACCTATGGCAACAGAATCAGCCACAGAACCCCCAGAGAAGGTGGTTGAAAAAATGAGAATAGCGACAACCCCTGTAGGACCAACATCTGAAGAATTAAGTGATTGGTTAAGGAATTTGCAGAAAAGGGATACAGAACCACAACCTTTAGATGAGGCAAAATTAAAAATAACTTTAGAAGAATTAATTGTAGGAACCATTCCAACTGAAAAATTAAAAGCATACCAGGATGAGGAATTAATGTTTTTATGTAAAAGCATTACTTGGAGAGCAAGGACTTTGCATGAAAAGTTAGAAGAGACAGCGAGTCAAATGGGAATAGATTTTGAAAAAAATAAGGTCATTGCAGAAGCCATACAGGGTAGATTTTACTGAAAAGGACATTGAAAACTTGAATACTACAGGAAGATTAACCCAAATTAAAGAGTTGATTGCATTATTAAGAAAATGGGGTGATGTGGACCGATGGAAAAGTAGATGGTTTAGAAGGAGAGAGGAAACTACAGACAAAGCCCCTCTAGCTTTCCCAATGAGAGCGAAAGAGCCAGTGGCAACAGAATGTCCCTTGAGAGAAATTCCTGGAGGAGGATATGTTCATGTTCCATGGACTAGACTGGATATTTTGTCATTTACAAATGATTTTCCAAGGTTGAGAGAAAAAACATTTGAATGGTATAATCTGAAAGAAACACGTTAGTTAGATTCCTCACCTTAGAATATCCCCAGGCGTCAGACTGGATCCGGAAGATTTTTCGTCAGCAATACCCCTTGCGCGTCGCTAGGCGTCGTCTGCGGCTCCGCGTCCGTCATCGGCATCGTGCGCCGGAATGACGTCGTCGGGAGTACTTAGACGCCGCCCTCGCGCGCTGACGTCAGTTCTTCTTTTTTCCGCGCCAGTAAGCGCAGATCCAGGAGAGCTACCCCTTTTAGGCTTTTGACTACGTTTTTTGATCCTTTTTGATCTTGTCTCGACTCCGGTGCCGGTAGGATGCCTGGTTTTAAAGCCTGTGCTGACTGCAACCGCTTGATGTCGGTTACGGATCATCACCGCCGGTGCCTTTACTGTTTGGGCCTCGACCACGACGCGGAGTCGTGTTTGGACTGCAAGGCCCTGACCTCGAAGGCTAGACGGGAGCGGTCCCGTAAGCTTCTCGAGCTTCGCCACTCGGCTCCGCGCCCCTCTCGATCCCGGTCCAGGAGGAGGTCCAAGGATCGTTCGCGGAGCCGCAGCCGACGTCATCATCGATCGTCTGGCTCCAAGTCTTCGGGTAAGTCGAAGCACTCCAAGAAGTCCAAGAGGCGACACCGCTCTTCGGACTCCCCTCGCCGGTCGCGCGACTCGGCCGAGGGTCAGGGTGGTTCCACCCCCGCGGCTCCAGCAGAGCCGCAGGCGCCGCGCAAGTCCCCATACCCGCCGGTCCCTGGGACTGACGCGACGCCGGCGGAAGTCAGTGCCTTCCTCTCGGCCATGAGGAACCTGGCTCCGCCGTCGACGCCCGCTGGCGCGCCTTCGGGCCCCGCGGACCCGACTGGGCAACCTTGCCTGCCGGCGGCTCCGGCCCCGGCGCCGTCGACGGCTCCGGCCTCGACGCCGCAAGTGCCCGAGGGGCTAGTCCCCGCCGACGCCGGTCGACCTCGTCACGCCTCCTCTGCCGGCGTCGACACCGGTTCCACCTCCGACGCCGGCTCCGCTCGGCGTCGTGCCCCACTTCAGCCCCGGTCCAGACCCGGCGCCGTTACGGCGTCGATGGACGGCGCCGCTGGAGACACATTATGTCTATCGTCCGGCTCCGCACCTTTCTCCTGTTTACCAGGACTCGGATGACGGGGGCGAATGGGAGGGGTCCGAGGACCCTATGGCCGTTCAGGCTCAGCTGTCACAGGACTGGGCAGATGAACTGGGGGAGGCCAGTGGTCTGGATACCTCTCCGGACACTGGATTCATCTCTCCTCCGACTGTGGCTTCGGAGGAGGGTGCTGCTTTGTCTGTGGTGCTGCGCAAGGCGGCCGCAGCCCTTGGGCTCGAGCTGCCTGCCGTGGCTGTGAGGACTAACGTCCTCACTGAGGTTCTTCAGTCTGCAGCAAGCTCCACTGAGCCTCTGCTGCAATTCAATGAGGCCCTCATTGACGTTCTGCAGGGCACCTGGTCCAAGCCCTCCACAGTTCCTCCTGTGGACAGGAACGTCGCCAGGCGCCACCGCCCTGCTCCGGGCGACCCCAGTTTTCTGTCCCAACACCCCACCCCGAGAGCCTGGTTATCCAGGCTTCTACCTCCCAATCCTCCTTCCCGACCGCTCTGCCGGACCGGCATTCCAAGAGACTGGAACAGTTTGGCAAAAAGCTGTTCTCCTCCCTTAGTTTGGGCCTGCGGTCCTTGAACACCGCCTGTCTTTTGGACCGTTATTCCCACTCTCTGTGGGATACGGTGGAGGACGTGCTGCCCCTGTGTCCAGAGGAGGTCCAGACACGACTTACCCAGGCTCTGGCCGATGGGAGGGATGCAGCGCGACATGCTATCAGATGTGGGCTTGACACTACGGACTCGCTGGGTAGGGCGATTTCTACCACGGTGGCGCTTAGACGTCACGCCTGGCTGCGGTCCACGTCCTTTTCGGGTAATGTCCAGAGCACTCTCATGGACATGCCATCACCTGCACCACTGGCGGTCCATCACATCGGACAGGTGGGTGCTGCAAATCGTCCGAAGGGGCTACTCCCTCCCCTTCGAGACGTCCCCTCCAGCCATGCCACCGCAGCACCACCGTATCTCGGGGGATCATTTGAATCTTCTCCACGAGGAAGTTTCGGCCCTCTTGGCCAAGGGGGCCGTCGAGCGCGTTCCGTACCCGGAAGTAGGTCGTGGTTGTTATTCCCACTACTTTCTGGTTCCCAAGAAGGGCAAAGGGGGCCTACGCTCTATCTTGGACCTCCGGAACGTCAATGCCTTCCTCCGGAAGGAAAGGTTCAAGATGTTAACTTTGGCTCAGGTTCTAGCTGCCCTAGACCCTGGAGACTGGATGGTAGCGTTGGACTTGCAGGACGCATATTTCCACATCCCCGTCCTGTCGGCCCACCGGCGTTAACTGCGGTTCACGGTGGGTCAGGAGCACTTTCAGTTTACCGTGCTCCCCTTCGGCCTTACCAGTGCCCCTCTGGTGTTCCCGAAGGTGATGGCGGTGGTCGCAGCTCATCTGCGCAGATCAGGGGTTCCAGTCTTCCCTATCTCGACGACTGGTTGTTGAAGGCGGGCTCGCCCCAGGCAGTCGTCTCCCACCTCCAGACTACGGCGGATCTCCTGCATTTGCTGGGGTTTTCCATCAACGTGCCGAAGTCCCACCTGAGTCCCTCTCAGAAGCTCCTCTTCATCGGAGCGGTTCTCAATTCAGCGCAGTTCCGGGTCTATCCGCCGGAACAGCGGGTCCGGGATATTCAGGCCCTGATTCCCATCTTTCGGCCGCTATCCTGGGTTTCGGTCAGGCTAGTGTTGCGGCTTCTGGGGCTGATGGCCTCCTGCATCCTACTAGTGCATCATGCCAGGCGGCGCATGCGGGCTCTGCAGTGGGACCTGAAGTTTCAGTGGGCCCAGCATCACGGCAACCTGTCCGACCATGTCTTGATCTCGGAGGGCACTGCACGGCAGTTGCAGTGGTGGCTCAAGGACCGCGATTGGGTCACGGGCAAGAGCCTCTCCCTTCCCCAACCGGAGCATGTCGTAGTGACGGATGCGTCCCTCCTGGGTTGGGGTGGCCATATGTGAGAGACGGAGATCAGAGGCCTCTGGTCTCCGGCGGAGTCTCGCCTCCACATCAACCTGTTGGAGTTGAGAGCGATCCGACTTGCACTGAAAGCCTTCCTTCCCTCTGTCAGGGGAAGTGTCGTGCGGGTGTTCACGGACAACACCACCGCCATGTGGTATTGCAACAAACAGGGCGGAGTGGGGTCGTGGACCCTTTGTCAGGAGGCTCTGCGCCTCTGGACGTGGCTGGAACACCAGGGCGTCACCCTAGTGGTTCAACATCTGGCAGGCTCTCTGAACGCCAGAGCAGACTAACTCAGCCGCCGGTGCATGATGGATCACGAATGGCGTCTGAACTCCGAAGTGGCGCAAGGTCTCTTTCAGCAGTGGGGAGAGCCTTGGTTAGATCTATTCGCCACCGAAGAGAACGCGCAATGTCAGCAGTTCTGCGCGTTGGAATTTCCAAGGCGGCACTCGCTCGGCGACGCTTTTCATCAGGAGTGGAGTTGCGGTCTGTTGTACGCCTTTCCGCCTATACCACTTCTGCCCAGAGTGCTGAAGAAGATCAGGCACGACCGGGCCCAAGTCATCTTGGTGGCTCCGGATTGGGCACGAAGGTACTGGTATCCCGAGCTACTCAGTATGTTGACCGATCCTCCGATACGTCTGCCCCTTCGGGAGGATCTTCTGTCGCAGTAGCAGGGGACGGTCCTCCACCCGAACCTGTCCAGCCTCCACCTCCATGCGTGGAGATTGAGCGGCGGCAGTTGATGCCATTTGACTTGCCTCCTGAAGTCTGTGATATCATTCTGGCAGCCAGGCGTCCCTCCACAAAGACTTTATACGCCTGCCGGTGGAACAAATTTGTGGCATGGTGCACAGCAAAGGCTGTGGATCCCCTTTCCGCCCCTCTTTCTGAGGTTCTCCTCTTTCTTCTTTCTTTGGCCCGGCAGGGCTCTGCCCTGGGCACCTTGAAAGGTTATCTTGCTGCCATCTCTGCCTTCTTGCGGCTTCCTGATCAGCCTTCTCTTTTCAAGTCCCCTGTAGTTACACGCTTTCTAAAAGGCATTACTCACACGTTCCCTCCTGTCCCTTTTGTAATGCCTCAGTGGGACTTGAATCTTGTTCTCACATTTCTAATGTGCGCTCCCTTTGAGCCTCTTCATAATTGTCCTCTTCGTCTGCTGACGCTTGAGACTGCTTTTCTGGTAGCCATCACCTCGGCTAGACGGGTGAGTGAGCTCCAGGCTTTATCTTCAAAGCCTCCTTTTCTCTCTGTTCATCCGGACAAGGTTGTCCTTCGGCCTCGTCCCTCCTTTCTTCCGAAAGTGGTGACCCCCTTTCATCTTGGGCAGTCTGTCACCTTGCCCACCTTCTTTCCGCATCCTTCCAAAGAGGAAGAGAGGCTCCACCGTCTGGACCCAAAACGTGCGCTCTCCTTTTATTTGGACCGCACAAAGCAGTTCCGGGTGGACGACCAACTTTTCGTTGGATACGTGGGTGCTAAGAAGGGGAAAGCTGTGCACAAACGGACCATCTCTCGGTGGGTCGTTTTGTGCATCAAAATTTGTTATTCCTTGGCAAAAAAGGACCCTCCTGTTGGGCTGCGCGCTCATTCTACTCGGGCCACAGCGGCTACTACTGCTTTGGGACGGGGTGTCCCTTTGCAGGACATCTGTCAGGCGGCAACGTGGGCTTCGCTACACACGTTTGCCAGGCATTATTGCCTTGACAGCCAAGTCCAGAGGGATGGCTTCTTTGGCCGTTCTGTCCTCCAGGACTTTCTGGTGTGATCTTGGTTCGCAGACCCACCACCGGGGTTGGTATTGCTTGGGTATCTATTCTAAGGTGAGGAATCTAACTAACGTGTTTCTTTCAGATGAACAATTTACTTACCTTCGGTAACGATGTATCTGTAAGAAACATTAGTTAGTTAGATTCCTCACCGACCCACCCATCCTCCCCGTTCTGTGAACTGATATCTAGGGTTAAGGATATCCCTTTCAGGGCCCTAGAATTTTTTGGCACCAGTGTCGGTATCTTGCATGGCTCTGCGTTCCTGGCGCGGAAGGCTGTGTACAAGAACTGACGTCAGCGCGCGAGTCATTCCGGCGCACGACGCCGACGACGGACGCGGTGCCGCAGACGACGCCTAGCGACGCGCAAGGGGTATTGCTGACGAAAAATCTTCCGGATCCAGTCTGACGCCTGGGGATATTCTAAGGTGAGGAATCTAACTAACTAATGTTTCTTACAGATACATCGTTACCGAAGGTAAGTAACTTGTTCGACAGGTAGATAGGTTTGTCAAACTTTCAAAAGTATGGATAGATCTGAATGGTCTTTTTGACATAATTGTGCCTGCAGATTTATGGACAGAATGTAAGATCACTATAGATTGGCCAACCCAAGAGTATCCTAGGGATCCTAAGACAGGAGCCCCAGATCCAGAAGTATGAAAACATATGATCAGGTAATTACGTTTTTGAAAAAGAAAGTACCTCCGAAACAAACTGATCGAGTAAAAATTGACAGAACTCATCTGGAGGTTAAAGAATCAGTGCATGCATATTACAAGAGGTTAGTGTTGGCTTTTAAGCAATACAGTGGAGATGAGAAACTAAGTGAAAAGGATTTGAGTCATTTTGTTTACAGATTTGTCTATGGTTTAAGGCCTGAAGTTAGTGAAATGATTAAACAACATACGGTAGACTGGCAAAATAAAAAAAATAGACGAAGTGTTGCGTCATGCAAAATATTTTAGTGATGAAATTGAAGCCAAACAACGCAAGTTGAAGGAAAAGGCAATGTGGGCACAGGTTAAAGTAGCGGAGCGACAAGAAGCCCAGTTAATTGAACAAACCAGTGGAATAGGGCAAGCAAGACTAAAACCTAATATTGGAAAGGGAAAAGGGCAGATTAGCATAGAGGAAGCTAAAAAAAAAAGTGGCCATGTCATAATTGTGGAATGTTAGGACATTGGCAAATCCAAGTGTAAATTGCCACTGAAAGCTAATGGTGATAATTCATCATTAATTCCACAGGTGCAGAATGAGGTGAGTTGCCAACTGCCGTGAAAGCAGCAGGTTGTTACCCACAGTGTCAGGTGCCAAAGCCACCTTTTCCACAGAACCTAAATCCTCAAAGATACAGTAATGAGACAGGATTCTACAACGAAGAACAGGTAACAAAGCTACCGCGCGCTTGTGCCATTTCGCTGTATTGGCTGCAACGCGATGAAAGTGAGTCAGAGGAGAGCTATTGAAGGTGCCTAAGAGAGGAAGAGGAGTGCGTACTTGGCGCAACTCTAGAAGTAGACCAGACTGGACCCTTTGTGGATGGAAAGGTGAATGAAGTAAATGTTACTTTCCTAGTGAACACTGGTGCTACTCGTTCAACTGTTAGATCAGCTGAAGTAAAAAATCTTCCACTCTAGTGAGACAATCCAAGTGGTTGGAGTTTCTAACAAACAGATAAAAGCCCATCTTACCGATCCTGTCAAGGTTAGAATAGGGAAATTTGCTGATATGCATCGCTTTGTAGTATGTGACACTAGTCCTGTAAATCTGTTAGGTAGGGACTTACTTTGCAAAATGAACTGCACCATCTTTTGTACACCTGATGGTATAGCTTTTGAAACTCCAGACGATGATGTTCTTTATAGAATGACAATGGCTAACCTAGAACCAGAAATTACTGATGCATTTGTTGTATTTGATCCAGAGGGAATACCTCAGGAATTAAAAGAAACTGTGAAAACAGAAGTGTGGGATTTCACAGGAGAAGACGTTGGATTAATGAAAAGGGTAGATCCTGTGAAAATAACTGTAAAAGAAGAAGTAAATTACCCGAATACTCCTCAGTACAAGTTGACACCAGAAAGCGTTACAGGAGTAACGCCTGTAAGAGACAGAATGATTGAACAAGGAATTCTAAGAGAGATAATGAGCAGTCCATGTAATTCACCGATCATGGGGTTGAAAAAGCCAAATTGGACATTTAGAATAGTACATGATTTGAGAAAGGTGAATAAAATTGTTGTTCTTTGCTGTCCCATTGTGCCAAACCCTTCAGTAATTCTATATCAGATTCCCTATGATGCAGAATGGTACACAGTCATTGATTTGTGTCATGCTTTCTTTTCTATTCCATTACACCCTGATAGCCAACAAATGTTTGTGTTCCGGTTTGGCGAGCGTATTTTGGCATGGTGCCGTGTGTAGGAAGGTGGATATCTGACTATGGTTACCCCCAACTTTTTGCCTAGTGTCTAGCTGGTTTTTCGACTTAGTTGGCCTGAGATCCTGCCATTCAGGGTCTCAGGCTGTCTGCTCTCTCTTTAAAATGGACTCCATGTACCCTAGGTACATAACCAATTGGTAAGGATCACCTTATTGGACCCTGTACAGTGTACCCTAGGTACCCAGGGCATAGGTGTACCCTAGGCCTCCCAGGGGCTGCAGCATGTATTATGCCACCCCTGGTCTGGCCTTCCAATCAGACACAACTGGCTGATCACTCAGCTGGGGCAAGGTTGTGTAATCACCCCTTGCTTAGATATAGTATGCCTATATCTACCCTTATATATAGACACATGTGTACCTATCAGTCACTCCTATGGCAGGCCTTAACAATCCTGGAGGCAGAGTGCTTGGTAACATGTGAGATGGTGCTCTAGCATGAGCTGAGCCTGTCTGCAGCTTTCGGAACCATGTCCTTATAGCTGTTCTATGATATAGCCTACCATATACTCTTAAAGTGCCTTATAATCTTAAACGGTTATGGTAACTATGGTTTGGCTTTATCAAAACATGTCGTGTAAGGTGTCAAACACTTTGGAATAATACCCCCATACCATTTCTGGTGATGAGGATATTATTCCTCCCTTCTAGAGGGAGAGACATGTTAAAATCCTACTTTGCTGTTTAACTCTAACCAAAGCCTCAGCATCACAAAATGGATGCTGCTGCCACGACACAAGTCTGACCTCCTGCAGCTGGGAGTGATCCCAGCCAGGGAGGCCTGGACAATAGGTTTCCTGCTTGGGGAGGTGCTAGCACCTCCCCAGACAGCCTTTAGTGTATTGGGGCAGGGTGGGCTGAAAGGAATGAGATATGCCTGGGGCACACAAGGTGTTCCTTGCATAGTCCAGTTCAAACCGGCGCTGGGGCACTCCAGCCCCAGCTCTGGCGCGAAACTGGACAAAGGGAAGTGGGTGTAACCACCCCCTCCCAGGTCCCACCCATAAGGCGTGACCTAGCAGGTATCCCAGCCCCCCAGATTAGTATAAGAGTGGGAGTTGGGCCTCAAGACTTTAGATTATCCTGAACCTGCAAAACTGAACAGAAACTCTGGACCTTCGACATTCGACGAAAGAAGAAGACTGAAGAATCTCCCTTGTAGCCAAGGAGTGGCTACCCTGTGCAAACAGGCACCATCAAGAGACTACCCTTTGCTTTGCCCACGTTCTACGAGGAACCGACTGCAGAGCCTGACCAGAGCCTTGACTTCCAGACTTCTCCGACCCTGATCCACATCTACAGCAGAGCTGAGATCCGTGGAGGCGACGAGCGACGTGGGACCGGCTACCTGGAAAAAGTGGCTAGTAACTTAAAGCGCAGCTTCTGAGGTACCCTCGAAGTTGTGCACCGGGGATTGAGAAGCCCCAACCCCAAGCACCATCTGCACCGAAGATCAGCCCCCCACACTCCACGAGTCCTGCGTGGGGCCCTTCAGCATTTTCCTGCTTGCCGCGTCTGTCCGGTTGCTTGCCCGCTGGCTAGTGGCCTTTGTGACGACGCACCCTGAAATCTTCTGCGCTGGTTTGGCTCCTCCAGACTGGCTCCCGCTTCTCTGCAAAGAAGAAGCACCCCAGACCTTCCTGGTCTGCACCAGAAGCAAGTCCTCCGTTCTTCGTGGGTTCCGCTTGCCAAGGCTTGGTGAGTCCTAGTCCAACTTCGACGCCGCCGACAGCAAGAGCCTTCGTGGGACAGCTCGCCTCCTGGTCCTGGTCGCCCTCGACGCTTCCTGGTCCTCCTGGCTGCAGCGACAAGCTTCACCTTCACCTGCAATCTTCACGACATCGCCTGGTTCCTTCCTGGTTCCACGTGGTCACTGGCTAGTGACCTTGACTCTGTCCCTTCTGCTTGCAGGTTTCCTCTCTTCTTGATCCCAGCCTTGGGATCCACCGGACACTCTTCACTGACTGCCTGTCAGCATCTTTCTTCAGGCATCCATAGGAGTCGACGACGAAAACGACGCATCTTCACCCCTATGCACCCGCAGCCTGTGGGCTAGGTAACTTGGGTACTCCGGTGCTCATCAGGATAGTGACTATCCTAGTGTCTAGTTTTCAAGTCTCAACTTCCTAGCTACTCCGGAAGTGTCCTAAATCTACCGTTTTCTAAACTGTACTATTGCTATTGACTTTTACGCATTACGCGTCAGTGTTTCCACTCTGCACACGAATCCCGTGGGCCTCCCACTTCCTAACTAACGCTAGTGTAGTGTAGCCCCAGCGATTCCCTAGGCCTAGGCCTATTCTATTTCCGTGACAGTGGTTCTTATACCACTTACTTAGTATATGGTTTGCGTGGCCCCTAGGGCCTAACTGTATTACTTACCTGTGTGACTTAATGTATGCTTAAATAAGACTGTGTTGTACTTACCTCTAATCTCATAAAGAGTGCTGAGGGTTTGAATAGAATAAATACACTTTATTTTATATATATATCTGGTGTGGTGTCCTTTCATTTGGTATTCAAGGGATTATATATGGTATCACAGCTGCCTTCACATGCCATTCAGAGTTTAGCCTAAGACTGCTCTTGTCCATGCTACCACTAGGATAGCTGGTCTATAAGGTTGACTTCACAACCAATCACCATAAGGGTATTTGGACTGATATAAGGTGTACACTAGAACTAGTGACATCATACATCAGGCCATATTCTCACACCGTATCCCTCAAGGGTATACCGAAAGTCCTTCAATATTTAATCAGATCTTAAAGAAATCACTGCAAGATTTAAGGATGCCAGAAAGTTCAGTGCTAGTCCAATATATCGATGATCTATTAGTGGCATCAAAGACGCGAGAAGCCTGTGTTGTTGACACAATTGCACTGTTGAATCATTTGGCAGATGGACGACTTAAAGTATCACCATCAAAATTGCAGTTTTGTCAGAAAGAAGTACAATACTTAGGTCATAAGATTGAAAAAGGCCTGAGAAAAGTAATATTGGATAGGATTAAAATCATTAAAGGAATGAGAGCCCCAATGACACAGAGATAAGTCAGAATGTTTCTTGGAAAGGTGGGATACGGTTGCCAGTGGATTAGTAATTTTTCTTTGATTGCAAAGCCATTGGTACGTTTGACAAAGAGTGATGTGAGAGACCCAATTGAGCTGAATAAAGAAGAGATTAAATCTTTTAAACAATTGAGAGACAGCTTGTGTGAAGCACCGGCTCTTGGAATGCCTGATTATGAAAAAGAATTTGAGCTTTATTGCAGTGAAAGAGATGGATGTGCTCTTTCCGTGTTAGTGCAGAGACATGGAAAATTGAGATAACCAATTGCCTATTTTCAGCTGTACTAGATCCAGTAGCTGTAGCATTGCCTGGATGTTTGAAAGCAGTAGCTACTACATGTAAGAGCTTGGAACAAAGTGAAGGAATTGTAATGGGATATCCTGTGAGAGTGGTTGTTCCACATGATGTGGCAATCCTTTTGAGTAGAAGTAAAACACAGTTCATGACGCATAGTCGTATAACTAAATATGAAAAGGTGATTTTGGGGCTACAAATGTGAATCTTATAAGATGCACTAATGTGAACCCTTTGACATTACTGCCTGATGCTGTGAATGCGGAAGTAAAGGAGGATGTTGATCATGATTGTCTGGAAGTGCTTGATTTTTGCACCAAACCGCGTCCTGATATAAAGGACGTGCCTCTGAAAGAGTCTGACTATGTGATGTTTGAAGATGGGTCATGCCTAAGAACTGAAGAAGGAATTTTGAGTGCTGCATATGCTGTGTGCACTGTAGCAACTGTTTTGGAAGCATCTTGTTTGGAAGGAGTACGATCTGCTCAAGTTCCCGGGTTGTTTGCATTGATTAGAGCATGCAAGTTGGGAAAGAATTTGCGAGTCATTATGGTTACTGACAGCCAATATGGATTTGGAGTGGTGCATGACTTGGGGCAGATATGGTCCCAAAGAGGTTTCTTAACCTCGAGTGGAACTCCAATTAGAAACGCAGAAATAGTTGGCAAGATACTTGAGGCGATACAGCTGCCTAAACAAATAGCTGTCATAAAATGTACAGCACATAAGAAAGGAACAGATTATGTGTCATTTGGTAATGAATTTGCAAATGACATAGCCCAATACTGTGCTCGAAATCTGACTTCCTTGAATCGTAACAGGGAAAAGGAAATGGATTTATGTCCCTTGCTTTTTACTAACAGAGTAAGTAAATGGGATGAGGTGAGACAGTTACAGGAAGCAGCAGAGGAAGAGGAGAAAAAACAATGGATAAAATCATGATGCACACAACGGGAAGTGGACAGAGTTTGGGTTTACAGAGACAGAAGACCAGTAATGCCTGATAGCATGATCTCTACCATGGCACGGATGTACCATGGGAAGGCCCACATAGGAAGGGACGCCATGATTAGACTTTTCAAACAAACTTGGTATAATGCAAAATTCCGGCTTATAGCTGAGAGCCTTTGCCAGAGATGTCTCATATGCCAGCAATTTAATCCAGGAAGGAAAACTGTGGTGAGCTTGGGAGCTATAGGACGGGAGGGAGATCCTTTCACTTGTATGGAGCTTGATTTCATCAAAATGCCCTCATGAAACAGGCTAAGATATATACTGGTGATTGTCCGTCTATTTTCTCGTTGGGTTGAGGCTTACCAGACCAGAAGGAATGATGGAGTTACTGTAGCAAAACTCCTACTGAGAGAGTTCATTCCTAGGTTTGGTTTCCCAGTGACAATTGAAACAGATAGAGTTAAACATTTTCAGAATGAAATTATAAAACTGATTTGTGAAGCATTAAAAGTACAACAAAAATTGCATTGTGCCTACCGACCAGAGGCTTCTGGAGTGGTAGAACAGATGAATGGCACAATAAAGAACAGATTGGTAAAAATGTGTTTAGCCACAGGTCTCAAATGGCCAGATGTCTTGCCTCTTGTCTTAATGAGCATTAGATCAATTCCTGATAGGAAGACTGGTCTGAGCCCCCATGAAATTATAATGGGCAGGGCAATGAGACATATTTTCATTCCTGTCAACAAACTACTGCCTATATCTGATGACTTCGTCTTGGACTATTGTAAAGGATTGGCTGATGTGGTACATTCTGTGTTTCATCAGTTTGGACCAGATGCGACCACTCTCGAAAGGAAGCCAGCTCATGATCTGAGTCCTGGAGATTGGGTCCGCACAAAAGTACACCGAAGAAGAAATTGTCTGGATCCATGCTGGGGAAGACGACATCCAAGTGATTCTGAAAATGAAAACTGCTGTAAAGTGTGCAGGGGTGAAGAACTGGATTCATGCCAGTCACACTCTTCGAGTCCCAAATCCGGAAGATCAATCTGAAGAACAACATCGGGAAGTATCAGATACCAGTTCGGAATCAGAATCAGAAGAAACGAAAACAAGACAAAAACCAGAAGCAGATGAACAAGGTCAAAGTCAAATTATTGGTCAGGAAAATGTACCATTAAGACGATGCCTTGAAATTTCAGATACTAATTCTGAATCTGAGACAGAACAAGCAGGAATAAGAGAAAGAACTAAACATGAAACTGGAGAATCTGAACAAGTAATCTTTGACAAAGAAATCCTGAGTACAAGTACAAGAGAAATTCCTCCAGAAATTATAGAGATAGGAGAGGAATTAGATACAGAGAGTGAGGGTGAAGTGATTGCGGAAGAACCCCGAGTAGGTTTAGGGATACAACCCAAACAGGTAGAAAAAGGGTCAGATAGTTAGCAGGATGATTGTGTGGAAGAAACACGAGGAGGGATAGATTCAGACAGTGAACCTGAAATATTGAGAATAAAATTAAAAGAAAGTGATATCCAAAGGGAGACAGAATCGGAACAAAATGACACAGAAAATAAAGGGGGAAGAGATTTGAGAAAAAGGGCTTGGAAAACCGAACGAGAGGAGAAGGGATCTAAATTGAAAAGGCCATTGAAAGAAGAAGTTTGGCCCAACAAAATCAAGAAATTGAGATACTGATTGACAAGAATAAAGCATGATAATGCTGAACAAGTGAATGAAGTTTCCAGTCAGGAAAAAGAAGAGGACACGGATCAGAAGCACTTGCAACACACAAACAGGATAAAAAGGCCTAACCAGAAGTACAAGTCACCGGAATGGACATATGTGGCACTTCCTGATATACAAGAGGAAGCTGATAGCCAAGAAAGTCTGAGAGTGACTGTGCAGGAGGTGAACAAGGAAGAAGAAGACTCGGAAATCCTGAGAGTAATATTGTCTGACACTAGAGAAGAAACGGATGATCAAGAAATTCTGAATGAAGACTGTGAGCCCATGGATAAGGATGATTCACACATGAATTGAGAGGCAAAAGACTCTGAAAGGAATTGAAAGCCCGGATAAGACAAACGACCAGAAAGAACCAAGTAGGCAACTAAAGCCTTAGGTTTAGACAAAGAAAATTTTGAAGAAAGAGGTTAAGTCAAAAGACACTGATTATTTACAACATGGCAAACACTGTGAATAGGAATCCAACATGTGGATTTTTTCGGAAATGGTGTAGAATGAGTTTTTGTTGTACAGGATTATTAATGCTTGTTTGGATTATATTAGCAATAACAATTTCATTTAGAATAACATTGGAGAATGTAGACAGACACTCAATGAATGGAACCATTAGCCAAAACTCTGATGGTAGTCATATCACAAAACTGGTAGATAGTCCAGAACTTCACAAAGATAAGTCCATAAATGATTTTTCTAAGAATGTTTTCACAAAACTATTATATGAATATGTAGAAACAATGGATGTTAGAGATTGTTACGTTTGTATGCATTTGCCTGCATCTGTATCTGAAGGTGTCACTTATCATCATCTTCCTTTGACCTATGGGATGACTTGTAGTGTCCTAGCAAGTTTGTTTTATAAAACAGACAAATTAGAATATTATTAAACTGACATAGATAATATTTTCTCACAAATTCCTGTAGTTCCTGAATTAAACCAGGTTAAGCCTGGTAAAACTCTTGGCGAATTTTTCCTAGATCAAGAAAACTGACCTTAGAAAATGTGTTTAAAAACAATCTTACTTGTAGTTTAAGAAAAGAAGAGAAAACTTTCCTGAATATGGTGGAAGAGAGGCGAATTAAAATGCAAAAGAAAGTGACTGGGGAGAAAATGGAAACACCATTTTGGGATGTTGGGAAGGAAAATTATTTAAAGGGAGTAACAAACCCGGCAATGGCTTTAGATTGGCCCCAGAAAGGGAAATTATGCATAAGTAGAGATAATATTGGATATGATAATTATTTTGTGGGTGCAAGTGAGTGCCAGGATTCATACAAAATCGTGGGAGGATGGGAATTTAAAGGAGGAAAAGATCCAGTATTCCCTAGAATATATTACATTTGTGGAAACAGAGCTTATTATAGGTTGCCGGACCATTGGTACAGAACTTGCTACTTAGGCCTGGTCTTTCCAAAAATATTTCATGTGGAAAGGGGAGAAAATGGATTGCATGAAATAGGTAGACAGCTAACACGTATAAGAAGGGAGAGTTGGTCAGAAATTATTGGTGATATTTTTGGAGCACTGATACCAGCAGTTGGAATATCTCTGAATGCACATAAAATTAGAAAATTGTCCACAGTTGTGGATTGTTTATCAACAAACACAGCTGGAGGGTCCTTAATGGTAAATACCGAAATGGTTGTCATGAGAGCTATGGTAATGCAAAATCGACTTGCCCTTGACATTATATAGGCAAAAGAGGGAGGAGTCTGTGGAATACTGAAAGTACAACATTGCTGTACTTACATTCCTGACAAAAGTCAGAATATAAAGAAATATATTAAGAACATAACTGAATTGCATGAAGAAATTGTTCCAATGGAGGTTGAAGGTGTATGGGAAAAACTTGGTAAAAGTTTTTCCTCTATTAGGAATTTATTAACAATTAGGTAGCTCTTTTGTGGGCAAAATACTAATACCTGTGACTTTTGCGATTATTCTAGTGTTAATATTGAGATTAGGATGTCTGTGCATAAAAAGAAGAAAACTACAAAATAAGATAAGAAGAGAAAACAAGAAAAATAGAGAGAAATAAATAAGGGAAAGAGAGATAGTGGAAATAGAATTAGAAGAATTTAAAGAAAATGTGTACAAGAAAACAGAGGAGAACTGTGTAGACAACACTATTGTTTAAACTAACACATGCAAGTGAATTTAAATAAAACCATTTCCTTAGATAAATGTAGTGAAATTAGTGAGTAGTGGTGATGTTTAATAAAAATCGCCAAAGGGGGGATTGATGGAGCAGGTAAAACAAGATTTTGTATACCTCAGCTAATTTGCATGAAATTAATTATGTAATCATCCTAACATTAATTTATATAACATGTTTGAAGTGTAAGTAGTACTAATCAATATTTGCACCTTGTAAAACATAAATACACGTGGAACTAAGTTGCTAATTGCATGGCAAAATTAAATAATTAACTATGGTACGCAAACTAATCTTAGATCAGAGGTCTTCAAACTTTTTCACTCTGAGCCCCCCCTAAGCAAAATGTTTTGAGGTCGGGCCCCCTCCAAAACTTTATGACAAGGATTGTGGGAGCGGGAGGGACATGGCTGCGTGCAGGGAGCGGGGCTTATGAGATGATTTCAGGAATACTTTTTTCTATAGCTTATGAATTGCACCAAATATGAGACTTATAAAAACACAAATGCATCAAACAAAAACAGATATCCCAAACAAACTGCTCCCCATAATTGGGGTGTTGTTAGCCCCTCACACTCTTTGACCCCAATGCAACTATACCTGCTGCACTAATAACTGCAGTCCTGAGTAGTAGGCTATCTCCTTTGCCTTTTTTACCTCTTCCCCTCCAGGATGGATCATCACCTCTGTCCTCATGCTTGAAAGGACAGTAAGCTCTGATGCCCCTTTTTTAAAGGTAGACAGTCCTAAATAACTGTGATGCAGTGGGCCCCCCAAATCCATGGGCCCCAGTCCTGCTACATCTGCTCCTTTATGATAACCAGCAGTGGCCACTTACACACTTGGCAACAGTGCCAGCTTCACTAATGAATGTCCCGTTTAAAAAAACAAAAACACTTATATTGTCTCCTTTGGGTTATCTCTCTGAAGAAGTTGTCTCTGGCCATTTGTAAACATAAAAATGAGTCTGCATACAGTGCTCCCTATTCTTGGCCTTCTCTTTGACAATATCTATGAATCTCACTCCTTTCCTCTGTCTCCTAGACCAGAGGTTCCCAATCTGTGCGCCGCGGCACCCTGGTGCGCCTTGAAAGCTAAACAGGGGCGCCGCGAACAGATGCTGTAAATATTAATAAATGTATGTCCTCTAAATCAAAGTCTCGGCTAAACTTTAAGCTCAAATTACAGTTCCGATCAGCTCCGGGGTGCTGAGATGCCAACGAATGCACAGTGGAGTGTTCATCCATTGGCTTTTTGGGTAGATCTATTCATGTCCACTTTAGTGCTTGCATTGAAATGGATGACAAATAATTTGATAAGTATACTACTCTACATTCACTCCACTGCTGCTGGCTTGCATTGGCACATTAACGCAATCTTGCAAAAGGTGTAAATGAGAAATATTTAATTTGTCCCCCGTCCATCACCTGTTCCACTTGGCTCCCTGGAATGAGCGCCTCTAGAGGCAATTTTTTAAAACAAAAGATAGTTTTTAAAAATTCCATATGCAGACCTCAGATTATTGTTTCTGCCTTACTTAACAAATTCAAGTTTTTCATTAAACAGCTGTCATATTTTTATTTTGTTGCATCTATGATTATAATACCTCCATCTGCTTCATCCCAATTATTTTCAGGGTGGAAAATGGTAGTTACAAAGCTGGGCTTACATCCCTTCACCCACAAAAAAAGTAAAATAATGGGGAGCCGTGGCCAACGGCCAATAGGTCAAGGGAGCTGTGGGTTGAAAAAGTTTGGGAACCACTGTCCTAGAACATTACTGTGAGGCCCCAAGGATCGAGAGGATTAGGGCTCTGCATCTGAATGCAACCCTGCTGGCCTTCTACCTGCCACCCCTTGGACTCAGCTTTCACAAAAAACTGCCCCTAAATGTTTAATACTGACTTTGAGATGCCTCTGCCTGAAATCAAAGTGTGGGTGGTAGTGCAGAAAATTAAAAAGAAACCATGGAATTATGAGTTTCTGCAGCAGCGTTTTCCACATAATTATCAGTGTACTGCATTTGCTACATAATCTGCAGATTTCAACAAAAAAATCTTGATTCAAGTTCAAATGGAACAAAAGTTACTTTAAGCGTGACAAAGTGTTCCGGAGCAGTGGAAGGCCTTTTGCAAAGATTGACTGGTAATCTTGTAGTTGCTTACTTCTGTATTTGGGTGCTACACTGGTACTAATGAGGTGAAATATTTCCCCTGACAGCGTTACCGGGAGTTAAAATGACAAAATAATGAAGTAATGCTAACCACAAAATGTGGCGCATTGTGCCGCATAATTTACCTTTTCTTGCTGCATAATTTAGTCAAACCTGCCGCATAATGTTGTCCTCTTCTGCTGAATAATTCCAGTGGATCTGCTTAAAGCTTTATGGTGGCAAAGATCTATTCTTGTAAAGGAGTTATCAGCTGGGATCTGGAATAGTGGAGACACTTACAAAAATGTCTGCATTAGATACAGTTTGATTACTTATTACTAAAAAGTATGTTTTGTAAGAACGTGTTTATCTCAATCACTGCATCATTTTGCAGCAGCCTAGCTTAGAGTATGTAAATACTGTTTTAAAATAATGACTTACATATTCACAGTGCTTTCTGCCACAGGCTGGGACCTCATAGCACTATAAACAGGGCCATTGGAATTATGCGGCAGGAGAAGGCCAAATTATGCAGCATGGTTGACAAAATTCTGCAGCAAGCAATGGCGAATTATGCTGCATATTTTGTGATAGCATTACTGCACTATTTTGCTATTTTTACACTTGTTAACATTATCCTAGCCTTTATTGCCCTTCATAAGTACCACATTATCACCCACATATAGCAATAAGCAACAAAAAGGTGACCAGTCAACCTTTAGAAAGGGCCTTCCACTGTGAGGTAACGTGTTGAGGCATTTTTTAATCTGCAAATTATGCAGCAGACGATGGATTGTGTGGCAAATGCGGGAAAACCATAACTATGCGCTGTAAGTGTATGTAATGTTTATAAAAATGCAAATAAAAAAGAATTTTCAAAAAAAAACTATGCGCTGTAAGTGCAGGGTGAGCGTGAAAGTGAAAGGTGAGAATGAGGAGTGAGTTGTCTGAATGCAGACTGAATTCCCAGACACTTGAAGTTAATCAGCATGTTATTGACGGGGCGTAGGGTTTCAGATATGTTAAACTATTGCTATTATGGCATTAATCAGGGATCAAGGGTGGAGGAAATAAATAATGTGCTGATCCTGCAACAAACTTCCAGTCTTATGATTAGGGTTGCCAGCTCATTATTTTGATGTCCCAGACAGTACAAAAATAAACAGTCACCTAAAGCCCTATTTTCAGCACTTATCTGTGCGTACTTCGAAAAGCAAATATAAAGCAGTTTTAAATGTGTTCTATGGCTGCCTGAATGTTTCATGACTGAAAATAAAAGGAACAGACATAGTCCAATTACAAATGAATACATGCTTTTTTATTTAAGACCCTATTTAGTGTCAAAGCAAGGTCTTTGCAGGCTCTTTAAACATACATGGCTGAATTTTTTTTCATTGGCAACCCTTTTTTATATTCCATTTCATGAAATGCATTTTCACACTACAGCAGTAAAATTACAATACAAATGTAAGGAATAGGCAGAGTCAGGGCCCAGGGGGTACTGGAAAAAGAAAAAAAACAGGCCTCCGTAACCAGTTTCCTAAGGTATGCAAATGGTCTTTAAAGACCTGTTGTGAGAAAGTGGCTCTGTATATACTGTTCCCTAATAGGTACAGGGTGCACAGAGTCCACAGTCCCCCAGAGGCTGATAGAGGTCAAAGTTAGGTATGACCTTACTCTCAAAAGTGGTAGCTTGGTCGAGCAGTAAGGCAGTACCAGAGGACAGTGTAAAGCATTTATTGTACACACTCAGTCAGCAAATAGTTTCACACACTCAATAACTGAACTCTAGGCCAATGGTTTATATATATAAAATATATGCTTGTTTTATTTTTAGAACCACAAAGGGGATAAAAATATACTTTCTCAGAATGAGAGGTTGAATATAAATACTTTTGTCTTAAGCAATAAATTTATGTAAACAGTCACAGTTGGTTGCAATAAACAATCCTATTTCCTAAACATAACAATGCATTGAGCTCAATGGTAAATTCAGGTTATTGGTAATAAATTACTTTTCAGATTACTTTTGGAATTCCAGGTCTGGCTCCTAGATCCAGCCTTGGGTCAGTATTCAGAATCAAGTGATGAAAGTCGACTTAATAACTGTAATGATTTTTAAATAATATTTAGCTATTTCACAAGTTAGCACTTAGAAAATATTTCAAAGAAAACATTCAATGGATCTCTATGGCAAGAAATTCAAATTGCAGGTAGAGTACTTTATCGTTACTTTAGTAATCCAAGACTGGGTACCTAGACCCAGGATTGGAGTCCTTATCAAAAACAGGTAAGTAATTTCGTTTGCAGAAATGGTACGATTTTAAAAGAATATTTCAAATTTGCAAAAATAGACAGAAGAAATTTCACAGAAAAGCAGACAATGGTTTCCTATGGGAGAAAAATGAGTTAGAGGTAAGTTTAGTTGTGGACACTTTCCAGAGTCAGGGCTGGGCACCAAGATCCAGCACTGGGAGCTCACCTAGGAGCAGGTGAGTAAATTCGTTTTTGTCACTTGGCTGATTTTTGGTGAATATTTGCAGTTTTGAAAAGTTCACACTTGGAAGATTTTTGAAGAAAAAGCCAGTCAATGTTACCCTATGAGGAAAATGAAGTTAGCGGTTTAAGGGTAAGTTCTCGACTGGTAGAGTTGAAATTCCGGGCATAGACTCAGGGGTCCCCCAGTGTCAGGTAGGTACAGTTGGTTCCCCCTCAGCGGTTTCAGGACGGCCGGGTGCAGAGAGAGTTAGGCCCAATGTTATCCTATGAGGGATAGGGGGGGCCTTGGTTGGTGGCTGCTGTCTGGCAAGCCACGCGGCTGTGGGAGCTGGGCTCCTGGTCACTTACTCAGGGCAAGTGGGGAAGTAGGTTAGTGTAGAGAGTGCACTGCCAGGGCCACTCGGGCGGCTGGGTGCAGGGTGCTTTTGAGCCGTCGGGCGCTCAATGGAAATCAATGGGAATGTTCCGGTTTGGAAAAAGGCTGCAAGCTCGGGGACGAGGATGCTTCAGGTGCCACCACCACTTCGAGAGGTAAGTTGCGTAGTTGTAGGTTAGGTGGGTACCCCGGGATTGGACACAGGGGGCCGCAGGGCGCCGGGTGCAGGGGTGCCTTTTGATGTCGGAAATCTTACCCTCTTGCTGATCGCGGTTGGGGTGGCACTCTGTTCTGAGGCTGCAGGCTTCTTCCGGAATGTCGAGGGGGGTCCTTGGGTGCCGGACTCGGGGTCACAGTCGCCGTGGGGTCGTCCTCAGGGTCTTTGTCCACTCCGGCACTGGCCAGGCTTGGCTGGTGCAGAGTGTGTTGGGTCCGCGGTTCCGGGCTACTGCCAGGGGTTAAAAATAGGTTTCTTGAGTAGAGCCTCTACTCATGGGAGTCCCAGGGGCTTATTGCCAAAAGGTAGCCAGGTCCTCCGGGGTTGGTGAGGTTGCTGGCCACGAGAGATGCCGCACTGGTGCAGGTTCGAGAGTCGACAGGCCGGTAGGGCTGGGGCCAAAGCAGTTGGTGTCTTCTTCTCTTTTTAGCAGCTGCAGGGCAGGTCCTTGTTCTTCTTGCTCTTCTTGTAGTTTTCTATCTGGAATCTGAGGAAGGAAGGTTCAGGGTGCCCCTAAATACTAGATTTAGGGGCGTTACAGGTAGGTGAAGGCCAGGGACCAATGGGTCCTTGTCCTGGGGTGGGTACACCCCCTATCCTGCCTCTCTCCTGTGGGAGGGGGGCAGTAGCCTAATCCTGATAGGGTAGGGCCTCCCCTCTTCAAGATGGCGAGAGCCCGGAGATGTGCTTCACCTCGCCTCCCCCACCTGAGGGGTGGGGTGGGCAGGCTGGCACATCCCCTGTCCTTGTATGGGGTTTCCGGCCAAGCTTCCCGCCAGAGTGGGGGGTTGCAGTGGCCTGGGGAAACTCCAAATGGCGGCATGCCTTTGAAGCTTCCCTTTGCTCGTCCTGGGGGAGGAGATTTCTCACCTCACCCAGGATGTGCATTGTTGCAGGCCCGGGAGAGCAGGAGCTCTCCCACCCAGGGGTCCAGCAACGTGTCTGCTGTGTGGCAGCCTGGGCAGCCTCAGAGCAGACGTGGATTGTAAGTTAGCTGTAAGGGGGCATCTCTAAGATGCCCTCTGGGGTGCTTAGTACATTAAATCCCATACTGGCATCAGTGTGGGTTCAATGTGCTGAGAAGTTTGATACCAAACTTCCCAGGCTTCAGTGTTGCCATTATGGTGCTGTGGAGCTCGTGTTTGACGAGCTCTCAGCACCATGGACTCTTAAATTACAGCACTGCACTTACAGCGCCCAGGAATGGACCCGGGTACTGTAGGGGCACAGGGCTCCTGCTCCTGTGCCCACACCATAGGCGTAATGCACCCAGCTAGAGGGGTGGCTGACATATGCCTTGGCAGTGTAGGTGATGGGCATGGTACACAGTGATGTGTGCCATGTCGACTCTTTGTTTTGTCCTGCACCCAGACACTCAGCCTGCAAGGGCAGTGTGTGTGTGTAAGGGTACAGGGCCTCTGAGGGTGGCACAATGAGTGATGCAGCCCTTAGAGGCCTTCCCTGGCCACAAGGCCCTGGGTACCTAGGGTACCATTTACTAGGGGCTGACATGTGGCTAGGGTTTGCCAATTTGGAGTTTGTGTGGTTTAAGGAAGGAACATAGGCCCTGGGCACCTGATTGGCAGGAACCCAGGGTACACTCATTCAAAGTACATTCAGCAATTTAGCAAAAAGTGGGGGCATACCATGCAAGAAAGATGGCACTTTCTCACACCTGTGAAAAACGTGGGTGTGCTGGAGTCTTAATAAGACTCCAGACACTGCCCAGCTGAGCCCCCAGCAGCACACCCACTGACCTCTGGCCTCACAGCGGCACACTGAGGGCTTCGGAGTAAATGAAGACAGCCTGGAAATGCAGCAAATAAACATCGCTGCACTTCCAGGCGTCTTCATTTACATGTGCTGACAGAGGCCTTTGCGCCCCCCTGGGAACCCATCCACGCCCCCCCAGGGGGGCGCGCCCCACAGTTTGAAGACCTGTGCCTTAGATTGTGTTGAAATAGTAAAATTACATGGTTTATATTGCTTCGTGATTGTATTGTGGCTTAAAGTTATTGTATGCTAAGTATTATCGCTTTAAATGTTGCTGCAGCTAGGAAGATACTAATATATATTGGGATTCGTGTGGGTTGAACATTAGAACCTTCATTTCTACATATTAATTGTTGTTATGTCTATTTTCGCTTAGTTAACATTCAGGCCTACTAGGCCGCAGTACTCAAGATGGCGTTCTCTGAAGCAGATGCCACCATGTGCACGCAATGATTTCTGCGTATGCCCAGATGGCTCTGGAAATCACGAGGTGAAATGAGCTCCTGACATTGTGTTCCCTGCCAAGGTCAATGTGTTGGGGACTTGACCTCAAGCCAGTTGATGAATGTATGAGAACCAAGGAAGAGACAAAGAATGAACCTGTCAATAGGACCCTTTTGCCTTGAAAAGATACATTTTTCTGGTCCCCACATGGGAATCTGAAGAACCCTTACAAATGGTGAACTCTTGTGCCAAGTCACTATGCTGAACCCGTTTGCACTGGGAAGAGTGCAATGAACTATTGATAACCCCGAACTGTTCAATCAGAACATTTGGTCTGCCCCTAAAGTTGCCATATTGTGTAAGAAGTAAGGCAAGGAAAGGTATAATAACCCCTCATCAGTCATTATGGAAGCTGTCGGTTGGGATATAGTTTTGCAGTTGTTGTAGTGGCCATTGCGGTTGCTGATTGTTTTGGGTTAATCTTAGAAGGAGAGTTCTTGTTGGGTGGTTGTTCCTTTTTATTTTTCGACCTTTCTATTTTTCATTAATTCCTATGCTGCCAGTCTGGGTGTGGAATTGATCCATGCTGCGGATTGATGTATGGACATTGCTGAATTTCTGAACTTTATATATTCAGTGATATTGCGCTATGTCCTGTATTTTACCTGATGGTTTGATCCCTTGGTGAGGGTCAGACAGCCTGTCTGAGGGAGTCTTTACCTGAGAACGTGGATAACTCCTTATTCGATCTGAAGCTATTCGTCGCCTGTTCATTGGTAAATGATGTATTACATTTTTCCAAAAATGTATGTTTAACGAAATTTCAAAAGGCTTAATTACTCTTTAATAAATGTAAAATTAAAATTATGAGCAGTAGTAAATAAATGCAAGATCAAAGGGATTGATTAATGATTTAGATAAACAAAATTGAAATAACAAGAAACAAGTTTGTGGTTCTTAAATTAAGATATCAAATGTTTTCCTAGACTTTAATTGTGTTTTAGCTGGTTCTAATTCACCATCAACCAGTCCAACTAGTTGGTCCATCGACCAAACAGTGGAGTGCCTTGATGATAAAGTCAGGATTCTGAAATTTGTATATAGAATGTGTATATAAAGTAGTAAGAAAATTAATCCTGATAGATAATGAGGTACCCACATGTCCAGCAGCCCCTTCTCCTATGTACAGATTCAAATGAGTTTTGGGTGGATGTGAAGTGTGTTGGTGTTATGGGCCCCACCAATGAAGGCATGAATGAACCTTTGTGAATAAGAATCTGTGACATAAGGAGAATATGTAAATGTTATCCTTCACGCTGGATCAACTGTATAATAGTAGATGTGCAGATCAAATAGCATACCCACATTTTCTGTATGTTTAACAACATTCCAGTCCAGCCCTGCCCCACCCCTGAGGCTGAAGACCACGAGTTCTGCACTGCGCATCACTTAATTTATTTGAGAACACTGGAGCATTACTTTTAAACTACTTCCCAGCATGGTGCACGGACCCTGCAGTCAATTACTGTACTGTGCGCTGAGGGGGCCCCCTGGAGCTCGGGCCCCCAGCAACACGGGGGCTGCGGGGGCCTGCGTTACACCCCTGGGTTGTAACTCAAACTCTTATGCCATCCTGGAGGCAGGAGTGCTGCACAGGTAGGAGCATGGATCTGTCAACCTGCAGTCACAGAAGCAGTGCTTATGGCTACAGAGAGCTGTAAGAAGCAACGAGAACCCTCACCCTCATCTTTCCCTTCAGTAGTGTGTCGGCTGGCCGGCCAGGGTCGAACAGCAACACAGCCCTGATCATCGGCAGTGTCACTGTCAACAGAGCCTTTTGCTTTGTGACAAGCTGCCTGACGCCGGTGTGATATGGTCAGTGGTCGAAGTGGGGAAAAAAAGGTAGGGGAACTGTGGGCGGAGAATGAGAGGGCGGGAATAAACCGAAGATTGGATCAGTGGGCGGAGTCGGAGGTGTGGCTAGAAATAGCAAAACATATCAATTTTTAGTACGTTTGGCATTTCATTGACCAGTTACAGCTTATAATGTTATTTAATTCAAACAATGGATAAACAT
Source organism: Triturus cristatus (assembly GCF_964204655.1). Lineage (NCBI taxonomy): Eukaryota > Metazoa > Chordata > Amphibia > Caudata > Salamandridae > Triturus > Triturus cristatus. Next base: position 527,758,789 of record NC_140592.1, read on the forward strand.
GTTTATTTGAGGTTTAATATATAAGTTGTTTACATTTAATACATTTACAATCTGGGACATGTTTCCAATCACAGAATGTTCCAAATACGCTTATAAGTGGAATCATAAGACATTTGTGTCCAAGCCATGCAGTTTCTTTCATCGTCACTTCTCCTCCCTTTTTCTAACCATTTCTGAAAATAAAATTCAGGTTTAAATTCTATGACGGGAGACCCCACGATTTTTCTGAACATTATAGAAGACAGACGATTGATTGATATTCTGTTCCGCAGTGGTGTGAGCACCTCATTCATTAGACTAAAGCCCCATTCACATTCAGCAGTGGAGGTGCAAAAGGTGTCTATAATGTGCACTAATGGTTTCAGGCTTCCAGGGATGCAATTTTTATTTTGTTTGTACTCTCTGAAACCAGGGATGTACTGCCTAGTATCAAATACCTGCAACCTGCTACAATAGTTTAGTAATTCTGCCTCACCATATAAGATGTCTACTGGATCTGACCAATAAACTGGTTGTAATTCTATGTACCAACTCTTTGTATTCCATTTCGTCATTGTTTGTGGTTGTGCATCTAGAAACATTTGATGCATTAGTCATTGTAATCCTTTTCGCAGGTTATTTGCTAAGCTCCTAAAGAGCTGTGCCCTTTTGATGCTAACACAGCCTTTGTTCTGTTGCAGTCCTACACCAGCAAACTGCATCCGTTCAGCAGCATTTAATGCGGTTGTAGCAAAGGGCCCAGGTGAACCAGCCATTGATTCAAGCACTAAAATCTGCATCGGTATTGAACGATCCACCTCATATATGGTCATATCACGCTGCAGCAGCCTTCTGGCTAGGTCACCCAGCTGGAACTTTGCATTGTGCATGTACCATGTTGCAAAGTGCAAGCATGAGGCAAGGCCCTTGTAAACATTCCCCTTAGTCTAGTGTGCATGCAAATCCTGCATTGCCAATCCCTGGTGAGTTGCATTAGTACTGCTGGAACAAGGCAAATGGAAGCACCAATGGGTGAGGTGGACTGGCCTCAAGGGTCCTGTGAGCTCAGTGGCAAAGTCACTGCTGCTCTAGGGTGTGCTGCTTTGTAGGCCTGCCCGCAAGACTGGAGGTGACCTTCAGTATGGATTGTGGTGGACAGGGCTTCAAGGTTAACCAACACTGGCCACCGGTAAGGTCCACCTGCTGGTGCTAAGAGACCAGGGCTCCTAAGTTCTAGTAGGGCCTTCTAAGGTCTAGTAGGGGAATGTGCTCCCTCAGGAGAGTGGTCTGATGAACTAGTAATGAAGGCTGAATCAGGTTTCCCAGTTCCAAATTCTGTAGCTCTGGCCATAGTGCCACATCCTATCCCCCGAACACCCTTCTGCCCCACTGAGTGAAACTTGCACTGTCTTCAGCTGCAACCCAATTCTGCCCCATTATAAACACCTGTATGTGACTCAGATGTGAAAATGCAAACACTCATAGGGAATGCAGGATTATGTAAAGCATGCAAAATATAATCAGGAACGACATGTTACCTTAACACTTTTACTCTCATTGTTCAGAAATCAATGAGTATTTTTTTGTCTCAAACATTGAGGACATGAATACAGGGCTCCTCCTGTACACATGTGTTAAGCAGGGCTCAGAAGAGAAAGGGCCTCTTCAAGAGAATCTGATCTGACTCACGGAAATCCACAAGGGCTCCTTTATATTCATGTCAGCTAGCTAGCTACTCAAACATAGTATAGTACATATGTATTCAAGTGTCCTGCAAAGGATACCTTTTGAATTGTCCTGCTTGGCCAACTCTTCTACTCACAAAAAACAAGAGCGATATTGGCGTTGCAGCGCAAAGCGCTGTCGATGGGCGTGAGATTTTGTAGGAGAGTAGATTTGAGAAGGGGACTTGAAGCCCCGCCCCTCATTTTTATTGGCTGGCGTCACCGTTTATGCTAAACGGTGGCCTGCCATTGGAAATTAGGGTTTTTTGTTGACGCCCTTTGGCCTCCGATTCGGACTGGGTCGCCTGCTTTGCTGCTGTCGCAAAGCACTTTCTTATCTTTATGGGGCCATGTGTTTCTAGATAGAAGCACATAGCCCTATAAAGACAAGAGATCGATGCTTGTTTTCTTAACCATGGTGGTTTGGAGTAATCAGCCGGAAGGTGATGATAGGTCGTTACTTGGGAAGATGAGAGGCTGTGCGTTGTAACTAACTTGTAACACTGAACAAAACTGTTGAATATTAGAGAAACCACGAAGCAGGTTGTCGTTTTACAGCGCGTTCATTCCCACGGTAATGCAGGACGCCGACGTTGCTTTAGATGACTCGTAAGCAGGGCCGGCTTTAGGGCAGTGCGACTGGTGCGGCTGCACTGGACGCTGACCTGTGGAGGGGGCGCCGACCTCTATGTTTAGCAATAGTTTAGGTGTCCCATCACGTTTAGCAACACCCCCCTTATGACCTACGCAGACTAACACGAAACCCTAATGTATTTCTGCACAGAAACCTTCATGCACCCTGCGTGCAGAACGCCAGCATTTGTCACCCATGTACACAGCTGAACAGAGGCGCAGGCGCATACAGTCCAACCCGGAGTGTCTCATATGGGGAGAATTCAAGTATACATGCAGTACCAGATAAAGCTCAAGGGGTATTCGAGAGATGATTTTAAGATGGACAGAAGGCTGTATGGATGAATGGATGTAGGTTTCATGTACACTTTATGCACAGGAAATAGAAGTAGAGAACAGAGCAGAATGCTGGCACCCATACAGTCATTGGCCTCTCCTTGGTACGTCCATTCACATCTAGTTTTCAAAGGCCATAAAGTGGAGGACATTTTTTTTAGAATTGGGGGAAAAAACAGTCACCATGAACAGCAGGTGCTAGCCTTGGGCTATCTTGTAGTTTGTGTTTCTATCACCTGGTCCTGTTTGATTCTCACTCGATACTCTCTCTCATTCTTGAGGGCTTCCCACGTGATTACTGGCAAATCTGAACTTCCGTTTAAGATTACTTTGTTAGGTGTGGCGAATCGGAGTGTCCAAAGGATTACTGCGTGATGTGAACTTTAGAAAAAGAAAATAACTCAGTTGTTTTTTAAAATGTTGCCCGTGTCATCCTGTTTCAGTAATGACTCACTACCAAGCAATATGTAATCTGGGAAAGGTTGAAACTGGTCCTTGAGCAAGAGTGATGGAATCCAAAGATTGGGACAAGGAAGACTTGTAGTAATGCAGATTTTCATTCCTGCATTGGGGAGCTGGTACATTTAATACTCAACTGAGCCCATTTGCTGAGGAACTCGCATTCAAAGCAAGCGGAGAATGAGTAGAATATCAATACCCATTCCATCCATGGCCTCTTATAGTAGAAATCCCTTGCACAGCGTGATAGAAGGCTTTGCTGCAAGCTGAATTTTCAGGGACCCTAATAGATTTCCCTTGGCTCCAGGCTGCAAAGAAAATAGACTGGTGCCTCATAACTCCTCCATCAAATCTTACATAAAGTACACATCATTTGCGTTGGACAGTCCTGTCAGATAATGGAATGGTTGTTGGTGAGTTCCCCTCGGCCTACCCTCCTGGTTAACACACAACTGAAAACATATGGCTTGGAATACTAATGGCTTCCCCACCATATAAACATATATACCAAAATAGAAAAATTACAAGTAAATTACCCACGGCAATCTTAAACAAGCATTTGCAACGCAATAGGTCTCGCATTTACACGAGTGAAAGCTATTGACATTGTAAATGACAATGCTTTTTATTTATGTTTCAAAAACAAACATAAATAAAAGGCATTTTCATTTACAATGCCAATAGCTAAAACTCGTATAAATGCGAGACCTGTTGCATTGCAAATGCTTGTTTTTTCCTGGTGGCGACCGTCAGTCTGTGTGAGCCCGAAAATAAAGGGCAGAGGAGGTCAAGGGCGGGGACACCAAAGTATCCTGACGTGACCATTGTATTGGTCACAGTGGGTGCAGGCAACTAGCGGCCCCACCAAATGAGGTGTGAATCACAGCAGCAGCGCCATCAGAGGTAGCAGTTTTCGTGCCAACCTAAGACTGATGGCCATTTCGGTGATGTTTTGCAGGCCCCTAGACACACAGGGGAAGGGGGAGGAGGTTGTGGGCACTGCAGAGGCCTTCCTTGATGTGCACCACACAGGCTGAAAGATAAAGTTGCAATTTTAAAAGTAGGGCTATTCCTGCAGTCCTGGGATGCTTTTTTAAAACAAAGAAGTAGGGGAACGGACTGAAATAATTTTTAAAACTAGGGGCACACGTGCCCTTCCGTTCCCGCCCACTTCTAACACAGGATATGGTGCTAGGCTGGTAGGCTCGCCGACGGATGCCGACTGCTCAGCTTGTCATTAAGGTTGAGGCTGCTATACTTGCCTTGAAAGAATAAACTACAACCTGGCTGTGACCTATGTCTCTCAGCCTCACTTGCTGCTGTAATTTCTAATATATGTTTTCCTCGTTTTCATTGCTCGATTTTGCTCGCGAGAAAGTGTCACTCATAGTCGTTGAAATGTCACTCGTAATCAATTGAAATCATGAAAATGTCACACATGGCAATCTGAAACCTTGGCAGCTCTGAATACACAATTAGCACTCTCGCTTTTATATGAAAAAGATCACGAGTATTGAGTATCGAAGCTCATTTCAATGTCATGGAAAAGAAAAAGCCCAATACAGAGAAAAGTCGCGTTCGAACGTCGAGTATTCGCCAAAGCCCCTCCTGTTAATTGCATAACTTTGAGTCAGTCTTCCATCCTGCGCATGCGTTTTTCTCGTGTTGTTTATCAACTGCGCAGAAAGCGGTTCGAGAAGATCCGGATAGAAGCGGTTGGAAAGTTCTACCAGGGGAGGTGGAGTTAGTTGGGTTGTGTAGCATATCACTCCGCCTGAGAGGCGAGGCTCTGTTTTTTTTTTCAATAGAAAATTGTCAAACTTCGAGCTCGAATGTGTCTGATCAGAAACAGTCAACGTTTCTGTGAGAATGCAAGACTGTTTCAGAAAGGTATGATGCGAACTCCCGCAACGACGACGTCTGTAAACGCAGTTACTTTTTACTTTTATTTTTAATTTATTTGAGTGGCGTTGCCGGAAGTTTCGACTTTTAAATAATGGTGGAAGGCCGACCTTAAAATGTTCGCTTCGCTGCCTTAATAATGAATGTTTCTTAAGCATTTTTTGGTAATAAAAAGGTGTGGCCTACTTTCCACTGTGACGCACTGGCGGAAGAATCTGTGTGTGGTTTATATTTGAGTGGCGTTGCCGGAAGTTTCGACTTTGAAATAATGGTTGAAGGCCGACCTTAAAATGCTCGCTTCACTGCCTTAACAATTCATTTCTCTTAAGCATTTTTTGGTGATAAAAAGGTGTGACCTACTTTCCACTGTGACGCACTGGCGGAAGGATCTGTGTGTGGTGTGTCCCTACGTCATCAACCGTATAAAATCTGCAAGCGTAAACAAGTTGACAGAACAGACTGATAGGTGGGATAGAGCTGGTGTTGCGGATGGTCGGGCAGTTTTTATTCTTGCTTTGGTCGAGGCACGTTCTTATATTTGTTTGTGGATGTCCATGGCTATCCGCTGAGATGTTTTAAGCCTAGTACATCAGTAACTCAGGAAGCGGGTAGGTGGAGTCCAGAAGGTTATGACATCTATTTAAAGGCGAATGAAAGGTAAAAACTACTGCAGTTGAACCAAGAGATGAGGCGAACAGGATCGACTAAAGGGGCAAGGAGTAGATGTGCGGATCCGGGCGGTGGCGGCCGCAGAAGAAGAACTACGAGTTATGAAGGTTTCTCGAGATATGGGCGATTGGTGTCTTGGATTCGTGGCTTACTGGGGTCATTTTGGGCTTAAGCGCAGTAAATTGTGCTTATGGGTGAGGCCGGTTCTTTCCACCCCCTGGGTTTCTGATTATTTTTATTTTTTTTGCGCGTGGGTCGCATTTCGATCCCTTACGAATGCCCGTAACTTAAGTTGTCTACCGTCTGAGTCCGCTATTTGGCGTTGTTGACTGTGAGAGGGCGATAATTGGCATTTTATGTGATCGACAGAGTGGTCTACTTACCCGATGCCGGGTAGAACCCTTAAGGGCCTCTGCAACTTGTAAGGGTAAATTGGCAATCGTTAATCCTGGCACTGATCCACGGTTTGGGCAGATGGGGGGCGCTACACCTCCCGCGGTGAGTGGGGGCGGGCGGTGATTTGTAACCATTGTGTAGACTCTTGCAGGTACCTCCCATCCCGCACTTGGAGCAGCCGCAGTCCACTGAAGCCGCCACGCCATGGTCTTCCACTGGGGAGCCCTCGCGGATCTTCATTATCATCTTGGGCCCCCTTCCTCTCATTCTGCCCCATCTCCTTGTGGTTTGTTTCGTTTTACCATTAAAACGTGGTTTAACCTTGTACGGGGATGCCGGTTAGTTTGGATAGAAGCAGTCGGCACCTTGCTTATTTATGTCTTGCAGTGCAATCAATGTATAACGCACCTAAGCTTCGGTAGTTCCTATCACACCCCCTTTAATGCCTGCTGTGATAGTGTTTTCTTAACCCCTAATGCGGTTATTTTCACAGGTCATCACTGCACTTTCGGTGGTGGCAGTAGGTTCAGTGATAGACGTGCCTATCTTGAGTATTTCAGGGTATCGTTGAAAGAAGCGTCTGTAATTTCATACATTCCTTAAGGGGGGGGGGGGAATCGAAAAGCAGTGGTCTCCCACAATTTGAAATTTAGACATAACTTTTCATGCTGAGATGTCCAGCCTTTTTGAGGTTTTTGAATCGGGTGGGTGGTTTAGGGGGCCGTTTTATCAAAAGATGATGAATTACTTATGGGGGGAGGGGATAGATTGTCTGCATGTAAATTACTTATCTGATGGGGGGGGGGGGGTCTGCATGCGTCCAGCTGTTTCCACTGCTGTAAATATCCATATACTTTTTCGAAAGAAAAAGCCTTCGTTCATCGACTTGTCTCGCTGCATGAGCCGTTGGTACCATCTCTTGAAATCCACCGTGTTGGACCTGTATTGTGTATATACGGGCGGGGGACGGCCTTTGTTATTTTTGCGAACTTGTCTTTTCAGAGATATGGAACTGGAAACGTGTAGTGTGGCAAGAGCTTGCCTGATTTAGCGGGAAGATATGGGAGTTGCCTGGGTAATATCCACTGGTTCATTGAGAGGTTTTTTTGCAAAGACCCACTACTTTATTTTTGATGCGAAATTCAGATTACATATTTTTCTGTTCGCGTGGTTAGTTGGTTGGTCTACCAGGCAATTACCTGATATTTCCATTCCTAGTATAGCAGTCACCGGTATTTATTGGTAGGTATAGATGTTTTTTTTTTTTCTCCAGATTGTAATATGAACTTTATTTGTACAGTCGTATCCGACATGTTACATATGATGATGGCAATCTAGATGGTGAATGTTTGCACTTAACTAGCATTTTACTTGAAGATCCTCCAGCTAAAAGTAGTTCTCTTGTATGGTGTTAAGCTAATTTATTTAGCGGCCCTTGTTAATATTCTGACCTTTTAACGTAGGCACCTTCTTGGCTTTGCATTAATAAATAGCGTGACCAAATATATGCTGTTGTCTGCGGTGTTGAGCTAAGATACCTTTTTAGCTAAAGTTTTCCGTGTGAAAACAAACCTTGATAACATACGTGGATTGAGGGGTTTACCGTTGGTCTGATAAAACATGACTTATTTTATATGTCGAATTATTTATATACATATGGGGGGGGGGGTCGTCAACTGACCTATTTTAGACTTTTTCAGACATTGAAGATGAAACCACTGAATTGCTAGATGAACGAAGCTCTGCGGATCCTTTACGCGGCCTACCTGTCTCAACGGCAGTAACCATAGAAGATCTGACCAACCTGTCCATCAGCAACAGCCATAGAGTAGCTTTTTGGCCCTGGTTAGTAATTTTAGTTTCTTTTGGGGACCGTTAGGTGTGCCAGTTTGTTACATCGGCAATCAGTGGCTTAGGCTAATCTGAGCGAAGACTGCTGCATCGAAAGACTGTTTTTTTTTTTTTGGTCGTGGGTGATGAGCTCAAGGACAACCTAAAAGTATTCAGTATCTGAGGACTCTTCTCATAGAAATAGTATTCCTCATACGTAGGAGATGCTGGGCATAAAACTGAAGTGAGGGATAGTTCTACAACACGCACCTTTCCAGTGATGGCTCCTGTTCGCAGTACTAATGTTAATGCCTGTAGCACCAAGTTTCAAAGGCAAGTGGCAGTCCATTTTTGGGTTGGACACAGCATGAGGAAACCAGTTTAATCTAGACTACCAATAGAGGGTTGGAGAATGACTTGTGCTGTTGGTGGCTCCACTAGTTGCGACTGTTGCTTAGGTGGTGGGGCATGAACTGTTTCCAATGACTTGCCCTATCCGAGTTTGTAAAGCGCATGGCCACCCGGTCTTGGAGCTTTCCAGCGCTATCTGAGTGGTTAGAGGCAGTGAATAAAAACTAAAAGGAATAGGGTGAAGAGACTTTTTTTTTTGTGAATTTTCTTTTTTCTTTTTCTGAAAGTCAGGAAATTGTCCTGAGGCTGGTAGGCAGAGAGCGCCCTAGAGCCTGGGTGTGCAAGATAGAGCGACATCCACCCCTAACTCCCTTTATTCTAGAGACCAGGAGTAGCTCATGGTTGTGATCTCGGGTCCTTATTGGGCATGGTAGGTAGTGGGCATTTGCTGAAAAACAAAAGGATGTGTTGCACCTTGCCCAACATGATGCATGGTGCCTTGAATTGTACCCTGCAACTTGTGGGCAGCCAGTGAAGAGTTGGGAACGCATCACCTGCTGACTGGTTTTTGGAATACCTAACCGTATCGAGGCTGCAGCGTTCTGAATAAGTTGGAGTTTTTATTTTTTGTTACTTACTTGGTGCTTCTAAATAAAGCGGATTGCCATAATCCAGACTCGACAGAATCAGAACTTGACTAGCGATTTTACGTGAATTTCGGAAACTGTTTCAAGACCCTTTTGATGATGGCTCTCTGAAGAGGCCAAAACTACCACCCGTCTATTTTTTTTTTTTTCTTTTTTTGGGGGGTGGTGGGCATAATTATAATTCACTTCTCTGCAAGTGGTCCCACCGTTTGGCAATATGAATATTTGTGTAAAGTCCTTAGTGCACAAATTACCACTTAAATTGGTGCTCTTGAGTTCATTATCTTGCCGTTTCATTCACTCAGACAGCCAATTAACTTGTGCTAAGTAATGCGTCATCTGCTGGATGGCGTGTATTCTTTCGTGTTGGCCGATGATGGAATCCCTTCTAGGAAGGAATGAAAATCTGCCAGTTCATATTTTTGGGAGAGGGTGGGTGGGCGGAGTAATTTTCTTGCTCTTTTTTTGTTGTAGGTGTACAGACTAGGACCAGCGACAGTACGTAGAAATGCATGGATCACGCCTTATTGTATTAATCTCCTCCACATGCTCTATACCATCGCAAGCAGCTTCCATGTGGTATGCATTGGATATAAAAGTTTACAGGGGAAAAAATGAGCTCATCTGTTGGGTACATCGATCACCTACACAGGGTCACTGGAATTACGAGGTGATGTGGACGCTGTGGAGTTGATGCATTGGCAACACAATACACGATCTGTGTAAATTGGAAAGCAACAAATCCGTTTGTGGCTCAAACGGATCAGACCACAGTGGCAGAACCAGTTTATACGTTAACTGGTCACATTTCATTTGCCGATTGCTTTATTTAGGCACTAACCTGTGGGTATTAAACAGTTGACCGGATAGTAGTTGTTGCAATTGGTGAAAACCCGAAATGCCGCTGCAGAATATGCCGTAGTACAATTAATCCCACTCACCCCATCACTGCGTAATGACAGTGGCCCTGGCGGTTCCGTTGAAGAGGTCATTGGGCAGTGACTCTTGGAGTTCTTGTGAGTTGGAACCGCACGGATTGTTAGAAGGGTGAACGTTCTATAGTGGCGATTTATGTTCTCTGAAAGCCCCATGTAACGATACTAAAATTCGCGTTTAGTCCTAACGACTGCGTCAGAAGCGGTTTCGAGCATACACCGAATATATAGTGTATTGGTGTTTGGGCAATCCTGTTTTTAGCCTTACAGATTACATACATTTTGACTGGTATCGACGGAAAAGTGACCAAGGAAAGGAGTCCTGGGCGCGAGCCTTTGCGGTCTCTGAAATGGAAGCTCTGAAACTCGTTTGCTGCTTTCCCTGAAGCCCACACTGCAACTGGTCAAGTTTGATCCGATCAGAAACTCCGTTTGAATCTTAAGATACAGTTTGTGATACTTTTCGCTCAACGAAGGTAGCTCATGTTTATTTATTAGGCATATTAAGTATCCCTGGGGGAGGGAAGAAGGTGGATCCTTTAACTTGCTCTGAATTAGCATCGCTTACATTTTGTTCATAATCAGCTGGCTAGAATTCTTCCTTAAAGATTCCTTTTTTTAATGTATGCAGTTTTGGGGAGGGTGGGGTTTATTAAAAATGTTTTACACTTCACAGATTTGAAGAAAAGGTCTTTCAGATCATCAGCTTTATTACGGTCTGTGCAGAAGGAATCCGAATATAAGCCTCTGTAACAGGTACTAAGCAGTTAATTTCTTCGGTCATAATTGTGCATTTCTTACCTAGTGTTTTGGGAACTTGAGGTTGCAGAAGTAGGATTCTCCATAAAAGAGAAGGCGTTGCTTTCTGTTGAAACCTTGCTTAATTTTTGTGTTAATGATGTTTCCTCCTTGACACTTGAAATAAGCATGTTATCTGAGATGCATCCTAGGTGGAACTTTGGAACTGCTCCTGTAGTACTTAGCAAGGTCTTGCTAATTGAGGTTGGCTGAGAAAAAGGGGCGTTGATGTTTCCATTTGACCCATTGTTTTCCCGTTTTGTAGACAATCGTACTTGCTGAGATAAACCCATGGGTTCATATAAAACAAGGTTAAGGTGCATATGTGTTCAGTTTTCATTCAGCAGATTCACTTAAAACACTGGTTTGGACTGGTGTTTAAATGGTTTTATAAAAATGTATTATCCAGTTTAGGTACATGTATGGTATGCGGCTGCTCGACAACTTGAAGCGATCTTGCGTCCACCTACTGGAAAGCTAATGTTGTCCTTGGGTGATATACAGTTAAATATTAAAGTTTAGGAGCCTGTAGAGTAGTTACTGGCTCTTGTACTATTCTAATTTAGGTTGTTTCTTAACTGTTGATGCAGCTGAGCTAGTAGATCAGATCTTTCTAGATGTCATTTTATATTGGTCTGTACTCTAATTTTGCAACCAGAGTTTTTATTGAAGGGAACAAACACGTGCATCTTGAATGCAGCATATATTTATATATTTTTTTTTTTTTAAAGTTCGTACGTATAGGGTGTAAACTGGGTATAGACTAGACCTGTAATAATTGAGGCTACATTTTCAATAGTTAGATCACGGAGTTTCCCTGCTCCATCGTTAAGATATTATGGAAGAGATATTTGTTATGGAGGAGTTGACTGCAACAGAGCAGTGACGCAAAGTCTCTAACTGTATTGTACATATGCTGCATTAGTAGACATAGAAAGTAAGCATGTGCCCCTCAATATTGCATAGCAACGCCATGTTCGGTTTGGCCATGGTGTTGAACTTCAAACCACTTGTTTGTGGCTCTCATTTTTGATGGTGACTTGACATATTTAATAGTCTCGAGTTAGAATTTACTCCCTGGGGAGGGGTGGAGAGCGTAGCGTGGTGGGTGGGTCCTGGGATTTCACCTTCTCTTCAGACTTTTTTCAGACATTGAATCGTTAAATGTTGCATGGACCTGATGGAGTCACGAAATCCAGTTGTGTTGGCTGCGAAGTGGTGAAACGACGACGACCACCCAGACGTGCATGGTTGGAGGATTGTGCCTAAACGCGCTATATTGAATGGGGACGCAGAAGATTGCCTGGGGGTGGTGACTTGAAGTCATGAATGGGGTTCCTGTATTTCAGGCTGCCTCTGTGGTCTTGATCATTAGTCTTGTAGGGATGATTTACGGGCTTCTCTTGAGGGCAGTAAAGGAAAGGTCCACGAGAATGTTGCACCATGGAATTTATTTTGGGGTGGGTCTAATGTTTTCCAGAATCATGATTTCTTCTTTATCAAGTAGGATGCCGTTTGAATTTCAACCGAATTTGCTAGGCTAGCCGTGGTTAGTTTGAGAACGTCCTTAAAAGAAAAAAGTTTAAATGCATTAAACTAGTTCTTCCTGCTTCACATATTGATATCTCATTTTTGCTTGGTCCGATCTTGTTTTTTCTACTGTCTGCCATTTACTGAGTAAAGCGAATAGAACACGAAGAGTAAAGTCTCTTATGAATGCGAATCATTAAATTCGAAGCAACAGTGAGAAACCAGACCATATAGGAAGTTGAGGTTATTTGATGCAGTGTAACTGAAAAGCCAGCAAAGTCGGTTAAACCTTAGTGCTGGATTTTACCGTATTATATACGACTGCAGGTCCTCGGTTAAAAATTTACCTTTTAGACCGTTGATGGTGGCATAGAAACGTCAGCAGGTGATGCTGCTGGTGTATTCTCTAGGACTGCATCGCCAATTTAACTTGTTTTGCTTACCGATGCAGTGTTTATAGTAGGTTTAGATTGATTGTACACCGTATCATTTGATCCAGTGGCAGGTAGTCAAACTTCCCAAATGCGTTTTAAAGCGGGGCGCTTGCCTGACGCAGGAATGTTGGACATTATTATTACTTTTTTTTACCACCTTCGGAAAGGCATGTACTAAAAAAAAAAAGGAGCTGCAAATCAGTTGGTGGATATAATAGATTGTGTAATGCATAACCTGCTACCCATTATGTTGTACATATCCCGTAAACTTCTAGTTAAGAGCCATGGCAACACATCTTGTGTAACTTTTTACTCCACTCTGCTAGGTGGCTCGTAGGCCAGTGTTGAAGATGGGACAGATGTTGCACCCTAAGGGAACTATTGGAATCCATCTAGTGAGTTCGCGGTTGTTGTCGGCAGCATTTTGAGGGGAGGGATGGGGTGAGGAAGTAACTATTGTGCACTCTTGCAGATAGTCCTGAATCTGGAGCAAGGACTGCAGGAGCCGGGCAGACCACCGCGAAGGCTCCCAAACTAGAGTGGGTTCTCTACGCCGTCTGTGCTCTTGGATCTCTCCCTGACGTCTGCTTCTCTGCTTTTTGTATGGTATGCCTTGACTTAAGTTCCTGCTTGGCATCTTGGTTCTAAATGTCGAATCCTTCTACGGAAAAGGAATGACAATAGTCTTGCAAATATAATTGTCCATGAAATCTGGGTACACTGATTGAATTTGGGGGGTGGGGGGGGGGATCTATAATATTAAAATGCACTGGTAAGCCCACTGACCTGCTCGTATGGGTTTGTTGTGAAGCTCTGTGGGCAGTTTGATTTGGAAGCCAATGAACGCCATCTTCAGTTGTGGGTGGGCCGGGATGTATTAACTATAACTATTTCTGCAGGTGAAATACGATCTGTTCTCAATAAGCAGTCTTCGGAAGTAATTTCTGTGTCCCAAGTGTTTGAACTGATTTTATCTCTCAGCAAGGTACGGTTGTAATTTGAAACGCTTTAGTTGTCTTTTTTGGGGGGGTGGGGGGGGGGCGCAATTTATAGTCTCATTTTTACAGATTTTAGACTGAAGAAATAACTCGAATCCTTTGAGGTGTCCTTCTGCAATCTTTGGATCAGGAGGTGGGAGAGTCGACCTCGGCAACAGCTGCTTACCCGGTCTGAGCCTCTGCAGGTCTCTAGTGTTACTGCTGCAATGGAGCACGGATATTTGGGGTAAAATGAGTTCTCCATGCTTTTGTTTTACCGTCTCGACTGCTGCACGAGTAGTTGAGGGAAGTATTAGTCGAATCCTCCAGAATTGTAGTGAATCTGTTTGCCTGCAGTATTTGATAGTCACGGGGGAGGTGGGTTGGGAGTATATAACTTTAGTAGACTCGTCTTTTCACAGAGCTTTAGAGGTGGAGACCTGTAGTGTGACTGCAGCTTGATTTGTCCTGGAAGGAAAATAGCCCAGGCACCTTGGAAAATATCCACGGAAGTATCCGCTGAGCAACATGCAAGACCTAGGTTTGTCCCTAGGTGCTACTACTTCGGTGAGTTCACGCGAGTGTGGAATGATGTATGAACCACGAGCATCCCCCCCCCCCTCCCTCTGAACTACCGTTTTCATAGATAACCGATTTTTTGCAAATTCCTCCTTAAAAAATTGTATGGGACTTGTTTAAGTCTAAATCCAACCTGAAATTGAGCATGGGAACTTTCAGACGGCGAGCGCCTTTCGAGCAGTTAATCGAAATGGCAGCGAATAATTTTCTCTGTCGGGTGAGTTCAGTGTATTTGCGATACTGGCAATGTTAAAGGTTAAAGTTGAGCTGTCATATTTTGTTCATCAACTAGTTAAATGTAGGGGAATCTGTGGTAAACTAAGGCACCTTTAGATTGCGTTTTAAGTGTGGAAACATTAACATGTGTATATGCCACTGTTTACCCCACCCTGGGTCAAGCATGTCATTTTTTTTTTTTAATGTTGAGTTTTCTATATATAGAACTGTTTGGGGAGGGGGGGGGTTAACTGTCCTATTTTAGACTTTTCTAGACATTAAAGATGAGACAACTGAATTACTTAGAAGAATGAAGCTGGTGGAACCTTCACACAGCCTACCAAATGCAAGCTGTGAAAGTCCTGTTGGGAAGAGTTACGGGGTTGTACGCCTAAGTGAAACGAGTCTTCAAGATGTTACTAAGCATATTGGAGGCATAATTGGGCGTTTCGGTATTAAAGCGGTCTGATAGAAGGTAAACATAAGGGGAGATAAGCTTAAGGGTGTCTTGTGTAGCTGCTTCTTACTGTACTCTGATTTGTGGCATGGGTCTACTTTTCCTGAGCCGTTTTATTTTGCACTTGTCCTTGAATTTACAGCTCTATAATTTAAAAACACCTAGTGTAAGAGAAGCCCAGCAGAAGCGTTAGCTAAAATATGATGGTGAAGCATAGTACAATTTCTAAATCAAGTATGGGTGGGGGAGCATATCTTCCTTACCCATTTGTTTATCGTGGAAAATTGCTACGTTGCACTTTAGGGGGGGGGGGTCATCGTTTTGTCTCCAGATTATTTGCAGACAAGCACAGAAACCTATAAATGGGTCATGGTTAGGTCCTAACGTCTCATTGTATTTATACCTTCCACACTCGTGGACTTTTACGGTTACAAGCAGTTTGTGTGGTAAACTTTTGGATATTTGGAAGTGTACAGGCAGAAGCTAAGTGGTCTGTTTATACATTTTTTTTGCTTATGCAGGGTCACTTAAATTTTGCGATTTTTGTGGCGACACAGTTTCCCTTATTGATTTGACACTCCACCATGTGCTGCTGGACAAGGTACAGATATCAACAACGTTTCTTGGCTTGCCCATAACGGATCCGAAGTTATAAGTGCCGTACTTTGTGCAGTGGCAGAAGGTCTTTTATTGCAGCGTACAAACTTTAGGTCTTTAACAGTACTCGTGAGATGAAACCATTTCCCGGAGCGTATTTATGTTTTAAGATAACATAATGCTGCAGTTGAATGTGCTGCATTATGCCATACAATTCGCTTTTTCTTACCACATAATGCAATTAGTCATTTCACATAATTTGATCTCCTGCCCTTTATTTAAATGATTATGCTGCGGCAATGGCCCAAGAAGGGGTGGGTATAGAATATATACTAGTCTGTGGTACTTATTATGAAGTCTCTCCCCTAACTGTTTAGTACGCATACTGCTTTGGTAGATGAAGAAAAAGGGCACTTGTCCCAGGTTAAAGCATAGCCAGGCCATGTGTGGGTTGGCCATTATGTTGAAAAGAAAAACAACGTGTCTGTGGCTCTCAGTTGGATAACGCTTGAAGTACTTGTAGTCCGTTTTGTTTTTGGGTGGGTCACTTGAAATATTTAATAGTCTAAAATTGAAGCTTTTGTTGTCTTGCTGGGGAGGTGTTGAAACTGGTGTGGGGCCTGGGCTTTCACCTTCTATTAAGAACTTTTTCAGACCCTGAATCTTCAAATGCTGCATGGACCTGATGGATTCACGATATTCCAGTTGTGTTGGCTGCTAATTTGTGAACCGACGACCCCCCCTGATATGCATGGTTGGAGGACGTCACCCAAGCTTTCGGTATTGAATGAGGACACGAGAGTGCTTGAGGTGGTGGCTTTATTTCATGAATGGTGTTCCCTGTATTTTCAGGGTGCCTCTGCAGTTGAGATCGTTAAGCTTTTATAAATAAATGGCTTCTCTTGAGGACAGGTAAAGTCCACGATGTGGCACCATAGAACTCGTTTGTATTGTGTGGTCTTGCGGTTTCCATTATTATTTATACTTGATCGATCAGCATACTATAATTTTTTTTAAAGGCTAGCCGTTCATTTACAATAAAGTTCTAATACATTGCATTAGTCCTGCCTGTAAATAGACGTAATACGATCATTTTTTGCTCGGTTCCATCTTAACGTTTTTTCTAATGTTTGCCATTTTCTGATTAAAGCTAATGGAACATGTGAGGAGTAAAAGCTCTTGAGGATGTCAATCATTCTCGCACGAAATTCGAAGCAATAGTGAGATGCCAACCGTGTAGGAGGTTCAGGTTATTTGATGCAGTGAAACTGAAAAGCCAGCTAAGTCGATTGAACGTTCAGAACTAGATTTTACCGTACTATATACGACTGCAGGTCATCGGGTAAAAATTGACTTTTTAGACCGTTGGTGGTTAAGAAACGTCAGCAGGTTATGATTGTGTTTTCTCTAGGACTGCATCGCCAACTTAACTTGTTTTGCTTAACGATGCAGGTGTGTTTTATAGTAGGATTAGATTGTTTGTACACCTCAAGCAGAAATGTGGGGGTGGAATTGGCGATCAGGGAAAGGCATATACTGAAGTAAAAAGACTGGAATTAAATAGTTTGTTGGGAGGCACGAGAAAAGGAGCAGCACCTCAGATAGGGGGTATAATAGTTCGTGTAATGCATAACCTGCTACCCGTTATGTTGTACATATCCCGTAAACTTCTAGTTTTGAGCCATGGCAACACATCTTGTGCACCTTGTTACACAAACCTCTGCTAGGTGTTAAAGCAGGGGCAGATTGTGCAGCCTAAGGGAGATATTGGAATCCATCTAGTGGGTCCGGGTTCGCTATTGTGGGCAACATTTTTGGGGGGGGGGGGGTGAGGGAGTAACTATTGTGCACTCTTGCAGATAGTCCTGAATCGGGAGCAAGGACTGCAGGAACTGGGCAGACCACCGCGAAGGCTCCCAAACTAGAGCGGGTTCTCTACGTCGTCTGTGCTCTTGGATCTCTCCCTGACGTCTGCTTCTTGTATGGTATGCCTTGACTGAAGTTCATGCTTGGCATCTTGGTTCTAAATGTCGAATCCTTCGACGGAAAAGGAATGACAATAGTCTTGCTAATATACTATGGGCCCACTTCTGGGAGTGGGAGGTCTATAATATTAAAATGCACTGGTAAGCCCACTGACCTGCTCGTATGGGTTTGTTATGAAGCTCCTTGGGCAGTTTGATTTGGAAGCCAATGAACGCCATTTTCAGTTGTGGGTGGGCCGGGATGTATTAACTATAACTATTTCTGCAGGTGAAATACGATCGGTTCTCAACAAGCAGTCTTCGGAAGGAATGTGCCTTGTCCCAAGTGTTTGAACTGATTAGGTTGCATAGAAGTATCAGTAATCGCCCACTTCATATTTGTGTCTCAGCAAGGTATGGTTGTAATTTAAAACGCTTTAGTTGTGTTTTTTTGGGGGGGGGGGGGGTGGGGGGCGCAATTTATAGTCTCATTTTTACAGATTTTAGACTGAAGAAATAACTCGAATCCTCTGAGGTGTCCTTCTGCAATCTTTTGGATCAGGAGGTGGGAGAGTCGACCTCGGCAACAGCTGCTTACCCGGTCTGAGCCTCTGCAGGTCTCTAGTGTTACTGCTGCAATGGAGCACGGATATCTGGGGTAAAATGAGTTCTCCATGATTTTGTTTTACCGTCTCGACTGCTGCACGAGTAGTTAAGGGAAGTATTAGTCGAAACTTCCAGAATTGTAGTGAATTTGTTTGCCTGCAGTATTTGATAGTCACGGGGGAGGTGGGTTGGGAGTATATAACTTTAGTAGACTCGTCTTTTCACAGAGCTTTAGAGGTGGAGACCTGTAGTGTGACTGCAGCTTGATTTGTCCTGGAAGGAAAATGGCCCAGGCACCTTCTTGGGAAATATCCACGGAAGTATCTGCTGAGCAACATGCAAGACGTAGATTTGTCCCTAGGTGCTACTACTTCGGTGAGTTGACACGAGTGTGAAATGATGTATGAACCACGAGCAACCCCCCCCCCCCCGAACTTCCGTTTTCATTGATAACCGATTTTATGCAAATTCCTCCTTAAAAATTTGTATGGGGCTTGTTTAAGTCTAAATCCAACCTGAAATTGAGCATGGGAACTTTCAGACGCGAGCGCCTTTCGAGATGTAGTCTCAACAGGCTGAGCAACTAACCACAGGTGACCCGACCCTTCGTGGTAAGGAATAGTGCGTTTCTCGGACTACCTCACAGTATCTAGTTACACGGGAAAATTGATGCACCCGATAGATAGCCTCCGTATTTATTGGTGGGTTTGGGCGTTTGGGTAACTGTTAAGGTTAAAACTTCGCCCGAGTACACGGTGAGCGGCCAGAAGTTGAATGCTTTTTTGGGGATTTAAGTAGTTTTGCTAGTCGGATTAGGCTTCTCGGGAGCAACGGTCCAAATGGGTGGTGAAGGCAGTTAATCGAAATGGCATCGAATAATTTTCTCTGTCGAGTGAGTTCAGGGTATTTGAGATGCTGGCAATGTTTTAGGTAAAAGTTAAGCAATGTCGTATATATATATATTTTATTTATCATCCAGTTAAATGTAGTAATCTGTGGTTACATGAAGGCACGGTTTGTTTTTTAAGTGTGGAATCATTAACATGTGTATATGCCACCGTTTACCCCTATCCTGGTCAAGTATGTCATTATTTTTGTGTGTAGTTTTCTATATATAGAAGTGTGTGGGGGGGGGGGGGGGGTTTAACTGCCCTATTTTAGACTTTTCTAGACCTTAAAGATGACATCTGAATTGCTTAGAAGAATGAAACTGGTGGAACCTTCACACGGCCTTCCAAATGCAAGCTGTGAAAGTCTAAGTTGGGAAGAGTTATGGCTAAATGCGTCTAAGTAAAATAAGTCTTCAAGAGGTACTAAGCATATCGGAGCCATAAGTGGGCTTTTCAGTATTGAACTGGTCTGATAAAAGGTAAACATAAGGGAGACCAGCCTAAGGGTGTCTGGTGTAGCTGCCTTTTTATTGCTCTTTGATTTTTGTGGCATGCGTCTACTTTTCTTGAGCCGTTTTATTTTGCCCTTGTCCTTCTTGAATTTACAGCTCTCTTGGGATAATTTAAAAACAACCAGTGTAAGAGCAGCCCAGCAAAATCTTTAGCTAAAATCAGATGGTAAAGCATAGTACCCCTTTCTAAATCAAGTATGTATGGGGGAGAATATCTTCCTTACCCATTCGTTGATCGTGGAAAATTGCTACGTTGCACTTTAAGGGGGGGGGGGCAGCGTTTTGGCTTTCCAGATTATTTGCAGACAAGCAAACCGTTAACTGTACAGAAACCTATAAATGGGTCATGGTTATGTCCTAACGTCTCATTGTATCTATACCCTCCACACACGTGGATTTTTACGGTTACAAGCAGTTTGTGTGGTATACTTTTGGATATTTGGAAGTGTACAGGCAGAAGTTAAGTGGTGTGTTTATACATTTTTTGTTTATGCAGGGTCACTTGAATTTTGCCATTCTGTGGCGGAACACAGTTTCCCTTATTGATTTGACACTCCCATGTGCTGCTGGTCAAGGTACAGATATCGACAACGTTTCTTGGCTTGCCCATAACGGATCCGAAGTTGAATCTACAATCCAAAAAAGTGCCGTAGTTTGTGCAGTGGCAGAAGGTCTTATAGGTTACATTATATACTTTAAGTTGCAGATAAAGATCTTTAGGTCTTGAACTGTACTCGTGAGATGAAACCATTTTCCAGACCGTATTCATGTTTTAAGATTACAAAATGCTGCAGTTGAATGTTCTGCATTATGCCATTCGCTTTTTCTTTCCACATAATGCAGTTGGTCATTTCACATAATTTGATCTCCACTGCACATTTCCAGTGGCTCTGGTGGATGGTAAAATGGGCTTGTGACAGCGAGTCTTTGGTTTGGAGTTACAAATGGTAGCAACCATTCAATTCAGGTTATTTGAAAGAGGCGTTGAATCTCATTCGTGGCATCTGGTCCCCGAGAGCTCCGTGTACTGTGAGTAGATGCCTCGTTTCTGTTATTCCTAGTTGTGCTACGTTATAGGTGGTTTTGAGCGTTAACCAATATAGCATTGCTAAAACGATGTGTGGGCAATTCTGTTCTAGCCTTTTTCCAGCTTGATTCTTACCAACCGAGACTTCTCAATTGAATGGCAGCTGATGGGCCAGACTTCACTTACAAACGGAAGCTGAAAGTCGCTTGCAGCCATGCCTGATGCCCATTTCTGCAACTTCTGGCATCCTTGTCTGGTTTGTAGTTATGCATTTTGCTCCTGAACACAACGTGAATAAGCATATTCTGTGTCGTGGATGGTTGCTTGGACCTAACGCTGTAGCACTTGGTGAGTTCTTGGTCGGTGGGGTTTATTGAGATCCGGGCCATCAATTGTTTTGAGCCATGGCAACACATCTTGTGCAGCTTGTTACACAAACCTCTGCTAGGTGGCTCGTAGGCCAGTGTTTAAGCAGGGTCTGATTGTGCGCCCTAAGGGAAATATTTGAATCCATCTAGTGGGTCAAGGTTCGCTGTTGTGGGCAGCTTGGGTGGGGGGGGGGGGGGGCATCGGGTGAGGGAGTAACTATTGTGCACTCTTGCAGATAGTCCAAAATCAGGAGCAAGGACTACAGGAGCCGGACAGACCACCGCGAAGGCTCACAAACTAGAGCGGGTTCTCTACGTCGTCTGTGCTCTTGGATCTCTCCCTGACAACGTCTGCTTCCCTGCTTTTTGTATGGTATGCCTTGACTTAAGTTCCTGCTTGGCATCTTGGTTCTTAATGTCGAATCCTTTTACAGAAAAGGAATGAGTCTTGCTAATATACTAAATTGTCCATGAAATATGGGTACACTTATTGAAGTGTGTGTGGAGGAGAAGGTCTGTAATATTAAAATGCACTGGTAAGCCCACTGGCCTGCTCGTATAGGTTTGTTATGAAGCTTGTGGGCAGTTGGATTTGGAAGCCAATGAACCGTCTTCGTAGGAGTTCTGTTTTATGAATTAAAGCTTTATCAGAATAATTTGTGGGTGGGCCTATTAACCATCTTTAGTTCTTCAAAAGAAAAGACTATCTGTTTGTGTGTTCTTGAGGTAATGTGCGGAGTGGCCAGTGTCTGAAAGGAGTGTTTTATAGTAGTCTGTAATCTCCCACTTTTTTTCTGGTTCTCAGAAAGAATGTTTATAAATTAAAAGGCATTTTGTTTGGGGTGGGGGGGGGGCGCGCAATATGTACTCTGTTTTGCAGATTTGAGACTGGAAAAGTAACTGATCCTTTGAAGTGTCTGTCCTTGTGTGGTCTTTGGATCCGGATGGTTGAAGAGTCTACCTCTGCAGCACCAGCTGAAAATTAAAGGCCCCGTCTGAGCCTCTTCAGATCTCTAGTTACAGCTGCTAAGAACCACAGGTCTTTTGGGTAAAATAAGTTCTTTTTTTTTTTTTAATATATAACCTGCTCGGTTCGCTGTAGTTGCTGTTAGGATAATCTATTTAAATTCGCCACGGTTGTGTCGTACCAGTGTTGGCCTGCAGTGTTTGGTAGCCATGGGGGGGGGGGGGGTCGTACTGACCGTGTTTGACTTGTCTTTTCACAGAACATTGAATCTGGAGACCTGTAGTGTAACTGCAGATTAATCTGGACATCAAGTACTGGCTTTGGGAATACCTTGAGCAAAGGCTGGTACTATCTTTAGGTGATTTGACATTAGTGTGGAGGGGGGGGTGTTACTGACCGTGTTTGACTTTTCTTTTCACAGAACATTGAATCTGGAAACCTGTAGTGTAACTGCAGATTAATCTGGATATCAGGTACTGGCTTTGGGAATACCTTGAGCAAAGGCTGGTACTATCTTTAGGTGATTTGACATTAGTGTGGAATGGGGTGGGGGGGGGGGGGGGTGTTACTGACCGTGTTTGACTTTTTTCTTTTCACAGAACATTGAATCTGGAAACCTGTAGTGTAACTGCAGATTAATCTGGATATCAGGTACTGGCTTTGGGAATATCCTGAGCAAAGGTTGGTACTATCTTTAGGTGATTTGACATTAGTGTGGAATGGTATACAATAAGCACATGACAGGATTTTAAAATATTTCGGTTCTTTCCCAGTCCGTTGGTTTGGGAGGCGATAAGGGGAAACTGCCCCTAAGAACTAGACCCAGCTGTACAGGGTTACAGGATGACTGAAGTGTGAAATTGTTAGTGTCCCCGAATGCTCTCAAAGCTGATAAAATACATTTTGAGTGGAATTGAGGGGCGGGGGTGTGGCCATATGTCTCAATCTGATGAATTGGCCGCCTTAAGCCTTTTTTTGCATGGCCTCTCACATGTGGGTAATATGAATAATTGTGTTAATTGCATACTACACAAAACACTATCGAACAAGTGCTGCTATTCTATTGCCATCTGCTGTACTCTAGAAGTATAACTAATTTGGAGTGCTTTATTGGTGTATTATCGGTCTGCATGGCCCATTCGTGTTGCCTGATAACAGCTACTGTACGTAGAAATGCACGGATAAGGTACATATTGAGGTTTCCTATCTATTACCTTCACAATCTTTTGTTCTACCATTACTGGCAGCTTCTGTGCGGTATCTTCAGCCATTAAGTTTACAGACTGGAACCAGCTTACATGGTCTGTGTGGGTGTTTTCATATTTCGCTTTCACATGTACACCTGAATTGTGCTATTAAATGGCTGCAGTGTTTCCCTTACTAATATGCTATAGTCCACCATGTGCTGGACGAAGTGCTGATATCATCCAAAACGTTTCTTGCTCATATGGGAGCAGAAGTGTAATCCGAATAAGTGCCATACTTGGTTCAGTTGCAGAACCCCTTATAGGTTCTATGGTATCATTGCAGTTGCTGTTTACTGTCTTCATGCCTTGAGTTGTACTCGAGAGATCAAACCATTGCCCAGGCAGTATTAATTGTGTAAAATCGCATAAAGCAGGAACGGCATTATGACATGAAGTTACCCTATTCTTGTCCCATAATGGAAGTCGTCCATGCCACATAATCTAGTTCTTAGCCCGCATAATTCCAGACCCACCGATGAATGTTTCAACTGTCTTGTGAAAGTAAGCCTTTGGTTTGGAGTTCTCTGGTAGCAACCAAAAGGTTGTTTTTTGAAAGTTGTTTATTCAAATTCGTGGCATTTGTTCTCTGAGAGCCCCGTGTACTTGTGAGTAGATACCTTGTTACGTGTCATTTATAGTTGTGCTGCGTTGTGGGTGTTTTTGAGGTTCCAACCAACCGTGTATATTGCTGTGAAGGTCTGGGCAATTCTGTTTCTAGCCTTCTTCCAGATTAAAGTTTGACTCGGTCAACGGAGAAGTCTCCATGAATGGTAACCACTGAATTTCTGAAGCTACAACTGGTAAAATAAAAATTGCCTTCGATAACACAATCTAAGCGGGGAAGCCTTGTCTGGTTTTGATTTGTCCAAATCGGCCAGTAATGAGCCTCTAGAGGTCTTCCCAGATATTACGGCTTTATTTTGACCTCTTTAATTTGCTGCAGTTTTTAAATGCAGTGCGAGTACTACTCGAAGGCTGTGTACTACTTGAGGTATTGATGTTGCTCAGAATGTTGAGCCCGCTCAGACTCTAATCTGGTTTCAGTCGTCAGTTCTGCCAATAATGCAGTATCCTGGGTAGAGTGAGTCGAGCAGGCCAGAAACCACATGAACGCTCGGCTCATTGTGAGCTCGAGGTTCCAACATGACGAGCTGGGCACGAGACAGGCTTCAGGCTTGAGCTTTCAGTGGCTCGCCCACCTCTATGTTGATTTATTTAAGTGGTAGTGCCCAGGTGCTAAAAGCAACAGTGTATCATTTCTGGCTCCTTGACTTTATTGATAAATACTTAAGTTTAACGGCTATGCTGAGGCAATGGACCTTGAGGGGCGTAGAACGTTTCTTTATCTCTGGTTATTATGAAGCTACTAACCGTGATCGACAGATTATGCATTTGACACGTTGTAGAAAGCAGGCCAATCTTCACTCCATGCATAGCGAGGCCGTGTGCGATGTGGCCTTGGTTTTGAAAGTCAAGACTACTTTGTCGCTTTTTCGTCCTGTGAATGCTTACACAAGTAACGATAACATTGTAGGTGGGGTAGGTGAATTTTGAAATATTAGTTGGTCCTAAGTTTAAAGAATTGTCTCGTGGGGGAGCTGTAGGAGAATGTGGTGGGCCTGGGATTTCACCTTTTCTTCAGAACTTTTCAGACCCTGAATCTTCACATGTTGTAAGAAGAAGCTGATGGTTCAGGATATTCAGTTGTGTTGACTGCTATAGTTAGTAAAACGACGACCACCCATACATGTTTGGTTGATGTTACCTGTATGATGCTGCCCGAACGCTCCATATGGAGTCAAGACACTGAGGGGGATACCAGGGGTGTTAACTTGATTACACAAATGGTATTGCCTGCATTTCAGGATGCTTCTCTGTAGGGCTTTGGTGGGCTGGGTCCTGCCGGTGCTCAGCACCGGGAGTTCTAAAAAAGCAGATGCTGAGACGGACTCAAATCGGGCTCTCCATTTTTGCCCTCACCTTTGTTGAATAGAAATCTTAACTCTTGCAGTACCACCCTTCCCTTTCTTGTAACTTCAAAGAGACTTGTTATAGTTGGTTAAAGTCTCATTTCAGAATGTAAGCGTTTTATCTCTATATCCCATAGTTGTTGCTTATTATCTTATGCAGGTAACAGCCATTGACAATAGTCCTGGCTTGTAGGTGTAATTTTACTTGCTGTATTATATTTCTCCAGTATTAGGGTGTCTTTCATAGATTCACATGCTTGAATATTCCCCGTCGTCGGAGTGGGAGTCCCACGGTAAATAAAATAGCAATATATACATATATATATGTAGTAAAATATATACATAAGTAATCATATAATTAGTGCATATAGGTGTAAAACACACATAGTGTACCTATAAGAGAAAAACTCCATAGGAATACAATGGAGAGAGACAAAAGACCTTTGTAGTCTATCTCTGTCATTATGTAAGTCCGAACTCCAGCCAATCAGGCGTCAGCCCCTCTCTAGAACCTTCTCCTCAGAGCTTCTCACCTCAGATTTTCTACCGCACGTCGTGTGACAGGGAGTCTCCCTGAGCTCTGCTCAGTTTTGTCAGTGAGGATGTCTTCTAGTAAGAAATCTTTGTTTAGACCATGCTCTTCATGTGGAAAACTGCGTTTGTTCTCTGAGGACCCACACAGTAAGTGTATTTACTGTTTATATCCTGACCATGAGGTGGCAAAATGTAAGTTTTGTAGAACTTTTTCTACAAAAACTCTAAAGGACAGAGAAGGCCGCCTGCTTTTATGGCTACAGAGACTGAAGGACAAGGATAACTCTCCCTCTGATGTGGAAAGTCTCTTTTCTGGTCGTTCTCAACCAGCCTCTAAGCGCAGTAGTGTGCAGGAGTTACCATCTCCTTTCCTGAAGAAAAAGAAGCTGGCTTTGCCTCTGACAACTGCCACCTTTGTGGTTTCACCTACTGCTTTGTCGCCTATGGGACACTGTTCTCAGGCTGCTGAGGCGTCTACTTCCTATTCCTCGGGGAAAACTTTGTCAGCCTCGTCGACGATGCTCCCGACGACGAGATCTGCTGTTTCTACCTCGTCGACGGTGACCCCGACGACGACGTCAGCTGCTTCGTCATCGACGAGCGTTATGTCGACGTTATCCTCGTCGACGATTACCATCACTTCTTCAAGGGCAGTGACTTCTGTTGTGCCCATTACTTCGACGTCGACGAAGAAGGTAAAGGTTCCGTCGACGAAGACTGTGTCGTCGACGAAGACGTCGTCGAGCTCGTCGACGCCCATTCCGTCGGCGAAGAAAAAGAAGATCCCGACGACGACACTGTCGACGGTGGTTCCGTCGACGAAAGCCTTGTCTACGAAGACCTCGACGACGGCTCCGTCGGCAGCGGCTCCGTCGACGGTGGCTCCGTCGACGGCGGCTCCGTCGACGGCGACCTCGTCGACGGCGACCTCGTCGACGGCGAATCCGACGACGGCAATCTTGTTGCCACAGACGTCGTCGACGATAATTCCGTCGACCATCATTCCTTCGACGACGGCTCCGTCGACGAGTACATCCCCACAGACATTCGTAAGGGTACGAATACGCGGTGTGGCGACTACCCAGAAAACAAGAAGGGAAGGAGTTTCTTGGACACCATTACCTCCTACTGTGGGCTTGGAGAGCCAGGAACATAATATTCCTTTGGGAGTTGCACAGCCTCCCTCGCCATTATTTGCTACAGATTCGGATCAGGAATCCGAGGGGTTACCGGAGTCTTTCGGAACGGCACAAAGTCCATCCGACTTGGTTATTAAGTGCCAGGATGTCAGTAGTGAGGATGAGGATCCGGTATTTATACACCAGGCCCCTCCGAAGCATAAAACGGCGACTCTTCCTCTGTCGCTCATTACTAATCTCCAACGCATGTTGGACGACTACAACCAACGGTTCCCTCTATCCCCTCAACGTTCAGAGGTTCCGTCAACCCCGGTGATTCCAGCAATTATTCCACCGGTACCTATTGTAAATCCTGCTCCACAGATGCCGCCTGTACCTCCACGACAGGTTCCGGAAAGGGTGTTGCCTCATTATGAGCCTGTAGAGGAAGGCCCTCAGGACCCAGAAGAGGGTGAAATCCCAGATGATGATGGGGATGTAGATGACAATGATGATGATATGGCGGAGTGGGACAATTACCAGGCACAAACACCATCCCCCTCACAAATAGTAACAGGGGATTCACCTCCAGTGGACATAGCCAATTTTCACCAACTGATGGAAAGGGCATCACACCGTTTTAAGTTAACAACGGAGCGCAGGGAGGAAGATTGCTTCCTTTATGATTTCAAGAATCAACCCTACAAACAGACTCATGCTATTCCCATAGTTGAGTTTATCTGGGAAGAAGGCAAGAAATTAATGCAGACACCGAATACCTTGCCAGCTCAGGTGCCTCGATTGGAAAAGAAATATAAGGCACCGATAGGAACCCCAGCATGCCTCACGGGTCAGGCTAAACCTGAGTCGGTCGTTACGCAGGCAGCGCAACGTAAGGCGAAAAATCCGGCATCTTCTATCACCTCGCCTCCGGATCGTGACGGACGTCGGATGGATGCCATAGGGCGTAAATTCTCTTCTATGGCCTCTACGGTGGTTAGAGCAGCTAATGCCTTGGCCATCCTGGGACGATATGACAGACAAGTTTGGGCTGATATCTCGGATGTGGTTCAGGAGTTACCAGAGCCATCTAAACTGGAGGCAATGAAGTTGCTCCAAGAGGGAGAAGCGGCATCGGCGGAAATAATCGATTGTGCAGTGGACATCGCCTGCATGGGTTTCCGTCAGCTTGCCGGAGCGGCTGTTCTGCGTAGGCAAGGATGGTTAAAATCTACATCCTTTCGTCAGGAGGTTCAGTCTATGATCTTAAACATGGCATATGACGGAGAGTCTTTATTTGGGAGCCACGTCGATGAAGCTCTACAGTCCATAAAGAAAGACACTGAAACAGCTAGATCACTAGGAAACCTTCAATTTCAGCGGAGTAATTTTCGTGGTGCACGCGGACGCGGCACCTCCTCAAGTTTTCGAAAAGACAATAAACAATACAAACCTTACAATCAAGGGTCCAACCGTTACTCTTATGGACAGCAACAGCAAACATCACGGCAGCAAACCTCCAAGTCATATAGAGGAAAATCCTCATACAGAGGATCCGCATCAAAGAGACAGTGACTCTTCCCGGACAGACAAGGTTGGAGGTCGAATCTCTCTGTTCTTTTCCCAATGGTCCTCCATCTCAAAGGACCGTTGGGTTTTGGACATTGTGAAGAAGGGACACGCCTTAGAATTCACCAAATTCCCTCCTCCCACTCCACCCTCCGGACCGCCACCAGCTCACATGAAAGAACTGTTGCATCAAGTCCGACTTTTAAGGCAAAAAGGAGCTATAGAACTGGTACCAGTGTCTCAGAAGGGAAAAGGTTTTTATTCCCGGTTCTTTTTGATCACAAAGAAAAACGGAGAGTGGAGGCCCATCCTCGATCTAAGAGCACTAAACAAATATATAAAGAGCCAATCCTTCCGTATGATGACGCTGGTAGACATCTTGCGCTTACTCTTGCAGGAAGATTTTCTGGCGACTATAGATCTCCAGGATGCCTATTTTCATATCCCTATTTTACAGCGGCATCGAAAGTTCCTGCGTTTTCGAGTGGGTCAACACGATTACCAATTCAAGGTGTTACCATTTGGCCTGCGCTCAGCCCCTCGAGTGTTCACGAAGGTACTGGCTCCAGTAATAGCGTATTTGCGCCTCCAGGGAGTGCAAATATTTCCATACCTGGACGATTTTCTCCTGAAATCTCAGTCAAGCACTCACCTGCGACAACACACTCTTCTGTGCCAGAACGTGTTTCGCTCTTTAGGCCTGTCCGTAAATGTGGAAAAATCCCAACTTCATCCGTACCAACAAAGAGATTTCCTGGGCGCAACTCTGGAGACTGTGTCGGCGAAGGCATTCCTCTCCCAGGAGCGTCTCAAAAAGATGCTGCGACTGGTGGCTCTGATCAGATCAAGAGAGTCAGTTTCTGTGAGACTATTGAAATCATTTCTGGGGATGGCGTCATCATCCATTGCCTTGATCCCTCATTGCCGGCTGAGGACACGTCCTATCCAGGAAGCTCTGGATGCTCAGTGGCGTCAGGTAACGGGATCTTTCCACGACATGATATGTGTCACAGATCAGATAAAGTCAGCACTCGCATGGTGGGCAATTCCAGCCAACTTGACGGAAGGCATGTCCTTTCTGTCGCTGCCACCGGACAGAACACTCACAACAGACGCCTCATTGGAAGGATGGGGCGCTCATTTGGAGGATCTCTCTGTGAAGGGAAGATGGTCCACACATCAAAGATCTTGGCACATCAACAGGTTGGAGCTCATGGCGATTTTTCTGGCTCTAAAATCGTTTCTGCCTTTGCTCCAAGGAGAGTCAGTGCTAATACAGACAGACAACACAACCTGTATGCACTATGTCAACAAACAGGGCGGAACAAGATCCCCAAGTCTCTCCAGGCTAGCTCAAAGAATTTGGGACTGGTCTCTCAGTCATCAGATCTTGCTTACGGCAGTCCACCTGCCAGGAGTATCCAATGTCCTAGCGGATTCCCTGAGCAGGTCCTCCTCGTCGACCCACGAGTGGGAGTTACACCAACCCACTCTAGAGAGGATATTCCAACTATGGGGCCGTCCGCAACTCGATCTCTTTGCCACGCCGGAGAACCGGAAATGCCGAAATTACGCAAGCTGGCATCCCCACAAGCAATCACAAGGGAATGCCCTTTTGATAAACTGGTGCAATCTATTTGCGTACGCCTTTCCTCCAATACCCCTCATACCTCGGGTTCTTTGGAAGATGAGGAGACAGCCTTGCCACCTGATCCTAATAGCCCCGCGCTGGCCACGGCAAGCGTGGTTCTCAGAACTGCTCCTCCTGTCCCAATGCCAGCCAATCCTCCTGCAACATCGGACGGATCTGCTTACCATGAGCGAAGGGAGAATTTGTCATCCAAATCCCTCCTCACTGAGCTTATCAGCATGGAACCTGAACACCATGAGTTCGCCCACCTAGACATCCCCCAGGATTGTAGGGATATTTTGGCCCAGGCTAGAGCACCTTCTACAATCAGAACGTACAAGTTTAAATGGAAACGATTCTGCCATTGGTGTGCTGCTAACGGAGTTCATCCGATACATTCCACGGCAGAGCAATTGCTACCATTCTTCTTGCACCTAGCCAGTTCTGGACTGTCGCATGCAACCCTAAGGGTTTTTCTAGCAGCCATTTCCCGTTTCCGGCAAGATGGATCAAGTTCCCTTTGTTCCTCAAGAATAATCCGCCAATTCTTTAAGGGCCTATTCCGGAAATTTCCGCCAGTTCGGCGTCCTCCTCCGTTGTGGCACCTCAACGTTGTGTTGGCACAATTGATGAGACCTCCGTTTGAGCCCATTCACAAGGCCGACCTAAAATATCTCACTTGGAAAGTAGCTCTACTTCTGGCACTAACGTCTTCTCGTCGTGTCAGTGACATCCATGCTTTTACCATCAAACCTCCGTTCCTGCAGTTCAAACCGGATGCTGCAGTGTTACGCACCAATCCATCATTTCTACCCAAGGTGCCTACTGACTTTCACATTAATGAGCCAGTAATATTAAAGACCTTTTTTGCCAATCCTCAGACACCTGCAGAACAAAGATTACATTCTTTGGACGTCAAGCGGTGTCTTAAGTTCTACATCAGTAAGACAGCTTCTTTCAGGAAATCCGATCAACTTTTTATAGCTTATGGACGCTGTCATAAAGGACGTCAGGTTACTAAACCAACGATTGCACGCTGGATCTCGGCAGCTATTGTCTTCTGCCACCAAAGGGCAAATAAACCTCTGCAGTCTCCAGTGAGGGCACACTCCACTAGGGCAGTGTCATCATCTACTGCCTTATTTGCTGGAGTATCTTTGCAACACATCTGCAGAGCAGCTACGTGGTCGACCAGACACACGTTTACTAAGCACTACTGCTTAGCAACTTTAAGCGAGGAGGATGCTGCGGTGGGACAGGCAGTGCTGCGCAATCTTTTTAAGTAAGGTGAGCCTCTTCCTCCCGCCTCCATATTGTTTCCATATATATTATGCATTTACAATGTTACAGTTGTTCAATACTGTTTTTATGCATAAGAAGATTGATTATCTATATATGTTGAATCTATTTGGCATGGAAACAATGGTGATTGTTACTGCTAGCTATTCTATATTCAAGCATGTGAATCTATGAAAGACACCCTAATACTGGAGAAGAACAATTGTTACTTACCTGTAAACAGGTGGTTCTCCAGTATTGGTGTCTTTCATAGATTCACATGCGACCCTCCCTCCTCCCTTCAGAGGCTCTCTTCTCCTCATGCACTTTACAGTCACTCTTGTGCTACGAAAATCTGAGGTGAGAAGCTCTGAGGAGAAGGTTCTAGAGAGGGGCTGACGCCTGATTGGCTGGAGTTCGGACTTACATAATGACAGAGATAGACTACAAAGGTCTTTTGTCTCTCTCCATTGTATTCCTATGGAGTTTTTCTCTTATAGGTACACTATGTGTGTTTTACACCTATATGCACTAATTATATGATTACTTATGTATATATTTTACTACATATATATATGTATATATTGCTATTTTATTTACCGTGGGACTCCCACTCCGACGACGGGGAATATTCAAGCATGTGAATCTATGAAAGACACCAATACTGGAGAACCACCTGTTTACAGGTAAGTAACAATTGTTCATATCTGGGCTCAACGATAGAAGCAGCAAAATGCCAGACTGGAGGGACATAAGATTTTTAGCTCGAGTGTTTTAAGCCACACCCTTAATTAAATCGGCCCTGCCCCTTCAAGATCTGCCAGCCCCTGTGACCCCCCCCCCCATCTCGTTTTCCTTTCTTTTCATCCCAGTTAAAGTCCTGCATTTCTTTTCCATCGTTGGAAGGCTCTTGGGCGTAATGAAAGGTGTTTTCTTTTGGGATCAATAAGAGCCAACAAGAATATTGCCCCATAGTACTAATGTATGGAGTGGGTTCTATGGTTTTCAGAATCACGGTTTCTTCATCTATCGGCATCCAACAAAATGCTTGAATAGAGAGTGGCATCTCCTCCAGGAGGCTAGCAGTGGTTCCCTTACAGCTGCCCCTTTTAAACGAAACAAAGCAGTTGTAGTATAGTTCAATAGTTCTTCTGCCTGCAACAGTTCGTAATGCTCCTTTGTTGGTTAGTTCTAGCTTGACGTTTTTGCTACAAGAGGGGGTCCCCTTTTTTCCTGGGCACATTTAATATAGTTGAAGGACATGGGTCTAATCATTCTCTCACTAAACTTCATGGGAATAGTGACCTACGAGAACGACCCAGGTTATTTTATGCACTGTAATGGAAGAGTTGGCAAAAGCGGTGATCTCTTTAGATCCATGTTTTACCATACAATATTTGACAGCAGGTCACTTGTTGCAAATTTCATGTGGAGGAACGCTTGCTATTTGAGTTGAACGCGAGTGATTATTGGATTAAAAGGACGAAGAATGGTGAGGAGAACCTGAAGGAATGTAGACAGTGATTGTGGTCTTAAAGGGGGAGGGGGGGGGCGCAATAACTTGTTGACTGTTTCAGATTAATCCTAGATCGGGAGCAATGAGTGCAGTATCCGGGCAGATCACCACGAAGGCACGCGAACTAGCTGCTGTTTCTCAACATTGGCTGTTTCTCAACATTGTCTGCTCTTGGATCTCCCCCGTAAACGTCTTACCTGTATTTTGTATGGTATGCTTTGAACTTCGGTTCCTATTTGACGTCCTGGGTTCTAATGGTAACTGGTTCTGCGGAAAAAGGTTAATCTTGTTAATACTTGAAATGATCCAAGTCCTATTGGTACCTCATTGAAATGGGGACGAAGTGGGTAGGTACCTGCGCTTCTGCTCTTTTTGTGAATGCATTGGTAGTTGATTTTGGAAGTATGTGAATGCTGACTTCGCAGACTATAGTGATTTAATGTGCATTAAATTAATTTGTGGGTGGGATGGGTCTAACTATCCTTATTTCTGCAGACGAACACCCATCTTTTGTTTTTTATTTCCAAAGAGTGCTACAAGGGACAGACAGGGTATTTATGATCAGCGAGTTTCTTATGACCGCATATTCTCTACCACTAACTACTTATGGATATCGTCATGTGGTATGTTTTTAAAACTTTAGACGCTACTTTTGATTGGGAGGGGTGGGGTGGTATTGAATCTGTTTACTTGTCTTTTCAGAGTTATGGACCTGGAAACTTAGTGTGGCTGGAGCATATCTGACTTGGGAGGAAGCTTATTTCCCTGGTAGTTGATTGGGTAATCAACTCAGCAAGATCTAGGCACTCTATGTATCTACATTTGTGTCACTACTCATAAGTGAGTCCATAAATGGTGAAGCGCATATAACAGCGTTCTTGTGGGTCGGTGCTCATCCAGTATTTAGTTCCCGATTCAATAAGAGTGTATGTCTCAGTAAAAGACCACTTGCCTTTTTAATATTTTAAATGTAACTTATTTAAATCTAATTTTTTTTTTGTGTAAACTTCGAGTGAGTTGTCTTTTTATAGATGTCGTCCAACATGCTGAGCAGGCAAATGAGCTTTGGTGTACTTTTCTATACTGTAGTAACTAGTGTTTCTCAGACTGCTTTGTACTATATCGTTCTTTGGAGCTAATCTGTGTAGATGCATGCATATAGGCAACCACCGTATTTATTGGCGGGCACGGATGTTTGGGGCAACTGTTGGTGGCTTTTTTTCCTTCTCAGGTTGCACACCTTCACCCGAATAGACCAGACCCTATGCAGCCAGAAGATTCAAGGTTTTCCTCGTCATTTAAATGATACGTTTTAGTGATCAGATTATCTTTCGCAGGAGCAACTATACAATTAAGCTGGAGGAAAATGCAGTTAATCGAAATAAGAGAAGCCTTTTCCGGGTGTAGAGGAATTTGAATCCATTGGTAATTCTGGCATCGTTGACGGCAAAAGTTGAGTTTTTATTTTTGTCTCTCCCTTCTCCTTTAAATGGTCATCTTGGATGATTCAATAAAGTGCTGGTTGCATATTTCTAAAGCTGCTATTTAAAAAAAAAAAAACCTTTATTGTAGTAAATGGCTTGAGCTTGACCGGTTATAATCTTGTGAGGTTGTAAAATTAAGGCCACTTTCTAGTTGATTCCTTTGGTGTGTGAAGTTTGAAATGCATGTTTGAGCATACAATGGCAATGCCCCAGTTATTACATTGACCATGATAATGCATGTCTGCATTTCTAATGCAGATTTTTTTAATGTATAGAAATGTCGAGAGTGGTCCACTAGTCTCCAGAACTTTTCAGTCTGAGGATGAAACTACTAAATTGGTGTGAGAATGAAGCTGGTAGTTCTCATACAGGTCACCAAATGCAAGCTGTGGAAGGCTAGTAGGGAGGATGTTGGGCTAGTAAGTGAAAACTAATTTTGACAAAATACGGTCTAATTATGCTTCTGCAGCGGTCTAAGCTTACCCGTACTGAAGCGATCTGAAAGGCAAGCCAAGGAGACCATCTGGCTCTTGGCTGGATTTTTGGTGCAGCTTTACGTTTTTTTATGATATTGCAAGCAGTTTTATTTTACTTCTAGTATTCAAAATAACTTCCAATCTGCAATGTGTCCAGTCTGTTTTCTCAGGATTTCCAAGCAGTTTGTGATGACACTTTACTCTACGAAGAAGCTAGTGTACTAGTCATTAACTTGGCATTGGAAGAGGTGTTCAACTTGGTTTACTTTCCCCTTTGTTTCATATCCGTTTTGAAGAATAGAATGTGCTGCACTATTTCCGAGCACTTAACTTTTAGTTCCCTGGAACAAATTCAGTTTTTACTTTATTTTACGAAAATAAAGAAGTTGGCTCGAATTAGCCCCCCCCCCCCCCCCCCCCCCCCCCCCCCCCAAAGCTTGTTGGTATATAGAACTGGAAGTTCACAGCCTGAAGACTGACATTTTAGTGGTGGTGATTGGGTTATTACATTTTCCTGTACTTAACATATTTGAAGGAATGTGTTCCAAAATCAGATCCATGTCTTTATGTAATCTTTCAGGATGTAACCTTCGGTAACCGGTACTGAGCAATATAATAAAGTCTAGCTTGATCGTGCAGTTCTTTAGTATTTTAAGAACTTGCGGCTGTAGAGGTAGAATTGTAAAAGTTCCCTAAGGAGAAGGCCAATGTTTGCTCATCTGCCGACCTTGTTTAGTTTGGCATTTTGGGCTCCTTAATAGACCTGTTCTGAGAGGTATTGTGGGTTGGACCCGGAGCATTTGATACTTTGCAGAATCTTTTGTCGGTGGGGTTGGTTGCAGTTTGCTTTGATGGTTGCGTGACCCTGCACTTTCAAGGGTTTTAGACTGTATTATCGGAGGTGGGGAATGGGGTCCCTACAAAGCTAGAAGTTTAAGGTCTGCACACCGAATTAATTCAGTTGGTGCCCTTAAAGTTTTGTTTAGTGTGAAGTGCAGCTGAGTTTGTATTAAGGGTCATGGCTGGCTTTTATTGGTGTAACTGGACAGGGCAGTGTCTGTCCACACCTCCAATAAGCTTTATTTTAACCAATACTCCTTCTAGTAATGGGGTTGTGTGCGTTTTCAATGGACTGTGTGCAGAAGTAGGCCTATCCGCTGCTCCTTTAATCATTTTAGGAGTATGGTTTACCTACAGAGTAGCACAAAGATGAAGCGTGATAGCATCCTAGTAAAAGTCCATGCATTAGGCAAGATGGATAAATTGAGTAAACTTGATAAAATTGGACTGGCATTCATACACCCCCACCCGCCTTTTCTAACCAGTAGGTTGGTGCTTTGTCGTGTCACCAATTTTAATTTTTTTCCTCCAAAGCTATGGACTGCCTATTTAAATTGATTTATACGGAAAAATGTTAGCCACTTGTATATAAATACCTTGCAGGCTTATTTTAATTAGTTGTGAGTTTACTTGGTGGGAAACCCTGGTTCTCAAAGTATAAATTGTATTTTGAAGCGGATCAAGCCTGTTGCCCTGTCAAAGCAAGTTTTCTTCGGTCTTTAATCCTGAGCATTTCCTTCAGTCTGACATCTTCTGGCGTTGTAGATTAGAAGAATTTAGCTATAATAAACATTTCAGTAAAAGCTCTCCACTAGCCCTTGGTGCGGAGTTAGCACCGTATGAAATGTCTTGTAACTTGGTCAGAATTGAGTGTTAATTAAATGTGACATATATATATATATATATATATATATATATATATATATATATATATATATAATTATTTTTTTGGTGGGTTGGTATCGAAGCAAACGTCTTTGTCTTGTCATATTATTGACCCACAAGACTAAAATTCGTCTAACCACATTTCAGCCCTTGGTCATTGGAATCTTCACAGTTCATTCTTTGTCCATTTCTGTGATAAAGTTAAAATAGCATTTTCTCAAATTTGCTTCAGTTAATTTACCCAGTGCACGTTGTAGTTTTCGGACTGCGTGGATGACTAAAGTAGATAATCAAGGTTTTCTTTTCCTGAGAGAAAAAACTTCTCTCAGGTTTTGCTTTTAGCCTGAAAGAAAAAAAGCAAAAGATGCTGGTGGTTGGCACTCCTGGTTTTCAGGACAGGGTTCAAATCCCTGCAGCGTCTTTGCTATTTTCTTTTCTGGGATTTATATGGCTAGAATTTTATAACCTTTCTCCAGGAAGGTTTTTTCGTTTTCCTGGCCCCTCATCGGGCAAAAAAATCGACTTAACTGCTTAATTTTTCTAATAAATATTTCTAATTGAGGTTTCCTTTCAAATAACTCCAGGAGCCATACTGGATGTAGAAAAAATGCTATCTACTGTACCAGTGTGCGGTGTTTAAAGCTCCATCTCATCTGTACAACCCTGGACATCACCTGTGCGTACAGTGTTGCCTTGAAGTCTTGTTTTCATGTTTAGGTCTCATCTAAGACCATGTGCTGTTATGAGACATTTGCTCCAGTATTGGAACTTTAATCGATTCCCATGCTTGAATCATTCCCCGTCGAGTTGGGTGTCCCTGGTGTATATATAACAAGCATTAGCTTAGCCAATAGGTCTTGCCTCTGGGACCTTAGAAGTGTTTAGCCATGCAACAGTTGCGTAACTAAATAGTTATAAGGTCCCAAAAGCGAGACCTATTGGCTATGCAAAGCGGCCGTGCAGCTGCGAAAGTGATCGCGATCAAACCTCAAAGCGGCCGAAAGTGAAAGTAATCGCCTGCGCACATGCACTGTAGCTCTAGGCTGTCCTGGTAGCACTTTTTGGAGCCCTCTCAATAAGTCTCGCCAGACCAGCGCATGCGCTGGGTCAGGCGAGACCTAAAAATAGTAGTAGTAGTACAAATCAACTAGGCCTATGCCCATTCTAGTTTTGTAACATCCACCTTTTTTTTTATAAGAGACCAAATAAAATCAACAACCAATCAGATTACCCTCGCCCTGTAGAACCTTCCTGAGAGAACCTCAGATTTTCTACCGCACGTTGTGCTAGGGAGTCTCCACTGAGTTCTGCTCTGTTTTTCATCATTACATTTATTCTTAGAGGTTTTTTCAAGAGCTTATCTTCAACTTTGTACTTCAGCTTTTATTCAACATGTCAAAAGGAGAAAAAAGGCCTTGTTAGAGCTTGTG
This sequence comes from Triturus cristatus, assembly GCF_964204655.1. NCBI lineage: Eukaryota > Metazoa > Chordata > Amphibia > Caudata > Salamandridae > Triturus > Triturus cristatus. The sequence continues at coordinate 527,796,549 of NC_140592.1, forward strand.
ACGCTCTAAAAAGAGGCTTTATGTGGATGACCCTCACGGACTGCATCTATTGCTTGTATCCAGATCATAGGGCCAAGGATTGCAAGGTATGCCGTACTTCTTTCACCAACCTTGAGGGACCATGAGGGTCGTCTACTCACCTGGCTCTAGAAGTTAAAATCCAGGAGGGGGCCTATCTCCAGTGACGACAGTGATGAGGCCCCATCTGCTGCAATCTCAAAAAAGGGGAGATCAGACCCTTCTTCTGAAGACCGTCCTGGGAAAGCTTCTAAAAGGACCTCTCATCGGTCTGACCAGCAAAGTCCAGACAAATCTTCTCACCGAGGTGTAAAGGAGAGAGCAGGACTTTTACTGGAGAGACCGCAGTGAGGAAGTAGTTCTGTTCCTCCATCTTCTCCTCCTCACAGAAAAAAGGACTTCAAGAAGCCCTCTTCTGTTCTGCTGACGACCGCAGCGACTAAAAACCATCGTCAACACGCAGCGAGAAGGTAAAATCTCCTTGTTCTTCATTAACTCCGACTGGATCGTCGACGAGTCTCCTTACCTTCACCTACGGTGCAGTCTTCATCGTAGACGCTGGTGAAGTCTGATGCGGAGTCATCAGTCATGGCAAATATGCCGTTGACGACTCCGACTGCCGTGTTTATAAAGACTGCCTCGACGTTGACCACATCGTCGACTACCTCTACAACCTTGTCAACGACTGATGCAATTTCTGCTCTAACCATCAAAATTCAGCACTTTGCTTGGTGAAGTGATCTCCGAAGTAAAGTGACTCCTCTGCTGCCTACCCGGCCCCTAGAGGACATTATTCAGAATAAGGTTCACATGGCTATGCACATAGCCCTTCTGAACTGCACGTTAAGTGCCAGGATGTAGATTCTGAGAATGGTTATGGTGATAATAGGTGTATAATCCTCCTCAAGACTATCTTGGAGGTTATCCGGAGGAAATGGTCTGTATGCCATCCTCCTTGATTTCGGACTTGCAGTTCATGCTTTCTGCCTATAAAAAGGTTTCCAACGCCATCTCCGATAAAGGAGCTTGTTTCAGTTCCCGCTCTTCCGCCACCGGGGCCTTCCTCAACTGCTGCTTCCTCCAGTTCAGGATGATTCCTCTGAGGACCAGGGTCAAACTGATCTCCCGGATAGGGGATGGGATGATTACATAATCCCTACTCCTGCTTCCCCTTCTCGGGTGCCAGTGGATTCTCTGCCTGGGAACATTGGTGGTTTCCATGATTTGTTGGAGAGGGCAGCTAAAAGGTTTGATCTGCCTATGCCATCGGTGCAGTCGGAATGTTACTTGTATGACTAAAGAGCCTTTTAACAGATCGGTGAGGACAATCCTTGTACACGCCCGCCTCGCAGTTCTAGCGTCCGCAGTATAACCAGCGGCAGGATCCGTCGTCCTCTTAATCAAGTTCCACAAACCAAGGAAGAGCATGACGCCAGGGGAAGGAGTCCTCTAGGCGCCATTGCGGCTGCCTTTGCGGCTGCCTGGCTCAGTCTACTGTTCCTTCCCCTCATGTAACACCTGTGGGGCGCAGGATATCTCCATACTTCCAAGAATGGCAACAAATAACATCGGATTGTTGGGTTCTCCATCTCATCCAATTTGGCCACACATTGGAGTTTGTCCATCCTCCTCCAACCAAGCCCCCTCGTGCCACTGCAACAAAACATCTTTGTCTCTTTGTCTTAGAGGTCCAACAGATGCTGCAGAAAGAAGCTAGAGAACTGGTCCCCATCTTGCAGAAGGGAAAGGGCTTCTACTCCTGGTTCTTTCTGGTTCACAAGACTGGGGAAAAGTGGCACCCTAATCTAGATCTGAGGGACCTCAACACTCATCTCATTTGTCGTTTTGAATGGTCTCCTTACAGGACATTCTTTTTTTTTTTTTTTAAATTCAGGAGATTTCATGGCCACTCTGGTTTTAGAGGATGCATATTTTCTTGTTCCCATTCATCCATCCCACAGGAAGTTGCTTCGCTTCACAGCAGCCAAGAGCCACTTTGAATTCAAGGTCCTCCCCTTCGGCCTCTAATTGGCACCACAAGTCTTTACAAAGATACTAGCTCCAGTGGCAGCTTTTCTGAGGAAACTGCACCAGGTTTTCCCTTACCTGAACTGGCTGCTAAAAGCTCCCACCAAAGCAGCAGCCGAGAGGTCGGTAACAGCTTGTACAAAGCTTTCTGATGGATACATCTGCCAGTGGATTCCTCACCTTGTGAATATCCCCTGTGCCAGCAACATTGAGGTCTAAGACTACGTCACAGAGGCACGACTCCGCTCGCGACTCCGCTGACGTCACCGGTTCCAGAAGACCTCGATGACGTCAGTTCCCTTTTTTTCCGCGCCGTCGACGCCAACGGATTTCGGGAATCACAATCTGTAGCTTCATTGTTACTTTCTATTTCTACTGGATTTCTCTGTCCTTTTTTTTGTGTGACCATGTCAACTAAGTCGGGGTTCAAGCCCTATCGTGAATGTGGAAAGCATATGTCCATCACAGATCCACATGACTGCGTATGGTGCCTATCTTCGGACCATGATGTGGATGGATGCTCTTGGCGTCACAAGATGAGCACCAAGGCTCTAAAGGAGAGAGAGGCAAAGCTTTTAATCGTGAGGATGAGAGAAGAGGGGTAGGAGAAAATCCAGGACGAGGTCAAGATCGAGGTTGACTTCGAAGTTGACTTCGGGGCATGCTTCAAGATCTAAGGAGCACAAAAAGAAGAGACATTCTTCTCGACGTCACTGACAAGAGTACGGCTCCGAAGTCACCTTCTCGACGCCGTAAGGACTCTATCTCCCTGTCAAACTAACCTTGTGCCAGTTAATTCCACAGAAGCAGAAGAGTATGTTCGCGGCATATGAGCTTCAGATTACACACTTTTGCATAGATCGCCATCTGGTGTTTGGCCCGGATGTTTGCAGTTTGTTTTTCCTCTTGGAAAGTCTTTGGAAGTCACGAGGTCGGTGACTCCTCCCTTGGTTCATATTGCGCATGGGCTTCGGCTTCATCCTCAGATTGTTTTTTTTTCCCGCCATCGGGCTCGGATGTAATACTTCGCGCTCCGGTTCTGAACAATTCCAGTCTGACGATCGAAGCGGAATCCTCGCTCACCGCGGTATTGTTCAGATACCAGATCTCCTCAATCACCTTGTCTTCGATTCCAGTCGGCGGCCTTCGGGCCTATCCAAACTCCGGTCCCGGCTGATGGAAAGAACTCCAAGAAGTGCCCTCGATGTGGGTCCAAATTCCCCCACACCGATCTTCATGAGGTGTGCAACCTCTGCCTCTTCCCCTGAACACTAGGCTCGAGACTGTCCCGCCTGCAAGTCTTTCAGATCGAAAAAGACTATCCGAGATCGAAGGGCCAGACGAAACATGACTCACTCCTCGACCTCCGTTCCAGTCAATCTTCGGGGATGACGTCGAAGCTCCGGGACAGCAGCACACCGAAGAGGAACTCGTCGGTGCTTCCGAAGCAGACGACTCGGATGTGGAGGACATCACCCCGGCGCAGAGGGTCGTGAGTACCATACCCCCTCCCACACCCGCGCCAACACCCCAAAAAGGCTTCGGTCACGCCTTCGCCTCCGGGCCTAGGCAACACCAGAGACACTGCTTCAAACACCCCACCTTTGGGCCCGGTGAAGAAGCCACATAAGCCTTCCGGCGGCATGGGCTCGAGCCTGCCAGCGGTGCCGAAAAACCCACTTCAGCACCGAAAAAGAGACCGGCCTCTACCTCGACACCGAGCTCCGCACCAAAGTCCTCTTGTGTCGAAACCCAGCCTTTCGGTACCGACCAAACCTCATAAGGCCCTCGGCACCGACACTCTCGCGCCGAAACCTACCTCGCCGCCGACCAAGAAATCGGAGGCTCCAAAAAAGCACGGCACGGACAAGCCTAAAAAGTCATCGGCCCCGAAACCTTCGGTGCCGACTGATCCAACATTGTCACAGGAACTGTTCACACCGGATCCCTTGCAAAAGACACTTGCCAAGGATCCAAAGACTGGACATTTGGCACACTCATCAAAAAGACATTTGGACAAACCGGTCCGCCTCCACCTCCAAAGAGGAAAGACTCTGCTACCTCCCCTTTCAGAGTGCCTTCCCCACCTCCTCCACCCTCTCCACCTCCGCCCCCTCCACCCCATCGCTCCCCGACCCTGTCTCCGGACGATGATCAGGGGGACCCATACTACGATCCAGGGGATGCGCCACAAGACCCCACCCCTACAGGATCCCCAGACCCATGGGACCACTATAATAATCCAGACATCCCAGATGTCCCACAAGATGACCTTAACCCGTCCAGGCCATCTCCACCAGAAGACTTATTAGGTTTTCACCACCTACTTCAGAGGGCGGCACATTATCACGGGGTAGAGCTACACTGACCCTGTAGAGGAAGATTTCCTCCTCGACACCTTTGATACCGCACATAGGTCTACCTCCATACTACCTATGCTCAAGGGGGTAATAACATGCGCCAGAGGTTTTTAAAGACCCAGTCAGGGCTAGGGTCATTAACCCGCGCATAGAGAAAGTATAAAGCTGCCCCCACATAACCTGCCTATATCAAAGGGCCAGCACCACTAGATTCCCTAGTGGTCTCCACTGTTATGTTATATGTTCTTATATAGCGCACAGCTGCCCCAACAAAGGTGCGTCCCGGCGCTCAGACAGGCAGAATAAAGAACACCCAGAGCAACAAAACGGAAAGGAAAACGGAGAGCAGCGAAAAGAATGTTAACCTATGTAGTAAAGCTGCAGCCAGAGGGAAAAAGATACGTTTTAATGGCCTTCCTGAACATAAACAAGTCATCAAGGGCGCGGATATGGGCGGGTAACGAGTTCCAAAGCCTAGCCGCCAAAAAGCGGTAGGAACGCCCTCCCGCTCTGCAGCGCTTGAACCGTGGAACTACTGCTAGATTTTGGCCAGATGACCTCAAACAGCGAGAGGGAACATAAGAAATGAGAAGATGCTCCAGGATCGGAGGGGAGGCCAGCTTAAGGATCTTAAAGGAGAGGCATAGAGTCTTAAACTCGATCCTTTGAGCCATGGGCAGCCAGTGAAGCTTATGGATAGTTTCCTTCGCGGAGCAAAATCTATGTAGGCCCACCAAGGCTCTGGCCGCCGCATTTTGGACTCGCTGCATCCGGATAACTTCCGCCTGATTGGCCCCAGCCAAGAGTGAGCTCGCATAGGTCAAGCCGTGAAAGTATGGTGGCCTGGATTATCAGTTGTCTAGTGGGGGCATCAAAGAATTTCAGGGTTGGCAAAACCCCAAAACGGGCAGCAGCCACTTTTTTTGTATGTCCACAGAAACTGAGGGCAGAATCTAGCCAGACCCCCAGGTTTTTAACCTCAGGGACCGGGATGGGTGCTGGACCCAACTCTAGGGGCCACCACTGATCGCCCCAGAGATTGCACTGTTTACCAATGATAAGGACTTCTGTCTTTTTAGCATTGAGTTGTAAACAGTTGGCCGTCATCCAGCCCGCTACTGCTGTTAGACCCTCCCTGAACCTAGGGGCCTCAGAGTCGGAATCCCCATTTAGTGCAACCGCCAACTGCGTGTCGTCCGCATAGGAAACCAGAGTCAGGCCCCACTGCTTGGCGACCGCAGCCAGCGGCTGCAGATATAAGTTGAACAGCGTGGGGCTGAGTGCCGACCCCTGAGGAACTCCTTGTTCGATGGAATAGGATTTAGATTCAAAAGGAGGGGTAGCAACCCGGAAAGAGCGACCTGCTAAAAAAGGACCGGAACCAATTCCGTGCTGAGCCAGAGATACCGGCCTCACCCAAGCGCTGCAGAAGTATCGCATGTGAGACCGTGTCAAACGCTGCACTGAGGTCGAGTAGTACCAGTGCCACAGTTTGACCGGAATCAAGCACGGTGCGCAGATGTTCCGTCATTGCTAGAAGAGCAGTCTCCGTGCTGTGACCCGCTCGGAAACCATTCTGGGAAGGATCCCAGATATTAGCAGTTTGAAGATATTGGGTCAGAATTCCATTGACATAAGCCTCCGCAACCTTGGAGACCCATGGGAGAAGAGAGATTGGACGATAATTCTCCAGTTTAAGGGGGTCCAAGGTGGGTTTCTTCTAAATAGGGGTGACATAGGCTTGTATCCACTTAGTTGGTACAATCCCTGAACACAATGAAAGATTGATAAGTTGGCGTACAGGGGGGGAAACATAAAGCAGCCGAGTCTCCAAACTGCGCGGGTCTGCAGGGGACCCGGATTTAACTTTGGCTGCCAGCCTATTAAACTCGGTCTCTGAGATTCCCGGGAATGTAGATAGAGCAGCAATAGAGGTAGAAACAGGTCTCTGCCCTTCACCCTGAGGGGTGGTATTAGGAAAGGAGCGATAGATGGTATGCACCTTATCCAAAAAGAAATTGGCCAATTCCTCACAGTGAGATGCAGAGCATATCTCAGCAGCTGAAGCTCTTTTAGCCGTCAGATCTTTAAGAACTTTAAAAATCAGCTTGGCAGGGTTAGAGCTGCGTTTGAACTCCTGGGAGTAATGAGCCGCGCGGGCTCTGCAAATGGCTCTGTGGTATAATTTTATCAAGGTACAGTTTTTTTTTTTCTCAGCGTCATAAGTTTTTCGCCAGTCTCTTTCCGCTTTTTTGCATGTTTTTTTTAAAAGCAATAGGGTATTATCATACCATGGGCTGGGTTCAAAAGAGCGACACTTACCCCACGTAGCCGGAATTAAAGAGTCAAGAGCACGAGAAACCCATCCACAAAAGAGAACGTAGCCAGACTCGACATCATAAAAAGGGTCAAGTGGGTGTTCACTGAGCACCCGATGGAGGTCCTCGAGTTTCAGTTTCTTCCAAGGGCGTTTAAAGACAGACCTGTCTGAGTTTGTAAAGGGAGGATTTTCAGTTACAAGGTTCAGAACCACCAAAGAATGGTCTGACCAGGCTACCGGGGAGGGGGGCAGAACCTTGGCCGCAGACAGATTAGTGAAAATGGGGTCCAGGATATGACCACCTATATGCGTAGGAAGGGTGACCATTTGTCTTAACTGCAGCGCCTCTAGATCTGCAAGAGTACTGCTGATATCAGGAGTGTGGCAGAGAAATTGAAATGAAGATTAAGATCGCCCAGAATGGTGAAATTAGCCGAGCCTATCGCGAGAGAGCTCACTATTTCAGGAAGAGCCTTTCTAAAGGCTATATCACTGCCAGGGGGTCTGTAGATCAGATGCCCAGAGAAGGTGAGGTGAGGGTTAATCGAGACAGAAAAGTGCGCACTCTCACAGCCATCTATAGTCACTTTCTTCCAAGTGCAGGGGTAGCATGATTTAACTACCATAGCAATACCCCCGCCCCTAGAGTTACGATTGTTCACGAAGATGGAATAGTGTTGCGGAATGGCCAGGTTCAATTCCACCATAGACTCATCATGAAGCCAAGTCAAGTCTCAGTCATGCAAAAGATATCAGGGGCTTCAGCTATGATAAGGTCGTAAATAGCAGCGTGATGTTTGACCAATGATCTAACATTGACGTTCCATATTTTAAGGATCCGGGGAGTTTGAGACTCGCTGGGCAAAGTAATCATGGGAAGGGTCAAGAGGTCAAACTCCCAGGCGTCGGGCGAAGCACCACCACCTGACAAAGAGTCAAAGCTACTGGACGCGTCAGGAAAGCGCACTGCATCATAGGCAGCCAATATATGGCGTATCGCCAACACTCAAGCACTATTGGCCAGATACGACAGAGCGCATTATGATGAACTAGAAACCATCATGCACCATCTCCCAGAAAAATACAGAAATGGGGCCAATTAATTCAAGAGGGTAAGACCATAACGTAACACCTCTATACGCTGTGCCTTAGACGCAGCAGACACAGCCTCCAGGGCCATTAACACTAGCGTCCTCCTCCGTCGCCATGCTTGGGTGAGAGTTTCAGGCTTTAAACCTGAGGTACAGGCCTCCATATTAAATCATCCATTTGATCAAGAACATCTGTTCGAGGCATGTGGGCTGCTGAATTCATATCTGTGCATAGATCGCCGCCTAGTGTTGGGTCCGGATGTTTGCACGTTGTTGTCCTGGAAGAGTCTTCGAAGTATCCTTGGATAGGTGACTCCTCCCCTGGACTACAGTGCGCATGGGCATCCTCTCCATCCTCAGATTGTTTTTTTCCGCCATTGGGTTCGGATGTGCTATCTTAGCTCAAGTTAGGAAAATATTTGGTCGAGGCCAAAAGGCCTTTAGTTCGCGTCGGTACTGTTTATCGATCGGGGTTTCGATAGCATTTTGTTAGTTTACTAACTTTCAGCACCGACTTCTTTCGCATTTACCTGTCCATCGACTACTTCGACGATGGAATCCAGGACGCCATTCAAAAGGTGTCCGGTATGCAATGCGAAGTACCCACACATCGACGTCCATCCGGTGTGCAACAAATGCCTTTCGCCGGACCACGACGAATCGACATGCATGGCCTGTGCCCGGTTCCGTTCCAAGATGACTCTAAGGAACCGAAGAGCGGCGAGACTCGAGGCGCGGCACGCGGCACCGGCCCCAACAGACATCTTCGACGAGGCCGACGTCGAAGAATTAGAAGTCATACCCTCCAGAACACGACCCCGGATCGGACGAGGGCGACTAGTCACTCTTCCACAGAGGTGAAGACGACACCGAGGTAGGAGACGACGAGGAGGCCTTAGGGGCCGAAGAGAGTAGCTCCAATGATGAACAAGGCCTACCTGTTCAAACCGAAGAAACACCAGCGCCACAGCCTTTGGCTCCGGTCGAGGGATCGCCTTCGGGCCTTACCCGAGACCCATCCCGTAGTTCTTCGGCCCCGCCCTTGGGCCCGGCCTCGGACGTTCAGCGGCAGCCATTGCTGCATAAGCCAGCTGGTTTCCCTACCACAAAACCGAAACCGAGAGCTGCTCCTGTTCATACGAAACCGAAACTGAAAGTGGCGCTGGTCGGATCGAGGCCTTCCACGCCTTCGACGTCAGCGCAACGCGTCGGCACCGACCGCACCAAGAGGGACTTCGGTGCCGAACTGGAATCGGGCGACATCGGAGTCGACAAAGGGAAAAAGGCCATCGGCACCGAGAAACCTACTCGGCTGCCGACGCCAACGACACCGAGGGCAATACCGCCTGCTTCGCCTCGCGTCGCTCCCTCGACGACGCCGATGCCTCACGTATCGAGGACGTCGACGGTGACCTCCACACCTCGACTCGAGGACCCGCCGGCACCGAAAAAATCCACGCCCGGCTCTACGAACCTGCCCGGTGCCAAAGCCTCAAAGACGCCCCAAGTGCGGCCTGCTGCGACGCAAAGCAACAAAACCACGGCGGCCCTCAAAGACCCGTCGGGTTCCGGCCCGATCGGAGCTCCAGCAACCTCTACGGGGCCAGCCAACATTACCTTCGGCTTGCCTCCGTCAACAATCCCGAAGATGTTCCAACTCAGGACACGGGTTACCCAGCCTCCGGTTCCACCGGACGAGACGTCTCCGTCACGTGTCATCGACGCCGACACTGGCAGGCTGATTCTCCACGACCGAAGGATAACTTCGGAACCGCCATTGGACCCTTTCAGGATCCCACTAAAAAGGAAGCTGCCTGTGGAATCAGAACCTCTCCTTTATGAACCGTTCCATTCCTCCTACCAGGATCCACACCGGTTCTCCCCCACACGCTCCGACACGGATGCATTGGAGGACTACATGGATGACCAAGCACCCTACCATGTAGACACAGACCCTGATGACCAGCAGGACCCTGATCAAACTTGGGGCGACCCTGCAGACCCCAGTGCACCTCTCGATACACAGGACCCACAACTCTATGGGGCAAAAACATCTCCCACGGAGGATACTGCGGCGTTCAACGCTCTTATTGAACGTGCTGCAAATAACCATGGGGTACAGCTTCACTCAGATACCATCGAGGATGACTTTCTAATGGACACTTTGCATCCTCAGAAAGACATGTAAAAACTCTGCCAATGCTGAAGGGGGTCCTCAAACCAGCTAAGGACATTTTCAAGGAACCCACCAGGGCACGAGTGATAAACCCCAGGATTGATAAAAAATACAGATCAGCACCTGGGGATCCTACTTACATCAAAGGACAATTACCACTCGACTCCATCGTCGTAGCGAATGCTCGCAAGAGGGCACACTCGCAAACGACAGGTGACGCTCCTCCCCCGGACAAAGAGTCCAAGGTGCTAGAGACCTCCGGCAAGCGAGTTGCCGCCCAGGCTGCCAACATATGGCGCATAGCCAACACTCAAGCGCTCCTCGCTCGCTACGATAGAGCGCACTATGACACATTGGAGCAACTACTCCAACATCTCCCTGACCAGTTCAAAGAAGGTGCAGAAATTCTTATCAGAGAGGGACAGCTACTCACAAATGCTTCCATCAAATGTGCACTAGATGCTGCAGACACGGCTGCCAGGGCCATAAACACAAGCGTCATGCTGCGACGACATGCCTGGCTACAAATCTCAGGATTCAAGCCTGAGGTACAAAACAACATACTGAACCAGCCCGTCAACCCCGACTATTTATTCGGCCCAGAGGTTGACACCACCCTCGAAAAGATAAAAAAGGACACGGACACTGCAAAGTCCATGGGCGCCCTCCAAACTCAGTCCTTTCGGAGCGGCTCCTTTCGTCGCCCCGGAAACAAGGGGGCAGGTAGAGGACAGGGGTCACAAGAAACGTATAACAAAGGCAATACACAGACCACCTACGATAAAAACACCCGAGGTGGATATCGTGGCTCCAGTACAAAGGGCAGAGGACGCGGCTACGGCAACACCAGGTCCTCCCCCAAGAACAAGCAGTGACGCCCTCTCCCTTCCTCCCGACCACATAACACCTGTCGGGGGAAGACTACAAAGGTTCCTGTCCACGTGGAACTCCATCACCACGGACAGGTGGGTCAAAGATATTGTAAAATACGGTTACTGTCTGGAGTTAACCTCCACTCCACCCACAATACCACCAAGAAACCGTCCTATGTCCTCAGAGCACTTAACGCTCTTACAGCAAGAGGTGCAAAGTATGCTTCTAAAAGGCGCTATAGAGGTCGTCCCCATCCACGAGCAGGGTACGGGGGTTTACTCCCTCTACTTTTTAATTCCAAAGAAGGACGGGTCGCTCAGGCCTATATTAGACCTGAGACCCCTGAACCAGTACATTCTTTCAGAGCACTTTCACATGCTCACCCTACAGCAAGTCCTTCCGCTTCCCAAGCAGGGAGACTTCCTAGCCTCACTGGACCTCAAGGATGCGTACTTTCACATACCCATCCACCCCTCACACAAAAAATACCTCAGGTTCACTGTTCAGGGGCAGCACTATCAGTTCAAAGTCCTTCCCTTCGGCGTGACAACAGCGCCCAGGGTTTTCACGAAGTGCCTAGCTACGGTGGCAGCACATCTACGGAGGCAGCATATACACGTCTACCCCTACCTAGACGACTGGCTCGTTCAAGCGAAGTCAGCCCAGCAATGTGCAAGCCACATGTCCCGCACCATTCACCTTCTTCACAGTCTGGGATTCTCACTAAATTACCCAAAGTCCCATCTCCAGCCCGCACACGTACAACAGTACCTAGGTGCGACTATAGACACTCTGGCGGCCACAGCTCAGCCAAATTTAGTGAGGATCAACAGCATACAACTGCTGATCTCCAAGTTCAAACCCAATCACTCGCTTCCAGCGCGAGTGTTTATGCAGTTGATAGGCATGATGGCCTCCTGCATCTTCATAGTCCCGCACGCGAGGTTACATATGCGCCCACTTCAGGAGTGCCTAGCACGTCAGTGGACTCAGGCTCAAGGACAGTTGAAAGACCTAGTGTTGGTGAGCGGTCGGGCATACAACTCTCTGCATTGGTGGAATCCACAAAACCTTTGCAAGGGCCGACCGTTCCAAGAGCCTGTTCCGCAAATAGTACTGACAGCGGACGCGTCTCTCCAGGGATGGGGAGCTCATGTACTCCACTACACAGTGCAGGGACTATGGACGACACAACAGAAGAAGATGCACATCAACCTTCTGGAACTGATGGCAATCTTCCTGGCCATGAAGGCATTCAAAGTACATCTGTGCAACAAAGTCGTGTTGATCCGGACGGACAACATGACTGCCATGTACTACATACAGAAGCAGGGAGGAACACACTCTCCACAGTTGTCTCATCTGGCTCAGAGCATGTGGAAGTGGGCCATTCAGAGGAACATGTTCCTCATGGCGGAACACCTCCCTGGCAAGGACAACCAGATGGCGGATCTGCTCAGCAGACACAGCCACCAGATGCACGAGTGGGAGTTACACCCATCAGTACTCCAACCGTACTTCCAGCAGTGGGGTCATCCAGAAATAGACCTATTCGCGACAAGCGAAAACGCAAAATGCCAAAGCTTCGCCGCCAGATTCCCACATCCGCAGTCGCAGGGCAATGCGATATGGATGAACTGGTCCGGCAGATTTGCGTACGCTTTTCCCCCAGCGCCGCTGATACCGCTGGTGGCTCGCAAACTACGACAACACTCCTTGACACTCGTCCTAGTTGCTCCCACGTGGGCACGCCAGCCGTGGTACACCACCTTCCTCGAACTTTCCGTGGTGCCGCATCAAAGGCTGCGAATCAAACCCGCGCATTTGACGCAGAACCATGGAGAGGTTCAGCACCCAGATCCGCAACAGCTGAACCTGGCGATCTGGCTCCTGAAGTCCTAGAGTTTGGCTATCTCAACCTGCCACCTGACTGTATGGACATCATCAAGGAGGCCAGGAGACCCACTACCAGGGCTTGCTATGCAGCCAAATGGAAAAGGTTCGTCATTTATTGCGGTGATAATGACATCAACCCGCTGGACGCATCCATCCACAACATCATCTGTTACCTCTTACACCTATACCGATGCAATCTGGCGTACACCTCTATACGTGTCCATTTGACCGCAATATCAGCCTATCTGCAAACCAGGCAGCACCTCTCTCTATTCAGAGTGCCTGCCATCAAAGCATTCTTGGAAGGGCTCAAACGAGTCATTCCACCTAGTCACCCACCGGCTCCAATGTGGAACCTCAACTTGGTCCTCACACGCCTGATGGGTCCACCCTTTGAACCTCTACACTCCTGCGAGATTCAATTCCTTACCTGGAAAGTGGCCTTCCTAGTAGCGATCACTTCCCTAAGAAGAGTTAGTGAACTCCAGGCACTAACCGTTCAAGAGCCATTTATTCAGGTTCACGCCAACAGGGTCGTACTACGTACCAACCCCAAATTCATGCCCAAGGTAATATCGCAGTTCCACATGAATCAGACTATTGAACTGCCCGTTTTCTTCCAAAACCCACAAACTGTTGCAGAAAGGGCACTACATACACTAGATGTACTGAGGGCCCTCATGTACTACATCGACAGGACTAAACCATTCAGGAAGACAAAACAACTGTTCGTTGCCTTTGCCCCACACCACAAAGGTAACGCCATCTCCAAAGCAGGGATAGCCAGATGGATAGTTAAGTGTATTCAAATCTGTTATCAAAAGGCAAAACGCACATTAACTATTCCACCACGAGCCCACTCAACACGTAAGTTGGGGGCTTCCATGGCCTTCCTAGGAAATATTCCCCTGCATGATATATGCAGAGCAGCCACATGGTCCACTACACACACATTTACAAAACACTATTGTGTAGATGTGCAGTCAAAACAGCAGGCAGCTGTAGGACAGGCTGTTCTCAAGACGCTTTTTCAGACCGCTGCAGCTGGCACGGGTAGCCGCCGCTAATAGAGGGCACTGCTATGTATTCTATGCACAGATATGAATTCAGCAGCCCACATGCCTCGAACTGAATATGCTACTTACCAGTATGCATCTGTTCTTGGCATGTAGGGCTGCTGACATTCATATCGCCCTCCCTCCTCCCCGGCGCCTGTCGCAGCTGCAGCTCTCAGAATTACTGCAAGCATGGTCATCACTTTCTGTATCTACTCCATCACTGCCACAATGGCGAAAAACAATCTGAGGATGGAGAGGATGCCCATGCGCACTGTAGTCCAGGGGAGGAGTCACCTATCCAAGGATACTTCGAAGACTCTTCCAGGACAACAACGTGCAAACATCCGGACCCAACACTAGGCGGCGATCTATGCACAGATATGAATGTCAGCAGCCCTACATGCCAAGAACAGATGCATACTGGTAAGTAGCATATTCAATTCGGCCCAAAGGTAGATGAGGCCCTCGAATATGAAGAAAGACACAGATACGGCGAAATCTATGGGAGCCCTGCAGTCACACCCTCCTAGGCGCTCCTTTCGCCGCTCTTCCTTTCGGGGTACGGCCAGAGGCTACTCCTCAGATAGCGTGTCCACTTCCTACAAATCCCCTGCTCAATCCACCTTCACAAGGGGTTATCAAAGAGGCGGCTATAGGGGCAATAACAATAATGGCAGAGGCAAAACAAATACCGCCTGCTCTGCCACACCGCCTACCCAATGACTCCCCCCTGCTCCCTCCAGACCATCCCACTCTGGTCGGGGGCAGGCTACAAACTTTCCTTCACGTCTGGGAGACCATCACCTAAGACAAATGGGTGATCCAAATTATTTGTTCAGGGTACTGCCTAGAATTGACATCTACCCCCCCCCCCCAAACATTCCACCCAGGCAACGCCCAATGTCACAAGAACATTCCACGTTACTAAAACAGGAGGTAATCTCTCTCCTACAAAAACATGCTATAGAACAAGTCGCCAACAATCAGCAAAATTTAGGGGTCTACTCCCTATATTTTCTGATACCAAAAAGAGACGAGACTCTACGTCCTATCTTAGATCTCCGGCCTCTAAACACATACATACATTCGGACCATTTTCACATGGTAACACTTCAGCAAGTACTTCCGCTCCTCTCCCAGAACGACTTTCTCACCACACTGGACTTAAAAGAGGCATACTTTCACATTCCGGTAAACCATGCCCACAGAAAGTACCTCAGATTCGTAGTGGACGGGCAACACTACCAGTTCAAGGTGCTCCCATTCGGGGTCACAACAGCACCAAGGGTATTCACCAAGTGCCTAGCGGTAGTGGCGGCACACCTCAGAAGACAGCACATTCACGTCTTCCCATACTTGGACGACTGGCTAATAAAAGCCACGTCCTACAACCAATGTGTTCATCACACCGCCACTACAATCCAACTACTTCACCAGCTAGGTTTCACGGTGAACCACCAAAAGTCCCAGCTAATACCATCCCACACAAAGCAATACCTCGGTGCCACCATAGACACCTCAAAAGCCATAGCCTACCCCAAATCCTGCCAGGATTGCAAGTATTCAGGCTTTGCGTCAAAGATTCATACCTCAACACTCTCCCAGCAAGAGTGTTTATGCAACTAATAGGGATGATGGCCTCTTGCATTTTCATAGTGCCCCATGCAAGACTCCAGATGCGTCCACTCCAAGATTGCTTCGCGCGCCAATGGAACCAGGCCCAGGGGCAACTGCCAGATCTGGTGTTGGTAGACGGTCGCACCCATCGCTCTCTGCAGTGGTGGAACACCACAAATCTTTCCAGAGGTCAACCGTTCCTGGACCCGGTTCGACAAATAATCCTAACAGACTCATCGCTCTCCGGCTGGGGAGCTCATCTATTACACTTCACAGTGCAGGGCACATGGACGCCGCAACAAAAGTTACTCCACATCAACCATCTGGAGTTACTGGCAATCTTCCTAGACCTAAAATCCTTTCAGACACAGATTTTAGGCAAGGCAGTCCTTGTTCGCACAGACATGACAGCCATGTACTACATTCAAAAACAAGGCGGCACACACTCTCCACAGCTCTCTCAACTAGCACAGAGCATATGGCTATGGGCAATTCCACACAAAATCTTTCTCCTAGCCCAACATGTTCCAGGAGTCCAAAACACCATAACAGATCTGCTCAGCAGACAGACGCAGCAGATCCACGAGTGGGAACTTCTCCTGCAGGTTCTTCACCCGTTCTTTCAGATGTGGGGGCATCCACAGATAGACCTCTTCGCCACCCACGAAAACAAAGAATGCCCAAGCTTCGCCGCCAGATACCCACACCCATTGTCCAAAGGCAATGCGATATGGATAAACTGGTCAGGCAAATTTGCGTACGCCTTTCCACCTCTCCCACTAATTCCATTAGTGGTACGAAAGCTACAACAGCACTCCCTCACACTGCTTCTAGTAGCTCCAAAATGGGCCAGACAACCGTGGTACACCACGTTGCTGGAACTCTCGGTAGTGCCACACCAAAAGTTACACCTCTCACCATGCCTCCTAACCCAGAACCATGGAGAGATCAGACACCCGGTCCCAGCTCAGCTCAACCTTGCGATCTGGCTCCTGAGATCCTAGAATTCGGAAACCTTAACCTTCCCCCTGACTGTAGGAACGTCATCAGAGAAGCTAGACGCCCTACCACTAGAGCCTGCTACGCTGCAAAGTGGAAAAGATTTGTTGTTTATTGCCATAACACAATCAACCCTCTAGACGCATCTATACAGCACATCACATGCTACTTGCTCCATCTACAAAGGTGTAACCTAGCATATACATCCATTCGGCTACACCTCGCAGCAATTGAGGCTTACCTACAAAACAGACAGCACCTATCACTTTTCAGAGTGCCTGCCATTAAAGCCTTCATGGAAGGCCTCAAACTAATAATTCCCCCCAGAGTACCACCCTCACCTGTGTGGAACTTAAATATAGTTCTCACAAGGCTAATGGGACCGCCTTTCTAACCTTTGCATAAATGCGAACTGCAATTTCTCACATGGAAAACAGCTGTTCGAGGCATATGAGCTGCAGATTGTACACTTAGCATAGATCGCCATCTGGTGTTGGGCCCGGATGTTTGCAGTTTGTTTTTCTTCTTGGACAGTCTTTGGAAGTCACAAGTTTGGTGACTCCTCCTTCGGTCCGTACTGCGCATGGGCTTCGGCTCCATCCTCAGATTGTTTTTTTCCGCCATCGGGCTCGGATGTGATACTTCGTGCTCCGGCTTCGAACTTCTACGGTTCCAGCCTCGACGGAAAATCCTCGTTTCTTCGAGTTTCTTCATCATCATCTTCATCTCTCGAAGCGGCACTTTCTCCATCCCGTACATCGGCACCGGCCTTCGGGCCCTCCTCGACTCCGGTCCCGGCCGATGGAAAGGACTCATTTCAAAAAGTGCCCAAAATGTGGGTCTAAATTTCCCCACACCGACCTCCATCAGGTGTGTAACCTTTGCCTCTCTCCAGAACACGAGGCTAGAGACTGCCCCGCCTGCAAGTCATTTCGATCGAAGAAGACCATCCGAGATCGAAGAGCTCGACGCACCATGGCGCACTCATCCTCTGCAGCTCCACCGGACATCTTCGGAGACGGCGCCGAAGCTTCGGGGCAAACACACACCGAGCAGGAGGAAGACATCGTCAGCGCTTCCGAGGCCGACGACTCCGACGTGGAGGACGTTACACCGGCGCAGCGGGCCGTGAGTACTATACCCCCTCCTACCCCCGCGCCGAAAACCAAAGAGACTCAGGTTACTCCCTCGCCTGCCGGCCTGGGCAAAACCAAAGCTTCTATCACCCCACCTACGGGCCCGGTGTCGAAGCTTCCAAAGTCTCACGGCAGCTCGGGATCGAGCCAGCCGACGCCCGGTGCCGAAAAACAGCATCCGGCACCGAAGAAAGCAATATCCAGCTCGACTCCGAAGCCACCGGTGCCGAAGCCTGGACACTCGGTGCCGACCAAACACAAACACAAATCTGTCAGCACCGACGCCCCGGCGCCGAAACCTCATTCGACGCCGAAACACCCGGAGACCTCAAAAAAGCATGGCGCACACAAACCACCGAAACCCTCGGTTCCGAAATCACCGGTGCCGACAGACGATCCGGCACCATTGGCTCTGTTTACACCAGACCCTCTACAAAAGACTCTGTCCAAAGATCCAAAGACTGGGCTTTTGACTTTAATTACCAAGAAAAGACGCCTTGATACTCCGGCTCCTCCTCCTCCACCCAAAAGGAAGGAATCTGCTACTTCTCCCCTCAGAGTGCCCTCCCCACTACCGCCTCCCCTACCTCCTCCACCACCTCCACCCCTCCCCCTACCAGGTCTCCGCCACCTCCACCTCACTACGATCCGGCCCCATCCCCAGATCCGGATGACGGGGACCCGGACAATTACCCGGCGGACGCCCCAATGGATCCCACTCCACCAGGGACCCCAGACCCATGGGAGGATTACAATAACCCTGATATACCAGATATACCTCAGGACGACCTATACCCATCCATGCCGTCTCCTCCAGAGGACTCCTTAGGGTTTCATCATTTAGTGCAGAGAGCAGCACACTACCATGGGGTGGACATGCACAGTGAACCAGTGGAAGAAGACTTCCTACTGGATACATTTGACATACAAGACAAATCCACTTCTATTTTACCCATGCTTAAGGGTGTCACCAAGCACGCTACAGAGGTGTTCAAAGACCCTGTCAGGGCCAGAGTACTGAACCCTAGAATAGAGAAGAAGTACAAAGCGGCACCCACAGACCCTGCATACATTAAAGGCCCTGCTCCCCTAGATTCCCTAGTTGTCTCAACAGCTAGAAAGCGGGCTAACTCCCAATCCTCAGGAGAAGCCCCACCGCCAGACAAGGAATCTAAACTTCTGGACGCGTCTGGTAAACGCACCGCCTCCCAAGCTGCAAACATGTGGCGCATTGCAAACACACAAGCACTGCTTGCGCGATATGACAGAGCACACTATGACGAACTAGAGGCTCTTATGCAGCACCTTCCAGAAAAACACAAGCGCAAGGCTCATGACCTGATACAGGAGGGTAAACTAATTACAAACACCTCCATTAAATGTGCCCTCGATGCAGCCGACACTGCTTCTAGAGCCATAAATACAAGTGTCCTGCTTCGTCGCCATGCCTGGCTCAGGATCTCAGGGTTCAAGCCTGAAGTCCAGGCGTCCATACTCAACCACCCCTTTGACCAGCAAACTCTCTTTGGGCCAAAGGTAGACGAAGCGTTGGAAAAGATGAAAAAGGACACAGACACAGCAAAGTCTATGGGGGCACTCCAAACACAAGCCTCTAAACGTTCCTTTCGACGCTCGTCCTTTCGTGGCACAGGCAGAGGCTCCTCCACCGATAACGCCTCTACCTCCTACAAGTCCCCTCCTCAAAATACCTTTTCAAAGGGCAATCAAAGGGGCGGTTACAGAGGCAACAACAATAAGGGCAGGGGCAAAACCAACAACACCCGTTCTGCCACCCCACCCGCACAATGACTCCCCTCCGCTCCCCCCAGACCATCCCACTCCGGTCGGGGGCAGACTACAAAACTTTATCCACACATGGGAGTCCATAACAGCGGACAAATGGGTGACCCAAATCATTCGGTCAGGGTACTGTCTCGAACTAACATCTACCCCACCCAATATCCCACCAAGGCACCGTCCAATGTCTCAAGAACATTCCACACTGCTCAAACAAGAGGTACTCTCACTCCTCCAAAAACACGCTATAGAGCAGGTCCCCGTCAATCAACAAAATCTAGGGGTCTACTCCCTATATTTCTTAATACCAAAGAAAGACGGGACCCTCAGACCCATTCTCGACCTCCGGCCTCTAAATTCCTACATACATTCAGACCATTTTCACATGGTCACCCTACAGCAAGTCCTCCCACTCCTCTGCCAGGGAGACTTTCTCACAACCTTGGATCTGAAAGACGCATACTTTCACATTCCAATACACCCCTCTCACAGGAAATACCTCAGGTTCGTGGTGGACGGGCAACATTACCAATTCACGGTTCTCCCCTTCGGGGTCACCACCGCACCACGGGTGTTTACCAAATGCCTAGCAGTAGTAGCAGCACACCTCAGACGTCAACATATTCACGTCTTCCCTTACCTAGACGACTGGCTGATAAAAGCCTCGTCCTACGACCAATGTGTGCAGCATACAAACAGCACCATCCAACTGCTCCACCAGCTAGGCTTCACGGTGAACTACCAAAAGTCCCACCTCATACCATCTCACACAAAGCAATATCTCGGGGCCACTATAGACACCTCCAAGGGTATTGCCTATCCAAACTCGGCCAGAATCCCAAGCATTCAAGCCTTACGCAAAACATTCCTGCCTCAACACTCTCTTCCAGCAAGAGTGTTTATGAAGCTCATAGGAATGATGGCGTCTTGCATCTTCATAGTGCCCCATGCAAGACTCCACATGCGTCCACTTCAAGAGTGCCTAGCACAACAGTGGAACCAGGCCCAGGGGCAGCTGACGGATCTGGTGTTGGTGGACGGCCGCACACATCACTCTCTGCAGTGGTGGAACACCACAAACCTTTCCAAAGGG
The DNA here is from genome assembly GCF_964204655.1 of Triturus cristatus. Taxonomy (NCBI): domain Eukaryota; kingdom Metazoa; phylum Chordata; class Amphibia; order Caudata; family Salamandridae; genus Triturus; species Triturus cristatus. The sequence goes on from NC_140592.1 coordinate 527,817,011, forward strand.
CGGCCGTTCCTGGACCCAGTTCCTCAGGTGACTCTAACAGCGGACGCATCGTTCTCCGGCTGGGGAGCGCACCTTCTACACCTCACTATGCAAGGTCTATGGACGCCACAGCAAAAATCGCTCCACATCAACCATCTGGAGCTCTTGGCGATCTTTCTAGCCCTAAAATCTTTCCAAAAACAGATTTCGGGCAAAGCAGTCCTCATTCGCACAGACAATATGACTGCAATGTATTGTATCCAAAAACAGGGGGGGACACACTCTCCCCAGCTCTCCCGCTTAGCCCAGAGCATATGGAGATGGGCAATTCCCCAAAACATCTTCCTCCTGGCACAGCACGTTCCAGGCGTACAAAACACCATGGCAGATCTGCTCAGCAGACAAACGCAACAACTACACGAATGAGAACTGCATCCACAAGTTCTTCACCCATTCTTCCAACAGTGGGGGCATCCTCACATAGACCTCTTCGCCACCCACGAAAACAAAAAATGCCCAAGCTTCGCCGCCAGATACCCACACCCATTGTCCAAGGGCAATGCGATATGGATGAACTGGTCAGGCAGATTTGCATACGCCTTTCCACCTCTCCCACTAATTCCATTAGTGGTCAGGAAGCTACAACAGCACTCCCTCACACTCATTCTGGTAGCTCCCACGTGGGCCAGGCAGCCGTGGTACACCACGCTACTACAACTATCAGTGGTACCACATCAAAAACTACACCTATCCCCATGCCTCCTAACCCAGAACCATGGAGAAATCAGGCACCCGGACCCAGCTCAGCTCAACCTGGCGATCTGGCTCCTGAAATCCTAGAATTCGAATACCTTAACCTTCCCCCTGATTGCATGAACATCATCATGGAAGCCAGACGTCCTACCACTAGAGCATGCTATGCCGCAAAGTGGAAAAGATTTGTAATTTACTGCCGTAACAATACAATCAACCCTCTAGATGCATCCATACAGCACATCATATGCTATCTGCTCCATCTTCACAGGTGTAACCTGGCATATTCATCCATACGCCTACACCTAGCAGCGATCGCTGCTTATCTACAAAACAGACACCATTTATCACTCTTCAGAGTGCCCGCTATTAAAGCCTTCATGGAAGGCCTTAAACGAGTAATTCCTCCCAGGGCACCACCTTCCCCTGTATGGAATCTAAATTTAGTTCTTACACGACTAATGGGTCCGCCCTTCGAACCAATGCACAAATGTGAGCTACAGTTTCTCACCTGGAAAACAGCTTTCCTTGTAGCTATCACTTCCCTTAGAAGGGTTGGTGAAATACAAGCGTTCACCATACAGGAACCCTACATACAAATGCATCACAGCAAGGTCATACTTCGCACAAATCCGAAGTTTCTGCCCAAAGTCATTTCCCCCTTCCACCTCAATCAATCAGTGGAATTACCTGTCTTCTTTTCGCAACCCCAATCTGTTGCAGAAAGGGCCTTACACACACTTGATGTGAAAAGGGCGTTGCTATACTACATACAAAGAACGCAACCCTTCAGGAAGACTAAACAATTGTTCTCCAGTATTTGGGGTGTCTTTCATAGATTCACATGCTTGAATATTCCCCGTCGTCGAAGTGGGAGTCCCACGGTATATATAAAAAGCAATAAGTATCAAGTATATATACATATACACATACATAACCACATAAGAGTATATACATACCCAAATAAACTTATATATATATAGTTCAAATAACATATCAAGTTAAAATACCATAGGATAGTATTGAGACATAGGAAAGCATTGAGAAAAAGATTCACTTTGCTAACATATCACTGTCATTTTATAGTCCAAACTCCAGCCAATCAGGCGCTAGCACCCTCTAGAACCTTCTCCTCAGAGGCTCAGGCCCTCAGATTTTCTACCGCACGTCGTGTGAAGGGAGTCTCCCTGAGCTCTGCTCAGTTCTTCATCTGGTTTGAGGTTTTTTATCTCTCATCATGTCTGCAAGTAAGAAATCTCTTTTCCGTCCTTGTTCATCTTGCGGAAAGTCAAGACTTTTCTCTGAGGATCCCCATGAGAAATGTATTTGTCTGTATCCTGATCATAAGGTGGCTAATTGTAAGATCTGCAGAACTTTCTCTCACAAAACTTTGAAAGATAGAGAAGGTCGCCTTTTAATATGGCTTCAAAAACTGAAGGACACAGACAACCCACTTTCTGAGGTGGAAAGTGTAGCCTCTGTCAAAACAGGAGTCTCCTCAAAGCGTGGAAGTGTCCAGGACTTGCCATCCCCTTTTCTGAAAAAGAAGAGACTTCACCTTGAGGAAGTGTCTACAGGCAAAGTCTCTGTTACCACGTCTGCGCCCCCGAGACGTAGCTCTCAGGCGTCTTTGACTCCATCAGCACATGTTTCCAGTCAGAAACTTTCTAAACCGTCGACGGGCCCGTCGACGGCCCCTCCGTCGACGAGATCGGCTACTTCATCAGCCTCGTCGACGACGGTGACGACGGTATCGAGCAGATATCCTTCGTCGACGACACTGACTTAGTCGACGTCTTCTCCGTCGACGGTAGTATGTGTGTCTCTTAGAACTGTCTCGTCGACGATACCACTCACTTCTTCGTCGACGACTGGGAAGCTGGCGCTTCCGTCGACGTCTACAACTCCGTCGACGATGGATAAAAAGACAGAGAAAATCTTCCTCGTCGACGACAGCCCCGTCGACGACAGCCTCGTCGACGACGACAGCCCCGTCGACGACAGCCACCCCGTCGACGGCAGCCACCCCGTCGACGGCAGTCCCGTCGACTGCAGCCTCCTCGTCGACGACAGCTCCGTCGACGATTGCTTCGTCGACGGTCGCCTCGACGACGACCGGGTCAAATTTTGCGACAATGCCATTGGTGCCAATGTCAACGCCAGCACTGGGGTCTGTGGACAGCTCCTTAATGCTACGTCGTAAGGCCATGCTAGACCCAGTTATGTTACCACCTGGACCACGGCCACCTCGTCAACTATTTCCCTCAGGGGATGAGGACGATTCGGATGAGGGCGATCAGTCTCTTTTTCGGGATGCTCATAAGTCCTTCTGAGCTCCATATAAAGTGCCAAGAGTCTGAGGAGGATGAATACTATGAACAGGAAGAAGAGCAAAATCCCTCTGCTCCGGTTCCTATGGTGCAGCTTCCTGTGCAGCTTATTTCCAACCTCCAATATATGTTGGAAGATTATAATCGTCGTTTTCCAGCATCCCCTCAAAATTCTCAACGTGAAGCGCCATCTGAGGTTCCACCTCATCCTATATTGCCAACGATACCCACGCCCTCCATACCTGCACTGCCTTCCAATGTAGAGGAGGATAATATGGACAATCTTGATACGGAAGAGGGTGAGCTCCCAGAGGACGACTCTATGGCGGACTGGGATGACTACCAAATCAATTCGCCCGCATCACCGCCAAGGTCACCAGTCAACTCGCCACCTGTCGACATAACAGGGTTCCATCAGCTGATGGAGAGAGCAGCGCAACGCTTTCACCTTCCCATGGTGGTTAGGGAAGAGGACTGTTTCTTGTATGACTTCAAGTCCCAGCCTCAGAAACAAGTACGAGCTGTGCCAATCATAGACTTCATATGGAATGAAGGCATAAAATTAATGAAGACACCGAATTCTATTCCGGCGGTGCTCCCACGCCTGGAGAAAAAATATAAAGCTCCGGATTCTTCCCCAGCCTGCTTGGTGTCTCAACCTAAGCCGGACTCAGTGATCACACAAGCGGCACAGCGCCACTCCAAGAATCCATCCTCTCCAATGTCGGCGCCTCCGGACCGCGACGGCCGTCGCCTGGATGCCATAGGCAAGAAGTTTTCCACCATGGCGTCAACCACGGTCCGGGCTGCGAATTCCTTGGCAATCCTCGGCCGTTATGATAGATGTGGTCGGACATGGCTGCATTGATCAAGCTTATACCGGAGGATTCTAGAGCGGAAGCTCAGAAGATCCTGCAAGAGGGTGAGAGGGCGTCATCCGAGATCATTGACTGCTCTGTTGACATCGCATCCACCGGTTTCCGCCAATTGGCGGGAGCAGCCGTCCTAAGGAGACAGGGCTGGCTTCGATCAACCTCTTTTCGGCAAGAGGTCCAGGCTAAGATTTTGGACATGCCATATGACGGGGAGTCATTATTCGGCCTGCATGTAGAAGATGCCTTGCAAACCATTAAAAAGGACACGGATACGGCTCGTTCCCTCGGCACTCTACAGTTTAAGAAGCAGCCCTTTTGAGGTGCGCGCGGCCGCGGCACCTCCTCATCATCATCCTTTCGTGGCTCCTCGTCCCAATACCGCTCGTACAATCAAGGGCAACAACGGTACTTTTCACAACCGCAGCAGTCCTACAGACAGCAAACTAGCAAGTCATATAGAGGAAAGTCGAATTACAGAGGAAATTCAACCAAGAAGCAGTGACTCTGTACGGACAAAACTTCCTTTTCCCAGTTGTCCTCTAGTTCTTGTTGGAGGAAAAATCTCCCAGTTCTTTTCAACCTGGTCCTCAATCACTTCGGACCGCTGGGTTCTGGATATTATTTCAAGGGGCCACGCCCTAGAGTTTGTGAAGGTTCCTCCACGCACACCTCCATCCGGGCCACCACCCGCCCATCTCAGAGAACTTTTCAAACAAATCCAAATAATGTTAAACAAGGGTGCCATCGAAGTGGTTCCGAAATATCAAAGAGGGTTGGGATTCTATTCCCGTTTTTTCCTCATACTAAAGAAATCAGGGGAATGGCGTCCCATCCTCGATCTCAGATTGCTCAACAAATTTCTCAAGACTCAGTCCTTTCGGATGCTCACATTGAAGGACATCCTCCAATTCTTTTCTCAGGAGGATTACATGACAACGATCGATCTGCAGGACGCATATTTCCATGTGCCCATTCTTCCACGTCACAGGAAATACCTACGGTTTCGAGTGGGCCACAGGGATTACCAATTCAAAGTCCTACCCTTTGGACTCTGCTCAGCCCCGCGGGTCTTTACAAAATTCCTGGCCCCGGTGGTGGCTCACTTACGACAAGAGGGTATTCAGATATACCCCTACCTGGACGATTGCCTCATCAAAGCTCAATCCTCCCACCAGGCGGCCCTCGATACCCAGCGCTGTCTCGATCTATTCCAGTCCCTGGGGTTGTCGATCAATGTACAAAAATCTCAACTCACGCCGACTACGTGCAAGACCTTTCTCGGCGCTTGTATCAATACGAGCACAGCCATGGCCTTTGCTTCAGCAGAGCGTCAAGAACGGATTCAACAGCTTGCGAGCTCCATCGCAGCAAAGCAGTCCGTTTCAGTCCGCATATTAAAATCCTTTCTGGGAATGGCGTCCTCATGCATCGCTTTGATCCCTCTCTGCAGACTAAAGAGTCGCATCATCCAAGAGGAGTTAGACAAGCAGTGGCGCCAGGTTTCCGGTTCCTTCAACGATCAGATCGTGGTGTCACCCCGCATGGCTCAAGCGCTGCATTGGTGGACTCGTCCTGCCAACATCGCAGCAGGAACATCTTTTCTGTCGACAACCCCAGAACTCGTCCTTACCACGGACGCATCCATGGAGGGTTGGGGCGCACATTTTCAAGATCTATCCGTCAAGGGCCAATGGTCAGCGGCTCAGCGTTGCTGGCACATCAACAGACTGGAACTGATGGCCATTTTCTTGGCGTTGAAATCCTTCCGCCTGCAATTCCAAGGGAAGTCAGTCCTCATTCAGACGGACAACACCACGTGCATGCACTACCTGAACAAACAGGGCGGGACAAGATCTCCACTGCTCTCCCGTCTGGCGCAGAGGATTTGGAGTTGGGCCATACTCCATCAGATGACGTTACAAGCAATTCATCTGCCCGGCATTTCCAATACTCTGGCGGATGCACTCAGTCGGTCAGCATCATCAACCCACGAGTGGGAGTTACATCAACCGACGCTGGAATTTGTCTTCAACCTTTGGGGTCACCCGACAATCGACCTCTTCGCAACCCCGCAGAATGCAAAATGCCAGTCCTACGCAAGCTGGTTTCCCCACCAAGGGTCGTGCGGAAATGCCCTTTCGATCAATTGGTACGGGATATTTGCGTACGCTTTTCCGCCGATTCCTTTGATTCCGCGAGTGCTGCGGAAGATGAGACAACAACCGTGCCATGTACTTCTAATAGCTCCACGGTGGCCTCGGCAAGCATGGTTTTCGGAGTTGCTTCTCCTATCCCAACGCGAGCCCATCCTTCTCCACCTGAAGCCGGATCTGCTGACAATGAACGATGGTCGGATATGCCATCCGAATCCCAGCTCTCTCAGCTTGTCGGCTTGGAACCTGAGCACCTTGAATTTGCTCATTTGAACATTCCTCCAGCCTGCAGGGAGGTGTTAGCTAAGGCAAGAGCTCCATCCACAGTGAAAACGTATAAGCTCAAATGGAAGCGATTTTGTCATTGGTGTGCTTCCGCCCACATTCATCCTGTGCACGCTCCCCCAGAACACATTCTGCCATTCTTCCTACAACTAGCGCAGTCTGGATTATCGCACTCTACCCTAAAGGTCTTTCTAGCGGCAATATCTCGCTTCCGACAAGACGGCTCGTCCTCTCTCTATTCATCCAGAGTCATACAACAATTTTTCAAGGGTCTCTTCCGCATGTTCCCGCCCATTCGGCGTCCTCCACCAACGTGGCGCCTGAACATCGTGCTGGCTCAACTCATGAAGGCGCCCTTCGAACCTATCCACTCAGCGGATGTCAAATTTTTAACTTGGAAGGTGGCCCTCCTCCTTGCTCTGACCTCTTCCCGTAGAGTCAGTGACATTCACGCCTTTACAATAAAGCCTCCGTTCCTTCAATTCAGATCGGACTGTGTCATCCTCCGCACTAATCCGGTTTTTATACCTAAAGTACCATCCGATTTCCATCTTAACGAACCGGTGCTTTTAAAGACTTTTTTCCCGCATCCACAAACCCCGGCGGAGCAAAGCTTACACTCTCTGGACTTGAAGAGATGTCTTAAATTCTACATTAGCAGAACTCAATCCTTTCGCAAATCTGACCAGTTGTTTGTGGCCTACGGGCGTGCTTGCAAAGGACAATCGGTCACCAAACCTACGATTGCCCGTTGGGTTTCATCAGCAATCTCTTTTTGCCATCAAAAGGCTGGTAAGCCTCTGTCTTCGGGAGTGAGAGCCCATTCAACGAGGGCTATGTCATCTTCCACTGCCCTGTTCGCTGGTGTGCCCATCCATCAGATATGCCGGGCAGCTACGTGGTCCAGCAGGCACACGTTTACGAAGCACTACTGTCTGGAATCCATTAACGAAGCAGACACGGCTGTGGGACAGGCAGTTCTACGAAGTCTATTTAAATAAGGTGAGCCTCTGCTACTTCCCTCCTCCTGGGGTATTATTAATTGCGTTCTAAATACATTGTCATTGTATTACATGCAATATCAATACGGCTTGGTCAGCCGAATACTGTTTACTGCTTACTATTCTATTCAAGCATGTGAATCTATGAAAGACACCCCAAATACTGGAGAAGAACAAATGTTACTTACCTGTAAACTGTGGTTCTCCAGTATTGGTGTCTTTCATAGATTCACATGCGACCCACCCTCCTCCCCTCAGAGGCTCTCTTCTCCTCTTTCGGCTCTATGGTCACTCTCGTGCTCGAAAATCTGAGGGCCTGAGCCTCTGAGGAGAAGGTTCTAGAGGGTGCTAGCGCCTGATTGGCTGGAGTTTGGACTATAAAATGACAGTGATATGTTACCAAAGTGAATCTTTTTCTCAATGCTTTCCTATGTCTCAATACTATCCTATGGTATTTTAACTTGATATGTTATTTGAACTATATATATATATAAGTTTATTTGGGTATGTATATACTCTTATGTGGTTATGTATGTGTATATGTATATATACATGATACTTATTGCTTTTTATATATACCGTGGGACTCCCACTTCGACGACGGGGAATATTCAAGCATGTGAATCTATGAAAGACACCAATACTGGAGAACCACAGTTTACAGGTAAGTAACATTTGTTCTTCGTTTCCTTCTCCACCACATAAAGGCAACCCCATTTCTAAATCAGGGATAGCTAGGTGGATTGTAAAATGCATACAAATTTGCTATCAAAAGGCAAAGAGAACATTATCTGTTCCTCCTAAAGCCCACTCTACAAGAAAATTAGGGGCTTCTATGGCTTTTCTAGGGAATATACCCTTAGATGACATCTGCAAAGCAGCCACATGGTCTACACCGCACACCTTCACAAAACACTACTGTGTAGATGTGCATTCCAAGCAGCAAGCTAGGGTGGGCCAGGCTGTACTAAAGACACTTTTTCAAACAGCTGCAACGGATACCGGTGGTCGCCGCTAAGGTTGGGTACTGCTATATAATCTATGCTAAGTGTACAATCTGCAGCTCCTATGCCTCGAATGGAATATGCTACTTACCAGTATGCATCTGTTCTTGGCATGTAGAGCTGCAGAGTTGTACACGCCCACCCGCCTCCCCGGCTACCTGTATCCGTTCCAGTACATCTTATTTAGATACAACACATGGGTTTCTCACTGTTATTACTACGCTCCATCATTTCCCTGTTGGCGAAAAACAATCTGAGGATGGAGCCGAAGCCCATGCGCAGTACGGACCGAAGGAGGAGTCACCAAACTCGTGACTTCCAAAGACTGTCCAAGAAGAAAAACAAACTGCAAACATCCGGGCCCAACACCAGATGGCGATCTATGCTAAGTGTACAACTCTGCAGCTCTACATGCCAAGAACAGATGCATACTGGTAAGTAGCATATTCCTTTCTTGTAGCCATCACTTCCCTTAGAAGAACCTTTTCTCCAAATGCTGCACCAGAACAAGGTTGTCCTCCGTACCAACCCAAAATTCCTACCCAAAGTAATTTCCCCTTTCCATTTCAACCAATCGGTAGAATTAGCGTTTTTTTCCTCGCAACCTCAAACTGTTGCAGAAAGGGCTCTACACACGCTAGATGATAAAAGGGCCTTACTTTACTATATCCAAAGAACACAACCTTTCAGAAAGACCAAACAACTCTTTGTCTCTTTCTCTCCACCACACAAAGTCAACCCCATCTCTAAAGCAGCGATAGATAGGTGGATTATAAAATGCATACAGATTTGCTACCACAAGGCATAACAAACGCTATCTGTTCCCCCTAAAGCCCACTCTACACGAAAGATAGGGGCTTCTATGGCTTTTCTAGGAAACATCCCATTAGATATCTGCAAAGCAGCTACATGGTCAACACCGCACACTTTCACTGAACATTACTGTGTAGATGTGCAAACCAAGCAACAAGCTAGTGTGGGCCAGGCTGTACTAAAAACACTATTTCAAACCACTGCAACAGATACCGGTGGTCGCCGCTAGGGTTGGGAACTGCTTTATAGTCTATGCAAAAGTGTGTAATCTGCAGCTTATATGCCTCGAACGGAATATGCTACTTACCAGTATGCATCTGTTCTTGGCATGTAGAGCTGCAGATCTACACAAGCCCACCTGCCTCCCCGGCTACCTGTATCTGTTCCAGTCTATCTTATTTAGATACAACACACATGGGTTTCTTCACTATTACTACGCTCCATCTTTCCCTGTTGGCGAAAAACAATCTGAGGATGGAGCCGAAGCCCATGCGCAATACGGACCAAGGGAGGAGTCACCGACCTCGTGACTTCCAAAGACTTTCCAAAAGGAAAAACAAACTTCAAACATCCGGGCCCAACACCAGATGGCGATCTATGCAAAAGTGTGTAGATCTGCAGCTCTACATGCCAAGAACAGATGCATACTGGTAAGTAGCATATTCCTTTCCAAATCCCCCTGCAATCTGCTGACCAGGAAGTTACGCCTGCCTGCAGACCACGGGGGGAAGGGGAATATGGGAAGAGGGGCTGCCTCGATTCTGGTCTGTTCTTCCTACACCTCGCAGGAGCCTTATAGGGTCTTCCTATCTTGGGGTGACGGAGTTTGGTTAGTACCTGTAGAGGGCGACACAAGCAAACTCAATATATGTAAATTCTCTTATTGAACATGCGATATATATATGTATATGTCTAGTTCTTGGATACCTTTTAATACTGAGACAATTGCTCCTCTCTCGGTTAAATGTTTAAACAATGTAGGAATAATGATTCTCTCGTAATATGAATTGTAGAATTAAAGCCAGTCTCAGAGTGCTAAATGCTGAGAAAGTTTGTGAGGAGATAATAACAAGACCTTACTTCAAGGTTCGGATGATAGCTCTGCAGAGTTTGTCTCGCGGGAAGACAAATGTCAACTGGAGTCAATATTCAGGAAACGCAATGCAGAAAGTTGGGTTACAGAAGAAACTGCTGAAGGTCTAATTCTTGCCCCAAAAATATCAAGAATAATTATGGCAAGAGGAGAAAACCCCTCGGTGTGCACACCAAAAAACGCCCACAAGTAGGCGGGACAGAAACTGAGGGCTGTCAAGGAGGTATTGAGTTCTTGTAACCAAAAATAATTCAGCGCTAAGGAAGGCTGCTAAACGCTGAGAGAATTCAGTTGAAGTGCGCAAAGCAGCGCTCGAGCGCCGGTGAAGCAATCAACAAACGTCAGGGAGAGAGGAAGCATAGACCGCTGACCTCTCTCGCTGACGTAGCCGCCATCTTGGTATTTCTTAATAGAGAAAGTCTTCAAGAGGAGCACCAGGAGGGATCGAAGGTAGGGCAGCTGTCGTCTCCAGCGTGGGTAACTCCGAACCTTATGCCAAACACTGATCCTAGGCCTAGGGATGGAGACTACAGCTAGGATTTTCCTGACACTCCCTCGCCCGTTCCGGATTCACCTGTTGGTCCTTCTTCTCCAGTGGCTTCACCGGTTCATTCACCGGCTCCATCTCCGGCGCTGGTTCCATCTCCGGCGCTGGTTGTATTGTATTGTATTGTAGGCGGTCTTGTATAGCGCGTAGTTACCCTCAGGCATCCCAGCGATGGTTCCATCTCCGGCGCCCGTTCCATCTCCGGCGCCCGTTCCATCTCCGGCGCCCGTTCCATCTCCGGCGCCTGTTCCATCTCCGGCGCCCGTTCCATCTCCGACTTCGTCTCCGGATCCGGTTGAGGAGCTTCCAGTACCGGGTGAGCCTTCGACCCCTGCAGATTCCACAGTCTGCGCTGGTTGGCCCGAGTCCGGTGATGCCTGACCAGTACCCTGCGTTCCCTGGACCAGGTCAGGACCCCACACATTTTCTAAATGCAATGTACAGGGTATTTTCAAGAGCCATGTACTCCACTGGTGCACCTTCGGGTTCGATGGATCCAATGGCCTTCAGTTTGGGGGTGCCTCAAGCCTATCCACAGGCCCCCTTCATGCCATTTTTTCCGGCTCAGACTTGTGGGACGCCGGCTGCTCCTGTGGATCCATGTTCAGCACCGGCGCCGTCGGTTGTAAGAATCCGGTCTAGGAGGGAGGCTCAGGCGCTGGTTCCATCTCCGGCGCTTATTGTATTGTAGGCGGTCTTGTATAGCGCGTAGTTACCCTCTGGCATCCCAGCGATGGTTCCATCTCAAGGCGCCCGTTCCATCTCCGGCGCCCGTTCCATCTCCGGCGCCCGTTCCATCTCCGACTTCGTCTCCAGATCCGGTTGAGGAGCTTCCAGTACCGGGTGAGCCTTCGACCCCTGCAGATTCCACAGTCTGCGCTGGTTGGCCCGAGTCCGGTGATGCCTGACCAGTACCCTGCGTTCCCTGGACCAGGTCAGGACCCCACACATTTTCTAAATGCAATGTACAGGGTATTTTCAAGAGCCATGTACTCCACTGGTGCACCTTCGGGTCCGATGGATCCAATGGCCTTCAGTTTGGGGGTGCCTCAAGCCCACAGGCCCCCTTCATGCCATTTTTTCCGGCTCAAACTCGTGGGACGCCGGCTGCTCCTGGTGATCCATGTTCGGCACCGGCACCGTCTGATTCGAACACGGCGCCGCTGGCGCCGGTTGTAAGAATCCGGTCTAGGAGGGAGGCTCTAAGGGTGCTAGATGAGCAAAGGTACCTTTTGGAAGAGGCAGAAGGAGAGCTTGTGGAGTCTGATGACGTTTTTGAAGAGCTAAAGGAGGCTAGTGGTTTGGATTTATCTCCTGAATGGGAAATTACTCCACCTTCTGATGAACCCTCAAAGGATGTGGCACCATATCATGCAGTCATAAGGAAGGCAGCTGAGCTGTTAGATCTGCATTTGCCTTCTACTGAATTCATGTCGAACATTTTGACAGAGGTGCTGCATTCTCACACTACTGTTTCAGAACCCTTGTTGCCCTTTAATGAGGCCATCATAGATCCTGTAATGTAAGTGTGGCGTAAGCCTTTTTCTGCTCCCGCAGTTTCGAAAACAGTTGCCAGGAGGTATAGGGCAGCTCCTGGGGACCCTGAGTTTTTAACTTCTCATCAGTCGCCTGAGAGCCTGGTGGTTCAGGCTGCTTGTTCAGGGAAATCTAAAGGTGCTTTTCCCCAGGTTCCAAGTGACAGAGGCCAAGAAATTAGATCAATTGGCCAAAAAGGTTTTTTCATCGGCCAGCATGGTTCTCTTCCAGGGGATCCTCATCAAAGTCATAAGCACTGAATATTCCCGCCCATGTGCGGGGACCCCGGAAATAATAAAATCATATATGTAAAAAAACATACATATATACAGCTCTGTATATGTATAAACATATATTATTTTTTCCCAAGCAAATGCAGCCCCTAAAAAAGAAGGCTAGGCAATGTATAAATACACATCCAATAATACATATAGGTATAATAAAACACCTAAATCTCTTTTTTTTTTTTAAAATGAGGTAAACACTCATGAGAAAGCAAAAAAGAAAACTGTGGGAAACACAGATCCACAACACATTGCTAGCCTGCAGGCTGCATTGCAATACAATACCATAGAGACTAAAAAGCCCTGTATAGGTAAAAACTGGCACCGTGCCTTTAAGGCAGCCCTGGCTTCCATATCCCATCATGCCTCAGGGGTGACAGTTAGGTCAGTTGTTCTTTCCGGCTCCTTCAGTCAGGACCCTGGAATTCAGCTCTCTTCTTTTTTGACTCTTTAGTCAAGAATTATTACAATTTCAAGATTTTTTGGACTTCTTCTTATAACATCTGAGAGGAAGTTAGTATCCTGTGTTTTTCTGACTGATTTTTTTGCTTTTTTGTCAGAAAAATGCCTTCTTTATTTATTCCATGTCCATCTTGTGGAAAAAAGAAGGCTGCTTCAGACACACATTCGGCGTCTAAAAGATCGGCGTCGAGGACTCTGCGCCACAGTTCAACGTCGAAAAAGCATCTGTCGACGTCAAGAGAGGATCGATCGACGTCTGCACAGAGATATCGTTCGTCGTCGAAGGAAAGACATCGTTCGACGTCGAGGTCTGCGAGACATCAGTCGACGTCGCAAGAAGAACGTAGGCGATCTACACAGTCAACGTCGAGACCAAGATCGCCGTCAAAATCAAGATCGCCGTCGAGGAAACATCGTTCGTCGGCGAAGAGGCTTTCGACGTCGTCGGAGCATTCGACGTCGAGGCAGGCGCCTCCGTCAAGGCCGACGTCGAGGCAGGGGCCTCCGTCAAGGCCGACGTCGAGGCAGGGGCCTCCGTCGGAGTCGACGTCGAGGCAGATGCCTCCGTCAAGACCGACGTCGAGGCAGGGGTCTCCGTCGGAGTCGACGTCGAGGCAGGTGCCTCCGTCCTCACAGGTCTCCAAAGCTTTGGAGAGGTACATAGAGCCTCCGTCGAAGATAATCTCGACGTCGAGACAAGAAGCTCTGAGCCTCGAGGATTCGAGTCCAAGATCTCCGGTGATAGGCCTATTACCGTCGAGGCAGCCCTCTGCTGAGGGTACGCAGGAGGTGTCACATGTTCGCCTTACGATTCGACCAGTCTCAAGGCGCAAGTCCCCTCATAGACTGATATATACAACTCCTGAGTCACCGCGTCCTATATCTATCTCGCCTTCAGGATCAGAGGGCTCAAGTTCGAGATCCGAATCGCCAGAGCTTGTGCATCAATCTCCAGTACCTGCAAGAGAGGAAAGTTCGCAGGAAGAGGACAATGCGGTACCTCAGAGTCCCGTAAGGGAGATGCCTCAGGACTCTGCTATGCCTGACGCAGTAAGGGCATCACTAACAAGATTAAGGGGCATGGAATTCCCAGCGAGACCGATCAGACCAAGTTCTCGGGGAAGGGAATCTCGAGGTCACTCTAGAGCACCAAGAAGGCGATCCAGGTCTTCCTCCCGCAGAAGAGAGTCGACCAGATCAGAGAGAAGGCGACGTAGGACCCCTTCTACCTCCCCTTCTTCTAGATCATCCAGAAGGGATTATTCACCGACACTCTCGGAGACGCCACCCTCTCGGGTATCTCCGGTGGATGATATTTCTACGTTTCAGGAAGTGTTGTGTAGAGGAGCTACAAAATTAAATATCCCTATGCCGGTTCAGGAGACCACTTCATCCATAATCTTTGAAACTCTTCATGAACGCAGTGTCACGCCCGTTATTGCCGTTAGTCCCTGGTTTGTTGCAACCAGTAATGGATACTTTTCTCACGCCAGCAACCACCAAAACGGCGCCGGCGAGGATTCTAAAAAAGTACCGTCCAGCTCCGGAGGATCCTCTATTTCTAAAATCAGATCCTCCACCGGACTCTGTCATCACCACCGCTGCCAGGAAGACACATGCAGTAGCTGGGTCTTCAACGGTGCCGCCAGATAAAGACAGTAAGACGCAAGACTCCTGGGGGAGGAAAGTTTGCGGCTCAGCATCCTCAAGCTTAAAGGTGGCCAGTGCCTCAGCGCTTCTGGGGCGCTATGATAGATCATTATGGGACTCTCTTCAGAGGTTCATTGACAAAGTTCCATCAGAGGACAGACGGGACTTTGAAGAAATTTTGCATGAGGGAAGTCTGGTTTCTAACCAGGTCATAAGTGCAGCGGCGGACGGGGCAACACTTGGCAGCGCATGAATATGCACACGGAATCACAGCCAGAAGATCATCTTGGCTTAGATTGACGGCCTTGAAACCGGAAACGCAGGCAAAAATTCTAAATCTGCCTTTCTCCGGTAGTTCTCTTTTTGGGTCCCATGCAGACGAAGAAATGGCCCGTATGAAGGCAGAGCTGGAGACCATGAAAGCCGTCGGGCTTGAAAAGAGAAAAGAGTTTCGACGCCGCAAGGGAAATGACAGGCGCAATTACCAACAGAGGGTTCAAACCCCTCATTGGCAAAAGAACCAGGACCAGCAAGGCCAAAAGAAACAGCAATACCAGTCCCGCAAACCATCCAGGGGACGGGGTAACAACAGGCAGTCTAATGCTGGAAACAAAGCTCCGGGGAAGCAATGAGAAGCCGCTTCCTCCGATGCTGTCCACCTCTCCGGTGGGAGGAAGTGTTGCACATCATCTTCCAGAGTGGCAATCCATCACAAAGGACAAGTGGGTCCTGAATATACTGCGTCATGGGTACTCGCTTCGTTTCAGAAGTCACCCCCCATCAATTCCTCCTGTCAATTCATCCCAGCATCTGAAGCAGCTCAGAGAAGAGGTAATAGAAAAGAATCTGCAATAGAAAAGGTACCCAAAAACCAGAGAGGAAAGGGAGTTTACTCCAGATACTTTCTCATTCAAAAGAGGAGTGTGAAGGCAGAGTTCAGACCCATTTTAGACCTACGGATACTGAACAAACACATAAGAAAGGAAAAATTTCGCATGCTGGCGCTCCACCAAATATATCCTCTTCTCCGGATGGGCGATTGGATGTGTTCGCTGGACCTTCAGGACGCATATTTCCATATTCCCATCCTGCGGAATCATCAAAAATTTCTCAGGTTTGTGGTAGGCAACTCTCACTATCAGTTCAAAGTCCTCCCATTTGGCCTGAAGTCAGCTCCTCGAGTATTCACAAAATGCGTGGCAGTAGTAGCGGCTGCTCTGTGGCGCGCAGGAGTCTTCGTCTATCCCTACCTAGACGACTGGCTAATAAAGGGCTCATCGCCTCAGAATGTGCGGTCACAGCTGTCGCTATGCCTGAACTTGTGTCGCAAGTTGGGTCTCAGAGTGAATGCCAGAAAGTCCAATTTTTCACCAACGCAGAGGATCCACTACCTGGGTGCAACTATAGACTCCGTAGTAGGAAAAGTGTTTCCTTCGGAGGAAAGACAGTCATCCATTATTCTAAAAGGCAGGCAGATTATAACCAACAATCTGTCGTCGGCAAGGCAAATCTCTTCTCTGCTAGGGGCCATGGCATCCTGCATTTTCCTAGTGCCCAATGCCAGGCTAAGGATGCGTCCTCTCCAGCAAGATCTCGAGGACAAATGGGATCAAAGGAACTCCCTGTGGGAAGAAAAAGTTTGCCTCTCCTCTGCAGCCAAGCAGTCAGTCAAGTGGTGGCTGAAGCCAATGAATCTACAAGTGGGGATCCCCTTCCATCAAGAGCCCCCAACTCAGACCTTAATCACCGACGCATCCCTTCAGGGATGGGGTGCGCATTTTGGGTCTCTGCAAACTCAGGGACAGTGGTCCAGCAGCGAGCAGTTGTACCACATCAACATGCTGGAGCTCAGGGCAGTCCACCTAGCCTTCAAAGCGTTCCTGCCTGCGATCACGACGAGTACCATTCTAGTGCAGACGGACAATACCACCACAATGTACTACCTGAACAAGCAGGGGGGTACTCGATCCAGGACGCTCTCGCTGGAAGCTCAGTCCCTGTGGCACTGGATCCTAGCAAGGAACATCTCATTGAAAGCGGTGCACCTACCAGGAGAACTCAACGTGCAAGCGGACTTACTCAGTCGGCATTTTCAAGAACCAGAGGACTGGGTAATAAACGACGAGGTGTTAGAAGACATCTTCGTGGAATGGGGGCGTCCGCAAGTGGACCTCTTCGCGGACGAGCAAAACACAAAATGCCGAGGCTTCGCCTCAAGATACCATCGACCAGGATCCCTAGGGAATGCCCTTTTGATCAATTGGTCAATGACATTTGCGTACGCTTTTCCGCCTCTCCCACTAATCCCCAAGGTGGTGACCAAGCTGCAGAATTCATCAGCCAAGATGATACTCATAGCACCGGACTGGCCGAGGCAGTGGTGGTATACGGATCTCCTACACATGTCGATCCGCCCCCACAAGCTGCTGCCGTGCAGGCCGGACTTGTCCAAGATGCGGGGGAAGATTTACCATCCCAGCCTTCCCTCGCTGAGCTTAACAGCATGGCTCCTGAAGTCCTCCAGTATGGCCATCTGAACCTCCCTCAAGAGTGTATGTCCGTACTGAAGGAAGCCAGGAGGCCTTCGACGAGACACTCCTACTTCTGTAATTGGAAAAGGTTTTATATATGGTGTGCTCAGCATCATTATGATCCAACTAAATGCCAGGAGGATGTAATTTTGCCCTATCTTCTACATTTAGCGAGGGCAGGGTTGAAATTTTCATCCATAAAGGTTCACCTAGCAGCCATAACAGCATACAGGCGTTCGCCTTCACAGCAGTCATTTTTTTAAGGTGCAGGTGGTGAAGGATTTCTTGCAAGGTCTCAAGAAAGTCTATCCCCCTGTGAGACCTCCCTCTCCTTCCTGGGAGCTAAACTTGGTTCTGTCAAGGCTCATGGGTTCTCCCTTTGAGCCTATTCATAAGGCTACCCTACAGCACCTCACATGGAAGACAGCCTTTTTAATAGCCATCACTTCAGCACGGAGGGTCAGTGAGATACAGGCCCTCTGTTCTAAAGAACCCTACACTACGTTTCATCTCAATAGGGTAGTGATGAGGACTCATCCCTCGTTCCTTCCTAAGGTGGTATCGGAGTTTCATGTAAACCAAACCATCTCCTTACCAACCTTTTTTCCCAACCCCTCCTCTCCGGCGGAGAGGGCGTTGCATTCTCTAGATGTTAAAAGGGTCCTAAAATTCTATCTAGATAGGACTAAGAATGTCAGGAAATCTGATCAACTGTTTGTGAACTATGGGGTTGTCCGCATGGGCTTTGCTGCAGCCAAACGTTCCATTGCTAGGTGGATTGTTTCATGTATTACATTGGCCTACCAACTGGCTCAGAAACCATTGGGGGCGCGCCCTAGAGCGCACTCTACAAGAGGAAAAGCGGCTACCGCTGCTTTTCTCAATAATGTCCCACTCTCCGAGATCTGCAAGGCAGCCACTTGGAGATCTGTCCACACCTTTACCAGACACTATTGTCTGGACTCGGACACCAGAGCAGACACTCAAGTAGGACAAGCCTCCTTGAGGAATCTGTTCCATACATAATCATTTTCATGATTCTTTTTCTCCATGGGTGGTACAATCTTTTTTTCATTTGCCTGCAGGTGGAAGGTGAGCTTGCTACTCTATTCAGTGCTTATGACTATTGATGAGGATCCCCTGGAAGAGAAGGGTAAGTTACTTACCTGTAATCCTAGTTCTCTTCCAAGGGTATCCTCATCAAAGTCATAAGCAACCCACCCACCTCCCCAGGCAAATGAGAAGAAGTGTATTATTCGTTATGGAAAGGATATATCTTTGTGTTAGGACTACGGTCCCGCAAAGAACAACTGACCTAACTGTCACCCCTGAGGCATGATGGGATATGGAAGCCAGGGCTGCCTTAAAGGCACGGTGCCAGTTTTTACCTATACAGGGCTTTTTAGTCTCTATGGTATTGTATTGCAATGCAGCCTGCAGGCTAGCAATGTGTTGTGGATCTGTGTTTCCCACAGTTTTTTTTTTTGCTTTCTCATGAGTGTTTACCTCATTAAAAAAAAAAAAAAGAGATTTAGGTGTTTTATTATACCTATATGTATTATTGGATGTGTATTTATACATTGCCTAGCCTTCTTTTTTAGGGGCTGCATTTGCTTGGGAAAAAATAATATATTTTATACATATACAGAGCTGTATATATGTATGTTTTTTTACATATATGATTTTATTATTTCCGGGGTCCCCGCACATGGGCGGGAATATTCAGTGCTTATGACTTTGATGAGGATACCCCTGGAAGAGAACTAGGATTACAGGTAAGTAACTTACCCCTTTTAACTCTACAAATGCCACTTGCCTTTTGGGACGCTATATTCATGCGCTCATGGATTCTGCAAAGAAATTATCTCAAACTATCAGAGGAGGATAGGTTTGGTTTTAATGAGGTCCTGGCGGATGCCCAGGCAGCAGCGCGTCAGGTGATAGTGGACTGGACACAGCTGATCCAGTAGCAAGAGTCATGGGGTCTTCTGTTGCCACTAGGAAGAGTGCGTGGCTTAAGACTTCAGTTTCCCCTGATGTACAATCAACGCTGTTGGACTTGCCTTTTGATGGCTCTGGTCTCTTTGGCAAAAAGGCAGATGCTGCACTTGAACGTTTTAAAGAAAGCAAGGCTACGGCTATGTCTTTGGGCCTTCAATCCCAGTCAAGGGGATCGTTTAAAAGATATAGGGGTTTCGGAAGGGCAACCTTTCGTTCCCACAGGCAGACCCAGCAGCAACAACAGCAGAGCTCTCTGTATAAGGGATACAGAGGAAGAATCAGGGGTCGCACACGTGGCCGTCAGCTCTCCTCCTCCTCTTCCTCAGCCCCTCCCACCACTGCAAAGCAGCCCTAGATCCGCCATTCTGGATCATGCTGGTCCTGGGGGGGGGCGGGGGGTGGCTTACCCACTTTCTACAAGATTGGGAATCTGTTACTACAGATCTTTGGGTTCTAGATCTTGTAGAAAATGGGTATGCCCTTCCCTTTCGGGAATTCCTTCCAAATTACCCTCCTTGTCAAGGGGCTTGCTCCAAGAACCACCGTCTTCTCCTACAGGAGGAAGTTCTGAAGGTACTACAGAAAGGTGTGATAGAGGTGGTTCCAGAGCAGGAGAGGGGTCAGGGATGCTACTCGCGGTACTTCCTGATTCCGAAAAGGACGGCAGATTGCATCCGATATTGGACCTCAGGATCTTGAATCTTTATCTGAAGCAAGAGAAGTTCAAGATGGTCATTCTTGCGCAGGTTCTTCAGGCGCTGAATCAGGAGGACTGGATGGTGTCGATCGACTTGCAGGATGCGTATTTCCACATCCCCATCCTGAAGTCGCACAGGGAGTATCTCCGGTTTATGGTAGGATCGCAACATTATTAGTTTGCGGTCCTTCCGTTAGGTCTTACTACTGCACCCCGAGTCTTCAAGAAGGTGATGGCAGTGGTGGCAGCCCATCTCAGAAGGTCGGGGGTTTCAGTTTTCCCCTATCTGGAGGACTAGCTGATCAAAGCGGAGTCGCCAGAGAAGGTGCTACATCATCTGCAGGATACAACTCAGCTGTTGTACAAATTGGCTTTTTAGATAAACGTACCCAAATCTCACCTGGTGCCCTCTCATCGCAACCTGTTCATAGGGGCGGTACTGGACACTACTGTGTCGAGCATTCCCACCTCCACAAAGGATTCTCGACATACAGGAAATGATTCCCTTGTTTTACAATGGAGCGTTCGTTCCAGTCCTGAAGGTGCTTTGTCTGCTCGGTCTGTTTGCTTCCTGCATTCTGTTGGTCAACCATGCACGCTGTCACATGATTGCGCTCCAGTGGTGCCTCCGCAGGCAGTGGTATCAGCACAAAGGAGATCTCGGGGAGTCTGTGAGGATCTCCAGAGAAGCTGCGGCGGATCTGTCTTGGTAGAGCGTGGAGGGCAATCTGTCCCAAGGAAAGCCCTTCCATCTACCTCCATCGGTGGCCAGAGTAATAACGGATGCATCCACTCTAGGGTGGGGTGTGCTTCTGAGGGATCTGGAGATCAAAGGTCTTTGGTCTCCAGAGGAAAGGTTGCTTCACATCAACCTTCTTGAATTGCGGGCGATACGTTTGGCACTCAAGGCCTTCCTCCCTTCCCGGTCAGTCGGTTCAAGTCCTGACGGACAACACTACTGCGATGTGGTATGTCAACAAGCAGGGAGAAGTGGGGTCTCTTGGTCTCAACAGAGAGACTCTGCGTCTATGGTCCTGGGCTCAGGACCATCAGATTTGTCTGATGGCAAATCCACTGGCCGGGGTGCTGAACGTACGTGCAGACAGTCTGTCAGCAGTTCTCCGCCGACCACGAGTGGAGGCTCTATCCGGAGGTGGTTCGTTACGTCTTTCGGATGTGGGGAACTCCTCGGGTGGACCTGTTTGCCACTCACGAGAACGCTCACTGCCCGTCATTTTGCAGTCTCCAGTATCCGATGCAGGGAGCATTAGGGGACGCGTTTCAGTTGAGTTGGAGCTCACAGCTCCTTTACACGTTTCCTCCCATAACCTTGATTCCTCGGGTTCTGAGGAAGATTCGCCAAGACCGGGCCCAAGTCATTTTGATCGCCCCGATTGGCCAAGAAGGGTGTGGTATACAGATCTTCTCCACCTCTCCTCGTGCCCTCCGCTCCGTCTCCCTCTGAGGGCAGACCTCCTCTCGCAGTCGGAGGGGCAGGTTCTACACCTCCAGAGCTTACACCTTCATGTCTGGAGATTGAACGGGGCAACCTGAATTCTTTTTCTCTCCTGCCTGATGTGGTAGATGTAATTTTGTCTGCCAGATGTCATTCCACCAAATCTATTTATTCCTATAGGTGGTCTAAATTTGTAATCTGGTGTGGAGAGAAGTCAGTTGATCCTTTGAGGGCTCTCTTATCTGACATTCTGCAGTTTATCCTTTATCTTGCTCAGCAAGGATTTGCTGTGGCTACTGTTAAGGGGTACCTTTCGGCTTTGTCGGCTTTCCTTTGCTTGCCAGATCAGCCGTCATTGTTCAAATCACCTATTCTACGATTTCTTAAGGGCCTTACATACAGGTTTTTGCAGCGTGAATCTTTCTGGATTCACTATGCTGTGCACTATTCCGCGATCTGGTGGTTGGGTCCGGATTCGTAGTCTTTCTTTTGTTTTTTTTTTGTTTTTTTGTAGCCCAGGTGGGCGTCGACATCCCACCATTTGGTGCACCTCTCGTGACGTCGTCGTGCTTCCTGCGGAAGTCCCACCTTTGGGGCGCCATCTTCAGATTCTTTTTTCCACCGTTGGGTCTGGATCGTCATCGAGAAACTCCAGGATTTCAATCGAAGGAAGAAGGAGAAAACGCGAGTTTCGTCGAGAAAGAACTACTGAGATCACAGAGAGGAATAACTTACATCCGGGACGCGAAGAAGGAAGTATTTCCCAGGAATTTTCTTCGACGCCCTTCGAAGATGCGCACTCAGAGGCTCTGAGCGCAATGGACAAGACACCATTCAAATTCTGCCCTAACTGCCACCACAAGTTTGCGCAGAAGGACCAGCATCCGGTCTGCAACCGTTGCCTACCGATCGACCACCCGAGCAAGGACTGCAACGCCTGTTCAGCTTTCGCACCGAAGACGCTCCGGGTGAGAGAACGCCAGAGAAGAGCGAACTTCAGCATGGAAGGCAAGGGTAAGGCCCCGTCGCTTTACGATCTGGGCCTCTCCACCGACGATGAGGACAACATCGCCGAAGGACCCGACTTCTTCACGGTTGCAGAGACCGATATGAAAACGCCTGACGAGGTAAGAGAATCGTCGAGTTCAAAACCCCCGAAAGGGCCTCAAACCCGAGACCGACTCTCGAAAATCTGAGTCAAAGTCCTCAAAAGGAGCACCGGCGCCGAATATTTCGACGACCAAGGGTGGATCCATGGACAAAAGGATGAGCGGATCCTGCGAGGACTCCCCCCTGGTGCCGAAGGACGCCGAAAGGCAGAGTTCGTCGAGAACAGCTCACGAACCGGGGCGTTCGACGCAGAAAGAAAAGCCAGCATCGACGCAAGCTCCGTCGAAAAGAGCCGCGGTCGACGTCGAGAGCATCTCCGAAATGGAGAAGAAGAAGAGAAGGCTCGAGGCGGAGCTGGAGAGCATCCTTCAGAGGAAGAAGGAGTTTGACGCCAAATTGAAACAATTCAGAATTCCAACGACTCCGTCGACGGACGTCGTCGAGATCGAGGAACAGGACGAATTCTACGCCGAGGGGCTGCCGAGACATCCTGAGGAGGAGGAGGAGGAAGAAGGCACCTACTATGAAGGCGAAGACGAGGAAGGCGACCAGCAGTCGTTCTACGGCTCGGCACCATCAACCACTCACGAGCTGGAGTGGCAAGACATCGACGCCGAAAATCCCGAAGAGGCTGTGGACACGTATCCTTCGAGGCCTTCGCCACCCGACTACTTCGGGGTGTACAATGTGGTCGTCAGGAGTGCTGCAGCAGCCTTTGGGGTAAAACTGGACGAGGAAAAGCCGAAAGCTGATTTCCTTCTCGAGACTCTGCTCCCCATTCAGACGAGGAGCCAGTTCCTTCCCATGCTCCAAAGCGTAATGAACCAGGGGAAGGAGGCCTTTAAGGAACCAGCAACATGCCGGTCCATCACGCCCAGGACAGAGAAAAAGTACAAGCACTCCTCCCTGGACCCGCCTTACATCAAGGGAGCGGTCACTGCCGACTCCATCAACGCTTCCACGGCCAGGAGAAGGGCCAACGTGCCAGCGACCTCGGGGCCACCCCCCGAAAAGGAAAGCAGGAGAATGGACCTCACTGGAAGGAAGGTCGAAAGGAATGCTGCAATGCACTGGCGCATGGCGAACTCCAATGCGCTTCTCAATCGACACCAGTACCAGCACTGGGACGAGATGGGGGAATTAGTCAAACACCTCCCTGAAGAGTACCGACAAAGAGCCTCCCACCTTGTGGAAGAAGGTAAAAACATAGCCAACTCATGCATTAAGACTGCATTGGACGGGGCGTAAACTTCAAGCAGACTAATGGCCATAGGGATCACCGAACGAAGACAGGCCTGGCTGGAGGTGCAGAGCAACATATTAAACACCCCTTTCAACGGGGAGACACTATTTGGGGCGACAGTGGACGAAAAGCTCACCCAGCTGAAGAAAGAGAACGAGACGGCGAGGTCCATGGGGGCCATACAGTTCAGGGGGATGAGAAGAGGCACTCCAACTAGGAGACCCTACGGTAGAGGTGGTAACCAGCAGGGAGCGTCGCACCAGACGTTCCAGCAAGGACAGCAGGGTGAAAGTCAGGGTCAGCAAAAACAAAACTGGCAGTACCAGCCTCGGGGCCAGTCCTTTCGCAGGAGGGGAAACGGACGTGGCCAAAGGAGACGAGGGGGTGACCAACCCTCTTCTAAGTGACTCGGCACGCATGGGGACGCCCACCCCAAACATACCCCCAGGGGTGAGGCGCAATGCAAAAACAACGAGGGGGGGGAAGAGACCCGATCGCCTACGAGCATCCAACACCGGTAGGCGGAAGACTGGGCCTCTACCTACAGGAATGGCAACGTATAACCATGGACAAGTGGATACTGAACGTCATACAACACGGTTACTGCGTGGACTTGGAGGGGACGCCTCCAAACAGAAAACCAAAAGAAAGGCAACGCTCAGGTCAGGAGCTTGCTCAACTCAGAGAGGAGACACAGAAGCTGCTCGAAAAGAGAGCCATCGAGCCAGTGCCTTAACAAGGAAAGGAACAAAGGGGTCTACTCGAGCTACTTCGTGGTACCAAAAGTAGACGGAAATCTCAGACCCATCCTGGATCTGCGATACCTAAACAAATACATCAGAACGCAAAAGTTCAAAATGACATCACTACAGGAGGTGCTGCCCCAAATAAGGGACGGAGACTTTATGTCCACCGTGGATCTCAAAGATGCCTACCTGCACATCCCAATAAACAGAAGGCACAAAAGACTTTTAAGATTCAGCATCAACCAGGACCATTACCAATTCATGACCCTGGCCTTCGGGCTAAAATCAGCACCAAGGGTATTCACGAAATGCCTGTCGGCAGTCGCAGCATACCTACGAAGGATGGGGATTCATGTGTACCCTTACCTGGACGACTGGCTGATCAAAGCAAACACCCACAAGAAGTGCGAGAAACACGCAGCACAGGTGACAGACACTGACGAACCTGGGGTTCTCTATACACTGGGGGAAGTCATCAATGAAGCCAGAACAGGTGAAGATTTTCCTGGGAGCGAAAATCAACACCATAAACAGAACGGTCGTGCCCAGCGACAGGAGAGCAGCAGCCTTACTGAAGGAGACTAGCCTCTACCAGAAGGGGCGAGTTCTGACAGTGAGAACAGTGAGCAAGATCATGGGGATGATGGCGTCATGTATCCACCTGGTCCCAAATGTACGACTTCACATGAGACCATTCCAAGAATGGCTACAACAGCAATGGTCACAGGCAAGCGGAAGTTGGGAAGATCTAGTGGTTGTTACGCACGCAGTGCAGGAAGAGATAACTTGGTGGAACAGGGACAACATAACTACAGGGAAAAGCCTGGCACCACCAAGCCCAACTGTGACCATCACCACGGACGCATCTCAAAGGGGATGGGGAACACACATGGACAAACTCAGAGTGAGGGGTCTGTGGGCTCCGGCAGATGCGGTCAGACATATCAATTACCTGGAATTGAAGACTGTCCTGCTAGCCCTGAAGGCATTCCAGAAGCACCTGTACAACCAGAGAGTGTTGATTCAAACGGACAACACCACAACCATGTTTTATATCAACAAACAGGGAGGGACACAGTCGTTCCCCCTTTCCACTCTGGCACAGGAGATTTGGAGATGGGCCATACCGCTCAAGATAGACCTGCTGGCAATTCACCTACCAGGGAAGGACAATGTGGAGGCAGACTGGCTAAGCAGGCAGACCTCTGCTTCACACGAATGGGTGCTCAATGGGCACGAAACGCAGAAGCTTTTCCAGAAATGGGGAACTCCCACAATAGACCTGTTTGCAACACGCCAGAATGCAAAATGCCGAAGCTTCGCGTTCAGGCAACCAGATCAGCAATCCCAAGGGAATGCCCTATGGATAAGCTGGTCAAGGACATTTGCCTACGCTTTTCCGCCGATACCACTGTTACACAGGGTGCTCGAGAAATGCAGAACCAGCAATATGACACTGATCCTGGTGGCACCACAGTGGGCAAGGCAGACTTGGTTCTCCCAAATTCTAGAAATGGCTCAAGGGAATCCCCACAGATTCACAAGAAGAAAGGACCTGCTCTTCATGCAGAACGGAGAGGTTCTACATCCAGAACCAGAGAGCCTCAGCCTGGCGGCATGGCTCCTGAAGACTTAGAGTTTGCGTACCTTAGATTGCCTCCAAGCACTATGCGAGTGCTGCGAGAGGCAAGGAGACCAACTACACGCAAATGCTATAGTGCGAAATGGAAAAGATTTACAATATGGTGTAGGAAAAATGGGCTGCAAAATAAAATGACTAAGGACTCAACAGTGCTGAGATACCTCACGCACCTTCTGAAAAGTATCCTATGCTCGACCTCCCTAAGGGTACACCTAGCGGCGATAGTAGCCTACACAAGAGGGGAGAAGGGTGGAAGTTTCTTTACGTCGCAGGTAGTAAAGAGATTCATGGAAGGAGCGAAAAGAATCGCGCCACCTAAAAGGTTGCCGCCCCCGGCATGGAACCTCAACGTGGTCCTGACAGAGCTTATGAAGGCACTGTTTGAACCCATACACAAGGCCTCAATGCAAATGTTGACTATTTCTGGTAGCCATAACCTCGCTACGTAGGGTGAGCGAACTGCAAGCACTAACGCTACAAGAGCCCTACATACAGATACACAAGGATAGGGTTGTCCTGAGAACGGACCCACACTTCATGCCTAAAGTCGTGTCGGCGTTCCATATGAACCAGAGTATTCAGATACCGAGTTACTTTCAAAACCCAACTTCGAACGCAGAAAAGGCTCTACACACTCTAGACACTAGGAGAGCGGTGATGCACTACATTGAGAGGACCAAGGAGCACAGAAAAACTCAGTAGCTCTTTGTGTCCTTGGCATCGAGTTTCATGGGGAGACCTGTGACAAAGGGCACCATTGCTAGATGGATTGCACTAACTATACAGTTTTGCCACAAACAGGCAGGACAGGAGCTAAAGGAGGGGCCTCAAGCTCACTCCACAAGGAAGAAGGGGGCAACCATTGCCTTTCTGGCAAACACGCCCATTCAGGACATATGCCTGGCGGCAACATGGGCTTCGGTGCACACGTTCACCAAGCACTACTGCGTGGACATACAGATGAACAAGGAAGCACAAGTAGGACAGAAGGTGCTTCAACACATATTCAACGACCAACGCTCATCTACCACCCAGCCGCCACAAAGATAACAAACCGCTACAAAGTCTATGCACAGCATAGTGAATCCAGAAAGATTCACGCTGCAAAACGAATAGTTTCTTACCTGTCGGTGTAGTTTTGCAGCTTGAAGATCTTTATGGATTCACTAGCAAACCCACCCACCTCCGCCAGGAAGATGAGGCTGGAGGAAGAGGGGGAAAAACAGAAGTACAGAAGGAATGAAATACTACAGAAAAGTGGACATATAATTTAATCATTCGCCTAGGGTTTAAAAAAAAAAAAACGAGAGGAAAAAAGAACCCGAAGATGGCGCCCCAAAGGTGGGACTTCCGCAGGAAGCACGACGACATCACGAGAGGTGCACCAAATGGTGGGACGTCGACGCCCACCTGGGCTACAAAAAAACAAAAGAAAGACTACGAATCCGGACCCAACCACCTGATCGTGGAATAATGCACAGCATAGTGAATCCAGAAAGATCTTCAAGCTGCAAAACTACACCGACAGGTAAGAAAATATTCGTTCCTTCTACTCCCTTTATTGTGCCTCAATGGGACTTAAAACCTTGTCTTAACTTACCATATGGGTTCTCCCTTCGAGCCCTTACACAAGTGTCCTTTGAGACTGTTGTCTTTTAAGACGGTTTTTCTCATTGCAAAAACCTCGGCACGGAGGGTAAGTGAGTTTCAAGCTCTAAGTTCAAAACCCCTGTTTTTGACCATTCATGCTGAAAGAATGGTACTCAGGACGAGGGCTGCATTTCTGCCTAAAGTGGTAACTAACTCCCTTTCATCTGGGGCAGTCCATTACCCTTCCTACCTTCTATCCTCCCCCTCACCCTTCCAAGGAGGAGGAGAGACTTCACCGCTTGAACCCTAGAGGGCGGTGAGCTACCTTGACAGGCCAAAATTTTTTCGAGTTGATGACCAGCTCTTTCTTAGTGGGCTTGGTTGGCTGCAGGAAAGACAGAGCGGTGCACAAGCGCACCCTTTCTAGATGGATTGTCTTGTGCAGCAAGATATGCTACTCTTTGGCTAGTAAGGAACCTCCAGAGGGTTTAAGAGCCCATTCCACTAGAGCTAAGTCTTCCACTTCCGCTTTGTCTAGGGGTGTCCCTGTGGAGGACATTTGTAGGGCGGCAACTTGGGGGCCTCTCTCCACACTTTTGCAAAACATTATTGTTTAGACTCTGAGGTGAGGAGGGGCGGACTTTTTGCTCATTCCGTCCTTCAGGACATTCTGGTATACTTCCGCTTTGTCTAGGGGTGTCCCTGTGGAGGACATTTGTAGGGCG
Source organism: Triturus cristatus (assembly GCF_964204655.1). Lineage (NCBI taxonomy): Eukaryota > Metazoa > Chordata > Amphibia > Caudata > Salamandridae > Triturus > Triturus cristatus. Next base: position 527,845,517 of record NC_140592.1, read on the forward strand.
GCAACTTGGGGGCCTCTCTCCACACTTTTGCAAAACATTATTGTTTAGACTCTGAGGTGAGGAGGGACGGACTTTTTGCTCATTCCGTCCTTCAGGACATTCTGGTATAGAAGGGTGGTCACCCTCCTCGTTGTCCACCCTTGTATACCTTCAGTATATGATGGTGTTTCAAAATGTATTTGTTACTATCAAAGGCAGTGTGTTATTTCTTTTGCCTTTCTATTTACTCTCCACACTGTGTTGCATTGTATATTATGTACTGTGTATGCTGTGTATATATTGCTGTCAGTCCGTCTGTGTGCCTCGAAGGCGCACGGAAAAAAGGGCGTAACTGAAGTCATCACGCTGACTAGGTCTTCTTATGGAGCCGGTGACGTCAGCAGAGTCGCGCCTCTGTGACGTAGTCTTCGACCTCATCGGTGTGGACTGCTACAAAAGTTTCCGAATGTTGCTGGCGCAGGGGATATTCACGAGGTGAGGAATCCACAGGCAGATACTGTATCCACCAGAAAAAGCATTACCGAAGGTAAGTAACTTGTTCATTACAAAGCGAAGTACAAGAGTCTGGGTCTTTCCCTCAATTCAGAAAAATCTAATTTGTGCCCCTCAAGGAGCGCCAAATTCCTGGGAGCCATATTGGACACATCTCAGAACAAGACTTTCCCTACAGTGGAAAGGCAAGCAAAGCGAAGGTCAATGGCCCACCTGCTTCAAAAAAGGTCACTTTCAGTTCCTCTACAAGTCCCTTCTGGGATCCATTTAATCTTGCATACTTCGGATTCCTCACTGCAGGTTACGAATGCGCCCTCTTCAAGAACAGCTGCACTTGCAGTGGCATCAGGTGGAGGGATTTTTCGAAGATATGATCGCAGGTATGGTGCCAATGAGAGAAACCGCCTCATCCACTTACCGGGTGGGGAGCCAATCTCCTAAACCACACAATCCAGAGCAGGTGGACCACTCAACAAAAAGTGCTCCACATCAATCACCTAGAATTACTAGCAATATTTCTAGCATCTGAAAGTGACACGTTAGTGATGGATTCCTTACCTTAGAATATCCCCAGGTGTCAGACTGGATCCGGAAAGTTTTAGTCAGCAGTACCCCTGCGCGTTGGTAGGCGGCGTGCGGCTCCGCATACGTCGCTGGTGTCGTAGTCGCCGAGATGGCTTTTTCCGCGCCAGCAAGCGCAGGTCCGAGAGAGAGCGGTACTCCTAGTCAATACATTTGACTTGTTTATGAGACGTCGCTTGTTTTTGTCGAATTCGACTTTTGGTGCAGTGGGGATGGTCGGGTTTAAGTCCTGTTGGGACTACCGTCGGACCATGTCTTGACTGACACGCTCAATGTGTCTTCTGCTTGGGGCACGCCATCTCCCCGAGACGTGCCTTGATTTGTCAGGCCGTGGTGCAGAAGGCTTGTGGGAGCGTTCCTGGAAGTTGTTGGGGGCCCGGCACTCGATGCCGCTCAAGGTCCAGCTTCCGTAGGGAGGTCGAGGGATCGCTGGCGCAGCCGACACAATCGTTCATCGGAATCGGGGACAGGTAAGTCCAAGTGCCATAAAAGGTCGAAGGAGCGGCTTCGCTCTTTGTCTACCCCTCACCGGTTGCGGGACTCTGTGGAGGGGAGGGCGGGTGGTCACTCCCACGTGGCTGCTTCGGGGCCTCCGTTGATGCCTTCGGCTTAACCGCATTTTTGGGGCCCGTACGTGCCTCCAGAAGAAGTATAGGTACTTCTGTCAACAACATGGGCCGTTTTTGTCCCATCGGGTCCCTCTGGAGCGCCTTTGGGCCCCGCGGACCCCTTGAGTGGTTCTGCCCCCATGCTGCCGTCTTTGGCCCAGGTTACGCTGGCAAGATATCCTGTGGCACCGTTGGCTCCAGCCTCGTCGCCGTTGGCTCCGGCCGCGTCGCCGTTGGCTCCGGCCGCGTCGCTGTTGGCTCCGGCCTCGGCGCCGCCGTTGGCTCCGGCCTCGGCGCTGCCGTTGGCTCCGGCCTCGGCGCTGCCGTTGGCTTCGGTGCCGCCGTTGGCCCCGGCCGCAAAGCTGCGTTGGCCATGGCGCGGCAGTTGGCTCTGGCTCCAACGCTGCGTTGGCCTTGGTGCGGCAGTTGGCTCTGGCCGCAACGCTGCGTTGGCCTTGGCGCAGCAGTTGGCTCTGGCCGCAAAGCTGCGTTGGCCTTGGCGCGGCAGTTGGCTCCAGCCTCGGCGCAGCCTGCGGTACCGGCATCTGCCTCGGCAACAGTTGCATCACAGCCTCGGCAACGGTTTTGTTGCCTCTGGTGCCGGTTTATATCGAACCTGCTTTGTCCTGCCTCCAATCCCTATTCCTGATCAAAGGGGGGTACTAGGAGGGGTCTGAGGACTTTCTCACAGTTTGCTGTGAGGATGATCTAAACTAGATTGACAATATAGAGAATCTAAGCACGCTGGAATCCTCTCCACGCCCTGATACACAGTACCTCTCCTCCGTAGCTACGGAGGTGGTGGGTACATTGTGATGTAGGGGAGGCTCCTAACCTCAAATTCCCTACAGTGCCTATCAGGGCAATCTCCTCACTGCAGTGCTTCATCAGCGGCCTCCTCTACAGAACCGCTACTACCCTTCCATAACGCACTTTAACACAGGGGCGCCTGTGCATACAAGGCATCCCCAGTTTAATCGCACAGCACCTACCACCAGAGTGTCTAGTGGTCCAGGGCTCTGCTTCTCCAAGGGCCTTTAGGCCTTCTATTCCAACTCTGTGTGGGACACGGCGCAGGTGCTGCCACAGTGTCTAGCGGAGGCTTGGAAGGTGCTCTTCTAAGCAGTTGCCGAGGGCAAAGATGCAGCGGAATTCCCCGCATCCTCCCAACAGCAGGGTAGGTCCCTGAGCTAGCGGGCAGATCAGTCCACCGCCTCCCCTACTACCGCTGCCTCAAGAACTTCCTAGTCTGCTGTTTGAGTCCCACCACATGCCAGTGGGGGGGCAGGATTCGCCATCACCACCCCCCTGGCGCCCCATCACTTTGGACTGGTGGGTTCTGGAAACAGTACGAAGGGGCTACTTCTCCACTTTGAGACTACTCCTCCTGCTATGCCACATCAGTACCACCGCTATTGGGGGATCACTTGACGCTTTGCAAACAGGAAGTTGCGGCACCCTTGGCCTTCGGAATGTCAATCGTTTACTAGACCCAAAGGCGGAGGGTAGCGTTCCACTTGCAGGACGCCTACTTCCACGTCCTGCCGGCCCTTCGGCGTTACCTGCGGGTCACAGTTTACCACTAGCAATTTCAGCTCACCGGGATCCCCTTTGGACCTTACCAGCGCCCGCGGGTGTTCACTAAAGATGACTGTGTTCGCAGCTCGTCTGCGCAGATTAGGATTTGTCTTAGCCTATCTCGACGACTGGTTGTTGAAGGCAGGCTTGCCCCAGGCAGTCGTCTCCCACCTCCAGACTGTCGTCTCCCACCTCCAGACTACGGCCGACCTCCTGCATTTGCTGGGGTTCTCTGTCAACGTGTCGCATCTGGTTCCCTCTCTGAAGCTCCTCTTCATTGGAGTGGTTCTGGACACGGCACAACTAAGGGTTTTTCCTCCCGAACAGCGAGTCTGGGATATTCGGGCTATGATTCCGATATTTCAACCCTTTTCCTGGGTTTCGGTCAGGAAGACACTGAGGCTGCAGGTCCTCATGGCCTCCTGCATCCTGCTGATCAATCATGCCAGATGTCATATGCGGGCTCTGCAGTGGGACCTGAAGTTCCAGTGGGCGCAGCATCAGGGACACCTGTCCGACTACGTCCAGATCTCGGAGGGCACTGCACAAGACTTGCAGTGGTGGTTCACTGACCAGCGTTGGGTCAGCGGCAGATCTCTCTCCCTTCCTCAACCACAGTGGTGTCGGACGCGTCCCACCTGGGAAGGGGCAGCCACATGGGAGAGGCAAAGATCAGAGGTCTCTGGTCTGAGGCGGTGTCCATGCTCCATGTCTATCTTTTGGAGCTCAGGGCGATCCTATTTGCACTGAAAGCACTCCTTCCCGCTGTCAAGGGGAGAGTAGTGCAGGTGTTCAGACAACACCACCGCCATGTGGTACTAGCAACAAGCAAGCTGGGGTGGGATCGTGGACCCTCGATCCGGAGGCTCTGCGCCTCTGGACATGGCTGAAACGCCAGGGCATTCTCCTGGTGGTTCAACACTTGGCAGGTTCGTTGAATGCCAGGGCGGACGCACTCAGCCGTCTGTGCATGATTGATCACGAATGGCGTATTCACTCTGAGGTGGCGCAAGGTCTCTTTCAACAGTGGGGAGGACCTTGGTTAGAGCTATTCGCCACCGTAGAGACCGCGCAATGTCCGCAGTTCTGCGCGTTGGGAGTTTCCAAGGTAGCTCTCGGCGACGCTTTTCGTTGTGAGTGGAGTTGCGGTCTGTTGAATGCATTTCTGCCTACACCACTTCTACCAAAAGTGCTGACGAAGATCAGACACGTCCGGGCCCAAGTCATTCTTGTGGCACCGACTTGGGCTCTAGGAGTTTAGTGTCCCGAGCTACTCAGTAGAAGCGTAGATCCCCCCCATACGGCTGCCTCTTCGGGAGGATCTTCTGTTGCAGCAGCATGGGACTGTCCTCCGCCCGAACCTGTCCAGCCTCCACGTCCTTTTGTGGAGATTGTACGACGACAGTTGATTCCATTTGACTTGCCTCCGGGAGTCTGTGATGTGCTTCTGGCAGCAAGGCGTCCCTCAACTAAGACTGTATATGCCTGCAGGTGGAACAAATTTGTGGTATGGTGCACAGCGAAAGCTGTAAACCCCCTTTCTGCCCCTCTTTTTGAGGTCCTATTGTTCTCCAGTATTGGGGTGTCTTTCATAGATTCACATGCTTGAATATTCCCCGTCGTCTAAGTGGGAGTCCCACGGTACATAACAAAGCAATGTAGTAATAACATAAGCCTATTAGGCCTACAGGAAAGAAAAAACCATAGAGTTTTCATGGATGGACAACTTGTCACTTCTATAACCTATCCCTGTCGTTTTGTTCTAGGTCAAATCCAGCCAATCAGGTGTCCGCACCCTCTAGAACCCTCTCCCCAGAGACTCAGGCTCTCAGATTTTCTACCGCACGTCGTGTGAAGGGAGTCTCCCTGAGCTTGCTCAGTTTTTTCATCTCATATTTCACAGAAGATTGAGTCTAGGATGTCTTCAACCAAGAAATCCCTCTTCAGACCTTGTGGGAGCTGTTGTAAACTGAGACTTCATTCTGAAGATCCTCACAAAAAATGTATTTATTGTTTGTATCCTGAACATTTGGTAAAGGACTGTAAAATTTGTAGAACCTTCTCACAGAAAACTTTGAAGGACAGAGAAGGGTGTCTCCTTCTGTGGCTACAGAAGCTGAAGACTTCAGAAAATCCTGTTTCTGATGTCAAAAGTGTGTCTTCCATCCAAACTGTTCCCTCTTTGAAGAGGTCTTCTGACACTCAAAAAGTTTCTCCTTGACCTAAGATGGTGAAGAAACATCATGGAGAACCTTCAACTTCAAGAGGGGTGATTTCCCCCCACAGGAGTCTCTGTTTCCTTGACGCCCCCGAGATCTGATTCTCAGGCGTCTAAGACTCCGTCTACGCAGTTTTTACCTCAAAAACTGCCTCTCTCGTCGACGAGTTCATCAAGCCTTCCTCCGTCGACGAGAGCTGCCGTCGTCGCACCTACATCGACGACATTGGCATCTATGTCTCTGAAGCCAGCAATGATCATGTCGTTGGCGTCTTCACCGTCGACGCTGGTATCTATGAAAGTGAGACCCATCTCGTCGACGTTGCCTTTAACTTCGTCGTCGACGAGTATCAAGCATAGGAAGAAGCAGACGTCGTCGACGAGTGCTTCGTCGTCGAAGGGTGCTTCGTCGTCGACGCTGGCTTTGTCGTCGATGGCAGTTCAACGGCGAATTTCAGCACCGGCAACGACGGCTACAGCTCCAATTCTGGATTTGCTACCCTTAGACACTTCAACCTCTCTACTTCAACGACGGCAATCGTCTCTGGAGACCCTAATGCCACTCAAACCACCTGTGCAACCTCCTGAGTTACTGTTCTCATCTGACAATGATGAATATGAGGATGACAGATTTCGGGCTGCTCGCAGTCCTTCCGAGCTCTTAATTAAATGTCAGGACACAGATGATGATGAGGAGGATTTGCAACAAGATGATTTCTCGTCTTACGACACGCATCCACTTCCGCAACCTTCTATGGCACAATTGCCTTTAAGTCTGATTTCCAATTTGCAATATATGCTCGATGATTATAATCGCCGTTTTCCACGGTCTGTGCATACCACTCCAACACCGCAGACACCTCAACAATCTGTGTTTCATAGAGAACCAGGAGTCACACCGACGCCGGTGACTAGTGAACAATGTCTTGGGGTTCCTCTTATCATGCATGAAGATGTTATCGAGGAACAGGATGATGACGCGGACAAAGAGGAAGGTGAGCTGGATGATGCTTCCCTCCTTTCCGACTGGGACAACTATCGGATCCAAACTCCTTCTCCCGCTGATCCCGCTCCTTTGGATTCTCCCCCAGTTGACATCGGTGGTTTCCATTTGCTCATGGAGAGAGTGGCTAAGAGATTTCACCTCCCTATGACAACTAGAGAGGAGGATTGTTTCTTATATGACTTTAAGGACCAACCTCAAAAGCAGGTCCGCTACATTCCAATCATTGATTTCATATGGCAAGAGGGCCTTAAATTAATGCAAACCCCTAATTCGATTCCAGCCATCCTTCCTAGAATCGACAAAAAGTACAAGGCTCCTCCAAATTCTCCTGTCTGTTTGACTTCGCAAACAAAGCCTGATTCCATCATCACTCAGGCAGCCCAACGCCGAACCAGAAATCCTTCATCTCCTTTGTCGGCACCTCCAGATCGCGAAGGTCGAAGGCTGGATGGTATAAGGAAAAATGTTTCCACTATGGCGGCGGCAACGGTACGAGCAGCCAATTCTTTGGCGATCTTAGGCCGCTACGATCGCCAAATGTTGTCGGAAATTTCATCTCTGATCAATCTTATTCCCGAATCATCCAGACAAGAGGCTTTGAAGATTCTCCAAGAGGGAGAAAGAATTTCTTCGGAAATTATAGATTGCGCCATTGATGTGTCCTCTTCTGGCTTCCGTCTTTTGGCTGGCGCTGCAGTCCTCCGGCGTCAGGGCAGGTTACGGGCCACGTCCTTTCGTCGAGAGGTGCAAACAAAGATCCTGGACATGCCTTACGACGGCGAATCCCTTTTCGGCCAGCATATAGATGATGCCCTTCAAGCAATCAAGAAGGACACTGACACAGCTCGTGCTCTAGGGTCTTTACAATTCAAAAAACCGCCATTTCGGGGCGCAAGAGGTCGTGGTTCCTCTTCTTCCTTTCGAGGCAATTCCAACCAGTAAAGGCAAGGACAAGGCCGCTATTCCTCGCAAAACCAACAATCTTATCGGCAGCAAATCTTCCTACAGAGGAAAGGATTCCTCAAAGAAACAATGACTCTCCTTACCCTCACTCACGGACTCCTCCAAAACTTGGAGGTCGAATCTCCCGCTTCTTCTTCAAATGGTCGCAAATCACCACAGATCAATGGGATCTCGATCTTGTGCGCAGGGGACACGCTTTGGAATTTATAAAGATTCCTCCAAATACTCCACCAAGAGGTCCCCCTCCTGCACATTTGAAAGAGCTTTTGATTCAGCTAAACATATTATTGAGAAAGGGCGCGATCGAAGTGGTGCCAAAACTACAGACAGGCAGGGGGTTCTGAAGGAGAGTAGGGTCTGCTTTCTATGTTCACCCCCACTTTTTGCTTTTGCTTTACTGGTTTTCGACTTAGATGTGGCTGTGGGCCTGCTAATCAGACCCACAGCCCTGCTGTTCTCTCTCTAAATTGATACTATGTACTTTAGGTGCATAACCCATTTGGATAGGATCACCTTATTGGCCCCTGTACAGTGTACCCTAGGTACCCAGGGCATAGGTGTACCCTAGGCCTACCAGGGGCTGCAGCATGTATTATGCCACCCCTGGCCTTGCCTTCCATTATGACACAACTGGCTGATCACTCAGCTGGGGCAAGGTTGTGTAATCACTCCTTGCTTAGGTGTAGTATTCCTATACCTAACTTACATATAGACACATGTGTACCTATCAGCCACTCCTATGGCAGGCCTTAACAATCCTGGAGGCAGAGTGCTTGGTAACATGTGAGATGGTGCTCTAGCATGAGCTGAGCCCGTCTGCAGCTTTCGGAACCATGTCCTTATAGCTGTTCTATGATATAGCCTACCATATACTCTTAATGTGCCTTATAATCTTAAACGGTTATGGTAACTATGGTTTGGCTTTATCAAAACATGTCGTGTAAGGTGTCTAACACTTTGAAATAATGCCCCCATCCCATTTCTGGGGATGAGGATATTATCCCTCCCTTCTAGAGGGAGAAGACATGTTGTAACCTACTTACCCGGTTAAAGTTAACCAGAGCCCCAGCATCACAAAATGGATGCTGCTGCCACAGACACGAGTTTGACCTCCTGCTGCTGGGAGTGATCCCGGCAAGGGAGGCTTGGACAATAGGTTTCCTGCCTTGGGAGGTGGGAGCACCACCCCAGACAGGCCTTAGTGTATTGGGGCAGGGAGGGATGAAAAGAATGAGACATGCCTGGGGCACACAAGGTGTCCCGTGCATAGTCCAGTTCAAACCGGTGCTGGGGCACTCCAGCCCCAGTCCTGGCGCGAAACTGGAGAAAGGGAAGGGGGTGTAACCACCCCCCTCCCAGGTCCCACCCATAAGGCGTGACCTAGCAGGTAACCCAGCCCCCCAGATTTGGATAAGAGTGGTAGCTGGGCCCCAGGAGATTAGATTATCCTGAACCTGCAACTTGAACAGAAACTCTGGACCTTCGACATTCGACGAAAGAAGAAGACTGAAGAATCTCCCTTGTGGCCAAGGAGTGGCTACCCTTTGCTTTGCTGAAGTTCTACGAGGAACCGACTGCAGAGCCCGACCAGAGCCTTGACTTCCAGACTTCTCCGACCCTGATCCACATCCGAGCTGAGATCCGTTGAGGCGACGAGAGACGTGGGACCGGCTAACTGGGAAAAGTGGCTAGTATCTTCCAGCGCAGCTTCTGAGGCACCCTCGAAGTTGTGCACCGGGGATTGAGAAGCCCCAACCCCAAGCACCATCTGCACCGAAGATCAGCCCCCCACACTCCACAAGTCCTGCGTGGGGCCCTTCTGCATTTTCCTGCTTGCCGCGCCTGTCCGGTTGCTTGCCCGTTGGCTAGTGGCCTCTGTGACGACGCATCCCGAAATCTTCACTGCTGGTTTGGCTCCTCCAGACTGGCTCCCGCTTCCCTGCAAAGGAGAAGCACCCCAGACCTTCCTGGTCTGCACCAGAAGCAAGTCCTCCGTTCTTCGTGGGTTCCGCTTGCCAAGGCTTGGTGAGTCCTAGTTCAACTTTGACACCGCCGACAGCAAGAGCCTTCGTGGGACAGCTCGCCTCCTGGTCCTGGTCGTCCTCGACGTCTCCTGGTCCCCGTGGCTGCAGCGACAAGCTTCACCTTCACCTGCAATCTTCACGACATCGCCTGGTTCCTTCCTGGTTCCACGTGGCCACTGGCTAGTGACCTTGACTCTGTCCCTTCTGCTTGCAGGTCTCCTCTCTTCTTGATCCCAGCCTTGGGATCCACCGGACACTCTTCACCGACTGCCTGTCAGCAACTTTCCTTCAGGCATCCATAGAAGTCCACGACGAAACCCGACGCAAGTTCACACCTATGCACCCGCAGCCCGTGGGCTAGGTAACTTGGGTACTTCGGTGCTCACAAGGGTAGTGACTATCCTAGGGTCTAGTTTCCGAGTCTCGACTCTCTAGCTGCTTCAGAAGTGTCCTTAAACTGTTAATTTCTAACTGCTAGTAATTCTATCGACTTTAACGCATTACGCGTGAGTGTTTCCACTCTGCACCAGAATCCCGTGGGCCTCCCACTTCCTAACTGTTGCTAGTGTAGTGTAGCCTCAGCGATTCCCTAGGCCTATCCTATTTCTGTGACAGTGGTCCTTATACCACTTCTTTAGTATATGGTTTGCGTGGCCCCTAGGGCCTAACTGTATTACTTACCTGTGTGACTTAATGTATGCTTAAATAAGACTGTGTTGTACTTACCTCTAATCTCATAAAGAGTGCTGACGGTTTGTCTAGAATAAATACACTTTATTTGATATATATATATATCTGTTGTGGTGTCCTTTCATTTAGTATTCAAGGGATTATATATGGTATCACAGCTGGCTTCACATGCCATTCAGAGTTTAGCCTAAGCCTGCTCTTGTCCATGCTACCACTAGGATAGCTGGTCTATAAGGTTGACTTTACAACCAATCACCATAAGGGTTGATTGGACTGATATAAGGTGTACACTAGAACTAGTGATATCATACATCAGGCCAACTTCTCACACCGGCCTCCACCTCGACACCGAGCTCCGCACCAAAGCCCTCGGGGTCAAAACCCAGCTCTTCGGCACCGACGTCATCTTCGGTGCCGATCAAACCACACAAGGCCACCGACGCTTCCAAGCCGAAGCCCATCTTGGCGCCGACCAAGAGACCGGAGGGTCCCAAGCCGGGTTCTAAACATCAAACCAGCAAGGAAAAACCTAAAAAATCATCGGCCCCGACGCCTTCGGCGCCGACGGACCAAATTACCTCACCAGAGCTATTTACACCGGATCCCTTGCAAAAAACTCTCACCAAGGATCCAAAAACTGGACATTTGACACTCTCTACTAAAATGAGACATTTGGAGAAGCCTGCTCCGCCTCCACCTACAAAGAGGAAGGACTCTGCTACCTCTCCGTTTAGAACACCTTCCCCTCCCCCTCCTTCCCCACCTCTACCCCCTCCGCCCTCTCCACCCCCACCTCATCGTTCTCCTACTCCGTCTCCAGATGATGATGAAGGTGGATGAGGCCTTATAAAAGATGAAAAAGGACACGGATACCACAAAAATCCATGAGGGCCTTACCGTCTCACCCGCCCAGACACTCCTTTCGCCGCGCCTCCTTTCGGAGTGCATCCAGAGGCTACTCCTCAGACACAGCGTCCACATCCTACAAATCCCCTACTCAGACCACCTTTACAAAAGTTTACCAAAGAGGCGGATACACGGGTAACAACAACAAGGGCAGAGGCGAAAAAAACAACGCCCGCTCTGCCACACCTACTACCCAATGACTTCCCCCCAGACCATTCCACTTCAGTTGGGGGCAGACTCACAAATTTCCTTCATGTCTGGGAGACCATCACCTCAGACAAATGGGTGACCCAAATAATTAGGTCAGGCTACTGCCTGGAACTAACATCTACCCCCCCAAACATTCCACCCAGGCAACGCCCAATGTCACAAGAACATTCAACATTACTAAGGCAGGAGGTAATCTCCCTCCTACAAAAACAGGCAATAGGACACGTTCCTGTCAATCAACAAAATATGGGGTCTACTCCCTATATTTTCTAATACCAAAAAGGGATGAGACTCTACGACCCATTCTAGATCTCCGGCCCCTAAACACATACATACACTCAGGCCATTTTCACATGGTAACGTTTCAGCAGGTACTTCCGCTCCTCTCCCAGAACGACTTTCTCACCACACTGGACTTGAAAGACGCATACTTCCACATTCCAGTACACCATGCTCACAGAAAGTACCTCAGATTTGTAGTGGACGGACAACACTACCAATTCAAAGTGCTCCCGTTCGGAGTCACAACAGCACCACGGGTATTCACCAAGTGCCTAGCGGTGGTGGCGGCACACCTGAGAAGACCGCACATTCACGTCTTCCCATACTTGGGACGATTGGCTGATAAAAGCCACTTCATACAATCAGTGTGTACACCACACCGCCACCACAATCCAACTACTTCACCAACTAGGCTTCACGTTGAACCACCAAAAGTCCCAGCTAAAACCATCCCACATAAAACAATACCTCGGTGCCACCATATACACCTCAAAAGCAATAGCCTACCCCAATCCGGCCAAGATTGCAAGCATTCAGGCTTTGCGACAAAAATTCATACCTTAACACTCCCTTCCAGGACGAGTGTTCATGCAACTAATAGGGATGATGGCCTCTTGCATTTTCATAGTGCCCCACGCAAGATTCCAGATGCGTCCTCTCCAAGAGTGCTTAGCGCGCCAATGGAACCAGGCCCAAGGTCAACTAACAGATCTGGTGTTGGTAGACGGTCACACCCATCGCTCTCTGCAGTGGTGGAACACCACAAACCTTTCCAAAGGTCGACCGTTCCTGGACCCGGTTCCCCAGATAATACTAACAACGGACGCATCGCTCTCCGGCTGGGGAGATCACCTATTACACCTCACAATGCAGGGCACATGGACGCCTCAACAAAAGTTACTCCATATCAACCATATGGAGTTACTAGCAATCTTTCTAGCCGTGAAATCTTTTCAAACACAGATTTCAGGCAAGGCAGTCCTCATTCGCACAGACAACATGACGGCCATGTATTATATACAAAATAAGGCGGCACACACTCTCCACAGCTCTCTCAATTAGCACAGAGCATATGGAGATGGGCAATTCCCCACAAAATCTTTCTCCTACCTCAACATGTCCCAGGAGTCCAAAACACTGTGGCAGATCTGCTCAGCAGACAGACACAACAAATCCACGAGTGGTAACTTCACCCACAGGTTCTTCATCCGTTCTTTCAAATGTGGGGGCATCCGCAGGTAGACCTCTTCGCCACCCACGAAAACACAAAATGCCCAAGCTTCGCCGCCAGATACCCACACTCATTGTCCAAAGGAAATGCGATATGGATGAACTGGTCAGGCAAATTTGCGTACGCTTTTCTGCCTCTCCCACTCATTCCATGAGTGGTGCACAAACTACAACAGCACTCCCTCACACTAATCCTAGTAGCTCCAATGTGGGCCAGACAACCGTGGTACACCACGCTGCTGGAACTCTTTATAGTACCACACCAAAAGCTACACCTCTCACCATGCCTCCTAACCCAGAACCATGGAGAGATCAGACACCCGGACCCAGCTCAGCTCAACCTTGCGATCAGGCTCCTGAAATCTTAGAATTTGGGTACCTAAATCTTCCCCCTGACTGTATGAACGTCATCAGAGAAGCTAGACGCCCTACCACTAGAGCCTGCTACGCTGCCAAGTGGAAAAGATTTGTTTATTGCCATAACAACACCGTCAATCCTCTGGACGTGTCTATCCAACACATCATAGGCTACTTACTCCACCTACAAAGGTGTAATATAGCCTACATAGCAGCTTATCTACAAAACAGGCAACATCTATCACTCTTTAGAGTACCTGCCATAAAAGCCTTCATGGAAGGCCTCAAAAGAATAATTCCCCCCAGAGTGCCACCCTCACCTGTGTGGAACCTAAACATCGTTCTCACCAGACTAATGGGGCCTCCCTTTGAACCTCTACACAAATGTGAACTTCAATTCCTAACATGGAAAACTGCTTTTCTTGTAGCCATCACTTCCCTCGGAAGGGTCAGTGAGTTACAAGCACTCACCATTCAAGAATCTTTTCTGCAAATGCACCATAACAAGGTTGTTCTCCGTACTAATCCAAAATTCCTCCCTAAAGTTATTTCTCCCTTTTACCTAAACCAATCTGTGGAACTACCCGTATTCTTCTCGCAACCACAGACCGTTGCAGAAAGAGCTCTCCACACATTAGATGTCAAACGAGCCTTACTCTACTACATCGAGAGAACACAACCCTTTCGTAAGACCAAACAACTGTTCGTTTCCTTCTCACCACCTCATAAAGGCAACCCCATCTCCAAATCTGGGATAGCTAGGTGGATTGTCAAATGCATTCAGATTTGCTACCACAAAGCAAAACGAACGCTATCTGTCCCCCCCCCCCAAAGCCCACTCTACACGTAAGATAGGGGCTTCCATGGCATTCTTAGGGAACATCACCTTAGATGATATCTGCAAAGCAGCTACATGGTCAACACCGCACACTTTCACTAAATAATATTGTGTAGATGTGCAAACTAAGCGACAAGCTAGTGTGGGCCAGGCTGTACTCAAAACGTTGTTTCAAACCACTGCAACTGATACTGGTGGTCGCCGCTAAGGATGGGTACTGCTATATAATCTATGCACAGTGTGTAATCTGCAGCTCATATGCCTCGAACGGCAAATGCTACTTACCAGTATGCATCTGTTCTTGGCATGTAGAGCTGCAGATCTACACACGCCCACCCGGCTACCTTTATCTGTTCCAGTTTATCTTATTTAGATACAACACACATGGGCATCGTCACTGTTTATTACTATGCTCCATCATTTCCCTGCTGGCGAAAAACAATTTGAGGATGGAGCCGAAGCCCATGCGCAATACGATCCAAAGGAGGAGTCACATACCTTGTGACTTCCAAAGAGGAAAAACAACTGCAAACATCCGATGGCTAACTATGCACAGTGTGTAGAGCTGAAGCTCTACTTGCCAAGAACAGATGCATACTGGTAAGTAGCATTTGCCTTCCATGTCATGTGTGCGGAAAGTTAGGACATTTGAATAACGAGTGTAAGTTCTTGTTAGGAAATAATGGATTGATTCAAAATTTTAATCCGCAGAATGATGTGGTTGTCAATCAACAACAGCTGCAACCGCAACAGATAGTTACACCACAGGCTCAACACATACAAGTACCTATGCCAAATATTGTGAATGCTCAGGGACAGAGATACAGTGCGAATGGTGGATTTCACACGAGTAAACAAGTTGGTAAGAATCAAAATGTACAACAATATTGGTTGCAGTGTCCTGAGAGTGAACAAGTTGGTAAGAATCAAAATGTACAACAATATTGGTTGCAGTGTCCTGAGAGTGATTCAGATTAATCTCTGACTGCCTGAGGGGGGGAGGAAGAGCGCGTGCTTGGCACATCTCTAGAGGTAGATCAATCAGGTCCTGATTCAGATTAATCTCTGACTGCCTGAGGGGGGGAGGAAGAGCGCGTGCTTGGCACATCTCTAGAGGTAGATCAATCAGGTCCTTTTGTTGATAGGAACGTGGAAGGTAATATTACATTCCTTCTGGACACAAGTGCTTCCCGTTCTACTGTAAGAGCAGCAGAAATTCCAAACCTACCCCTCTCGGGAGAAATAATCCAGGTTGTGGGAGTCTCAAATATATTAAGACTCCAATAACTAAACCAATGGAGGTTCATATACGAACATTCTGCGATATGCATCGTTTTGTGGTATGTGACACAAGTCCCGTGAATCTTTTAGGTAGGGACTTTCTTTGCAAAATGAATTGCACCATCCATTGTACGCTAGATAGTATTGCTTTTCAGACACCAGATGAAGATGTTGCTTTTAAAATGTTAGCAAAGCAAGGGACAGTAGTGAATCATTTATATTTACGGCTCAAACTAGAAGATTTGCCTGGTGAATTGAGAGACACAGTTAGAACTATTGTGTCGGATTTTACAGGAAAAGACATCTGATCGATGAAAGGTGTTGCTCCTATTCAAATTATGTTCAAACAAGGGGCAGAGTGTCCAAAAACACCACCGTATAAGAGGAGTCGTGAGACCATAGCAGGTATTATTCCTGTAATAGAACAAATGATTAAACAGGGCATTCTGAAAGAAATATTAGGAAGTCCTTGCAATTCGCCTATTATGGCAATTAAGAAACCAAGTGCAGAGTAAAGAATAGTACAAGATTGACGTAAGATTAATAAAAATGTGGTACCTTGCTGTCCAATAGTACCTAATCCAGCAGTGATTCTTTACTAAATTCCTTGTGATGTGGAATGGTATACAGTGATTGATTTGTGTCAAGCATTTTTCTCGATACCTTTACATACGGATAGTCAATATTTATTTGCTTTCCGGTTTGGAGACAGTGTTTTGGCATGGTGCAGAGTTCCTCAAGGGTATACGGAGTCCTTCAATTTCTAATCAGTGTTTAAAAAAATGTTTTGAGTCATTAGTTATGCCAGAGAATTTAGTATTAGTAGAATACATTGATGACATTATTGGTGGCATCAAGAACGCGAGAGGCATGTGTGACAGATACAGTTGCTCTAATGAACCATTTGGCAGAAGGTGGGCATAAAGTGTCACCGGCAAAATTATATTTTTGTCAAAAAGAAGTTCAATATTTGGGACACAAAATTGAGAAAGGAGTCGGGGAAAGTATTACAGTGTCGAATAACTGTGATCTTGCAAATGGAACCTCCCAACCCACAAAAAGTTCAAATGTTTCTGGGTATGGTTGGAAATTGTAGGCAATGGATCAGTGGATTCTCTCTGATTGCTAAGCCTCTACATAGGTTGACTCACAAAGATGTGACTGATCCGATTGAATTGGATGAAGAGAGCATGAAAGCTTTTATTGAGCTGCGAGATAGTCTTTGTCGAGCACCTGCATTGGGAATGTCAGACTATTCAAAAGATTTTGCATTATTCTGTTGTGAAAAGGAATGGATGTGCACTTTCAGTCTTGACACAAAAACATGGAATAGCACGACTTCCAGTGGCATATCTTTCTGCTACCTTGGACTCCGTGGCTTCAGCGTTACCAGGTTGTTTGAAAGCAGTGTCTGCTACCTGTGTGTCTTGAGCAGAGTGAAGCAATTGTTATGGGACATCCAGTAAAAGTATGTGCGCCAAATTCTGTTGAGATCCTATTAACAAGGACCAGGACTGAACATTTGACATATAGTTGTTTGACTAAATGAGAGAGTGATAAGATGTACAACCTTGAAACCAGCAACTTTGTAGCAGAGTTCAAGTTGTGAGGAAGTGAAGGACGAGGCAGATCATGATTGTTTGGATGTGACGGAGTTGTGCACAAAAGACGTGACATAGAAGATACACCACTGGAGTAATTGGATTGTGTGATGTTTATAGTTGGATCTTGCGTGAGAGATGAGAAAGGTGTATTGAGTGCTTCTTATGCAGTATGAACAGTGGCTATGGTTCTTAAAGCATCTTGTCTTAAAGGGGTAAATTCAGCACAAATTTCTGAGTTGGTCACATTGACCAGGGCATGTATAATTGGAAAAAATTTGAGTAACCATAATCTGAAAGAAACCCGTTAGTTAGATTCCTCACCTTAGAATATCCCTAGGCGTCAGGCTGGATCCGGAAAGTTTTTTGTAGCAATACCCCTTGCGCGTCGCTAGGCGTTGTCAGCGGCTCCGCGTCCTTCGGCGTCGTGCGCCGGAATGACGTCGTCGGAGTACTTAGACGGCGCCCTCGCGCGCTGACGTCAGTTCTTTTTTCCGCGCCAGACAGCGCCGATCCAGGAAGAGCTTACCCCTTAGTCAATTTTTTACTAAACTTTATTGACTCTTTTTGGTCTTCTGTCGACTCTACTCTGGTGCCGCTAGAATGCCTGGGTTTAATTAAGCCTGTGACTCTTGTCATCGACTGATGTCGGTGACGGACCACCATCGCCGGTGCCTTTACTGCCTGGGGGCCGACCACGACGCGGAGTCGTGCCCCGATTGTCAGGCCTTGACTTCGAAGGCTAGGCGGGAGCGGTCCCGTAAGCTTCTCGAGCTTCGGCACTCTGCTCCGCGCCGCTCACGGTCCCGGTCCAGGAGGAGGTCCAAGGACCAGTCGCGGAGCCGCAGTCACCATCATCGCTCGTCGGGCTCGAAGTCTTCGGGTAAGTCGAAGAGATCAAAGAAGTCCAAGAGGCGACACCGCTCTTCGGACTCCCCTCGCCGATCGCGCGACTCGGCCGAGGGTCAGGGTGGTCCCACCCCCGCGGCTCCATCGGAGCCGCAGGAGCCGCGTCCGTCTCCATACCCGCCGGTCCATGGGACTGACGCAACTCCGGCGGAGGTCAGTGCCTTCCTCTCGGCCATGAGGGGCCTGGCTCCGCCGTCGGCGCCTGCCGGCACGCCTTCGGGCCCCGCGGGCTCGACTGTGCGACCTCGCGTGCCGGCGGCTCCGGCCCCGACGACAACTTCGGTCCCGACACTGCAGGTCCCTGAGGGATCCAGGCCTGGATCTCTGCTGGCGCCGGTCGACCTCACGCCGGCGCCGACACCGGTTCCGCCTCCGGACGACGCCGTTCCCCGGTTTAGCCCCTGTCCGGGCCCAGCGCCGCACCCGACGCCGATGGATGAGCGTTTCATCTACCGCCCGGCTCCGATCATTCCTCCTGTTTATCAGGAATCGGATGACGGGGGCGACTGGGAGGGGTCTGAGGACCCTATGGCTATACAGAGCCAACTTTCACAGGACTGGGCAGATGAAAAGGGGGATGCCAGTGGTCTGGACACCTCCCCGGACGCTGGTTTCATCTCTCCTCCGACTGTGGCCTCGGAGGAAGGTGCAGCTTTCTCAGTGGTGCCATGCAAGGCAGCTGAAGCCCTGGGGCTCGAGTTGCCTGCTGTGGCCGTGAGGACTAAAATTCTCACAGAGGTGCTTCAACCGTCAGCAAGCTCCACAGAGCCTCTGCTGCAGTTCAATGAGGCCCTCATAGATGTTCTGCAGGGCACTTGGTCCAAGCCCTCCACAGTTCCTCCTGTGGATCGGAACGTGGCCCGGCGCCACCGCCCTGCTCCTGGTACCCCAGTTTCCTGTCCCAACACCCCACCCGAGAGTCTGGTTATCCAGGCCTCCACTTCCCAATCCTCCTTCCCGTCCGCTCCTCCGGATCGGGAATCCAAGAGGCTGGAACAGTTCGGAAAGAAGCTGTTCTCTTCCCTGAGTTTGGGTCTGCGGTCTTTGAACACCGCTTGCCTCTTGGACCATTTCTCCCACTCTCTGTGGGATACGGTGGAGGACGTGCTGCCCCTGTGTCCGGAGGAGGCCCGGACACATCTCTCCCAGGCGCTTGCTGACGGGCGAGATGCAGCACGACATGTCATACGGTGTGGACTAGACACCACGGACTCGCTGGGTAGGGTGATTTCCACCACGGTGGCGCTCCGGCGCCACGCCTGGCTGCAGTCCACGTCTTTCTCGGGGGATGTCCAGAGTACCCTCATGGATATGCCCTTTGATGGCACTCGCCTTTTTGGTGAGAAGGCGGATAGTGCGCTGGCTCGTTTTAAGGACTCCCGGGCTACGGCCAAGTCCTTGGGTCTCTCGGCCCCGCGGCCGCAAACTTCCGCCTTACGCCCCTTTGTAGCCAAGGAAGGGGCGCCTCCTCACGCCTGCCTAGCCACAGGCCGCAGAACCAACCTGCACGCGGTCGCGGACGTGGATTCCGCCCCAGCGGTACTGGAGGACAACGTGGCGGTCAGTCCACATCCGCCTCAAAGCCCTCCTAGTCCGAGCTTTCAGGCCCTTTCCACGCCAGTGGGCGGCAGAGTTCGCCATCACCTGCTCCACTGGCGATCCATCACATCGGACAGGTGGGTGCTGAAAATCGTCCGAAGGGGCTACTCCCTCCCCTTCGAGACGACCCCTCCAGCCATGCCACTGCAGTGCCACCGTATATCGGAGGGTCACTTGAATCTTCTGCGGGAGGAAGTTACGGCCCTCTTGGCCAAAGGGGCCGTTGAGCGCGTTCCTGGTCCAGAAGTAGGTCGTGGTTGCTATTCCCACTACTTTCTGGTTCCCAAGAAGGGCAAAGGGGGCCTACGCCCTATCTTGGACCTCAGGAGCGTCAACGCCTTCCTCCGGAAGGAACGGTTCAAGATGCTAACTTTAGCTCAGGTTCTGGCTGCCCTCGACCATGGAGACTGGATGGTAGCGTTGGACTTGCAGGACGCCTATTTTCACATCCCTGTCCTGCCGGCCCACCAGCGTTACCTGCGGTTCACGGTGGGTCAGGAACACTTTCAGTTCACCGTGCTCCCCTTCGGCCTCACCAGTGACCCTCGGGTGTTCACGAAAGTGATGGCGGAGGTCGCAGCTCATCTGCGCAGATTGGGGGTTCCAGTCTTCCCCTATCTCGACGACTGGCTGTTAAAGGCGGACTCGCCCCAGCAAGTCGTCTCCCACCTCCAGACTACGGCCGACCTCCTGCATTTGCTGGGGTTCTCCATCAACGTGCCGAAGTCGCACCTGAGTCCCTCCCAGAAGCTCCTCTTCATCGGAGCGGTTCTCAATTCGGCGCAGTTCCGGGCTTATCCTCCGGAACAGCGGGTCCGGGATATTCAGGCTCTGATTCCCATCTTTCGGCCTCTATCCTGGGTTGTGGTCAGGTTGGTGCTGCGGCTTCTGGGGCTGATGGCCTCCTGCATCCTGTTGGTGCATTACGCCAGGTGGCGAATGCGGGCTCTGCAGTGGGACCTGAAGTTTCAGTGGGCCCAGCATCGAGGCAACCTGTCCGACCATGTCTTGATCTCGGAGGGCACTGCGAAACAGTTGCAGTGGTGGCTCACGGACCGCGATTGGGTCAGCAGCAGATCCCTCTCCCTACCCCAACCGGAGCATGTCGTAGTGACGGATGCGTCCCTCGTGGGATGGGGGGGGGCCATATGGGAGAGGGCCATATGGGAGAGGCGGAGATCAGAGGGCTCTGGTCTCTGGCAGAGTCTCAACTCCATATCAACTTGTTGGAGCTGAGAGCGATCCAGCTTGCACTGAAAGCCTTCCTTCCCTCTGTCCGGGGAAGTGTCGTGCAGGTGTTCACGGACAACACCACCGCCATGTGGTATTGCAACAAACAGGGCGGGGTGGGGTCTTGGACCCTTTGTCAGGAGGCTCTGCGCCTCTGGAAATGGCTGGAACACCAGGGCATCATCCTGGTGGTTCAACATCTGGCGGGCTCTCTGAACGCCAGAGCAGACTAACTCAGCCGCCGGTGCATGATGGATCACGAATGGCGTCTGAACTCTGACATGGCGTAAGGTCTCTTTCTGCAGTGGGGAGAGCCTTGGTTAGATCTATTCGCCACCGAAGAGAACGTGCAATGTCAGCAGTTCTGCGCATTGGAATTTCCAGGGCGGCACTCGCTCGGAGACGCTTTTCGTCGCGAGTGGAGTTGCGGTCTGTTGTACGCCTTTCCGCCTATACCACTTCTGCCCAGAGTGCTGAAGAAGATCAGGCGCGACCGGGCCCAAGTCATCTTAGTGGCTCCGGATTGGGCACGAAGGTACTGGTATCCCGAGCTACTCAGTATGTCAATCGATCCTCCGGTACGACTGCCTCTTCAGGAGGACCTTCTGTCACAGCAGCAGGGGACGGTCCTCCACCCGAACCTGTCCAGTCTCCACCTCCATGTGTGGAGATTGAGCGGCGACAGTTGATGCCATTTGACTTGCCTCCTGAAGTCTGTGATGTGATTCTGGCAGCTAGGCGTCCCTCCACAAAATCGGTATACGCCTGCAGGTGGAACAAATTTGTGGCATGGTGCACAGCAAAGGCTGTGGATCTCCTTTCCGCCCCTCTTTCTGAGGTTCTACTCTTTCTCCAGTATTCAATCTTTCATAGATTCACATGCTTGTATCTTCCCCGTCGTCATTGTGGGAGTCTCACGGTAACAGAATGACCACAGCAGTATAAGAAAAAACTGCATAGCAAAAATCCCATAGGGAATCATCCTATTTGGTTACCAAACCTCATCATTATTTGGTCCAAGACTCAGCCAATCGGCTGCCAGCCCTGACATCACACTCCCCAGCAGAGCCTTCCTGCCTCAGATTTCCAACCGCCTTCGTGTGAGGAGGAGTCTCCCTGAGCTTTGCTCAGTTTTGTTCCTGTGTGAACTTTTGACCTCTTGTTCATCTGGAAGTTCATTCCCTTTACTGGATTGAGGTACTGTGCTTCATATTTTTGCTTACTATGGCTGAAAGCTCTAAAAAGAGGCTCTTCAGGCCCTGCAGATCCTGCGGAAAACCTAGATTGTTTTCTGAAGACCCCCACAAAGACTGCTTATATTGTCTGCACCCAAAGCATGTGCCTAAAGACTGTAAGCATTGCAGAACTTTTTCTGCGAAAACCCTGCGTGACAGGGAGGCACGTCTTCTGCTGTGGCTTCAAAAGAAGAAGGTCACTTCAATGACTGAAGAGGAATCTAGATCATCAGAAAAGAGGAAATCTTCTGCTTCTGAAGATAACACAAAGCTTAAAAAGCAAAAGGCAAAGGGGCTTCTTCGTCTTCACTTCCTCATACTCCTCTTAAAAAATTTACAGAGTCTAGAGAAATCTCCTCAGCTCCGTCGACGAAAAATGGGGCGTCGCCCGCTGTGATTTCTATAAAACCGTTGACGATTACCATCTCGACGACGACAGCTGCCTTGACGGCGACGACTAAGACATCGTCGTCGAAGAAAAACTCGTCAACGATCCCGTCGACGGGAAGGGCGGTTTCGTCCTCGTCGACGACCCCATCGTCAGCATCGACGACTTTGTCGATGATGACTTCGTCGACGACCACTATGTCGACGATAATCCAGCTTTTCACGTCGACGAGATCTCAGTCGACGGGAGCTCTGTCGAAGGCATCTTTTAAGTCTCCCAAAATAAAGACAATATCTTTAAAATCTATTCCATCGTCAACGGGCTTGTCGACGAAGAAGGCTAAATCATCAGATTTTACGGCCTGGACAAAGATTTCTCCGCTTCCTCCGGCTAATCTGCTGGAATTGCAGTCAGAAGATGAAGAGTCTTCAGGAATGGCGTATAGTCCGTCTCAACTTCAGATTAAGAGTCAGGAAACGGACGATGAAGAATATCAGGAGGTTCAGGAAGTCTTCTCTTTCCAAGATCATCAATGTCTCAATGCCGATTTCCTTAGTAACTGACTTGTGGCTGATGATAAATGACTACTATCGGCGTTTTCCTGAAGCTAACACTCGGGCGCCAAAAACTTCAGATAAGCCTGCACAGGTGCAACCACCTCATTCCTCTCCCAAGACTACTACTCAGAAAATTCGATCTCCTCCGATTGTGACAATTAGAGACGATTTGGAGGAAAGTGACGCGGATCAACCGGAAGAAGGAGAACTTCTTCAAGATAAGCAGGTTGAGGATGAATGGGACCAATATATTCTCCCAACTACTCCGTCTCCATCTCCGACAACGGCGCAGTCTCCACCACAAGATATCATGGAGAAGGCATCAAAAAGATTTGAGCTTCCAGTTCAGGAAGCTGAATGTTTCCTCTATGACTTCAAGGAGGATTCACGCAAATCTATTCGGTCCATACCAATAATCGCTCATATTTGGGAGGAGGGGTTAAAAGTAATGAGGAACCCGGCTTCAGTGGCTGCTTCAGTTGCTCGGATAGAGAAGAAATATAGAGCCTGTTGGAAACCCACTCCCACACTAGATGGGGTGGTGGTGGTCTTCCGAACACACTGTGGTAGCTTGGCTCGAGTGGTCAGGAATCAGGCTCCGTGCTAAGCATACAACATACCCAAACAATAACCATGCGTGCATCCGTTCCAAAAACGACTCTACACCGTAAAAATTATGAAAATAACTTTCTTTATCTGCTTTTTCTCTTAGTTGCTGATTGGATAAAATAAATAACAATCACAATATACAAACTTTTTAGAAAGTGCAGGTCAAATAAATACTGGCTTAATGATTCAATAAATAGGGGTGATCATAAATACTGAAGGCATAAATAAAAGTGCAATACAGACAGGCAATTAAATATTCTGAGGCAATAAATACTGTAACCAATAAATATTGTGCATCAATAAATACTGTGGACCAATAAATACAGGGGAACAATAAATAGGTTAAATACAATAAATACAGTGCCCCTAATAAATACTTAAAAGCTGACAGTGACACTCATGGAATCAGATCACTTTTGATTCCTAAGGGCTGATTTGGCCCAAGCACAGCTTGTGGGGATGTGGAAGGCTTGGGGGTGTCTACTCCCTGGTTTGGACAAGGCTGAGGCCTAAACTGAGGTAGGTCAAGGGGGGAATACCAGAGACCTGGCTCTCTCCCTCCACACAACTTCTCTAGGTTAGTCCCAGTTCACCCCTGGCACAGTCAGGTTGGTTCCAGCACCTCCCTAGCCCCTTAGAGCAGTCTCTCAGGTCTCCACAGGGCCTTAGGCGCCCTCTACTCCACTTACTGCCCTTCTTCTGATGCTCCGACGCCGCTGGAGTCGTATCGATGCCGTGAGGCGGTTCCGGTTCGATGTCGGCGGCCTCGGCACAATGTCAGTTCTTTGACGACGCCGGCAGGCGGATCCGGTCTTGATGTCAGCGGCCTCGGTTCGATCTCGACCTCCGATTCGATGGCGTCGGGCAGTCTTACTCGATGTCGACTTCGGGCGGCTCCGGTCCGATGGCGACCTCGGCTTCGATGACGTCGGCCGGCCTTGCCTCGATGTCGACTTCCGGCGGCTCCGGAGTGCGATCCTCACTCCCGACCTCCGTTGCTCCTCACAGGTTTCCGGCGACTCCGGAGTGCGACCTCCACTCCCGACCTCCGGCACGATTCTCACAGGTTCCGGCGACTCCGGAGTGCGATCCTCACTCCCGACCTCCGTTACCCTTCACCTCGGTCTCCGACGACTCCGGAGGGCGGACTTCACTCCTCCGATGACGCCGCTCACTCGACCTCGGTGACTTCCTCCTCGACCTCTGGTATTCCTCACGACCTCTGACGGCTCCGGGTATGACGTCTGCTTTTCCAGTCAGCGCCGCTTCTCCACCTCGGGCTCCAGGTCTTAGGCTACTCGACGTCGGACTTCAGGGAAACCAGCTTCCAGGTCAGGCTCTTGCTGTTCTCTTGTTTCTAAGGCCTGTTCCTGCTGTCCAGGTCCTCAGGATGGTTTTTCTGACTTCTTCCCACACAGGGCTCTAGGCTGGGCTCCGTCAGTAGGGACTAGTATCAAGGGTGGGTTTATGGACCCCACTCCAGGCACAAGTTTCCACCCCTGCTGCTTCACTCCTTCCTCCTTCACGTTTTTGCTGCTCACTCCTCACCAGTCAGGTGCCAACTGCCAACTCTCTGTCTTAGCTTCCCAACATTCTAAACCGCCTCCAACTGTCACAGGGTTCTGGAATGTTCTGGAAGGTGCTGGTAGGTTCCAGTGGATGCTGGTGATGTCACAGGTGGCCACCATTTTGTGCTTCAGGCCCTCAGACAGAAGTTTCAGGGGTAGCTAAAATGGCTCCCTGAATCTGCAGCAACACTAAAAAGTCTGGTGGTTCCCAAAAAGGAAAAATTCAAACAGGGTTTGAGGCAAAGGTGGGACAAAATAAATAATGATGAGGAGGGACCACCCAAAGGGCTGACAGGTCTAACACGCGTCCCCCCCAGCTGAAAGTGGGGAGAGCTACCCAACCCCTTGGGAGTTCTCATCACTAAGGCGGAAATACCTTGAGAGACCGTCTGCATTGGCGTGGTCCACTCCAGGCCGATGTTCCACCTGAAAGTCCATCCCCTGTAGGGAAATAGACCACCTCAACAACTTGGGATTCTCCCCCTTCATTTGCATCAGCCAACGAAGGGGTCTGTGGTCGGTCTGAACTAGGAAGTGCGAGCCAAACAGGTATGGCCGCAACTTCTTCAGAGCCCATACCACTGCAAAGGCTTCACGCTCTATTGCACTCCACTTCTGTTCCCTGGGAAGTAGTCTCCGGGATAGGAAGACCACGGGTTGATCCAGACCCTCTTCGTTGAGTTGCGATAACACTGCCCCAATGCCATGTTCTGATGCATCTGTCTGGACAATGAACTCCTTGGAAAAGTCTGGGGCCCTTAAGACCGGGGCCTCGCACATGGCTTTCTTCAATCTCTCAAAGGCTTGCTGACAAGCCTCCGTCCAGACTACCCGTCGAGGTTGTTTCTTGGACGTGAGCTCCGTGAGGGGGGCTACGATGGTACCGTACCCCTTCACGAAGCGGCGGTAGTATCCCGTGAGGCCCAAAAATGCTCGGACCTCAGTCTGTGTCTTGGGGGGTTTCCAGGCCATGATGGCCTCGATCTTCGCCTGGAGGGGTTGCACCGCTCCCCTACCCACCAAGTGTCCAAGGTACACTACCGACCCCTGCCCGATCTGGCACTTGCTGGCCTTGATCGTCAATCCAGCTTGACTCAGGGCCTGGAGAACAGCTTGCAGGTGACGCAAGTGATCCTCCCAGCTGTTACTGAAGACGGCTATGTCATCCAGATAAGCAGCAGAGAAACTCTCCATTCCGGTGAGGATCTGGTTTACCAGGCGCTGAAACGTGGCAGGTGCGTTCTTGAGCCCAAAGGGCATCACACAGAACTGGTAGTGGCCATTGGGCGTGGAGAAGGCTGACCTTTCCCTTGCTCCATCAGTCAAAGAGATCTGCCAGTACCCAGAAGTAAGGTCAAAGGTACTTAGATATTGGGCAGCTCCCAGCCGGTCAATCAATTCATCCGCCCTAGGGATCGGATGAGCATCAGTTTTGGTCACTGAATTCAGTCCCCGATAGTCCACACAGAACCTCAGTTCTGGTTGGGCACCCGGTGGTGCAGCTTTTGGTACTAACACCACCGGACTGGACCAGGGGCTGCTAGAAGGTTCGATCACTCCTAGCTCCAGCATCTTAGTGACTTCACTATGAATGCTGGCCTTCACCTTGTCTGACACCCGGTAGATCTTGGACTTCACAGGTGGGTTGTCTCCTGTGTCCACGTCATGGACGCACAGGTGAGTCCTACCCGGGACAAGGGAGAACAACGAGGAGTACTGCCCCAGGACCTGGCGACAGTCCTCCTGCTGTTCAGGAGTTAGAGATGGGGAGAGAATCACTCCCTCCACCGACCCATCCTTCTCTTGAGACGCAAACAGATCAGGGAGAGGCTCGCTTTCCACGTCCTCTCCTCCGTCAGTCACCATCATCAAGATGACTTCGGGCCTCTCGTGGTGGGGTTTGAGGCGGTTGGCATGCAGCACCCGCAGGGGCTGACGAGGGGTCTTCAGGTCCACCAAGTAGGTAGCCTTACCCTTCTTCTCCAACACCTCAAAGGGTCCTGACCAGCGATCCTGGAGGGCACTAAGCTCTCCTGGTTCGATCACCCACACCTTCTGGCCAGGCTCCAACTCCACCGGGTGAGCATTGTGGTCATACCACGCCTTCATTACTGCTTGGCTGGCTTCCAAGTTGTCAGAAGCTTGCTTCCACAACTTAGCCATTTGGCTCCGGAAGGCCAGCATGTAGCTCACCACATCCTGGGGAAGCTTTCTGGGAGTTCTTTCCCATCCGTCTCTCACCAGGTTGAGAGGTCCACGTACAGGGTGCCCATACAGAAGCTCGAAGGGGCTGAAGCCCACTCCCTTCTGTGGCACTTCCCTGTAGGAAAAAAGTAAACAGGGTAGGAGGACGTCCCATTTCCTCCGCAGGCTTTCAGGCAGACTTCTGATCATGCCCTTCAAGGTTTTATTAAACCTCTCCACCAGACCATTGGTCTGGGGGTGGTAAGGAGTTGTGAACCGGTATGTCACTCCACACTCCTTCCACATTGCCCGCATATACGCTGACATGAAGTTGGTCCCCCTGTCGGACACAACTTCCTTGGGAAAACCCACTCGGGTAAAGATTCCCATCAGGGCCCTTGCCACAACAGGTGCTGTTATGGTCCTCAGAGGTATTGCCTCTGGGTACCGTGTGGCATGATCCACCAGATCCAGGATAAACCTGTGACCAGCTGTAGTTGGCGGATCTAATGGACCCACAATGTCGATGCCCACCCTTTCAAAGGGGGTGCTAACGACAGGAAGTGGTTCCAGGGGAGCTTTCAGCTTCACCCCTGTTTTCCCACTGGCTTGGCAAGACACACATGTCCGGCAGTAGGTATCGGACGACACTTTCATCTGAGGCCAATAAAAGTGTGGGACAAGACGGGCGAAGGTCTTGTCTTGCCCCAAGTGTCCTGCCAATGGTATCTCGTGAGCCAACTCCAGAAGGAAGGCTCGATAACGTTGAGGAACTACCAAGGCTCGTGACGATCCGTGTAGGGGTGCCTTGGGTTCACTGTAGAGGAGGCCATCCTCCCAGTAAACACTGTAGTTCCCTTCAACGTTCCCTGCTGCCTGGGCTTCGGCCTGTCGCCTCAGCCCCTCAAGGGTAGGGCACTCCCTCTGGCCCTGGCAGAATTCCTCCCTGGACGGGCCTCCCTCCACGTGCCACTCGGCCGGGATGGGTAGGTCCTCCAGGTTGGTAACGTCCCCCACCGCGGACTCCTGGTCCACCACCTCCGGTGGCCTATCCGTCCTACGGGGTGGGGACGCCGAGGCAGGCTCCTCCTGTCCTCGGTTCTTCCCTTGACTGGCAGCTGGCTGGGCCTTTGTTCCAGGCTCCAGCCGAAATGAACTCCCTCTTCGGGTAGTCGCGGACCTTGTGCTAACACAGGCCCAGTCAGGTGTACCCAGTATCTCAGTGTGAGTCCGGTATTCCACCTCCTTCCAAGCGTTGTGCTCCATGTCATTCCCCAGCAGACAATCGACTGGCACGGCAGGGCTTACGGCAACTCGAAGTGAACCTGCAACCCCCCCCCCCATTCAAAGGGAACCTCGGCCACTGGATAGTGGCCTGTTCTGCCGTCAGCCATCGCGGCTGGGTGGAGTACATCGGGAATTACCTGCTCTGGAGACACCAGTTGGCTACGCACCATAGTCATACTGGCTCCTGTGTCTCTCAGAGCCTCCCCTCTTTGGCCGTTGATGGTGACCCACTGCCCATACTTTGCGGTATTTGCGGGCACCTGGATCTTAGGAACCATCTCCCGTTCTCCCAGGGACACTAAAGTGACACCCGCCCACTCCCTTCCCTTAGTTAAGGGCATCTCCTCCCCGAGCACTACACTAGCTACTCCGGGGGTCTTTCCTCCAGTGGGAGGGGGTGGTCGTTTCAAGCACTTCGGATCTCCTTTATAGTGTCCAACGCCACCGCACTCGTAGCAATGGACAACCCTTGGCTGCTGACTCTGGCCAGGATTAGGGTTTCTGGGCGGGTTAGCCTTAGGGGTGAATCCTGTTCCCTTCCCTTGGAAGTTATTTTGGGGGCCTTTGGAGAACTCCTTTTTCTTTTCCCCTCCCTCTTTCTTCTGGGGGGCGCCCTGTCCGGCCTTTTGAGTATCCCCTCCAGTCCCCCTTGTGGACACCCGGGTACTAGCCCAAATGTCCGCCTCCTCAGCAAGCTTCCGGGGACTGGTCAGCTTGCTATCCACCAGGTGTTGCCGCAGTTCAGGGAAACATTTCTCGAGCAGGTGTTCCTTCAGTACCAGGTCAAACAACCCCTCGTAGTTCCTCACTTCACTGCCCTGAATCCAACCTTCCATTGCCTTCTTCGCATAGTCCAGGAAGTCCACCCAATTCTGCGTGCCCAGCTTGTGACTACCCCTGAACTTCTGTCTGTACTTTTCAGGTGTTAGTCCAAACTTTCTGATGAGCGCCAGTTTCATGGTGGGGTAGTGGGTCTGCTCATCCTCCTCGAGGGCCAATAAAGCATCCCTACCCGCTGGAGGCATGTACTTGTACAATCCCCCTCCCCAGTACTTCTCTGGAACCCCATGGGCCCTCAATGAGACCTCATAGGCCGCTAGCCACTTGGCGATATCGTCGCCCACTCCATAGCTAGCTACTATGTCCTTTGGCAGGTATGGTTTAGGTTCCCTGGTGATCTCTTGGGTTTGGCTGCCACCATTAGGAACAGGTTGTGCCCCGATTCTCAAGATCTGAAGATCTATTTCTTTCAGTCGTAATTCATGGGCCATCCTCTGCTCCTCCTTCTCCTTCTCCAGCCTTGCTAAGTCCCATGTGAGCTGTCTTTTCTCCCTCCGGTCGGTTAACTCCACCTCAGACAAGCCACCGCTAGAGGCACTGCTGCCCTTCCTAGAAATGGTTCTGGGCCCTGCTGACAGGTTCCCCACCTCAGGTTGGTACATCTCAGCCCCCTCGGGGTCAGGCTCTCCATCCCTGTCTTCCTCCTCAGCCTTGCTTTCTCGGCGTGCCTCCCCCCAAGCCCTTAAGCTGGTTTGGAGTGCACCCTTCTTTGCTCCTGGGGGACAGTACACCCCCTCCCGCTGGCAAAACTCCCTGAGTTGGGCCACAGTGTACGTTTCTAGATTTTCTAGTACAAACTCCATCTTGCCCACTCAGGTTAGAGGACAGGTTTTTGTGCAGTAACTATGCAGGGGGGTACCTTTAATAATACCTCCTCCCACCACCAGAGTAAATTTGGAAAAAACAAAAACCCACAATTAGGAAGGCCGCTCTTGAGAAAACTCCCGGTGTAGGCCTATGGACTACCCACAGTTATTGTTGAGTATGCGTAGGCACAGCTCTATCCCACCACTGAACACCAATTTATGTTGGAAACCCACTCCCACACTAGAAGGGGTGGTGGTGGTCTTCCGAACACACTGTGGTAGCTTGGCTCGAGTGGTCAGGAATCAGGCTCCGTGCTAAGCATACAACATACCCAAACAATAACCATGCGTGCATCCGTTCCAAAAACGACTCTACACCGTAAAAATTATGAAAATAACTTTCTTTATCTGCTTTTTCTCTTAGTTGCTGATTGGATAAAATAAATAACAATCACAATATACAAACTTTTTAGAAAGTGCAGGTCAAATAAATACTGGCTTAATGATTCAATAAATAGGGGTGATCATAAATACTGAAGGCATAAATAAAAGTGCAATACAGACAGGCAATTAAATATTCTGAGGCAATAAATACTGTAACCAATAAATATTGTGCATCAATAAATACTGTGGACCAATAAATACAGGGGAACAATAAATAGGTTAAATACAATAAATACAGTGCCCCTAATAAATACTTAAAAGCTGACAGTGACACTCATGGAATCAGATCACTTTTGATTCCTAAGGACTGATTTGGCCCAAGCACAGCTTGTGGGGATGTGGAAGGCTTGGGGGTGTCTACTCCCTGGTTTGGACAAGGCTGAGGCCTAAACTGAGGTAGGTCAAGGGGGGAATACCAGAGACCTGGCTCTCTCCCTCCACACAACTTCTCTAGGTTAGTCCCAGTTCACCCCTGGCACAGTCAGGTTGGTTCCAGCACCTCCCTAGCCCCTTAGAGCAGTCTCTCAGGTCTCCACAGGGCCTTAGGCGCCCTCTACTCCACTTACTGCCCTTCTTCTGATGCTCCGACGCCGCTGGAGTCGTATCGATGCCGTGAGGCGGTTCCGGTTCGATGTCGGCGGCCTCGGCACAATGTCAGTTCTTTGACGACGCCGGCAGGCGGATCCGGTCTCGATGTCAGCGGCCTCGGTTCGATCTCGACCTCCGATTCGATGGCGTCGGGCAGTCTTACTCGATGTCGACTTCGGGCGGCTCCGGTCCGATGGCGACCTCGGCTTCGATGACGTCGGCCGGCCTTGCCTCGATGTCGACTTCCGGCGGCTCCGGAGTGCGATCCTCACTCCCGACCTCCGTTGCTCCTCACAGGTTTCCGGCGACTCCGGAGTGCGACCTCCACTCCCGACCTCCGGCACGATTCTCACAGGTTCCGGCGACTCCGGAGTGCGATCCTCACTCCCGACCTCCGTTACCCTTCACCTCGGTCTCCGACGACTCCGGAGGGCGGACTTCACTCCTCCGATGACGCCGCTCACTCGACCTCGGTGACTTCCTCCTCGACCTCTGGTATTCCTCACGACCTCTGACGGCTCCGGGTATGACGTCTGCTTTTCCAGTCAGCGCCGCTTCTCCACCTCGGGCTCCAGGTCTTAGGCTACTCGACGTCGGACTTCAGGGAAACCAGCTTCCAGGTCAGGCTCTTGCTGTTCTCTTGTTTCTAAGGCCTGTTCCTGCTGTCCAGGTCCTCAGGATGGTTTTTCTGACTTCTTCCCACACAGGGCTCTAGGCTGGGCTCCGTCAGTAGGGACTAGTATCAAGGGTGGGTTTATGGACCCCACTCCAGGCACAAGTTTCCACCCCTGCTGCTTCACTCCTTCCTCCTTCACGTTTTTGCTGCTCACTCCTCACCAGTCAGGTGCCAACTGCCAGCTCCAACTGCCAACTCTCTGTCTTAGCTTCCCAACATTCTAAACCGCCTCCAACTGTCACAGGGTTCTGGAATGTTCTGGAAGGTGCTGGTAGGTTCCAGTGGATGCTGGTGATGTCACAGGTGGCCACCATTTTGTGCTTCAGGCCCTCAGACAGAAGTTTCAGGGGTAGCTAAAATGGCTCCCTGAATCTGCAGCAACACTAAAAAGTCTGGTGGTTCCCAAAAAGGAAAAATTCAAACAGGGTTTGAGGCAAAGGTGGGACAAAATAAATAATGATGAGGAGGGACCACCCAAAGGGCTGACAGGTCTAACAGAGCCCCAGAATCCTCTCCGGCCTGTTTGATTGGTCATCCGCGACCGGAATCGGTGGTGATGCAGGCCGCCCAAAGGAACTCTAAAAATCCGTTTTCTACTTCAGCAGTTCCCCCAGACAAAGAGGGAAGACGAATGGATGGTGCAGGGAAGCGTTTTGCGGTAATGGCAGCGTCTTCCATAAAGGCCTCGAATGCGTTAGCCCTCATCAGCAGATTCAATAGGCAGATGTGGTGTGATATAGCACCTTTACTAGCTCATCTGCCAGAGGATAAAAAAGAAGAAGCGGCTGCTATTCTAAAGGATGGGGCTAGGGCGGCTTCGGAATCCATAGACATCGCTATGGATTTGTACTCCGTGGCATTCAGACAAATGGCAGGTGCAGTGGCCCTGCGAAGACAAGGATGGCTTAAAGCCACTTCTTTTAGACCAGAAGTGCAAGCTAAAATAGTGGACATGCCATTTGACTGAGAGAACCTATTCGGAAAGCATGTAGATGATGCCCTCCAATGACTTTGTCAACGCACCCGCCACTTGTCCGAGAAGCAGCATTCATTACCTGACTTCATTTTATCCAGCTTGGCTGTCGATAACGACAGACAGATGGGTTTTGGATGTGATTCAACATGGCCATACCCTGGAGTTCGTACAAAAGCCTCCAAATCAGCCTCCTCTGCACAGGAGACAAGAACATCTATCAGCCCTCAAGGCAGAAGTTTTAGCGCTACTACAAAAGGAGGCGATAGAAGGGAAAGGCTTTTATTCGCATTTCTTTCTCATAAAGAAAAAAGACACATCAAAATGGAGACAGGTAATGGACCTGAGAGGTCTCAACAAATTCATCCAAAAGAAATCATTTTGAATGCTATCGCTGCAGGAAATACTCCTTCTCATTGGCAGAGGAGATTATTTGGCATCCCTGGACCTCTTAGATGCTTATTTTCACGTCCCAATCCATATAAATCATAGAAAATTTCTGCGATTCATGGTGGCGGGCGCCATTATCAATTCAAAGTATTGCCTTTCGGCCTAAAGTCGGTGCCGAGAATCTTTACGAAGTGTATGGCGCCAATAGCAGCGAATCTAAGACTTCAAGGTCACCAAATCTTCCCTTATCTGGACGATTGGCTCATAAAAGGTGGTTCGTTCAGGGAAGCCCAACACTCTCTTCAAGTTTGCATGAACCTTTTCAATCGCCTAGGTCTCAGAGTCAACCTAAAAAAATCACATCTCAGGCCATCGCAGTCCCTTCAATTTCTGGGAGCGAAGGCTTATCCTTCAGAGGAACAGATTCAAAAGATCATAAAGCTAACAACACAGTTGCAAATAAAAAAGTCTGTTTCAGTAAGAACCTACAAATCGTTGTTGAGGATGATGTCCTCTTGTATCCCTCCGCTTCCAAATTGCAGACTCCACATGAGACCTATACAAGAACTGCTAGACAAGCAATGGATTCAGTCGCAGGGATCCTTCGAAGATCGAATAGTTATCACTCCTCAGATCCGAAAGGCCCTATCATGGTGGAAGATCAGAGATCATTTAGCGGAAGGGCTGACTTTCGAATCACGGAGCTACAGTTTCGTAATGATGACGGATTCTTCACTTCAAGGTTGGGGAGCGCATCTGCAGGAGCTCGAAATTCAGGGGCACTGGTCAAAGTGTGAAACGCAGCTCCACATCAACTTGTTGGAACTAAGGGCCGTGTTCTTGGGCCTAAAAGCATTTCTTCCCAGGATTCGCGGTTCAACAGTACTTGTGAAGACAGACAGCTCAACGTCCATGTTTTACCTTCTAAAACAAGGGGGTACAAAATCAAAAATATTGTCAAAACAAGCACAAGAAATTTGGAAGTGGCTTCTAGATCACAACATCTCGCTTCAAGTACAACATGTTGCAGGGGTAGACCACACAAGAGCAGATATTCTGAGCAGATCGTCCGAGATTTCTCACGAGTGGGAACTGAACCAAAAGCAACTTTTCAAAGTTTTCAAGAGATGGGGCACTCCAAAGTTAGACCTGTTCGCGGATTGCCACAATTCGAAATGCAAATTCTTTGCAAGCAGGTTTCCGCAGAAAGGGTCGTGGGGAAATGCGCTACAGATGTGCTGGACGGGGATGTTTGCGTATGCATTTCTCCCCTTTCCTCTAAATATTGAAGGTCTTAAGAAAGATGAAATCAGAGCCCTGCCATCTGATTCTGATTGCCCCAGCGTGGCCGAGACAAGCGTGGTTCTCGGAACTTCTCAGACTTTCAGTGACACCCAGGATACAGTTCCCATTAGTGCTGGATCTGATAACACATGGGGACATCTCGACCCGCAGACAAACATACAGATGGTGAACACGCAGTCTGTTAATTTAGTGGTTACGAACACATCCAACTCCCTTTTTTATGGGCCCGGTTAGTAACCCTGAAATCTCCATTGGCTCACATTATAGACCTGTGACACACATGTCCACACGGAATACGTTGGCTATAACCACCAATGGCAGCCTTCTTGAACGGCACCAAACCATTGACACCGTGATGGAAACTTCATGTACGGGTGATTCTGCCTTGTTTTCTATTTTGAAACCCCAACCCACCTCGGCGGTTGACATTGTATTGAATCCTTCAAACATGACTCATCCGGCAAACACTCGGGATGTTCCAAATCCAGGATCAGTTGGTTCACAAAACCCAATTATTAATCTTTCGGATCATACACTATCTAATGAGGAAAGGTTGGTTCTGGAAAAAGGGCTAACATTTGTACCGACATCTGCTCCCGATTCCTTCAATGTTAAGGTCGAACTACAACGGTTTTTCAGGAAAATACGTTTGAAATATTATTTTAGCAAAAATGTTTATGCCCCGACATCAGCTGCAACACCGTTCAGACCGCCCTCAACGTTCACTCCGAGTGCATATATGATGAGCGAGAAAATACTTGCATATGAGAGAATTGTCCTTGAAGAAATCATGGACCTGATGGGGAAGAAGTATATAAAATATAACATCAGTAAGCAGGAAAGATTGGCATTATCTGCATTAGGAACCAACGATGCCATCGTGATCAAGGCCGCCGACAAGGGTGGTGCGGTGGTCCTGCAAAACACACAAGACTACGTAGCTGAAATAGAGCTTCAATTGGCAGTCAGAGACAGCTATTGCCCTATACCAAGGGATCCCACGTCGGAGGTCAAAGCACTGATTGAGGAGATAACCATGGACGGAGTGGTAAAGGGTGTCTTAAGCCAACCAGAGTGTGACTTCTTAAACAAAAGAGAAGCCAGGATTCCAACTATCTATACCCTCCCCAAAATACATAAGCGCCTAGATAAACCACCAGGGAGACCCATTGTCTCTGGATGCGAATCGGTTCTGGAACCTCTCAACCAGTTTATAGATCACTTTCTCCAACCTTTGATACCGGAGACCAAATCATATGTGCGGGATACAATGCACATTATTCAGCTATTGGAGGGACACACATTCGACATGCAAACCCAACTACTTGTTACATTGGATGTATCCTCGCTCTATACCTCCATTCCTCAGGTGAAGGCCCTTGAGGTGATTAGAGCTACCCTTGATAAGAGGCTGAGACC
Source organism: Triturus cristatus (assembly GCF_964204655.1). Classification (NCBI taxonomy): domain Eukaryota; kingdom Metazoa; phylum Chordata; class Amphibia; order Caudata; family Salamandridae; genus Triturus; species Triturus cristatus. The sequence goes on from NC_140592.1 coordinate 527,881,390, forward strand.
GCATTGGATACCAACTGACTTTCTGATAGGCCTTCTAGAAATTGCAATGAAGGACAATTATTTTGTATTCATGAAGCAATTCTACTACCAATGTAAAGGCGTCGCGATGGGCGCTACTTATGCGCCAAGCCAGGCCAATATCTTTATGGATTCATATGAGGAGGAGCATCTCTACAGCCATCTAAATCCATTCATCAATCAGATTATGGTCTGGAAACGTTACATAGATGACGTTATAATGATCTGGACGGGTACGGCTGAGGAGCTTGAACAATTCTATAACTGGTTGAATACAAGATCAATTGATATTCAATTCACCATGGCGAAGAGCAACAAATCAATTGATTTCCTTGATCTTACATTTGAAGTGGATGATGGACGGTTAATTTGCGATTTATAACGCAAACCTACAGAAAGGAATACCCTCCTTAAATACAATTCCCACCATCCACGCAGCCTTAGGGACAATCTTCCGTACGGCCAATACCTTAGGCTAAGAAGGAATTGTACACGACGAGCTGATTTCTTTCAAGAGAGTGACATCCTTACCACTCGCCTCAAGGAAAGGGGTTATCCTATTGGTTTATTGAAACGTGCACGGAAACGCGTCTGGTACTGTCCTAGAGACCAACTACTACAAGTAAAGGAGAGAACAACTAAAAATGAGAGCATTGTATGTGTCACTACATTCAATAGTAGAAGCAATGACATGAAGAAGATCATGAAAAAGTATTGGAACTTGGTTTCGAGTGAGCTTCCTACTACTGGGGAACCTCTATGTTCGAGGCATATGAGCTGCAGATTGTACACTTAGCATAGATCGCCATCTGGTGTTGGGCCCGGATGTTTGCAGTTTGTTTTTCTTCTTGGACAGTCTTTGGAAGTCACGAGTTTGGTGACTCCTCCTTCGGTCCGTACTGCGCATGGGCTTCGGCTCCATCCTCAGATTGTTTTTTTCCGCCATCGGGCTCGGATGTGATACTTCGTGCTCCGGCTTCGAACTTCTACGGTTCCAGCCTCGACGGAAAATCCTTGTTTCTTCGAGTTTCTTCATCTTCATCTTCATTTCTCGAAGCGGCACTTTCTCCATCCCGTACATCGGCACCGGCCCTCGGGCCCTCCTCGACTCCGGTCCCGGCCGATGGAAAGGACTCCGTTCAAAAAGTGCCCAAAATGTGGGTCTAAATTTCCCCACACCGACCTCCATCAGGTGTGTAATCTTTGCCTCTCTCCAGAACACGAGGCCAGAGACTGCCCCGCCTGTAAGTCTTTTCGATCGAAGAAAACCATCCGGGATCGAAAAGCTCGACGCACCATGGCGCACTCATCGTCTGCAGCTCCACCGGACATCTTCGGAGACGGCGCCGAAGCTTCGGGGCAAACACACACCGAGCAGGAAGAAGACGTTGTCAGCGCTTCCGAGGCCGACGACTCCGACGTGGAGGACATCACACCGGCGCAGCGGGTCGTGAGTACTGTGCCCCCTCCCACCCCCGCGCCCAAAGCCAAAGAGACTCAGGTTACTCCCTCGCCTGCCGGCCTGGGCAAAACCAAGACCAAAGCTTCTATCACCCCACCTTCGGGCCCGGTGTCAAAGCCTCCAAAGTCTCACGGCAGCTCGGGATCGAGCCAGCCGACGCCCGGTGCCGAAAAACAGCATCCGGCACCGAAGAAAGCAATATCCAGCTCGACTCCGAAGCCACCGGCGCCGAAGCCTGGACTCTCGGTGCCGACCAAACACAAACACAAATCTGTCGGCACCGACGCTCCGGCGCCGAAAACTCCTTCGACGCCGAAAAAACCGGAGGCCCCAAAAAAGCATGGCGCACACAAACCATCGAAGCCCTCGGTTCCGAAATCACCGGTGCCGACGGACGATTCGGCACCATTGGCTCTGTTTACACCAGACCCTTTACAAAAGACTCTGTCCAAAGATCCAAAGACTGGGCTATTGACTTTAATTATCAAGAAAAGACGCCTTGATACTCCGGCTCCTCCTCCACCACCCAAACGGAAGGACTCTGCTACTTCTCCCCTCAGAGTGCCCTCCCCACTACCTCCTCCACCCCCTCCCCCTCCCAGGTCTCCGCCACCTTTACCTCACTACTCTCCGACCCCGTCCCCAGATCCGGATGACGGGGACCCGGACAATTATCCGGCGGACGCCCCAATGGATCCCACTCCACCAGGGACCCCAGACCCATGGGAGGATTACAATAACCCTGATGTACCCGATATTCCTCAGGACGACCTATACCCATCCAGGCCGTCTCCTCCAGAGGACTCCTTAGGGTTCCATCATTTAGTGCAGAGAGCAGCACACTACCATGGGGTGGACATGCACACTGAACCAGTGGAAGACGACTTCTTACTGGATACATTTGACATACAGGACAAATCCACTTCTATTTTACCCATGCTTAAGGGTGTCACCAAGCATGCCGCAGAGGTGTTCAAAGACCCTGTCAGGGCCAGGGTACTAAACCCTAGAATAGAGAAAAAGTATAAGGCGGCACCCACAGACCCTGCATACATTAAGGGCCCTGCTCCCTTAGATTCCCTAGTTGTCTCTACAGCTAGAAAGCGGGCTAACTCCCAGTCCTCAGGAGACGCCCCACCGCCAGACAAGGAATCCAAACTCCTAGACGCGTCTGGCAAGCGCACCGCCTCTCAAGCTGCAAACATGTGGCGCATTGCAAACACACAAGCGCTACTTGCGCGCTATGACAGAGCACACTACGACGAACTTGAGGCTCTTATGCAGCACCTTCCCGAGAAACACAAGCGTAGGGCTCATGAGCTAATACAGGAGGGTAAACTCATTACAAACACCTCCATTAAGTGTGCCCTCGATGCAGCCGACACTGCTTCTAGAGCCATAAATACCAGTGTCCTGCTTCGTCGCCATGCCTGGCTCAGGATCTTAGGGTTTAAGCCTGAAGTCCAGGCGTCCATACTCAATCACCCCTTTGACCAACAAACTCTCTTTGGGCCCAAGGTAGACGAAGCGTTGGAAAAGATGAAAAAGGACACAGACACAGCAAAGTCTATGGGGGCACTCCAAACACAAGCCTCTAAATGTTCCTTTCGACGCTCCTCCTTTCGTGGCACAGGCAGAGGCTTCTCCACCGATAGCACCTCTACCTCCTACAAATCCCCTCCTCAAAATACCTTTTCAAAGGGCAACCAAAGGGGTGGTTACAGAGGCAACAACAATAAGGGCAGGGGCAAAACTAACAACACCCGTTCTGCCACCCCGCCCACACAATGACTTCCCTCTGCTCCCCCCAGACCATTCCACTCCGGTCGGGGGCAGACTACAAAACTTTATCCACGCATGGGAGTCCATAACATCGGACAAATGGGTGACCCAAATCATTCGGTCAGGGTACTGTCTCGAGCTAACATCTACCCCACCCAATATCCCACCAAGGCACCGCCCAATGTCTCAAGAACATTCCACACTGCTCAAACAGGAGGTACTCTCCCTCCTCCAAAAACACGCTATAGAGCAGGTCCCCATCAATCAGCAAAATCTAGGGGTTTACTCCCTATATTTCCTAATACCAAAGAAAGACGGGACCCTCAGGCCCATTCTGGACCTCCGGCCTCTAAATGCCTACATACATTCAGACCATTTCCATATGGTCACCCTACAACAAGTCCTCCCGCTCCTCTGTCAGGGAGACTTTCTCACAACCTTGGATCTGAAAGACGCATACTTTCACATTCCAATACACCCCTCTCACAGGAAATACCTCAGGTTCGTGGTGGGCGGGCAACATTACCAATTCACGGTTCTCCCCTTCGGGGTCACCACCGCACCACGGGTGTTTACCAAATGCCTAGCGGTAGTAGCAGCACACCTCAGACGTCAACACATTCACGTCTTCCCTTACTTAGACGACTGGCTGATAAAAGCCGCGTCTTACCACCAATGCGTGCAGCATACAAACAGCACCATCCAACTGCTCCACCAGCTAGGCTTCACGGTGAACTACCAAAAGTCCCACCTCATACCATCTCACACAAAGCAATATCTCGGGGCCACTATAGACACCTCCAAAGGTATTGCCTATCCAAACTCAGCCAGAATCACAAGCATTCAAGCCTTACGCAAAACATTCCTTCCCCAACACTCTCTTCCAGCAAGAGTGTTCATGAAGCTCATAGGAATGATGGCGTCTTGCATCTTTATAGTGCCCCATGCAAGACTACACATGCGTCCACTTCAAGAGTGCCTAGCACAACAGTGGAACCAGGCCCAGGGTCAGCTAACGGATCTGGTGTTGGTGGACGGCCGCACACATCACTCTCTGCAGTGGTGGAACACCACAAACCTTTCCAAAGGGCGGCCGTTCCTGGACCCGGTTCCTCAGGTGATTCTAACAGCGGACGCATCGCTCTCCGGCTGGGGAGCGCACCTCCTACACCTCACAATGTAAGGTCTATGGATGCCACAGCAAAAATTGCTCCACATCAACCATCTGGAGCTCTTGGCGATCTTTCTAGCCCTAAAATCTTTCCAAAAACAGATTTCGGGCAAAGCAGTCCTCATTCGCACAGACAACATGACTGCAATGTATTATATCCAAAAACAGGGGGGGACACACTCTCCCCAGCTCTCCCGCTTAGCCCAGAGCATATGGAGATGGGCAATTCCCCAAAACATCTTTCTCCTGGCACAACACGTTCCAGGCGTACAAAACACCATGGCAGATCTGCTCAGCAGACAAACGCAACAACTACACGAATGGGAACTGCATCCACAAGTTCTTCACCCATTCTTCCAACAGTGGGGGCATCCTCAGATAGACCTCTTCGCCACCCACGAAAACAAAAAATGCCCAAGCTTCGCCGCCAGATACCCACACCCATTGTCCAAGGGCAATGCGATATGGATGAACTGGTCAGGCAGATTTGCATACGCCTTTCCACCTCTCCCACTAATTCCATTAGTGGGCAGGAAGCTACAACAGCACTCCCTCACACTCATTCTGGTAGCTCCGACGTGGGCCAGGCAGCCGTGGTACACCACGCTACTACAACTATCAGTGGTACCACATCAAAAACTGCACCTATCCCCATGCCTCCTAACCCAGAACCATGGAGAAATCAGGCACCCGGACCCAGCTCAGCTCAACCTGGCGATCTGGCTCCTGAAATCCTAGAATTCGGATACCTTAACCTTCCCCCTGATTGCATGAACATCATCATGGAAGCCAGACGTCCTACCACTAGAGCATGTTATGCCGCAAAGTGGAAAAGATTTGTTATTTACTGCCGTAACAATACAATCAACCCTTTAGATGCATCCATACAGCACATCATATGCTATCTGCTCCATCTTCACAGGTGTAACCTGGCATATTCATCCATACGCCTACACCTAGCAGCGATCGCTGCTTATCTACAAAACAGACAGCATTTATCACTCTTCAGAGTGCCCGCTATTAAAGCCTTCATGGAAGGCCTTAAACGAGTAATTCCTCCCAGGGCACCACCTTCCCCTGTATGGAATCTAAATTTAGTTCTTACACGACTAATGGGTCCGCCCTTCGAACCAATGCATAAATGCGAGCTACAGTTTCTCACCTGGAAAACAGCTTTTCTCGTAGCTATCACTTCCCTTAGAAGGGTTGGTGAAATACAAGCGTTCACTATACAGGAACCCTTCATACAAATACATCACAGCAAGGTCATACTTCGCACAAATCCGAAGTTCCTGCCCAAGGTCATTTCCCCCTTCCATCTCAATCAATCGGTGGAATTACCTGTCTTCTTCTCGCAACCTCAATCTGTTGCAGAAAGGGCCTTACACACACTCGATGTAAAAAGGGCCTTGCTATACTACATACAAAGAACGCAACCCTTCAGGAAGACTAAACAATTGTTCGTCTCCTTCTCTCCACCACATAAAGGCAACCCCATTTCTAAATCAGGGATAGCTAGGTGGATTGTAAAATGCATACAGATTTGCTACCAAAAGGCAAAAAGAACATTATCTGTTCCGCCTAAAGCCCATTCTACAAGAAAGTTAGGGGCTTCTATGGCCTTTCTAGGGAATATACCCTTAGATGACATCTGCAAAGCAGCCACATGGTCTACACCGCACACCTTCACAAAACATTACTGTGTAGATGTGCATTCCAAGCAGCAAGCTAGAGTGGGCCAGGCTGTATTAAAGACACTATTTCAAACCACTGCAACGGATACCGGTGGTCGCCGCTAGGGTTGGGTACTGCTATATAATCTATGCTAAGTGTACAATCTGCAGCTCATATGCCTCGAACGGAATATGCTACTTACCAGTATGCATCTGTTCTTGGCATGTAGAGCTGCAGAGTTGTACACGCCCACCCGCCTCCCCGGCTACCTGTATCCGTTCCAGTACATCTTATTTAGATACTACACACATGGGTTTCTCACTATGATTACCAAGCTCCATCATTTCCCTGTTGGCGAAAAACAATCTGAGGATGGAGCCGAAGCCCATGCGCAGTACGGACCGAAGGAGGAGTCACCAAACTCGTGACTTCCAAAGACTGTCCAAGAAGAAAAACAAACTGCAAACATCCGGGCCCAACACCAGATGGCGATCTATGCTAAGTGTACAACTCTGCAGCTCTACATGCCAAGAACAGATGCATACTGGTAAGTAGCATATTCCTTGCCTTTAAACAAGGTAGAAGTGTGAAAGACAATGTTGTCAAGGCGTATCTGGAACCACCTAAAACCCTTGGACTTAGAGATCACCTGGGTCTGCCTCCCCTCATGGGCCATTTCAAATGTGGCCACTGTAAAGCCTGCCCTTTGACAGTGGAAGGTTCCTCATTCACCTATCACAATAGAACCTACAAATCATACAGTTTCACAAATTGTAACAGTTGCAATTTAATCTATGCAATAATTTGTCCTTGTGGTCTTCTGTACGTGGGCCAAACCACGCAAAAGGTAAAAGTAAGGATACTCCAACACATGAGCCGTATCAGATGTAAGACACAAGGGGCCCCCATGGTCGATCACTGTCTCGCACATAACCACCAGCCGGAGGATATCAAATGGTGTATGCTGGAAAAGGTTACTCTGGCTCCAAGAGGGGGTTCAATCACACTCAATCTAAAGAGAAAAGAATGTAGATGGATACATTCCCTTGATACAGTACAACAGGGTCTGAATGAGTTTGAGGAAACATCTAGACAGATGGGTCAATTGTAATCAAGGGTTGTTTTTCTCTTTCCTCTCTAACTGCATATATATCATTCTAAGGTTGCTGGTCACTGAACTTTGGTTCACTTAGAGCAGGTTATGTGGTGCATGTGAACGCTAGCCTAATCCAGTTCAAATCTACGATCTTAGATGTCATGCTATTTGAAACTTTATTGAAAGGCTCATTTTCTACATGTTATTTTATGTCATGTTGTTTGAAACCTTATTGAAGGCTCATTTTCTACATCTAATTGAGAAGTTGCAACCTGCCACCACTTTGATGTATTCATGTTGCAGGGCTATGGTTTTAAATCATAATGCTATTGTGATCAAATTCTGTTCAGGCTTGTCTATTGCGTAAATTACTTTACACAACTTACATTTTCCATTCGTATGCTTCCTGTATAAGAACTCACAATGTCTTTCGAAACCTGATTTTAACATCCATATGACCTCTTTGGGATGTGATAACCTCTTTACAAATTACTGTGTCATTTTGTTTAACAGTTGGCTCGATATAACATAATGATCTGGTTTTGTATGGATGTCTTCAGAAGTTTGCTTTATACAGGGCTCTGTATGCTGTTCCTCAAACATTTCACAAAACCAATTGCTTTCAATTTTCAAATGAAATAGCTGAATATGTCTGATTCGCTAAGAAAAGAATTGTGTCCGATGTTCAGTATGTTTCACGAGTAATGAAAAGCATCTATGTATAAAGCATCTCTACTCGTGGCAGTTGTTTTTGCATGTATAATAACGCGACAAAGCTGCATTCTTGTTTGTGTCCATATTCTGTTTGAAAAAATGGGATGCACCAACTGTACGCGGGCACGCAAATGGGGAATTTTGTTTCTTCTCTTACGGCCGGTATTTTGTTGCCTAGTATTAATAGTGAGTACACACATTTGACGTCAGCGTGAAAGCGGCACGGACGAATAGCAACCGCGTCTCATTAGCGGGCTCACTCGATTTCCATTGACGCTTACCTAGTTGCTCAGCAACCGTCCTGGCGTTTCTAGACGTTCTACGTCATACAGGGAGGGACTTGGTTGTCCCCATATACCGGCTGATCTGCCTTTCGCGGGTTTTCCACAACAGCGCGATTAAATAATTCCTTTCCCCTTTTTGCCTTGTCCGGGTTACAACTAAGATTGCGCTTGTGATTTACCTTATAGACGCAGTCCGAGTCGTCCAATTGCTCCTGCTTCAGATTGAATTGACGGTTTTCGCTCCATTAAGTATTTTCGCTTACAAGTCAGTTCTCAGGTGAGCGTACCGTCCTTATCTAAACAGGGATTATTCTATGTTAATTGAATACCTAAGGATTGAGCCTGTCATATTTGGCCCCCTTTTGGTGATATCTCGCAACCGAGTGTGTTGCGCTCTTCTTTCTCCTGACCGATTTCACGTGTGGTCCCCTGTTTTAATTGATTTGCATTAAACTGCCAATCTCATCCGTATAATTTGGCTTTTAATATCTGTAAGGACACGCATCTCTAGATTTCGATAAGAGCTTCAAAATTACTTTTGAGTCATCGCCTGATTAGCTTTATAATTAGGATACTATGTATAAAATTTCTACCACGCTGAGACGTGATGCGTCTACAATGTTAATGTAAATCCCAGAATCGGGGATTGAGCTCTTGAATCAATGGTGATGGGTTGATGATGTCATCCATTTACCTTTACTTTAAATTAATTTTTAGAAACCCCGCTGGATGAATATACCGGACCTACAAAATTTGAACATTGGGTCATCCTAGACCTATGGCTAGGTGAGTCATGGCTTTCTTTGGCTTATTCGGGACCATATGCTTGTGACTTCTTAAGAATAGCCCTTGACACGTGCCTTACTTGCTTCTATAGGTTGCCACTGCCAATATTTAAGTCCTGATGAAGACCCGCATGACGATTTAAGATCGCATATATAGGGTCGAAACGTCGACAGTACCTAGGACCAGTCCAAGACTCGTTTTCCCATAGAATCGGAAATCCCCGGGAAACTACGTCATTGTGCTCTTTCAAATACTGGCCGACTTTTATTTTGTACATAAAAACTTTTGTATTCACTTTGTATATATTGCACACCAATTTTGTCACCTTGGTCACTTTGTCACTGATTCACCAATTCACTTTAATGTTTATAACTTTGGCAGCCATATTTTGCAAAAAGAATGTTATGAGTGTAGATATAAATGAGGCAATTTATATATAAAAGAACGTTTTACCACCCTGCAAATCGGATGTCATTGTGATTTGTGCATTGTTGTTTGCTTCATGTGGTCCTGTGAATGTAATTATTCTTAAAATTTTTTTCTATTTGAAACATTGTACTTAGGTTCCTTCTTTTTGATTCATTCATAACTGAAAACAAAGCAATTGTTTGGTTACACCCGACAGAACCATTGTTTTTCATATCATGTATACCCAGGTTCTGAGGGACACAGGGTCACCCCATTGTCTATATAACCAAACTATGAACGGTGGACAGATACTGCATCTAAATTTGAAATCGCTGAACTTGTCAGCATGCAACCTCAAGAACATGAGTTCCAACTGTTAAAGATCCCTCAGGAGTGCAGAGAGATTCTGTCACAATCTCGAGCAATCTCTACAAACAAAACATATTCGGCTAAATGGAAAAGATTTTGTCATTGGTGTGCATCTCAGGATCTACATCCGTTTCGAGTCTCTTCTGATCAAATTCTTCCATATCTGTTAACGTTGGCCAAATCTGGACTCTCTCATATGTCTATTAAAGTACACTTGGCCGCTATTTCAAGGTACACAAGAGTTCCTGACCGACCATCGCTGTGGTCCCAAAGAGTTATTAAAGAATTTCTCAGAGGGCTGTTCAGAATGTTCCCTCCAGTTCAAAGACCAGTGGTTCCTTGGCAGCTTAATACGGTTCTTGCACAGCTAATTAAACTGCCATTTGAGCCAATACATAAGGCGGAATTGCAATTTCTCTCATGGAAGACAGCGTTGCTATTAGCGCTGACGTCGGCAAGAAGGGTCAGCGAGATCCAAGCTTTCTCAATTGCAGAACCATTCCTTCAATTCAGGCAGGACAGGGTGATTCTGAGGACGAACCACAAATGTATTCCTAAGGTTCCCTCCAGCTTTCATCTGAATGAACCGGTGGTTTTGCCTACATTTTTTAAAGACCCTTCAACATCTGCAGAAAGAGCTTTACACTCTTTGGACATTAAACGATGTCTGAAATTTTACATCGATAAGACAAAATCGTTCAGAAAGACAAATCAACTCTTTGTAGCCTTTGCTGGCCCTAAGAAAGGTGTGGCACTCTCCAGATCTAGTATCTCAAGGTGGATATCTTCAGCAATCTCCTTGTGTCATGTTAAAGCTGGAAAGCCTTTACAGGACAAAGTACGTGCGCATTCCACAAGGAAGATGGCAACTTCTATGGCTCTATTCGCAGGGGTGTCATTGGCAGACATTTGTAGGGCTGCGACATGGAAAAATGCGCACACCTTTACTAGACACTATTGTCTGGACACGGCATGGAAAAAGGATGCAGCAGTGGGACAAGCGGTTCTACGGCATCTATTTCATTAAGGTATTTATCATGGAATATTTATATGTGTATATATAGAGATATATGTATCTGTATATTTAGATAAATATTTTGAAAACTGTAATGTATGTTGACATTCTATACAAAAAAAAAAGCAGAGCCCACTGTTTATTGGGGTTCTAGCCTGGAAATGCAATTTGGGATAAGTACTGCTTGCTATTCTGATACAAGCATGTGAATCTATGAAAGATTGAGTGCTGGAGAAAAAACTAGTTACTTACCTGTACACTATGGTTCTCCAGTATTATCTTTCATAGATTCAGATGCGGCCCGCCCACCTCTCCATTTCTCAGGCAGAACCTCATTGTCTTTAGGTGTATTTTAGTCTCGCACTCTGGGCTGGAAATCTGAGGCAGGAAGGCTCTGCTGGGGAGTGTTAGGGCTGGCAGTCGATTGGCTGAGACTTGGACCAAATAATGATGAGGTTTGGTTACCAAATAAGATGATTCCCTATGGGATTTTTGCTATGCAGTTTTTTCTTATACTGCTGTGATCATTCTGTTACCGTGAGACTCCCACCATGACGACGGGGAAGATACAAGCATGTGAATCTATGAAAGATAATACCGGAGAACCCTAGTGTACAGGTAAGTAACTAGATTTTTCTTCTTTCTTTGGCCCAGCAGGGCTCTGCTCTGGGCACCTTGAAAGGTTATCTTTTTGCAATCTCTGCTTTCTTACGGCTTCCTGATCAGCCTTCTCTTTTCAAGTCCCCTGTTTCGCGTTTTCTTAAAGGCATTACTCACATGTTTCCTCCTGTCCCGTTCGTAATGCCTCAGTGGGATTTTAATCTTGTCTTGACCTTTCTGATGTGCGCTCCCTTTGAGCCTCTTCACAAATGTCCCCTTCTGACTCTTAAGACTGCTTTCCTGGTAGCTATCACCTCGGCTAGACGGGTGAGTGAGCTCCAGGCTCTGTCATCTAAGCCTCCCTTTCTTTCTGTTCATCCGGACAAGGTTGTCCTCCGGACTCGTCCTTCTTTTCTTCTGAAAGTTTTGACCCCCTTTCACATCGGGCAATCGGTCACTTTGCCCACCTTCTTTCCGCCTCACATCCTTCGAAAGAGGAAGAGCGGCTCCACCGTCTGGACCCCAAACGTACGCTGTCCTTTTATTTGGACCACACCAGACAGTTCTGGGTGGATGACCAACTTTTTGTTGGGTACGTAGGTGCTAAGAAGGGGAGGGCTGTACACAAGCGGACCATCTCACGGTGGGTCGTCTTGTGTATAAAGGTTTGTTACTCCTTGGCGAAAAAGGACCCTCCTGTTGGGCTGAGAGCCCATTCCACTGTGGTAAATAAAATCTTCTTTACCGGACTGAATTTCATACGGAATCTTAAAATAAAGTAAAATAGCTCAAAATAACAAGAGGCAGAATCCGTGGTATAAGAGGTTTTCTAAATGGGCTTTATTCCATCAAAAATGGCCGACTCGAGTCGCGGCCTTCAGGTTCCGTCACCACGAGGGTTCAGGAAGTGAAGTACAATACTTTATTGACAGACATGCATTTTTATAATAAGTACATTACAATGAAACGAATGTAGAAGGCGTAACATTTGATAAGAAAAGTGACATAACAGGTACGTAATCGAAACTAGGCGTAATAAGGAATAAAAGAAACATGATTGGTTAGGATTATCAGACATAGGTGGATCTATAAGATAATACTTGGCATAGATGCGCGCGCAGCAGCATGACGTGTGAGTGACGTGCAACTAGGGGGTGAAGGGACTTGACATTTAGCTCTACATGTGGAGACGAGAAGTCTGGGGGGTCAAGTCAACCTAGTCCCAAATCATATCTAACATCCTATGTTTAAAGAACTATGTTATCCACAAGGAAGGACTCTCGGACAGAATCTAGTCTATACTGACTGTGTGCGTGCACAAACGTCTAAGTGTCTATATGAGATGCGAGAGGCAGAAAACTTTCCATGGCAACAGGGCTATGAATCATTTGCAGGAGGACGGAAAGGCTGAGTCCTTTGCTTGTGAGCTAAAGGAAATGTTTACCTAAATCACTAGACAGGAATGCATCGGCTGGAGGGCAAAATAGATAATTCGAAGGTGAAATACAGCTTCTTGGCAGGCAGGCGAAAACTGGCCGAGGCAGGCACCGTTAGCTGCACAGGGAGTAGGACAAAGTTCATGGATACAGATGCGAGCTCAAGCTGAAGCTGTCAGAGACAGAGAGCAGGGAAAAGCTTTGAGGACAGAATCGGGCCTACTTGCCTGAACTGTAAAAATGGAGTAACTTAGCCATATAAAGTCGGTGGCCTTTCATACTTAGGAATCGAATATCCAGCCCATTGATGGCGGATCTGACAGAGAACATGTCGACGGTAGACACACATATGTTTGCGTCTTAGAAACTGGAACTGGAGGGAACATACATGTACTTGTAACATGCATATAGAACCGTTGGGGTCCAAGATAGGGGACATAACTGATCAGGAAAATCCACATTTCCACATTCCCTCCTTGTCCCCTACTTGCCCTTCAAGAGATATCAATCTTCATCATTCCATCGATTTGCTCATGGAGCATCATTTCTTCTTCCTTCTTCTTCCGGTATTTTGAACGAGAACTGTGATATGGAATGCATGATGTGGCACACAGACCACAAATCACTGGTCCACATTGCAGGCATAAACAACAACTGAAGAGCATAAGAAGGCCAATACCTAGGAAGGATAGAACTCTCCATCCCCAGGCTGATATCACACTCCAAAACCACCCGGACCACGTCCAAGTGCCTGGATTTTCGTGTATCTGGCTTACAATCTTATGAAGGCGTGTTATAGCTTTATATACAGATGGCGAATTTTCTGGTATAAATATGCAGCAGCTGGATCCGATGACCCTGCAAGCTCCGCCCCTATCGGCCAGGATGACGTCAAGGACAAGACGATTCTGGAGAACAACAATTCTCATCACTGATTGTTCCTCTGTCAGATTGCCTAGGGCGGCTATAGTCTCGTTTACTACAGCTTCAAGAGTCTTGGTGAGTCTGCGTATCAGCTTACTATTTGATATGGTACCTATATAGGGAAAGATACCTTTATTGAAATCTACATACTTGTCCCATGCTGTCTCAGTATAATCGACAACTGGGAGATCTCTTCGCTCTCTATTGTGTACTAAATGAACATTTCGATAATAATCAGGGGGAGCTAGGAAAACAGGTGGCAGAAGGAATGCTATGTAACAGGTACCATCCCAATCTAGAGGCAGACGCATATATGCCGTCTGACCACATATAAAGTAAGAATGGCGAGAAGCTCTAAATGAAGATTTACCTTGATCACGATATTCTACTGTAGTAACGCATTGGCTATGGCCCATATGTATGGAACCAACTTTTCTCACACATAATTCACCCTTAACTGGAAATACAGACATAGTGGGCAGAATTAGTTCAACTTCGGATTTGACATTCAAAATCATAAGATTAGGCGTAAAATTACCTAATTTATACACTTCATTTTCTAAATCAGTTCCTGTTCTACTGGGGTGACCCTCCTTATTGGGGTGACAGACTTTGAATAAAACTAGATTCAGATTTCCCCATATCCAATGTTGTTGATAAACTGCTGTGTCTGGGTCTATGGAATTTAATAAACTAAACCATGCTCCACAGGAGCCATTGTGTGTGAACGGATGTGGAAAGAAAGGCAGAACTCCTTTGTTATTCTGATAGGGAGGGAGTCGGCCACACACCCAACAATTGGTGGCATTACTAGTCTGATGGGAATGATGTAACATACTAATGAATGTGTTATTGCGCAGCGCAAGTCTATAGGACAACTCATGTGGGGGTAATTCACTAAAAGAATGTTCATCAGTTATATTGAAAGCATGTTTAGAAACAGGATAATACATATGCAACAATATGCTTGCAGTAACTATTAAAAAACTCAAGGAAAACAAAATTAATAAAGTCACAATACAGTGGCTACGCAGTAATTTACAATAAGCATGTCGTTTCATTATGATTCTGGACTCTACATCATTCAGACCTAAGGGATACATGTCGGGACAGATTCAACCGCTTCACCTTGGAGAGGACTTAAACAATCAAATCGTCCGACAGTTTGGATCTGGACCTGAGTTTCTGCTTATAGAGTTCGGTGCTACTGGCCTCAGCCAAGGGTAGCTTTGAGTCAATGGGGGAAGACACACGGGGAGTATTGTTTGTGTCAGGAGGAAGTCCATGAAATTTCTTTATATGGCTGGAATGCACCCAGCCTTTTCTCCCTTCGATCTTCACAGCTGTTCTGGTTGTCAGCAGGACCAACTTAGGAAGCCTCCACCTTGGCTCCAGTTGGGTTTTCCGATCAAAATTCCTGACGAGAACATAATCGCCGGGAATTACATCATGAGGTTTCACCTCGGTGTTGTCGGGAAAAGCTGCGACTACCTGTGAACGACAAGATTGTAGTGCAGACATCAAGGAAGCCAGGTAATCTGTCAGCATATTACAGTCAACATCAGTTATTTTACGCGGTATAGGCGTCCCCCACATATTCGGTGGTCTACCAAAGATCACCTCATAAGGGGATAGCCCTGTTCGAGAGTGTGCTACCATTCTCATGTAAAATAGCGCAACTGGTAAGGCTACTATCCAGTCCACACCTTTTTCCTGACATATTTTAGACAATCTGATTTTTAAAAGTTGATTATGTCGTTCCACGAGACCTGCTGCCTCGGGGTGTCGGACACAGTGGAATTTCCACTGATATCCCAACAAAAGTGAGACATGTTTCATTAATTCGGATGAGAAAGGCTGGCCGTTATCTGAATATACAACACGTGGTAAACCGTACCGTGGGAAGAATTCTCGAACTAGCTGCTTGGCAGTAGTCGGGGCAGTGTAATCTGATACGGGATACGCCTCTGTCCAACGGGAGAGAGCGCAGACAACTACGAGAACATATTTGAATCCTCGACAACGTTCCATCTGAATATAATCCATCTGGAGGACTTCAAAAGGATGGTCAGGAGGCTGAAATCCACCCTGCTCTACGGGAACACTCTTTCCTGGATTAAACTGACAACATATCATACAGGTACGAACTTTTTGTTTAGCTGCTGCTCGTAAATGTTTGTTGAACCAAATGTGCTGAATGCTGTCTAGCATAGCCTTCTCTCCTAAATGTGCTGGACTGTGAACTGTAGCTATAATGGCTTGAACCATGGAATCAGGGAGAAACCATACAGATTTCTCCTTCGTCATCCATCCTTGATCTGTCTGGATCCCTCCTAGTTCAGTCCACTTCTTTATTTCTTCTGCTGTGGCATGTGTCTGTATGTCAATTACGTCAAGTGCGGGATCCTTAATTGTCATACACTGTGTTGGTGTCTGAACTATTGGCTTTGTCATGTCTAATGTGCGATTCTGAGCAGTTTGTTTAGCTGTTCTGTCAGCTAAATCATTGCCTTGAGAAATGATATCAGTAACCTTCGTGTGTGCTTTACATTTCATAATCGATATAGCAGTGGGTAGATGTATTGCGTCTAACAAAGCATGAATGAGGGGTCCGTGCTGAATGTGGGCACCATGGGAGGTTAAATAACCTCTCTCTCGCCACAGCACGCCGAAGTCGTGTACAACTCCGAATGCATAACGTGAATCAGTGTATACATTAACTTTCTTATTTGTGGCTTGAATACAGGCTTGCGTTAGAGCAATAAGTTCTGCTGCTTGGGCTGACAAAGTATCTATACAATTTGTCTCAATAACTTTAGTGTCTGTTGTGACTGCATACGCGGCCACTAAATCTCCTGTACTTGTTCTCATGCACGATCCGTCTACATACAACGTCAGGTCTGGATCTAACAATGGAACGTCTGTCAAGTCTTGTCTAGGTTTCGTCTTTATTTCAATGATTTCAACACAATCATGAGCTAGTGGGTCTGTTCCAATTACAGGTAATAGTGTAGCAGGATTCAATGTATTACACCGTCGGATCTCTATGTGTGGTTGAAACAATGTCAGTTCATAACCGGTAAGTCTTGCTATGGTCAAGTGTTGTGTTTGTGTTCGGTTCACAAGAACCTCTACTGCATGTGGTACTTGTACTGTCAATGGGTGTCCTAATACTATGGCATCGCTTTGTCTGATTGCTAAAGCTGTCGCTGCCACTGATTTCAGGCATGCAGGCAAAGCCTGAGCTACGGGATCTAATGTACTGGAAAAATAAGCACATGGCTTGCGTGATCCTGCTTGATCCTGAGTGAGTACTGACAAGGCAGTACCTTCGCGTTCTGTGACAAAGAGTGTAAAATGTTTGTTATAACATGGTGTTGCTAAAACAGGTGCTTGACATAAAGCTTCCTTTAGGCTTTCAAAAGCTTGTGTATGTTCCTGAGTCCAAGGGAGGACAGTCGATGTGGCTGCCTCCTGTGTGGTTAACTGAATGAGTGGTTTTGCTAGAAATGCGTACTGAGGGATCCACTGCCTACAATATGAAGTGAGGCCTATGAAAGCCCGCACCTCCTTTTGTGTCTGGGGTATTGACATGTTAGCAATTAACTGGATGCGATCTGGTGTAAGCTGCCTTCCCTCCTTGGACAGCGAGTGACCAAGATAAATAACTCGCTGGACACAGAATTGCAGCTTAGAAGGAGACACCTTGTGCCCCTTGTCGGCTAGGAAATGTAAAACTGTCAGAGAAGCTTTTTCACATTCTGGCTCGCTTCTCGCTGTGATCAGCAGATCATCGACATATTGAAGCAGTGCAGTATTGACTGGCATGTGGATACTGTCAAGTTCTCGTTTCAGTGCTTGGCTGTAGATGCTGGGGCTTTCTGTGAATCCTTGGGGAGCGCGTGAGAATTTAAAGCTGCGCCCATTTAAACTGAATCCGAACAAGTATTGGCTTTCCGGATCTATTGGGACGCTGAAAAAGGCATTCTTGAGATCGATTACAGTAAAGAATGTTGCTTTGGAATCAATTGCTGTCAACAATGATGATATATCAGGGACCACAGGGAATTGTGGTACAATACACTTGTTTAGTTCACGCAAATCAATAACCAATCGGTACACTGGTGGGGCAGTAGGATCAGTTCGTTTAAGAATCGGAATTATCGGTGAATTACATACATTGGAGTCTGTTTCTACAACTACTCCCTGGGCAATCAGCTCATCAATGATTTTCAGCAAAGCCACTACAGCATCATGCGGTAACTTGTATTGTCGCATTCGTGGTAGTACCACTCCTGCTTTCAGTGTGACTCGATAGGGTGTAATGTTCATGCAGCCAACATCCGTAGGGCCTTGTGCCCATAGATGTACTGGTAAAGTCTGTAGTCGGGGATCCATGTCTCTAGACACATAGTGACCTTTAAAATCACGTAAAAACAACCTTACTCCTTCCGGAGAACAACATATTATGGCTCCTAGTGCTTTCAGAGTTTTAATTCCTAACAGATTTTCTGGGCATGATTTAGTAAGCAATAAATCTGTAGTTCGTGTCAAAGGTCCTATCGTAAGTGGTAGAGGCTGTGATACTTCATTAACAATAGGTTTTCCTGAAAAACCAAGGGAAACATTTTGAGAGCCTGAGAGGGGTGCCCCTGGAACTTCACTACGTTTTATGGTTGTTCGACTTGCCCCTGTATCGAGTAAGAATTTTCTATCTTGACCTAATAATTCACTATGTACATAAGGTCCTTCTTGATCTACAGGAATCTCGATAAGCGGTAAGTCAACTTCCCTCTCTAGGCTGGTTCATGCGTAACGCTGATACTCAGGGTATTCATACTGTGCAGTCTGATACATTTGTCGTGTTGTGGTTTGTGTGGCGGTAGCAGGCAACGGTGGTGCAGCTGGCACAAACTGTATGGGTTGCTGTGAGGCTGGTATGGACTGTTCATGCTGCATAGCTCCTTGTTCATTCTGATCTTGTCTAACTAATCGTGGTCTCTCCTTTGCAATGCCTGTAGCTATATTACGTTTCAGGACTGGACAATCGTGTACATAATGGCCTAGTTGTTTACAGTAATTGCAGGTTCCCTTTACAGGAACTGCAGAATCACCAGAATGTGTCACACCCTTTTTGTGACCATCTGCTGGTACTGTCTGAGAAACTAGCATTTTCATTTTTGTATCCTTCATGCGTCTATGCTCGTGTTCTTGTTCATCCCTAATTCTATTGTGGTGATACTGTAACATTTGTAGCATTTGCGACGGAGTGTTACTTTGCCAGGTACTCTCGAATTTCAATATTCTATTCTTTACTGGAGGCAATGCATTTTCCACTAATTTTGTCACAAATAGATGTGGATATGAGTCACTACTTGCTTTTATACCACTATTTATACCAAAACATTTTTCAAATCGAGCATAATAATCGCTTGTGTCTTCATCTTGCTTTTGTTTGCAGGCTGTGATTGCACCCCAATCTTCCTTTTTTGTAGTTAATAAACGTGGCAGTACCTGTACTAGTAAACCTGGTAACAGTTTAACTTTATCCCCTAGCCCTGAACCTGCAGTTCGGCCCCTTTCTTCCTCTGCTAATGCTGTCCAGTCTATCTTTTGGTCACCCACTTCCCACTCTTTTTCTTTCAGTTTTTCATAAATGCCAGCAGGCAAAAGCACCTTTAATATCGTCATAATATCAGGAAAGGTATACTCTCCCATCAGTAACATGTCTTTAATTTCTCGGTGGAAACCCGCTGGGTCTTTGTCATGACTAGGTACTACTTTTTTCATTTCTAATAATTCCATTTTTGATATGGGTGTGTAAACAAATACACGGTGAAACTCATTGTCTTCGCCTTTTATTGGGTGCACTTCTCGTAGGGGATTTTGTCTATCCATATAGTACGGCGCTCTTTCTCTGCGGGGCAGCGAGAGAGAATCCGGACTTACAAAAAGGACATACTGCTTACGTGACACTAATATCTCTTTAATTAGCTTGTTACTAGAACCTCTCCATCTGTTCGTGAGTAGTTCCGTTAATATATCAGGTAAAGGACCAGGGTCAGCATGTTGGCTCTTATATAATATGAGGAGTTGCTGAATCATATAGATTCCAGCTAAACGTTGTTCATCTGTACTGAGATTAAAAAACGTGTGTGCTACGGTCTCATCACCGTATTTTTCAGGACTGTCAATCCAGTGAACGGCTGATCTGGCTAATTCTTGCTCATCCATGGAATCGAGGAGGTGGTAACCCCTTCGTTCTCGTAGTATTTTATCTGCGGCTTGAAACGAATGTTCAGGAGACTTCAGATTTATTATAGGCGTCGGATACGTTCTGCTATTATTTGGGCATACTGAGTGTATGGGATCAGAAAAACATCTAGCATTATCACAGGATCCTCCTCTGCCTACATAGGCTATGGTCTCTGACTGTCTTGCGGAATTCCCTGATTCGGACACTTCATCTTGCTCGAACTCGTCTGTTCCCAATCTTTCTTCATGAATACGCTCTATTTCTTTACGGATTTTTCGGCACATGGCTATTATACAATTTTGCTTATCGTGTCTCCCTTCTGATATATTCTGACTCCATCTTGTAAGAATAAGCATTGCATTCGGGTCTACCCCCGGACGGTCTTGATTTCTGATCACACAGTTTATGAGGAAACGTAACAGTTCCCCCTGTATCTCTACTTTCTGGAATTCCATAGCTCTGTTAATACATCCTGGATCTCGTCCTGTTTGAACAAAATGGTATATGTTATCTAGATGCGTAATCATCCCTGGTAACCTCGCTAAATACTCTGCGGCTCGCCTGATACGTAATGATGCCAGGACCATTTCATCCTCTTTACCAACCACCGGGTCATATCTACAATTTACAAGGAGTTCTTTAAGCGTACGTTCACTTACGAATTTAGGTGTACGAGAATGCGCTGACTCTTGAAAAACAAGTTTATTTATTCTGGGTGGTGTAAAGGTACTGCTAGCACCTCCCGTGGCCCCATCTGGGGCGTCGGGTGTGAATGGGTTCGTTGAACGTGACACAGCAACTATGGGCGTCGACACCCCTGTAGAATCGACTGCGGAGACAGATGCGGAAACAGATGTGCTTGCCGAAGCTTGTGTCGGGACTTGCTGTTGCACGGGGACAGATACCTGATCCTGACGTTGAACCCCTACACCAGACGGTCTATGTGGTGCGGCGTTAGCATACTCGGGAGCTGCGTCGTCTAGATATGAGGAAAGAAAAACATCTTCTGCGGTTCTGGGATGCCCTTTTGGATGTACCTTAATTGGAAATAATGGGGGTGGCAAGTCTTTTGGCATCTCTGGAGCAGCCTTAGGTAGTCCTTCGGCTAGAAGGGGATACATACCATTCATAAGAGCATTTCTTTGTCTATTTACTTGTTCTGATTTCACTCGGATACCTTCCTTAATTAATAGATTTTCTTGAACTTTATTTGAACTTTCTTTACTCCTCTCTTCTTGTCTACGTGCTTTTTCTGTACGTCTATGAGATTCTTTTCGCCATAACTCAACAGCGTCTTTCTGTGACTGTCTGACCTTTCTTTTCCATAACTCTTCCTCTACTTTCATGATGCACTCTGCATCCCAGGTTCCCGCTGCGGGCCACCTTTGACTTTCCGGCAATCCCTTGGTATAATCTACCCATAGATCAAGAAACAATATGGCATCTAAGCCATGCTTATGGTACATAAAATGCCCTGGAGTGTCCCTAGGAGGAATAGGAACTGCTTCTTCAAGCACCCCTTTTCTGGTAGTAATCTGTCTTAACTTCGAGAAGAGCGGCATATTGACAACTGATCTGATACTTACTCTTGAACTTACTTAATACGAAAAAAACCCCAATAATGAACAGTGTACAATGAACAATCATTCATACCACAATATGCAAGACATTTCTGAAAACATTAAACATTAAACATTTAACAATGACCGACAATGATGACAGTCTGCCTAACTAATCACCACGCTGAATTCTTGACAATAACTGCATACTTCGGAATACTTGATATACTGCTAAACAGTACATATACACTGCTAAACAGTGCAGACCGGATTTGTGTACCCAAATCCGTCTTGACCGGCACAACCTATGTGCGCGTCAACACGCCTCCCCGGCGATGGTACTCACCGAGTAGCTCCTTGAAACGGAAGGCCTCAGAGAATGGACAGGACTCGATGACTGCGGACAGCGGACCCTCTGGACATCGGGATTTCGAAAAACCTGGTGGGCCTCTGTATACCTCGGATCTTGCTCTCTCAGCTAGGCTCTGGTCGGGATACTTCGCACTTCTCACCGCCTCGTCTGGGTTGATCGCAGCCTCAGTCGCCCCCGCTTGACCGGAGGGAGCTTACAGGAAATCCTGCTGGTACGCGTTTATGGTCCGTCCAGCTGTGGCAGGAGACCGGGCCTGCAACGCACCGCCGGCGCGTGAGATGAGAAAGTGTCCCTGTTCGGGCGCCATTATGTGGTAAATAAAATCTTCTTTACCGGACTGAATTTCATACGGAATCTTAAAATAAAGTAAAATAGCTCAAAATAACAAGAGGCAGAATCCGTGGTATAAGAGGTTTTCTAAATGGGCTTTATTCCATCAAAAATGGCCGACTCGAGTCGCGGCCTTCAGGTTCCGTCACCACGAGGGTTCAGGAAGTGAAGTACAATACTTTATTGACAGACATGCATTTTTATAATAAGTACATTACAATGAAACGAATGTAGAAGGCGTAACATTTGATAAGAAAAGTGACATAACAGGTACGTAATCGAAACTAGGCGTAATAAGGAATAAAAGAAACATGATTGGTTAGGATTATCAGACATAGGTGGATCTATAAGATAATACTTGGCATAGATGCGCGCGCAGCAGCATGACGTGTGAGTGACGTGCAACTAGGGGGTGAAGGGACTTGACATTTAGCTCTACATGTGGAGACGAGAAGTCTGGGGGGTCAAGTCAACCTAGTCCCAAATCATATCTAACATCCTATGTTTAAAGAACTATGTTATCCACAAGGAAGGACTCTCGGACAGAATCTAGTCTATACTGACTGTGTGCGTGCACAAACGTCTAAGTGTCTATATGAGATGCGAGAGGCAGAAAACTTTCCATGGCAACAGGGCTATGAATCATTTGCAGGAGGACGGAAAGGCTGAGTCCTTTGCTTGTGAGCTAAAGGAAATGTTTACCTAAATCACTAGACAGGAATGCATCGGCTGGAGGGCAAAATAGATAATTCGAAGGTGAAATACAGCTTCTTGGCAGGCAGGCGAAAACTGGCCGAGGCAGGCACCGTTAGCTGCACAGGGAGTAGGACAAAGTTCATGGATACAGATGCGAGCTCAAGCTGAAGCTGTCAGAGACAGAGAGCAGGGAAAAGCTTTGAGGACAGAATCGGGCCTACTTGCCTGAACTGTAAAAATGGAGTAACTTAGCCATATAAAGTCGGTGGCCTTTCATACTTAGGAATCGAATATCCAGCCCATTGATGGCGGATCTGACAGAGAACATGTCGACGGTAGACACACATATGTTTGCGTCTTAGAAACTGGAACTGGAGGGAACATACATGTACTTGTAACATGCATATAGAACCGTTGGGGTCCAAGATAGGGGACATAACTGATCAGGAAAATCCACATTTCCACACCACCCGGGCCACAGCGGCGACTACTGCCCTGGGACGGGGAGTTCTCTTGCAGGACATCTGTCAGGTGGCGACGTGGGCCTCACTGCACACGTTCGCCAAGCACTATTGCCTGGACAGCCAAGTCCGGAGAGATGGCTTCTTTGGCCGTTCTGTTCTCCAGGACTTTCTGGTGTGATCTTGGTTCGCAGACCCTCCACCGGGGTTGGTATTGCTGGGGTATCTATTCTAAGGTGAGGAATCTAACTAACGTGTTTCTTTCAGATGAACAAGTTACTTACCTTCGGTAACTATGTATCTGTAAGAAACATTAGTTAGTTAGATTCCTCACCGACCCACCCATCATCCCCACTCTGCGAACCGACATCTAGGGTTGAGGTCATCCTGTTCAGGTCCCTAGACTTTTTTGGCACCAGTGTCGGTCTCTTGCATGGCTCTGCGTTCCTGGCGCGGAAAGCTATGTACAAGATCTGATGTCAGCACGCGAGGGCGGCGTCTTAAGTACTCCGACGACGTCATTCTGGCACACGACGCCAACGACGGACCCGGAGCCGCAGACGACGCTTAGCGACGCGCAAGGGGTATTGCTACAAAAATCTTTCCGGATTCAGCCTGACGCCTGGGGATATTCTAAGGTGAGGAATCTAACTAACTAATGTTTCTTACAGATACATCGTTACCGAAGGTAAGTAACTTGTTCTTCACTGACAGTGAATATGGATCTGATAGAGACTACTAGCCGCAGATTCCTTCATGTAGAATTATCCCCAAGCGTGAGACTGGATCTGGAAACTTTTTTGCCACAGCATCGCTGCGCACCGGGGCGACATCACGCGACTCCTCTCAGGCGTCGTCCGCGTACGTGATGTCAGCGAGGTCACATAAGACCCGCCCCGGCATGCCCACATCAGTTTTTTCCTTTTCCGCGTACACTACGGATCCGTTCCTTGCTTCGAGCCTGTTTAGGGCCCCCTTTCTTCCATTCTTTTTGGTGGAAATGTGTGCGAATGCCTTCGGGCTTTAAAACTTGCACGTTTTGTGGCCGTCTTATGTCGGCGACGGACTCTCACTTCATTTGTATGTGGTGGTTGGGGGAGGATCTCGGCACCACAGATTGTGCGGCGTGCCAAAAGTTGAAGCCGAAGTCGCGGTGGGAGTTCCAAATGAAACTTCTCTTGGCGTGTCTCTCCAGGTCGACGTCCTCCTTTCGGTCTGCTTTGGCGGATGGCTTCAGGTCCGGCCGTGGTCGTCGTCCTCGCCTTTCTCCGATGTCCCGTGAGCGTTGCTCCCTGGTGGGTAAGCGTCGCAGTTCGTCCCCAGGGGCTGGTTTCTGACCTTCCGGGGGCGTGGACTCTCCACAGGTGATGCGGCCCCGCGTGTCGTCCTATCCACCGTTTCCCGGTGTTGGGGCATCGAGAGTCCAGATGGAGACTTGCGCGGTGGCTTTGCAGGCCTCGCTAGCATCTCATCCTCCTTCCCCTCCTGGGGCGTCTGCAGATCCCTCGCCCTGTGCAGGGCCCTCTGCGGTGCCACCGGTGGCTCCGGCGCCGACTGGGTCGGATCCAGGTTTGGAGGATGTGGTGCTGTTGGGGTGCGGCTCCTCTGGGGCACCTCCTTCAATCCACGGCATCTCTGCCTCCCCGCAAACTCCCGTGGGAGTCCATGTGGTGTCGCGGGAGGTCGCCGGGGCTCGGGTCACATCCCTGAGCCCCTCTCTGTTCCTTGGCAGGGTGGTCCTGTCCAAGGCCGAGGTGACGCCGCTACGGCGCCGGCAGCAGCTGGACCGTGCGGAGCCACAGAGGTCGGTGGACTCTGCTCATCCCACTCCAAGTTGAGGCAGAGGTCAGACTCCTCGTCCCTCTCCGGGCCCCTCTCGTACCTCCCCACAGGCGGCTGCCTCGTTGGAGGGCGAGTCGGAGGTTGTATCGTCCCTGGCACCGCCACAGGGGCTGCCGGGCGACCTTCGCATCCTTCTGGGCCGAGAAGGGCTTTTGGCCCCTCCCCCGGCCCATCCCGTTCCCCCACGCAGGTGGTTGCCTCGGCAGGCGTCTTCCCGGCGCTGCTCCGGGGCCAGCGCGGCTCCAGCTCTACTCCGGTCCCCTCTCCGGTGCGGGGTGACTTGGAGGTCCCTTGTCCGGTGACGCCGGCGTCCTGCCTCAAGCAGCGGACTCTACGGCACCGCGCAGGGGTCGTCCCGCGGATTCGTCTTCGGACGCTCCTTCTCCGGAGGAAGGCTGCATATTGGTGTCGTCCTCCCCGAAGACTGGTCGTCGTGTGGTGTCCTTTTCACCGCCCTTCCTGAGGCAGAGGTGTTCTTCGGAAGAGCGGCAGGTCCCTCATTCTTCGGCTCCTCCTGACTTCCAGGTCTGGCCCTCGCCCTTGGCCCCCCGCTTGGCATCGGGGACGGCCGCCTTAGTTTGCTGCCGTCGCCCATAGAGGAGCTGCTTTCTCCACTGCGGGGCCCTACGGATGCGGCCTTCGCTCACGCGGTGTCCACGGCTGTGGGCATCCTACGCATGGGTGACCCGGTGGCTCACTTTCCAGCGGACCATCTGTTGGAGTTCCTCCACCAGGGCTCTGGTGGGAGGGAAATCTTGCTTCCCTTTGAAGGTTCGCTCCTTTCTGCCTTGACGGGGCCTTGGAGGCGTCCTGCCTCCGGGGACCCGGTGCCGCTGCATCTTCTGCATTGGCACCTTCTGACGCTGCGTGACCCGGCGTGCCTTTTTCTTCACTCCTCAGCCGCCAGCCCCCTTTTGCGGACTGCTTTTCCCACCCTGCCAGCTCTGTTGGCTCCGCCGTCCTGAGAGGACCGCTGGCTGGACACTTGGGGACGCAACATTTTCGCCTCGACCAGCGCGGCCCTGTGAGGCCTTAACACCTTTTGTGCGCTGGCTAGGGCCTCCTCCTGTTTGTGGGACTCGGCTGAATCTCTGGGGTCTGCAGCATCCCAGGAGTCTGCTCAGGTGGATTTGCGGCATCATGCATTGTTATTCCATGCCCCGTCCGACTCCGTCATCCAGAGGCTCTTGGCGGGACTCCGTCCTCCTCCGTCCCCTCCTCAGTGAATTCTGAGTTGGGTTGCTTCTGGGCCTTCTTAGGCCAGCTGTTCTGGCTGTGGAGTGTGTTTTTCTGGCCGTTTACGTCCTTCCTTGGGACTTTGGCATTGTTGGCTTCTGGACGGCCCTTTTGTTGTTGTGTGTTGAGTTCTGTAGTTGTGGCGCAGACTTTGCCCTGAGATTGGGCTTTCTGCTTTTCTGGGCTGCTTGTCAAGCCTGCAGCGGGGGTGCTTTTTTCCCCCCATGGTTGTTTTGTTTCTTCCTCTGCTGCGAAAGTTCTTCCAAAGAGGGATCCCATATCTTGGGACTTTACGTGCCCTATGTGGGGTAATGGTAACTGTCATATGGCTTGCGCTCTGCTGGAGGGTTCTGGTCGCCTTCGGGTACCTGTTCTCCATGGTGTTTACTTACGTAGGTTGCTTTTGCTTCCTGAGGTCGTGTGCGCGTCCACTCGTGGTGGTGGCTCAGGCCTCTCTTGCTCCTGTTCTGCGGTCTGGGATGTTCCTGTGTTCTCGCTTGCCAGGCATCGCCTACTCTGCCTTCCTGGGGCCTCAGGCTGTCCTTCTTGCTTCTGGCCTTGACTGCCGGCATTGTTCTGGTCGACAGGCTGCTCTCCATCTGGAGTAGGCTCGCCTTATCCAGTATTGGGGTATCTTTCATAGATTCACATGCCTGAATCATTCCCCGTCGCCGAGGCGGGAGTCTCGGTAGATAAAAAAGTAGTGCCAAAAAATAATTAGTAGTAGGCCCAAAGAAAAAAGGCCCTAAGGCCTATGTCTTAGAAGCCTATCTACTTCGTTATGTAAAATAACCCAAGAATTGGTAACAACCAATCAGACATCAGCACCCTTCTAGAACCCTCTCAGCAGAGCCAGCTCTCCTCAGATTTTCACCGCACGTCGTGTGGAAGGGAGTCTCCCTGAGTGCCTCCTCAGTTTCTTCTTTTCTTCAGTAATGTCTGACAAAAAAACTTTGTTTTGACCCTGCAGGACCTGTGATAAGAAGAGGGTCCATGGAGACGACCAGCATGAGGAGTGCATTTACTGTCTGCATCCTAAGCATGTTGCTAAGGACTGTAGAATTTGCCGGACTTTCCCTCCCAAGACCTTAAGGGACAGAGAGGCAAGAGTATTGTTATGGTTGAAATCTTCCTCGGCTGAGGAGGATGACAGGGCCTCGACATCTAGCAAGAGGGCTAGATCTATTGATAATTCTTCTTGAAGGGAGAAAACATCATAAGGCCTCTCATGTAACTTCTGACCATTCACAGAAGTTACAAGACTCTGAGAGATCCAAGAAGTCTTCAACTTCTAAAACCGCGAGTAAATCTCAGGTTAAGTCTTTGTCAGTGGGATCATCGTATACTATCTCTGTGACTTCTGCTGCTCCTCTGTCGACGGCTACAGTCTCCACTACTTCGATATCGTCACCTATCATGTCTCCTAAAACAACTAAGACTCCGTCGACAATTGCGTCGACGTCGAGCATGAAGGAAGTTCTGTCAACGACATCGTCGATGAGAACATCGACGACGAAGACCCCGGCGACGACGGCGAAGACCCCGTCGACGACGGCGAAGACCCCGTCGACGACGGCGAAGACCAGACCCCGTCGACGACTAAGACCCCGTCGATGGCAAGCACGTCGACGACGACGAAGACCCCGTCGACGACGAAAACCCTGTCGACGACGAAAACCCTGTCGACGACGAAGACCCCGTCGACGACGAAGGCCCCGTCGACGACGACTATTCCGTCGACGGCGAAGACCTCGTCGACGACGACGACGATCCCGTCGACGATGACGATCCCGTCGACGGCGAAGACCTCGTCGACGATGACGATCCCGTCAACGATGACGCTCCCGTCGACGATGACGATCCCGTCGACGCCTCAGAAGGCAGCATATCCGTCGACGAGGGGAAGCCCGTCGACGAGAGGTTTCCTTAAAGTGATTCCACCAACTACTCACGTTACGCCTATTGCGTACACGCATATTCAGTTAAAAACTTTTCATAAACAGGATTACAGTAATATTTCTCCTTTGCAGCCTTCGCATATCTTGGACTCTTATGCGGAAGGGGATGATTTTGAAGAGGAGGATGATGAGGGTCCTTTCGGAATAGCTCGGCACCCCTCGGAGTTACATATAAAGTGTCAAGAGGTGGATGAGGAAGAAGACTATCATGAGCATGCTTACCAGGAAGGCCTTGCTACACCAGTTTACAGGCATCCCTCAAGGGATTGGGATCGTAGAGAAACGAGTCATCTCCCGCCTACACTGATTCAAGATCTTCAGGCCATGCTGGCGGATTACCGCCAACGCTTTCCTCCACAACAACCTCTTCCTAATTTACAACCGACTGAAGAGTCACATACGGACATTCCAAATTCGCCGCTTCACCCTGCTGGTTCGGGGACACAATCGCACCATCATACCAATTCCTCTGATGAGGAAGATATCGAAGAAGGTGAAGTACCGGATAAAGACACCACTCTGGATCCTTGGGATGATTACATTATTCCCATGCCTTCTCCACCCATTCCTCAGCCATCGGATTCTCCTCCAGAGGATATAGGTGGCTTTCACAATTTAATGCAACGTGCCGCAGTCAGGTTTCAACTACCAGTCACTGTGGAGCATACGGATTGTTTCCTCCATGATTTTAAAGAGGAGCAAAGGAAAATTACCAGAGCAATCCCCATCATCGATTTTATATGGAATGAGGGGTTAAAAATTATGAAGACACCTGCTTCCGTACCTCCCTCGTATTGATAAGAAATATCGTGCTCCTCCAGAAACGCCCTCTTGTCTAATCGGTCATCCCCGACCAGATTCCGTTATATCGCAGGCTGCTCAACAAAAGTCCAAAAATCCGGCTATGCCGATATCAACGCCGCCGGATAGGGAAGGGCGAAGATTGGATCTGATCGGAAAGAAGTTCTTTACTATGGCGGCAACTTCTATCAAAGCTGCAAACTCCTTGGCCATACTTGGTCGCTATGACCGCCAGATGTGGTCAGAATTCTCGGAATTTATAGACCTCATTCCTGAAGATCGTCAACAAGAGGCAAGGAAGATACTTCTAGAGGGAGAACGAGCCGCATCAGAGATCATAGACTGTGCTCTGGATATTGCAAATACCAACTTTAGGCAACTTGCAGGGGCTGCAGTCCTTAGGCGTCAAGGATGGCTTAAGGCAACATCTTTTAGGCCAGAGGTTCAAGCCAAAATCATTGATATGGCCTATGATGGAGAATCCTTGTTTGGGAAACATATAGACGAGGCCCTCCTAGCGATCAAGACCGATACGGATACAGCTAAGTCACTAGCTGCTCTCCAATACAAACGGGGATCTTTCCGTGGTGCAAGAGGACGAGGTTTTGTATCAAGGGGAAATTATCAAAGTCAGCAAAACAGACAATATCAATCTCAATATAGACAGCCTTATGGACGATCATCATACAGGCAATCTTCCTCGAATCGTTTCTCTCGTCGGGGAGGAAGAAGGCGATCGAACAATCAGGGTTGCGACGCCAACAAGAAGCAATGATTTACGCTGGACGCCAGTCATCCCTCCTTCCCTTCCAGTGGGAGCAAAGATAACAACTTTTGCACACAATTGGGAGGAGATCACCTCGGTTCGTTGGGTCATCGACCTAGTCAGAAACGGTCACACCCTGGAGTTCTTAAAACAACCTCCTACTGCCCCGCCCAGGGGTCCCCCTCCCCCTCGTCTTCACTTATTGTTCAAAGAAGCTTTAATAATGCTCCGCAAGAACGCAATAGAGAAGGTTCCTTCGCCCCAGAAGGGAACCGGGTTCTATTCTCGATTTTTCCTCATAAAGAAAAAGTCAGGGGAGTGGCGCCCGATTCTGGATCTCCGCAAGCTCAACAAATTTCTAAAGAAGCAGAGTTTTCGGATGGTTACACTGGCCGAAGTTTTGAGCTGCCTGAACAAAGGGGATTTTATGGCTTCTCTGGACCTGGAGGACGCGTACTTCCACATTCCTATCCTTCCCAAGCATCGCATGTACCTGCGATTTGTAGTGGCTGGCGTCCACTATCAGTTCAAAGTCCTTCCGTTTGGGCTGAAATCTGCTCCAAGAATTTTTACAAAGTGTCTCGCACCAGTAGCAGCGACTCTAAGGTCACAGGGAATACAAGTATTCCCGTACTTGGACGACTGGCTGCTCAAAGGCCCTTCGAAGCAGACTACCGTAGAGGCAGTTTCAGCATGCCTAAGTCTATTCTCAAACTCAGGCCTCACTCTCAACAAAAGCAAATCTCAACTGCTCCCTCCTCAAAGGATTCAGTTTCTGGGAGCAATGCTGGACACCAGACAATGCAAGGCATTCTTGTCAGAGGAACGTCAGCTTCGTTTACAAAAGCTAGCACTTTCAATCGCAAGAAGAAAGTCAGTTTCTGTCCGGAGGTTTGCGTCTCTTCTGGGGATGTGTTCATCAACAATAAATCTTGTACCTTTAGCACGGCTCCGAATGAGACCTCTGCAGGAACAGTTACATCTACAATGGAAACAAGCCGTAGGGCCGTTCAACGACTCCATCATGATAACACCCCACATGATGGTCTCTCTGCATTGATGGTCACAGATGAAAAACCTGGCTCCGGGCCTTTCTTTTCTAACATCTCCTCCAGAATTCGTGGTAACAACAGACGCCTCCATGGAGGGGTGGGGAGGACATCTCCAAGATTTACAGATTCAGGGACGATGGTCCCAGGAATACCGCCAACAGCATATCAACAGATTGGAGCTTCGCGCCATTTTTCTCACTCTGCAAGCGTTCCTCCCAAGGATTGCAGGGGCCTCAGTGCTGGTCCGGACGGACAACACGACCAGGATGTATTACGTCAACAAACAGGGAGGAACGAGGTCACTGTCCCTTTCGCAGGAAGCTCAGGAACTATGGGAATGGCTTACAACACACAAGATAACCTTACGAGCGGAGCACGTCAGGGGCCTTCACAACACGTTGGCCGACAACCTAAGCAGATCTCTGGCAGGCTGTCACGAATGGGAGATAGAGCAGAAGCAACTAGACAAAATGTTTCAATCATGGGGCAAGCCGGCACTGGATTTGTTTGCTACAAAGGAAAACAAGAAATGCCGCTATTACGCAAGCAGATTCCCTCAACAGGGATCAAGTGAAATGCCCTGTCCATGAGATGGTCAGGGCTTTGTGCGTACGCTTTTCCCCCCGATACCACTAATTGCGAAAGTGATCCGCAAAGTGAAGATGGAACGTTGCCGCCTCATCCTGATTGCACCCCGTTGGCCAAGGCAATATTGGTTCCAGGAGCTGCTTCTTCTAGCTCACAGCTCCATCCGTCTAATACCAACAATGACGATGTTGACAAGGGAAAGGGGTCAAATACTCCATCCAGATCCACAGTCGCTGCACTTGCACGCATGGCTCCTGATTTCCTAGAATACAAAGATCTAACCATTTCACAGGAATGCCGTGAGATTCTATCTAAATCACGCGCGCAAAGTACTTTAAACTTATCGTTTAAAGTGGAAACGATTTTGTCATTGGTGCGAGGGGAAGGATGTCCATCCTTTACAAGCTCCAGTAGAACAAATCCTTCCTTATTTGTTATCCCTAGCCAAATCTGGGCTTGCATTCTCATCAATTAAAGTTCATCTTGCGGCTCTATCAAGATTCAGGAAGAGTACTTCTAAACCTTCGCTCTGTTCCTCTTCATTAATAAAACAATTTATGAAGGGGCTATTCCGTGTTTTTCCACCAATTCGTGCACCTCCTCCAGAGTGGGAGTTGAACACAGTTCTAGCTCAATTAATGAAAAGACCGTTTGAACCTATCCACAAGGCTGAGCTAAAAATTTTAACATGGAAGGTGGCTATTCTTTTGGCTCTTACACCGGCTCGAAGAGTCAGTGAGATTCAAGCGTTCACCATCTCAGAGCCCTTTTTGCAGTTCTCTAAAGATTTTGTTACTGTCAGGACAAATCCACGATTTATCCCGAAAGTTCCGACTCAGTTCCACTTAAATGAGCCAGTGAAACTAAAAGTTTTCTTTCCAAATCCAGCCACTCCATCTGAGCGAGCGTTACATTCACTGGATGTAAAACGTTGTCTGAAATTTTACTTGCAAAGGACTAAGGACATTAGGCGGTCCAATCAATTGCTCATAGCTTATGGTCAAGCTACACTTGGGTCTGCTGTGACTAAAGCGACTATAGCCAGATGGTTGGCTTCTACAATTCATTTTTGTCATGATAAAGCCAATAAACCGTTACAAAGGAAGGTCAAGGCGCATTCTACTAGAACTATGGCAGCATCTACTGCATTGTTCGCAGGAGTATCCTTGGAAAATATTTGTCGTGCTGCAACGTGGAGGAATGTTCACACATTCACGAAGCACTACTGTCTGCAATCTACTCTGCAGGAAGATACAGCGGTAGGACAAGACGTACTTCAACATCTTTTAAACTAAGGTCAGATATATGTTTACTTTTTATGAGTGATTTCCTGAGTTGTGTGTATTTATGCTTTTTCAATTTGCTGTTTATAATTGCTATATTTTAAGCTACATTGTCTTTTCTTTGTGTAAGATACATGTTTGGATTTTAAGAGAGGACATCTTATGCCTTCTAGTTATCAAATTGGGAGTGTATCAGCAATTGTCTCCCACCATCCACAAAAGACTGTATGCTTGGCATACTGCTTGCTACTCTGATTCAGGCATGTGAATCTATGAAAGATACCCCAATACTGGATAAGAAAACAAGTTACTTACCTGTAACTACAGTTATCCAGTATTGGTATCTTTCATAGATTCACATGCACCCACCCTCCTCCCCACAGAGTCAGTTCTCTATGTTTGGGATATGTGCTTCCCACTCGTGCTAGGAAAATCTGAGGAGAGCTGGCTCTGCTGAGAGGGTTCTAGAAGGGTGCTGATGTCTGATTGGTTGTTACCAATTCTTGGGTTATTTTACATAACAAAGTAGATAGGCTTCTAAGATATAGGCCTTAGGGCCTTTTTTCTTTGGGCCTACTACTACTACTACTACTAATTATTTTTTGGCACTACTTTTTTATCTACCGAGACTCCCGCCTCGGCGACGGGGAATGATTCAGGCATGTGAATCTATGAAAGATACCAATACTGGATAACTGTAGTTACAGGTAAGTAACTTGTTTTCTTCTCCCTGGTTTCCTTGGGCCCTCTAGGCTTCTTCTTCTTCCGTCTTCCTGTCTTGGCATTTGGCGGAAGCTATGTTGGTTCCTCTGCTGTGAGTGTATGAGCCTCTTCAGTCTTCTTTCCCTCCTACATCCCCTTGGGGTCGGTGGGGTTCTGCTTCTGGGGGTTCCCTTGGCCTGTCAGGGGCGAGGTTCTACCTGGTCCACAGATCTGGTCCCCTGTGGAGCGTTCTGTTCTGCATTGGCTGGTGGGGTCCTTTCGCAGACCCTCCTTCCCGGGGGGGTATTGCTAGGGTATCTATTCTACGTGAAGGAATCTGCTGCTAGTACTCTCTATCAGATGTATGAGTTACTTACCTTTTGTAACAATTGTGAGAAGTTGGCCTGATGTATGATGTCACTAGTTCTAGTGTACACCTTATATCAGTCCAAACAACCCTTATGGTGATTGGTTGTAAAGTCAACCTTATAGACCAGCTATCCTAGTGGTAGCATGGACAAGAGCAGTCTTAGGCTAAACTCTGA
Source organism: Triturus cristatus (assembly GCF_964204655.1). Classification (NCBI taxonomy): domain Eukaryota; kingdom Metazoa; phylum Chordata; class Amphibia; order Caudata; family Salamandridae; genus Triturus; species Triturus cristatus. The sequence continues at coordinate 527,915,577 of NC_140592.1, forward strand.
ATGGCATGTGAAGCCAGCTGTTATACCATATGTAACCCCTTGAATACCAAATGAAAGGACACCACAACAGATATATATATATAAAATAAAGTGTATTTATTCTAGTCAAACCCTCAGCACTCTTTATGAGATTCGAGGTAAGTACAACACAGTCTTATTTAAGCGTACATTAAGTCACACAGGTAAGTAATAGAGTTAGGCCATAGGGGCCACGCAAACCATATACTAAGTAAGTGGTATAAGGACCACTGTCACGGAAATAGGATAGGCCTAGGCCTAGGGAATCGCTGGGGCTACACTATACTACCAACAGTTAGGAAGTGGGAGGCCCACGGGATTCAGGTGTAGAGTGGAAACACTCATGCGTAAAAGTCGATAGAATCACTAGCAGTTAGAAATAAGCAGTTTTAGGACACTTCTGTGATAGCTAGAAAGTCAAGACTCGGAAACTAGACCCTAGGATAGTCAATACCCTTGTGAGCACCGGAGTACCCAAGTTACCTAGCCCACGGGCTGTGGGTGCATAGGTGTGAACTTGCGTCGGGTTTCGTCGTGGACTTCTATGGATGCCTGAAGGAAAGTTGCTGACAGGCAGTCAGTGAAAAGTGTCCGGTGGATCCCAAGGCCGGGATCAAGAAGGAAGGATACCTGCAAGCAGAAGGGACAGAGTCTGGGTCACTAGCCAGTGACCACGTGGAACCAGGAAGGAACCAGGCGATGTCGTGAAGATGCAGGTGAAGAGGTGAAGCTTGTCGCGGCAGCCACGGGTACCAGGAGACGTCGAGGACGACCAGGACCAGGAGGCGAGCTGTCCCACGAAGGCTCTTACTGTCGGCGGCGTCGAAGTCGAACTAGGACTCACCAAGCCTTGGCAAGCGGAACCCACGAAGAATGGAGGACTTGCTTCTGGTGCAGACCAGGAGGTCTGGGGTGCTTCTCATTTGCAGAGGAGCAGGAGCCAGTCTGGAGGAGCCAAACCAGTAGTGGAAAATCAAAGGTGTGTCGTCGCAAAGGTTACTAGCCAACGGGCAAGCAACCGGACAGACGCGGCAAGCAGGAAAATGCAGAAGGGCCCCACGCAGGTCTCGTGGAGTGTGGGGGGCTGATCTTCGGTGCAGATGGTGCTTGGGGTTGGGGCTTCTCAATCCCCGGTGCACAACTTCGAGGGTGCCTCAGAAGCTGCGCTGGAAGATACTCGCCACTTTTCCCAGGTAGCCGGTCCCACGTCTCTCGTCGCCTCCACGGTTCTCAGCTCAGCTGTGGATGTGGATCAGGGTCGGAGAAGTCTGGGGGTCAAGGCTGGTCAGGCTCTGCAGTCGGTCCCTCGTAGAACTTCAGCAAAGCAAAGGGTAAGTCTCTTGATGGTGCCTGTTCGCACAGGGTAGCCACTCCTTGGCCACAAGGGAGATTCTTCAGTCTTCTTCTTTTGTCGAATGTCGAAGGTTCAGAGTTTCTGTTCAAGTTGCAGGTTCAGGATAATCTAATCTTCTGGGGCCCAGCTACCACACTTCTACTAATCTGGGGGGCTGGGTTGCCTGCTAGGTCACGCCTTATGGGTGGGACCTGGGAGGGGGGTGGTTACACCCCCTTCCCTTTGTCCAGTTTCGCGCCAGGACTGGGGCTGGAGTGCCCCAGCACCGGTTTGAACTGGACTATGCATGGGACACCTTGTGTGCCCCAGGCAGTGTCTAGTTTCTTTCATCCCTCCCTGCCCCAATACACTAAGGCCTGTCTGGGGTGGTGCTCGCACCTCCCAAGGCAGGAAACCTATTGTCCAAGCCTCCCGTGCCGGGATCACTGCCAGCAGCAGGAGGTCAGACTTGTGTCGTGGCAGCAGCATCCATTTTGTGATGCTTGGGCTCTGGTTAACTTTAACCGGGTAAGTAGGTTTCAACATGTCTTCTCCCTCTAGAAGGGAGGGATAATATCCTCATCACCAGAAATGGGATGGGGGTATTATTCCAAAGTGTTAGACACCTTACACGACATGTTTTGATAAAGCCAAACCATAGTTACCATAACCGTTTAAGATTATAAGGCACTTTAAGAGTATATGGTAGGCTATATCATAGAACAGCTATAAGGACATGGTTCCGAAAGCTGCAGACAGGCTCAGCTCATGCTAGAGCACCATCTCACATGTTACCAAGCACTCTGTGTGAGAAGTTGGCCTGATGTATGATGTCACTAGTTCTAGTGTACACCTTATATCAGTCCAAATACCCTTATGGTGATTGGTTGTAAAGTCAACCTTATAGACCAGCTATCCTAGTGGTAGCATGGACAAGAGCAGTCTTAGGCTAAACTCTGAATGGCATGTGAAGCCAGCTGTGATACCATATATAATCCCTTGAATACCAAATGAAAGGACACCACAACAGATATATATATATATATAATAAAGTGTATTTATTCTAGTCAAACCCTCAGCACTCTTTATGAGATTAGAGGTAAGTACAACACAGTCTTATTTAAGCATACATTAAGTCACACAGGTACGTAATACAGTTAGGCCCTAGGGGCCACGCAAACCATATACTAAGTAAGTGGTATAAGGACCACTGTCACGGAAATAGGATAGGCCTAGGGAATCGCTGGGGCTACACTACACTAGCAACAGTTAGGAAGTGGGAGGCTCACGGGATTCAGGGGCAGAGTGGAAACACTCACGCGTAATACGTAAAAGTCGATAGAAATAGTAGTTGTTAGCAATTAACAGTTTAAGGACACTTCTAAAGCAGCTAGAGAGTCGAGACTTGGAAACTAGACCCTAGGATAGTCACTACCCTTGTGAGCACCGAAGTACCCAAGTTACCTAGCCCACAGGCTGCGGGTGCATAGGTGTGAACTTGCGTCGGGTTTCGTCGTGGACTTCTATGGATGCCTGAAGGAAAGTTGCTGACAGGCAGTCAGTGAAGAGTGTCCGGTGGATCCCAAGGCTGGGATCAAGAAGAGAGGAGACCTGCAAGCAGAAGGGACAGAGTCAAGGTCACTAGCCAGTGACCACGTGGAACCAGGAAGGAACCAGGCGATGTCGTGAAGATTGCAGGTGAAGGTGAAGCTTGTCGCTGCAGCCACGAGGACCAGGGAACGTCGAGGACGACCAGGACCAGGAGGCGAGCTGTCCCACGAAGGCTCTTGCTGTCGGCGGCGTCGAAGTTGGACTAGGACTCACCAAGCCTTGGCAAGCGGAACCCACGAAGAACGGAGGACTTGCTTCTGGTGCAGACCAGGAAGGTCTGGGGTGCTTCTCTTTTGCAAGGAAGCGGGAGCCAGTCTGGAGGAGCCAAACCAGCGGGGAAGATTTCTGGATGCGCCGTCACAAAGGCCACTAGCCAACGGGCAAGCAACCGGACAGATGTGGCAAGCAGGAAAATGCAGAAGGGCCCCACGCAGTACTCGTGGAGTGTGGGGGGCTGATCTTCGGTGCAGATGGTGCTTGGGGTTGGGGCTTCTCAATCCCCGGTGCACAACTTTGAGGGTGCCTCAGAAGCCGCGCTGGAAGATACTAGCCACTTTTCCCAGGTAGCCGGTCCCACGTCTCTCGTCGCCTCCACGGATCTCAGCTCGGCTGTGGATGTGGATCAGGGTCGGAGAAGTCTGGAAGTCAAGGCTCTGGTCGGGCTCTGCAGTCGGTCCCTCGTAGAACTTCAGCAAAGCAAAGGGTAGTCTCTTGATGGTGCCTGTTTGCACAGGGTAGCCACTCCTTGGCCACAAGGGAGATTCTTCAGTCTTCTTCTTTCGTCGAATGTCGAAGGTCCAGAGTTTCGGTTCAAGTTGCAGGTTCAGGATAAACTAATCTCCTGGGGCCCAGCTACCACTCTTATACTAATCTGGGGGGCTGGGTTACCTGCTAGGTCACGCCTTATGGGTGGGAGCTGGGAGGGGGGTGGTTACACCCCCTTCCCTTTGTCCAGTTTCGCGCCAGGACTGGGGCTGGAGTGCCCCAGCACCGGTTTGAACTGGACTATGCACGGGACACCTTGTGTGCCCCAGGCATGTCTCATTCTTTTCATCCCTCCCTGCCCCAATACACTAAGGCCTGTCTGGGGTGGTGCTCGCACCTCCCAAGGCAGGATACCTATTGTCCAAGCCTCCCTTGCCGGGATCACTTCCAGCAGCAGGAGGTCAGACTCGTGTCTGTGGCAGCAGCATCCATTTTGTGATGCTGGGGCTCTGGTTAACTTTAACCGGGTAAGTAGGTTACAACATGTCTTCTCCCTCTAGAAGGGAGGGATAATATCCTCATCCCCAGAAATGGGATGGGGGTATTATTCCAAAGTGTTAGACACCTTACACGACATATTTTGATAAAGCCAAACCATAGTTACCATAACCGTTTAAGATTATAAGGCACTTTAAGAGTATATGGTAGGCTATATCATAGAACAGCTATAAGGACATGGTTCCGAAAGCTGCAGACAGGCTCAGCTCATGCTAGAGCACCATCTCACATGTTACCAAGCACTCTGCCTCCAGGATTGTTAAGGCCTGCCATAGGAGTGGCTGATAGGTACACATGTGTCTATATGTAAGTTAGGTATAGGAATACTACACCTAAGCAAGGGGTGATTACACGACCTTGCCCCAGCTGAGTGATCAGCCAGTTGTGTCATAAGGGAAGGCCAGGCCAGGGGTGGCATAATACATGCTGCAGCCCCTGGTAGGCCTAGGGTACACCTATGCCCTGGGTACCTAGGGTACACTGTACAGGGGCCAATAAGGTGATCCTATCCAAATGGGTTATGCACCTAAAGTACATAGTATCAATTTAGAGAGAGAACAGCAGGGCTGTGGGTCTGGTTAGCAGGCCCACAGCCACATCTAAGTCGAAAACCAGTAAAGCAAAAGCAAAAAGTGGGGGTAAACATAGAAAGCAGACCCTACTCTGCTACACCCCCCCCCCCCCAAACTTAGGGACATTAAACTAACCTTGACCGGTTGAGTCTTCATGTTCTAAGTGGAAATATCTGGAGAGTCCATCTGCATTGGCCTGGCCAGTCCCAGGTCTATGTTCCACTGTGAAGTCCATCCCCTGTAGGGAAATGGACCACCTAAGAAGTTTGGGATTTTCACCCTTCATCTGATTTAGCCACAAGAGGGGCTTATGGTCTGTCTGAATCTTGAAGTGGGTGCCAAACAAGTATGGCCTCAGCTTCTTCAGGGCCCAAACCACAGCAAAGGCCTCCCTCTCAATAGCTGACCAACGTTTCTCTCTAGGGGTCAGCCTTCTACTTATGAAAGCAATGGGCTGGTCTTGACCATCTACATTCAGTTGTGAAAGAACAGCTCCCACACCTAACTCAGAAGCATCTGTCTGGACAATGAACTCTTTGGAGTAGTCTGGACTTTTCAGAATAGGTGCACTGCAAATGGCCTGCTTCAGGTCATCAAATGCTTTTTGACAGCTTACTGTCCACTGAACTTTCTTTGGCATTTTCTTGGAGGTCAAGTCATTAAGTGGTGTCACAATGGACCCATAGTTCTTAACAAACTTTCTGTAGTACCCAGTCAGGCCCAAGAAAGCTCTGACCTGAGTCTGGGTAGTTGGAGGAGTCCAGTCCTTTATGGTCTGGATCTTGCTCTCCAGTGGTTGAACCTGACCCCCACCAACTAGGTGGCCCAGGTATACAACCTTGCTCTGCCCTATCTGGCACTTAGTGGCCTTGATAGTGAGGCCTGCCTTTTGCAGGGCCTCTAAAACATTCCTCAGGTGGACCAGGTGATCCTCCCAGGTGGAGCTAAAGACAGCAATATCATCAAGATAAGCTGCACAATAATCATCCAACCCAGTAAGGACTTGATTCACCAACCTTTGGAAAGTGGCAGGTGCATTCTTCAAACCAAAGGGCATTACCACAAATTGATAATGTCCTCCGAGGGTCGAGAAAGCAGTTTTGGCCTTTGCATTCTCAGCTAGTCTGATTTGCCAGTAGCCTGCTGTTAGGTCAAATGTGCTCAAAAACTTAGCAGCTGCCAGTCTGTCAATGAGCTCATCTGCCCTAGGTATTGGGTGGGCATCTGTCCTAGTGACAGCATTGAGACCTCTGTAATCCACGCAAAACCTCATCTCTCTCTTACCATCTTGGGTGTGAGGCTTTGGCACAAGGACTACAGGACTAGCCCAAGGGCTCTCTGAAGGTTCAATGACTCCCAGCTCCAACATCTTTTGTACCTCAACTTTTATGCAGTCCCTGACATGGTCAGGTTGCCTGTAGATTTTACTCTTCACAGGCAGACTGTCACCAGTGTCCACCTCATGGGTGCACCAGTTTGTCTGACTTGGGGTCAGAGAGAACATATGTCTGAAGGATTGCAGAACCTGTCTGCAGTCCTGTTGCTGATGGACAGTGAGGCTGTCAGAAAAGACCACACCATCAACTGAGCCATCATCAGGGTTCTGAGTCAACAGGTCTGGGAGAGGGTCACTCTCTTCCTCCTGTCCCTCATCTGTAGCCATGAGTAAGCCCATGTCTGCCCTGTCAACATATGCCTTCTATCTGTTGACATGAAGCAGTCTGTGGGGGTCTTCTGGGAGTCCCAAGGTCCACCAAGTAGGTGACGTCTCCCTTTTTCTCAACAATAGTGTGGGGTCCAGACCATTTGTCTTGGAGTGCTGCTGGGGCCACTGGCTCCAACACCCACACTTTCTGCCCTGGCTGGTAAACAGTCAGCACAGCCTTTTGGTCATGCCAAGCTTTTTGGAGTTCTTGGCTTGCCTCAAGGTTTTTAGAAGCCTTCTTCATATACTCTGCCATCCTGGTGCGGAGACCAAGTACATAATCCACTATATCAAGTTTGGGCTGTCTGAGAGGTCTCTCCCATCCTTCCCTCACCAAACATAGGGGTCCTCTTACAGGATGCGCAAACAAAAGCTCAAAAGGGCTGTAGCCAACCCCCTTTTGTGGGACCTCTCTGTAAGCAAACAGAAGGCAGGGTAAAAGGATGTCCCAGCTGCTTTCCCTTCCGCACCTCCGGACAAGGAATCTAAAAAACTGGAGCAGTTTGGGGAAAAGATGTACACCTTTGCCAGTTCCGGCTTGCGGGCGGTGAAAACTGCGTGCCTGTTGGGCCACTATTCCCACTCTGTGTGGGACGCAGTCGCACAAGTGCTGCCCTCAGTGTCCAGTGGAGGCTCGGGCGGTGCTCTCCCAAGGCATTACCGAAGGGAGAGATGCTGCGAAATTCACTATCCATTGTGGTCTTAACACAGCTGACTCACTCGGCAGGGCAATCTCCACAACGATGGCGCTACGCCGTTATGCTTGGCTTAGAACTACTGGCTTCTCAGGGGATGTCCAGAACACTTTGCTGGACATGCCCTTTAATGGCACATGCCTCTTTGGTGACAAGGCGGATAGCACTTTGGAGCGCATTAAGGACTCCCGGGCTACGGCCCAGTCCTTGGGTCTTGCCACCACGCGCGCTCCCTTGGGGTCTACTATTTGCTTCTTTCAAGGTCAGGGTCGAGGTGCCCAAATGCGTTCTTTTCAGAGCCGCCGGCCTGCGCAGCCGCAGTCTCAGCGCAGCCGGGGTGCCCGAAGAGATGGGTCACGGGGCCAGCGAGCGGGGTCAGTCCACCACCGCCCCTGCCACTGTTGCCTCAAAACGTTCCTAGTCCGGTGTTTCAGGCCCACCAGACGCCAGTGGGCGGCAGGATTTGCCATCACCTCCCCCACTGGTGCACCATTCAGGCGGCTCGGGCTCGAGCCAGCTCACCGTCGGAGCCGATAAACACCCTTCGGCACCGAAAAAGAAACCAGCCTCCATCTCGACACCGAGCCCCACACCGAAACACTCGGGGTCGAGACCCAGCTCCTCGGCACTGACCCCATCCTCGGTACCGACAAAAGGCCACCGGCACCGACATTTCGAAGCCGAAATCCATCTCGGCGCCGACGAAACAACCGTAGCTTCCAAAGCATGGTCCCAAACAACGAACCAGCACCGATAAGCCTAAAAGATCAACGGCCCCGACGCCTTCGGCGCCAATGGACCAACCAACCTCTCCAGGACTATTTACACCGGATCCCTTACAAAAAAAATTAACTAAGGATCTCAAAACTGGACATTTAATGCTCTATCAAAAAGAGACAATTAGACAAGCCTGCTCCGCCTCCACCTCCAAAAAGGAAGGACTCTGCTACCTCCCCTTTCAGATTACCTTCCCCACCTTCTCTACCTTCCCCTCCTCCACCTTCACCACCCCCACCTCATCATTCCCCCACTCTATTCCCGGATGATGATCACGGGGATCCATATGACGATATAGGGGATATACCCCAAGATATACCTACAGTGGACCCCTCTCCCACAGGATCCCCAGACCCATGGGACGATTATAACATCCTTGATGTCCCTAACGTCCCACAAGACGACCTTTACCCTTCCAGACCTTCTCCACCAGAAGACTCCTTGGGGTTCAATCCATTATTGCAAAGGGTGGCACACTACCACGGGGTAGATTTACATACCGACCCAGTAGAGGAGGATTTCCTCCTAGACACATTTGACACCACACATAGGACCACCTCCATATTGCCTATGCTAAAAGGTGTTATAAAACATGCGCCGGAGGTCTTTTAAGGACCCAGTCAGGGCCAGGGTCAATAACCCGCGCATTGAGAAAAAATATAAAGCCCCCCAACAGACCCCTCCTACATCAGAGGGCCTGCTCCACTAGATTCTTTGGTGGTATCCACAGCACGAAGAAGGGCCAACTCTCAGGCGTCAGGTGATGCACCACTACCTGACAAAGAGTCTAAACTCCTGGACGCATCAGGCAAACGTACTGCAGCACAAGCGGCCAATATATGGCGTATCGCCAATACACAAGCGCTACACGCGAGGTATGACGGGGCCCATTATGATGAGCTAGAAGCCATAATGCACCATCTCCCTGATAAATACAAAGCTAGGGCCAATGAGCTAATTCAGGAGGGCAAAACAATTACTAATACCTCCACACCAAAGAGGCGGCTACAGGGGCAACAATAACAAAGGCAGAGGCAAAACAAATACCGCCCACTCTGCCACCGCGCCTCCCCAATGACTTCTCTCCACTTCCCCCAGACCATCACACTCCGGTCGGGGGCAGACTCCAACATTTCCTTCCGGTCTGGACTACCATCACCTCAGACAAATGGGTAACACAAATAATTCGGTCAGGCTACTACCTAGAACTAACATCTACCCCCCCAAACATTCCACCCAGACAACGCCCGATGTCACCAGAACATCTACGGCTACTCAAGCAGGAGGTAATCTCCCTCCTAGACAAGGAGGCAATAGAACATGTTCCAGCCAACCAACAAAATATGGGGGTCTACTCCCTGTATTTTCTCATGCCAAAATGGGACGAAACTCTACGGCCCATCCTAGACCTTCTGCCCCTAAACACATACATACACTCAGACCACTTTCACATGGTGACGCTTCAGCAGGGTGCACAAGGCCCACAGGAAGTACCTCAGATTTGTATTGGACGGCCAACACTACCAATTCAAAGTGCTCCCGTTCGGACTCACAACCGCACCACGAGTATTCACCAAGTGCCTAGCAGTGGTGGCAGAACATCTGCACATCTGCGAAGACACCACATTCACTTCTTCCCTTACCTAGACGACTGGCTGATAAAAGCCAATTCATACAATCAGTGTGTACAACACACACACACACACCACCATCCAGCTACTTAATCAGCTGGGCTTCACGGTAAACCACGAAAAGTCCCATCTCCACCCGTCCCACATAAAAGAATATCTAGGTGCCACTATAGACACCTCAAGAGCGCTCGCCTACCCCAATCCTGCCAGGATTGCAAGCATTCAGGCTCTACGCGCAAAAGTTATAGCACAACACCCCCTTCCAGCTCGGGTGTTCATGTAACTAATAGGGAGGATGGACTCTTGCATCTTCATAGTACCTCACGCAAGACTCCAGATGCGTCCTCTCCAAGAGTGCTTAGCGCACCAATGGAACCAGGCCCAGGGTCAATTAACAGATCTGGTGTTGGTAGACGGTCGTACCCATCGCTCTCTGCAGTGGTGGACTACCACAAACCTTTCCAAAGGTTGACCGTTCCTGGACCCGGTTCCACAGATAGTACTAACAACAGACGCATCGCTCTCCGGCGGGAGAGCTCATCTATTACATCTCACCATGCAAGGCAAGTGGTCACCTCAACAGAAGCTACTCCATATCAATCATCTGGAGTTACTAGCGATCTTCCTAGCCCTAAAATCCTTTCAGACAGAAATTTTGGGCAAAGCAGTCCTAATCCGCACAGACAACATGACAGCCATGTATTATATTCAAAAACAAGGCGGGACACACTCTCCACAGCTCTCTCAATTAGCACAGAGCATATGGAGATGGGCCATACCCCGGAAAATCTTTCTCCTAGCCCAGCATGTCCCAGGAGTACAAAACACTATAGCAGATCTACTCAGCAGACAAACACAACAACTCCACGAGTAGGAACTTCACCCGCAAGTTATTCACCTATACTTTCAAATGTGGGGGCATCCACAGAAATGCCCAAGCTTCGCCGCCAGATACCCACACCCATTGCCCAAAGGCAATGCGATATGGATGAACTGGTCAGGCAGATTTGCGTACGCTTTTCCGCCTCTCCCACTAATTCCATTAGTAGTGCGCAAACTACAACAGCACTCCCTCACACTAATATTAATATTAGTAGCACCAACTTGAGCCAGACAACCGTGGTACACCACACTACTGGAACTATCGGTAATACCACATCAAAAATTACGCCTCTCTCCACACCTCTTAACCCAGAACCATGGAGAGATCAGACACCCGGACCCAGCTCAGCTCAACCTTGCGATCTGGCTCCTGAAATCCTAGAATTCGGGTACCTAAATCTTCCCCCTGACTGTATGAACGTCATCAAAGAAGCTAGGCGCCCTACCACTAGAGCGTGCTACGCCGCCAAGTGGAAACGTTTTGTTATCTATTGTCATAACAACACCATCAATCCACTAGATGTGTCCATTCAACACATCATAGGCTACTTGCTCCACCTACAAAGGTGCAATCTGGCCTATACGTCCATTTCACTACACCTAGCAGCCATAGCAGCTTACCTACAAAACAGGCAACATCTCTCACTCTTTAGAGTACCTGCCATTAAAGCCTTCATGGAAGGCCTTAAAAGAATAATTCCCCCCAGAGTACCACCCTCACCTGTGTGGAACCTAAATATCGTTCTTACCAGACTAATGGGACCTCCTTTTGAACCCCTACACAAATGTGAACTTCAATTCTTAACATGATAAACCGCTTTTCTTGTAACCATCACTTCCCTCAGAAGGGTCAGTGAGATACAAGCATTTACTATTCAAGAACCTTTTCTACAAATGCACCATAATAAGGGGGTTCTTCGTACCAACCCAAAATTCCTTCCCAAAGTCATTTCTCCTTTCCACCTAAACCAATCGGTAGAACTACCAGTATTCTTCTCGCAACCACAAACTGTTGCAGAAAGAGCTCTTCACACACTAGATGTCAAACAAGCTTTACTCTACTACATCGAGAGAACACAACCTTTCCGTAAGACCAAAAAATTGTTTGTCTCTTTCTCCCCACCACACAAAGGCAACCCCATCTCCAAGTCAGGGATAGCTAGGTGGATTGTCAAATGTATTCAAATTTGCTACAATAAAGCAAAACGAACGCTATCCGTTCCCCCTAAAGCAGCTACATGGTCAACACCGCCCACTTTCACCAAACACTATTGTGTAGATGTGCAAACTAAGCAACAAGCAGTGTGGGGCTTTTGGTCACATTGCCTGGTTATGCCCCCCCCCCAAGAAGGAACCCATGGACGTTGGGTACACCAGGGCTCTCTATTGTACCCCCTCAGGTGACACTCTTCCTTATCATCATTAGGTAGCCATAAATGGGGAACCCTGAAAGGCGCTGATCAATACCAGATGCCTACAAAGCATCCTGAGACCTTAAGCAGTCTCAGGAGGAGTACAGCATGCGGGGACGGTCAGCATACAATGTGTACCTTGAGACACCAAAGCATATCCCATGACCGGAGTGTCTGTCAACACCAGCCCTCTGCTCCACCTGTACCCCTTTGTCTAGGGCTGATTCCAAGATTACCCGAGCCCTTAGTTATAGGGAACGATTATCCCCATATGAATAGCCTGCTTACTGAACAACGGAAAGAATGGAGAGAGACTGCTCCGTTCTCACAAATACCAGACCACGAATAGGCTGTGGGAAAAGCCCGGAAAAGTAGGAAGCAAAGAATAGAGGAGAAGAAAAATTGGAATCAATCGATCCTGACCAATACTGAGAACGGAGTATGGGAACATGACAGGAACTTTCATGAGCTTAAAGAGACGACCCCACTCTCCGTGAGGCAAGGGACTGAGCTACAAAGGAGGAAGAAGACCGTAATCAAGTAGGTCCATTTTTTTTATCCAGTGGGGCATGTGGTACAGAAAGGGAGGGAAAAACATGCCAAGCCAACTATTCGTACCCCACCCATTCAGGGAAAGTTATGTTTCTGACACACAGCCATTTGTTAGGTGGGCACCTCGGGATCGAAAAACAGAAAAAGCCATAAGAGATAGATTCTATTGGCCTGGAATTTTTCAGCAGGTCCAAAGGTATTGTAAAGAATGCCCCATCTGTCAAAAGAACAGTCGATACATACCTCCACAAGCCCCTTTGAGACCCTTGCCCATAATAGACAAACCTTTTTCTAGGGTAGGTATGGGCATCTTTGGGCCTTTTGCCTCCTGCAGTGGGTATCGTTCTGTCCTGGTCTTAGTGGACTATGCTACAAGGTTTCCTGAGGTCATGGCTTCTAAGACACACCAATACCACTCAGGTGGCCAAGGTTATGATCAAAATATTTTCCAAAGTCGAGCTTCCTAAAGAAATCATCGCCGACCAAGGGACCCCTTATACCTCCAAGTTAATGCGACAGATCTGCCAGCAGCTTCGGATCAAACAAATTTGAACTGCTGAATACCATCTCCAAACAGATGGTCTGGTTGAACGGTATAATGCAACATTGAAAACCAATCTAAAAAAGTTGCTAAATCTAGAAACGCAAAAATGGGAGGATATGTGTCAATGTTTGTCATACGTTGTGGACAACAGAAAAGTTTGGGATTCTCACCATTTAAGTTGTTATATGGGAGACAGCCTTGCTCTTTGTTGGACATAGCAAAGGAGGAGTGGGAGGAGGAAAAAGACGAGCCTAAGCCCCTGCTGGAATACGTAACCAACTTGATGTTCTACCCTAAGCCAAGTATGAGAAATTGTAAAACCCAACCTAAAACAGACTCGGATCTCTCAGAAGAAGCAGTATGACAAAAAACAAAAGAGCGAATCTTGAATATGGGGGATCTAGTACTCCTCATGATAACCACCTCTGAACACAAATTATTAGGCCAATGGCAGGGACTTTATAAATCGTAGAGAAGATGACCCCAGTGACTTGCCGCCTGGAAATGGATCAAATCAGAAACCATACCCAGATCTTCCACATTAACGTATTTAAAAAATGGGAAGGAACTAAGCAGGTTTTAATGTGGGCTGTCCCGTCCCTATATGAACAAAGTATTGATCAAGACTTACCCCATCCCCAAGACAGGAACTAAGTTCTCACAGCCACTTCAGAATGAATTCTCCCTGACCCCAGGGAAGACATCAGTCTTAGAACACACAATAGACACCCTCCCAGGGAAGAAGGTTCGACTACGCCCTTACCGAATCCCAGAGTCTGAGCAAGAAGCTATCGAAAAAGAGATCCAACAGATGCTAGAATTGGTTATAGAACATTCCAAGAGTGAATGGAATTTGTTTATAGTGATCATCCTGAAACCAGTCGTGTCAATTCGATTCTGCATCGATTTCCGAGAGGTCAATAAAATATCTCAATTTGACACATCCCCTTCCGAGGATTGACGAGATAATAAAAAAGCTGGCTAAAGCACAATACATAAGCACCTGAGATCTGTGCAAAGGATATTGGCAAGTCCCATCTGATAGAGACTACTAGCCGCAGATTCCTGAACATAGAATTATCCCCAGGCGTGAGACTGGACCTGGAAAACTTTTCTTTGCCCCAGCATCTCTGTGCGCCGGGGGGGCGGTACTGATGGAGCAGGGGGTTTACTTTAAAACCGAATACCTGTTTCACTTTCGCATGTTATAACTAAAAGTACTACTGATTAATTATTAAGTATTAAAAGTTTGTCAAATGTTGTCTAATCAACCTTATTAACAAGAGAATTACACGTGGGAATGCTATTGCATGGCTACAATAATAAGTGAACTAAGTTGGTGAGCAAACTGACAGAAATCGATGTTGCTTTGTGATGTTATTGTGTTTGCGCTTATAATTAATATGCATTAATGGCTTTTGATGTTACAAATGGCTAGATAAATACACACACATAAGGGTATTAGCAGGGGAATAACACTGTATAATCATTTCCGTGCAGTAATTCTGTTTTATGTTTATTTTTGCTTAAATTGTCCAATGTGGCCTACCCGAAAATGGCTACCATCTACAGCCTGCACTCGAGTAGATGGAAATTTACAAAAAGGCTTCGCTCTGCCTGTGACCTTGCACCTCCGATGAACTGAAAAGCCATAAACATGATGACAAGTCCAGGAACGCAACCAAGTGCCCCTGGAAGATGGAGACGGTGCATATGAACTTGTAATGAACTCAAAATTGAAACAAATTTACCTAGTAGAGACATCCGTAGATGTATCGAATTAGTCATGGACGTTCAATTCTGCTATTCATTATTTGGGACAATCTAGGTGTGAGAAAATCTCGTACAATATCGAAAATGTACCAAGATGACATTATTTCCGCCATTCTTCCGTTCTGAACAACGAATTGTTACTTAATAGAATGTAAATTTAGTATAAATATTACTAGAGGCTAGAGAGGTCTAGCGCCACTTCTTCCCGAGCTGATGATCCGAGGTCCCTATGCTGACGGAGAGGACGGTGACTCTACATGACTGCAGGAAACTCTGTTTCTCCTACTGAGGACCGGTTCTGACATTTAGACAGAATAGGTAAATATGAGAGAAATGAATTTTGCATTTAATTGGCTTTTTCCTACAATTTTAGATAAATGAACAATCTGTTTGAATTTCTGTCTCGGGTGGTTATTTCTTGTCATGTTTATTGAATTTATTTGTGTAATCTATGAAATGTTCTCACTAGATTTACAAGCAACTAGCTGGTCGCATTGACCTCAAAGTACAGGCAGATTGGATAAGGTTCGTGTGAAAGGTGTTTCTCCTTTACAGGGCACGGATAGAGTGATTTAGGATGAATGTTGGTGTAATGGGCCCCACCAGCGTGTGATGTGTGTACGCGTGTGTGACTGAAATCATTCCGTCCGTGGAAGTAGAGGGGATTCGGAAGCTCTGATCTGCACCAGTACCACGTGACTCCGCCCTGACGACCACGGGCATGACGTCAGCGAGGTCACATAAGCCACACCCCGGCGCGCTGACAGTTTCCTTTTCCACGTGCAACGCGGATCCGGATTGTGTCCCTGACCTGTTTTCAGGCCTTCTTTTCACGCTTTGCGCTGTGGGACAGTGTGCGAATGCCTTTGGGCGCTAAGGCGTGCTTATCTTGCGCCCGTCAGATGTCGGTCCCTCATCCTATTTGCATGTGGTGTTTGGGCAAGCAGAATGATTCTATGGACTGCGATGCTTTCCCGCATCTGAAGCCTAAGTCCCGGGAGTGCCGGATGAAGCTCCTTTCGGCCCGGTTGTCCAGATCTGTGTCGTCTCTGTGTCCGTCCCCCGTGGAAGGGTCCAAGATTCGCTGCTACGGATTTTGACATCCCCCGTCACTGAGGCACCTAGGGCGTCGCTCGCCTGTCGGTAAGTCTTATAGTTTGTCCCTGAGGCCTGGTCCTCGCTCTGCGGAGGGCGCGGGTTCTTCGCGGGACATGCGGCCTCATTCGTCGCCACCCTACTGGCCGTTTTCCCAATGTCGGGGTGACAAGCGCCCAAATGGAGGCCTATGCTGCGGCTCTGCAGGCTTCCTTGGCCCCTCCTCCTCTTCCTGAGACTTCCACGGATCCCTTGCCACGTGCGGGGCCTTACGCAGTCACGGGTGGCCCTGGCGCCGACGGAATCGGCTTCAGGTCTTGGAGCAGTGGTGCTGTCTGGGTGTGGCTCTACGGGGTTCCCTCTTCGGCCCACAGCACGTCTGCCTCGCCGCAAACCCCCGAGGGGGTCCCTGTGGTGTCGTGCGAGGTCGCTGGGACTCGCGGCTCACCCCAGAGTCCTCCTCGGTCTTCTGGGCAGGCGGCAGCCTTGCCAGAAGCCGAGCTGACGTCGCTCAGGTGCCGACGGCTGTCGGCGCCGCAGGGGCTGGCTAGGGGCCGGGGCGCGTCCCTCTTGACTCTTCACGCCGGCGGCTGCTTCGTCGGAGGTCGAGTTGGCGCCTTTACGGCGCCGTTCTTTCGCCGCCCTGCCCAGGGGTAAAGGAGGTCGTCTCGGTGTCCCCTCCGGCACCGGTCGACATCACGCCGGGGCCCGTGTCGGACTCTCGGGTCGTCGACTCGTCTCCAGAGGCCCCCTCCTCTCCGGAGGTTCATCAACTTTTTGTCTCTTCTTCCCCGGTGTCTTCCAGGGAGGGCTCTTCCCCGTCCCCAGCCTTCCCCAGAGGCCCCTCAGATCCCCCACTCGTCTGTGAATCTCCCACCATTCCAGGGCTGGCCATTTCTTCCTCCAGCTAGGCACGGGGAGGGCCGGCTCAGTTTACAGCCGTCACCCACGGAGGAATTGCTATCACCCCCACGCCCTACAGAGGCGAGTGCAGCCTTTGCCCGGGCCATTTCCACGGCCGCTAGCATTTTGCACATGGGCGACCCTGCCACCCCATTCCCTACGGACCAGATGCTTGAGGTTCTCCATCAGGGCTCTGGTGGACGGGAGCTGCTTCTTCCCTTCGAAGCTTCACTCCATAATTCTCTTCTGGGGGCCTGGGGCGTCCTGCCACGGGGGATCACGTGCCCCAGTCGCTCCTCCACCACCACCGCCCTGCTCCGCACGATCCAGCCTTTCTTTCCACCCTTCTACCCAGGGTCCTCTTCTGCAGGCTGCTTTCCCTTCCTTACCTTTGGTGTTGTTTCCTCCGTCAAGAGAGGCCCGGTGGTTGGATTCATGGGGGCGTAACATATTCCCCTGCTGCTTTGCGAGTGCTCAGCACGCTTTGTGTGTTGGCCAGGGCTACTTCCAGTTTGTGGGATTCCGTGGAGTCCCTTCTGTCTTGTGCCTCTCAAGAAGGTGCTTGCGCTGATCTGCGGCGCCATGAAATGAAGGGCCGGGAGTTGGCCGCGTTTATTCTTCGTTCGGCCCTGGGTGTTTCTGATGCTCTCAGCCGCACTATGGCAAGTTCAGTAGCTCTCCGTCGCCATGCTTGGTTGAGGGATAGCATTTTCCCTGAGAATGTTAGGGAGCGTCTGGTTGACCTACCCTTTGATGGGGTGCTTTTGTTTCACACCCATGCGGATGCCGCCATTCAACGGCTCCTTGCTGGGCTCCGTCCTCTTCTTCCCCCTCCGTAAACTTGGCTTGTCGGTCCTCTGCTGCTTTCTGGGCAGCGTTATTACACCCTTTTTCCGGGGGTCTGGTGGTTCGGTTGGACTGTCTGCATATTTTGTGTGGGTTGGCGTGCCTTCGGGGTCCTTAGGTTGACACCTTTGTACTGTTGGCTGCTGGATCAGCCCCTTTGGCTTTTGTGGTTCTTTGGTTGTTGGTACACCCGTATGTGTCCTTAGGTTGGACCTTCTGTGTGGTTTTTGTTTGGCTGATTGGCAAGCCGTCTTTGGTTCTATCTGCAGGTCCTTTATGTTCTTGTCCTCTGCTGCGGGCTTTTTCCCTTAGAGGTGTTCCCATGTTTTCTTGGGACGTATCATACCCTATGTGGGGTACTTGTAGCTATTGCATGGCTCGGTCCTGCGCTGGGGAGGTATGGTCGCCCTTTTTTCGGGTTCCCTGCCTTTCCTGGCATCACTGTATACCGCTGGTGCAGTCTCTTGTGTCTTGTCCGGGCGCATCTTGCGCTGCTCCAGGTTCTGTCATTCTTGGTGTTCGCTACATCGCTCAACCAGTCTGGCATGCTGTCTACGGTGTCGTGTTGTGGCGTTTCCGCCTTCCTATCTGGCTTTTTTGGTCTGGTCCTCCGTCTGGTGTTCCAAGGGGGCTAGGTTTCTCCTGGCTTTCCTGTGTTCTGGTTGACTGCTTGGGTCCGTCATCCGTGTCTTTCTCTTTTGGCTGGTACCACTTCTCTTTGTGGGTCAGTGTGCGTCTTTTTAACAATCCTCCTTTGGGGATTGTTCTGAATTTCCCTGGCCTCTGCCCTCAGCTTGCGCCTGGCTTGTCCTGGGTGCACTGCTCCATGGTACTGTCGGCTGCTGGCTGCGCACGCCTGCTCATTCTGGTCTGCCGCCGTGGCCCTTATTGTGTTCCCCTGTGCCCCGGCGTCTTATTCTGCTGGGGCTTTGCGCACTTGTGCCTTTCTTCTCATGCCTGCGTTTCTTGGCTGTGGAGCTGTTCCTGCCTTGCCTGCTTCCTTGCGACTGATGCCTGTTCAGCTGTCCACTGTCGCTGTGTGTTTTCCTACGGCCGGCCCTGCCTCCGGTTCCACCTCTTTTCCCTGGAGTTGGGGTCGTTCTTTTCCTCCTGGATGCTCCTCGGCGACTGTCTGTCCCTACGAGGGTTTGTGGCCGTTGTAGCTTGAATGCGCTTGGGGTCTCCTAGTCTTCCCTTCGCCTTGTTCTTGGTTGCTTCTGCTTGGTGGGGGCTGGGCCGCCCTTCTTGTCCCCATGGCACGTCCCCTGCTGGGGTCCTGTGCGTCTTCCTACTGGGGAGGTTCTCTCGCAGGCCATCCTCCCCTCTGGGTATGGCTAGGGTATCTATTCTACGTTAAGAAATTTGCGGCTAGTAGTCTCTGTCAGATGTAAAAGTTACTTACCTTTGGTAACGATGTATCTGGTAGAGACGATTCTAGCCGCAGATTCCTTCACAGCCCGCCCTTCCTCCCCGTTCTGCGTGGTCCTTCAGTTTGGTTTTCTGCACTCGCCTCCCTCTGGGTGGCTTGTCTTCTGGGGGTGTCCGTTTCGCTTCCGGACAGGATGCTTCCTTCTGCTTGATTGTTCCACCCCATCTTTTATGATACATGGTCGGTTGGTTCATTTGTGCTTCTCCATCCCTCCACCCTGGTTTTCTCTCCAGTGTAGACGCCTACTTTTACTCTTCTCCCTTTTACTTGTTCGGGGTTTCTGAATCCTTTGCAGTCCTCTTCGTTGTTTTGTTTTTTTGCCTGTACCTCGGCCTTTTTGCTCCTTTCAGGGGATACGGCCCTCCTTGATGGTGTCGTCTGGGGGTGAATTGCTTGTATTACTCTATTCCGGGCTTGTTGCCCTTCACTGTTGTGGATTGTGATTGCAGTCTCTCTCTCTTTTGCTATGTGTTTTTCACATGCTTTCTGCCTCCTGGGAGGATGTTGCCTTGGCTTGCAAGAGTGTTCCTCAGAGCAGTGCTCTGCTCTTTAACTGCTATGGCTTTCACCGCTGTGCCTTTTTGTACCTTAGTGCTTGGCACTTTTCCAACTGGTGCTGTTCCTCACCTTTCGTTTCTCTCTCTCTCTGTTTCACTGATTTTTCGCACACTGTTCCCATACTCTCCACAGTTTTGTTTGTGATGGCTCCGCGTTGTGGCTCGGAAAAGTTCTCTGAAGGAAACTGATGTCAGCGCGCCGTGGTGGGGCTTATGTGACCTCGCTGAGGTCACGCCCGCGGACGTCAGGGCGGAGTTACGTGGTACCGCCCCCCCGGCGCGCAGAGATGCTGGGGCAAAGAACGTTTGCCGGGTCCAGTCTCACGCCTGCGGATAATTCTACATTAAGGAATCTGCGGCTAGAGTCGTCTCTACCAGATACATCGTTACCGAAGGTAAGTAACTTGTACATTAAGGATACTAGATAGAGAAAAGAACGCTTTCTCCAGACCCGGGGGACTATACCACTTTGAAGTACTCCCTTTTGGGTTACATGGGGGCACCAGCAACATTTCAGAGACTTATGAACATAGTACTCCAACCCTGTAGGACATTTGCAGCAGCCTACATCGATGACATCATCATTTATAGCACCTCCTAGACCACTTGACTAGAGTAATACGTACTTCTGATGGATACATCTGCCTGTGGATTCCTCACCTTATGAATATCCCCTCTGCGCCTGCATTCCATAAACTTTTCGTAGCTCTCTGCGCCAACGAGGTCGTCACATCGTCATGGCTCCGCACGCGACTCCGCATGACGTCACAGGAGCCATAAGAAGACCACGTCGGCGTGATGACGTCAGTTCCTTTTTTTCCGCGCTACAAGCTAACGGATTTTCTGGGACTCTTCTGCCTTTCAACTGCTACTTTGTTTCAAGACTTTACTTGTTATTGTTTTCGACTATGTCTGTTCCTAGGAAGTCGGGTTTCAAGCCCTGCAAGGAATGCGGAGGTCACATGTCAATTACTGACCCGCATGATGACTGTCTCTGGTGCCTTTCTAGTGATCACAACGTCGAAGGTTGTTCATTCTGCAGAAAAATGAACCCTAAGGCGCTGAAGGAAAGAGAGGCTAAGCTCTACATGTCAAAGGTGGGAAAGGAGAAAAGAGGTCGTAAAAGATCAAAGTAGAGGTCGTCGACCGCATGGATCCAAGAGAAGGCACAAGAAGAAGAAGAGACATGGGTCTCGACGTCGTTCGTCCAAGTCTTGAGCTTCGAAGTCGCCTTCTCCTGCTCCTCGATGTTGTGTCAAGGACGTTTCTTCTTCACCCTGGGAGTCTCCACAGGCTTCGCCGGGCCAGTCTCCTGATGTGGGTACTCCGGCGCAGTCTCCAGCGCCTCTTGATTCTCCGGCTTCGGATGGGGATTCGAATCCAGTGGAAGAAGAGTCTCCTGCTCCTCTTGTGACTCCAGCGGATCCGACTCCGGAGACTCCTCGTAAGGAAGTCAAACCAGCGCAGTATCCTTCGTTCCCGGCGCCGGGTTCGGATCCGTCGCACTTCATGAATGCGATGTATGGTATTTTTACCAGAGCCACATGCCCCTCTGGAGCACCTTCGGGTCCCATGGGCCCTTTGGCATTTAGTTTGGGCGTGCCTCAGCATTATCCTCCGGCTCCCTTTATGCCTTGTATGCCGATGGCACCGTCATGGCAGTTTCCGGCGCCGAGGGTGTCAACGCCGTTTGAGCAGTCTTCGGCTCTGTCTGGCGTCCCATCATCCAGGGTTCGTTCGGCGCGGGTCGCTGTCACGGAGTTTCCTTCGACGCTATTGCCGGAGCCATTGACGCCGCGGATGGCGCCGCCGACGCCGCAGCCGAGGATGCATTCTGGAAGAGAATCTCAAAGGCTGATTGAAGAGGAGCAATATCAGGCTGGTGACATAGAAGAAGGTGAAATTTATGAGTCTGAGGACTTATTGGAAGAAGTGGTTTGGATGTCTCTTCAGAAGGGGATTTTGCATTACAGAAGGCTTCTCCTTCGAAGGATGTAGCTCATTATCATGTCATCAAGAAGGCAGCTGAACTGTTGGATCTACAGCTTCCTATGGCTGAATATAAGCCTAATCTTTTAACAGAGGTGTTTCATTCTCCTTCTGCTGTGGTGGAACCTCTTTTACCATTCGATGATTCCCTGATGGAGCCGATATTAGAAGTCTGGAGTAATCCTCTTTCTGCTCCTGCAGTTTCTAGATCTGTTCTGAGAAGTTATAGACCGGCACTAGGGGACCCTGATTTTCTTTCTTCTCACCCGTCACCTCAAGGTTTGGTAGTTCAAGCTTCATGTTCAAAACAATCGGTAGACTCTTTTCCTCAAGCACCGGCTGATAGAGACTCAAGAAAGCTTGAGCAATCTGCACAGAACGTTTTTTCGTTGGCCAGTATGGCATTGAAATCCACAAATGTAACTTGTCTATTGGGTAGATATATCCACGCCCTTATGGACTCTGCCTAGCCGATTCTCCCTAAACTGTCGGAAGAGGATTGGAGCAATTTAAGTGAGGTCTTGATGGACTCTCAGGCGGCTGCTCGCCAAGAAATCCAGTCGGGTCTGGACACTGCAGATTTGGTGGCAAGGGTGATGGGTTCGTCTGTTGCTACTAGGAGGCATGCATGGTTAAGATCTTCAGGATTTTCACCTGATGTGCAAGCTGCTCTTTTGGATCTTCCCTTTGACGGTTCTAAGCTCTTTGGGGAAAAAGCTGACTTGGCGTTGAAGAGATTTAAGGACAGTAAAGCCACAGCAAAATCCCTGGGTTTACAGTCTCAGTCAAGAGGGTATGGTTACAGAAGATACTGTGGTTTTGGGAAATCTTCCTTTTGTTCTCGTCGGCCTCAGCAACAACAACTGCAACAGCAAAACCCTCTTTATAAATCCTACAGAGGTAAAGGCAGAGGTCGCCTTTGTGGAGCTGGACGACATCCCTCTTCCTCCTCCTCCTCCTCCTCTACCTCCCCTCCCCCTCCCGGTAATGCAGGAAAGCAGCCCTAGATCCGCCATACTGGTTCAAGTGGGTCCTGTGGGAGGTCGGCTTACCCATTTTCTACAAGACTGGAAATTAATAACTTCGGACCTTTGGGTTCTAGATCTTGTGGAAAATGGGTACGCCCTTCCCTTCAGGGAATTCCCTCCTCCTTACCCTCCTAGCCAAGGGTTTTGCACGGAGGATCATTTGCTTCTCCTTCAGAAGGAGGTTCTTACCCTGTTAGAAAAATGTGCGATAGAGGTGATTCCGGAGCAGGAAAGGGGTCAGGGATGCTACTCTCGGTATTTCCTGATTCCCAAGAAGGATGGCAGGCTACGTCCTGTCCTGGACCTCAGAATCTTGAATCTATTTCTCAAGCAGGAGAGGTTCAAGATGCTCACTCTAGCGCAGGTTCTTCAGGCGCTCCATCAAGAGGACTGGATGGTGTCCATCGACTTGCAGGATGCGTATTTCCACATCCCAATCCTGAAGTTGCACAGGAAGTATCTCCATTTCACGGTTGGGTCACAACATTACCAGTTTGCGGTCCTTCCGTTTGGTCTTACTACTGCACCTCGTCTTCACCAAAGTGATAGAAGTGGTGGCAGCCCATTTCAGAAGGTTGGGGATTCCGGTTTTCCCATACCTGGACGACTGGCTTCTGAGGGCAGAGTCTCCAGAGATGGTGTGTCGTCATCTGCAGGTAACGACCCAGCTGTTGTACAAATTGGGTTTTTCAATAAATGTACCCAAGTCTCACCTGGTGCCTTCACAGCGCAACCTGTTCATAGAGGCAGTACTAGATTCCACTGTGTGTCGAGCATTCCCTCCACCTCAAAGGATTCTCGACATACAGGAAATTATTCCCTTGTTTTACAATGGAGCGGTTGTTCCAGTTATGATGGTCCTTCGCCTGCTCGGTCTGTTCGCTTCCTGCATCCTGTTGATCAACCATGCACGCTGGGACATGAGGACACTCCAGTGGTGTCTCCGCAGGCAGTGGTATCAGCACAACGGACATCTCCGGGAGTGTGTGAGGATCTCCAGAGAAGCTGCAGCGGATCTTACTTGGTGGAGCGTGGAGGGCAATCTGTCTCAAGGAAAGCCTTTCCATCTTCCTCCATCGGTGGCCACAGTGATAACGGATGCCTCTACCCTGGGTAGGGAGCACATCTGGGGGTTCTGGAGATCAAGGATCTTCGGTCTCCAGAAGAAAGGTTGTTTCACATCAACCTTTTGGAATTACGAGCGATACGTTTGGCGCTCAAGTCCTTTCTCCCTTCCCGGTCAGTCGGTTCAAGTCCTGACGGACAACACCGCTGCGATGTGGTATGTCAACAAGCAGGGAGGAATAGGGTCGTACCGTCTCTGCAGAGAGGCGTTGCGACTGGTCCTGGGCTCAGGTCCTTCGGATTTGCTTGATGGCAAATCATCTTGCCGAGGTGCTGAACGTGCGTGCAAACAGTCTCAGTCGGCAGTTCTCCGCTGACCACGAGTGGTGGTTTCATCCAGAGGTAGTCCGACACATCTTCCGGACGTGGGGTACTCCTCTGGTGGACCTATTTGCCACTCACAAGAACGCGCACTGCCCGTCATTCTGCAGTCTCCAGTTTCCCGGGCAGGGAGCGTTGGGGGACGTGTTTCAGTTGAGTTGGGGCTCACAACTCCTTTACGCATTTCCTCCCATACCCTTGATTCCTCGGGTTCTGAGGAAGATTTGCCAAGACCGGGCCCAAGTTATATTGATTGCCCCGGATTGGCCAAGAAGGGTGTGGTACATGGACCTTCTTCCTCGTCACACCCTCCGCTCCGTCTCCCTCTCAGGACAGGCCTCCTCTCTCAGATGGAGGGACGAGTTCTACACCCCCGCCCCCCTCCAGAGCCTGCACCTTCATGCCTGGAGATTGAACGGGGCAACTTGAATTCTTTTTCTCTCCTGCCTGACGTGGTGGGCGTTATATTATTGGCCAGACGACACTCCACCAAGTCTGTCTATTCATACAGGTGGTCTAAATTTGTTAAGTGGTGCATAGAGAAATCTATTGATCCCTTAAAAGCTCTTCTATCTGATGTTATTTGTTTTTCTCTTCATTTGGCCCAGCAGGGTTTTGCTGTGGCCACTGTAAAAGGGTATTTGTCGGCTTTTTCAGCATTTTTGTGTTTACCTGATCAGCCTTCTTTATTTAAGTCTCCTATAGTCTTAAGATTTATTAAGGGGCTGACAAACATGTTTCCTCCCACTTCTTTTATTATGCCCCAGTGGGACTTGAATTTGGTGTTAACTTTTTTAATGGGTTTGTCATTCGAACCGATGCATAGTTGTCCTTTAAGACTTTTAAAACGGTCTTCCTGGTAGCTATCACCTCGGCCAGGAGGGTGAGTGAACTCCAGGCTTTGAGTTCAAAGCCGCCTTTTCTGACCATATATGCTGAAAGGATGGTACTTGGGACCAGGGCTGCTTTTCTGTCTAAGATGGTGACTCCCTTCCACCTAGGTCAGTCCATTACCCTTCCTACTTTCTATCTTCCCCCTCACCCTTCCAAGGAGGAGGAGGAGAGACTTCATAGTTTAGATCCAAAGAGGGCGATTAGCTGCTATTTGGACAGAACAAAGGTCTTCCGTCAGGATGACCAGCTCTTTGTTGGATATGCTGGTCGTATGAAGGGCAAGGCGGTGCACAAGCGCACTTTATCACGATGGATCATCTTGTGCATCAAGATATGCTACTCCCTGGCTGGTAAGGAGCCTCCTGTAGGCATACAAGCTCATTCCACCAGGTCTAAATCGTCTACTTCTGCATTGTCTAGAGGTGTTCCTGTTTTGGACATCTGTAAGGTCGCAACTTGGGCCTCCCTCCACACTTTCGCGAAGCATTACTGCTTAGATTCCGAAGTGAGGAGGGATGGCCATTTTGTGTGTTCTGTTTTGCAGGGCTTTGTGGTATAGAAGGGTGGACACCCACCTCCGGGAGAGGTACGGCTGTGGGATTCTATTCATAAGGTGAGGAATCCAGAGGCAGATATAGCCATCAGAAGAACAAGTTACTTACCTTCGGTAACGCTTTTTCTGGTGGATACAGTATCTGCCTGTGGATTCCTCACAGACCTCCCCGTTGTCTACCCTTTTTTACCATAAAAGCTGAGGTTTTAGTTTTTTGATGCATTATGTGTACTCAAGACTTTGTTACCTCTGTTTATTTACTATTGTCTTGTTTGAAGTGCAAGCTTTCTTCTTTCTTTATACACTGAGTGTATTTGTTTGAATTCTGTATACTATGAATACATATTCTCTGCCGATCCGCCCGTTTTGCCTCTGTGGCACGGAACAAATGTGTGGAACTGACGTAATCAAGCCGACGTGGTCTTCTTATGGCTCCTGTGATGTCATGCGGAGTCGCGTGCGGAGTCATGACGATGTGATGACCTCGTCGGCGCAGAGAGCTACGAAAAATTTCCGGAATGCTGGCGCAGAGGGTGCAGGGCGCAGATTCATAAGGTGAGGAATCGACAGGCAGATACTGTATCCACCAGAAAAAGCGTTACCGAAGGTAAGTAACTTGTTCCTTAGGAGAAAACGGTTTAACCATCACTCCCACTAAGAGTCATTTAGCTGCGAAATAAGTCAAGTATCTAGGGTATTTTATAGGGGAAGGATATATTTGACCCCAAGAAGAAAAAGTAGCTGCTATTTCACGAGCACCATTTCCTCAAACTAGAAAAGACCTCGGAGCCTTCTTGGGTACTACAGGAGGTTCATTCCCGACTTCTTTCACATACCAACCCCTTTAACAGATCTCTTAACAAAGAATGCACAAACTGGGAACAAACTTTAGCAACCCTTTCCTAGAACGGTACAAGCCTTCGAATGCATGAAACAAATCCTTACTTCAAAGCCATTTCTACTCAGCCCAGACTATAGCAAATAATTTCTACTACAAACCAATGCCTCCGAGAATGGACTTGGGGCAGTGGTATCGCAGACAGATGGCCAAAACCAGGAAATACCCATTCTCTATATTAGCCGCAAACTTTTTCCACGTGAAACAAAGTATGCGGTTATAGAGCAAGAGGCATTAGCTATCAAATGGACCATTGAGTCTTTGCAATACTAACTTGAGGGGAGAGAGTTTTTACTGTCTACAGACCATCCCGGAATAAAGGACACAATCATAGAATACTATGTTGGTTCCTGGTCTTGCAACACTTTAGATTCACCACCTTACACCAAAAAGGGAAAGAGCAGGCAAATGCAGACTACCTGTCGAGATATCCAAGGGATTCTTTTCTTGAAAGCAAGAAAGTTAGGGAAGGGGATATGGAGAAACGCCAGGGGACAACAATAGAACAGCCCCCCCCCCCCCCCGACTCGTCTCGATATCTTCCGTCTCCTCTAGGTTCCAAGGACAACAGCCGAACCTGCAAGAGAAAACAAGTCGCCATCAAAGCAGTGAAGAAGGACTATACATTTTCTCCTGAGCGGAACCCGAAGAAAGTGGAATGAGGAACCAATTCCAGAGGCCGGTAGGAGGAGAAGAGAAAAGCCTCACGGACAGGACGGTGCAGGAGGGAGGTGCAAGGATCGAACCCAGAAACCAGGAAGACGCAGAGAAGTAAAAGTCATGTGGAAAACCACAGGAGACTCTGGTGGATGACGGCGAGACCTGCCTGCCCAAGTTGGGAGGAGAAAACGCCGAACGAGACCGGAGTCCGGACAAGTGGTGTGAGGAGTGGTTTCCGTAGGAGGACGCGCAGGAGTCCCCACAACTTCGGAGAGTTGCGGCAGAGGCGGTACATGGCATGGCAAGGGGGGTGGGTGGAAGCAGAGAATCAGGAGGGTAGGGAAGGGAGGTTATGGATTAACGTCTCGACCAGACCGTTTTGTGTTTCTTTTGTTTTTCCCCCATTTTATCCTTCCCACCTACCTACCTTAAGGTAAAAGGGGGGAACGAAGGAGTGGAGAGGGTCATGTCCAGAAAACAATCACGCCATAGGCACAATAGAGGTGACGTTCGTTTTTTCTTCCTTTTCTCTTTCTTCTTTTGAACCCTGGGAAAAAAACAGATAATCTGAAAGAGACACGTTAGTGATAGATTCCTTACCTGAGAATATCCCCAGGCGTCAGACTGGATCCGGAAAGCTTTTCATCAGCAGTACCCCTGCGCATCGGTAGGCGTCGTCATGAGGCTCCACGTACGCCGCTGGGGTCGTAGCCGCCAAGATGACATCGTCTGATCTACTTGGACGCGCCCACGCTCGCTGACGACAGTTATTTCTTTTTCCCGTGCCAGCAAGCGCAGATCAGAGAGAGAGCGGTACTCCTAGTCATATTTTTTACTTGTTTTCTGAGACTTGTTTCTCTTGTTTGTCAAGTACTCGACTTCTGGTGCAGTAGGGATGCCTGGGTCTCAGTCCTGTAAGGACTGCCATCGGAACATGGCGGAGGACCCGAATGTCGTGTGCCTCTGCTGCTTCGGGTGCGTCCAGTTGTAGGGTCATGGCGCCAATGACTTGCGGGAGCATTCCCGACGGTTCTTTGTGGCCCGGCAATTGCTCCGTGCCACTCAAGGTCCCACACTCGTGGGCAGTTGGGGGGGGCGGTCGCGGTGCCTGCACCATCATTCGTTGCATCGGGGTCAGGTAAGTCGACGCGCCATACCAGGTCGAAGACGCGGCATCGCTCTTTGCCTACTCCTCACCGGTCGCGGGACGCGGTGAAGGGTGTGGGTGGTCACTCCCCCGCGGCTCCGGTGGAGCCTCCGTTGTTGCCTGCATCCTACCCGCCTTCTCCGGGGCTGTACGCGACTCTGGAAGGAATACAAGTGTTCCTATCGGCCATGGAACGTTTATTTTCCCCTTCGGATCCCTCTGGAGCGCCTCTAGGCCCTGTGGAACCGTTGGGTGGTTCTGCTCCTGTGCCGCCGCCTTTGGCCCTGGCAACGCTGGCAAGATACCCTGGGATGTTGTTGCCTCCGGCCTCGGCCCCGCTGTTGGCTCCTGGCCTCGGCCCCCCGCTGGCTGGCTCCAGCCTCCACCGATGGCGCTTATTGTCCGCCATTTCCTAGCCCAGGAGAGGACATTTTCTCCATTTCCCCGGCCTCCTCGTCCTTCTCGGCCTCTCAAACAGCCGACGGCCAACGGCAATGACTGGGAGGGTGTCTAGGGACCCTCTCGCAGCTCAGTGTGGGGATGCACCATACTAGGATGCCAATAAGGAGGATCTGAGCGATCTGGGATTTATCTCCACGCCCTGGTACACTTGCCTCTTTCTCCGTGGCTACGGAGCAGGATGGTACATTTTCTGCGGTGTTGCGCAGGGCGGCTTAGGCTCTTAACCTCAAGCTCCCTACGGTGTCTCTCAGGACCAATCTCCTCCGCTGCTGCCCTTTGATCATGCACTTACAGATGTCCTCTGGGCGCCTGGTCTGTGCCTCTCGCAGGTACTCCTGTGATAGGAGTGTGGCACAACGGCATCGTCCGGCCCTGGGCGACCCCTGTTTCCTCACCTAACACCCAACGCCGGACAGTCTGGTTGTCCAGGCCTCTGCTTCTCCTAGCACATTCCTCTCCGCACCTCCAGATAGGGTACCAAAAAAAAAAAGGTTGAGCGGTTTGGGAACAAGGTTTTACCTCTGCCACTTAGGGACTGCGGATAGTGCATACTGCATGCCTTTTGGCCCGCTATTCCCACTGTGTGGGACACAGTGGCGCTAGTGCTACCTCAGTGTCTGATGGACGCTCGGATGGTACTCTCCCAAGCAATTACCGAGGGGAGAGATGCAGCAACGTTTACTATACGTGGTGGCCTTGATACCGCCGACTCCCTTGGCAGGGCAATTTCCAGAACTGTGGCGCTCCGCTGTTACGCCTGGCTCAGAGCCACTGACTTCTCAGGGGATGTCCAGAATGCTTTGAGGACATGCCCTTTGATGGCACGCGCCTCTTTGGTGACAACCCGGATGGCACGTTGGAATGTTTTAAGAACTCCCGGGCAACAGCCCAGTCCTGGGGCCTTTCCGCCATGCACACTCCCTCGGGGTCTGCCTTTTGTTCCTTTCCTGGCAGGGATGAGGCGCCCAAACATGTTCCTTTCAAAACCGCAGGCCTGCGCAGCAGCACTATCGGCGCAGCCGCTGAAAGGGGACCCCCAGAGGTGGGTCATGGGGCCAACGGCCGGGTCAGTCCGCCCCTACCATCACGGCCTCCAAACCTTCCTAATTCAGGGTTTTTAGGCCCACCAAACGCGGTGGGTTTTGCAGATAGACCAAAGGGGCTACTCCCTCCCATTGTGGACTGCCCCTCGGGCCGTGCCCCCTCCATACCACCCCATGTTGGGGGATCACTTGGCGCTTCTCCAGCAGGACGTTCTGGCCCTTTTGGTCAGAGGGGCCCGTCAAGCGCTTTTCGACGCCAATAGTAGGTCGTGGTTGTTATTCCCACTACTTCTTGATTCCGAAGAAGGACAAGGGCCTGCGTCCTTTTTTAGGCCTCCGGTGCGTCACTTACTTCCTTCGGAAGAAAAAGTTAAAAATGCTCCTGCTTTCAGTTCACAATACTCCCTTTTGGCCTTACCAGTGCCCCTCGGGTGTTCACAGAAGTGATGGCGGTGGTCGCAGCTCATCTGTGCATATCGGGGGATCTGATAGAGACTACTAGCCACTAGACTTATCCCCAGGCGTGAGACTGGACATGGAAAAGTTTCTTGCCCAGCATCTTTGCGTGCCGGGGGGCGGTACCTCGCGACTGCCCCGATGTCCTCCGCGTGCGTGATGTAAGCGAGGTCACATAAGCCCCACCCCGGCGCGCTGACGTCAGTTTTCTTCTTTTCCGCGTGCAACGCGGATCCGGATCATGTTCCTGACCTGTTTCAGGCCTTCTTTTTACACTTTAGCGTTTTCTTGAGAACAGTGTGCGAATGCCTTCGGGCTTCAAGACGTGCTCGCATTGCGCACGCCAGATGTCTGCGAAGGATCCTCACCCCATCTGTATGTGGTGTTTGGGGGAGCACCACAACTCCACGGACTGCGAGGCTTGTCAGCAAATGAAGCCGAAGTCCCGGCGGGAGTGCCGGATGAAACTCCTTTCGGCCCGCATATCCAGGTCGGCATCGTCGCCACGTCTGTCCCCCGTTGAAGGCTTCAAGAACCGCCTCTTCCGTCTCCGACATCGTCCCTCTCCAAGGCCGCATCGCTCATCTGTTGGTAAGTGTCGCAGTTTGTCCCCGGTCCCCGGTCTGTTGGGGGCGCGGGATGTCCGCGGGTAGTGCGGCCCTGTGCGTCGCCACCCTATATGCTGTTCCCCGGCGCAGGGGGGGACCAGAGCCCAGATGGAGGCCAATGCAGCGGCCTTGCAGGCCTCTTTGGCTCTTCCTCCTTCTCCTCTTCTTCCTGGGACATCTGCGGATCCCTTGCCGCGTGCGGGGACTTCTGCGGCGTCGCCAGCGGCTCCGGCGCCGACAGGTTTAGCTCCAGGTCCTGAAGATGTGGTGCCGTCGGGGAGCGGCCCTTCAGGGGTTCCCTCCTTCGGACCACGGCACCTCTGCCTTGCCGCAAACCCCCGTGGTGGTTCCTGTGGTGTCGCAGAAGGTTGGCAGGGCTCGAGGCGCGTCCTCGAGTCCCCCTCTGTCCCCTGGGCAGGCGGTGGCCTTGTCTGAGGCCGAAATGACACCGCTCAGGCGCCGACGGCTGCTGGCCCTGGCTGCGCCACAGGGCCCGGCTAGGGACCTGTCCCCGGGCCCCCCTCGTCCCTCCACGCAGGCGGCTGCCTCGTCGGAGGTAGAGTCGATGCCTTTTTGGCGCCGTTCCTTAGCCACCCCGGCTCCGACCCAGCCCCGTTCTCCCACGACGCGCGTTGTGGCACAGGTCGTTCTGGTGTCCCCTTAGGCGCTGGTCGACGTTGACCTGACGCCTGCGGCGGACTCTACGGCGCCGTGCCGGTGTCTGGTTGTTGATTCGTCTTCAGACGCCCCCTCTTCTCCAGAGGTTCGGCAGCTGTTTGTTTCATTTTCTCCGGAGACTGGTCGCCGCGTCGTGGCTTTTTCCCCGGTGTCTTCCACGGACGGCTCTTCACCGTGCCTGCAGTCTTCGCCGGAGGCGCCTCAGGTTCCCCACTTGTCGGTCCACCCTCCCCCATTCCGGGCTTGGCCTTTCCTTCCTCTGGTTGGGCCTTAGCTTGCAGCCGTCGCCCACGGAGGAACTGCTTTCCCCACCGTGTGGCCCTACAGAGGCGAGTGTTGCCTTCGCTTGGGCTGTCTCCACGGCTGCAGGAATCTTGCACATGGGCGATCCAGCTGCTCGTTTCCCCAACGGATCAGGGGCGCAATATATTCGCCAGTGCGGCTTTGCGGGCCCTTAACACTTTGTGTATTGGCTAGGTCCCTTATGTCTGCCGCTTCTCAGGAGGGTGCCTGTGTTGATCTGAGGCACCATGTGTTGGATGGCCGAGAGCTGGCGACGTTTATTCTTCGCTTGACTCTGGACATTTCGGAGGTGCTTGGTCGTGCCATGGCTTCTTCAGTGGCCCTTCGTAGGCATGCCTGGCTACGGGATAGTGTGTTTCCGGAGAACGTTAGGGAACGGCTGGTGGACCTTCCCTTTGATGGTACTCTTTTGTTCCACGCCCCTGCGGATTCTGCCATTCAGAGGTTTCTTGTGGGGCTTCGTCCTCCCCCTCAGTGACCTGTGAGTCGGTCTGTGTTTCGGGGGGTGTTTTTCCGTTGTTTTCCTGGGGCTTTGTAGCGAGTAGCCCAGGTTGTCTGTTCTGTGTGGTTGATGTGCCTTTGGGTCCTTTTTTTAGGACTTTGGTGCTGTTGGCTGTTGGTCCGGCCCTTGTTTGACTTGTGGTTTTGGCTGTTTGTAAGCCGTATAGGCCCTGAGATTCGGTCTTCTGTGTATTCTTTATTGGCTGCTTGGCAAGCCATCTGCGGTTTTCTCCGCAGGTATTTCTGTTCTCTGCTGTGGAATTTTTTTCCTAAGAGGGTTCCCATGTTCTGGGATGTAACTTGCCCTATGTGGGGTACTGGTAGCTATTATATAGCTCTACCCTGTGCTGGGGAAGTGTGCTCGTCCTTCGGGCTTCTGCTCTCCGTGGCGTCACGGTATATCGCAGGTGCGATGTTCTTGCTGATGGTTTTGGAATGGCTTGTGTGTCGCCCCAGTCCGTCCTTCTCCTGGTTCGCTGTGTCGCCAGCCTGGTTCGGCCTGCTGTCTGTGGCATTACGTTAAAGCGGTTTTGCATTTCTGTCTGCCTTGGGCCTCTGTCTGGTGTCCAAGGGGGGGGGGGGGGACTGGTTACCCTGGTTCTTGTGTTCTGGTGGACGGCTTGGTCCGTTCCCCTCTCTCTCTCCTTCATTTGTGGGGTCAGTGTGTGCTAGCCCCTCCCTTGGGGCGTGTCCTGGCCCTTCTTGGCCTCTGCCTTTGGCTAGCGCCTCGCTTGTCCTGGGTGCATCATTCCGTGATGTTGTCTGCTGCTGGCTGTCATGCCAGTGCTGGCCTCTTGTTCTGCTACACCGTTGTGGCCTTTGATGCGTACAGCTCTTTCTGTCGCTGTGTATGTGTTTCTTCTGGTGGGCCCTGCCTCTGGTTCTACCTCTTCTCCCTAGGGGTTGAGGTGGTCCTTGTGTTCCTTGAGGTTCTTAGGGTGCTGTCTGCCCCTGCGGGGTGTTGGGCGGTTCTCCCTTGGTTGGGCTTAGGATTTCCTGGCCTTTCCCTTCTTGTCCCTGTGACATGTCCCCTGCTGGGGCCCTGTGTCTCTCCTGGTGTTTGGATATGACGGCGGGAGTTTCGTGCCCGCTACATTGAAGCCACCCTGCTAGGGCCTGGGGCCCCCTTCACAGAGCAACTGGGCGTGTGATTTGTTAGCATGAGGGCCTGACTCACTCGCCACTTCCTTGGAAAAGACGGGATGTTCCCTGTAAGAACTGCAAGCGAAGATGAGTAAGGGATGTGAGCTGAAATGTATTTCAGGCTCACGGATTCTTCGTGAAGAAAGGCTCTAAGTTTGACAATGAACCACGGTATGCTTGCAAACTTTGGAACTGTTTTCTATTTTTGCGCATTGAACTGGCTTAAAAAATGACATGCATAGATTTCATGAATGATTTCAAACACTGCAGGATAATATTAAGTGCTAATTTATGCTCACTGTGCATGCTGGTGTAAATGACCTTCAGGCTCCATGAATCACTCAATTAAGGAGTCCTTAAACACGGTCCTTTATGAGAGAAGGTTTATTCTCCCATGAGCAAGGCTCAGAAGCAGAGCTGAAACGCATTGGGACAGATATTCATGCCGGCTGCCAAATGATTTTAAATGTGTCTGATAAAGCTCTTGGAGTCCCTGAAATTTGGCTTCAATGTTTTCATACGCACTATGGTCACCGGTACACCCAGAGACGTTTTAAGGCATGGGCAAAGTGGGCTCTGGCCCAGGGCCTCAGCCTATCAGGGGGCCCCCTGATAGAGACAGCTCTGTTCTTGCCCTGAAAACCTTGAATAAATCTTAAACAGATTGAATATGTTTCATGCAACATCCATAAAAAAGTTTTCTTTTAGATCAAAATGGGACCTCACATATGAGAAATGGCTGGATGTTACAGAAATTATTTGCAGTAAAATTAGTGAAATGCTGCTGTGTTACAACATTGAAAAAACACATCACTATCCCTGAAAATTAGATGTAAATACATTTAGAATTTGGACCACAGTGCCTGTGCACCCCCAGTAACCTGGCCAAAGAGGGTATGAAAGAGCTGAAATTGAATCATAAACTCAAAGCTGTTCGAATAGGGGCCCCCAAAATTCGTTTGGCCCATTGTCCCCAAAAATCCTTACGATGTTCCTGGGTACACCACCGTCTATAATCGAAGAAGCTTCTCCCTCCAAGAACGAGACCGGCACACCAGGATTACAGTTCCCAAAAGATTTTAATCAGTCTGTTTAGTTAACAGCCTTTATCAAACTGATTTGTGCACAACCATCCCTTAATAAAAACATCATGGTTACCACAGTGAAGAAGAACTTCAAAGTTTGCAATAAATATAACAAAATATAGCACCATGTTGTAGTGAACAAAATGCCATAGTACCATTGTATAAATTACCATCCTACTAGACATCCTGTTATTCATATTGATATGCAAACTGAAAGAATGCCTAATATTCATATCTTATTAAACATGATTCTTCACACTAACTGTTTGATGAATTACATTATTTGTCATAAACACACAGATAAAAATAAATATAGGGCATTTTTTGTCCATATGATTGACTACTGTGAAAAACTCATAAACTAAGTACTCAATACATGTTACTGTACCAGCCAAATTGCATGACACAATAGTGGTGTTGATTCTAGTTATGTTAGGAGATTTAAAATAATTATAACCTCTTGGCTCAGCATGCGTGCATAAATTGCTCATTGCATATAATAACAATGAAGGCAGCCTGTACATTTTACAAAAGTCCAAAGACATTGTTACCCAAGTGGGCAGGTGAACTCCATATTATAAAGTCATGGGTCAGAAGTTCTTTTCAAAGGATCCCATTTTTTGGAAGTATTTAATGAGTTTGAGTTTCCTAGAAAATTGAAACAAGTCTATACGTGACTAACTATATTTAAAATTTGTCAATGGAGAAAAAGAGAGCCCTACTTCCAGCACAAACCTCTCAATTCCTTTTAAATCAATGATTCGATACATCAACAACACCTAAATTGGTCACACACATCCTTACCTTTTGTTATCTCGCCTGGTTCTCTTCCCATGAGGAGTAATGTTTATATTTGCAGGTCCTTCTCCGTTGTCTATTAGCACATTTCCTTTTGTGCTTCCTGTCAATTTTCCCCTTCGGCACCCCCGTCGACTTTCTATCGGTTTGTTCTGTTTCATTAGGTGCTACCCATTCTAAGAAAGTCCCTTTATATGAGGAGTTTGTTTTACAACACCTTCATCTGAATCTATGGTGACATCTGAACTAGATTCAGAAGAAAGTAGTTCTGTTGTCTTTGGAGTGTCTATTTCTTGTATTCCTTTATAATGTTATTGAACTTATGGGCAAAAGTTAGCATTGTACCTTCCATATCGTCTTTTCTGTCCCTTCGAAATACTCTGCATTTCTTCTGTATAATCTCTTTCTCATAGTTTTATAATCTTTTCTCCATAACTGTGCGAAGAAAAACTTGATCGCTTCACTGTCTTGTTCAATTTTTAACTCATCATTAAGATGTAATATTTGATCCCAAACCAAGCAATTATTAAAGTGTGTTTTTCTATTTTAGTTTTTCTATTTTAGTGAATATTGTATATTCTTGTCTCTATTTGGTTTCTGATATTATTATTAATTAAAAAAAAATTAAAATCTATATTATTGTGATTTATATTTTCTGTTTAGGTTTCTTTTTTTAACTGTATATGCTTTTGAATAAAGATACTTTGGTTTCAATATTTATGGTATTTTAATTATAAGTTTTTTTTTTTTTTTTTTTTTTTTTTTTTTTGAAAACCTTTATTTCGAAATTCAGGACACAGCTATTCAGCCGACAGCCCGAAGGTTCGGCAGCATTGCAAGTTAGATACAGTAATGCGTCCCGGATACAGTACGAAGAGTAATGCAAAGGTCCAATTTTAAATAAACACAGAAAAAACACACAACAACCCCCAGCAAGGCAGAGCATTGAAATCCCATGGCGAAAGCCCCCAGGGGAGGCAGGACCCCACTCATCTACTAATTATAAGACTGTGTGCGGAGGAAGAAGGGGAACAGCAGAGGCTCAGAACGGGTACCTAAACCAAAACTGTGCTGGAAGGTAGGTCAGGGGGAAAGCTGTTCCTCGGGAGGTTCCAGATCCGGGGCAAGACATATTCCCCCCCTATATTGGTTCCACCGCCCCCAGATGGCGTGCCACTTCCGGGGGCGACCTCTAGAGCAGTAGACCGTCTTCTCCCTAAACATGCTCCAATCCATGTTCTCCTTCCACGCGGTCAGTGTAGGGGGACCCAAGGAGCCCCATAATCGCGCGATATCCCTCTTAGCCACCATGTTACCCAGAGTCACCCATTGGGTCTGTGCCTCATCGAGATCAGTGGGCCCCCAAACGTTCAGGAGGCAACACCGCGCCTCCGGCTGTACCACAATGCCCGTCACCTCCCCCATAACTGCATGGACTCTCCTCCAGAACTCCACAACGACCCCACATTCCCAAATGATGTGCAGGAAAGTACCCACCATACCACATCCCCTTCTGCACAGGCCATCCTCCGAGAATCCCATGTGGACCAGCCGTGGCCCCGTAACATACACCCGGTGCAATATTTTGAGCTGCACCAGCCTCAGACGCGACGGAATCGCAACCTCCTTAGGCGAAGAAACCGCTGACTGCCAGTCCTCATTATCCAACTCGAGGCCATCCCTGGTCCACTGTTCTCTCAGGCCCAATAGCAAGTCCGCCCGGACGTTTATCAACTTCTTATATATGAGCGAAATCGTGCTCTCGGGCATATGACCATCAAGGACTCGGTCCTCAAGGGGAGAGGACTCCGGCACCTTCTCACCCTCCACTAGGACTGATCGGAGGGCGTGACGCAGCTGGATATACCTAAAATATTCTGAAGGCCCTAGCTCAAACTCAGTCTGCAACTCCTCGAAAGACTTCACCCTCCCCTTATGCAGCACATCCCCCACCTTGGATATCCCTATCAGATCCCACTTATCAAAGCCCTTCGTATGCCAGAGTCTTCCCAACCGTTCCGATTCAAACAATGGGGTAGCGAGGGTTAGCCTGTCCTTCCAGCCCAGCGAGTCGGTCGCCATCTTCCATACGCGCACCGCCACACCTGTGGGCCCCGTGAGGGACGAGTCTAGGGACCGCGAATACAACGCCCTGTAGTAGTTGCCGCCGCGCAGCAGCCACCTATCCATGGCATACCCAGGGCTGAGGGCCGGGCCGTAAAACCCATGGTTGATCGCGCTCAACTGCGTGGCCCAGTAGTACCGTCGGATGTCTGGGAGCGCAATGCCCCCATCGTACCATGGGAGCGTCAACTTTGAAATAGCTATTCGCGGCCGCCCATCCCATAGCAACGTCCTTTGGAGGCCTTCGACCTCCCGAAAGTATTTAGCCGGTACCCAGTCCAAGGTGTTCTGGAGGGCGTAGAGGAAGCGGGGAAGAGACATCATTTTGAACAGGGCCGCACGCCCAACAAGGGAGAGCGGCAGCCTCCGCCAACCCTCAACATCTCGTCTCAAGCGTGCCAAGGGGGGGAGCAGGTTCCTCTCATAGCGCACAGCAGGATCCATGGATATAAAAATCCCCAAATACACAAAACCTTGCTGGGCAACCTGTATCGAACATGTTCTAGGGATCGGTGGGACCTCGCCACTAAGAACGTACAAGTACGATTTGCCCCAATTAATCACAAGCCCTGAATTCCTACCGAACGATGCGAGGACGTCACAGACCACTATAAGGGACTTCTTAGGTGAGGCGAGATACAGCAGGATATCATCGGCATAAAGTGAAATACGGTCCTCGTGATCAGGCGACCACCGAAGGCCCCGTATATCCGGGTGCCAACGTATCCACGCAGCCAACGGTTCAAGGGCGAGGGCGAACAACAGAGGCGACAGGGGGCAGCCCTGCCGCGTACCCCTTCCAAGCTGAAACGGAGCAGATGCCCGACCATTCACCACAACATTCGCTAGTGGCCCCTCGTACAGCAACCGGACCCAACTCACAAACCCGCGACCAAAACCAAACTTGGCCAGCACGGCCCATAAATATGCCCACTCCACCGTGTCAAAGGCCATCGTGGCATCGAGAGATGCCACAACAGCCGGCTCGCGCAGCGTGCCCGCCCTGGCGATGACGCCATGAAGACGCCTAAGGTTCAATGCTGTGTTTCGGTGCGGGATAAAGCCAGATTGATCCGGGTGGACCAGATCGCCAAGTACTCTAATCAGACGGGTTGCCAGGAGTTTGGCCAGAATTTTCGGCTCAGCGTTGAGGAGTGAAATGGGCCGATAGGAGGCGCATCTATCTCGGGGCTTACCCTCTTTGTGTATGACCACGATCAACGCCAGCCGCTGATCCAACGGAAGGATCCCGTCTCCCCGCGCCTCCAAGAACATGGCGCGCAGGTGAGGGGCGACCCTATCCGGGAACAGTTTGTACAGATCGATCGGCAGTCCGTTCGGTCCAGAGGCCTTACCCGAATTCAACGCGCGAATCGCCCCCGCCACCTCGTCAACCGTGATGTCGCCATCCAAATCGTCCCTATCTATGTCGGAGAGGCAGGGCAACTCGATATCGCGAAGGAGATCAGACGAGTCCTCGGGCGGCCTGTCCGACACAGAGGAATAAACCCTATGAAAATACTCCGCGAAACACTCCACAATCCCTTCAGGTTCCACAATCACCTCTCCCCCCTCTCCAATCAACTCCGGCACCACTCTATTGACCCGTTCCTTCCTGTCCAGCCACGCCAGGAGCTTCCCCGCCTTATCTCCAACATCATACAGGCGGCCCTGTTGTTCCCTGCTGAGGGTCTTGGCGGCGTCCGTCACCAGGTCCCTATACTCCGCCTGCTTCAAGCAAAGCTCATGCAACGAGGACTCTGTGACCTCCTCCTCCATATCTCCTTCAAGGGCCGCAATCTCCTCCTCTACTCGACGCACTTCGCAATCCCTCCGATTCTTGGCAGTCACCACCAGGGAGAGGGCCTCCCCCCGAAGCACGGTCTTAAAAGCTTCCCACAGCGAAATCGCCGAGTCCACGGATCCCAGATTGTCCTTAAAGTAATTATCTACCTTCTTTACCAGGGCGCTGCGCATCTTGGGGTCTCGGAAATACCAAGGGTTAATGGGGGCCACCCTCCCTCCTCCCTCTCGACCGAGATCCAGCCGGATCCACACTGGCGAGTGATCAGAGATACCACGTGCCATGTGCCTCGCCTCGGATATCAACGAGGCATGTGCGGCCAAAGTGAGCAGGTAGTCAATCCTGGAGAGGCTACCATGCGCCCCGGAGTGAAACGTGTATTGACTCTGTGTGGGGTGCCGGAGCCTCCAGCAGTCTATCAGGCCAAACGTGTCTAGGAGGTCTGGAAGCCATTTCTGAGCCCCCCCTGTGTCCCTGGGCGGGTATCTATCCAGCAGTCCGGAACCCACAGCGTTGAAATCCCCTCCCACTACCAGCATGCCCCCCGGGAGAGTCAGCAAAGCCCTGCCCAAGTCAGCAAATGTGGCGGCCTGCAGGGCCGGCGGGACATAAACCGAAACCAAAACCAAAGTCCTTCCTTCCCACCGCCCCGCCACCGCCACAAACCTCCCCCTATCGTCAACAATGGTGGAGTCCACCTCAAAAGGCAGCGATGCTCTAACGAGGATGCCCACCCCCCTGGACCCAGAAGAGAATCCCGAGTGTGCAATGAATTTATACCCCTTCCTATTCAGGGCATAGCACGTATTGCCTACGAGGTGCGTCTCCTGCAGCAGTACAACGTCTGGCATTGAGCGTTTCAGAAATTGCAAAACAATCCCCCTCTTAATGCGATCCCCCAAACCATTAACATTCCAGCTTATAACACTTAGGCCTCTACCCCCCATCCTCAAACGGAAAGAGGCCCACCCCACACCCGAGGCGCCACCATGGAACAACCCTGAGGATAATCATCATGCCTTGCAGAAATAAACCCCCCAACAACAAACTCAAACTCCCCATAACTCCCCCCACCCTGCACCCCTGCTGCAGCTTAAAAAGCCCCCACAACTTGCAGTGTGCCTGTCGCCCCACAAAAACAAAAATCTACAAAAAGTACCCCAAGGGAGGAAAAGAGCACCCCTCGTCCTCCCGCAACCCTCCACAGTTACTGCACTCTATCCAAATCTACAAATATGGTCAAATCAAGTCAGGCCGGCTTTGAGTTATCAGCCCTGTCCATCCCGGCCACTGTCTCCATGCTCAGCTGTGTCGTCCCCGGTCCGTCGCCGGGGCAAAGCATCCAGCCATTCATCAGCCATAACAGGAGAGTCAAAAAAGAA
This sequence comes from Triturus cristatus, assembly GCF_964204655.1. Classification (NCBI taxonomy): domain Eukaryota; kingdom Metazoa; phylum Chordata; class Amphibia; order Caudata; family Salamandridae; genus Triturus; species Triturus cristatus. The sequence continues at coordinate 527,956,177 of NC_140592.1, forward strand.
TGTCCGATCTTCATGCACCACCCGTAGTCTGGCGGGGAAAAGCATGGCATACTTTAGGTCCCGCTCCCGAAGCCTTCGCTTCACCCCCAGGAAACTCTGTCTCTGTCTCTGCACCTGCTGGGTAAAGTCCGGGTAAAAATTCACCGACGCATTCTGGAAGGGGACTGGGCCCGTCACTCTCGAAGCTTGCAGGATAGCGTCCCGATCTCGGAAATGAAAGAGCCGGGCGACAATCGGCCGCGGCGGGGCACCCGCCTTGGGCCGTCCGCCCGGCACCCTATGGGCCCTTTCCACCGCGAAAAACTTCCCAAGGCCCTTAGGCTTCAGATGGTTGAGGACCAGATCTTCCACAAGCAGGTCCGCCGAAGCCTCATCCGAGGACTCCGGTACCCCGATTACGCGCACGTTGTTGCGCCTGGACCGGCTCTCGAAGTCCTCCAGCCGGCGGGCGGCGAGGTCACTCTCGGCCCTCAGCTTCCTGACCTCGTTCTGCAGGTCCGCGACCTCACCAGTGAGGCCCGTGGTCTTGTGGTCCAGGTCCTTAACGCGCTCGTTTGTCTTGCCCAGGTCCGAGCGGATCAAGTTGACATCCACCAGGATGGCATCCACCTTATGCGCCAGGGCCTCGAATTGCCTTCCCATCGAGGTCTGCATCCCATCAAGCGCGCCCATGACATCCTGCAGGGAGAGCTCCGGGGTCCCAGGCGAGTCCTCCTTTTGGGCATCCGGCGCCTGGCTCGATCCACTCGGCGATGTCTTCGGGAGGGCGTAGCGGTCCATACTATTAACTTGGGAGTACGTTCCCCGTCTGGTGGACTTAGTCTTCAGCCTATCTCCTTCTGCCTTGCCCGACATAATGGACTCCAAGCAGTCCAGTGCAGTGAGGACCGTCCCCTCTCAGAGAGAGGTCTAAGGAGTGAGCAGGTCCGCCTTGTTCTTCCAAAATCGCCCACCGAGCGTCCCTGGGGTTATAGAACCACCCAGAGCACTACAGTGTCCGGGCAGACAAAGGGAACGAAACCGAAAGTGAAAGAGCGAGGGCCTCCGTCCGGTAGTTCACACCTCACCAGGCCGTTGTTGATCAACTAGGAGTCGGGCATCCTGCCAACTCTAGCCCCTGGCATCTCCGGGAGTTAGGCCGCAATCTTTCGCCAGTCATAAGTCCGGTTCCCGGTGGGCGATCCGGTCGCGGGTAGCATCAATCGCCTCCCTGACAACTCAGCAACACGGTGCCATGCATACCATCAGGATTTGAGTCAGGATAGTCGACGGAGGGCGCGAGGGTCTCGGGAGCTCTAAGCTCACGCGGCCATCTTGGTCAAGCGCTAGGCTCCTCCAATTATAAGTTTGTTGATATTACAGGTGTCTATATTTTGGGTTTCATATTTTTGTGTGTTGATATTTTTAACTTTAATATTTAGTAGTGCAATCCTTAGCCGGCAGCCAATCATTACCATTGGACTGTGATGAGGCAGATCACTGCATTGATTTGAAGACCTGAATAATTATGTAGGATGTGCTGAAAGGGCAAGCACTGGCTAACCAATATTTTGACACTTGTATGCATGCATATGGCATGAAAACATAGGACCTATTGGCTTTTCTAATGGTTCTTTCCCTGATAGCACTGGAGAGGGAGCACAGACAAATATATCTGAAAAATTGAACCAACAAAAATAAACTCGGTGCATTAGTGTCTAGCATCCATTTTTAGATGACTTTGTCAGTGTTCACTCCCCTAAGCTGTCAGACTGCTCTTAGACTGATTATAAATGAGGTAGCCATTTTGGAACCATGAATCAAAAATAGAGTATGTAGAATAAAGTTCCAAAGTGACAACCATATGTATAACCAGTTGTGATTGCCACAGCAACACTGGAAAGCAAACTGTGACTAACGCATCAAAAAATGGATACTATGGAAATTTAACATATCCTATGTTTTATGCATACTTCTAGCTACTGATTCCTCACTTCTTGAATCTCTGCATGTATCTGCCTGGACTTGGAAACATTGCAATGGTTCTCAGGCACTGGTAAGCGGTGATACAATTCAGCACTAGCTTCGGTAATCACCCCAGACATGACATCATGATGTTAGTTAAGGCTACATACCAGTACACTATTAGTTTTTTTTCCCCCCTAAACACTGGGATGTGGATCTGGAGTGCTCACCTCGAATCTTTTATAAAAATAATAATTAAGTTTTTTGTTAAGGAAGTCTCTGCCAAAGTTGTTAGACTTCAAATGTTGCCGCTCCTGAGAAAAGGAAACGTTACTCCCAGACCTGCACATTGCCTGTTTGTAGTGTGTCGGACTGTAGCACAACTCTCCAAACAGGGTGGCATGCATGCCAAGCCCATCAACGATCATAGCTGTGGCCTAGAATGAGCGCTGCACCTTTCTTCTAGGTGTCACACTAGGTCCCTCTCCAGAACACTTACCATCAAGTCCTCCAAATAGGCATTGTCCAGGGAAAAGATCTCGGAGGTTATGCAAGCAATGTGGAAGGTACCCTCTGACCCAATGGTACCTATATCCTTCTATGGATAAGTCATCCAGTCAGCCTTTCTGCTTTCTTACCCTGGCCTCAGCATATATTTCTGCTTTCTTACCCTAGCCTCAGCATATATCTGAGAGCCTGACTTAGTGGGTATGCCGCTGGTACTAAAATCAACCCTGGCACGAGCACGCAGCTGGAACAAAGTGCTGTTTCCAGCTTTTCTAGACCCTTCACCAAGGTATCTGATTGAGACTACTAGCCGCAGGTTCCTTCACGTAGAATAATCCCCAGGCGTGAGACTGGATCCGAAAATTTTTGCCACAGCATCCCAGATTCCTTCACGTAGAATTATCCCCAGGCGTGAGACTGGATCCGGAAACTTTTGCCACAGCATCCCTGCGTGCCGGGGGGCGGGGTGACATCACGCGACTTCGCCTAGGCATTGTCCGCGTATGTGACTTCAGCGAGGTCACATAAGACCCGCCCCGGCGCACCTACGTCAGTTCTTTCTTTTTCCAAGTGCAACGCGGATCCGTTCTTTGCTGCGGGCCTGTTTCAGGCCTCTCTTTCTTCCATTCTTTTTTGGTGGGAGCAGTGTGCGAATGCCTTCAGGCTTTAAAACTTGCACGTTCTGCGGGCGTCTTATGTCGGCGACGGACCCTCACCTCATTTACATGTGGTGTTTGGGGGAGGATCACGGCACCTCGGATGGTGCGGCGTGCCAAAAGTTCAAGACGAATTCGCGGCGGGAGCACCGCATGAAACTTCTGTCGGCGCGTGTCTCCAGGTCGACGTCCTCCCCTCGGTCTGCTTTGGCAGACTGCTTCAGGTCCAGCCGTTGTCGTCCTCGCCTTTCTCCGATGTCACGTGAGCATCGCTCCACGGTGGGTAAGTGTCGCAGTACGTCCCCAGGGGCGGGTTCTCGGCCTACCGGGGGCGTGGACTCTCTGCAGGTGATGCGGCCCCGCGTATCGTCCTATCCACCGTTTCCCGGTGTTGGGGCATCGAGAGTCCAGATGGAGACTTACATGCCGGCTTTGCAGGCCTGACTGGCGTCTCCTCCTCCTTCCCCTCCTGGGGCGTCGGCGGATCCCTCGCCTCGCGCTGGGCCCTCCGCGGCACCACCGGTGGCTCCAGCGCCGACTGGGTCGGATTCAGGCTTGGAGGATGTGGTGCTGTTGGGGTGCGGCTCCTCTGGGGCACCTCCTTCAGGCCACGGCGTCTGCCTCGCCGCAAACCCCGCGGGGGTTCCTTTGGTGTCGTGGGAGGTCGCTGGGGCTCGGTCGCATCCCCGAGCCCCTCTTGGTCCCTTGGCAGGGTGGTCCTATCTAAGGCCAAGGTGGCCCTTCTTCGTCCTGCTCCAGGTCAAGGTCGAGGGCACACCCCTCGTCCTTCTCCGGGCCACTCTCGCACCTCCTCACAGGCCACTGCCTCGGAGGGCGAGTCGGAGGTTGTATCGTCCCTGGCGCCACCACAGGGGTTGCCAGGCGACCTTCGCCTCCTTCTGGGCCAGGGCCGGCAGAGGACTTCGGGCCCCTCCCCGGGCCCACCCCGGGCCCACCCCGTTCCCCCACGCAGGTGGTTGCCTCGGTGGGGGTCGTGCCGTCCCGGCACCACTCAGGAGTCAGTGCGGCTCCAGCTCTACTCCGGTCTCCGGTGCGGGGTGACTTGGAGGTCCCTTGCCCGTCGACGCCGGATAGCACCGGTGTCCTGCCTCAAGCGGCAGACTCCACGGCTCCGTAGAGGGGTCGTACGGTGGATTCATCGTCGGACGCTCCTTCTCCGGAGGCAGGCTGCATTTTGGTTCGTCCTCCCCGGATACTGGTCGCTGTGTGGTGTCTTTTTCACCGGCGTCGAAGGGTGGCTCCCCGCCCTTTCTGCGGCAGGGATGTCCGTCGGAGGAGGGGCAGGTCCCTCATTCTTCGGCACCTCCTGACTTCCAGGTCTGGCCCTTGCCCACCTCGCTTGGCCTCGGGGACGGCCGCCTTAGTTTGCAGCCATCGCCCATAGAGGAGTTGCTTTCTCCACCGCGGGGCGCTACGGATGCGGCCTTCACTCACGCGGTGTGCACGGCTGTGGGCATCCTACGCATGGGGGACCCGGTGGCTCACTTTCCGGCGGACCATCTGTTGGAGGTCCTCCACCAGGGCTCTGGTGGGAGGGAAATCTTGCTTCCCTTTGAAGGTTCGCTCCTTTCTGCCTTGACAGGGGCTTGGAGGCGTCCTGCCTCCGGGGACCCGGTGCCTCCGCATCTTCTGCATCGGCACCTTCCGACGCCGCGTGACCCGGCGTGCCTGTCCGTTCACCCCTCAGCCACCAGTCCCCTTCTGCGGACTGCTTTTCCCTTCCTACCGCCCCTGTTGGCTCCGCCGTCCAGGGATGCCCGCTGGCTGGACACTTGAGAACGCAACATTTTCGCCTCAACCAGCGTGGCCCTGCGTGCCCTGTGTGTGCTGGCTACGGCCTCCTCCTGTTTGTGGGACTCGGCTGAGTCTCTGGGGTGTGCAGCGTCCCAGGTGTCTGCTCACGTGGATTTGCGGCACCATGCGTTGGATGGCCGGGAGCTGGCAGCGTTTATTCTCTGCTCCGCTCTAGACGTCTCTGAGGCGCTGCGGGGCCATGGCTTCCTCAGTCGCTCTCCATCGCCATGCTTGGCTTCGGGACGGTGTCTTCCCAAAAATATTTGGGAGAGACTCATTGATCTCCCATTTGATGGCAGTCTGTTGTTTCATGCCCCGACCGACTCCGCCATCCAGAGGCCCTTGGCAGGGCTCCGTCCCCATCTCAGAGATTTCTGAGTTAGGGTTGCCTTTAGGTCTTCTTAGGCTGGCGGTTATGGTTGCGGAGTATGTTTTTCCATCCGATTATGTCCTTCCTTGGGATTTTGGCATTGTTGTCTGCTGGACGGCCCCTTGTTGCTGTTGTTGTGTGTGAGTTCTGCAGGAGTTTTTACGCCGACTTGGCCCTGAGATTGGGGCTTCTGCTTTGCTTGGGCTGCTGTCAAGCTTGTTGCGGGATGTTTTTTTCCCCGTGGTTCTTTTGTTTCTTCCTCTGCTGCGGAAGTTCTTCCAAAGAGGGTTCCCCTATATTGGGACTTCACGTGCCCTATGTGGGGCTATGGTGGCTGTCATATGGCTTATGCTCTGCTGGAGGGTTCTGGTCACCTTCGAGTACCTGTTCCCCATGGTGTTTCCGTAGGTTGCTTTGCTCCTGAGGTCGTGTGCGCTGCCACTCGTGGTGGTGGTGGTCCGAGCCTCCTTCTCACCCTGCTTCCGTTCTGGGATGTACCTTACTAGGCATTGCCTACTTGGTCTCCCTGGGGCCTTGAGCTGTTCTTCTTGCTTCTGGCCCCGACGGCCGGCACTGTTCTGGCTGACAGGCTGCTCTCCATCTGGGGTGGGCTTGTCTTCTTCTCCCTAGTTTCCTTAGGCTCTCTAGGCTTCTTCTTCTTCCGTCTTCCTGTCTTGGCATTTGACAGAAGTGGTGCTGCCTTGTGGGGGAGTGCGGTGCTTCGGCCTCTCAGCCCTTGCCCTTGGTTCCTCTGCTGTGGGTGTACTAGCCTCTTCAGCCTTTCCCTCCTACATCCCCTTGGGGTCGGTGGGGTTCTGCTTGTGGGGGTTCCCTTAGCCTGCCAGGGGCGAGGTTCTACCTAGTCCACAGATCTGGTCCCCTATGGGGCCCTCTGCTCTGCATTGGCTGGTGGGGTCCTTTCGCAGACCCTCCTTCCCCGGGGGTATTGCTAGGGTATGTATTCTACGTGAAGAAATCTGCGGCTAGTAGTCTCTATCAGATGTACGAGTTACTTACCTTCGGTAACGATGTATCAGGGCGAGGACCCTTGGGTTGGTCTTTGGTACTCGCCTCCCGATGGGGGCTGTGTTTCCTGTGAGTGCCTTCCTTGTTCTTGTTGGGTGGCTCCGGCTGGGGGCGGTTCCTTCCTCCCTTGAGTCTTTGGAGGATGGGGTTTCAGTGCGCTGGTGCCCTGCTGGTCTGGCTACTCCAGGTTTGGGGGGGATTGCTCTATCCTTGTCCTCCCTCCCTTCCATTGCTGTCCTCTGGTTTGTGGATCCTCTGGCCATGTCTTGCCCTTGTCCTTGTGGATGGTTGCCCTCTAGGTTGGGGTGGCTTGGTGGTTGGATGTCCCTGTCCATCTTGGGACTGGTCCCCTTCCTTGCTCAGGTTGAGGGGGTGGGCTTCCTCCGTGTGCCATGACTTGTGCCTGTTCTTCCCTTCGGGGTACAGGGATGGGAGGTTGTCTATGTGTGGGTGGCTGCGCAGGTTTCTGCTTGTTCTTCTTCTTTCTCCTTTCCCTGTCCTTGGGGTCTGTGGTGTTGGCACTACCCTGGTGGTGTTGTCAGTCACCGTTTCTTTCCAACTTTTCTGCTCTTCGCACACTGTTCCCATGCTCCCAGAGTTTTTTACGCGGTGATTCTGCGTTGTGGTGCGGAAAAGTTCTCTGAAGAAAACTGACGTAGGCGCGCCGGGGCGGGTCTTATGTGACCTCGCGGACGTCACTCACGAGGACGACGCCTGGGCAGAGTCGCGTAATGTCGCCCCGCCCCCGGCGCGCAGGGGATAATTCTACGTGAAGGAATCTGCGACTAGAATCGTCTCTACCAGATACATCTTTACCGAAGGTAAGTAACTCGTACATTAGAAACCGCCAAAGGAAAAGAAAAACTTTAACATTCGTCAGCATCTTTATGTAGGTCCATACTTTGACTAATCAGAGACGAGCCCTAGACCCCCCCAGCTGAGCCACCATACCTCAGATTTCTAACCGCATGTCGTGTGTAGAGTCTCCCTGAGCTCTGCTCAGCTTGTCAGTTAGTGAACCTTTGACCCTGCTAAAATTCACCTCAAAGTAATGTTTGTTCTACCTTCTTTACTTTAAAAATGTCAGAGGGATCTAAGAAGAGCCTTTTTCGACCCTGCAGATCTTGTGGGTAGGCAAGACTTTTCTCTGAAGGTCCCCCACATGGACAGTCTGTACTGCCTTTATCCCAAGCATACAGCCAAGGACTGTAAATGTTGCAGAACCTTTTCAGCCAACACTCTAAAGCAGTGGTTCCCAAACTGTGCGCCGCGGCACCCCAATGCGCCATTCGGAGTCGCCAGGGGCTCCTCGCACGATGTGGGAAAGATAGTCTGTGCTGAGGAAGCTTCTAATTATGTAGTATTGTAATTGTGAGAATGTGCGTAATTAACAAGTGATGCGTCTTTTGACGTCCTACCTCTACCTGTCAGCAGTCAGCTTGAAGGCAGCAAGCCAGTGAATCTTATTTAAATGACACCCAGCTGCGGCGCAACACACGGGGGAGTTTCAAATGCCATGGTTTGGCCCAGGAGCGCACGGCCGCCATACGCGCTTCCAACGTGCTTTCACGTAGCCTCCGCTTACGCACAGCAGACTGTCGAGCGTTATTGCCGCCCGTGTTCTGTTGTGCAGCTCTTCCGAGGATCCTTCACAATTTACACAGGTTGGTTTCATACGGACTAAAATACTCCTTGCTTACTGCAGAAAAGGGGTACATTACAAACTCGTGACCGGCCAATCCCCTGTAATTATGCTGGCTGCTGTTCCTGCACTTTGTTCGTGTTCGCGCCAGAAATTGCGAGACAGAATTTCCAGTGTGCAAACTCGCTGCGGCGTTGGAAATAGGCTATAATTGCAGCCTGGATTAGTTTCCCGGCCCCAGTCTGACCCTCAGCCAAGGCCAGGTACTAAGCATGTCATTTTCATTGGTGTAATAATATCTCTTTTCCTTCCAGCCTCAGTGAAAACAGTTCCCCCTTCTTCCCTCCGTATATTTCAGGAGTTTGCCACTGAAGTAACTTTATGGTCGGACTTGCCAGAAATAAACAGATGTTCCCTTTCTAAGAATCAGCACCTCCTCCCAGCTGCCTCCTGTGACCCTCATTCCTTTCCCGAAGGGAAGACTTGTTCTGCCTCTGACGTCCCCCAATCAAGATCGGGGAAAAGTTGCATTTCCGAATGATTTGGCTCGTATTGGACGGCCCCTCTATCCCTGATGTCAGGGATCAAGATAGCAGGGTCAGGGAAGGACATTAGCATGTTTCATTCTCTAGTAGTGTCCACTGCTTGTCCGTGGCAGCAGATGGGAGGCTAAAGGGGCCTTGGCCTGGCAAGGTACACACCCGCTGTGAAGGATACCTTACTTGTGCTGCCTTCTTGCTTAATCAACATTTACGAAGAGTATTCTTTTTTAAGATGCCGTTATCTCCAGCATCAAGTGCTCAGGAGAGGTTTATATATGAAATATATATTTTCACAACAGTGAGTGCTCATCTATTCTGCTTTGCTGTTAGTAATTTCCCAAATTTTCCCTTTTGCTGGACTCCCCACTGCCCCAGGAAGGGACCCGGGCGCTAACAGGCAAAACGGCGCGAGTACAAAGTTACAGCTGTTTAATTTACTTATTATTTCAAAGCGTTTGTTTCTTGTGATTCGAGGACATCTCAGTGTGATTCTCTTCAGGGAAAAGATGTTGTTTGGTGGTAATGTGCATGGAGTGCAGCATGTCAGCCGTGATATGAGAGCTCAAATTCACACCCTCCTATTGTTTAAGTTTATTCTGTCCCTGCTAGGACCCATCGCATTACTAGACAGTCAACAAGTCTCCCACATGCAGGTTAAGACTGTGTTCTTTTGGCTCTCTTGTGTCTCAACATTATGAGCTGAGGCTGAGCTATGGCGAGGACTCAGAGAGGACGTAAAACTCATAGGCTGGGTGTTGCAAATGTAAACAAACTCCATATATAATCGGTAATATAAAAGAAAGCAGCCGCTGTGCAGGCATACTTGCCAAAAGTTAGCACACCAGGCGGCCTATGTGGTGTTGTGACAAAGAAGGTGGACAGGTGATGTAGGCTGTGCGACAAGTGGCATTGTTAAAGTTCTCAGCTGCGTATATAAAAGGGGTCATCAGGTGTCCACCGCTCATCCCTTGCTTTGCAATGCAAGCATAAACTGAAAAAAACTTCAGATGTTTTTTTAAAAAACATTTTCTTTATCTTTTGTGTCCTAGTTAGTAACAAGAGTAAGGCATCCCGAATAAAATGAGTATTTTCAAACCTTATCTACAATCACACACTGAGGCGATGTCAGGACGAGTATTATTTTGTTACAACAAATATCTAGATGTGCCCTAATTACAGGAAAAAAGAATATATGTAGAATAGATTGTTGGCCTGGCTGTTGAAATGTGAGATAAGACATGCACCGCTTATTTATCTGGAACTGGTACTTCCACTGCTCTGGAGCTATTTCTTAAAGCTGAAGTTGTATTTCACCTAGAGAAAATGTAGTGTTATGAAACCACTGGACGTGCTTACATTTTCTCCACTTTTGTCTGATTGTGAAAAGCTCCCCTTGAACTTGGGATAATGATTTTGGAGCTTATTCTGAGTGGTCTGACGTGGTTATTTCTATTTTATTTTTGGGTTAATTACCGCTGCGCAATTACCATTTTTACTGATTGTTGAGTTAAAAACAATGAAACAATGTGTGTTTCTGCTCACATTTTCAATTGCTGAAAGCAAGTGGGAAATATAAACCAAGAAGTACCTGGAATTCAAGGATTGTACGGTGTTCAATCACCCCAGACTGGGCCACGTGTGTTTATTTTCTGGGAAGAGGAATGTGACAGAGGGATGAAAGAAATACTGGAAACTAAAAGTGACACCAAGACAGTTTATTCATCGGCTTCATCCCAATTAACCTCAGGGCGAAAACTGGAAGTACTCTCGAGGTCTGGCTTACATCCTCCCACCGGTTAAAAAAATAAGTGACATGATGAGGAGCCACGGCCAACTGCCAATTAGGTCAAGGGAGCCACAGGTTTGTGAACCACTGCTCTAAAGGATAGAGAAGCCAGGTTGTTGTTATGGTTCCAGAAGAAAAAATCTGAATCTGATTCTGGATTTGATGTAGAAGAGAGTCCTGGGCCATCCTCAGCTGAGACGAAACGTAAAAATGAGGGCTCTACCTCATTGAAGGCTGATTCTGAAAGATTAAAGGTGGAAAAAATCTCATCTGCTGATAAAGCAGCTCTAAAGCAAAAATATTCTGGTTTGAAGAAATCTTCTGCTGCCTCTCTGCCTGTCACACCTCTAAAACAGGCTTCGTTGACGAAAAAAGCTCTGTCGAGAACTTCAGCCAAGTCTACGGCTCCATTGACAATCGCTCCGTCGACGACTGTTTAAATGCCCCTCTTCATTGCCGGTTTCGACGACGATCACTTTCAGTCATCGACTTTGTCGTTTACGGATCAAAAACAGGACTTTAAGAGCCTCCAGTTTATCCAAAAGTCTCCAGGTTTGCCTTCTTTGTCAAAGATATCACCTCTGCCTCCTTCATACCTTCTTCATATGGAGGAATCTGGAGATGAAAGTGTTTTCCGGCACCGCTTACAGAGTTAAATGCCAGGATACAGATGATGTAGAGGAGGCACAGGGGCAGGATACGTCAGAGTACTTGGAAGAGGACTACTCCTTCACAGGTCGTCCAAGGGCCCAACGTTCCAATTCTTTTCATGAGCACTATCCTTTTGAGGCTTACGAAGAGCGTCAGGAGGTTAGAAGGGATTCCATGCTGGTGCCAACCTCCCTGGTCACCAACCTGAGACACATGCTCAACGATTATTACAAGCGATTTCCCGAATCTCACGCTCCGGTTTCTCTTGACGCCCAGCGGTCCAAGTATTCAAGTACTGCTGCCGCCAGTGCTTACTCCACCTCCTGCTGCCCAAGAAGAGAGACAGGCTCCTCAGTGCATTACAATGCAAGACGATTACATCGAGAGGAGAAGCAGAAGATCAACCTGAAGAGGGTGAGTTCATTCAGGATCCAGACTTAGTTGGTCAGGAGTGGGATGATTAAGTGGCTCCATCTTCGTCGTCGCCCTCCCCACCCTCCAGCGAGTTCTCCTCTGGGGGATATTGGGGACTTCCACAAATTACTGGAAAGGGCTTCTGGGAGATTTGATTTGCCTTTGCCTGGAGTTCAAAACAAATGCTTCTTTTATGATTTTAAGGATCCAGCCAAGAAATCGGTTAGATCCATACCTATTGAGGATTATATATGGAACGAAGGATTAAAGATTATGAAAAATCCGGCCTCCGTTCCAGTTGTATTGCCAAGGATGGAGAAGAAATACAAGGCGCCCGATTCAGCTCCGGCGTGTATAATCGGTCATCCTCGGCCGGATTCGGTAATAACGCAAACTGCGTAGAGGCGCTTCAGGAATCCGCAATCTCCTTGTTCTGTGCCTCTCGACAGCGTAGGCAGATGCTTCGCTACTATGGCCGCTACTTCCATCAAGGCTTCCAACGCCTTAGCATTTTTGGGGCGGTACGACCACCAGTCATCGTCAGACCTTGCACCTCTTCTTTAACATCTTCCTGAATATAAAAAGAAGGAAGTGAAAGACGTGCTACAGGAAGGTCCTAAAGCTTCGCCGGAAGTGATGAACTCAGTAATGGTTTTGTCTCCAATTGCTTTTAGACAAATGGCAGGAGCCGCTGTTCTCTGTAGACAGGGCTGGCTCAGGGCGACGTTTTTCCGCCCTGAAGTCAAATCAAAGGTTTTAGACATGCCCTTTGATGGGGAAAACCTGTTTGGGAAACACGTGGACGAGTAACTACAGAGTATCAAGAAAGATTCTGAGACGGTATGTTCCTTAGGCACGTTGCAACAAAGACGTTATCAGTCATTCGTGGAGGAAGAGGACGAGGTCAGTTCTAACAAAGATCGTCCTTTCATTCTTACAGATTTCAGCCGTATTCCCAACAATCGTACAGACCAAAATATGGAGGACAGCAACAACAACAATTTTTTTGTGCTTCCAATGTATCGTACAACCAACAATCAGCTAGACAAAAGCCTTCGGCATGAGGAAAATCGCAAGACCCATCTAGATGGCAGTGACGTTTCTCTTCGGCCAGCCATCTCATCTCGACTTCAGCCTCTGAAATCCCATCATCTTTCTACTTTTCTGAGCCAATGGCAAGCTATTACAAAGGACAGATGGCAAGTAGACATCATCCGTTTGGGCTACAGCCTAGAATTTGTTCACAAGCCTTCTCGCAATCTGCCCTCAAGGAGAATACATCATCATCTTCCTTTGCTAAAGCAGGAAATCTCGATCTTTCTGGGAAAGGGAGAGATAGAAAACATTCCTTTCAATCAATGAGAAAAAGGCTTATATTCCAATTTCTTCCTCATAAAGAAAGTGTGGGAAATGGAGACCGGTCATGGACCTCAGACAGCTGAACAAATACATCAAGAAACAATCATTCAGAATGTTGCCCCTGCAAGACATTCTCCTATTGGTAAATATGGGAGATTTTTTAGCATCCCTCGATCTCCTCGACACATACTTCTACATTCCTATTCTGGCGAGACATTGCCAATTCCTGTGGTTTGAGGTGGATGGGGATCACTACCAGTTAAAGGTTCTTCCCTTCTGCCTTCGCTCAACTCCCAGAGTCTTCACAAAAGGTATGGCTCCGGTTGCAGCTTTTCTGAGGTGGCAGGGCCATCAGGTTTATCCCTACCTGGGTGACTGGCTGGTGAAAGGACCTACGTTCCACTCTGCAAGAGAGTCAACACGGGCTTGTCAACAGCTGTTCACATCTCTAGGCTTGCATCTCAACGTGGAGAAGTCATGCCTGATTCCAAGTCAGAAACATATTTTCCTCGGTGCAATACTGGACACCTGGTTGATAAAGGCATTTCCCACTTCAGAACGCAAGCACAAGATGTGAGAAGTTGGCCTGATGTATGATGTCACTAGTTCTAGTGTACACCTTATATCAGTCCAAATACCCTTATGGTGATTGGTTGTAAAGTCAACCTTATAGACCAGCTATCCTAGTGGTAGCATGGACAAGAGCAGTCTTAGGCTAAACTCTGAATGGCATGTGAAGCCAGCTGTGATACCATATATAATCCCTTGAATACCAAATGAAAGGACACCACAACAGATATATATATAAAATAAAGTGTATTTATTCTAGTCAAACCCTCAGCACTCTTTATGAGATTAGAGGTAAGTACAACACAGTCTTATTTAAGCATACATTAAGTCACACAGGTAAGTAATACAGTTAGGCCCTAGGGGCCACGCAAACCATATACTAAGTAAGTGGTATAAGGACCACTGTCACGGAAATAGGATAGGCCTAGGCCTAGGGAATCGCTGGGGCTACACTATACTAGCAACAGTTAGGAAGTGGGAGGCCCACGGGATTCAGGTGCAGAGTGGAAACGCGTAATGCGTAAAAGTCGATAGAAATAGTAGTAGTTAGAAATTAACAGTTTAAGGACACTTCTGAAGCAGCTAGAGAGTCGAGACTCGGAAACTAGACCCTAGGATAGTCACTACCCTTGTGAGCACCGAAGTACCCAAGTTACCTAGCCCACAGGCTGCGGGTGCATAGGTGTGAAATTGCGTCGGGTTTCGTCGTGGACTTCTATGGATGCCTGAAGGAAAGTTGCTGACAGGCAGTCAGTGAAGAGTGTCCGGTGGATCCCAAGGCTGGGATCAAGAAGAGAGGAGACCTGCAAGCAGAAGGGACAGAGTCAAGGTCACTAGCCAGTGACCACGTGGAACCAGGAAGGAACCAGGCGATGTCGTGAAGATTGCAGGTGAAGGTGAAGCTTGTCGCTGCAGCCACGAGGACCAGGGAACGTCGAGGACGACCAGGACCAGGAGGCGAGCTGTCCCATGAAGGCTCTTGCTGTCGGCGGCGTCGAAGTTGGACTAGGACTCACCAAGCCTTGGCAAGCGGAACCCACGAAGAACGGAGGACTTGCTTCTGGTGCAGACCAGGAAGGTCTGGGGTGCTTCTCTTTTTCAAAGAAGCAGGAGCCAGTCTGGAGGAGCCAAACCAGCGGTGAAGATTTCAGGATGCGTCGTCACAAAGGCCACTAGCCAGCGGGCAAGCAACCGGACAGACGCGGCAAGGAGGAAAATGCAGAAGGGCCCCATGCAGGACTCGTGGAGTGTGGGGGGCTGATCTTCGGTGCAGATGGTGCTTGGGGTTGGGGCTTCTCAATCCCCGGTGCACAACTTCGAGGGTGCCTCAGAAGCTGCGCTTGAAGATACTATCCACTTTTCACAGGTAGCCGGTCCCACGTCTCTCGTCGCCTCCATGGATCTCAGCTCGGCTGTGGATGTGGATCAGGGTCGGAGAAGTCTGGAAGTCAAGGCTCTGGTCGGGCTCTGCAGTCGGTCCCTCGTAGAACTTCAGCAAAGCAAAGGGTAGTCTCTTGATGGTGCCTGTTTGCACAGGGTAGCCACTCCTTGGCCACAAGGGAGATTCTTCAGTCTTCTTCTTTCGTCGAATGTCGAAGGTCAAGAGTTTCTGTTCAAGTTGCAGGTTCAGGATAATCTAAAGTCTTGAGGCCCAACTCCCACTCTTATACTAATCTGGGGGGCTGGGATACCTGCTAGGTCACGCCTTATGGGTGGGACCTGGGAGGGGGTGGTTACACCCACTTCCCTTTGTCCAGTTTCGTGCCAGAGCTGGGGCTGGAGTGCCCCAGCGCCGGTTTGAACTGGACTGTGCAAGGAACACCTTGTGTGCCCCAGGCATGTCTCATTCCTTTCAGCCCACCCTGCCCCAATACACTAAAGGCTGTCTGGGGAGGTGCTAGCACCTCCCCAAGCAGGAAACCTATTGTCCAGGCCTCCCTGGCTGGGATCACTCCCAGCAGCAGGAGGTCAGACGTGTCGTGGCAGCAGCATCCATTTTGTGATGCTGAGGCTTTGGTCCGAGGCTAACAGTAAAGTATGATTTCAACATGTCTTTCCCTCTAGAAGGGGGGAATAATATCCTCATGTCCAGAAATGGTATGGGGGTATTATTCCACAGTGTTATACACCTTACACGACATGTTTCGATAAAGCCAAACCATAGTTACCATAACCGTTTAAGATTATAAGGTACTTTAAGAGTATATGGTAGGCTATATCATAGAACAGCTACAAGGACATGGTTCCGAAAGCTGCAGACAGGCTCAGCTCATGCTAGAGCACCATCTCACATGTTACCAAGCACTCTGCCTCCAGGATTGTTAAGGCCTGCAATAGGAGTGGCTGATAGGTACACATGTGTCTATATGTAAGTTAGGTATAGGAATACTACACCTAAGCAAGGGGTGATTACACGACCTTGCCCCAGCTGAGTGAACAGCCAGTTGTGTCATAAGGGAAGGCCAGGCCAGGGGTGGCATAATACATGCTGCAGCCCCTGGTAGGCCTAGGGTACACCTATGCCCTGGGTACCTAGGGTACACTGTACAGGGGCCAATAAGGTGATCCTATCCAAATGGGTTATGCACCTAAAGTACATAGTATCAATTTAGAGAGAACAGCAGGGCTGTGGGTCTGATTAGCAGGCCCACAGCCACATCTAAGTCGAAAACCAGTAAAGCAAAAGCAAAAAGTGGGGGTGAACATAGAAAGCAGACCCTACTCTCCTACACAACCCCCCCCCCAAACTTAGGGACATTAAACTAACCTTGACCAGTTGAGTCTTCATGTTCTAAGTGGAAATATCTGGAGAGTCCATCTGCATTGGCATGGTCAGTCCCAGGTCTATGTTCCACTGTGAAGTCCATCCCCTGTAGGGAAATGGACCACCTAAGAAGTTTGGGATTTTCACCCTTCATCTGATTTAGCCACAAGAGGGGCTTATGGTCTGTCTGAATCTTGAAGTGAGTGCCAAACAAGTATGGCCTCAGCTTCTTCCGGGCCCAAACCACAGCAAAGGCCTCCCTCTCAATAGCTGACCAACGTTTCTCTCTAGGGGTCAGCCTTCTACTTATAAAAGCAATGGGCTGGTCTTGACCATCTACATTCAGTTGTGAAAGAACAGCTCCCACACCTAACTCAGAAGCATCTGTCTGGACAATGAACTCTTTGGAGTAGTCTGGACTTTTCAGAATAGGTGCACTGCACATGGCCTGCTTCAGGTCATCAAATGCTTTTTGACAGCTTACTGTCCACTGAACTTTCTTTGGCATCTTCTTGGAGGTCAAGTCATTAAGTGGTGTCACAATGGACCCATAGTTCTTAACAAACTTTCTGTAGTACCCAGTCAGGCCCAAGAAAGCTCTGACCTGAGTCTGGGTAGTTGGAGGAGTGCAGTCCTTTATGGTCTGGATCTTGCTCTCCAGTGGTTGAACCTGACCCCCACCAACTAGGTGGCCCAGGTATACAACCTTGTTCTGCCCTATCTGGCACTTAGTGGCCTTGATAGTGAGGCCTGCCTTTTGCAGGGCCTCTAAAACATTCCTCAGGTGGACCAGGTGATCCTCCCAGGTGGAGCTAAAGACAGCAATATCATCAAGATAAGCTGCACAATAATCATCCAACCCAGTAAGGACTTGATTCACCAACCTTTGGAAAGTGGCAGGTGCATTCTTCAAACCAAAGGGCATTACCACAAATTGATAATGTCCTCCTGGGGTCGAGAAAGCAGTTTTGGCCTTTGCATTCTCAGCTAGTCTGATTTGCCAGTAGCCTGCTGTTAGGTCAAATGTGCTCAAAAACTTAGCAGCTGCCAGTCTGTCAATGAGCTCATCTGCCCTAGGTATTGGGTAGGCATCTGTCCTAGTGACAGCATTGAGACCTCTGTAATCCACGCAAAACCTCATCTCTCTCTTACCATCTTGGGTGTGAGGCTTTGGCACAAGGACTACAGGACTAGCCCAAGGGCTCTCTGAAGGTTCAATGACTCCCAGCTCCAACATCTTTTGTACCTCAACTTTTATGCAGTCCCTGACATGGTCAGGTTGCCTGTAGATTTTACTCTTCACAGGCAGACTGTCACCAGTGTCCACCTCATGGGTGCACCAGTTTGTCTGACTTGGGGTCAGAGAGAACATATGTCTGTAGGACTGCAGAACTTGCCTGCAGTCCTGTTGCTGATGGACAGTGAGGCTGTCAGAAAAGACCACACCATCAACTGAGCCATCATCAGGGTTCTGAGTCAACAGGTCTGGGAGAGGGTCACCCTCTTCCTCCTGCCCCTCATCTGTAGCCATGAGTAGCCCCATGTCTGCCCTGTCAACATATGCCTTCAATCTGTTGACATGAAGCACCCCGTGGGGGCTTCTGGGAGTCCCAAGGTCCACCAGGTAGGTGACTTCTCCCTTTTTCTCAACAATAGTGTGGGGTCCAGACCATTTGTCTTGGAGTGCTGCTGGGGCCACTGGCTACAACACCCACACTTTCTGTCCTGGCTGGTAAACAGTCAGTACAGCCTTTTGGTCATGCCAAGCTTTTTGGAGTTCTTGGCTTGCCTCAAGGTTTTTAGAAGCCTTCTTCATATACTCTGCCATCCTGGAGCGGAGACCAAGTACATAGTCCACTATGTCAAGTTTGGGTTGTCTGAGAGGTCTCTCCCATCCTTCCCTTACCAAACACAGGGGTCCTCTTACAGGATGCCCAAACAAAAGCTCAAAAGGGCTGTAGCCAACCCCCTTTTGTGGGACCTCTCTGTAAGCAAACAGAAGGCAGGGTAAAAGGATGTCCCATCTTCGCCTAAGCTTGTCTGGTAAACCTTTTATCATTCCCTTTAGGGTCTTGTTGAATCTCTCAACAAGCCCATTGCACTGTGGGTGATAGGGTGTGGTGAACTTGTAGTTCACACCACACTCCTTCCACATTGCAGTCAAGTATCCTGACATGAAGTTGGCACCTCTGTCAGAAATGACCTCCTTTGGAAAGCCCACTCTGGAGAATACTCCAAGCAGGGCCCTTGCCACAACAGGAGCTGTTGTGGTCCTCAGGGGAATAGCTTCTGGATACCTGGTGGCATGGTCCACTATCACCAGTATGAATCTGTGCCCAGATGCTGTTTGTGGGTCCATTGGTCCTACAATATCTATGCCCACTCTTTCAAAGGGGACCCCCACCACAGGTAGTTGTATGAGGGGGGCCTTTGTGGTGCCACCTGATTTGCCACTGGCTTGGCAGGTGACACAGGAGCGATAAAACTCCTTAGTATCTTCTGACATATGGGACCAGTGAAAGTGAGGGACAAGCCTGTCCCAAGTCTTGTTCTGGCCTAAATGTCCTGCAAGGGGAATATCATGGGCCAAGGTAAGAAGGAAGCCTCTGAACGTCAGTGGTATGACCAACCTCCTGGATGCACCAGGCTTGGGGTCTCTAGCCTCTGAATACAGTAGCCCTTCATCCCAATACACTCTATGGGTACCTTGAGCATTCCCTGCAGCCTCAGCAGCAGCCAGCTGTCTGAGGGGTTCAAGAGAGGGGCAGTCTAATTGAGCCTGCCTCAGATCTGCCCTTGAAGGTCCCCCTGTCCCAAGAAACTCAACCTGATCAGGTTCAAGTTCTTCTAGGACAGTTCCTTCAGGGCTCTCAGAATCATCCTCCTGGGAGGGCTGATCCACCACCTGAGGCAGGGGGGAAGGCACAGCCTTAACCCTACTGCTCTTTCTCTTGGGTTGTGACTGGTCCATAGTTTCAGGATCCAGCATTTGTTCAGTGGTGCACTTTTTGGCCTGTGACCTGGTCACAGCAAGGACATGTGCATCTATCCCCAGCATTTCTGCATGGGTCCTATACTCCACTTCAGACCAAACTGAAGTTTCAAGATCATTGCCCAGTAAACACTCTACAGGAAGGTCTGAACTAACAACAACTTTCTTGAGGCCAGCTACCCCTCCCCAGGAGAAGTTAACAATAGCCACACTATGGGAGGTAGTGGCATTGCTAGCGTTGGTCACTAGGTAATTCTCACCTAGTATGATCTGTCCAGGGTCCACAAAAGCAGGTGTCACCATTGTGACACTAGCCCCAGTGTCCCTGTAGGCCTGAGCCATTCTTTGGTTGATAAAAGGAGTCTGTCTGTACTTGCCCAGGTTACTGGGGCCTACAGTAGAGGACAAAGCTAAGTCCCCGTCACAGATCAGAACAGCCTGAGTAGGTATTCTGACTAGGCCAGAATCCTCCTCAGTTCCCAGGGTTAACCCTACTACACCCTTTTGCTGGGAACCACCACTTACAGCTGAACTAGGGGATACAGTTGCCTTAGGGGCAATGGTGGCTGGGGGCTTATCCTTTTCGGTGCACTCACTAAACCAATGTGAGTTGGACTTACAATAGTTGCACCATGGTTTCTTTTGGCCTTCTTTCTTTTTATCCTTTTTGGGACCACCCTCCCCCTGAGCCTTTTGGGGGCCTGGTGAAGACTTCTGGTCTTTTTGTTTCTGATCATTACCCTTCTGGTCTGCCTTTTTCTGATCACCGCCCTGGTTCTGGGTTTTCTGCTTAACTCTAGTCCTGACCCATCTATCTGCCTTCTTTCCCAATTCTTGGGGAGAAGTCAGATCAGAATCAATCAGGTGTTGATGCAATAGCTGGTTTTGACAGTTGTTAAGGATTTGTTCCCTCATTATCAAATTATACAATCCTGCATAGTCCTTAACCTTACTTCCCATTAGCCAGCCTTCCAGAGCCTTAGTGGCACAATCTACAAAGTCAATCCAGTCCTGAGTCTGTGTCTTCTGGGTATCCCTGAACAACAACCTGTATTGTTCAGTGGTTAGGCCAAACCCATCAATTAGAGCACTCTTCAGGACAGTGTAATTATCTGCATCCTCATCACTAACTGTGAGGAGCTTGTCTCTACCTTTCTCAGAGAAGGAGAGCCACAAGATAGCTGCCCACTGACTTTGGGGTACCTGCTGTACTTTGCAAGCTCTCTCCAAAGCAGTTATCCATTTGTGGATGTCATCCCCACACTTGTAGGGAGGGACAATCTTGCTCAGGTTTCTATTATCATAGTGCCTGTCTCTATCCTTAGGGATATTGCTGCCACCAGTGGGCTCTGACCCACTTAACTTTTGTTCTCTAGCCAGAGCAAGCTTCTCTTTGGCAAGGGCAAGTTCTTCCCTCTGAATCCTCAGATTAGCTTCCCTCATTCTGGCTTCATGCTCCTTTCTCTCAGGGGAAGTCATTCCCCTATGAGAGGAAGCATTAGAGATGCTAGAGACATGGGAGTGGATGGATTCCCTTGAAGGGGATCTGTCCCTCCTTCTTCTCTGTGTAAGCCCACTTGGGGGTCTGTATGGGGGAACCCCATGCAAACTCCCATGTAAGCTTAGGTTAGCCTGGCTAAGTCTTCCTACTTGGCCCTGGCTGTCTTCATCTTCATCTGAAGTCCCATCTGACTCATCTGTGGTGGGTAGACCCTCCTTTGTACCTAGGGTACCTGCCTGTGAGGCTTTAAGAGCATCATACTCCTCTAGGAGTTGTCTTAGCTGAAGGAGGGTAGGGTTTGCACCCTGTTTTATTTTTCTGGAGGTACACAATTGTCTCATCTCCTGAAAAGTTAGGGTATCATATCTAGAGGAGGTCTTCTGCAGATCTGCCCCTCCTGAGAGAGCATTTTCTTGATCTCTTCCCAGAGACATGATCTAGTGAGGGTGTGGTGTGTGCACCTACCTACACTAGTTGTTTCTACTAAACCTCTCTGGTAGTTGTAGTCAGGGTGTGTTACTCCCTTCAACCTACAACCACTAAGTCCAGTAGGACTTAAGTATTATAATCTATGTTATATGCACCTAGACAATATCTGTGTGATCTTTCAATTTAGTATCTCAAGATTACAATGGTATTACAACAGCAAGCTCAGATCCCAACCGCTGCTCACCAATGTGAGAAGTTGGCCTGATGTATGATGTCACTAGTTCTAGTGTACACCTTATATCAGTCCAAATACCCTTATGGTGATTGGTTGTAAAGTCAACCTTATAGACCAGCTATCCTAGTGGTAGCATGGACAAGAGCAGTCTTAGGCTAAACTCTGAATGGCATGTGAAGCCAGCTGTGATACCATATATAATCCCTTGAATACCAAATGAAAGGACACCACAACAGATATATATATAAAATAAAGTGTATTTATTCTAGTCAAACCCTCAGCACTCTTTATGAGATTAGAGGTAAGTACAACACAGTCTTATTTAAGCATACATTAAGTCACACAGGTAAGTAATACAGTTAGGCCCTAGGGGCCACGCAAACCATATACTAAGTAAGTGGTATAAGGACCACTGTCACGGAAATAGGATAGGCCTAGGCCTAGGGAATTGCTGGGGCTACACTATACTAGCAACAGTTAGGAAGTGGGAGGCCCACGGGATTCAGGTGCAGAGTGGAAACACTCACGCGTAATGCGTAAAAGTCGATAGAAATAGTAGTAGTTAGAAATTAACAGTTTAAGGACACTTCTGAAGCAGCTAGAGAGTCGAGACTCGGAAACTAGACCCTAGGATAGTCACTACCCTTGTGAGCACCGAAGTACCCAAGTTACCTAGCCCACAGGCTGCGGGTGCATAGGTGTGAACTTGCGTCGGGTTTCGTCGTGGACTTCTATGGATGCCTGAAGGAAAGTTGTTGACAGGCAGTCAGTGAAGAGTGTCCGGTGGATCCCAAGGCTGGGATCAAGAAGAGAGGAGACCTGCAAGCAGAAGGGACAGAGTCAAGGTCACTAGCCAGTGACCACGTGGAACCAGGAAGGAACCAGGCGATGTCGTGAAGATTGCAGGTGAAGGTGAAGCTTGTCGCTGCAGCCACGAGGACCAGGGAACGTCGAGGACGACCAGGACCAGGAGGCGAGCTGTCCCACGAAGGCTCTTGCTGTCGGCGGCGTCGAAGTTGGACTAGGACTCACCAAGCCATGGCAAGCGGAACCCACGAAGAACGGAGGACTTGCTTCTGGTGCAGACCAGGAAGGTCTGGGGTGCTTCTCTTTTTCAAAGAAGCAGGAGCCAGTCTGGAGGAGACAAACCAGCGGTGAAGATTTCAGGATGCGTCGTCACAAAGGCCACTAGCCAGCGGGCAAGCAACCAGACAGACGCGGCAAGCAGGAAAATGCAGAAGGGCCCCACGCAGGACTCGTGGAGTGTGGGGGGCTGATCTTCGGTGCAGATGGTGCTTGGGGTTGGGGCTTCTCAATCCCCGGTGCACAACTTCGAGGGTGCCTCAGAAGCTGCGCTTGAAGATACTAGCCACTTTTCCCAGGTAGCCGGTCCCACGTCTCTCGTCGCCTCCACGGATCTCAGCTCGGCTGTGGATGTGGATCAGGGTCGGAGAAGTCTGGAAGTCAAGGCTCTGGTCGGGCTCTGCAGTCGGTCCCTCGTAGAACTTCAGCAAAGCAAAGGGTAGTCTCTTGATGGTGCCTGTTTGCACAGGGTAGCCACTCCTTGGCCACAAGGGAGATTCTTCAGTCTTCTTCTTTCGTCGAATGTCGAAGGTCCAGAGTTTCTGTTCAAGTTGCAGGTTCAGGATAATCTAAAGTCTTGAGGCCCAACTCCCACTCTTATACTAATCTGGGGGGCTGGGATACCTGCTAGGTCACGCCTTATGGGTGGGACCTGGGAGGGGGTGGTTACACCCACTTCCCTTTGTCCAGTTTCGTGCCAGAGCTGGGGCTGGAGTGCCCCAGCGCCGGTTTGAACTGGACTATGCAAGGAACACCTTGTGTGCCCCAGGCATGTCTCATTCCTTTCAGCCCACCCTGCTCCAATACACTAAAGGCTGTCTGGGGAGGTGCTAGCACCTCCCCAAGCAGGAAACCTATTGTCCAGGCCTCCCTGGCTGGGATCACTCCCAGCAGCAGGAGGTCAGACTTGTGTCGTGGCAGCAGCATCCATTTTGTGATGCTGAGGCTTTGGTCCGAGGCTAACAGTAAAGTATGATTTCAACATGTCTTTCCCTCTAGAAGGGGGGAATAATATCCTCATGTCCAGAAATGGTATGGGGGTATTATTCCACAGTGTTAGACACCTTACACGACATGTTTCGATAAAGCCAAACCATAGTTACCATAACCGTTTAAGATTATAAGGTACTTTGAGTATATGGTAGGCTATATCATAGAACAGCTACAAGGACATGGTTCCGAAAGCTGCAGACAGGCTCAGCTCATGCTAGAGCACCATCTCACATGTTACCAAGCACTCTGCCTCCAGGATTGTTAAGGCCTGCCATAGGAGTGGCTGATAGGTACACATGTGTCTATATGTAAGTTAGGTATAGGAATACTACACCTAAGCAAGGGGTGATTACACGACCTTGCCCCAGCTGAGTGATCAGCCAGTTGTGTCATAAGGGAAGGCCAGGCCAGGGGTGGCATAATACATGCTGCAGCCCCTGGTAGGCCTAGGGTACACCTATGCCCTGGGTACCTAGGGTACACTGTACAGGGGCCAATAAGGTGATCCTATCCAAATGGGTTATGCACCTAAAGTACATAGTATCAATTTAGAGAGAGAACAGCAGGGCTGTGGGTCTGATTAGCAGGCCCACAGCCACATCTCAGTCGAAAACCAGTAAAGCAAAAGCAAAAAGTGGGGGTGAACATAGAAAGCAGACCCTACTCTCCTACACAAGATAATGCTCTTAGCAACCTTAATGCGCGCCAGAGAGTTCACTTCTGTAAGTGTTCAAATCTATACTGGGGATGCTGTCATCATGCATCACGCTAATTCTGAATTGTCGGCTCCAACGAGGCCTCTTCAAGAGCAGCCGGACAAGCAGTGGATTGAGGCGCAGGGCTCCTTCGAAGACATCATCCTAATCTCTCAGGCAATGAAACAGGAGATGTCATGGTGGGAGAAAGAATGCAATATCTCTCCAGGCCTATCGTTCCAGGTGACAAGCCCAGTTAATGTAATGACCACGGATGCCTAAATGGACGGGTGGGGAAGCGCTTCTCCAGGAGTTACAAATCCATGGAAAATGGTCTGTTCAAGAAAAGCAATTACACATCAATCTCTTGGAATTGAGGGCTGTTTATCTAGGTCTGCAGGCGTTCCTTACGAGAATCCAAGGCTCCTCTGTTCTGGTGAGAACAGACAACACCACAACGATGTTCTATCTAGCCAAACAAGGGGGCACCAAGTCTCTCACGTTATCGGACCAAGCCCAAGAGATTTGGAGATGGCTAATTTAACATAAGATAGCATTGCCGATAGAGCATGTCCCAGGCGTGGACAACGAGTGTGGGGATTCTTTACGCAGAATCAATTCCCAATTTCATGAATGGGAGTTAGGTTGGAATCAGCTGCAGCGAGTTTTCACACTATGGCCTTACCTACTTCATTTAGCAAAGTCAAAATTGGCTCATTCATCAATCAAGTTACACCTAGCTGCAATTTCCAGGTTTCGCAGAAAACCAGGGGAACTCTCGCTGTGGTCAACACAAATTATTAAAGAGTGTATGAAGGGCCTTTTACGAGTTTTTCTACCTTTAAAATGTCTGGCAGTTCCATGGAAATTAAACACAGTGCCAATATCAATTAATGAAATGGCCCTTTTGAGCCGATCCACAAAGCTGACTGAAAATATGTTTCGTGTAAAAATGGCTCTCTTACTGGCCCTCACTTCGGTTAGAAGAATCAGTGAGATTCAGGCTTTCACTGTGGCTGAACCTTTTTTCTACAATTCAAACAGGACAAGGTAATGTTGAGAACAAACCCTCACTTTATACTAAAGGTTCCAACATCTTTTCACTTAAATGAGCCGGTCGTACTCACAATGTACTTTGGAAATCCTTCAACCTCTGCCGGAAGAGCGTTGCATTCTTTGGATGTAACACGATGCATCAAATTCTACATCCATAGAACAAAGACTTTCAGGAAATCGAACCAGCTCTTTGTGTCTTTTGCTTCTCCAAGGAAAGGTCAGCCTCTTTCAAGGTGCAGTATTGCATGTTGGATCTCTTCTGCGATTGTCTTCTGCAATATTAAAGCTTAAAAACCCCTGTCTGCAAAGGCGTCTGCACACTCCACAAGGAAGATGGCCGCCTCTACAGCCCTCTTTGCTGGGGTATCGCTTCCAGACATATGTAGAAAGGCAACACGGTCTAATGTGCATACGTTCACCAAGCACTATTGCCTGGATTCAGCATGGAAAACGGATGCTGCAGTGGGGCAAGCGGTCCAGAGACATCTGTTCACTTGAGGTACAGCCTAGTTATATCTTTAACCTCTGTTTTACTTTGTTCATTTGATTTCACAGATTTACATGTTTCTAGTTATCTGGATTTAATGATGCATATAGATTTATATGTTTATTTTAATTTTTTAAATGGTATGTTCATTCTCTGTGCATACGAAGGTCTTCGCCTAGTCGCAACAATTTAACAAATGGCACTGCTAACTACTCTGATACAAGCATGTGAATCTATGAAAGATTCAATACTGGATAAAAAACAAGTTACTTACCAGTTCACTGTGGTTCTCCAGTATTGATATCTCTCATAGATTCACGTGCGGCCCTCCCTCCTCCCCGTCTAGGCTTGCTACTTCTTACCTCATGCTACTACTAACCTTAGCATAATTGTGCGCGAAATCTGAGGTCTGGTGGCTCTGCTGGGGAGTTGAGGTCTAGAGCTCGTCTCTGATTGGTCGAAGTTTGGACCTACATAAAGAGGCTGACGAATGTTAAATTTTTCTTTTGCTTTGGTAGTTTCTAATGTACTTTTATAGTACTTCTTTTCTATCTACCGCGAGGCTCCCGCCATGACGATGGGGAAGATACAAGCATTTGAATCTATGAAGTATATCAATACTGGAGAACCACAGTGTACAGGTAAGTAACATGGTTTTTTTTTACAAAGTTTTCTGCTTTCTTTTTTATCACTGTTGTCTTACTTCCTCTTTCTGATTTCACTATGCAGCAGTTTCTTGGCTATATTTTGGATGAATCTTAACCCGTCCCTTATATTGAGGTGACCTTATCAGTACCAGCAATCAAGTGCCCTTCACATATCCTGCTCCTTTCTGGCTGAGAGTTTATCCACCTTGCTACAGGGTCCAGGTATATAATGAATAAGCAGGTCTAGACTCTTTCCAAAGTAAATTCCACACAACAAAACACAACTCAGGAAAGCACTTTCGCACATTAAAAAGAAGTGAAAGTTTACATTTGCTCTAATTATGAGTTTGCATTGACCGCGACCCTCTAGTTACTTTTGTGTCTGATTCCCTTCTTCCCCTTCCACCCGGATACCTTCCAACGTACCTGGGTTTCCCAGGCTCCTCCTGGAGCGTGATGGGTCGAGACGCTATTCTGGTTGGGCCCTGTAAGGCAATCCTCCTCGGTTCCTCTCTCAGCTGTTGTTTTTGGTCTCCCACTTTCTGCCAGGATCGCATGTCTCCTATCGCTCAGCAGCTCTGTTTCGTGTAGTTCTCTTGGCGATTTTCTCCCCTCCCCTTCTCTTCTGTCAGCATCCTCTTGTCCTTCTATCTCCTAAATTTCCTGTGGAGATAAGTCATTTTGTTTTTATTCCCTTTTCAGTTTTCCAAGATGGCGTGGCACAGCAAGGAAGTCTAGCTAGGTCTTCCTCGGGCGTCTATGGCAGAAGGCTGCTGACACCCCTCCTCCTTAAGATTTTCCAGTTCAAGGAAAACCAGGTATTTTGACAAGGCGACACTCCCTTGCTGTTTTCTTTTTCAGTGGCAGATCTCAAATTGGAATGGTTGTAGGAAGTAGCGTAACGAACCTTGAGGGGGAAAGGTCCCTCTGCAAACTATATAGAGGCGGCTCCCACACTTCGGACACAGTAAGGATCTCTTAGTCCAGGGGCACATGCACAGTCCTGAAGGGGCCTCCTGGAGCTCTGGGCCCTCCCGCATTGCAGGGGCTCTTGTTATGCCACTGGTTGTAGGGACAAGAACCACCTCAGCACTCTGGGATAAATGCCCTTATTTCGACTGAGCCTTGTTGAGGAGCATGATCTGTGTATAGGATGAACTGTCTTCCTTCTAAATAATACCGCAACTTATTGATTTCCCATTTATGGCGAGACACTTCTTTTGAATAACTGGATATATTGTTTCCCTTGGGAAGAGTTTGCGACTAATGAAGAGAACAGGCTTCTCTTCCCCTTGATCAGTTTTCTGGGAGAGGACAACACCAATACCAAAGTCAGATGCACCGGTTTGTAATAAAAATGGTTTTAAAAAGGCTTGGGTAAGTAATATAGGTTCTGAGGCATTATGTTGTTCAATCATTGAAAAGCCTCCAGGGCAAAGGGTAGTTAAATTTAGAGATGTCATTTATGGTTTGGACGTCAATACAAAGCGTATAGGTCCCACCTAGTTTGAGCACCAGTACTATGAGAGAACATCCGTCATTCGTGGATGGTTCAATAACTCCCAGTTTTAACTTATTCTCAATTTCATTCTTTATAGCTTTTCTTCTGATGGATACATCTGCCAGTGGATTCCTCACCTTGTGAATATCCCCTGCGCCAGCAACATTCGGAAACTTTTGTAGCAGTCCACGCCGATGAGGTCGAAGACGACGTCACAGAGACACGGCTCCGCTCGCGACTCCGCTGACGTCACCGGCTTCATAAGAAGACCTCGTCGGCGTGATGACGTCAGTTCCCTTTTTTCCGCGCCGTCGACGTCAACGGATTTCGGGACTCTCTCTCTGTAGCTGTACTTGTTTTTTTTTTTTTTTTTTTTTTTTTTGAAAATTTTATTGAACAATAAATCAATTACAAGCATGGGCCTACAACCACCAGGGCCGGCCGCTAGATTCAGGCAGGATCATACAGATGTTAAGGCAGTAGTCGACTCCCGGGGCCCAGCCCCGTACATGGCTCCGGATAGTCCTAGGGAAGCAGGATACATAGGTTTAACATAAATAACAAATAAAAACAAAAGGCGAGGCGTAAGGGCAAAAGATATGGGTCAGGCTACATCCGGGGGACTCTACTTAGACCTTCAAATAGCTATCAGGAGAAAGGAGTACTGATAGGTCGGGGGGGGGGGGGGGTCACGGGAGAGGAACGTCTATATTCGGTTATTCCAAAAGTCGCAAGGAACCATCAAGGGTCAGGGGGACAAAGCAATATCGGTGTCCACTAGGGGGGGAATACAGATACCCCCACGATACGCGTTCCATTGCCCCCAGATTCTACCCCATGCCCCCGGTTTACCACGAGCCACATACACAGTCTTCTCCCTGAACATGCACCAGTCCATGTTCTCCTTCCATACGGACACGGTGGGAGGCCGCTGGGAACCCCAAAGCTGCGCTATATCTCTCTTGGCAATCATGTTGCCCAGGGCCGCCCACCGAGTCTGAGCCGCGTTATAATCATTGGGCTCCCACACATTCAGGACACAGCGACGCACCTCCGGCAGCAGCACAACCCCGGTGACTTGTCCCATGACCACGTGCACCCGGCGCCAGTATTCCGCCACCTCGCGACACTCCCAAAGGATATGGAGAAAGGTGGCTCTGAGTCCACATCCCCGCTTACAGAGCCCGTCTTCAGAAAATCCCATCGAGACCAAACGGGGACCCGTCACATACACCCGGTGGAGAATCTTGAGTTGGACCAGGCGGAGACGGGCTGGAATGGCCACTTCCTTGGGGGACGACAGTGCGGACTGCCAGTCCTCGTCGTCCAGTTCCACCCCATCCCCCGTCCACGCCTCCCGGAGGCGCACCAAGAGGTCAGCCCGATTATTGATAAGTTTTTTATAAATTAATGAGATAGTACTGTCGGGGACATGACCATCGAGTATGCGGTCCTCGAGGGGCGAAGAAGCCGGGATCTTGGTCCCCTCCCCAAAAACAGAGAGCAGGGCGTGCCGAATCTGGGCGTAGCGGAAGAACTCCCTTTCCGTAAGTTCGTATTCGCTCTGGAGCGCCGCGAATGTTTTAACCGCACCCTTAATCCATAAGTCTCCCACTCTACTAATACCAATCGTGTCCCAACGTTCAAACCCCTTCGTTGTCCAGAGGCTTCCCAGGCGGTCGGAGGCAAACAGAGGAGTGGCACATGTTAATCGCTCACTCCAGCCCAAGGCTACATTGGCCGCCTTCCAGATCCGTACCGCAATCTTAGTAGGGCCCGTAAGGGTCTGTCCAGCCGAGCTGGAGTAAAGTGCCCTGTTATAGTTTCCGCCGGGAAGCAGGAATTTATCCATCTCATACGCCGGATTCAAGCCAGGCGCATACGTGGCATGGTTAATGGCCGATAGCTGTGAGGCCCAATAATACCTGCGAATGTCGGGAAGCGCGATGCCCCCGTCGTACCAGGGGAGAGTAAGCTTTGCCAGAGCGATACGCGCCCGTCCGTCCCACACCAGTCTTCTCTGCAGGCTCTCCACCTCCCGAAAGTAGGACACAGGAATAACATCGAAGGAGTTCTGAAGTGCATAGAGAAATCTGGGAAGGGACATCATTTTAAACAGTGCTGCCCGACCCAGCAGGGACAAGGGCAGCTTACACCACCGAGCCGTGTCCTCCCTCAGACGCCGAAGTGGAAGCAGGAGATTCTGCTCATAGCGAGCCACCGGGTCCATCGAGACGTATATTCCCAAGTATTTAAAGCCGGACAGAGATAATTGGATCGGAAGCCGAGGCGGCAAGAGAGGAGGGTCACCGGAGATAGGATAGACACAGAATTTAGACCAGTTGATCGTTAGACCCGAATTTCTCCCAAAGGAAGTCAGAACATCAAAGAGAACATTAAGCGACTGCCGCGGCGAGGTGAGATACAGGAGAATATCGTCCGCATACAACGAGACCCGATCCTCGAAGCCCGGGGCCCACCGGATCCCTCTGATCGAGGGCTCCCAGCGGAGCCAAGCGGCGAGCGGCTCCAAGGCAAGAGCAAAGAGCAGAGGGGATAACGGGCACCCCTGCCTCGTACCCCTACCGAGAGCGAAGGGCCGAGAGACCCGCCCATTAACTACCACCTGAGCCATGGGTCCCGTGTAAAGAAGCTTCACCCAGCCAAGAAATCCCTCCCCAAAGCCGAATTTGGTCAAGACAGCCCAGAGGAATGGCCACTCGATGGTATCAAAGGCCATCGTGGCGTCTAAAGAAACCAGCACGGCTGGTTCGGAGAGGTACTCCGCCCTGGCGAGGGCGCCGTGAAGACGCCGCAAGTTAAGAGCGGTGTTACGGTGAGGGATGAAGCCGCATTGATCAGGATGAATCAAATCGCAGATGACGCTCAACAAACGATTGGCAAGGACTTAAGCCAGGATTTTAGGCTCTGCATTTAGCAGTGAAATAGGCCTGTAGGAGGCACAGCGATCTCGTGGCTTACCGTCCTTGGGGATCACGACTATCGTAGCCAGACGCTGGTCGTCAGGAAGGGAGCCTGCCTCAAGGGACTCCTGAAACATACGACGGAGGAAGGGCGCGAGTTTATCCGGGCGCAACTTATATAATTCAATAGGCAGCCCGTTGGGACCCATCGCCTTGCCCGAACTAAGGGACCGAATCGCAGTTGCAATTTCATCTACAGACAAGGGGGCGTCCAGCTGCTCACGGTCTTCGGCGGACAGGCCGGGCAAAGCAATATCCCTAAGCAGAAGGCAAGAGTCTTCTTCATCCCTATCAGTCACCGGGGAGTACACGGCCCGGAGGTGGTCAGCGAAACATTCCACAATCTCACCAGGCTCAGTCACACACACTCCATCCGAGACACACAGCACCGGGACCACACGATTCACTCTCTCCTTCTTATCCAGCCACGCAATCAACTTTCCCGCCTTGTCCCCGGCCTCATACAATCGACCCTGCTGCTCCCTATACATCGTTTTGGCAGCGTCAGTGACAAGAGACCTGTATTCAAACTGTTTCAGGCTGAGGGCATGGAGCCCGTCCGGAGTGACACCCGTCTCCAAGGCCGACTCCAGCCCCGAAATGTCAGTCTCCAACTTCACCACTGCCTCACTCTTGAGCTTCTTAGCCACCACTATCTGGGAGAGGGCGTGTCCGCGGATTACGGTTTTAAAGGCTTCCCACAAGGACATTGCGGACGACACCGACCCCTCTTTTTCAAGGAAGTATTGGTCCATAGCCTTAACCAGGCTGTCGCGAGTCATAGGGTCTCGCAGGTACCACGGGTTGATAGGAGCAATCCGCCCTGCAGACCGCGGCTCGGTGTCAAAGAGCAGCCACAGCGGGGAATGATCGGAAATACCCCGCGCCAGGTGCCTAACCTCTCGAATCCGACCAGTCTGTGCCGCGGGCATAAGGAAATAGTCTAACCTAGAAAGACTCCCATGCGCCCCAGAGTGAAAGGTGTACTGACATTGGGTCGGATGCATTAATCTCCAACTATCCACCAGGCCGAAGGTCTCCAGCAGGCCACCAAGCCATGCCTGGGCAGCGGGGAGGGCCCTGGGTGGGTGACGATCCAGGTCACCCGAAACCACCGAATTAAAGTCCCCGCCCATAAGCAAAAGACCTTCCGGAAGTTCAAGCAGCATTCGACCCAAGTCAGCGAAGGTGGAGTTCTGGAGGCCCGGGGGGACGTAAACTGAGACCAGGGAAAGGGGCTGCCCCTCCCACCTCCCAGTCAGACACACATAGCGTCCTCTGTCATCCGAGATTACCCTAGTGATATCCAACGGAAGTGAGGATCGCAGGAGAATGCCCGCCCCCCTGGAACCAGTTGTGAAACCAGAATGGGCCACGAGGCGGTATCCCCCCCTGTTCATTGCATGACAAACATTGCCAACCAGATGCGTCTCCTGGATAAACACCACATCAGGAGTCAAACGACGCAAATACCGCAGTACTACCCCCCGTTTGATACGATCCCCCAACCCATTGACGTTCCATGACATCAGTCTCAACCTGTCCCCCCCCATCCCCTCCAATAGATCAAAGGCCCCCCAGTCAGTAGCACAGTTCCCGAATCTGGATAAAAATCAATACCTCGCTCTACGAACAAAAAACACACAGCAAAACAACCCCTCCCTCCCCCCAACCCCCCCCAAATCCAACTCCCCCCACCCTGCACCCCTGCGGGCCAGAAAACCCCCCCAACTTGCAGTGTGCCTGTCGCCCTACTAACCCCATTCTACGAAAAGACCCCGGAAGAGGAAAGGGACCCGTCCCCGCCCGCCCCCCACACAGGTCCTAGTGAGACAAAATGAACAAAAGAAGTAAAACCCAGCTGAACAATGCAAAATGGCAAAATCAAGGACCAAAAGTCACTCCAAAGGGGACCCGTCACCTTCGGCGCCTGCAGAGGGCCCGGGACGGTCACCTCTGTCCGGCAGCGAGTCCAGCCAGTCACTCACGGCCACAGGAGAGTCAAAAAAGGCAGTCCGATCCTCATGTTCCACTCGGAGTTTTGCAGGGTAGAGCATAGAGTACTTTAGGCCCAGTTCACGGAGACGACGCTTCACCCCCTGGAATCCCATCCGCTGTTTCTGGACAAGTTGGGTAAAGTCCGGATAAAAGTTAATGGATGAGTTCTCATGACGAACCGGGCCGTGGACCCGTGAGGCCTGCAGAATCGCATCTCGGTCTCTATAGTGGAACAGTTTGGCCACGATGGGCCTCGGGGGGGCCCCCGGCCGTGGCCGACCGCCCGGAACTCGATGGGCCCGCTCCACAGCTAAGAACTTACTTAGGCCTGCAGGGGCCAACTGTTGGAGGATGAGGTCCTCGACCAGGAGGTCAACCGGGCGGCTGTCGGAGGACTCCGGTACGCCTATGACACGGATGTTGTTGCGTCGGGCCCGTCCCTCGAAGTCCTCCAGCCGCCGGGCCATCCGATCGTTGACCGCCTTAATGTCACCAAGCGCGGCCTGCAGGTCCGACACATCCGTACCAAGGGTGGAGGTCCGCACATCGAGAGCCTGAACCCTCTCGTTAGTTTTGGAGAGATCTGCCCGAATTAGGGTGACATCAATTGCCACCGTGTCGATTTTACGGGCCAGGGCCTCGTATTGCGTGGCGATGGTTTCCCTGATGCCATCAATGGCGCCCATGATGTCCTGCAGGGAAAGCTCCGGAGAGACGGTCGTGCCACCACCGACGGCATCCGGGGGGGGGCCGGTCGCTCCAGGGGACCCTCTGCCCTGAGTGTAGCGGTCCATGTTGTTGGCCTGGACCGGTCCCCCGCGGAGGGAGGCCTTAGTCTTACGCCCCTCGGGGCCCCCCTTGCCCCCCATGTGGTCACGGACACCGAAGGGGACCGCCGATCAAGAGTCGTAGGGGCACCGGCACCGCAGACCAGCGCCTCACCAGAGACCACAATATAGCGGTGCGGGGGGACCCAAGGCAATGGGCACACTAGTGGCAGGTGGAGACAAGGCCTCGCGCAGAGGCCAAGGAAACACCCCGCCACATCAAGTGCATTCGCAGGCCAGCCCCCCGAAGTCCGAAAGTGAAACCGAAAGTGGTAAAGCGGCCACTGGCGCCGCACTGCAGCCGCTGTTGTTCAATTACGACACGGCTCCACGGTTCACCTTCGCCCCGGGCACCTCCGTCGGGTGGGTCCCAAAAGTTCGAACAACGACAACTCAGGATTCCCAGGTCCGATTCGAGTTCTGAAAAGAGATACGTGCTCAGCCGGTCTTCATCTGCCAGATTCCATAAACCACATCAGGATATTCTCAGGATATATTCCGAGGAGCAGCAAGGGTCCGGGGAGCCCTGTGCTCACGCGACCATCTTGGATGCGCGCTAGGCTCCTCCTGTAGCTGTACTTGTTACTTTGTTTTCTGCTGGTTTCTCTCTCTCTCTTCTTCAGCTGGAATGTCGACGAAGAAGTCTGGTTTTAAACCTTGTCAAGAATGTGGGAAGCACATGTCGATAACGGATCCGCATGAAGACTGCGTGTGGTGCCTGTCATCGGACCATGATGTGGAAGGATGTTCTTGCTGTCGCAAGATGAGCTCCAAGGCTCTTAAGGAGAGGGAAGCGAAATTGTTCATTGCCAAGATGAAGAAGGGAAAAAAGAGGCGGGAGAAGATCGAGGTCGGCGTCGAAGTCGACTTCGGGGCATGCTTCTAAGTCCAAGAAGCACAAGAAAAAGAAGAGGCATTCATCTCGACATCACTCAGATAGGGATGCGGCTCTGAGATCGACATCGCCCTCTCTACGCCGTAAGGACTTTGTATCTCCTTCGCCTGTTCCTGATTCACCTAGTGGCCTATCATCACCTGTGGCTTCACCGGAGCATGCTCCGACGCCGGTTCCATCTCCGGTTCCGATTGAGGAGCCTCCTGCTCCGGGTGAGCCTTCGGCTCCGCTGATTCCACCGTCGGCGCCGGTCGGCCGAGTCCTGTGATGCTTGAACAATATCCTGTGTTTCCAGACCCAGGTCAGGACCCTACGCATTATCTTAATGCTATGTATGGAGTCTTCTCTAGAGCCATGTACCCCTCTGGTGCACCTTCGGGTCCTATGGCCTTCAGTTTGGGAGTTCCCCATTCATGCCATTTTTTCCGGCGACGCCGTCTTGGCATCTACCGGCTCCGAGGACATCGACGCCGCTCCCTTCTTCACCGGCGCCAACTCGACCTCGTTCGACGCCGGCTGTCCCTTTGGATCCACGCTCGACGCCGGCGCCTTCGGATTCGGTCATGGCGCTGCCGACTCCTGTTGTGAGGATCAGGTCTAGGAGGGAGGCCCAAAGGGTGCTGGATGAACAGAGGTACTTGATGGAGGAAGTAGAGGAAGGTGAGCTGATGGAGTCGGACGATGTGTTTGATGAGTTGAAGGAGGCTAGTGGCCTGGATTTATCACCTGAATGGGAGATTACTCCTCCTTCTGGTGCTCCTTCAAAGGATGTGGCTCCATACCACGCTGTTAGGAAGGCGGCTGAACTTTTAGATCTGCAGTTGCCTTCTGCAGAGTTCAAGCCTAACATCCTAACGGAGGTTCTGCACTCTCCTTCTATTGCATCGGAGCCTTTACTCCCTTTTAATGACGCCATTATAGAACCAGTAATGGAGGTGTGGCGTAAGCCCTTCTCTGCTCCTGCAGTTTCTAAAGTTATTGCTAGGAGGTATAGGGCAGCTCTAGGGGACCCAGAGTTTTTGACATCTCCCCCATCTCCGGAGAGTCTGGTGGTTCAGGCTGCCTGTTCCAGAAAATCAACAGGTTCTTTTCCCCAAGTCCCGAGTGACAGGGAGGCGAAGAAATTGGATCAGTTGGCCAAGGTCTTCTCTTCTGCCAGCATGGCCCTTAAATCGACGAATGCCACCTGTCTTTTTGTCCGATATATCCATGCTCTTATGGACTCAGCAAAGCAGCTAGCCCCAAAGCTGTCAGAAGAGGATAGGATGAGTTTCAATGAGGTCCTTTCGAATACCCAAGCGGCAGCACGTCAGGGATCCAAAGTGGCTTGGATACAGCTGACTCAGTTGCAAGAGTCATGGGATCTTCTGTTGCCACCAGGAGGAGTGTGTGGCTTAAATCTTCAGAGTTCTCCCCTGATGTCCAGTCAACGCTCTTGGACTTGCCTTTTGATGGCTCCGGATTTTTTGGCAAGAAAGCGGATGCTGCACTTGAAAGATTTAAAGAGAGTAAAGGCCACGGCTAAATCTTTGGGCCTTCAAACTCAGCCAAGGGGTTTGTTCAAGAGGTAAAGGGTTTTCGGAAGGTCAACCTTTCGTTCTTGCAGACAGCCCCAGCAGCAGCAGCAACAGCAGCAAAACACTCTGTATAAGAGCTACAGAGGCAGAATCAGGGGTCGCACTAGAGGTCGACAGCTCTCCTCCTCCTCCTCCTCCTCAGCCCCTCCCACCACTGCAAAGCAGCCCTAGATCCACCATTCTGGATCATGTTGGTCCTGTGGGGGGGCCTGCTTACCCATTTTCTACAAGATTGGGAATCGGTTACTACAGACCTTTGGGTTCTAGATCTTGTAGAAAATGGGTACGCCCTTCCCTTTCGGGAACTCCAAATTACCCTCCTTGTCAAGGGGCTTGCTCAGAGGACCATTGTCGTCTCCTGCAGGAGGAAGTCCTGACGTTACTGAAAAAAGGTGCGAGAGAGGTGGTTCCAGAGCAGGAGAGGGGTCAGGGATGCTACTCCCGGTATTTCCTGATTCCGAAAAACAAAGGCAGATTGCGTCCAATATTGGACCTCAGGGTCTTGAATCTTTTTCTGAAGCAATAGAAGTTCAAGATGCTCACCCTTGCGCAGGTTCTTCAAGCGCTGCATCAGGAGGACTGGATGGTGTCGATCGACTTGCAGGATGCGTATTTCCACATCCCCATCCCGAAATCGCACAGGAAGTATCTCCAGTTTACGGTAGGGTCGCAACATTATCAGTTTGCGGTCCTTCCGTTTGGTCTTACTACTGCACCTAGAGTCTTCACCAAGGTGGTGGCAGCCCATCTCAGAAGGTCGGGGATTCCAGTTTTCCCCTATCTGGACAACTGGCTGATCAAAGCTCACCTGGTGCCCTCTCAGCGCAACCTGTTCAATAGGGCAGTACTGGAGACTACTGTGTGTTGAGCATTCCCACCTCCACAAAGGATTCTCGACATACAGGAAATTATTCCCTTGTTTTACAATGGAGCGGTCGTTCCAGTCCTGAAGGTCCTTCGCCTGCTCGGTCTGTTTGCTTCCTGCATTCTGTTGGTCAACCATGCACGCTGGCACATGAGGGCGCTCCAGTGGTGCCTCCGCAGGCAGTGGTATCAGCACAAAGGAGATCTCAGGGAGTCTGTGAGGATCTCCAGAGAAGCTGCGGTGGATCTGTTTTGGTGGAGCGTGGAGGGCAATCTGTCTCAAGGAAAGCCCTTCCATCGACCTCCATCGGTGGCCACAGTAATAACGGATGCATCCAAATTAGGGTTGGGTGCTCATATGGGGGATCTGGAGATCAAGGGTCTTTGGTCTCCAGAGGAAAGGTTGCTTCACATCAACCTTCTGGGATTGCGGGCGATACGTTTGGCGCTCAAGGCCTTTCTCCCTTCCCTTCGCGGTCAGTCCGTTCAAGTCCTGACGGACAACACTACCGCGATGTAGTATGTCAACAAGCAGGGATGAGTGGGGTCTCTTTGTCTCTGCAGAGTGGCCCTGCGTCTATGGTCCTGGGCTCAGGACCATCAGATTTGTCTGATGGCAAATCATCTGGCCGGGGTTCTGAACGTACGTGCAGAGAGTCTCAGTCGGCAGTTCTCCGCCGACCACGAGTGGAGGCTTCATCCGGAGATGGTTCGTCACGTCTTTCGGATGTGGGGAACTCCTCGGGTGGACCTGTTTGCCACTCACGAGAACACTCACTGCCCGTCATTCTGCAGTCTCCAGTATCCGATGCAGGGAGCGTTGGGGGACGCGTTTCAGTTGAGTTGGGGCTCACAACTCCTTTACGCGTTTCCTCCCATACCCTTGATTCCTCGGGTTCTGAGGAAGATTCGCCAAGACCGGGCCCAAGTCATAATGATCGCCCTGGATTGGCCAAGAAGGGTGTGGTATACAGATCTTCTCCACCTCTCCTCGTGCCCTCCGCTCCGTCTCCCTCTGACGGCAGACCTCCTCTCGCAGTCGGAGGGGCAGGTTCTACACCCCCACCTCCAGAGCTTACACCTTCATGCCTGGAGATTGAACGGGGCAACCTGAATTCTTTTTCTCTCCCGCCAGATGTGGTAGATGTAATTTTGTCTGCCAGACGTCATTCCACCAAATCTATCTATTCCTATAGGTGGTCTAAATTTGTGCTCTGATGTGGTGAGAAGTCAATTGATCCTTTGAGGGCTCGTTTATCTGACATTCTTCAGTTTGCTCTTTCTCTTGCTCAGCAAGGTTTTGCTGTAGCCACTGTAAAGGGATATCTTTCAGCCTTGTCGGCATTCCTTTGTTTGCCGGATCAACCATCATTATTTAAATCTATTGTTTTATTTCTGAAAGGCCTTACAAACAAGTTTCCTCCTACCCCTTTTATTGTGCCTCAATGGGATTTAAATCTTGTCTTAACTTATCTGATGGGTTCTCCCTTCGAGGCCTTACACAAGTGTCCCTTGAGACTTGTCTTTCAAGACGGTTTTTTTCATTGCGATCACCTCGGCAAGGAGGGTAAGTGAGCTTCAAGCTCTGAGTTCAAAACCCCCATTCTTGACCATTCATGCTGAAAGAATGGTACTCAGGACCAGGGC
The DNA here is from genome assembly GCF_964204655.1 of Triturus cristatus. Classification (NCBI taxonomy): domain Eukaryota; kingdom Metazoa; phylum Chordata; class Amphibia; order Caudata; family Salamandridae; genus Triturus; species Triturus cristatus. Next base: position 527,994,634 of record NC_140592.1, read on the forward strand.
TGCTTTTCTGCCTGAAGTGGTAACTCCCTTCCATCTGGGGCAGTCCATTACCCTCCCTACCTTCTATCCTCCCCCTCACCCTTCCAAGGAGGAGGAGCGGCTTCACCGCTTGGACCCTAAGAGGGCGGTGAGCTTCTACCTTGACAGGACAAAAGACTTTCGAGTTGACGACCAGCTCTTTGTGGGCTTTGTTGGCTGCAGGAAAGGCAGAGCGGTGCACAAGCGCACCCTTTCCAGATGGATTGTCTTGTGCATCAAGATATGCTATTTTTTGGCCGGTAAGGAACCTCCAGAGAGTTTAAGGGCACATTCTACTAGAGCTAAGTCTTCAACTTCTGCTTAGTCTAGAGGTGTTCCTGTGGAGAACATTTGTAGGGCGGCAACTTGGGCCTCCCTTCACACTTACACAAAGCATTACTGCTTGGATTCCGAGGTGAGGAGGGACGGACATTTTGCTCGTTCCGTCCTTCAGGACTTTCTGGTATAGAAGGGTGGACACCCTCCTCCGGGAGTGGGACTGCTGTGGGAATCTTTTCACAAGGTGAGAAATCCACTGGCAGATGTATCCATCAGAAGAACAAGTTACTTACCTTCGGGAACGCTTTTTCTGGTGGATACGGTATCTGCCTGTGGATTCCTCACTGAACCACCCGCCTCCCCGTTGTCCACCCTTGTATACCTACAATTTTAATGATGGTGTTTCAAAATGTATTTATTACTGTCAAAGGCATTGTGTTGTTTCTTTGCCTTCCTTTTTATTTTCCACACTGTGTGTGTTGATTTGTATATTATGTACTGTGTATATATTGCTGTCAGTCCGTCTGTGTGCCTCGAAGGCACGGAAAAAAGGGCGGAACTGACGTCATCACGCAGACGAGGTCTTCTTATGGAGCCGGTGACATCAGTGGAGTCGCAAGCGGAGCCGTGTCTCTGTGATGTCGTCTTCGACCTCATCGGCGTGGACTGCTACAAAAGTTTACAAATGTTGCTGGCACAGGGGATATTCACAAGGTGAGGAATCCACAGGCAGATACTGTATCCACCAGAAAAAGAGTTACCGAAGGTAAGTAACTTGTTCTTCGGGCTTTCCCAAGTTGTTCAATTAGTTCATCTTTCTGGGGAAAAGGGTAGTTATATTTAGAGATGTCATTTATGGTTTGGACGTCAATACAAAGCATATGTCCCACCTAGTTTGAGTACCAGTACTATGGGAGAACACGCGTAATTCGTGGATGGTTCAATAACTCCCAGTTTTAACTTATTCTCCATTTCATTCTTTATAGCTTTTCTTCGGGCTTCTGGAATTCTATAGGGCAGTTGTTTTATCACCATTCCCTCTGGTGTATGGATAGCAAGAGTAGTTAAATGGGTTGATCCGAGAATGAGGAGGTAAACTTGTTTAACTGTTGAAAGCGTTCACTCTTTTGCTGGGTGGTAAGGGCATCCCCAACAGATATTTGGTCAAGTGTGTTCTTGGATAGGTTGACAGCATCAGTTGTCTGTACAGGGACCGGTCTTGGGCCCAGCCATTTTTTTTGTGGGTTTATATTATAAATCTGCTTGAGGACCCTCAATAGCTGTAACTTACATGTGACATTTCCGATTGTCTTTATTATTTTACAGGATCCTTGCCACTCAGTTTTTCTTGTCTGTACCAGTTAGTAAAATTAATACATTATCCAGTATTGAGGTGTCTTTCACAGATTCACATGCTTGAATCATTCCCCATCGTCGAAGTGGGAGTCCTACGGTAAAATATATATAAAGCAGTAATTTAAAATTTGCATAGGCTATCATGGTGGCACCCATGCAGTTAATAGCCTATCTACCTCCTTTTCCTAAAAAGGACCAAACTTAAACACAACCAATCGGTAACCAGTACCCTCTAGAACCTTCCCAAGAGAGGCTGAATCTCTCAGATTTTCACCGCACGTCGTGTGTAAGGGAGTCTCCCTAAGCTCTGTTCAGTTCTTCAACACATTTTTCAGATAAGTTACATTCCTTGCGTTATAGACAATTGACTGAAAAGAAGGTGAGAAGAAGAGGGTGTATATTGATGATGCCCACAAGGATTGCATCTATTGCCTCTTTCCCCATCATGAGGCAAAACAATGTAAAATCTGCCTCACCTTTTCAGCTAAGACCCTTAGAGACAGAGCGGGCAGGCTTTTATTGTGGTTGAAGAAGAAGCAAGGGCGTCTTCAGATGAGGAGTGTGACATTTCCTCAAAATTTCAAGAGGCCCAGGTCGCCTGAAGGTCAGCATGAGGAGAGAATCTCGGAAAAAGGAGAAAGAGCCTAAGGTCTCCTCAGAGATAAGTTCCCCTCATTCTTCTGGACTTCTAAGGAAAAACCTGAACCTTCAGGTCATTCCAGGCACAAATCCAGCCACAAATCCTCATCGGCGTCAGTCTCACCGTCGACGCCTGTTACTTCAGCGACTCCGACGACCACCACTCTCTCGTCCTCGAGACCATCGACATCACTGACTACTTCGGCGAGTATAAAAAGCCCTATACTGTCGGAATTACCTTTATCGTCGACAACGACGCTGCCGACGATGACCCCACCGTCGACTTAAAAAGACTTCTTTGTCGACGAGCCCGTCGACGAAGACTCCATCGTCGATGAAAATTCCAACTTCGACAAGAATTCCACTGTCGATGAAAGCCTCATCGCCGACGACGACTCCACCGTCAACGGCCTCGATGACCACATCGTCGACGATCGTGCCAGTGATAAAAATTCCAGTGTCGTCGATGGACCCATCGACTCTGCTCCAAATTACAAATGCAATCCACACCATCTAGATTGCCTGGAACATCACTGCAACCTGAATTTTAAATACCAAAGATTACTCCCCATTGCTTCCAAGTCACCTGCTAGACGCAGAGGAATCTGATAATGATGGTCCCTTTGGGACGGCTCATAGTCCTTCAGAACTAAATGTGAAGTGTCAGGAAGAGGTTGAGGACTATTACGACTAGGAACAGTACTATCAGCAATATCCAGTTCCTCATACACAGTATCACCAGTTCATTTATTTTGAACAGCCGAGACAAGAACCTGCTCAACTGCCTTTGTCTCCAATTCAAGACTTACAAGCTATACTTGCAGATTACAAAAAGAGATTTCCTCCTCAAGAGGAACGCTTTACCGTGCCACCACCTCCACCTGTGGCTCCGCTGATGCCACCACTGCTTCCTCCTGCCACGCCTAGGTTGACACCATGCCTTAGAACCCCTCTACTTCCTAGGGAGTACCTAACCACGTCTGAAGAGGAACCTGAGGATTGAGAAATTCATGATCCTCCTTCGCCTACGGATGAATAGGATGACTATGTAGTACCAACACCGTCCCCTCCTCGTCCTTCAGACTCACCTCCGGAGGATATTGGAGGTTTTCATAACCTAATGGACAGACCTACGGCCAGATTTCACCTGCCCACAACTGTCAAACAATCAGATAGCTTTCTTTATGACTTTAAAGAACAATCAAGAAAGTCAATCAGGTCAATACCTATCATAGAATATATCTGGCAGGAAGGTATTAAAGTAATGAAGACACCGGCCTCTGTGGTGCCGGTACTACCAAGGCATGGCAAGAAATACAGAGCACTAGAGGATTCCCCTGCATGTCTCACAGGTTCCCCTGCATGTCTCACAGGTCACCCCAAACCGGACTCCGTGAATTCCCAGGCAGCCCAGAGGAGATCAAAAAATCCATCCACTCCCATCACATCTTCTCCTGGTAAAGACGGGCGCCGTTTGACTCCATTGGGAAAAGATTTTCCTCAATGTCCGCAATATCTATCAGAGCGTATCAGAGAGTCTAATGCATTAGCCTTCTAGGCCACTACGATCGACAAATGTGGTCCGAAATGGGAACCATGACAGACTTTATTCCAGAAGAAAATAAGGAGGAATTTAATAAGATCCTTGCAGAGGGAGAACGCACAGCGGCCGAAATCATAGACTGCTCTATGGATATAGCCTCTACAGGCTTTCGCCAGCTAGCTGGTGCAGCTGTTCTAAGACGTCAAGGGTGGTTAAGGGCAACATCCTTTCTTCCCGAAGTGCCGACAAAAATACTCAACATGGCATATGACGGAGATAGTCCATTCGGAAAACACATAGACAAAGCTCTTACGGCAATAAAGAAAGACACAGATACTGCCAAAGCATTACGTACCCTACAGTACCGTAAAGTGCTCTTTCAGGGAGCTCGAGGTTTCTCTGGATATAGAGGAAACTTTCAGCGCACCCAGACTTACCAATCCTACTAACCACAATATCGCCAGGGATACCAATAACAATCCTATCGACAGGCAATAACAGCTGGTTTCTCCAGGCAGGGCTCCCGTTGAAAACCAGCGCCACAAGCACCCGACACTCGGGGCGCATACAGTGATCACAACTGGGTACCACCTTTGTTTCCCCCCCCCCCCCCCCAACTGGTGCAAATGTTTCCAACCATATCCGTTAGTGGCACAATATCACATCGGACAAGTGGGTATTGGACCTCATTTCGTATGGCCACATTTACCCAACTCCCTCCAAACACTCCACCCAGGGGATCGCACCCCCCTCGTCTTCACTTACTGAAATAGGAAGCGAAGATTATGCTCCAAAAAGGGGCAATAGAGAGGGTTCCAGTGCTTCAGAGAAGGAAAGGATTTTACTACCGCTTCTTCCTTATTGGCGAAAAATCGGGAGAATGGAGACCTATTTTAGACCTCAGAAAATTAAACAAATTTCTCAAAAATCAAACATTCAGAATGGTCGCGCTCACCGACATCCTGCGGCGTCTCAGCAGCGGAGATTACATGACTTCATTGAATCTAGAGGATGCTTCCACGTCCCTATACACCCCAAACTCAGAAAATTTCTCAGTCACAGTGGCTGGTACCCACTATCAGTTCCAAGTTCTTCCTTGCAGCCTCAAATCAGCCCCAAACATTTTTACGAAGTTTCTGGCTCCAGTGGCAGCTGCCTTGCTCCTGAAAGCTCTGTCACCTCATCTAGCGAAGGCTGCCACAGACTATTGTGTAAATCTGTTCCACAAATTAGGACTCTTAATAAACCAACAAAAATCATCGATTTCTCCAAGTCAGAAAATGACATTTTTGAGAGCCAACTTGAACACCATTCAGAACAAAGCTTTCCTCTCCCAAGAAAGGCAGCAGCAGTTACAAACCTTGGCTCTCAAACTTTCCAGAAAAAAATGCACTTCTGTGAAAGTATTCAAGTCTCTACTGGGCATGCTCTTCTCCGCAATCGACCTAGTTCCACTAGCTCGCCTGCATATGAGACCTCTATAAGAAGAACTTCCAGTGTCAATGGGTTCAAACCATGGGATCTTTTGACAACGTAATAACTATCACTCCGCGCATGAAGAAGGCATTCGAATGGTGGACACTGGAATCACATCTGTCTCAGGGCCTCTCCTTTCTGCCAGTGATCCCGAAATTCATAGTGAAGACCGATGCTTCGATGGATGGTTGGGGAGGGCATCTTCAGGATCTGCAGATTCAAGGAAAATGGTCCTCTATCCAGCGTCAAATGCATATAAACAGGTTAGAGTTGAAAGCCATTTTTCTCTACCTCCAGGCTTTTCTTCCTCGAATAAGAAGCTCATCGGTGTTAATCTGGACGGACAACACCACCAGCATGTTTATATCAACAAGCAAGGAGGAACCAAATCCATATTTTTCTCACAGGAAGCCCAGCAACTATGGAGCTGGCTTTTTCTTCACAGGATTTCTCTAACTGCGGAACATGTTCCAGGGCTCCGGAATATCTGGCAGACACTCTGAGCAGAACCAAGGGCAGCTGCCATGAGTGGAAGCTAGAACAGAACCAGCTAGACGGGATCTTTTCAGTTTGGGGAAATCTGGCTTTGGATCTGTTCGCGACCCAAATCAACTCCAAACGTGGGTTCTTTGCAAGCAGATTCCCTCTCCCCAACTCTCGGGGGAATGCCCTTTCAATGCGTTGGTCAGGAATATATGCATACACTTTTCCCCCCATTATGCTGATACCCAAGGTCCTCACGAAAATGAAGGTAGAACACTGCTGCCTACTTCTGATAGCCCCAAGATGGCCCAGACAGCATTGGTACACAGAGCGTTTCTCTCCTCTCAGAAGCCCAACCCATCCACCTATTACCAACACCAACTCTGTTGAGCAGGAACCTGGGTCAGATATGTTATCCATAGCCAGGGTCTCTTAATGCGTTGCTCCTGAATTCTTCGAACTTAAGGATCTGACCATTACGCAAGAGTGCAAAGACATTAGTGCCAAATCTAGTGCTGATAGCACCAATAAGACGTATAGGCTGAAGTGGAAACGATTTTGTCTTTGGTGTCAGCAGAATAAAGTGCATCCATATCTCTCTGCTTCAGAAGAAATATTACCATATTTGCTATCCTTAGCAATATCTGGCCTGGCATATTCTTCAGTAAAGGTTTACCTCGCAGCTATATCTAGATATAGGCACTGACCAAAATACCCATCTATATGCTCTTCAAGAATTGTACAGCAATTCATGAAAGGATTGTTTCAAACTTTCTCGCCTGTCCAAGCTCCACCCCTTGAGTGGCATTTAAATGTTGTCCTATCGAAACTGCTGAAACAACCCTTTTAGCCCATCCATAGGGCCGATATAAAGTACCTGACATGGAAAGAGCTCTCTTGTTTTTACAAAAAGAAAATCATCCATTTAGACACTTATATACCCATTTATTCTTCCATCGACCTTGAGATATACATATATAAAACATATTTAATTTTCTGGAAAACACACATTCACTGAATGATGTCATCAATGATGTCATGAGTGATGTCACTGACCATGTCATGAGTGATGTAATATGTGACGTCATCAAGTTATAGTTAGCTGAAATAACGGGGGAATTTCTATGGTTTTGTATGAGTGAAATGTCCAACTAATGATAACGCCCCTGAAACCTATGTTTTTTCCAGTGAATTTCTAAGGTTTTTTAAATGCTAATTTCTAACTATAACGTGCCTGAAACCTATGGTTTGTTCAGTGAATATATATATATATATATATTATACTATTTATACATGTGAAAATGTCTCGGTCCGCCTGTTTGCCTCGGTGGCACAGAAAAAATGGTCCTCTATGGCTCCGATGACGTCATACGTTGTCGCGAGCGGAGCCGTGCTATTATGACGTCCTGGTCGACGTGGGAGAGCTAGAAAAGAACTGCTGTGGAATGCTGGTGCAGGGGATATTCACCTAAGTGTTCAGGCTAGTCCTTTGGGAGCAACTGTTTATGTTGCCACTCCAGAAACCGAAACCAGTGATCCGAGGGCAGAGGCCCTGCAGATGGCAAACGAGGTGGAATGCCCAGTCGTGTGCACCGACGGGGCAGCGAAGTGACAAGCACCACAACCCACAAAAAAGGTAACGAGGACACTGAATAACACAGGATCTTCTCTTTGTATCTGGCAGGGACAACAGAGTTAAAATGCCCTAGTACCAAAATGTAGAATTAGTGCTGCAACGGTCTTCAAGAGGACCTGCGATGCCGCTTCTGCCTCCCGTACCCTGGAGGCGGCACATGGGTCACGCGATACGGTCATACTGCGGTGGGACGCACACTCGTTGACTTCTCATGGCACTGCTCCACACTTCAGGGAGGACGCTTTCCATTAGCTATGTTTTCTCATGACGCGTTGCGCCGGCCCCGTCCAACAACAGAACACCTTTAGATCCAAACTGACTCACCGGAAGTGAAACCAGGCCACGCAGACACTTTCACAATACAACAGCTGGGAATGCACTTTTTGGTAAAAAAAACACATACCTTCTGTAGGAGAGTAGGGTCTGCAATCCTATGATCACCCAGATTTTTTGCTTTTGCTTCATTGGTTTACGACTTTCTCCGGCTGTGGGCCTGCCAATCAGACCCACAGCCTAGCTGTTCTCTCTCGAAATTAACACACATGTACATTAGGTGCATCCACTAATTGGAACTGGGCCGCCTTGTCAGTCCCTGTCTCAGCATACCACAGGTATCCAGGGCATCGGTGTACCCAGGGCCTACCAGGGGCTGAAGCATGTATTATGCCACCCCTGGAATGGCCGCCCAAATCTGACACAACTGGCTGCACGACAGCTGGGGCCACGTGGTGTAATCACCCGTTGCTGTAGGTGTAGTATTCCTACACCTAAACCCTAAAATGGACACATGGATTCCTATCAGTCACTCCTATAGCAGGCCTTATCAATCCTGAAGGCAGAGTGCAGGGAATCATGTGGGACGGTGCTCTGGCGCGAGCTGAGCCCGTCGACGGCTTGCGGAACCAAGTCCTAATAGCCGTTCCATGGTGACGCGGGCCAACTACTTTTAATGCATTATAATCCTTGCGGTTATTTGCTAACTTTGGCATCACATCACCTACACATGTCGAGTAAGGTGTCATACGAATGGGAATACGAACCCCTCGCCAGTCCTGGTGACGGGGTTAGCATTCCCCCCTTTTAGAGGGACACGACATGGAAGTAACCTTGAACCCCGGTTAAAGTTGACTCAAGCCTCAGCATCACAAAATGGATGCTGCCACCAGACACAAGTCTGACCTCCTGCTGCTGGGGGACCTTCCAGCAAGGGGGGCTTGGACAAAGGGTTTCCTGTCGAGGGCGGTGTTAGCACCATCCCAGACAGGGTTTGTGTATCCCAGGTAGGCAGGGCTGAAAGGAAGGTGATTGCAAGTGGCACCCCGGTGCTCACTGTGCATAGCCCGGCTCAAACCAGTTTCGGGGGCACACCAGCCCCTGAGCTGGCGCGAAGCCGGACAAAGGATAGGGGTGTAACCACCCCCCTCCTGGCTCCACCCATAGGTAGAACCTAGTCACGGGCCAGCCCCTTTTCTTAGAATAAAGGTAGGAGCGAGTCCCCTTCCCAAATTGGATAATCAGATACTCGGATAACTCCGAATCACGAACCACTTTCACGAAAGGAACTCTTGACTATTTCTGAAGACTCTCCCTTGTGGCTAAGGAGTAGCCACCCTGCACCAGCAGGCACCACCTAAGCGCTTGCGGTTTGCTGTACGTCTCCTACGGATCAAGACTGCCCAGCTCGACGAGACCCGAGTTCCCTGCCATCTCTGACCTTTTACCTACCTCATCAGCCCAGCTGAGAGTCGTAGGTGTGACGAGAACTGCGGGACCGGCTATCTTCAGAACCTGCACGACGCTTATCTAGCACGCCCACCGAGGGACCCTCGAGTGAGTGCACCTAGGGTTTGAGAAGCCCTAAACCCTGAGCAGCTCCAGCATCGAAGTCTGTCTCCCCAGCATCCACGAGATCTGCGTGGGGGCCCTTCCGCTCCTTGCTGTTCACCGCGTTGTCCGACCACTTGCCGACCGGCTTGTGGCCCTCTTCACGACGCTCCAAGATTGTTTGCATCCCCGGTCTGGTTGCTCCAGACTGGCTCTTGCTCCCCTTCACCAGAGGAGTACCACGGACCCTCCTGGTCCACTCCCGACGCCATCTTGACTCCCCCGCTTGGGTTGCCACTGCCAAGATCCGCTGCCCCTTCCTGGGCCCAGCATCATCAACAGCAGACACCTTCGTGGGACAGCTCGCCCTCCATCCTGGTCGCCGCCGCGCCTCCTGGTCCGAGGAACAGCCGAGTCCGACGTCACCCACTCACCTGGTCGGGGTGACTTCAGCCGGTACCCCCCTGGTACCCACACGACCGCTGGCTAGCGGTTGAGAACTGAGTCCCCTCTGCTTTCAGGTTTCCTTCATCACCGATCCAGGCTTGGATCGCTCTGAACATCGTCACTGGTCGCCTGCCAGCAACTTCTTCTTTCAGGCTCCTGAGACTACACGAGGACTCCCGACATCTTGCCGAACTTCACGCAGCCGCAGCCTCCGGGCTAGGTAACTCGAGCATCTCGGTGCTCCATCGCAGGTTCGCTCTACAAGTGTCCAGTTCCTTTTTCGTTTAGTCCCACTGATCGGAACACTCCGGAATCAGTACCTCCAGACTCTAACCATTCGCATTTCACTGTTAGTGTAGATGGTTTCTCGTGCCCCTCGGGCATTTGTGTAAATTGTGCAACTGAAGTATTTTCCTAAGAGTTTTGTAGTGTGCTTAGCTCCCTGACTCATAAAGAGCCAGGGTAGTCTTGTTATAAATAAATATCCTTTTATTTTCATAACAACTTGTGTGGTGTCCTTTCACTTGGTGTTCAAGGGGTATATGTGATGGTAAACAGCTGGCTTAACACGCCCTCTAGAGTTTAGCCTAAGACTGCTCGTATCCACGCTACTAGGATAGCTGGTCTATAAGGTTGACTTACAACCAATCATCAATAAGGGTCGTTTGGAATGATACACAGTGATCACTAGAATAGTGAGCACTACATATCAGGCCAACTTCTCACATTGGTGAGCAGCGGTTGGGATTTGAGCTTGCTGTTGTTTTACCACACACGTATCCTAAGAATATCGCAGTGAAAGATCACATAAGTACCCAGGTACATATAACTTAACTTAGAATACTCCGAGTTCTACTGAACCGGCTGTTGTAGTGTAACAGGGCTTAGCACACCCTGACTACAACTCTAAGCAAGGGATCAGTAGGTAAACCCATAGTGTAGGTAGGTGCAACACTTACACCTCACTAGAAAAGCATGTCGGTCCACGGAGAGTCTGCAGGGACTCCCTTAGTGGTCAGTGACCCTCCACAGGTCGTGTCACGATATGCAACTCTTAGCTTCAAGGAGATGAGACAACTGTGTGCCTCCAGGAAGCTAAACCAGGGTTCTAACCCTACCATCGCAATACTGATAGGTCTCTTAGAGGCGTACGATGCTAGGAGGTCCTCTAACCCAGGTCCCCCCAGTGCAGATGGGAACATGCCTCCCTTAGAGGGAACCCTCGGTGACCCAGACCTCGACCTCCACACAGAGGAGGAGGACGAGGACGAGTTATCGGGAGACGAGGCAGACAAAGGTCCAGTGGTAGTCGGCAGGCTTACAAGGACCAACTTAAGCAGGCATGAGAATGGAACTGGGGGAGCCCCGGGCCCACGCTCAAGCAGGCTTAACCTTGGGAACGGACGAGCTAGGTCTCTCTCCAGAGGCTCTGGCAGATCGGTTCATACACATGTCTCTCAGGCATCTTCTCAGAGAGGAATGACTTCCCCTCAGAGGAGGGAGCATGAAGCGAAGATGCGGGAGGTCAATCTGAGGATCGAGCGGGAAGAACTTGCCCTCGCCAAAGAAAGACTTGCCTTGGCCCGAGAGCAGAAATTAAGTGGGTTAGATCCCACTGGTGGCAGCATTCTCAATAGAGAGAAAGACAGGGGTATAGACACTAGACACCTGAGTAAAATAGTGCCCCCCTTTAAACAAGGGGACGACATCCACAAGTGGATAACTGCCTTGGAGAGGGCCTGCACTGTCCAGTGCGTCCCCCCAAGTCAGTGGGCAGCTATACTGTGGCTTTCCTTTGAAGGTAAAGGAAGGGACAAGCTCCTCACTACAAGAGCTGAGGATGCTAACAACTACCAAGTCCTGAAGAACACACTGATTGATGGGTTCGGCTTAACCACGGAACAGTACCGGGTGCTGTTCCGGGACACCCAGAAAATTCAGTCTCAGGATTGGGCTGACTTTGTCGATTGTGCCACTAAGGCTTTGGAAGGCTGGTTGCTGGGTAGCAAGGTTACTGATTACACAGGATTGTACAATCTTATCATGCGAGAACAGATTTTAAACAACTGTCAGAACCAATTGTTGCATCAGCACCTTGTCGACTCGGATCTGACCTCTCCCCAAGAATTGGGAAAGAAGGCAGACAGATGGGTCAGAACAAGGGTCAAGCAGAACCAGAATCAGAACCAGGGTGGTCAGAAGAAAGCAGACCAAAAGGGTAACAAGAACGAACAAAATGACCAGAAGTCTTCGACAGGTCCCCAACAAACCAAAGAGGGTGGGGGTCAGGCTTCACAGAAGAAGAAGACTCAAGAAGGCCAGTCAAAAAGGTGGTGCCAATACTGTAAAAGTAAGACTCACTGGTTTAGTGAGTGCACCAAGAAAGGAGGGCAAACTCCTGCCACTGCAGCCCCTAAGGCACCTGCGCCCCCTAGTACAGTCAGCAGTGGTAGTGCGCCTCCCAAGGCATTAGTTGGGTTAACCTTGGGAACCGAGGGGAGTGACGACTTAGTCGGCACGCTCACTCAGGCCGTCCTTGTCTGTACAGGGGATATGGATATGTCCCCTGATGCCAGTCCCAATACTTTGGGCAAATACAGACAGACACCTTTGATAAATGGAAAAGTGGCTCAGGCCTACAGGGACACGTGTGCCAGTGTCACCATGGTGACGCCTAACTTCGTGGACCCTGGACAGATCATGCTAGGTACCAGTTACCTAGTGACCAATGCCAGCAACGTCACTACCAATCACAGTATGGCAGTTGTTGATTTCTCCTGGGGAGGGGTAAGTGGCCCGAAAAAGGTTGTGGTTAGTTCAGACCTCCCCGTAGAATGTCTGTTGGGCAATGATTTGGAAACGTCACAATGGTCAGAAGTGGAGCAGAGGACTCACATGGAGATGTTAGGCTTGCCGGCACATGTCCTTGCTGTGACCAGGTCACAGGCCAAAAGATGCCCCACTGAACAGGTGCTGGATCCTGGAAGAACGGACCAGACACCTTCCAAGAAAAGGAGCAGTAAGGGTAAGGCTTCGCCTTCCCCCTTGCCCCAGGTCGTGGATCAAGTCTCCGAGGAGGCTGACCTTAAAGAACTGAGGGAAACTGAGCCGCAAGAGCTTGAACCTGGTCAGGTTGAGTTTCTGGGCTCAGGGGGACCCTCCAGGGAAGACCTGGGGAAGGCACAGTTAGACTGCCCCTCACTTGAACCCCTCAGACAGCAGGCCGCTGCTGAGGCTGCAGGGAACGCCACAGGTACCCACAAAGTGTACTGGGACGATGGACTCCTGTACTCCGAGGCAAGAGACCCCAAACCTGGTGCGACCAGGAGGCTGGTCATCCCCTTGTCTCTGAGAGGTTTCCTTCTCACCTTGGCCCACGAGATTCCCCTGGCAGGTAACTTAGGCCAGAATAAGACTTGGGACAGAATTGTTCCACACTTTCACTGGCCCCACATGTCCGAAGATACGAAGGAGTTTTGCCGCTCCTGTGTCACTTGCCAAGCCAGTGGTAAGTCAGGTGGCACGACAAAGGCCCCCCTCATACCACTACCAGTGGTGGGGGTACCCTTTGAACGAGTGGGGATCGACATTGTCGGACCAATGGAACCCCAGACAGCATCAGGGCACAAGTTTATACTGGTGGTGGTGGACCACGCCACCAGGTATCCTGAAGCTATTCCCCTTAGGACCACTACAGCACCTGTGGTGGCACGGGCCCTACTTGGAGTGTTCTCCCGAGTGGGCTTCCCTAAGGAGGTCGTCTCAGACAGAGGTGCAAACTTCATGTCGGGATATCTGACTGCTATGTGGAAGGAATGTGGTGTCAACTACAAGTTCACCACACCCTATCACCCACAATGCAATGGGCTTGTTGAGAGATTCAACAGGACCCTAAAAGGGATGATTCACGGACTACCTGAAAAGCTTCGGCGGAGATGGGATGTCCTGATACCCTGCCTCTTGTTCGCCTACAGAGAGGTCCCGCAGAAGGGGGTTGGCTACAGCCCTTTTGAGCTTCTGTTCGGACATCCTGTAAGGGGACCCCTTTGTTTGGTAAAGGAAGGATGGGAGAGACCTCTCAGAAAGCCGGCATCAAACATTGTGGACTATGTGCTCGGTCTCCGCTCGCGGATGGCGGAGTACATGGAAAAGGCGTCTAAAAACCTGGAGGCGAGCCAAGAATTACAGAAAGCTTGGCACGACCAAAAGGCTGTCCTGACTGTGTACCAGCCTGGACAGAAGGTGTGGGTGCTGGCCACTCAAGGACAAATGGTCTGGGCCCCACACGATCATTGAGCAAAAGGGAGAGGTCACCTACTTGGTAGACCTGGGAACTCCCCGGAGCCCCCACAGGGTGCTCCATGTAAACAGGCTCAAGGCATATGTCGACAGGGAGGGCATGGGCTTGCTCATGGCCACAGATGAGGGACAGGAGGAGGAGAGTGACCCTCTCCCAGACCTGCTCTCTCAGAACCCTGACGATGGATCAGTAGATGGTGTTGTCTTTTGTGGCAGCCTCTCTGGACATCAACAAGAGGATTGTAAACAGGTTCTTCAATCCTTTCGACATATGTTCTCTCTGACACCCAGTCAGACCAAGTGGTGTACCCATGAGGTCGACACTGGGGACAGTCTACCCGTAAAGAGTAAAATCTATCGGCAACCTGATCATGTCAGAGACTGCATCAAGACAGAGGTGCAGAAAATGTTGGAGCTGGGAGTCATTGAACCCTCGGACAGCCCCTGGGCTAGTCCCGTAGTGCTCGTGCCGAAACCTCACACCCAGGGCGGTAAGAAAGAGATGAGGTTTTGCGTGGACTACAGAGGTCTCAATGCGGTCACTAAGACTGACGCCCACCCGATACCAAGAGCAGACGAACTTATCGACCGGTTGGCCTCGGCCAACTACTTAAGTACGTTTGACCTGACAGCTGGGTATTGACAAATCAGGTTAGCTGAGGAGGCCAAGCCCAAAACAGCATTTTCTACCCCGGGTGGGCATTATCAGTTCGTGGTAATGCCCTTTGGTTTGAAAAATGCACCTGCCACCTTCCAAAGGCTGGTGAATCGAGTTCTCACTGGGTTGGACGACTTCTGTGCGGCGTATCTGGACGATATCGCTGTCTTTAGCTCCACCTGGGAGGATCACCTGGTCCACCTGAGGAAAGTGTTAGAGGCCCTGCAGAAGGCAGGCCTCACTATCAAGGCCACCAAGTGCCAGATAGGGCAGACACAGGTTGTATACCTGGGCCACCTTGTAGGTGGAGGCCAGGTTCAACCATTGGAGAGCAAAATACAGGCCATCCAGGACTGGGCTCCTCCAACCACCCAGACTCAGGTTCGAGCTTTCTTGGGCCTGACTGGTTATTACCGGAAATTTGTCAGAAATTATGGATCCATTGTGACCCCGCTAAACGACCTGACAAGTAAAAAGATGCCAAAAAAAGTTCAGTGGACAGCAAGCTGTCAGAAGGCATTCGATGACCTAAAGCAGGCCATGTGCACAGCACCTATCCTAAAGAGTCCAGACTACTCCAGACCATTCATTGTCCAAACGGACGCTTCGGAGCTGGGTGTGGGAGCTGTTCTATCGCAACTGAATTTTGATGGTCATGACCAGCCCATAGCTTTTATTAGCAGGAGGCTGACCCCCAGAGAGAAGAATTGGTCAGCTATTGAGAGGGAGGCCTTTGCTGTGGTTTGGGCCCTGAAGAAGTTGAGGCCATACTTGTTTGGCACTCACTTCAAGATTCAGACCGACCATAAGCCCCTCTTGTGGCTAAATCAAATGAAGGGTGAAAACCCCAAACTACTTAGGTGGTCCATTTCCCTACAGGGGATGGACTTCACAGTGGAGCATAGACCTGGCACTGATCATGGCAATGCAGATGGGCTCTCCAGGTATTTCCACTTAGAGCAAGAAGACTCACCTGGTCAAGGTTAGCTTATTGTCCCAAAGTTTGGGGGGTGATCATGTAGGAGAGTAGGGTCTGCAATCCTATGATCACCCAGATTTTTTGCTTTTGCTTCATTGGTTTACGACTTTCTCCGGCTGTGGGCCTGCCAATCAGACCCACAGCCTAGCTGTTCTCTCTCGAAATTAACACACATGTACATTAGGTGCATCCACTAATTGGAACTGGGCCGCCTTGTCAGTCCCTGTCTCAGCATACCACAGGTATCCAGGGCATCGGTGTACCCAGGGCCTACCAGGGGCTGAAGCATGTATTATGCCACCCCTGGAATGGCCGCCCAAATCTGACACAACTGGCTGCACGACAGCTGGGGCCACGTGGTGTAATCACCCGTTGCTGTAGGTGTAGTATTCCTACACCTAAACCCTAAAATGGACACATGGATTCCTATCAGTCACTCCTATAGCAGGCCTTATCAATCCTGAAGGCAGAGTGCAGGGAATCATGTGGGACGGTGCTCTGGCGCGAGCTGAGCCCGTCGACGGCTTGCGGAACCAAGTCCTAATAGCCGTTCCATGGTGACGCGGGCCAGCTACTTTTAATGCATTATAATCCTTGCGGTTATTTGCTAACTTTGGCATCACATCACCTACACATGTCGAGTAAGGTGTCATACGAATGGGAATACGAACCCCTCGCCAGTCCTGGTGACGGGGTTAGCATTCCCCCCTTTTAGAGGGACACGACATGGAAGTAACCTTGAACCCCGGTTAAAGTTGACTCAAGCCTCAGCATCACAAAATGGATGCTGCCACCAGACACAAGTCTGACCTCCTGCTGCTGGGGGACCTTCCAGCAAGGGGGGCTTGGACAAAGGGTTTCCTGTCGAGGGCGGTGTTAGCACCATCCCAGACAGGGTTTGTGTATCCCAGGTAGGCAGGGCTGAAAGGAAGGTGATTGCAAGTGGCACCCCGGTGCTCACTGTGCATAGCCCGGCTCAAACCAGTTTCGGGGGCACACCAGCCCCTGAGCTGGCGCGAAGCCGGACAAAGGATAGGGGTGTAACCACCCCCCTCCTGGCTCCACCCATAGGTAGAACCTAGTCACGGGCCAGCCCCTTTTCTTAGAATAAAGGTAGGAGCGAGTCCCCTTCCCAAATTGGATAATCAGATACTCGGATAACTCCGAATCACGAACCACTTTCCACGAAAGGAACTCTTGACTATTTCTGAAGACTCTCCCTTGTGGCTAAGGAGTAGCCACCCTGCACCAGCAGGCACCACCTAAGCGCTTGCGGTTTGCTGTACGTCTCCTACGGATCAAGACTGCCCAGCTCGACGAGACCCGAGTTCCCTGCCATCTCTGACCTTTTACCTACCTCATCAGCCCAGCTGAGAGTCGTAGGTGTGACGAGACCTGCGGGACCGGCTATCTTCAGAACCTGCACGACGCTTATCTAGCACGCCCACCGAGGGACCCTCGAGTGAGTGCACCTAGGGTTTGAGAAGCCCTAAACCCTGAGCAGCTCCAGCATCGAAGTCTGTCTCCCCAGCATCCACGAGATCTGCGTGGGGGCCCTTCCGCTCCTTGCTGTTCACCGCGTTGTCCGACCACTTGCCGACCGGCTTGTGGCCCTCTTCACGACGCTCCAAGATTGTTTGCATCCCCGGTCTGGTTGCTCCAGACTGGCTCTTGCTCCCCTTCACCAGAGGAGTACCACGGACCCTCCTGGTCCACTCCCGACGCCATCTTGACTCCCCCGCTTGGGTTGCCACTGCCAAGATCCGCTGCCCCTTCCTGGGCCCAGCATCATCGACAGCAGACACCTTCGTGGGACAGCTCGCCCTCCATCCTGGTCGCCGCCGCGCCTCCTGGTCCGAGGAACAGCCGAGTCCGACGTCACCCACTCACCTGGTCGGGGTGACTTCAGCCGGTACCCCCCTGGTACCCACACGACCGCTGGCTAGCGGTTGAGAACTGAGTCCCCTCTGCTTTCAGGTTTCCTTCATCACCGATCCAGGCTTGGATCGCTCTGAACATCGTCACTGGTCGCCTGCCAGCAACTTCTTCTTTCAGGCTCCTGAGACTACACGAGGACTCCCGACATCTTGCCGAACTTCACGCAGCCGCAGCCTCCGGGCTAGGTAACTCGAGCATCTCGGTGCTCCATCGCAGGTTCGCTCTACAAGTGTCCAGTTCCTTTTTCGTTTAGTCCCACTGATCGGAACACTCCGGAATCAGTACCTCCAGACTCTAACCATTCGCATTTCACTGTTAGTGTAGATAGTTTCTCGTGCCCCTCGGGCATTTGTGTAAATTGTGCAACTGAAGTATTTTCCTAAGAGTTTTGTAGTGTGCTTAGCTCCCTGACTCATAAAGAGCCAGGGTAGTCTTGTTATAAATAAATATCCTTTTATTTTCATAACAACTTGTGTGGTGTCCTTTCACTTGGTGTTCAAGGGGTATATGTGATGGTAAACAGCTGGCTTAACACGCCCTCTAGAGTTTAGCCTAAGACTGCTCGTATCCACGCTACTAGGATAGCTGGTCTATAAGGTTGACTTACAACCAATCATCAATAAGGGTCGTTTGGAATGATACACAGTGATCACTAGAATAGTGAGCACTACATAGCAGGCCAACTTCTCACACCTTCCTCCTAATTAATCAAATAAACATCTCACTGAAGAACAGGGGCCAGCTTCGATCGGAAAACAGCCGTTACAACAACTTTTTTACTTCTCGATACCATTACAACGCATGCATTACCACGCATGTGTTGTACATCGCGAAGTCATTACTACACATTTTTTTAGAACGCATGGTCATTTACCACGCATGCCTTTACAACAAATTTTGTTGTAAAGGTATGTATGGTAAATGACCATGCGTTCTAAAAAACATGTAGACGATCCACGTTGTTGTAAGGAAACAGAGCCTGTTACGTTTCCTCAGAACGACGTGCACCGCCCCTCAGAGACGACATGAAGCAGGAACCACGAGGAGAGAGGAACCACGAGGAGTGAGAAGTAAGGGGGATTGGGCATGGTTTTTTTCTTTTCTTTCTAGGGTTTAGGGTAGTGCAGTGGTATTTGGGTAGTGTAGGGGGTCGTGCTGGGGGTAGTGTTTTAGGGTTTAGGGTAGTGCAGTGGTGTTTGGGTAGTGTAGGGGGTCGTGCTGGGGTAGTGTTTTAGGGTTTAGTGTAGTGCAGTAGTGTAGGGGTCGTGCTGGGGGTAGTGTTTTAGGGTTTAGGGTAGTGCAGTAGTGTAGGGGTCGTGCTGGGGGTAGTGTTTTAGGGTTTAGGGTAGTGCAGTGGTGTATGGGTAGTGTAGGGGGTCGTGCTGGGGTAGTGTTTTAGGGTTTAGGGTAGTGCAGTGGTGTTTGTGTAGTGTAGGGGGTCATGCTGGGGGTAGTGTTTTATGGTTTACGGTAGTGCAGTAGTGTAGTGGGTCGTGCTGGGGTAGTGTTTTATGGTTTAGGGTAGTGCAGTAGGGTAGGGGGTTGTGCTGGGTGTAGTGTTTTAGGGTTTAGGGTAGTGAAGTAGTGTAGGGAGTCGTGCTGGGGTAGTGTTTTCGGTTTTAGGGTAGTGCAGTGGTGTATGGGTAGTGTAGGGGTCGTGCTGGGGTAGTGTTTTAGGGTTTAGGGTAGTGCAGTGGTGTTTGTGTAGTGTAGGGGGTCATGCTGGTGGTAGTGGTTTAGGGTTTAGGGTAGTGCAGTAGTGTTTGTGTAGTGTAGGGGGTCGTGCTGGGGGTAGTGTTTTATGGTTTAGGGTCGTGCAGTGGTGTTTGGGTAGTGTAGGGGGTAGTGTTTTAGGGTTTAGGGTAGTGCGCCCAACCAGCCACAATATCTGTGGACAAAGGGGATCCTGACTCTTTTGAACGCTCTGCCAATTTAATGATTTGGGTCAAGGGCCCTACCACGTCCAAGACCTATCAATTCCGTTCTTGGGATCCCTCATATACTTGGAGAAAAAGGTACATAGTTTCTCCTCAATTTCAGGCGTGTGTGCCACCTTCCCCTTCAGTGAGGGCCTGGGGCATTCTCCCCTCATCCTATTCCTGACCTCCCTTTCAAGGGGTTGATGGATTTTCCCCACCACATTCTCTGCCACTTTGGTGTCAGGGGTCCACTCCGCTGACCTAGGATGGTAAATTTGGGTAGGCTCGAACAGGTCAGAGTGGACCCCGTCCCTAACCCGGGACTGAGAGGAGTGGGACTCTGGATGCCAGGGACGCCCCGAGTCCTTATCCTCATTGGAGGAGAAATCGTCCTCCCATACACCCTCTCCCTTGAAAGGAAACCCGCCGTCGGGGTCTACAATAGTGGTAACAGCATCGCAATTCTCCCCGGACTCCTCCTCCTCCCGGCAGGGTGCATGTTTTAGCGTTCGTGCATTCTTGAGGAAGGTCTCCGTAAGTTTATCAAATCCTTCCAAGTGCCCTGCGTTATGCTTAACGGCCCTTTTATTCCCCATCTGGGAGCTACTGGGACCCACCACCACCAGATCTGGGTCACTGAACACCCCAAGTATGCTTTTCGCCAGCTTATCAACCTGATCCATAAGAGGAGCCAGCGCTCTAGAAATAGCCAGAGAGAGGGCTTGGTCCACTGCTGGAGGGAGAAGTTGGGGGGCCATTCTCCTCCACTTCTTGGTAGGAGGAGTAAAAATGGTCTTCTGCAGAAGACATGATAGCAGAGGGTGTGAGCACAGAACAAATGCCCTTAAAATCCTTAAGGCAGCCCCCTCGCCGGTGCTCCAACAGCCGGGCTTTTCCTGAAGCTGTTATAAGAATAGACTGAGGCGCAATACCAATTACCACCATCAGGCGGTGCTGGTCACTAACGTGGCTGTGTGGGGAAATCACCGCGTAGCGGTGTCAAAATCAAGCGAGGATTGGTCGGGAATCAAGCGGACACTAAAGGAGTGACCGGATTCCCCAACGCGCATAAAGACCAGCGGGAGCGTTCGACGGAGCTGCCTCGCTCGGACCAGACACGCCTGACAGGATCTCACCGCGCGCAGAGCGCACAGCGGGAGAAACTGCGAGGGGGAGAACGCTCTCGGGCAAGAGCCTGCTGCGCAGGGAATATGAAACAATACCAAGGCAATAATGCTAATAACGTGCACAAGAAACCGCAATACAAACAGCAACAACGTCAGATTAAGCAAAGAATGTAAGGAATGCACTTAACTGACTAGCAGTGAAGAAAGAGGAAGCGGAAGGGACGTCACAATATTATATACGATGGACTGTGATATGATTGGACTATAGTTGCCTTGGAGACTACCCCCTAATGGTTCATGGGTTGTGTAGTCTTTTGTTTAATGATTGTTGTGTTACGTTTTCTTTGAACTGTTATGCAAATAAACCTCGCCTCCGTCCTGCCATAGTATTCATTAAACTTTATTTGATCTGATTTAGAAACATAGATCATAAAAGTGTACATAAAAACAGTAAATCCTCTTTCCTAATACAATACAGTGAGAATTAATTAAAACCAGTAGGTAAAAACGGGTGTTACAAAGCCCGGTTCAGAGAAACTTCAGTTTAACAGAATCGTAAAGTTCAATGTTTTGCAAGATCAATCTCATGTACTTTGTGCAAAATATGCAATAAGGGGTCCAAGTAAGATGTAACGCTCCAACACCTGACCAGTCTGCACTATATAAAACTGCAGAAAAACTAAAAATAAAAAGTGTTTTGCACACTTCTGTCATTGGGCTATATGTGGGCTACATCTGGGTGATATTTGGGCTCTTTTTTCCTCTGGTGGCCATCTTGGGAGACTAATTTGTTATGAAGTTTCCTGATTTCCTCATTTACTGCAGTCTCTTCAGTAGGAAATGCTTTCAGTTTTTTACTTTGATTCCATCAAGAAGGCATTCAGATGTGTCACACATTTGCAATAAATTCAGAATGTTAGCATTCTAGTTGTTCATTAGATCACTGTAGTAAAGCTACTGCTCACCAGGGAATTAACTGGAAGTCTACTGCTGGTATTGAAAGAGATTGTTTTAGTCTGCATGTCAGAATTTTCTAATGAAATAGAAGAGGATTTGATATCTCACTTAAAACATGCCCTACATTTTCTTTCTGCAGCACTAACCATAATTTCTATGACAAAATGAACCCCCTCATTTTGTTCCTTTTTAAATTAAATGTTTTAAGAGTTTATTCCAATCAAGATGGCTTCAGGTGTGCCATAATTTTGTCATAAGTAAGACTGTTAGCGCTCTAGTTATTCTTTAGAACACTCTGCGAAGCTGCAGTAGAACACAAAGGCATCAACTGACAGGCTGCTCCTGTTGAAATATAACAGGAAGATATTTGAGATCTCACTTAAAACATGTCCTAATTTTTCTTTCTACAGCACTAACCATAATTTCTATGACAAAATGAACCCTCTCATTTTGTTCCTTTTTAAATTACATTTTTTAAGTGTTACCAGTTTATTCCAATCAAGATGGCTTCAGGTGTGCCATAATTTTGTCATAAGTAAGACTGTTAGCGCTCTAGTTGTTCTTTAGTACACTCTGGGAAGCTGTAGTAGAACACAAAGGCATCAACTGACAGGCTGCTCCTGTTGAAATATAACAGAAGATATTTGAGATCACACTTGTAACATGTCCTAATTTTTCTTTCTACAGCACTAACCATAATTTCTATGACAAAATGAACCCCATCATTTTGTTCCTTTTTAAATTAAATGTTTTAAGTGTTACCAGTTTATTCCAATCAAGATGGCTTCAGGTGTGCCATACTTTTTTCATAAATAGGGCTGTTGGTGCTCTAGTTGTTCTTTAGAACACTGGGAAGCTGCAATAGAACACAAAGGAATCAACTGACAGTCTCTGCCCTTGTTGGATGTACATGATTTACTGAGAATGACAGACTTCATTCTCACATGACTGAGAAAGATAATGTGAATTTACAGATAATATGCTCTCACTTCTAGCTTCAGTTTTCTCTCAAACATGATTCATGATATCCCAGCAGAAGGTTTTTCACAGGGTAAAATCACCTAAGAACACATCAGAATTCCTGAAATTAGTATGGTACCATCAACAAATGAATTCTAATGTAACTAAAGTCTGGTATTACCCTTTATAGTTCTCCTTTTGGTAGCCCTCAAAATCTTTGATTCACTACAATGCATTTCAATGGGGTACTTTCATGTCTATTGGTCCCAAGATGGCTGCCAGTAATTCCAGGATGAAGTGCTGACAGCCAATCATATCTCACGATGAGATGTGTCATTAGGCTCCGCCCAGATATTTAAACTTTTTCTTTTTCTTTTTCTCATTTCTCATGAACTACTGAACGTTTACACCATTTAACAAAAAGGGATCTTTCTGAACCAAGGGCTACCTTTTCGCCAAATTTGGTGTAATTCTGTTCAGCAGTTCGGGCTGTAGCCGTGTCTAAAGTTTCCTATGGGAATTAACATGGAGAAAATAAATTTTGGGACCCCCCTTTTTTCTCGGCCCCCGCTTGCCAAATCACCCCGAAACATTTAAGATAGGAGCTGACCGGGGCACCTCACGAGTTTTGGAAATTTCACGAAGATTCGTCAACCGACGCCAAAGTTATTGGGAAAAGAATGTTACGATTTTCCTATGGATTATAGGTCCTAACTATAACTACCTACTGGCGACCGCCAGTAGGTAATATATGTGTATGCGTATTTTGTGGATTTAGAAATCGTATATTCGATTAAGATGACAGTAGAAATATTTATATTACATGCCATCGCCTTTTTTATATGCGTTTTCTCTACACCAGCACTTGCTCAAAACATACCTTGTTGTGAATACATTGGAAATACTACTAGCACTACCCAGCATCCACTAAAGGTGCTTACCAGGGGTATATAACTGCTTACTATTCTGATTCAAGCATGTGAATCTATTAAAGATACCCCAATACTGGATAAGAAATAAGTTACTTACCTGTAACTGCAGTTATCCAGTATTGTTATATTTTATACATTCACATGCAATCCACCCTCCTCCCCAGAAAGGCTCCTCTGGCATTACAGTATTACTAGCCACACTTGTACTGGAAAATCTGAGGGATTCAGCCTCTCTTGGGAAGGTTCTAAAGGGTACTGGTTTCTTATTGGTGGTGTGTAAGTTTGGTCCTTTTTTTAGAAAAGGGGGTAGATAGGCTATTAAATGCATGGTTGCCACCATGATAGCCTATCCAAATTTTAAATTACTGCTTTATATATATTACCGCGGGACTACCACTTCGATGACAGGGAATGATTTAAGCATATGAATCTATGAAAGATACCAATACTGGATAACTGCAGTTACAGGTAAGTAACTTATTTCTTCTCCTATAGCCAACTCTCTCCACTTTTTGCATTTGTTATACAAATGGCTCTGTTTCTGTTTGGGCTCTCTCTAGGTTTGTATAAGAAAATTATCTACGTTTTCCTAGTTGACTTTTTAACTAGTCGCATAGTCTAATACATTTTCAGTCTCTCTAGGATCCCTTCTTTCCCATGCTTCTTTGGTGAGTTCTAAAAAAGGTATGTGATTTTCTTCCAAAGAGTAGTTCAAAAGGGGAACACCCCAGACTGCTTTGAAATTGACTCTTGATAACAAATAGAGCCAATGGAAGTAACTGGTCCCACTTTTCCCTTTCGCCTGCTAACACCTTTTTAAGCGTTATCATTAGGGTCCTGTTATTTATCCTGTATTGGGATATCTTTCATAGCTTCACATGCCGGAATCATTCCCTGTCATCGAGATGGGAGTTCCACGGTAACATATTCAAGCAGTATTTAAATAATGCCATAGTCTATAATGGCCCAGAGCCATGTTATACATAGCCTATCTATGTCATTTAAAAAAAAGGAATAAATATTGAATGCAGCCAATACGCTGTTAGCACCCTCTAGAACCTTCCCAGCAGTTTCCCTCAGATTTTCACCGCACCTCATGTGTGAAGGGAGTCTCCCTGAGTTCTACCATTTTTTTCTGGATTTTTTCTCTGAAAATTGTTCTTTTAACAGCATGTCAGATAAGAAAGGCCTCTTCCGCCCATGTAAGACCTGTGGCAGGAAGAGAGTCCTTGTGGATGACCCACATAAAGATTGTATTTATTGTCTTCATCTCTCTCATGAGGTAAGACAATGCAAGATCTGCCGGACCTTCTCTTCTAAGACTGAGGGACAGAGAAGGGAGGCTGCTTCTGCGGTTCCAGTCCACCAAGCAATAAAAGTCTTCTGATGAAGATAGTGATGGCTCGTCTAGACCATATAAGAGAGCTGGGTCACTGGATGATACCCCTGGTGAAGGTAGGAAACACCTCAAACCTTCCCAGGAGAGCAAAGGCCATAAGAAGGAGAAATAACTTAGTCTCCACAGAGCCTACTACTTCCGTCCCAACATCTCCTGTAGGAAAGGTAAAGGAGCTTCTTAGAGCCTCTTCTATTGATTCTGCAAAGAGGAAGGACAAAAAACCATCATCGACGACGACAGCTCTTACACCATCGACGATGACAAGTACCACAGTTATGTAGTCTGCTCAGTCGATGGTAGGAACAGTGACGACGATGGTCATTTCTGGTCCCATACCGTAGACGAGAGTTTCATTGTCGACGTCTATTCCATCAACGTCCTCGGCGGCGGAAACATGGTCGATGAAGAAAGCTCCGTCGAGGAGTGTCCCATCGACGAGCGCCCCCATCAACGAAGGTGACGAACATCCTGCTGCCGAAGGCCACATCGACGAACATCCCTTCAAACAACATCCTGTCTAAGACGTTGCCAATGGTGGCACCGTCAATAGTAAGACCGACGACAACGATATTCCCTCTTCAG
This sequence comes from Triturus cristatus, assembly GCF_964204655.1. NCBI lineage: Eukaryota > Metazoa > Chordata > Amphibia > Caudata > Salamandridae > Triturus > Triturus cristatus. Next base: position 528,020,085 of record NC_140592.1, read on the forward strand.
GGTTATTGGTGCCGTCAATTCCACTGTTGACGACAGTCAGTGTGAGAGTAAAAAATACCTTTTAAAACCCGGATGCTTAATCTCTTACAAAGATTTCTACTCTGTCTCCTTCACACTTGCTAGACTTCCAACAGTCAGAAGATGAGGAGTGTGAGAAGTTGGCCTGATGTATGATGTCACTAGTTCTAGTGTACACCTTATATCAGTCCAAACAACCCTTATGGTGATTGGTTGTAAAGTCAACCTTATAGACCAGCTATCCTAGTGGTAGCATGGACAAGAGCAGTCTTAGGCTAAACTCTGAATGGCATGTGAAGCCAGCTGTGATACCATATATAATCCCTTGAATACCAAATGAAAGGACACCACAACAGATATATATATAAAATAAAGTGTATTTATTCTAGTCAAACCCTCAGCACTCTTTATGAGATTCGAGGTAAGTACAACACAGTCTTATTCAAGCATACATTAAGTCACACAGGTAAGTAATACAGTTAGGCCCTAGGGGCCACGCAAACCATATACTAAAGAAGTGGTATAAAGGACCACTGTCACGGAAATAGAATAGGCCTAGGCCTAGGGAATCGCTGGGGCTACACTACACTACCAACAGTTAGGAAGTGGGAGGCCCACGGGATTCAGGTGCAGAGTGGAAACACTCACGCGTAATGCGTATAATCGATAGAAATAGTACAGTTCTGAAATAAGCAGTTTTAGGACACTTCTGGAGTAGCTAGAAAGTCGAGACTCGGAAACTAGACCCTAGGATAGTCAATACCCTTGTGAGCACCGAAGTACCCAAATTACCTAGCCCACGGGTTGCGGGTGCATAGGTGTGAACTTGCGTCGGGTTTCGTCGTGGACTTCTATGGATGCCTGAAGGAAAGTTGCTGACAGGCAGTCAGTGCAGAGTGTCCGGTGGATCCCAAGGCCGGGATCAAGAAGGAAGGATACCTGCAAGCAGAAGGGACAGAGTCTGGGTCACTAGCCAGTGAACACGTGGAACCAGGAAGGAACCAGGCGATGTCATGAAGATGCAGGTGAAGAGGTGAAGCTTGTCGCAGCAGCCACGGGTACCAGGAGACGTCGAGGACGACCAGGACCAGGAGGCGAGCTGTCCCACGAAGGCTCTTGCTGTCGGCGGCGTCGAAGTTGAACTAGGACTCACCAAGCCTTGGCAAGCGGAACCCACGAAGAATGGAGGACTTGCTTCTGGTGCAGACAATGAAGGTCTGGGGTGCTTCTCTTTTGCAGAGGAGCGGGAGCCAGTCTGGAGGAGCCAAACCAGCAGTGAAGATTCAAAGGTGTGTCGTCGCAAAGGCCGCTAGCCAACGGGCAAGCAACCGGACAGACGCGGCAAGCAGGAAAATGCAGAAGGGCCCCACGCAGGACTCGTGGAGTGTGGGGGGCTGATCTTCGGTGCAGATGGTGCTTGGGGTTGGGGCTTCTCAATCCCCGGTGCACAACTTCGAGGGTACCTCAGAAGCTGCGCTGGAAAATACTCGCCACTTTTCCCAGGTAGCCGGTCCCACGTCTCTCGTCGCCTCCACGGATCTCAGCTCGGCTGTGGATGTGGATCAGGGTCGGAGAAGTCTGGAAGTCAAGGCTCTGGTCGGGCTCTGCAGTCGGTCCCTCGTAGAACTTCAGCAAAGCAAAGGGTAAGTCTCTTGATGATGCCTGTTTGCACAGGGTAGCCACTCCTTGGCCACAAGGAAGATTCTTCAGTCTTCTTCTTTCGTCGAATGTTGAAGGTCCAGAGTTTCTGTTCAAGTTGCAGGTTCAGGATAATCTAATCTCCTGGGGCCCTGTTACCACTCTTATACTAATCTGGGGGGCTGGGTTGCCTGCTAGGTCACGCCTTATGGGTGGGACCTGGGAGAGGGGTGGTTACACCCCCTTCCCTTTGTCCAGTTTAGCGCCAGGACTGGGACTGGTGTGCCCCAGCACCGGTTTGAACTGGACTATTGTGGAAATATGGATTTTTATGATCAGTTATGTCCCCTATCTTGGACCCCAACGATTTCATGTATAAATCATAAGTACATGTATGATCCCTCCAGTTCCAGTTATGAAGACGCAAACACATGTGCGTCCACCGCCAACATGTCCTCTTTCAGATCCGCCATGAATGGGCCGGATATTCCATTCCTAAGTATGAAAGGCCACCGGCTTTATATGATTCATTTATGCCATTTTACAGTCCAGGCGAGTAGGCCCTGATTCTGCCATCAAGCCTTTTCTTGCCTTCTGCCTCTGAAAGCTCCAGTCCGAGCTCGCATCTGTATCCATGAACTTTGTCCTATTCCCTGCGCGGCTAACGGTGCCTGACACCAGCCTGTTGCCTGCCAAAAACTGTATTTCACCTTCGAGATTATCTGCTCCGCTCCCTATCCAATGCATTCCTGTCTAGTAGTTTAAGTAAACATTCTTCCAGCTATCGAGCAAAGGGCCCGGCTTCTCTGTCTTTATGCAAGTAATTCATAGCCCTGTTACTATGGAAGATTCCTGCCCTCGCATCTAGTGTAGACACTTAGACGCTTGTACACGCACTCACAGTCAGTATAGAATAGATTTTGTTCGAAAGACCTTTCTTTTTGGATAACATAGTTCTTTAAACATAGGATGTTAGATATGATTTGGGATTAGGTTGACTTGACCCCCCAGACTTCTGTCTCCACATGTAGAGCTAAATGTCAAGTCCCCTTCACCCCCTAGTTGCACGTCAATCACACGTCATGCTGCTGCGCGCGCATCTCTGCCAAGTATTTCTGCTGACATTGCGAAATTCTTTCATGGAACCACCCTATTGTGACATCATACCTGATGACGTTCTTTAAGTTACGCCCAGTTACACCCACTTTAGTTACGCATGTATGTGTTATCAATTGTTACGCCTCCTGCATCTGTTTCACTGTAATGCCTATTGTATAAAAATGATTACTTGTCAATAAAGTTGGTTCCTTCACTTCCTGAACCTTCGTGGTGATGGAATCTGGAGTCCTCAATTCGAATTGATTTTGGAATAAAGCCCGTTCCGAACCTCTAATACCACGGATTCTGCCTCTTATTTTACTGAGCTATTATTATAGATTTTCCGCATCAAATTAAGTTCCGGTAATTAAATTATTTACCACATAAATGGCGCCCGAACAGGGACACTTTCTCATCTCACGCGCCGGAGGTGCGTTGCAGGCCCGGTCTCCTGTCACAGCTGGACGGACAACAACGCGTACCCACAGGATTTCCTGTATCTCCCTCCTGCCGAACGGGGGTAACTGAGGCTGCGATCAACACCCAGACGAGGCGGTGAGAAGTGCGAAGTATCCCGACCAGAGCCTAGCTGAGAGAGCAAGATCCGAGGTATACAGAGGCCCACCAGTTTCCGAAGTTTCCGAAGTTTCGAGTCGAGTCCAGTCCGGTTCAAGTTCAGTTCAGTTCCGAGGCCTTCCGTTCCGAGCTACCCGGTGAGTACCATTGTCGGGGAGGCGTTCTGACGTGCACATAGTTTGTGCCGGTCAAGACGGGTTTGGGTACACAAATCCGGTCTGCACTGTTTCAGCAGTGTATCTGTACTGTTTAGCAGTATATCAAGTATGTCTAGTATATAATTCAGAATTATCTAGTTAGTACCGAGTATTATGCTTAGTGACTAGCTCCCTAAATGGCCATCATTGTTTGTTCATTCAATGTTAAATGTTAAAAATGTTCTAAATACGTTCTGTATATTGTGGTGTGAATGACTGTTCATCATTGTGTTTTGTGGTATTAAACGTGTTCAAAAATAGGTATCAGATAAGTTCTCAATATGCCGCTCTTTTCGAAATTAAGACAGATCAAAACTAGAAAAGGGGTACTCGAAGAAGCTGTTCCCATTCCTCCTAGGGACACTCCAGGGTACTTCATGTATCATAAACATGGCCTAGACGCCATATTATTTCTTGATTTATGGGTAGACTACACCAAGGAATTACCAGAGAGTCAGAGGTGGCCCGCAGCTGGGACCTGGGATGCAGATTGCATCATGAAAGTAGAGGAGGAATTATGGAAAAAGAAAGCTAGACAGTCACAGAAAGATGCCATTGAATTATGGCGTAAAAAATCATATAGACGTACAGAAAAAGCGCTCAGACAGGAAGAAAAAAGTAAAGAGAATTCAAATAAAGTTCGAGAAAATCTATTAATTGAAGAAGGTACTCGAGTAAAGTCAGAACAAACAGACAGACAAAGAAATGCCCTTGTGAATGGTATGTATCCTCTTATGGCCGAAGGATTACCTAAGGCTACTCCGGAGATACCAAAAGACTTGCCACCCCCATTGTTCCCGATAAAAGTACATCCCAAAGGGCATCCCAGAACCGCAGAAGATGTTTTTCTTTCCTCTTATTTAGACGACGCAGCCCCCGAGTATGCTAATGCTGCGCCACATAGACCGCCTGCCGAGGGGGTTCAACGCCAAGACCCTCCTCCGTCTGTACCTCCGCAACAGCACACTCCGACACAAGTTCCGGCAAGCACATCTGTTTCTACATCTGTATCCACACCTATGGTTGCTATATCACGTTCAACGAATCCTTTCACATCCAGCACCCCAGGTGGTGCTACCGGAGGTACATCAAGCATTTTTTCCACGCCACCCAGAGCAAATAAACTTTCCTTTCAAGAATTAGCCCACCAACGTACGCCCAAACTAGTAACTCCCAACACGCTCAAGGAACTTCTAATAGATTGTAGATATGACCCTGTGCCCGGAAAAGGGGACGAAATGGTGCTGGCATCATTACGTATCCGACGAGCTGCAATATATTTAGGGAAGATACCAGGAATGACTGCACATTTAGAAAATATATATCACTTTGTTCAGTCAGGGCGAGACCCTGAGAGTATTAACAGAGCCATGGAGTACCAAAAAGTGGAAATACAGGGGGAACTGTTACGTTTCCTCATAAACTGTGTGATCAGAAATCAAGACCGACCAGGGGTAAATCTGGAAGAAATGCAAATTCTTACCACATGGAGTAAGAATATATCAGAGGGGAGACATGATAAACGATCATGTATAGTAGCTATGTGCCGAAAGATCCGCAAAGAAATAGAACGAATACACGAAGAGAGATTAGCAGTAGACGAACCTGAACAAACCGAGGACGAGGAAGAATTAGAACTGCCCACAGGACAGTTAGAAACCATGGCGTATGTAGGTAGAGGAAGATCTTGCAATAATACTAGATGCTTTACTGATCCGATACGTCCGATACGTCCAGACAATAGCAGAAAATTCCAAACTCCTATAATAAGTATAAGGTCCCCCGAACATTCGTTCCAAGCCGCTGACAAATTACTCCGAGAACGAAGGGGTTATCATATACTCGATTCTATGGATGAACAAGAATTAGCCAGGTCAGCCGTTCACTGGGTCGATAGTCCCGGAAAATATAGTGATGATATACTAATGCACACGTTTTTGAACCTCGCCCCAGATGAACAGCGTTTAGCTGGTATCTATATGATTCAACAACTCCTTATATTATATAAAAGCCAACACTCCGATCCTGGCCCCTTACCTGATATATTGACTGAATTACTCACGAATAAATGGAGAGGTTCAGGTACTGAGTTAATTAGAGAAATACTAGAATCCAGAAAACAGTACATTCTTTTTGTATGCCCCGAACATGTCTCACTGCCCATCAAGGAAAGAACGACGTATTATATGGATAGACAGAATCCCTTACGCGAAGTCCACCCGATGAAAGGTGAGGACAATCAGTTTAAACGTGTGTTCGTATACACACCCATATCTAAAATAGAACTATTAGAAATGAAGAAAGTGGTACCCAGTCATGATAAAGACCCAGCGGGTTTCCACCGTGAAATTAAAGACATGTTACTCATGGGAGAATATACCTATCCCGACATTATGACAATATTGAAGGTATTAATGCCTGCGGGCATTTACGAAAAACTCAAGGAAAAGGATTGGGAGGTGGGAGACCAGAAGATAGATTGGACAGCATTAGAAAACGAAGAAAAAGCTCGAGGTCCAGGTTCAGGGCTTGGGGAAAAGACCAAAACACTACCAGGTTTACTAGTACAGGTACTGCCACGTTTATTAACTACGAAAAAGGAAGACTGGGGTGCAATATCAGCCTGTAAACAAAAACCAGATGAAGACACTAGTGATTTCTATTCCCGATTTGAAAAATGTTTTGGTATAAATAGTGGAATAAAAGCAAGTAGCGAGTCGTATCCACATCTGTTTGTGACAAAATTGGTTGAAAATGCCTTGCCCCAAGTTAAGAATAGAGTATTGAAATTCGAGAGTACCTGGCAAGGTAACACTCCGTCACAAATGTTACAAATGCTACAGTACCATCACAATAGAATTAGAGAAGAACAAGAACATGAACATAGACGCATGAAAGACACGAAAATGAAAATGCTAGTTTCCCAGACAGTTCCAGCTGACGGTCATAAGAAGGGTATAACACAGTCCAGTGTTTCAACAGGTCCTGTAAAAGGGACATGCAACTATTGTAAACAGCCAGGTCATTATGTACACGATTGTCCAGTCTTAAAACATAATATCGTCATAGGTAATACAAAAGAAAGACCACGGCCACTTAGACAGGATCAGAACCAACAAGGAGCCCCGCAGCATGCACAGTCCATGCCAGCTCCGCAACAGTCTATGCCAGCTCCACCACCGCAGCCTATTGCTGCCACACAAACAACGACCCGACAGATGTATCAGACCGCACAGTATGACTACCCTGATTATCAACGATACTCATGAAACAGCCTAGAGAGGGAAGTTGGCTTACCCCTTATTGAGGTCCCTGTAGATCAAGAAGGACCTTATGTACACAGTGAACTATTAGGCCAAGATAGAAAATTTTTACTTGATACAGGGGCAAGCCGAACAACAATAAAACGTAGTGAAGTTCCAGGGGCACCCCTCTCAGGCTCACAGAATATTTCCCTTGGTTTTTCAGGAAAACCTATCATTAACGAAGTATCACAGCCTCTTCCACTTACGATTGGTCCCTTGACACGAACTACAGATTTATTACTTACTAAATCATGTCCAGAAAACCTGTTAGGCATAAAAACTTTGAAAGCTCTAGGAGCTATAATATGTTGTTCTCCGGAAGGAGTAAGATTGTTTTTACGTGATTTCAAAGGGCACTACGTGTCCCGAGACATGGATCACCGACTGCAGACTTTACCCACACATTTATGGGCACAAGGCCCTACAGATGTTGGTTGCATGAACATTACACCATATCGAGTCACACTAAAGGCAGGAGTGGTACTACCACGAATGCGACAATACAAGTTACCCCCAGATGCTGTAGTGGCTTTACTGCAAATCATTGACGAGCTTATTACCCAAGGAGTGGTTGTGGAAACTGACTCCAATGTATGTAATTCACCGATAATTCCGATTCTTAAACGAACTGATCCAACAGCCCCGCCAGTATACCGATTGGTTATTGACCTGCGCGAATTAAATAAATGTATTGTACCACAATACCCCGTAGTCCCAGACATTTCTTCATTACTGACAGCCATTGATTCCGAAGCAACATTCTTTACTGTAATCGATCTCAAGAATGCCTTTTTCAGCGTCCCAATAGATCCGGAAAGCCAATACTTGTTCGGATTTAGTTTAAATGGACGAAGCTTTAAATTCACACGCGCACCTCAAGGATTTACAGAAAGCCCCAGCATCTATAGTCAAGCACTGAAACGAGAACTCGACAGTATCCACATGCCAGTCAACACTGCCCTGCTTCAATATGTCAATGATCTGCTGATCACCGCTAGAAGCGAACCCGAATGTGAAAAAGCCTCACTGACGGTTTTACAATTTTTGGCCGAAAAGGGGCACAAGGTGTCCCCTTCTAAGCTGCAATTCTGTGTCCAGCGAGTTGTTTACCTTGGTCACTCGCTGTCCAAGGAGGGAAGGCAGCTTACATCAGATCGCATCCAGTTAATTGCTAATATGCCAATACCCAAGACGCAAAAGGAGGTGCGGGCTTTCATAGGCCTCACTTCATATTGTAGGCAGTGGATCCCTCAGTATGCATTTCTAGCAAAACCACTCATTCAATTGACAACACAGGAGGCAGCCACATCGACTGTTCTCCCTTGGACTCAGGAACATACACAAGCTTTTGAAAGCCTAAAGAAAGCTTTATGTCAAGCACCTGTTTTAGCAACACCATGTTACAATAAACATTTTACACTCTTTGTTACAGAACGCGAAGGTACTGCCTTGTCAGTACTCACACAGGAACAAGCAGGATCACACAAACCATGTGCTTATTTTTCTAGTACATTAGATCCCGTAGCTCAGGCTCTGCCTGCGTGCCTGAAATCGGTGGCAGCGACAGCTTTAGCAATCAGACAAAGCGATGCCATAGTACTAGGACACCAATTGACAGTACAAGTACCACATGCAGTAGAGGTTCTCTTGAACCGCACACAAACACAACACTTGACTATAGCACGACTCACTGGTTACGAATTAACATTGTTTCAGCCACATATAGAAATCAGACGTTGTAGTACATTGAATCCTGCCACACTGTTACCAGTAAATGGAACAGACCCACTTGCACATGATTGTATTGAAGTTATCACTATCACGACGAAACCCAGACAAGACTTGACAGACGTCCCATTGTCAGACCCAGACCTGACGTTGTATGTAGATGGTTCATGTATGAGAACAAATACAGGAGAGCTAGTGGCCGCTTACGCAGTCACAACAGACACCGAAATCATTGAAACAAATTGCATAAATACCTTGTCAGCTCAAGCAGCAGAGCTCATCGCTCTGACACAAGCCTGTATTCAAGCCACAAATAAAAAAGTCAACATATACACTGATTCACGTTATGCATTCGGAGTTGTACATGACTTCGGCGTGCTGTGGCGAGAGAGAGGTTATTTAACTTCTCACGGTGCCCACATTCAGCACGGACCCCTCATTCATGCCTTATTAGATGCAATACATCTACCCACTGCAATATCAATTATGAAATGTAAAGCTCATACGAAAGTTACTGATATCATTTCTCAAGGCAATGATCTAGCTGACAGAACAGCTAAACAGACTGCTCAAACTCAAACATCCGACATGACAAAGACAATAGTCCCGACACCAACATATTGCATGACGGTTAAGGATCCCGTTCTTGACGTAATTGACATACAGACACATGCTACACCAGAGGAAATAAAGAAATGGACTGAATTAGGAGGGATCCAAACGGATCAAGGATGGATGACGAAGGAAAAATCTGTGTGGTTCCTTCCTGATTCAATGGTCCAGGTCGTTATTAACACTGTACATAGTCCAGCACATCTAGGAGAAAAAGCTATGCTAGATAGCATTCAACACATTTGGTTCAACAAACATTTACGAGCAGCAGCTAAACAAAAAGTTCGTACCTGTATGATCTGTTGTCAGTTTAACCCAGGTAAAAGCATTCCCGTAGAACAGGGTGGATTTCAGCCTCCTGATCACCCTTTTGAAGTCCTCCAGATGGATTATATCCAGATGGAACGATGTCGAGGATTCAAATATGTTCTCGTAGTTGTCTGTGCTCTTTCCCGTTGGACAGAGGCATACCCGGTGTCAGATTACACTGCCCAGACTACTGCCAAACAGTTAGTTCGAGAATTCTTCCCACGGTACGGTTTACCACGTGTTGTCTACTCAGATAACGGCCAGCCGTTCTCATCCGAACTAATGAAACACGTTTCACTTTTGTTAGGCTATCAGTGGAAATTTCACTGTGTCCGACACCCCGAGGCAGCAGGTCTCGTGGAACGACATAATCAAACTCTGAAAATTAGATTGTCCAAAATATGTAGAGAGAAAGGTGTCGACTGGGTAGTAGCCTTACCAGTTGCACTCTTTTACATGAGAATGGTAGCACACTCTCGAACAGGGCTATCCCCTTATGAAGTGATCTTCGGTAGACCACCAAATATGTGGGGGACGCCTATACCACGCAAAATAACTGATGTTGACTGTAATATGCTGACAGATTACCTGGCTTCCTTGATGTCTGCACTACAATCTTGTCGTTCACAGGTAGCTGCAGCTTTTCCCGACAACACCGAGGTGAAACCCCATGACGTAGTGCCCGGGGATTTGGTGTTAGTGAGGAACTTTGACCGGAAGTCTCAGCTGGATCCTAGGTGGAAATCGCCTCAACTCGTACTGTTAACAACGAGGACAGCCGTGAAGATCGAAGGTCGAAAAGGCTGGATACATTCAAGCCATATCAAGAAATTTCATGGACTACCGTCCGATGTAAAGGACACTCCTCGCGTGTCTTCACCGATTGACTCAAAACTTCCTTTGGTTGAACTGAATAACAAAGAACAATATAGACTAAAACTACGGTCTAACAAGTCAGGCAATTTGATTGTTTAAGTCCTCTCCAAGGTGAATCGGTCGAATTTGTCTCTGACATGTATCCCTTAGACCTGTATAGAGAAAGAAACAGAAGGATGAAGTTGAAACAACATGCGTACTGTAAATCACTGCGTAGTCATTGCACAGTGACGTTATTAATTTTGTTTTTCTTAAGTCTTTTAATAATCGCTGCAAGTATATTGTTGCACATATATTATCCTATTTCTAAACATGTTTACAATGTTACTGCTGAACATTCTTTTAGTGAACTACCCCCGCATGAGTTGTCCTATAGATTTGCGCTGCGCAATAACACTTTTATTAGTATGTTACATCATTCCCATCAGGTTAGCAATGCTACAAATTGTTGGATCTGTGGCCGACTCCCTCCCTATCAGAACTATAAAGGAATTCTGCCACTCTTTCCATACCCGTTCACACACAATGGCTCCTGTGGAGCATGGTTTAGTTTAATTAATTCCCTAGATTCGAATTCTGCAGTTTATCAAGACAACTGGGTATGGGGAAATCTGAACTTAGTTTTACTCAAAGTCTGTTACCCTAACAAGGAGGGACTTCCCAAAAGAACAGGAACTGATCTAGATAATGAAGTATATGGATTAGGTAATTTTACGCTTAATCTCATGATCCTGAATGTCGAATCCGAAGCTACCCCAATTTTGCCCGCCATGTCAGTATTTCCAGTTAAAGGTGAATTATGTGTAAGAAAGAATGGTTCCATACATATGGGCCATAGTAGATGCACCACTGTAATAGAATTCAGTGATCAAGGCAAATCTACATTTAGAGCTTCTCGCCATTCCTACTTCATATGTGGTCAGACTGCATATATACGTTTGCCTCTAGATTGGGATGGTACCTGCTACATCGGATTCCTTTTGCCGCCTGTTTTCCTAGCTCCTCCTGATTATCATAGAAATACTCATTTAGTACACAATAGAGAACGGAGAGATCTCCCAATAGTCGATTACACTGAGACAGCATGGGAAAAATACACCGATTTCAATAAAGGTCTCTTTCCCTATATAGGTACAGTTACCAATAGTAAGCTGATACGTAGATTAACCAGAACACTTGAAGCAGTAGTGAACGAAACTATTTACGCCTTAGGCAATTTAACAGAAGAACAGTCTGCTATGCGGATCGTTGTGCTTCAAAATCGTCTTGTCCTTGACGTCATCCTGGCCGATAGGGGCGGAGCTTGTAGGGTCATCGGATCAAGCTGTTGCATTTTCATACCAGAAAATTCGCCATCTGTATATAAAGCCATAACTCGCCTTCATAAGATTGTAAGCCAGATACACCAGAATCCAGGCACCTGGACTTGGTCCGGTTGGTTTTGGAGTGTATTGTCTACCTTTGGATGGAGGGTCCTATCCTTCCTAGGTATTGGCTTTCTCATATTATTCAGTTGCTGCTTATGCCTACAATGTGGACCAGCGATTTGTGGTCTGTGTGCCACATCGTGTATTCCACCACCAAGATTTCATTCATCACGGAAGAAGAAAGAAGAACAAATGATGCTATATGAACAGATCAACGGATTGATGAAGATTGATATCTCTTAAGGGCAAGTAGGGGACAAGGAGGGAATGTGGAAATATGGATTTTTATGATCAGTTATGTCCCCTATCTTGGACCCCAACGATTTCATGTATAAATCATAAGTACATGTATGATCCCTCCAGTTCCAGTTATGAAGACGCAAACACATGTGCGTCCACCGCCAACATGTCCTCTTTCAGATCCGCCATGAATGGGCCGGATATTCCATTCCTAAGTATGAAAGGCCACCGGCTTTATATGATTCATTTATGCCATTTTACAGTCCAGGCGAGTAGGCCCTGATTCTGCCATCAAGCCTTTTCTTGCCTTCTGCCTCTGAAAGCTCCAGTCCGAGCTCGCATCTGTATCCATGAACTTTGTCCTATTCCCTGCGCGGCTAACGGTGCCTGACACCAGCCTGTTGCCTGCCAAAAACTGTATTTCACCTTCGAGATTATCTGCTCCGCTCCCTATCCAATGCATTCCTGTCTAGTAGTTTAAGTAAACATTCTTCCAGCTACCGAGCAAAGGGCCCGGCTTCTCTGTCTTTATGCAAGTAATTCATAGCCCTGTTACTATGGAAGATTCCTGCCCTCGCATCTAGTGTAGACACTTAGACGCTTGCACACGCACTCACAGTCAGTATAGAATAGATTTTGTTCGAAAGACCTTTCTTTTTGGATAACATAGTTCTTTAAACATAGGATGTTAGATATGATTTGGGATTAGGTTGACTTGACCCCCCAGACTTCTGTCTCCACATGTAGAGCTAAATGTCAAGTCCCCTTCACCCCCTAGTTGCACGTCAATCACACGTCATGCTGCTGCGCGCGCATCTCTGCCAAGTATTTCTGCTGACATTGCGAAATTCTTTCATGGAACCACCCTATTGTGACATCATACCTGATGACGTTCTTTAAGTTACGCCCAGTTACACCCACTTTAGTTACGCATGTATGTGTTATCAATTGTTACGCCTCCTGCATCTGTTTCACTGTAATGCCTATTGTATAAAAATGATTACTTGTCAATAAAGTTGGTTCCTTCACTTCCTGAACCTTCGTGGTGATGGAATCTGGAGTCCTCAATTCGAATTGATTTTGGAATAAAGCCCGTTCCGAACCTCTAATACCACGGATTCTGCCTCTTATTTTACTGAGCTATTATTATAGATTTTCCGCATCAAATTAAGTTCCGGTAATTAAATTATTTACCACACTATGCATGGGACACCTTGTGTGCCCCAGGCAGTGTCTCGTTTCATTCATCCCTCCCTGCCCCAATACACTAAGGCCTGTCTGGGGTGGTGCTCGCACCTCACAAGGCAGGAAACCTATTGTCCAAGCCTCCCGTGCCGGGATCACTCCCAGCAGCAGGAGGTCAGACTTGTGTCGTGGCAGCAGCATCCATTTTGTGATGCTGGGGCTCTGGTTAACTTTATCCGGGTAAGTAGGTTTCAACATGTCTTCTCCCTCTAGAAGGGAGGGATAATATCCTCATCCCCAGAAATGGGATGGGGGTATTATTCCAAAGTGTTAGACACCTTACACGACATGTTTTGATACAGCCAAACCATAGTTACCATAACCGTTTAAGATTATAAGGCACTTTAAGAGTATATGGTAGGCTATATCATAGAACAGCTGTAAGGACATGGTTCCGAAAGCTGCAGACAGGCTCAGCTCATGCTAGAGCACCATATCACATGTTACCAAGCACTCTGCCTCCAGGATTGTTAAGGCCTGCCATAGGAGTGGCTGATAGGTACACATGTGTCTATATATAAGTTAGGTATAGGAATACTACACCTAAGCAAGGGGTGATTACACGACCTTGCCCCAGCTGAGTGATCAGCCAGTTGTGTCATAATGGAAGGCCAGGCCAGGGGTGGCATAATACATGCTGCAGCCCCTGGTAGGCCTAGGGTACACCTATGCCCTGGGTACCTAAGGTACACTGTACAGGGGCCAATAAGGTGATCCTATCCAAATGGGATATGCACCTAAAGTACATAGTACCAATTTAGAGAGAGAACAGCAGGGCTGTGGGTCTGATTAGCAGGCCCACAGCCACATCTAAGTCGAAAACCAGTAAAGCAAAAGCAAAATTGGGGGTGAACATAGAAAGCAGACCCTACTCTCCTACACAACCCCCCCCCCCAAACTTAGGGACATTAAACTAACCTTGACCAGTTGAGTCTTCATGTTCTAAGTGGAAATATCTGGAGAGTCCATCTGCATTGGCATGGTCAGTCCCAGGTCTATGGTCCACTGTGAAGTCCATCCCCTGTAGGGAAATGGACCACCTAAGAAGTTTGGGATTTTCACCCTTCATCTGATTTAGCTACAAGAGGGGCTTATGGTCTGTCTGAATCTTGAAGTTAGTGCCAAACAAGTATGGCCTCAGCTTCTTCAGGGCCCAAACCACAGCAAAGGCCTCCCTCTCAATAGCTGACCAACGTTTCTCTCTAGGGGTCAGCCTTCTACTTATAAAAGCAATGGGCTGGTCTTGGCCATCTATATTAAGTTGTGAAAGAACAGCTCCCACACCCAACTCAGAAGCATCTGTCTGGACAATGAACTCTTTGGAGTAGTCTGGACTTTTCAGAATAGGTGCACTGCACATGGCCTGCTTCAGGTCATCAAATGCTTTTTGACAGCTTACTGTCCACTGAACTTTCTTTGGCATTTTCTTGGAGGTCAAGTCATTAAGTGGTGTCACAATGGACCCATAGTTCTTAACAAACTTTCTGTAGTACCCAGTCAGGCCCAATAAAGCTCTGACCTGAGTCTGGGTAGTTAGAGGAGTCCAGTCCTTTATGGTCTAGATCTTGCTCTCCAGTGGTTGAACCTGACCCCCACCAACTAGGTGGCCCAGGTATACAACCTTGCTCTGTCCTATCTGGCACTTAGTGGCCTTGATAGTGAGGCCTGCCTTTTGCAGGGCCTCTAAAACATTCCTCAGGTGGACCAGGTGATCCTCCCAGGTGGAGCTAAAGACAGCGATATCATCAAGATAAGCTGCACAGTAATCATCCAACCCAGTAAGGACTTGATTCACCAACCTTTGGAAAGTGGCAGGTGCATTCTTCAAACCAAAGGGCATTACCACAAATTGATAATGTCCTCCTGGGGTCGAGAAAGCAGTTTTGGCCTTTGCATTCTCAGCTAGTCTGTTTTGCCAGTAGCCTGCTGTCAGGTCAAATGTGCTCAAAAACTTAGCAGCTGCCAGTCTGTCAATGAGCTCATCTGCCCTAGGTATTGGGTGGGCATCTGTCCTAGTGACAGCATTGAGACCTCTGTAATCCACGCAAAACCTCATCTCTCTCTTACCATCTTGGGTGTGAGGTTTTGGCACAAGAACTACAGGACTAGCCCAAGGGCTCTCTGAAGGTTCAATGACTCCCAGCTCCAACATCTTTTGTACCTCAACTTTTATGCAGTCCCTGACATGGTCAGGTTGCCTGTAGATTTTACTCTTCACAGGCAGACTGTCACCAGTGTCCACCTCATGGGTGCACCAGTTTGTCTGACTTGGGGTCAGAGAGAACATATGTCTGTAGGATTGCAGAACTTGTCTGCAGTCCTGTTGCTGATGGACAGTGAGGCTGTCAGAAAAGACCACACCATCAACTGAGCCATCATCAGGGTTCTGAGTCAACAGGTCTGGGAGAGGGTCACTCTCTTCCTCCTGCCCCTCATCTGTAGCCATGAGTAAGCCCATGTCTGCCCTGTCAACATATGCCTTCAATCTGTTGACATGAAGCACCTTCTGGGGGCTTCTCGGAGTCCCAAGGTCCACCAAGTAGGTGACTTCTCCCTTTTTCTCAACAATAGTGTGGGGTCCAGACCATTTGTCTTGGAGTGCTGCTGGGGCCACTGGCTCCAACACCCACACTTTCTGCCCTGGCTGGTAAACAGTCAGCACAGCCTTTTGGTCATGCCAAGCTTTTTGGAGTTCTTGGCTTGCCTCAAGGTTTTTAGAAGCCTTCTTCATATACTCTGCCATCCTGGAGCGGAGACCAAGTACATAATCCACTATATCAAGTTTGGGTTGTCTGAGAGGTCTCTCCCATCCTTCCCTTACCAAACATAGGGGTCCTCTTACAGGATGCCCAAACAAAAGCTCAAAAGGGCTGTAGCCAACCCCCTTTTGTGGGACCTCTCTGTAAGCAAACAGAAGGCAGGGTAAAAGGATGTCCCATCTTCGCCTAAGCTTGTCTGGTAAACCTTTTATCATTCCCTTTAGGGTCTTGTTGAATCTCTCAACAAGCCCATTGCACTGTGGGTGATAGGGTGTGGTGAACTTGTAGTTCACACCACACTCCTTCCACATTGCAGTCAAGTATCCTGACATGAAGTTGGCACCTCTGTCAGAAATGACCTCCTTTGGAAAGCCCACTCTGGAGAATGCTCCAAGTAGGGCCCTTGCCACAACAGGAGCTGTTGTGTTCCTCAGGGGAATAGCTTCTGGATACCTGGTGGCATGGTCCACTATCACCAGTATGAATCTGTGCCCAGATGCTGTCTGTGGGTCCATTGGTCCCACAATATCAATGCCCACTCTTTCAAAGGGGACCCCCACCACAGGTAGTGGTATGAGGGGGGCCTTTGTGGTGCCACCTGATTTGCCACTGGCTTGGCAGGTGACACAGGAGCGACAAAACTCATTGGTATCTTCTGACATATGGGGCCAGTGAAAGTGAGGGACAAGCCTGTCCCAAGTCTTGTTCTGGCCTACGTGTCCTGCAAGGGAATATCATGGGCCAAGGTAAGAAGGAAGCCTCTGAACTTCAGTGGCATGACCAACCTCCTGGATGCACCAGGCTTGGGGTCTCTAGCCTCTGAATACAGCAGCCCTTCATCCCAATACACTCTATGGGTACCTTGAGCATTCCCTGCAGCCTCAGCAGCAGCCTGCTGTCAGAGGGGTTCAAGAGAGGGGCAGTCTAATTGTGCCTGCCTCAGATCTGCCCTTGAAGGTCCCCCTGTCCCAAGAACCTCAACCTGATCAGGTTCAAGTTCTTCTAGGACAGTTCCTTCAGGGCTCTCAGAATCATCCTCCTGTGAGGGCTGATCCAGTGCCTGAGGCAGGGGGGAAGGCACAGCCTTTACCCTACTGCTCTTTCTCTTGGTTTGTGACTGGTCCATAGTTTCAGGATCCAGCACTTGTTCAGTGGTGCACTTTTTGGCCTGTGACCTGGTCACAGCAAGGACATGTGCATCTATCCCTAGCATTTCTGCATGGGTCCTATACTCCACTTCAGACCAAACTGAAGTTTCAAGATCATTGCCCAGTAAACACTCCACAGGAAGGTCTGAACTAACAACAACTTTCTTGAGGCCAGTTACCCCTCCCCAGGAGAAGTTAACAATTGCCACACTATGGGAGGTAGTGTCATTGCTAGCGTTGGTCACTAGGTAGTTCTCACCTAGTATGATCTGTCCAGGGTCCACAAAGGCAGGTGTCACCGTTGTGACACTAGCCCCAGTGTCCCTGTAGGCCTGAGCCATTCTTTGGTTGATAAAAGGAGTCTGTCTGTACTTGCCCAGGTTACTGGGGCCTACAGTAGAGGACAAAGCTAAGTCCCCATCACAGATCAGAACAGCCTGAGTAGGTATTCTGACTAGGCCAGAATCCTCCTCAGTTCCCAGGGTTAACCCTACTACACCCTTTTGCTGGGAACCACCACTTACAGCTGAACTAGGGGGTACAGTTGCCTTAGGGGCAATGGTGGCTGGGGGCTTATCCTTTTTGGTGCACTTACTAAACCAATGTGAGTTGGACTTACAATAGATGCACCATGGTTTCTTTTGGCCATCTTTCTTTTTATCCTTTTTGGGACAACCCTCCCTCTGAGCCTTTTGGGGGCCTGGTGAAGACTTCTGGTCTTTTTGTTTCTGATCATTACCCTTCTGGTCTGCCTTTTTCTGATCACCGCCCTGGTTCTGGTTTTTCTGCTTAACTCTAGTCCTGACCCATCTATCTGCCTTCTTTCCCAATTCTTGGGGAGAAGTCAGATCAGAATCAATCAGGTGTTGATGCAGTAGCTGGTTTTGACAGTTGTTAAGGATTTGTTCTCTCATGATCAAATTATACAATCCTGTATAGTCCTTAACCTTACTTCCCACTAGCCAGCCTTCCAGAGCCTTAGTGGCACAATCTACAAAGTCAGTCCAGTCCTGAGTCTGTGTCTTCTGGGTATCCCTGAACAACAACCTGTATTGTTCAGTGGTTAGGCCAAACCCATCAATTAGAGCACTCTTCAGGACAGTGTAATTGTCTGCATCCTCATCACTAACAGTGAGGAGCTTGTCTCTATCTTTCTCAGAGAAGGAGAGCCACGAGATAGCTGCCCACTGACTTTGGGGTACCTGCTGTACTTTGCAAGCCCTCTCCAAAGCAGTTATCCATTTGTGGATGTCATCCCCACACTTGTAGGGAGGGACAATCTTGCTCAGGTTTCTATTATCATAGTGCCTGTCTCTATCCTTAGGGATATTGCTGCCACCAGTGGGTTCTAACCCACTTAACTTTTGTTCTCTAGCCAGAGCAAGCTTCTCCTTGGCAAGGGCAAGTTCTTCCCTCTCAATCCTTAGATTAGCTTCCCTCATTCTGGCTTCATGCTCTTTTCTCTGGGGGGAAGTCATTCCCCTGTGAGAAGAGGCATTAGAGATGCTAGAGACATGGGAGTGGATGGATTCCCTTGAAGGGGACCTGTCTCTCCTGCTTCTCAGGTTAAGCCCACTTGGGGGTCTGTATGGGGGGACCCCATGCAAACTCCCATGTAAGCTTAGGTTAGCCTGGCTAAGTCTTCCTACTTGGCCCTGGCTGTCTACCTCCTCATCTGAAGTCCCATCTGACTCATCTGTAGCGGGTAGACCCTCCCCTGTACCTAGGGTACTAGCCTGTGAGGCCCTAAGAGCATCATATTCCTCTAGGATCTGTACTAGCTGAAGGAGGGTAGGGTTTGCACCCTGTTTTAACTTTCTGGAGATACACAATTGTCTCATCTCCTGAAAAGTTAGGGTATCATATCTAGAGGGGATCTTTCTCAGACCTGCCCCTCCTGAGAGAGAATCTCCTTGATCTCCTCCCAGAGACATGATCTAGTGAGGGTGTGGTGTGTGCACCTACCTACACTAGTTGTTTCTACTAAACCTCTCTAGTAGTTGTAGTCAGGGTGTGTTAGGCCCTTCAACCTACAACAACTAAGTCCAGTAGGACTTAAGTATTATAATCTATGTTATATGTACCTAAACAATATCTGTGTGATCTTTCAATTTAGTATCTCAAGATTACAATGGTATTACAACAGCAAGCTCAGATAGTTGTTGGGGGAATAACGGGAGCCTGAGGTTGGGTTGCCACTACTGGACTTGATCCGGTTAGGTACATCGTGGGTTCTCTATGGGGGAGTGAGGGTGGGGTACACTGGCAAATTTAAAAAAATTGTTGTATTTTTTTCTTGCTGATTCTGTTGATTTCTTTATCTTGCTGCGAGTCTCTTTCCTTGTGGAGGTGGGTCAATCTATGATTGGCCTTGTTATAAAGACAGGGCTGGCAGTGTTTTGGTTTAGTGGAGATGGCTAGTTTAAAAATTATGTCTTGGAACTTCAACGGGCTCCGAACCAAACCTAGGGCTAAGATATTGATGCAATATCTCCGGGATTCCGATGCCCTGGTCATCATTCTTAAGGAGACACACTTGATACAGTCTGAAATCGATACCCTGGTAAAAGGGAATAAATGGATTGATTTTATATTATCGACATCTCAGTCTATGATCTCCCGTGGTGTGTCCTTGATCTTTAAAAAGTAGCTTAGAGCCAGGGTATTAGATTTTAAAGCTGATCCTGCGGGAAGATGGGTGATTGCCTCTATGATAATTTTGGGTGCTTCATTTACTGTGGTTGGATACTATGGTCCTAATGTGGATGACCCTACATCTTTGGAAGTGATTTTTTCTCATCTTTTGTCCTTCCCGGAACCAGTTATATTAGCTGGAGATTTTAACATCGTTCTAGATCCAGTCCTGGATAAATCTCATAATAGTAGATCCCGTGTCCCTTCTAAATCAAGATCTTTTCTGTTGAATGAAATGAAACAATATGGATATGTCGACATCTGGAGATTAAGGGCTGGGCAGCAACAGGGGGTGTCCTTTAGAAATCATAAATATAACCATCAATCTAGGATAGATTTTATATTAATTAGCCATAGTTTATCCGACGCAGTTAAGGACATTCACTATCTCCCGTTACATTTATCTGACCATTCTGCTCTTTTTTTGGAACTTAGGTTCCTACCTCTGATATAGTAAGGACTTGGTCTTTTGACCGTTCTTTGCTCTCTCACCCTGAAGATGTTACTTTTTAAAAAACTGAAGTGGGATCTTTCTTAGAGGTGAATGTGGGTTCTTCAGAATCTGGTGTGGTTTGGGATTCACTTAAAGCCTTTCTGAGGGGCCTCATCACAGCTAAGATCTCATACAGACGGAGGGAATACAGAGAGGCTATTGCCTTAGTTGAGGCAAATCTGATTAAAACGCAGGTTGAAATTGATGACAACTTGGATTCCACAGATGATGTCTTAACACCTATACGGGCTAAATTATTGAGCCTAAGGGGTGAACTGACCTCGATCCTTAATCGGCGGCTTCAGGAAAGATGGGAGACCAGTAAAATCGCAAACTTTCAGTATGGAGAATGTGCTGGTAAATTATTGGCATGGAAAGTAAAAACTGATTAGGCTCGTAACAACATTAGCCAGATCCATGTCAATAATGTTCCTCTCTCCTCTGATGCAGACATTAGAGCAGCATTCAGAGATTACTATCAAGACATCTATCACAAAGATAAGAATGTGGATATTATTAAGATCAATGATTGGCTTGGGAAAGTAGATCTACCAAAACTTTCAGTTGACCAGTCAGGAACGTTAGATAGTAAAATCTCGGAGGAGGAGGTAAGGGAAGCCATCCAGGATGCCAGGAAAGGCAAGGCGTCTAGGCCTGATGGGCTGCCTGCTGACATATATAAATCATTGGAGCAGGAACTTGCCCCCTTCCTGGCTGTATTGTTTAATCAGATCTTGATGGACGGAGTTCAACCACCAACGTCATGGGATAACGCATCCATAACCGTAATCTTGAAATCAGGGAAGTCCCCAACTGCCTGTGGTTCTTATAGACCAATCTCTGTACTGAATGGAGACTATAAGATATTTGCCTCCATTCTTGCAAAGAGATTGTCCTTGGTTGCTCCCTCCATCCTACATGCTGACCAGAAGGGATTTATTAAGGGACGACAGCTCTTTGAATTGACGTATGACTTGTTTGGGTCAATTGACATGGCATGTTTGAGGTCTTTACCCTTGGCGGTTCTTACGCTGGACGCCACCAAGGCCTTCGACAGAGTTAATTGGTTGTACCTGTCGGAGGCCCTGGCAAAATTTGGCGTGGGGGCTAGATTTCGTCGCGCGATTAGTCTTCTTTATCGTAACCCTAGTGCTCGAGTCTTGGTTAATGGT
This sequence comes from Triturus cristatus, assembly GCF_964204655.1. NCBI lineage: Eukaryota > Metazoa > Chordata > Amphibia > Caudata > Salamandridae > Triturus > Triturus cristatus. The sequence goes on from NC_140592.1 coordinate 528,041,620, forward strand.
ATACTCTCTGACCCATTTGACATCTCGAGGGGTACCAGACAGGGCTGCCCTGTCTCCCCGCTCTTGTTCGACTTATATGCTGAACCTTTTGCACAGATCTTGAGGGATAGTGTTAACATCAAGGCATTTGCGTGCGGGGGCTGGGAGAGAAAGGTGGCCCTTTACGCCGACGATATTCTTATATTTACCTCCGATCCCCATGAGGCTCTCCCAGTAATATTCGAGCTGGCTTCAGAATTTGGGATGGTCTCTGGATACGAAATTAATACTTTAAAAACTGAGATGATGACCTGGAATATTGACCAAAGCACCTTTGTTTCTGAAATCCGGCCGGCAAATCGTATGAGATATTTAGGTCTAGATATTGTAGCTGATCTTGATCTGACTACTACTATTAATTTTAAAAGGGTTGCAAAGGAGTGCCGTAAGTTGTTCCAGACCTGGGCCCATCTTCCACTTTCTCTACTGGGTAGGATCAGCCTGGTTAAAATGTCTATTCTGCCTAAGGTTATTTTTTTATTTAATACGATACCTTTATATTTTGATCCCACCTCTATTAGGAAATTGCAGTCTGATATCAGTACCTTTATTTGGAATAAACATCTTCCAAGAATCTCCTGGAAAAAAATCAGGAGGCGTAGGGAAAAAGGAAGGCTTGCTGCACCTGATCTCCAGGCTTATGCCTGGGCTTTCCAGCTATCACATGCCAGGATCCTGCTAAAGAGGCCATTGGGGCATGGAGTGTGGTCTCTTTATTCAAATTTATTGGATGTGGAAGGTGTAAGTCAGTCAGGGTTCCTTTTTAAGTTTGGGAACCCCAAGTTCTTCAAAAAAAATAAACTGTAAATTTTAAAGGGTATGGCAAGAATATGGGCTCAGATGTCTAAAGTAATTAAAGTGGGGTACTATGGAAGCAGGACACCGCTGTGGGACCTACCTGATGGGCCATTATGGTTGGGGGATGCATTAGCTATACCTATGAGAGAGGCTGGCCTGGAGGAGTGGGGTAACCTATTTGTGGACGGGGATTTGTTACCCTGGGAGTATCTCTGTACAAAGATTGGCCCACACTTCTCTAGGCTTAAGTATCTTCAAATGTTAAGCTGGGCTCGGGAATATTCCGTTAAACCACCATATAGTTTTAAATTTCCCTTGGGTGTATATAGTCATCTTATAACGCTTTTACTAAATAAGCCACCTGCCAAGAAGGAAATTTCATTATGGTATAATTTAATCTTAGAGGAAATGGACGGAATTTTTTCACTCCCAGACGACCTTTGGTCCCTACATGTCATCAATTCCGACTTGCAACATCTTTGGAATTCATCTTGTATGATGATGTGGGATATTGTTAAACCTGCATGGTTACGCAGGAATCATCTTTTCACGATTCATCGAGCATACTACTCACCCCTTCGTCTATCTAAATTTACTGAGGGGAGTAGTGTGGCCTGCGCGAAGTGTGGTCTGACATTCATATGTTTTTTGAGTGCCCGCATTTGGCCCAATTCTGGAAAGCTATCAGTAAGACCCTTTCACTATCTCTTGGAGTCAACATTACCTTGGATTTAACATTAGTAATTTTTGGTTGCTACCAAGGGGTTCCCTCCTTGGCAAAAAAGCTTATTTTTTATACCATTTTGCTAGCAAGGAGGGAAATATGTATGAAATGGAAAGACCCTTCATCTCCTTCTATTAACGACTGGTATGCCTCTGCTCTGATGGTTTCTCAGTTGGACCTGGATAGATCTGGTAATCCAGATACACGATCTTTCTGGCATCTCCTGAATTGGTCTCATTGATTTGGTCTCATTGAATACCTGTTTTTTTTTTTTTTTCATTTTTCCCCAGGTCCAATGATTATGCCATTATCCTCATTCTGGGGGCTTCTTGTCTCACGGTACTAAGTTTAGTGCCGTGATGTGATTTTGGCAATTGCCCGTATGGTTATAAATTAGTGATCACTGTTGGTTGAAAACATTGTTGCTGAGGGGTGACCCTTACGTTCCATTACTGCTCCAACCAGTTCTAGTAACTAAGGCAGCGCAATGTGTGTACACCAGCAAGATTGCATATTGAAACTTGTATGGCAGATGAGGACAAAAAAAAAAACAAAAAAAAAACAGCAAGCTCAGATCCCAACCGCTGCTCACCAATGTGAGAAGTTGGCCTGATGTATGATGTCACTAGTTCTAGTGTACACCTTATATCAGTCCAAACAACCCTTATGGTGATTGGTTGTAAAGTCAACCTTATAGACCAGCTATCCTAGTGGTAGCATGGACAAGAGCAGTCTTAGGCTAAACTCTGAATGGCATGTGAAGCCAGCTGTGATACCATATATAATCCCTTGAATACCAAATGAAAGGACACCACAACAGATATATATATATAAAATAAAGTGTATTTATTCTAGTCAAACCCTCAGCACTCTTTATGAGATTCGAGGTAAGTACAACACAGTCTTATTCAAGCATACATTAAGTCACACAGGTAAGTAATACAGTTAGGCCCTAGGGGCCACGCAAACCATATACTAAAGAAGTGGTATAAAGGACCACTGTCACGGAAATAGACTAGGCCTAGGCCTAGGGAATCGCTGGGGCTACACTACACTACCAACAGTTAGGAAGTGGGAGGCCCACGGGATTCAGGTGCAGAGTGGAAACACTCACGCGTAATGCGTATAATCAATAGAAATAGAACAGTTCTGAAATAAGCAGTTTTAGGACACTTCTGGAGTAGCTAGAAAGTCGAGACTCGGAAACTAGACCCTAGGATAGTCAATACCCTTGTGAGCACCGAAGTACCCAAGTTACCTAGCCCACGGGCTGCGGGTGCATAGGTGTGAACTTGCGTCGGGTTTCGTCGTGGACTTCTATGGATGCCTGAAGGAAAGTTGCTGACAGGCAGTCAGTGCAGAGTGTCCGGTGGATCCCAAGGCCGGGATCAAGAAGGAAGGATACCTGCAAGCAGAAGGGACAGAGTCTGGGTCACTAGCCAGTGACCACGTGGAACCAGGAAGGAACCAGGCGATGTCGTGAAGATGCAGGTGAAGAGGTGAAGCTTGTCGCAGCAGCCACGGGTACCAGGAGACGTCGAGGACGACCAGGACCAGGAGGCGAGCTGTCCCACGAAGGCTCTTGCTGTCGGCGGCGTCGAAGTTGAACTAGGACTCACCAAGCCTTGGCAAGCGGAACCCACGAAGAATGGAGGACTTGCTTCTGGTGCAGACCAGGAAGGTCTGGGGTGCTTCTCTTTTGCAGAGGAGCGGGAGCCAGTCTGGAGGAGCCAAACCAGCAGTGAAGATTCAAAGGTGTGTTGTCGCAAAGGCCGCTAGCCAACGGGCAAGCAACCGGACAGACGCAGCAAGCAGTAAAATGCAGAAGGGCCCCACGCAGGACTCGTGGAGTGTGGGGGGCTGATCTTCGGTGCAGATGGTGCTTGGGGTTGGGGCTTCTCAATCCCCGGTGCACAACTTCGAGGGTACCTCAGAAACTGCGCTGGAAGATACTCGCTACTTTTCCCAGGTAGCCGGTCCCACGTCTCTCGTCGCCTCCACGGATCTCAGCTCGGCTGTGGATGTGGATCAGGGTCGGAGAAGTCTGGAAGTCAAGGCTCTGGTCGGGCTCTGCAGTCGGTCCCTCGTAGAACTTCAGCAAAGCAAAGGGTAAGTCTCTTGATGGTGCCTGTTTGCACAGGGTAGCCACTCCTTGGCCACAAGGGAGATTCTTCAGTCTTCTTCTTTCGTCGAATGTCGAAGGTCCAGAGTTTCTGTTCAAGTTGCAGGTTCAGGATAATCTAATCTCCTGGGGCCCAGCTACCACTCTTATACTAATCTGGGGGGCTGGGTTGCCTGCTAGGTCACGCCTTATGGGTGGGACCTGGGAGGGGGGTGGTTACACCCCCTTCCCTTTGTCCAGTTTCGCGCCAGGACTGGGGCTGGTGTGCCCCAGCACCGGTTTGAACTGGACTATGCATGGGACACCTTGTGTGCCCCAGGCAGTGTCTCGTTTCATTCATCCCTCCCTGCCCCAATACACTAAGGCCTGTCTGGGGTGGTGCTCGCACCTCCCAAGGCAGGAAGCCTATTGTCCAAGCCTCCCGTGCCGGGATCACTCCCAGCAGCAGGAGGTCAGACTTGTGTCGTGGCAGCAGCATCCATTTTGTGATGCTGGGGCTCTGGTTAACTTTAACCGGGTAAGTAGGTTTCAGCATGTCTTCTTCCTCTAGAAGGGAGAGATAATATCCTCCTCCCCAGAAATGGGATGGGGGTATTATTCCAAAGTGTTAGACACCTTACACGACATGTTTTGATACAGCCAAACCATAGTTACCATAACCGTTTAAGATTATAAGGCACTTTAAGAGTTTATGGTAGGCTATATCATAGAACAGCTGTAAGGACATGGTTCCGAAAGCTGCAGACAGGCTCAGCTCATGCTAGAGCACCATCTCACATGTTACCAAGCACTCTGCCTCCAGGATTGTTAAGGCCTGCCATAGGAGTGGCTGATAGGTATACATGTGTCTATATATAAGTTAGGTATAGGAATACTACACCTAAGCAAGGGGTGATTACACGACCTTGCCCCAGCTGAGTGATCAGCCAGTTGTGTCATAATGGAAGGCCAGGCCAGGGGTGGCATAATACATGCTGCAGCCCCTGGTAGGCCTAGGGTACACCTATGCCCTGGGTACCTAAGGTACACTGTACAGGGGCCAATAAGGTGATCCTATCCAAATGGGTTATGCACCTAAAGTACATAGTATCAATTTAGAGAGAGAACAGCAGGGCTGTGGGTCTGATTAGCAGGCCCACAGCATCATCTAAGTCGAAATCTAGTAGAGCAAAAGCAAAAAGTGGAGGTGAACATAGAAAGCAGACCCTACTCTCCTACAAGGAGGAAGATGACAATGGCATATATGGAGTGGCACATAGCTCGTCCGAATTGCATGTTTAATGCCAGGATGAAGACGAGTATGAGGATGAGCAACAGCAGCACTTATTATCAGCCATATCTAGTGCCTCAACGCCATTTTCAACCTTATACTTATTCTCCAGAACCTCGCTTTAGGGAAATGGCACATTTACCACCGTCTTTAGTAAATGATCTCCAAGAAATGTTAGCTGACTACAGGAGAAGATTTCCTCTCCAGGAGGTTCAGAGTGACCCACTGGAACATCAACCTCAGCCTCCAGCAACGCCAGCTTTATCTCAACCAGCAATACCTATGGTACCACGCCCTTCAATGCAGGCAGCAGTTGAGGACAATTGCCTCTTCTTCAGAGGACAAAAGAGATCGCGGAACACTCGCCGAGGGATCCTTGGCATGACTACATCATCCAGCTGATTCGCCTCTAGCAGATATCGGGGGGGGGGGGGTCCACAAATAGATGGAGAGAGCATCCAACAGATTTCATCTCCCCATTGCAGTACAGCATACAAATTGCTTTCTGTATGATTTTAAGGAGGAAGCCAAAAAATCTATCCAAATGATCCCTATAATAGATTATATATGGCAGGAGGGTGTAAAGTTAATGAAGACACCGGCTACTGTAGCACCAGTGCTCCCTCGAATAGATAAAAAGTACCAGGTCCCTGAAGACATTGCTTCTTGCTTGATGGCTCACACTAAGCCGGATTCCGTCATGTCGCAGGCAGCTCAGAGGTCAATGAATCCGGCTACCCGATTCTCGACTCCTCCGGACAAGGAGGGACGCAAATTGGACTTCATGGGCAAGCGTTTCTCAGCCATGGCTGCTGTTTCCATCCGGGCAGCTAACGCTTTGGCCTTTATTGGCCGCTATGACTGACAGAAGTGGTCGGATATGGCAGCCTTTGGGACTTCATCTCTGAAGACAGGATACAAGAGGCAACGAATATCCTGGTAGAGGGTGAAAGAGCAGCCTCTGAGACAATTGATTGTACTATGGACATAGCGAACACTGGTTTCCACCAGCTAGCTAATGCAACAATGTTGGGAAGCCAGGGGTGGTTAAAAGGCCACCATTTTCAGGCCAGAAGTCCAATCAAAAATCTTGGACATGGCTTTCGACAGAGAGTCGTTATTTGGCAAGCATATTGATGATGCACTGCTTTCCATAAAAAAAGACAATGACACAGTGAAGTCATTAACCACCCTCCAGTACAGGAAAATGCCCTTCAGGGGAGCAAAAGGACACGGTCTTTCCACATACAGAGGAAATTATCAAAGGCAACAACAATACCAGCCCTATCAGGCTCAATATAGGCAGATATATCAACCTTCCACCTACCACCAATCTGCCACAGCTGGTTTCTCTCATCAAGGCACCCGCAGCAGAATACCGTCTCCAGGGCGGGACAACGGAAGGAAGCGATGAACAATGCCGGGGACCAGATTCCCCCTTTGCCATCCTTCCTGTGGGTGCGAAGATTAGCAATTTTTACCAGCAATGGAAAAGTATAACATCAGACCAATGGGTAAGATCTAATTTCGTTTAGTCATACGCTGGAGTTCACAACTAAACCTCCTACTTCTCCACCCAAGGGAGCCCCTCTCTCTCGTCTTCACTTTCTGCAAAACGAAGTAAAGTCTATGCTCTCAAAAGGTGCAATCGAGGAAGTTTCAACTCTGCAAAAGAACCAAGGTTTTTATTCCCGTTTTTTCTTGATAAGGAAGAAATCAGGGGAGTGGAGACCAATACTGAATCTCAGGAGCCTAAACAAGTACCTGAAAAAACTAAGTTTCAGGATGGTAACCTTAGCTGAGATCCTGAGTTGACTTAGTAAAGGGGACTTAATGACTTTACTTGATCTAGAAGACACATACTTCCACATACCCATACATCGGAAACACCAAAAATTCCTCAGATTTACGGTGGCTGGTACCCACAACCAATTCAAAGTTCTTCCTTTCGGCCTCAAGTCTGCGCCTAGGATATTTACAAAATGTCTCGCACCTGTGGCCGTGGCTCTGCTTTCCCAAGGTCACCAAGTATTCCCCTACTTGGGACGATTGGCTTCTGAAAGCACCAACAATAGACCAAGAGTTCAGAACCACAGATGCTTGTCTTCAACTTTTCAACAGTCTAGGACTAACAGTGAACATAAAAAAGTAATTTTTTCTTCCCAGTCAAATAGCTCCATTTCTGGGAGCCAGGCTGGACACAATTTAATGCAAGGCCTTCCAATCAGACGAACGGCAGATACGTCTACAACAACTGGTTATGACAATTGCAAAAAGAAAGTCCTTTTCAGTGAGAGGGTATAAGTCGCTCCTAGGGATGTGTTCTTCAGCAATTGACCTTGTACCTTTAGCTAGGCTAAAAAGGAGACCTTTGCAGGAAGAGATTCAAAAACAGTAGCTACAAACATCAGGATCCTTCGAAGACATCATTCTTATAACCGCGACAATGAAAACAGCAATGCAATGGTGGGGCACAAGCCACATCTGTCCAAAGGTCTGACTTTCTTGCAAGAGAATCCGAACTACATACTAAAAACAGATGCCTCAATGGAACGCTGGGGAGGTCATTTGCAGGATCTGCGAATACAAAGGCATTACCAAAGGCAATGTCATATCAACAGCCTGGAACTAAAAGCTATATTCCTCTCATTACAGGCTTTTCTACCAAGAATAGCAGGTGCCTCCGTACTGGTCCGTACAGACAATACGACCAGTATGTTCTACATAAACAAACAGGGAGGAACCAAATCTCTCACACTTTCTCTGGAAGCACAAGAACTATGGAATCGGGCAACACAGCAGGGAATTTCTCTCAAGGCAGAGAATGTCCCGGGCCTTCACAACACGATAGCAGATGCTCCCAGGACAGCTGCAGACAATTACCACGAATGGCAACTCAACCAAACTCAGCTGAACAAAGTATTCACATTCTGGGGAAAAGCAAACCTGGACCTGTTTGCAACAGACATCAACGCCAAATGCCGGTCTTATGCCAGCAGGTTCCACTTCCCGGGGTCTCAGGGCAATGCCCTTTCGATGCGATAGTCGGGGATATATGCCTACGCCTTTCCCCCATCCCATTGATTCCCAGAGTACTGACCAAGATGAAACTGGAAAGATGCAGCTTAATTCTCATTGCACCCAGATAGCATTGGTTTCCGGAGCTGCTTCATCTCTCGGGAGCCAGACCCATACGTCTACATATATCCCCATCATTACTGACAAGGGACAATGGGCAGGTGTGCCATCCGAATCCGGAGTCTCTGCACTTGTATGCCTGGCTCCTGAGTTCCTGGAATTTAGGAGCATGAATATTCAGCAGGAATGTAAAGACACCCTCTCAAAATCTAGGGCGGAAAGTACCACTAAATCATACAAGATGAAATGGAGAAGATTTTGCTTTTGGTGCCAACAAAATGGTCTGCATCCATTTGAAGTATCCCCAGAACAGATTTTACCATATCTCCTTTCTTTGGCATGATCAGGTTTAGCTCTCTCTTCAATTAACGTGCATCTGGCTTCCATCTCTCGTTATAGAAGAGCTTCCAGCATCACTTCTCCTTGTGCCTCAAGCCTGATAATGCAATTCATGAAGGGACTGTTCCGTACCTCTCCTCCACTGTGAGCACCTCCACCGGAATGGAACCTCAATGTGATCCTTGCAGAACTTATGAGAGACAATTCGAGCCCATTCATTAAGCTGAGCTGAAATATTTAACTTGGAAAGTTGCTCTTTTGCTCGCCTTTACTTCACCCCGAAGGGTAAGCGTGATTTAAGCTTTCACCATTAGAAAACCTTTTTTAATATTTATGGCGGACGCTGTGATTTTAAAGACTAATCCCACATTTACTCCTAAAGTTCTGTCACAATTGCATCTCAACTAACTGGTAATACTCTGGTCTGCAGAACGAACACTGCATACGTTGGACGTCAACTGGTGCTTGAAATTGTACCTTCAGAGAACGAAGGTCATTCGAAAAACTTATCAATTCTTAGTTGCATATGGCCAAGGCAGAGAGGGGACTGCAATAACAAAGGCCACTATCGCAAGATGGATTTCAGCTGCGATACAGTTCTGCTATATCAAAGTTAACAAGCCCTTGGAAAGGACAGCGAAAGCTCACTCTACAAGAGCAGTTGCCACATCAGCTGCCCTCTTTGCTGCAGTGACCCTGTAGAAAATCTGTTGTGCTCCAACCTGGAGGACTTCGCATACCTTCACGCAGCACTACTGCTTGGAATCCGCACAGGATGCAGATGTGGCAGTAGGCCAGGCGGTGCTTCTTCATCTTTTCCATTAAGGTAAGCATCTTCTAGTTATTAGAGGAAGTCTTTGTTCTCTTGCTATTTCTTATGCTTACATGTTCTTCTTGAAGTGACACATTACTAAAGTAAAGTGTATGACAAGTTCTGTTTTCTTTTTTTCGTTGCCTTTTTCGAAGGGCAAGTGATTGGGATTGTTAATATATAAGCATTATCTTAAGTTTTTTTTGTATAAGTATATATATATATGTTTAAATATTACCTACTTGCAGTCGCCAGTAGGTAGTTATAGTTAGGACCTATTTTCCATAGGAAATCCGCAACATTCTAATTGGAATAACGTTGGCGCCGATTGACGAATCTTCGCAAAAATTTTCAAACTTTTGGCCAGCTCCGGTCCGCTCCTATCCTGAAAATTTCATGGTGATTCGTCAAGCGGGGGCGAGAAAAAAGGGGGGTCCCAAAACGCGTTTTCCCCATGCTTTTTCCTATAGGACCTGTTGACGCAGCTACAGCCCGAACTGCTGAACGGAATCACACCAAATTTGCCAAAGAGGTAGTCCTCAGTTCAGACTCATGCCTTTTGCTTAAATGGTGTAAATCCGTTCAGTAGTTCCTGAGAAAATTAGAGTTAAAAAGATAGATATATCTGGGCGGAGCCTAACCACACATCTCATCGTGAGAACTGATTGGCTGTCAGTACTTCATCTAAGAAGTGTTGGCAGCCATCTTGGGACCAACATACATGATAGCACCTCATTAAAAAGCATTGCAGTTAATAGAAGGTTTTAAGACTTTAGTTACATTATAAATCATTTGTTGATGGTAGCCATACTCATTTTAGGAATTGTGGTGTGTTCTAAGGTGATTTTACCTTGTGAAAAAGCCTTCTGCTGTGATATCATGAATCATGTTTGAAAGAAAACTATTTTCTCATGCTTTTCCCACAGAGGTTTGGAAGGTGATCTATAAGATAAACTGAGAGCATATTTTCTGTAAATTCACATTATCTTTCTCAGTCATGTGAGAATGAAGTCATCCAACAAGGGCAGAGACTTTCAGTTGATTCCTTTGTGTTCTACTGCAGCTTCCCAGAGTGTTCTAAAGAACAACTAGAGCGCTCACAGTCCTACTTATGACAAACGTATTGCACACCTGAAGCCATCTTGATTGGAATACCGCATCATCTTTTGCACATTTTGATGAGGCTCCATGAAGCAAATTTTGCCCGGGTAAGGTGCGTGAAGGATGGAGCCTTGACAACACGATTCTCTGTTGACAGGGGGGTAAGGCAGGGGTGCGTTCTGGCACCGACCCTGTTCTGCCTCTATGTCAACGGAGTGATCACTCATTTGAATACGGTTTGAAACACTGATGCCCCAAAGCTGGCGGGAAATCGGGTGCCTGCAATTATGTTTGCAGACGACACCCTCCTGCTCTCAAAATCCCCAATGGGGATTCAACGCATACTGGACGGATTTGAGTCCTTTTGCCTTGAGCGGGGATTGGAGATCAATGCACTAAAAATTAAATTTATGATTTTCAATCCACCAGCGACTACTCGCCCCAGTCCAAAAATAGGCACTACAAGACTGGAGAGGGTCCAGATATTTGATTACTTATGGGTAACTATCAACGAGAGTATGACGTGGCCCCCCCAGCAAACCAAGACCCAACTGAAATTGGCACAGTTGGCAGGGGGCATTCTAAAGCTTGCTAACAAGTCGACCATAAAGCCAATAGGACCACCATTAGAGATTTATAAAAACAAGCCAGGGGCGCGGTGATGTATGGGGGTGAACTATGGGGTTATGTTTGTAAGTCTGACATTAGCATGACTGAAAATAAATTCCTAAGAAAACTATTGGCCCTACCATCCAGCACTCCACTCCTCCCATTGAGGTTAGATCTTGGTATAAGACCGATCGCCCACGAGCTTGGCGTCAAACCCTTAAGGTTTTGGCGTAGGCTCTGGGCAACTCCTGAGTTATCAAATTACAGGCTGGAATTGGCAGAAATACTATGTATGCCCAAGATATGGAAAATACCCTGGCTTATGTATGTTAAGAGCGAATGTGGTAGGTTGGGCATACCAGCCTTATGGGATGACCCTTTGAATAGTTGTAACGCGATCTCTCGCAAACACCTCTCTAGATTGTTTTATGATAGTAAGTTGGATTCTCTCCTCCATAATCAAGAGGTGGGCACTCTCACAGAATCTTTTTTAAAGATTAAACATGTATATAATTTTAAACTTTTTTTAGATGACATCTACCCCATTTTAGCCAGGAAACTGTATCTGCAATGGAGATATGGAACCCTACTGCTTAGAGCATTTACGACCAGGTGGTCTACCTCTTCTCCAATGAATTGTCCCGGTTGCAATCGTGATAATGAAAATGAACTTTATGTTTTATTTTTTTGCCCGGCTTATAGTAAGCCTAGAAGGTATTGGCTCGTACCTTTGTGTAAAAATCTGGGGTTCGCTCATTGCATGAATGCATTCCGAATACTCAAATCAGATGTGACGAGATCTACTGTATTCGCTGTTTCAAAATTCCTGGCTGCTATGTGGTTTAAGCGACGAGTACTACTGAAAACTGCATGAATCGTTAATCTGGATGTACAGTTTCTTTTCCACATTTTTAACTGTTTTTAATATTATAACTAGTTTTGGGGTTTATTTTATATATGTTCTTCTTTTATGGCTATTATGCCGAAATAAAGATTTTACAGCAGCAGCAGCAGATTGGAATAAAGTGGTAACTCTTAAAACATTTAATTTAAAAAGGAACAAAATGAGGGGGTTCACTTTGCCATAGAAAGTATGATTAGTGCTGCAGAAAGAAAAATTAAAGCACATTTTGAGTGACTTTTCAAATCCTCTTCTATTTCATTAAAAAATTCTGACATGCAGACTGAAACATGCACTTTCAATACCAGCAGCAGACTTCCTTGGTGAGCAGTAGCTTTACTACAGTGATCTAATGAGCAACTAGAGTGCTAACATTCTGAATTTATGGCAAATGTGTGACACATCTGAATGCCTTCTTGATAGAATCAAAGTAAAAAACTGAAAGTATTTCCTACTGAGGAGACTGTAGTAAATGAGGAAATTAGGAAACTTCATAACAAATAAATCTCCCAAGATGGCCACCAGAGACAAACGAGCCCAAATGTAGCCCAAATATCACCCAGATGTAGCCCAAGTATAGCCCAATGACAGAATGTCCAGAGTGTTCTAACGAACAACTAGAGCACTAACAGTCTTACTTATGACAAAAGTATGGCACACCTGAAGCCATCTTGATTGGAATAAAGTGGTAACACTTAAAACATTTAATTTACAAAGGAACAAAATGAGGGGGTTCATTTTGCCATAGAAATTATGATTAGTGCTGCAGAAAGAAAAATTAGGACACATTTTGACTTCTCAAATCCTTTTCTATTTCATAAACAAATTCTGACATGCAGACTGAAACATGCACTTTGAATACCAGCAGCAGACTTCCCTGGTGAGCAGTAGCTTTACTACAGTGATCTAATGAGCAACTAGAGTGCTAACATTCAGAAATTATGCAAATGTGTGACACATCAGAATGCCTTCTTGATGGAACCAAAGTAAAAAACTGAAAGTATTTCCTACTGAGGAGACTGCAGTAAATGAGGAAATTAGGAAACTTCATAACAAATAAATCTCCCAAGATGGCCACCAGAGACAAAAGAGCCCAAATGTAGCCCAAATATCACCCAGATGTAGCCCAAGTATAACCCAATGACAGAATGTCCCAGAGTGTTCTTAAGAACAACTAGAGCGCTTACTGTCTTACTTCTGACAAAAGTATGGCACACCTGAAGCCATCTTGATTGGAATAAACGGGTAACACTTAAAACATTTAATTTAAAAAGGAACACAATGAGGGGGTTCATTTTGCCATAGAAATTATGATTAGTGCTGAAGAAAGAAAAATTTAGGGCACATTTTGAGTGACTTCTCAAATCCTCTTCTATTTCATTAAAAAATTCTGACATGCAGACTGAAACATACACTATCTGAAAGAAACACGTTAGTTAGATTCCTCACCTTAGAATATCCCCAGGCATCAGACTGGATCCGGAAAGTTTTTTGTAGCAATACCCCTTGCGCGTCGCTAGGCGTCGTCTGTGGCTCCGCGTCCGTCGTTGGCGTCGTGCGCCGGAATGACGTCGTTGGAGTACTTAGACGCCGCCCTCGCGCGATGACGTCAGTTCTTCTTTTTTCAGCACCAGTAAGCGCCGATCCGGGAAGAGCTTCCCTAGTCAATTTTTGACTACCTTTTTGACTCTTTTTGGTCTATCGACTCGACTCTGGTGCCGGTAGGATGCCTGGTTTTAAGGCCTGTGACGCCTGTCATTGCCTGATGTCGGTGATGGATCACCACCGCCGGTGCCTTTACTGCCTGGGGGCCGACCACGACGCGGAGTCGTGCCCCGACTGTCAGGCCTTGACATCGAAAGCTAGGCGGGAGCGGTCCCGTAAGCTTCTCGAGCTTCGGCTCTCAGCTCCGCGCCGCTCTCGGTCCCGGTCCAGGAGGAGGTCCAAGGACCGATCGCGGAGCCACAGCCATCGTCATCGCTCGTCGGGGTCTTCGGGTAAGTCGAAGCACTCCAAGAAGTCCAAGAGATGACATCGCTCTTCGGACTCCCCTCGCCGGTCGCGCGACTCGGCCGAGGGTCAGGGTGGTCCCACCCCCGCGACTCCGTCGGAGCCACAGGAGCCGAGTCCGTCCCCATACCCGCCGGTCCCTGGGACTGACGCAACTCCGGCGGAGGTCAGTGCCTTCCTCTCGGCCATGAGGGGCCTGGCTCCGCCGTCGACGCCTCCCGGCGCGCCTTCTGGCCCCGCGGACTCGACTGGGCGACCTCGCGTGCCGGCGGCTCCGGCCCCCTGCGCCGTCGATGGCTCCGGCCCCGACGCAGCAGGTCCCCAAGGGATCCAGGCCTGGATCTCTGTCGGCGCCGGTCGACCTCACGACGCCTCCTCCGCCAGCACCGACACCGGTTCCACCTCCGACGCCGTCCCCAGGCGACGTCGTTCCCCGGTTTAGCCCCGGTCCGGGCACTGCGCCGATGCCGGCGCCGACTGGTGAACCTTTCATCTACTGCCCGGCTCCGATCGTTCCTCCTGTTTATCGGGAATCGGATGACGAGGGCGACTGGGAGGGGTATGATGACCCTATGGCCGCTCAGGCTCAACTTTCTCAGGACTGGGCAGAGGAATTGGGGGATGCCAGCGGTCTGGATACCTCTCCGGACGCTGGTTTCATCTCTCCTCCGACTGTGGCCTCGAAGGAGGGTGCAGCCTTCTCAGTGGTGCTGCGCAAGGCGGCCGAAGCCCTCGGGCTGGAGTTGCCTGCTGTGGCCGTGAGGACTAACGTCCTAACTGAGGTCTTTCAACCGACAGCAAGCTCCACTGAGCCTCTGCTGCAGTTTAATGAGGCCCTCATTGACGTTCTGCAGGGCACTTGGTCCAAGCCCTCCACAGTCCCTCCCGTGGACTGTAACGTTGCCCGGCGCCACCGCCCTGCTCCGGGCGACCCCAGTTTCCTCTCCCAACACCCCACCCCGAGAGTCTGGTTATCCAGGCCTCAAACTCCCAATCCTCCTTCCCGTCCGCTCCTCCGGATCGGGAATCCAAGAGGTTGGAGCAGTTTGGCAAGAAACTGTTCTCGTCCCTGAGTTTGGGACTGCGGTCTTTAAATACCACTTGCCTGTTGGACCGTTATTCCCACTCTCTGTGGGATGCGGTTGAGGACGTGCTGCCCTTGTGTCCGGTGGAGGCCCGGACACGACTCGCTCAAGCTCTTGCTGATGGTCGAGATGCAGCGCGGCATGCCATACGGTGTGGACTTGACACCACGGACTCGCTGGGTCGGGCGATTTCCACCATGGTGGCGCTTCGGCGTCTCGCCTGGCTGAGCTCCACGTAATTTCGGGGGATGTCCAGAGTTCCCTCATGGACATGCCTTTTGATGGCACTCGCCTTTTTGGTGAGAAGGCGGACAGTGTGGTGGCTCAGTTCAAGGACTCCCGGGCCACGGCCAAGTCCTTGGGTCTTTCGGCCCCACGGCTGCAAACTTCCGCCTTTCGTCCCTTTCGTGGCCAAGGAAGGGGCGCCTCCTCACGTCCGCCCAGCCACCGGCTGCAGAACCAACCTGCACGCAGTCGCGGACGTGGATTCCGCCGAGGCGGTACTGGAGGTCAACGTGCCGGTCAGTCCACATCCACCCCGGCAGCATCCGCCTCAAAGCCCTCCTAGTCCGAGCTTTCAGGCCCATTCCACGCCAGTGGGCGGCAGAGTTTGCCATCACCTGCTCCACTGGCACTCCATCACGTCGGACAGGTGGGTGCTACTCCCTCCCCTTCGAGACGACCCCTACAGCCATGCCACCGCAGAACCACCATATGTCGGGGGATCATTTGCATCTTCTACGAGAGGAAGTTTCGGCCCTCTTGGCCAAAGAGGCCGTCGAGCACGTTCCTGGTCCAGAAGTAGGTCGTGGTTGTTTTTCCCATTACTTTCTGGTTCCCAAGAAGGGCAAAGGGGGCCTACGCCCGATCTTGGACCTCAGGAGCGTCAACACCTTCCTCCGGAAGGATCGGTTAAAGATGCTCACTTTAGCTCAGGTTCTGGCTGCCCTAGAGACTGGATGGTAGCGTTGGACTTGCAGGACGCTTATTTCCACATCCCCGTCCTGCCAGCCCATCGGCGTTACCTGCGGTTCACGGTGGGTCAGGAGCACTTTCAGTTCACCGTGCTCCCCTTCGGCCTCACCAGTGCCCCTCGGGTGTTCACGAAAGTGATGGCGGTGGTCGCAGCTCATCTGCGCCGATCAGGGGTTCCAGTCTTCCCCTATCTTGACGACTGGCTGTTGAAGGCGGGCTCGCCCCAGCAAGTCGTCTCCCACCTCCAGACTACGGCCGACCTCCTGCACTTGCTGGGGTTCTCCATCAATGTGCCGAAGTCGCACCTGAGTCCCTCCTTTTCATCGGAGCGGTTCTCGATTCGGCGCAGTTCCGGGTCTATCCGCCGGAACAGCGGGTCCGGGACATTCAGGCCCTGATTTCCATCTTCTGGCCTTTGTCCTGGGTTTCGGTCAGGTTGTTGCTGCGGCTACTGGGGCTGATGGCCTCCTGCATCCTGTTGGTACCTCACGGCAGGTGGCGGATGCCGGCTCTGCAGTGGGACTTGAAGTTTCAGTGGGCCCAGCATCGCGGCAACCTGTCCGACCATGTCCTGATCTCGGAGGGCACTGCGAACCAGCTGCAGTGGTGGCTCACGAATCGCGATTGGGTCAGCGGCAGATCCCTCTCCCTACCCCAACCGGAGCATGTCGTAGTGACGGATGCGTCCCTCCTGGGAAGGGGGGGCCATATGGGAGAGGCGGAGATCAGAGGACTCTGGTCTCCGGCGGAGACTCGGCTCCATATCAACCTCTTGGAGCTGAGGGCGATCCGACTTGCACTGAAAGCCTTCCTTCCCTCTGTCCGGGGTAGTGTTGTGCAGGTGTTCACGGACAACACCACCTCAATGTTGGTATTGCAACAAACAAGGCGGGGTGGGGTCGTGGACCCTTTGTCAGGAGGAACTGCGCCTCTGGACATGGCTGGAACATCAGGGCATCACCCTGGTGGCTCAACATCTGGCGGGCTCTCTGAACGCCAGAGCAGACTTACTCAGCCGCCGGTGCATGATGGATCACGAATGGAGTCTGAACTCGGACGTGGCGCAAGGTCTCTTTCTGCAGTGGGGAGAGTCTTGGTTAGATCTATTCGCCACCGAAGAGAACGCGCAATGTCAGCAGTTCTGCGCGTTGGAATTTCCTAGGCAGCACTCGCTCGGAGACGCTTTTCTTCACGAGTGGAGTTGCGGTGTGTTGTATGCCTTTCCGCCTATACCACTTCTGCCCAGAGTGCTGAAGAAGATCAGGCGCGACCGGGCCCAAGTCATCTTGGTGGCTCCGGATTGGGCACGAAGGTACTGTTATCCCGAGCTACTCAGTATGTCCACTGATCCCCCGATACGACTGCCTCTTCAGGAGGACCTTCTGTCGCAGCAGCAGGGGACGGTCCTCCACCCGAACCTGTCCAGCCTCCACCTCCATGCGTGGAGATTGAGCGGCGGCAGTTGATGCCATTTGACTTACCTCCTGAAGTCTGTGATGTCATTCTGGCAGCCAGGCGTCCCTCCACAAAGACGGTATACGCCTGCCGGTGGAACAAATTTGTGGCATGGTGCACAGCAAAGGCTGTGGATCCCCTTTCCGCCCCTCTTTCTGAGGTTCTACTCTTTCTTCTTTCTTTGGCCCAGCAGGGCTCTGCTCTGGGCACCTTGAAGGGTTATCTTGCTGCAATCTCTGCTTTCTTAAGGCTTCCTGATCAGCCTTCTCTTTTCAAGTCCCCTGTTGTCTCACGTTTTCTCAAGGGCATTACTCAGGCTCCAGGCTCTGTCAGCTAAGCCTCCCTTCCTTTCGGTTCATCCGGATAAGATTGTCCTCTGGACCCGTCCTTCTTTCCTTCCTAAAGTCGTGTCTCCCTTTCACATCGGGCAATCGGTCACGCTGCCCACCTTCTTTCCGCCTCCGCATCCTTCAAAAGATGAAGAAAGGCTCCACCGTCTGGACCCAAAACGTGCGCTGTCATTTTATTTGGACCGCACAAAACAGTTCCGGGTGGACGACCAACTTTTTGTTGGATATGTAGGTGCGAAGAAGGGTAAAGCTGTACACAAGCGGACCATCTCGCGATGGGTCGTGTTGTGTATTAAACTCTGCTATTCTTTGGCGAAAAAGGTCCCTCCTGTTGGGCTGCGAGCCCATTCCACCCGGGCCACAGCGGCGACAACTGCCCTGGGTCGGGGAGTCCCCTTGCAGGACATCTGTCAGGCGGCGACGTGGGCTTCACTGCACAGGTTCGCCAGGCACTATTGCCTGGACTGCCAAGTCCGGAGAGATGGCCACTTTGGCCGTTCTGTTCTCCAGGACTTTCTGGTGTGATCTTGGTTCGCAGACCCACCACCGGGAATGGTATTGCTGGGGTATCTATTCTAAGGTGAGGAATCTAACTAACGTGTTTCTTTCAGATGAACAAGTTACTTACCTTCGGTAACAATGTATCTGTAAGAAACATTAGTTAGTTAGATTCCTCACCGACCCACCCAGCCTCCCCGTTCTGCGAACCGACATCTAGGGTTAAGGTTCTCCCTTTCAGGGCCCTAGATTTTTTGGCACCAGTGTCGGTCTCTTGCATGGCTCAGCGTCCCTGGCGTGGAAAGCTATGTACAAGAACTGACGTCAGCGCGCGAGGGTGGCGTCTAAGTACTCCGACGACGTCATTCCGGCGCACGACGCCAACGACGGACGCGGAGCCTCAGACGACGCCTAGCGACGCGCAAGGGGTATTGCTACAAAAAACTTTCCGGATCCAGTCTGACGCCTGGGGATATTCTAAGGTGAGGAATCTAACTAACTAATGTTTCTTACAGATACATCGTTACCGAAGGTAAGTAACTTGTTCTTTTTTTTTTTTTTGGTTTTTTTTTTTTTTTTTTTTTTGAAACCGTTTATTACAAGTCTTAAGAGTATACAAGTATGGGCCTACAACCTTCCGGCCGGCCGCTAGCAATGATAGGAACATACGACATACATTTATGGAACACGTGGTGTTACGGAGGAGCATTTCTCAGTAGGTAACAACGTCAAAAGCCACATCATCCAGACCCCATTATGCGGTTTCATTTTAATTTAAGAACAACAAAAAAACCACACCCACAAGGCAACCCACAATCGAAAATAGCAGCACGTGCTCCCCTAGAGGGGGGATCCCAACTATCCACAGAAGTCTAAAGAGGGGGAAGAGAACAGAGCGGGGACTGGGGGAACCCAATGCCCGGCAGCGGGGGAACGAGTCGGCTAAGGGGATGGGGCTGGCGAGGTATCAGGCAGCAACGGTGGTGCACAGATACCCCCGCGGTAGGCGTTCCAGGGGCCCCATACTTTCACCCATGTCCCAGGCTTACCCCTCGCCACATACACCACCTTTTCTCGAAACATGCACCAGTCCATGTGTTCTTTCCAGGCCGAGACCGTCGGGGGCCTCTGGGATCCCCACAGTTGAGCAATATCACGCTTGGCTATCATATATCCCAGAGTCACCCACCACGTCTGCGGCGCCGAGTAGTCAGTCGGTTCCCACACATTCAACAGGCATCTCCTCGCTTCAGGCAACAGCGCCACATGCGTAACCAGTCGCAGCACCTCATGTACACCACGCCAGAACCCTTCCACCTCCGGGCACTCCCATAAAATATGCAGAAAGGTCCCCAAAGCACCACACCCACGCTTACACAACCCATCTCCAGCATAGCCCATACGCAGAAGCTTTGGCCCCGTCATGTAGACCCGGTGGAGTATCTTGAGCTGGACGAAGCGAAGGCGAGCCGGTATGGCCACCTCCTTCGGGGAGGCCACCGCTGAGGTCCAGTCCTCGTCGTCCAACTCCAGCCCGTCGGCAACCCAAGCCGCACAAAGGGCAGTCAACAGGCCCGAGCGGTCGTTTATCAGCTTTTTGTATATCAGTGAGATCGTGCTTTCCGGGACGTGCCCATCCAGCATTCTATTCTCCAGGGGGGAATATTCCGGGATGGAGGCAACGTCCGAGAAGACGGAGCCCAGCGCATGACGGACCTGAAAATACCGAAAGTATTCACTGCCCTGCAACTGAAATTCCGTCTGCAGCATATCGAACGTTTTAAATCCTCCCCTCGTCCAGAGATCCCCCACTTTACTGATACCTATTATGTCCCACTTCTCAAAGCCCTTAGAGGTCCACAGGGAACCTAACCGCTCAGACGCGTATAGTGGTGACGCCCGGGTCAAACGGTCCTTCCACCCCATAGCTGCATTGGCCGCGTGCCAGACTTGCACCATGACACGCGTGGGGCCCGTCAGACGAGCGTCGGGCGCGCTAGAATAGAGCGCTCGATTGTAGTCGCCACCTGGCAGGAGCATCTTGTCCATTTCGAATGCCGGGTTTAAGGCGGGCCCGTATAGGCCATGGTTAATTGCAGCGAGCTGGGAGGCCCAATAGTACCGTTTAATATCCGGGAGGGCAATCCCCCCGTCATACCATGGGAGCGTCAGCTTCGCCAGGGCAATACGCGGCCTCCCGTCCCAGAACAGGCGGCGTTGCAGACTCTCCACCTCACGGAAGTAGCGCGCCGGGACTAAGTCCATAGTGTTCTGCAAAGCGTACAGGAAACGCGGCAGAGACATCATCTTGAACAATGCCGCCCAGCCGAGCGGCGAAAGCGGCAGGCGCCGCCAGCGTGCGACATCTACCCGCAGGCGCTGGAGGGGGGGAAGCAGGTTCCGTTCATACCGGGCCTCCGGGTCCAGAGTAATGAAGACACCCAGGTACCGAAATCCCTGCGGGGCGATCTGGATCGGACAGCCCCGCGGGAGAATAGGAGCCTCCCCAGAGAGAACATACACGCACGATTTAGCCCAGTTGATGACGAGACCGGAGTTACGACCAAACGAATGTAAAACATCAACCAGCACTTTAAGTGATTTACGTGGGGAGGCTAGGTACAGAAGGATGTCATCAGCGTATAGGGATACGCGGTCCTCATAGTCGGGGGTCCAACGGAGACCACGGATGGAAGGCTCCCACCGCAGCCACTCCGCCAGGGGCTCCAAGGCAAGCGCAAAAAGAAGCGGCGACAAGGGACAGCCCTGTCGCGTGCCCCGGCCCAGCTCAAACGGGGCCGATACTCTTCCGTTCACGACCACCTGCGCCAATGGGCCCGAATACAACAATTTGACCCAACTGATGAATCCTGGGCCAAATCCGAACTTCGCAAGCATCGCCCAGATGTATGGCCACTCAAGCGTGTCAAACGCCATGGTGGCGTCCAAGGACGCCAAAATGGCCGGTTCCCGTATAAATGGGACGCGCGCGAGCACCCCATGCAAACGCCGCAGGTTAAGGGCTGTGTTGCGATGGGGAATAAAGCCAGACTGGTCCTGATGAACCAGATCTCCCACCACACCGACCAGCCGATTGGCCAGTACCTTGGCGAGAATTTTGGGCTCCGCATTCAGTAGTGAGATAGACCGATAAGAAGTAACCCGGTCCCGAGGTCTCCCTTCCTTGTGGATCACCACGATTGTAGCCAGACGCTGGTCAAGCGGGAGGGAGCCCAGCGAGTGGGCCGCCAGGAACATTGCGCGGAGGTGAGGCGCCAATGTATCCGGTCGCAGCTTATACAACTCGATAGGGATACCATTCGGGCCCATGGCCTTGCCAGAAGCGACTGAGCGTATGGCGAGGGCGATTTCGTCGGAGGTGGGAGCGGCGTCCAGCGACACCCTGTCCTCCCCGGAAAGGGAAGGCAGCGCGATATCCCTGAGCAGGGCACGGGAATCCTCTTCAGAGCAAGAAGAGACCGGGGAATACACCTCGCGGAAATAATCCGCGAAACAGGAGACAATTTCTTCTGGCTCAGTTACACACACACCATTCGTTTTCTCAATCAGCGGGACCACACGATTCGCTCTCTCCTTTTTATCCAACCATGCTATCAGTTTACCAGCCTTATCACCCACATCATACAGTCGCCCCTGTTGCTCTCTACTAAGGCCCCTGGCCGCCTCCGTAACGAGGGCCCTATAAGCCGCTTGTTTGAGCTGGAGGACATGTAGTGCAGCATCCGTCACCCCATCTTCTAGATTACCCTCCAACTCAGCTATTTCAGCCTCCACCCGGGTCACCTCCTCCCGCTCGCGCCTCCGGGCGTGGGAAATAAGGGATAGGGCCTCCCCTCTGAGTACTGTTTTGAAGGCCTCCCACAGGGAGATAGCCGAAGGCACTGACCCCACATTCTCATCAAAATAGCGCTGGAGGGATTTAATCAAGTCAGCGCGAATGGTGGGGTCGCGCAGGTACCAGGAATTGATTGGGACCACCCTGCTCTCACCCCTCGGAAAGACATCGAAATGCAACAGAAGCGGGGAGTGGTCCGAGATACCCCGTGCCAAATGGCGCACCTCCCCCACCCTCCCGATATAGGCCGCCGGGACAAGGACATAATCAAGCCGTGAGAGACTACCATGGGCCCCCGAGTGGAAAGTGTACTGCAGCTGCGTGGGATGTTTTAAGCGCCAGCAGTCCACCAATCCCAGTGTATCCAAGAGGCCGGATAGCCACGCCTGTGCCCGGGGGAGGTCCCTAGGGGGGTGACGATCCACAGTCCCAGAAACCACCGCGTTGAAATCCCCCCCCACCACCAGAAGCCCCCCCGGAAGGCCAAGGAGGAGGCGCCCCAGGTCTGCAAAGGTGGTCGACTGCAACCCCGGTGGGACGTACACTGACACAAAGACAACCACTTTGCCCTCCATTCTCCCCACCAAGACAGTGTAACGTCCCCTATCATCGTGGAGCACCTCATCAATTTCTAACGGGAGCGAGTTCTTTACCATGATACCCACACCCCTTGAGCCTGACGTGAAGCCCGAGTGGGCCACGAGGCGGTAGCCACGCCGATTCATGGCGCAGAAGGAATTGCCAATAAGGTGTGTCTCCTGCAGAAAGACTACATCGGGCGAGAGTCGCTTCAGATACTGCAGGACCACACCTCGTTTGATCCTGTCCCCCAGTCCATTAACGTTCCAAGACAACAAAGTTAATTCCCTACCCCCCATCATACACAGAAACCATCATTCGTCCCCCCGAGAGCACAGTAGAACCAACACAAAAAAAGGGTTGCCTTGTGATAATAACGAACAACACCCCATCCCTGCCCACCCACCCCAACAGAACTCCCCCCTCCCTGCACCCCTGCATGAGCCCAGACAGCCCCCCCAACGTGCAGTGTGCCTGTCGCCCCATAGATAGTTAAACTAACTAGACCCCCAGAGGAGGAGGGAGAACCCCCAAGAGACCCCACACAACCTCCATAGGAGGGGAACTTAAGCGAACCGACGTATGGTCAAAAGTGGCATCATTTTTGTCCCGAGCGAGGCCTAATATTAGTCCCTCAGTCTTGATCCGGCGAGCCCTCTCCCCCGGCCGCTCCCCCCCCGCCACCCCGATCCCGATCCCCAGACAGAGTATCCAGCCAGTCCCCGGCCGCTTCGGGACGATCAAAAAAGTGCGTGCGACCATCCACCTCCACTCGCAGCTTAGCTGGGAAAAGCATGGCGTATTTGAGGTTTAGGTCCCGAAGACGGCGTTTGACACCGAGGAAGCTCAGTCTCTGCTTCTGGACCGCAGGGGTGAAATCAGGATAAAAATTAATGTCCATATTGTCAAGTCTAATCGGTCCCTGTAGTCTGGAGGATTGCAGGATAGCGTCTCTGTCCCGAAAATTAAAAATCCGGGCAATGAGAGGTCTCGGAGCGGCTCCGACCTTAGGCCTTCCCCCGGGAACCCTGTGGGCCCTCTCCACAGCAAAGAATTTACTCAGCCCCCGTGGCTGGAGATGGGTAACAATCAGGTCTTCCACGAAAAGGTCCGCCGCCGCCTCCTCACGTCCCTCAGGCACCCCGATGATACGGATGTTGTTCCTCCGGGCCCGACTCTCGGAGTCCTCCAGGCGGCGATCCATCAGCGCACTCGCCCGAGCAAGCCGGCGCACCTCCGTTTGTAGGGCCGCCACATCTGTCGTAAGGCCCGATGCGGTGTGGGCCAAAGAATCGACTCGGTCGTTGGTCTTGGAGAGATCGGCCCTTACCAGGCCAACATCCACGAGGACCGAGTCGATCTTCTGCGCCAGTGTATCAAAACGCTGGCCCACCGAGGCCTTCATCTCGGCGATGGCGCCCATGACATCCCGCAGAGTCAGATCCGTGGGCAGATCGGGGGCATCAGTAGGGCCCTCAGGGGACCTGCGTGGCACCTCGGGAGATCCCTTCTGGAGGGTATATCGATCCATGCTGTTGGACTGATGGGCTGCGCCACGCCGGGTCGATTTTATCTTTGCCCGGTCACCATCTTGTTTCGTGGCCATGGTCCCAGTCTCCCGGTCGCACCAGCCACGTCGTGAAGGGCAGGCAAGCCGGTCCACGGGCTCCGGGGGGGTGCCACCCCAGATCTGCGGGGCGGATCACAGCCGGCGGGCGGGCAGGGTCCCCCGGCGAGGCCACACCAACACACAAAGCCCCGCGACCCAACCTCGCAGAGACAGCAAGGGGGGTGCGAAAGTGAAAGTGCGGGGTACGCGAGCCACCAAGCCCTGCCCGCCGATGTTGTTCACTTTGTCACTGGATCGCCCCACAGCGCAAATCCGGGGTTCGGCTAGGAGAAGGCCGCAAACCTCAATCGGTGCTAAAGCCGGTGTCCTAGGTCCGATTTGGAAGCGGAAAACGGGTGCCACCTCAGCTCAGGCTCACCAACACAGTCCCCTCATCTGGGACAGGATATGTTCAGGATAGTCATAGGAGGTCCTCGGGAGCCTCGCACCTACGCGGCCATCTTGGTTGCGCGCTAGGCTCCTCCCCCAGTAACTTGTTCTTTAATACCAGCAGCAGACTTCTGTGGTGAGCAGTAGCTTTACTACAGTGATCTAATGAGCAACTAGAGTGCTAACATTCAGAATTTATGGCAAATGTGTGACAGATCTGAATAACTTCTGGATTGAATCAAAGTAAAAAACTGAAAGCATTTCCTACTGAGGAGACTGCAGTAAATGAGGAAATTGGGAAACTTCATAACAAATAAATCTCCCAAGATGGCCCCCAGAGACAAAAGAGCCCAAATATCACCCAGATGTAGCCCAAGTATAGCCCAATGACAGAAGTGTGCAAAACACTTATTTTTTGTGTTTTTGCAGTTTTATATAGTGCAGACTTATCAGGTATTGGAGTGCTTTACATGAGCATTGGTTACATCACACAAGAACAAATTCATTTTGGTTGTAGACATGGGGAGATTAAGTGATTTGACCAGAATCACAGAATGTCGAGCTGAAGCAGAAACTCCAACCTGGTTCCCCAGTTGCAAAGTCTGCAGCTCTGGAAGTAACACCACATCCTCTCCCCTAAGTGCAACATTTAATCAAGTGGTCAACTGGATAAAAAAACAAAGATAACAAATAATTTTAAAGTGCTTTGTCGCTATTTGAAAACTCAGAAAATATGTCCTCATTTTAGTTTTTTAGAGCACTAACCATAATTTTGATGCAAATAAGACCCTCTCATATATGTAATTTCTAAAGGAAATGCTCTAGGTATTACAGTTTTGATTACATCAAGATGACGTCAGACACTTTTGTAATAAATATAGAATGTTAGCAATCTAGTTGTTCATTAGGATACTGTTGAAAGGCAGAGGCCAGGGGCACGGACTCTGAAAATTGAAGGCAGGTAGGAGGGTGCCGAGGCAACAATTTGACCACACTGGGCAGGCAGGAAGGGCCGCGGTAGCACAACAGACTATGGAGGGCAGTGGAAAGAAGGGCAAGGGCAACAAACCAACAATACAGGACTGGCAAGAGAGGCTGTGGCAATATAATAGACCATTGTGGGCAGAATGAAGAGGCAGTGGTAGTACAACCATACATGTCAACAGACCTGATTCAGCCAGGAAACGTCTAATGTTTTTAAGCTCAAATGGGCTTTATTTGATCTGTCTCCTGTTTACAATCTCCTCTTTTTCAATGTAACTCAAAGGGGAAGGGGGCGCTAGGTGGCGCCGGACCGTCATGGCCGCGCTTCAGTGAGGCTCTCGCCGGCCGGGCGACAATACACCCTGCAATCTTATCCTACGGGCCAGTTACCCACACTTCACCGATGCCGATGGCCAGCTAAGGGCTGCGGGACCACTCGCTGCAAGTCTCGGGTCAGTGGGCGTTCTGGCGGCGAAGATATTGCCTGTTAAGAACAGAGCGGCGGGACGAGCGGAACGTCGGAGCGGTGGCTCCTTTCTACTCGAGCTCGGGGATCCGCTGGGCCCGGAGGGCCGCAGACAAGCCTTAGGGGTGGATGACGCCACGGATGCTCTGCTGAACTGCTGCGGGAGGCGTGAACACCCCCCCCCCACCCCCGCGTGGTAAATCGCTGATGCCCACCCGGTGCAGCGGGTGAGCGGGACAGACGTAGGAGTCTGCATTACATCGGGCTACGAGTGGAGGGCCTGCCTTTACCCTGCCTGCCTGACCTGCTTTAACGGAGACGGAGGATCGTGCTCCTGGACCCTGAGGTCGCGGAGGGGCGGAGAATAGAGGCACCAGGAGCTGGGTCAGAGTTGGAGCTGACGGCAAAACCCTTCCGCTGGCTCTGGGGAGAGGCGGCGGCCCTGCCCTGCGGCCGTCTCATCTGGGGCCTGGCTTGGTGTTCCCCCCGGATTCGTACCTCGCTGCCTAAGGTGTGGAGTGTTGGGGCCTTGTCCCTGAGTGGGCTAAGGGAGCGCCATAGCTGAGCAAAGCGCCTCGACGCCGAGGGGGAGCTGCTAACCCTGGTGGCTATAACGGGCCAGTCGGCTGGTGTGCTGCACTGGTGCTTGGTGCTGAGATTTGACTTTTGGCTGTCCCCTCCAGTTGGTGTTCACTACGACGCATTGGATATTGACTTCGCCACGCGGCCTGCCTCTTGGGGATCTAAGCTCTAACCAACGGCCACCATGGGCAAGTCGGGCGCCAAACAGGCGACACTGCAATTCAACCCCCCTAAAAAGAAAACACGTGCGCTGCCTGTGGAGGGTGGAGAGACGGGTCCCGGCGAGGAGGAGGAGGTGGACTGGAAGGCTATCCTTCTCGGCATGCAGAAGAGCCTAACCTCCATTGACACAAAAATAGACAACATGAACATGCGCCTGGAGGCGGTGGTGCACCGGCTGGACCAGTACGGGGAGCGTCTCAAGGACACAGAGGGGCGGATATCGGAGCTGGAAGATGGCGCGGCGACTGGTGCAGCTAAGGTGACACAGATGGACCGGTTGCTCAAGGTCATTGCCGACAAAAACGAAGATTTGGAGGCGCGCTCCCGGCGGAATAACGTTCGCTTGATTGGCCTTGCGGAGTCCAGTGGTGGGGGCCGTATGGAGGATTTCATTGAACGGCTGTTGATCGACAAATTCGGAAGAGACTCTTTCTCCCCGCAGCTGGTAGTGGAGCGGGCCCACCGTTCCTTGGGGCCTCGCCCGGTCCCTGGAGCCCCGCCGCGCCCTGTCATCATCAAATTTCTTAATTACAGGGATCGTGACACCCTGCTGCGCCTGGCCAGGGAGAAACAACCTGTCCTGCATGAAAACACCACCATTTCATTCTATCCGGATTTCACTCAGGCAGTACAAGACGCCCGTCGGAAGTTTGCAGGAGTCAAGAAGAAGTTGCAGCAGCGGGACATTCCATATGCCATGCAATATCCCGCCAAGCTTAAGGTCACCCATCGTGGCAAACCCCTCTTCAGGGGAGGACTTTTTGAAAGAACAAACGTCTGAGGCTGCTGGGCGACGCGGTCCTGGGACGAGATCGGGCTCCAGCTCTCCGACGTCCGCACCAGACTGATGAGTACAGCTGTTTTGATTCATGATCTCTTTCTCTTCCCCTTCAAGTATCTTTCCCTATTCCTTGGCGTAGCCTGCTCTCCCTTGCTCTTGCTTCTTCTCCTTGATTGTTCTGGCCCGTGGCTGTGGTGCTGGAGGGTCAGTGGTCATGGGAGGATATGTCTCTTTTTTATCCGATGGGAGGCTGCATTAGCCCCTTGTCCTCTGTCTCCGATGTGAGGGAGGAGCAGGCATTGTTATGACCGGTATATGCTGTCGCCTACTGTTAACAAGGTACTGGTCTGCTTATTGACGTTAAGATTCGCCTAGGCACTTCCCCCCCTATCCCACGTAGACACCTCACCCACTGTGGTGCTGGTGCAGTGGGTGCGATGAAGGGATTGGGAAGGGCGGGTCCGGCACACCGGCGAGTCCCCCAGAGGGTATACCCCACTTCTGCTTATATGTTTGTTGTAAAGGGTGGGAGGGGGCTTCAATTCCGGCAGGATTGGGCTGCTGTAGTGGGAGGGGGTGGATTGTGGGATGGAGATTCCCGCCTGTGTTGGGATGGCGCAGTGGGTGGGTGGGTAGGTTCTCTGGGAAATGTTTTGGGGTTGTTGTTATGTTTCAGCATGTACACTACACATATGATTGTTGAAGTAGCACAGTATGCCACCTTCACTAGACAGATACATTTGTGGACTTGTGGCCAGTTGAGCCTCTTCACCTGCCATTCCTCGTTCGACACACATGACCAGCACCGCGCGCACTAAGCTGAGAGGGGGAGGGCTGCTCACTGCTCTTACCTGGAATGTCAGGGGCTTGGGGGATCCGAGGAAACGACGGCGCATTCTGGGTGCATTAGACAGGTTGAATGTTCAGATTGTATTCCTCCAGGAGACTCATATGGACCCCCTCCGCGCAGCCACCTTTGCTGCCAGATGGGCGACCCACTCCCTCCACGCGCCTTACTCGTCTTATGCGAGAGGCACCACCATCCTAGTTAAAAGAGGAGTTCCCTATGTTCCACTGGGCAACAGTACAGATCGCGAGGGTCGCTACTGTATGGCTTGGGGTAGGATAGGCGTCGAGACTATCACCTTGGCCTGCTCTTATGGTCCCAACTGCGATAACCCAAGCAGTTTCATTGCTCTCTGGAACAAGATTAGGGAAGTGGGCTCCACGCACCTCATTTGGGGGGGCGATTTCAACGCTGTTTTAGACCCCGCCTTGGATCGATCTAACCCATCCATGCACCATTATACTAATACGCATAGATACCTTAAGGACATCTGCGATACTCATGAGGTGGTGGATACATGGCGTCACTTACATCCAACCTCCCTAGAAGGCACACACTGGAATAATGCACATGCAACATGGGCCAGACTAGATTATATTATGATTAATAGAGCCTTAGCCCCCTCTTTGGTGGAGGTGCAACATTTAGGTCGTACTTACTCTGACCACTCTCCGGTGCTGGCTAAGTTCCGATTACCGGATATACTGGGTAGACCCCCGACTTGGAGACTCCAGCCCAACATCTTACTTGATGAACTATTTCGAGCCGAATTGGGTAAGGAACTGGAGGATTTCTTATCCTGCAATAAGGGTTCGGTAGACCGGGCGGCCACTTTATGGGAAGCGCTGAAGGTCACAATACGGGGATTCTGCATCTCTAAGAGCTCCGGGGTATTGAGAACTCTGCGAGCTGCATTGTGTAAATTGACGTCCACACTCCATACCCTGGAAACCAGTCCAGACTACGCCGACAATACTGAGGCACAGGCAAAGTACCGCGAGACGCTATCGGACTACATGTCCACCGCTGAAAGAGAAGTAAATTTCCGAGGCAAGTACTTCAAGGCTCGTATGTATGGGGAAGGTGAGCGGCCCGGTAAATCTTTGGCAGGAACGGTCCGCCCACCGCGAGGCTCTAACTTTGTTCTGGAACTGGAGGGGGAGGATGGGACTCCTATACGCGACACACACACGCTTTTGGAGGCCTTCACTACACACTATTCCAAGCTCTACACTACCACTAGGGTCGGTGCGTTGGATATGGACGACTACCTTAGGGAGCTCACATTGGGCTGGCTCACTGACCGTCAACGGGAGTTCTTGGCGGAGCCGATCGGTCTGGACGAAGTCAGAGATGCGATCAATCAAATGACACCGGGAAAGGCTCCCGGTCTGGACGGGCTGCCCATGGATTTTTACAAGGCGTATATAGATATCCTAGCTCCAATACTCCGAGAGGTTTTCATGGAAGCGCATGAATCGGGCACGCTCCCTTCATCCATGCAGGAGGCACTGATTACCTCTTTGTTGAAGCCTGGGAAGCCGCCCCAATATTGCGACTCTTACCGCCCTTTATCATTAATCAACTGCGACGCCAAAATCCTGACTAAAATACTAGCTAACCGGTTGCAGTTGTTGCTGGGCGGCCTGGTATTGTCGGATCAATCGGGTTTCGTCCCTGGCAGGGCCACTTCCAATAATCTTCGGACGCTATTTTCCATTATGCATAATGTGGACTCTGATTTGCCACTGGTGGCGGTTTTTTTAGACGCCACCAAGGCATTTGACTCTCTGGAATGGGACTATCTTCACTGTATTTTGCGCAATATGGGAATGCCCCTGGGTTTCACTCGCTGGATTGATATCCTGTATGACCGACCGGTCGCTCGGGTGGGGTTGAATGGGCGGATATCGGACGCCTTTGTGGTGTCGCGGGGGACCCGCCAGGGTTGCCCATTGTCTCCGCTTCTGTTTGCGGTAGCCGTGGAGCCACTGGCGGCCAGGCTCCGTCAACATCACCGAGACATGGCTCTGCGCTGTCTTCAGCGAGAGGTTCTCATCTCCCTCTACGCGGATGACATCACGCTATACATCCGGGATCCCGCTACCAATCTCAACCCTGTCCTCCGGGAGTTTATTCGGTTCACGGGTATGTCTGGTATCCATATTAATTGGGGAAAGTCCACTATATTCCCATTGACTGCGGCCGCTCAGCCGTTTCCTCTGGACTACCCCCTTCGGTGGGACATGGATGAGGTCCGCTATTTAGGCATACTTCTCTCCCATGACCAAGAGGAGCTAATGCGGATGAACTATGGCCGTACATTTGACCATATCCAGGCCTGCGTATCTAGATGGATTACGCTACCCCTCTCTTTTGCAGGCCGCTCATCCCTAATCAAGATGGTGATTCTTCCGAAACTCCTGTACCTCTTCATGAATATTCCTTATTACCCTGGCAAGTCCTTCTTTCAACTTTTGAGGTCGGAGCTTATTCGCCTGGTTTGGGGAGGAAAGAAGCCACGCCTTCGCTGGGAGGTGTTGACTCGTCCGTTCGCACAGGGAGGGCTTGACCTCCCGGACTTTGAGATGTATTATCATAGTGCGCAGGCCCACTACATTCATCATTGGATTCGTCCCACTCCCTTCCTGCCACAGACAGCTGTGGAACACTGGCTGGTTGCGCCCATCCCACTGGAGGGAGCAATACTCAGTACCCCGGAGACGCGTACGGCATATTGCACTACGATCTCGAGTTCCATTCGGGCATGGCAATATATTGCAAAGATCACCCACACACCGCTGCTTTATTCCCCGCTGCTTCCCCTGGTATACCACCCCCTGGTGCCTCTTTTCCAGGAGCAACTGTTCAAAAACTTTATGACCAAATTTCACCTTAAGACGTGGGGAGACCTCTATCAGGACGGACAATTTCGTTCCCAATCACACATGTTCGCCAGCTCTACACCCACTCTCATGGACACATTCCTATATATCAGGCTTCGTAGTGGCATTCGAGCATTGACAGGGGAGTTTCCTAATGAGCCACCCACGCTGGAACCCTTGCATCGGCTACTTAAGGCTACCACTCCTGCACATGCAGTCTCTACTCTATACCACTCTCTACGCACCACAACGGACTCCTTACCTTGCAGGGCACGTACCAAATGGGAGGAAGACCTAGGAATGCCCATAGATGACGAACACTGGAGCTATTGCTGCCTACAAACAGAACAAATCTCTTCCAGTAGCAGGTTCAGGGTCATTCATTATAGGTTCTTACATAGGCTCTATTGTACTCCGGCGCTCATGTATAGGGCAGGCCTTCGAGAAAACGATCTTTGCTGGCGTTGCCACACTCCGGCTGCAGACTTCCTTCACATGACGTGGGGATGCAGAGAAATAGCCGACTATTGGCATCGAGTGTATTCCGGACTTTCGGAAATGATAGATGTCCCGCTGACACCCGCTCCGATGCAGGCACTCCTGGGCTATACTAAACCTATAAAAAAAACGGTTCGCAAATTTGCCACAATCGCTCTTCTTCTGGCGAAACGACTGATAGCATGTAGATGGGGACGGGGCAGGGCTCCCAAATTTAAGGACTGGCTTAGTGACATGGTACACTGTCAGGATACTTTATTTAGATATGCTGAACTTCTGCCCGCTGCATCCTAGCCAACTGACATCTGGGGTCCCCTACAGACGTATCTGTTATCACACCCACAGACATAATGACCTTCTATGCCCGCATCACTTTTAACCTCCCAAGACACTGCTGCTATGAAAGTGACCCAGTTAAAGGGTTGGAGAAGGGGGCCGAACGGCATGGGTGGGGTGGATGTTCTGATACTTGCCGTGGGTGGGTCTCCTCCTGCCCCCTGACCCGGCAACACATTGAGATGGGAGATGGGATGGTCGTGGCATGCGACTGAGGGGCACCTCCCTATAATTGATGCATATTACTGTGGACGGCTCGTTGAGGGTGAGGTGTTCAGTGGTTGATGGGTGGGGAGTGTTCATATTGATATGTTGATTGCCCCTTTTCCTTATGCCGCGGCCGGCCCCTGGAGGGTTGTGGGCAGGCAGCTGTGTTCAACATTCACTCTTCTTTTTTGTATCAAGCCGCCGGCCACAAGATGGTTGTAGGCATAGGGCTATGTCATTTGTGTACATGCTGAATAAAGGTTTTTGAAAAAAAAAAAAAAAAACTCAAAGGGGAAAATCAATACCCCAGTTTTTTTTCAAAATCTCCCTCTTACCAAGTTCAAAATGTTCGCAAGTATGGTACATTGGATCATGAAAAGCAGGAGGAATTGGGGTAGGGACATGGACTTGGATAACAGAAGACAGGAGGGACATGGAGAGGTGGACCAAACTGACCCTGCAGGGCCGGAATCAGGGTCTGCAGCAGCACAATACACCACACAGGGCATGTGGGACGGGAGTGCAGCACAACAATCCATAGAAAGCAATAGGGAGGGGACAGGACCATGCACATGGACAACAGACAACAGAGGGGAAAGAGGCTATGGTAGCTAGCTGACCATAATGGACAGACAGGAGAGAAAGCTGCAGCATAACAGACCATAAAGGGCAGAAGGGACGGATCAGGGGCATTACAATGGAACAGACAAGCCAGGAGGGAGGGAATAGGGGTCTGCACATGGAAACAGAGGGCTGGGGGCAAGGGAGCAGGGCAGGAGCCGCAAGATGACCATGGAGGTCAGGCAGGATAGGCACTAGAAGCAAGACACACCATGGAGAGCAACAGTAAGACTATGATGTCATACACACAGACCATGGAGGGAAGGTGGGAGGGGGTCAGGGGCAGCTAGCTGACAACACAGGGAAGGTGGGAGGGGCTGTGGCAGCACACAAGACCATGCATGGCAAGCGGGAGGGTTAGTGGCAGCACAATGGCTATTATGGGCAAGAAGGAGGGTGCAGGGGCATGCACAAAGAACCATGGAGGATAGAAGAGAGGGTCAGGACCTGGGCACAGACAAGAGAGTTCAGGGGAAGGGGCCTCACAACAGACCGTGCGGGGCAGGCAGGAGGAGCAGTTGCAGCACAACAGACCAGGGAGGGCAGAAGGGTGTGGCAGTAAAATGGACCAAGGAGGACAGGAGGAAGGGGATAGGGGCATGGCATGTGGACAGGCAAGTTGGAGGTGGCAGGGACAGGTTACAGTCATCTGACAAAAATCTAGGTAGGTGGGAGGGGAGTGGCAGCTCAACAGAACACTCAGAGTAGATAGGAGTGGCAGGTCCATGGAACATGGTGGGCAAAAAGGATGGAGCATGGGCATGCACAAAGACATCGGAGGGCAGTGGGAAGGAGAATAGGGGCAGCAAGCTAAGCACAGAGGCTAAGCAGGAGGTCAATGATGGGGCATAGAATTGGGCAATGGAGGGCAGGAGGAGTGGACTGGTACATCATGCTAAATTGAGGGCAGTGGCAGCACATCAAACCATGCATGGCAGGAGGGAGGAGGCTAGTCCATGGATTCAGACAACAGAGGATAGGGAGGTGGAGGATGGGGCAGCAAGCTAACTGTTCAGAGAAGGTGGGTATTAGGAACTTTATTGTTTTTAAAATGTGTGTCTGTGCGAACTACTTAAAATATGAACAAGTATGCAGCATAATCTCACTTTTATTCAGGAAGAAGAGGACGTTTGTGACTGTGACTCCGGGCTCACTTGGCAGAAACACCCCCTGACCCTCCACCCCCCATCGCAAAATGTAATGCCCGTGAAAAGGGTAGGTGGACGCAGTGTTATATGGAACATAGTCCTGAGAGCACGATTGAAACTTAAAACTAGATATAGTATATGGTATAAACTATGCACCAAAATGTGTGATATAAGATGAACCGGGGCGTGAAATATAATATGCAATACATTGTGCGCAATGACAGATTCATTGGAGAGCGCAAGATAGCACAGGCACTAGCGCGTGCTATGCGATATGCGCCTTGGAGTGTAATATGCACAGGGCAGTGTTGTGTAACCTAAGTAGTCTCTAAAGTTGTAATATAAAATATGTGCTGGGGAGTGTAACTTTGCATATGCACTGTGACAAAGATATGGATCCCAGATTGTAATAAGTATGGCATAGCGCTGTGCTTTATAACATAGGCATCGAGGAAGGCACGTTAGATGGGGCAATATAACCCGTGCTAAGGCAAGTGTGGCATGACATATTCACGGGGTGGTGTTACAGTGCACATGGGCTAGAGAGTGTCATAGCATACGCACTAGCTGGTGGAATACAACACAGAGGTGTGTGGCACTCGGCAGGCACTGGTGGGTGTAACACAGCATTGGGCTCAGTCAGGAGCACGCTGTGACTCTCAAGTGAGGTTTGTCTCCTTTCCAGAGAGTAAAATAAAAAGTATTACACATCCGGCAGTGGATGTGTGTTTTATTAACCGTGAGGGGGTTTCTTGCATAGTTTGGTCGAATTTTTGTCGAATCCCCTTTGAATGGCTTGGTGTGCATGTGTATTAAATGTGCCCGTCAATAGCTACCCATGTTTGTATAAATAAACGACAAGGGTGTCTACTTGGAGAGTACCCACCAGCGGGGGCGCCGGGTTTAGGCACGGTAGGGTGTCAGACATGTCAGAGCTTCACTAGCGGTGTGAATACATTCTACGTGGATTCATTGTATGCATAGTCGCCTTTTAATGAATATCACGCAAATCGTCATGGTGATAGGTACATACGGTTTGTCGAGCAACACAGCCCCCCTCCTAAAGAATAAAAAAAAAGAAAAAAAGGCCATGACCCGGGGGTTGGGTTCCCCGGGGTCGATTAAGTCCTTGGGAGGGCCAAATTAATTTTTTTCAACAAAAAAAATTAGGGTGCAGGCCCTGGGGGATGGGGTCCCCAGGGCTAATAAATTAGAAAAAGAAAGGGGGCCACACAGCCCTCCTTCTTAAAAATAAATAAATAAAAGACCGGCATCGCGCCGGAGGCCATGCCCCCTTCTTGCAGCACTCTGCAAACGCGCCCCCTGGCCAGTTGTAAGTTGAGGAATTAATTCCCCTTCAATACTGAGGGTCCCTGAGGGCCAACTAGCCCAACAGGTATCTCCAGTATGCGCCAGGGAGCTGCGTTGCAGACAGGTGTTCTGAGGCCACGCCACTTTTTACACCTCCATGCAACGCAGCTCTGTGGCGCTTACTGGAGGTACCTAGTGGGCTAGTTTGACCCTAGGGACCCTTAGGATTCAAGGGGACTTAATCTCTCAACTCAGAACGGCCACAGGGCGCGTTTACACAGTGGTGAAGGGAGGGGACGGGGCCTGAGGTGACGTGTGCAAACACGCCCTGTGGCACGTTTTTAAGTTGGGGAAATAATTCCCTTTCAATCCTGAGGGACCCTGGGGTCCAACTAGCCCACCAGGTGCTTCCAGTAAGCACCACTGCTCTGCGTTGCAGAGAGGTGGTGCAGGCCGTGCCACTTTTTACACCTCTCTGCAACGCAGCTCTGTGGCGCTTACTGGAGGTACCTAGTGGTCTAGTTGGACCCTAGGGACCCTCAGGATTCAAGGGGACTTAATCTCCCAACTTAAAATGGCTACAGGGTGTGTTTACACAGTGGGGAAGGGAGGGGACGGGGCATGAGGTGACGTGTTCAAACGCCCTGTGGTGCATTTTAAGAGGTAGTTTTAATCCCCTGCCCTATTATATACTAGGGGCTTACAGAGGAGGTCATGCTAATCACAGGGGGACCCCAACACATAGTGTGCCCTAGTGTATGTAGGTGTTTTCACTGTATTCTGAGTGTCTTTTAACATAGCACTGGCTCTAGGACTGGTTAGTCAGACTCAGTTACCACCAGTATCCATCTGAAAAAGTTGAGGGTACAGGATGATTTTGCAACAAGGCTTCTTTCTGCTCTTCTGTTTGTTCTTTCTGCACGTTATCCTTCTTTCTGCACTTTTCTTCGTCTTTGATGACTTCTGTTGCTTCTTTCTGCATTTCTTTTTTTTCTTTCTGTGCGTTTTTCCTTCTTTCTTAACATGTCCTATCTCTGTAGGCATAGTTAGAAATTAGCATTTAAAAAACCTTTGAAATTCACTGAAAAAACCATAGGTTTCAGGCACGTTATAGCTAGGAATTAGCATTTAAAAAACCTTAGAAATGAGTGATGTCACTGACCATGTCATGAGTGATGTAATATGTGACGTCATCAGCAGTGCATTGCGGGCGCGCGAGTTATAGTTAGCTGAACTAACTATAACGGGGGAATTTCTATGGTTTTGTACGAGTGAAAAGTCCAGCTAACTATATCGCCCCTGAAACCTATGGTTTTTTCAGTGAATTTCTAAGGTTTTTTAAATGCTAATTCCTAGCTATAACGTGCCTGAAACCTATGGTTTTTTCAGTGAATATATATATATATATATATATTACCAACTGGCGGTCGCCAGTAGGTAGTTATAGTTAGGACCACGTTTCCATAGGAAAACCTCAACATTCTATTTTGAATAACTTTGGCGCCGGTCGACGAATCCTCGCGAATTTCTCAAAATAGGTGGGGCGCTACGCTCCGCTCCTACCCTGAAAGTCTCGGGGGGATCCGTCAAGCGGGGGCTGAGATAAAAGGGGGGTCCCAAAACGCGTTTTTCCCATGCATTTTTCCATAGGACCTTTAGAACGAGCTACAGCCCGAACGGCTGAACAGAATTACTCAAAATTTGGCAGAGAGGTAGTCCCTAGGTCAAGGAAGTGCCTTTTGTAGGTTTGGTGTAAATCTGTTCAGTAGATTCTGAGAAAATAGCCTTTAAATCAATATATATATCTGAGCCCGCTTACGGTACGTTTACCGTACGCTTACGGTAAGCGTACGGTGGCGTGCGCGAGCGCGATTCTGATTGGCTCTTAGATCTTAGTAAACATTCGAATCGGCCGAAACCAGGAAGCGGCGGCCGCCATTTTGTGTATTTCACTCTGAAAAAAAAGAGTGAAAACAAGGAAAGGGGGCAATGAGGAGAGTTACAGACCCCCTAACATTTGTAAGGGGGTCAAAGAAGGACAGAAAAGTACAAAAAAAACATTTATTGATTTTAAAAAAAATCACGGGGTACGCGTACGGTAAGCTTACGGTAAGCGTACGGTAGAAAAAAAAAAAAAAAAAAATGAAAATCAGATTTAAGTGTTTAGATATTAGGGGGCTCTAAAAAGAGCCGTTGTGTTTATGAAATGATTTTTTAGTGGTACCTACAAGTAAGTACCGATGCAGAGTCTAAGGTTCAAGAGGAAGACTCTGTTCCCTTCATCATTGAAGTGCACACCATCTCCTCTATAAATGTCTTGCATGTCATAACGCAAGTTGTTGTGGTAAATGGCACCCATACCATAGTCACGGAGGAAAGCAGAAACAGATTTGTTGACGTGCTTTCTTGCTTTGTCATCGCACCGCGTGCCCACCGTGCGTGCACGGCACTAACTGCGTAAAGTGGGCGCGCGGTGCGCGAAGCGCACCGTGCGCGCACGGAACGAACTGCGTTAAGTGGGCGCGCACGCCACGAATGGCGTAAAGTAACTTAGCATTTAAAAAACCGTACAAATTCACTGAAAAAACCATAGGTTTCACACACGTTATAGTTAGGAATTAGCATTTAAAAAACCTTGCAAATTCACTGAAAAAAACATAGGTTTCACACATGTTATAGTTAGCGGAAATTTTACTGATAAAAAACCAATGAAATTCCCCCGTTATAGTTAGTGCAGGCAACTATAACTCACGCGACCGCAATCTTCTGCTGATGACATATGTGTCTTTATGAAAAAAAAATATTTGTAATATATGTATAGCTAAAAATGTATGGAAGAAGACATGGGCAAATAAGTGTCTAAATACAGTATTAGCATCAGCAGAGGATTGCGGTCGCGTGAGTTATAGTTGCCTGCACTAACTATAACGGGGGAATTTCATTGGTTTTTTATCAGTAAAATTTCCGCTAACTATAACATGTGTGAAACCTATGGTTTTTTCAGTGAATATATATATATATATTACCTACTGGCGGTCGCCAGTAGGTAGTTATAGTTAGGACCTATTATCCATAGGAAATCTGCAACATTCTATTTGGAATAACTTTGGCGCTGGTTGACGAATCTTCGCAAAATTTTCAAAACTCGTGGCCCGCTCCGGTCCGCTCCTATCCTGAAAGTCTCGGGGTGATTCGTCAAGCGGGGGCCTAGAAAAAGGGGAGGGTCCCAAAACGTGTTTTCCCATAGGGACCGTTAGTCGCAGCTACAGCCCGAACTGCTGAGCGGAATTACACCAAATTTGGCAGAACGGTAGACCTTGGTTCAGAGTTGTGCCCTTTGGTTAAATGGTGTAAATCGGTTCAGTAGTTCCTGAGAAAATCAAAAGTAAAATCACATATATATCTGGGCGGAGCCTAACCACATATCTCATCGTGAGATCTGATTGGCTGTCAGCACTTCATCCAAGTAGTGTTGGCAGCCATCTTGGGACCAATATACACGATACCTCATTAAAAAGCATTGCAGTTAATGGAAGGTTTTAAGACTTTAATTACATTATAAATCATTTGTTGATGGTACCATACTCATTTTAGGAATTGTGGTGATTTTAGCATGTGAAAAAGCCTATTGCTGGGATATCATGAATCATGTTTGAGAGAAAACTATTTTCTCATGCTTTTGCCACAGAGGTTTGGAAGGTGATCTATAAGCTAAACTGAGAGCATATTTTCTGTAAATTAACATTATCTTTCTCAGTCATGTGAGAATCAAGTCTGACATTCTCAGTAAAACATGTACATCCAACAAGGGCAGAGATTGTCAGTTGATTCCTTTGTGTTCTACTGCAGCTTCCCAGAGTGTTCTAAAGAACAACTAGAGCGATAACAGTTCTACTTATGACAAACGTATGGCACACCTGAAGCCATCTTGATTGGAATAAAGTGGTAACTCTTAAAACATTTAATTTAAAAAGGAACAAAATGAGGGGGTTCATTTTGCCATAGAAAGTATGATTAGTGCTGCAGAAAGAAAAATTAGGGCACATTTTGTGTGACTTCTCAAATCCTCTTCTATTTCATTAAAGAAATTCTGTCATGCAGACTGAAACATGCACTTTCAATACCAGCAGCAGACTTCCCTGGTGAGCAGTAGCTTTACTACAGTGATCTAATGAGCAACTAGAGTGCTAACATTCTGAATTTATGGCAAATGTGTGACACATCTGAATGCCTTCATGATGGAATCAAAGTAAAAAACTGAAAGTATTCCTACTGAGGAGACTGTAGTAAATGAGGAAATTAGGAAACTTCATAACAAATAAATCTCCCAAGATGGCCACCAGAGACAAAAGAACCCAAATGTAGCACAAATATCACCCAGATGTAGCCCAAGTATATCCCAATGACAGAATGTCCCAGAGTGTTCTAAAGAAAAACTAGAGCGCTAACAGTGTTACTTATGACAAAAGTATGGCATGCCTGAAGCCATCTTGATTGGAATAAAGTGGTAACACTTAAACTATTTAATTTACAAAGGGACAAAATGAGGGGGTTCATTTTGCCATAGAAATTATGATTAGTGCTGCAGAAAGAAAAATTAGGGCACATTTTGACTTCTCAAATCCTCTTCTATTTCATTGAAAAATTCTGAGATGCAGACTGAAACATGAACTTTGAATACCAGCAGCAGACTTACCTGGTGAGCAGTAGATTTACTACAGTGATCTAATGAGCAACTAGAGTGCTACCATTCAGAATATATGCCAAATGTGTGACACATCTGAATGCCTTCTTAGTGGAACCAAAGTAAACAAGCATTGAAAATGCAATAGGTCTCGCCCTCGTTTAAGTTAAAGCAATTCTGTTTGTAATTAGGTGGCTTTTTAGCTTTGCTTTTATTAGTGTTTTTCAAACTTTCATGTACCTAACATGCATATGTATGCATATATGTATGTATGCATTTATATTTGTATTTATATAGATATGCAGATTATATATATGTTTATATATGTATGTATATATATACACATACATATATATACATGCATATGCATATATATATGTTCATATGTGTGCATGTAGAGGTAGAGAGTAGTAGAGAGAGAGGTAGAGAGTAGAGGATGAGTAATAGAAGAGTAGAGAGTGAGTAGTAGAGAGAGTAGCAGAGAGTGAGTAGTAGAGAGTAGTAGATAGTGGGTAGTAGAGGGTAGTAGAAAGAGAGTAGTAGAGAGTGAGTAGTAGAGAATGAGTAGTAGAGTGAGTAGTAGAGAGAGAGTCGTAAAGAGTGAGTAGTAGAGAGTGAGTAGTAGAGAAAGAGTGGTAGAGAGTAGTAGAGAGTAGTAAAGAGTAGTAGAATAGTAGAGAGTGAGTAGTTGAGAGCAAGTGGTAGAGAGTGAGTAGTAGAGAGTTAGTAGAAGAGAGTAGTAGAGTGAGTAGTGGAGAGTGAGTAGTAGAGAGTGAGTAGTAGAGTAGTATAGAGTGAGTAGTAGAGAGTAGTAAAGAGTGGGTAGTAGAGTAGTAGAGAGTAGTCAGTCAGTGTCAGTCAGTTTCAGTCAGTATCAATCAGTCAGTGTCAGCTAGAGCAGCTTTGCTGACCTGGTTCTCTGGCTCTAAAGCAGCTCTGCTGACCTGGTTCTCTCCCTCTAAAGCAGATCTGCTGACCTGGTTTGTCTGGCTCTACAGCAGGTCTGCTGACCTGGTTCTTTGGCTCTAGAGCAGCTCTGCTGACCTAGTTCTCTGGCTCTAAAGCAATTCTGCTGACATGGTTCTCTGGCTCTATAGCAGCTCTGCTGAGCTGGTTCTCTCCCTCTAGAGCAGCTCTGCTGACCTGGTTCTCTCCCTCCAAAGCAGCTCTACTGACCTAGTTTCTCTGGCTCTGGAGCAGCTCTGCTGACCTGGTTCTCAGGCTCTAAAGCAGCTCTGCTGACCTGGTTCTCTGGTTCTAAAGCAGCTCTGCTGACCTGGTTCTCTGGCTCTAAAGCAGCTCTGCTGGCCTGGTTCTCTCCCTGTAAAGCAACTCTGCTGACCTGGTTTCTCTGGCTCTACAGCAGCTCTGCTGACCTGGTTCTCTGGCTCTGGAGCAGCTCTGCTGACCTGGTTCTCAGGCTCTAGAGCAGCTCTGCTGACCTGGTTCTCTGGTTCTAAAGCAGCTCTGCTGACCTGGTTCTCTGGCTCTAAAGCAGCTCTGCTGGCCTGGTTCTCTCCCTGTAAAGCAGCTCTGCTGGCCTGGTTTCTCTGGCTCTACAGCAGCTCTGCTGACCTGGTTCTCTGGCTCTAGAGCAGCTCTGCTCACCTAGTTCTTGGGCTCTAGAGCAGCTCTGCTGACCTGGTTCTCTGGCTCTAAAGCAGCTCTGCTGACCCGGTTTTATGGCTCTAAAGCAGCTGACCTTGTTCTCTGGCTCTAGAGCAGCTCTGCTGACCTGGTCCCTTGGCTCTAAAGCAGCTCTGCTGACCTAGTTCTCTCCCTCTAAAGCAGCTCTGCTGACCTGGTTCTCTGGCTCTAAAGCAGTTCTGCTGACCTGGTTCTCTGCCTCTAGAGCAGCTCTGCTGACCTGCTTCTATGGCTCTAAAGCGGCTCTGCTGACCTGGTTCTCTGGCTCTAGAGCAGCTCTGCTGACCTGGTTCTCTGGCTCTAAAGCAGTTCTGCTGACCTGGTTCTCTCCCTCTAAAGCAGCTCTGCTGACCTGGTTTCTCTGGCTCCACAGCAGCTCTGCTGACCTGGTTCTTTGCCTCTAGAGCAGCTCTGCTTACCTGGGTCTCTTGCTCTAGAGCAGCTCTGCTGACCTGGGTCTCTGGTTCTAGAGAAGCTCTGCTGACCTGGTTCTCTGGCTCTAGAGCAGCTCTGCTGACCTGGTTCTCTGGCTCTAAAGCAGTTCTGCTTACCTGGTTCTCTCCCTCTAAAGCAGCTCTGCTGACCTGGTTTCTCTGGCTCTACAGCAGCTCTGCTGACCTTGTTCTCAGCCTTTAGAGCAGCTCTGCTGACTTGGGTCTCTGGCTCTAGAGCAGCTCTGCTGACCTGCTTCTCTGGCTCTAAAGCAGTTCTGCTGACCTGGTTTCTCTGGCTCTACAGCAGCTGCGCTGACCTGGTTCTCGGCCTCTAGAGCAGCTC
This sequence comes from Triturus cristatus, assembly GCF_964204655.1. Lineage (NCBI taxonomy): Eukaryota > Metazoa > Chordata > Amphibia > Caudata > Salamandridae > Triturus > Triturus cristatus. Next base: position 528,084,275 of record NC_140592.1, read on the forward strand.
TGCTGAACTGGGTCTCTGGCTCTAGAGCAGCTCTGCTGACCTGCCTCTTAGGCTCTAGAGCAGCTCTGGTTTTGACCTGGCTCTACAACGGCTCTGCTGACCTGGTTCTCTGCACTCACGATGCATGCACCCGACTTCGCGAAAATATATTTAAAAGTAATATAAGCTTATTATAAGTACAAATATATAATTTTTATGAATATCTTCGATAATCTCTTGCCCTAATATGTATATTAAAGACACATACATATGATTTTGGAACATGACCTATTTTTGCGGGAGTCTCGCACCCAGCGCGCCCAGCACGTATATGACGTCACGCGGGACCCGCCACCGCGCAAGCATCTCGTACCGTAACGCGCATGTGTCGCGAATGCGCGGGAGCAGGAGTCGTGGACTGGTCGCATACCAATCGTGCAATATTAAATGTATATGATGTAAATGAAAAACACGCAGCCGTCGAACACCGTACGCGGATCCTTCACGACTTTTCTAAAATGGCGGCTAGAATCCGTGCACCCACCGTGATGTGTACGCTTTGAGTGCGCGACTCCGAAGAAAATTTAGAATTTTTTTAAAAGGAAATAATATAAATATATGAAAATAAATGAAAACAAAAAAATTAATCAATATTTCAGTTTGAATTTATTTTTTTAATTTCTTTTTGCAATATTCAGAAAAATATATAATGTTATTTAATGAATAAAATATTTATAAATAAACAGTTACAAAACTGTAGAAAATCAGTACAAAAAAATAGGCATAACTTCTATCCAGGACTCGAAAAATCTGAAAAATGGTACTAGTCCTGCAGGTCTAGTACCTTGAAAAATCTCCTCGACCTAACAGTAACCTACTTGACCTCCATCTCCGAAAGCGGAGCAAATGTGACAAGATAACAAGATTGAAAGGCATCTTTATTGCTCATTTGGTTTGTGAGCAATAAAAAGGCCTTTAAATCTTGTTATCTTGTCACATTTGCTCCGTTTTCAAAGACAGAGGACAAAAGTTAGTATGTTTTCCTACTCGCCAGAAAGGGCGAGTAGGACCTAAAAATAGCTCGACCTCATTAAATTTACCTCGCAAATGCGAGCGGTCGAGTGGATTTGTCGAGCCCTGCTATCACACTTAAAAACTAGCATTTTAAAAACCTTTGAAATTCACAGAAAAAAACATAGGTTTCAGGGGTGTTATAGTTAGCTACCCAATTCACTAGTACAAAACCATAGAAATTCCTCCGTTATAGTTAGTTCTGCTAACTATAACTCGCGCACCCGCAATGCACTGCTGATGATGTCACATATTGCATCATTGCATATTGGTTAACAAAAACTGATTGTAAGGAACATTATATATGATTAGCTGATATGTTGAGAAGTCAAGCACACTTGCTGTTTTGATTAGCAACATTGTGTGTGCTGAACTTGTGACCTGTGTGCTCAGTACAGTGTTCCATGACCTGTTTCTATGGTAACGGGCAGAAGGCAGATTGGGGGAAGGGTTGAAGTTTGTCATTTGGAAAGGGTTGGAATGTTTAACCAATAGAAATGTGTGTTTGCTTTTGAATTTATGTGGGAAGGAATGTGATTTGATGTTTACATGTATATGTGTGGAAAATGAGAGGGAAACTTTGCCATTCTTTGGTTCTGCTGACAGGTGCACAGTGCAGAGATTCTGTATAAGAAAATCTGGTGTGTGACTGATATCTGGTGTGTGACTGATATACTTCTTAATCTACAAAACATCTTGAAAGGTGAGTTACTTAATTGTGAGGGGATGTATGTAGACAATTTTTATTTTAATCAGACTAATGTATTTCCTTCTGCTAAAGTGTAGGGAGTACTTTTTTTTATCTACAATCTTATTGACAGTGTGTGTGCATGTAGAAACCATTTTGTGATAAGGATTTGTTTTTTTCATGTGTCTGTAGACAGATAACTGCAGTTTTTATATTTTGGTAGAATTAGAAACCAGTCATTGTTTATGAATTTGTGAAATGAGTTATGTTTCTGCAGTAAAATGTAGTACTCCTTGTAGATGAAGAAATGTGTTTTGGTATAGTGCAAGGGATAGTGTTGTTTGTCTAGAATCACACAGAGAGCCTGTGTGCATTTGGGAACCACTGTGAGAGAAGCATTTAGTAATATCTTGTATTTGTTGACAGATAACTCTTTTAACCCCTTCGGTGCCACGCCCTTTCCCCCTCCTGTGCCTGGCGTTTCACACGCGGGTGGGGTTCATGACGAGATAGTCTCGTCATGGGCACAGCGCGACCGAGCTCCATGACGAGACTATCTCGTCATAGGCACAGAAGAGGTTAAAACCTGTCATGTTGTCAAGTTTTAGTAGCATTAGAAGCCAGTCTTTGCTTATGCGTTGATTAAATGAGTCAGGCAATGATACAAAAGTGCACTTTTGAAATATGCACATTGTGTGCAGTTCTCTTACCACTTCCATAGTAGTATATAGGGTTTGGTAAACTTGTAGGGATAGTGGTTGTTGTCTAGAATCACACTGTGAGTCTGTGTGCATTTGGGAACCAATGTGAGAGAAGCATATGGTAACATTGTTTATTTGCTGACAGATAACTATTTTAAATCCTGTCATGTTGTCAAGTTTTAGTAGCATTAGAAGCCAGTCATTGCTTATGCGTTGATTAAATGAGTCAGGTATTGACACTAAAGTGCAGTCGTGAAATGTGTAGATTGTGTGCAGTTCCCTTACCTCTTCCACTGTAGTGAATGAGTGTTGGTAAACTCCTAGGGATAGTGGTGCTTGTCTAGAATCACACTGTGAGTCTGTGTACATTTGGAAACCACTGTGAGAGAAGCGTTTGGTAACATCGTGTATTTGCTGACAGATAACTGTTTTAAAACATGCCATGTTGTGAAGTTTTAGTAGCATTAGAAGACAGTTATGGCTTATGCTTTCATTAAATGAGTTAGGTATTGACAGTAAAGTGTAGTCGTGAAATATGTAGATTGTGTGCAGTTCCCTTACCACTTCCAGTGTAGTGAATGAGTGTTGGTAAACTCCTAGGGATAGTGGTGCTTGTCTAGAATCACACTGTGAGTCTGTGTGCATTTGGGAACCACTGTGAGAGAAGCGTTTGGTAACATTGTGTATTTGCTGACAGATAACTGTTTTAAAACCTGTCATGTTGTCAAGTTTTAGTAGCATTAGAAGGCAGTCTTTGCTTATGCGTTGATTAAATTAGTCAGGCATTGACATTAAAGTGCAGTCGTGAAATATGTAGATTGTGTGCAGTTCCTTTACCACTTCCACTGTAGTGAATGAGTTTTGGTAAAGTCCTAGGGATAGTGGTGCTTGTCTAGAATCACACTGTGAGTCTGTTTGCATTTGGGAACCACTGTGAGAGAAGCGTTTGGTAACATCGTGTATTTGCTGACAGATAACTGTTTTAAAACCTGTCATGTTCTCAAGTGTTAGTAGCATTAGAAGACAGTTATGGCTTATGCTTCCATTAAATGAGTTAGGTATTGACAGTAAAGTGTAGTCGTGAAATATGTAGACTGTGTGCAGTTCCCTTACCACTTCCAGTGTAGTGAATGAGTTTTGGTAAACTCCTAGGGATTGTGGTGCTTGTCTAGAATCACACTGTGAGTCTGTGTACATTTGGGAACCACTGTGAGAGAAGCGTTTGGTAACATTGTGTATTTGCTGACAGATAACTGTTTTAAAACATGTCATGATCTCAAGTTTTAGTAGCTTTAGAAGCCAGTCTTTGCTTATGTGTTGATTAAATGAGTCCGGCATTGACACTAAAGTGCAGTCGTGAAATATGTAGATTGTGTGCATTCCCTTATCTCTTCCACTGTAGTGAATGAGTTTTGGTAAACTCTTAGGGATAGTAGTGCTTGTCTAGAATTACACTGAGTCTGTGTACATTTGGGAACCACTGTGATAGAAGCGTTTGGTAACATCGTGTATTTGCTGACAGATAACTGTTTTAAAACATGTCATGTTCTGAAGTTTTAGTAGCATTAGAAGACAGTTATGGCTTATGCTTCCATTAAATGAGTTAGGTATTGACAGTAAAGTGTAGTCATGAAATATGTAGATTGTGTGCAGTTCCCTTACCACTTCCGGTGTAGTGAATGAGTTTTGGTAAACTCCTAGGGATAGTGGTGCTTGTCTAGAATCACACTGTGAGTCTGTGTGCATTTGGGAACCACTGTGAGAGAAGCGTTTGGTAACATTGTGTATTTGCTGACAGATAACTGTTTTAAAACCTGTCATGTTGTCAAGTTTTAGTAGCATTAGAAGCCAGTGTTTGCTTATGCATTGATAAAATGAGTCATGATTTGACACTAAAGTGCAGTACCATGTAGTATTGTCTTCACTGCACCAGAGCTGAAAATTTAAATTTTTTTACCCAGGCACTGTCCTAGAAGTAGTCTGATGATTTAGTCAGTTTCTAAGTACTTATGTTGTGAACCATTCATTACCAAACAGACTGCTTCAAATGTCTATGCAGTATGCATGTAGTTCTCTAACCACCTACACAGTTGTTTTCACATCTTCAATTCCCTAGCCAGTATCCATACACTTCTAGGAAACACCCTGTCAGTCCCTTTGCAGTCTTCTAGTGACCCATTCAGCACCATGTAGTAATCCATTCACTGTGCCAAAACCCACACACTTATACATTCACTAAGACACTCTCTTTACAGTACTCTAATGATTCAGTCACTGTCTAAGAATTCATGTACTGAGCCAGGCCTTAGCACATGGACTGCTTCAAACCCCTATGCACTATTCATGCAGTCTTCTAACCACCTACAGACTTGTCTTTTACACTTTCAATTCCCTAGTCAGTATCCATATAGTCCAGCAAACATCCTGTCACTCCCTTTGCACTCTTCTAGTGACCCATTCAGTACCAAGTACTAATCCGTTCCCTGTGCGAAAAGCCTACCACTTATAAATTCATCTAGGCAGTCTCCTTGCTGTAGTCTAATCATTCAGTCAGTACCCAAGTACTCATGCAGTGAGCTGGGCCTTAGCACATGGACTGCTTTAAATGCCTATCCAGTATGCATTCAGTTCTCTAATCAACTACACAGTTGTCTTTCGCACCTTCAATTCCCCAGTTAGTATTCATATACTTCTAGCAAACACCCTGTTACTCACCCAGTGTGTCTCCTTTTAGTACTGTAATCATTCAGTCACTTAGCATGTAGTCTTTTAGTGAGGTAGGCTTTAGGGCATGAACTGCTTCAAAGTAGTATGCACTATGTATGTAGTGTTTTAATCATCGTCACACTTGTGGTTCAGGGCTATAGTTTCTTAGTCTGATTTTATATAAAATGTGTTTGTACAGTAATGAAATACTGTAAATTTGAAAGTTATTAATATACATTTATTTGTGATTCTTTTTTGCAGATACTGTTTTTCAACGTTAAAATCGAGAACATATGCCAGAAAAAAAAAGAAAAAGAAAAGGAGAGACAGGAGGATTATTTGAAGAAACATCAACCACAAGTATTGAATGAACAAGATAATGTGGCTAAAAGGAAAAAAAATTCTGGTAAGATCACGAAGCAATGTATTAAAAATGTTTGTAGGAGCAAACGGAATGTAGAGAATGCTGCAACTTCAGAAAATTTTCTAAGTAAGAAAAAAAATCAAAATAAGAGGAAAAGTTAAAAAGCAAATGTTCAGTCAAAGGAGATAAAGTATGGTAAAAGAAGACAAAATCAGTATAAGGAATTACGCAAAAAAATATTTTACAAGAGAGTAGTGCATAATTTGCTGAAAGATGTGAAGAAATATAAAAAGAGAGCTTTATTTTACAAAAAGAAGAAGCATATTGAAAGCATTGTGGAAAAGGCTTTTGAAGTAAAAAGGAAACTGTTTATTTTACAGTTAAACAGAATTCGATCACTAGATAAACCAATATATGTAATGAAGGCCAAAAGTAGGAGGAAAAGAGTTAATAAAAAAAAATGTTGTGAAGTTTTTTTGGGACAATGGAAACACAGTTCTAGTTCAGAGCCTTTTTTAAATGAAGAGAGTTATTCACTAAGTGAAAAATTATTGTATGCAGTTGACACCAGTGGTAGAGGTTATGAGGTTAGTGATGGTTGTCCAATGGAGAAAGAGAAAATGGTTGAAAGAAATGCAGAAGAAGTGATAGCTGATGAAGTTTTAGGGAGACGTGCTAAAACCCTGTGTACACTTGGGATTGCAGTAGTGTTTGTAGTGTACGACAGGAATCTATTGAAAAATGATGTAGTTTTTTACGAGTCTATACTAAAAAAAGTGTAAAACAAAAGATTAAGCTGTTGCAAGGACTAGACCCTTGCAGAGTGAGAAAACATACTGGTTTGCAAGGTCATTCTCTGGCTTGTCTTTCTAGGATAGTTTGTGAAAGTGTTTTTTACCATTTCAGAATGCTGGCAGTACATCATACTCAAATGCGGGAGTTAGTGAGAAGGTTGTATTATGCAAAAAGTCCAGCACTAAAGTTAAGTGAGTTGAACAGTGCTCTTTTACGTGGGTCAGTTTCAGATGTGAAGAAGGTCTGTGAGGATATTGAGTTTTGTTACTTTGGGCCTCAGCAAGAGAGTGAAGAAACTGACACATTAGTAGAACAAAATGTTGAAGACAATGTAGAACCTGTAATTACAGAAAAATTTGACGATGAAATCACAAAGTTTAAGGTAATTTCAGGTGAAAGACCAAATGTTTCTTGTATTTGTTGTCGGCGAAGTCACTATAAAAATCAGACTAGGGGTGTCAATCTGTATTTAAAAAGTGAAATAGAAGATAATGATAAGTGGATGGAATTCGCAACTTATTTGTTGGTAGAGGATTGTTTTGATTTGGGATGTGAGCAGCGTATTTGCAAATATTGTTATAATAAATTAGATGAGAATAAAATGCCTGCTAGAGCTGTTCATAATAATCTAGAGTTGGTTGCTATTCCTCCAGAGCTTATTGATTTAAATACGTATGAGTCTATTCTGATACAATGTGTTCACCCGTTTCAGGCTATTGTTCGTATGGAGCCCAAAACAAGTAAATTACCTCCATCAGAGTTGCAAAGAGGATTGATAGGAAGGGTTGTGTATTTACCATTAGAGTTAAGGAAAAATTTTGAAACTATTGGCGTAGATCATGCAGACAATGAGCCACTAGTCATTCTAGTTAATGGTGTTCCTACTAAGAATAAGAAAATCTGGCAAGAGTTAGTGGATGTTCGAAAAGTGCAAAAGGCCTCATTGTATCTGTTAAAAAATAATGAGTACTATAGAAATGTGTTTGTTGGAGAAGAAGAAATAGATTTAGCAGAAGATAGTGAAACATTAAGTGGACAAATTGAAAAAGTGGACATGTCCAGATGTGAAGAGATCTATGAACATTACAGTGTACATCCACTTCATTCCAAAGAGGTGATGGGGAATACAATTGAGTTGATTCAAATGAAAAAAGCAACAGGAAGTCCCATGAGTGTATGGGAAGAGAGCTTGGAAGCTCGTTGTTTCCCGCAGTTGTTTCCAACAGGAAAAGGTGGACGATATGATGAACGTCCTGTGCAGATTCCTGTATCTGAATATCGGACAACAAGATTATATGCAGAAGATCCAAGATTTCGACAATGTATCCCTTATATGTTTCATCTTCTGTTTGAAAGTGACTTGTCTAGACTTTCATATTCAGTAAATCACATTTTAAAAACTGGAATGCATCTTCAAAATGTAACTGCAAAGGATTTTATGGATAAAGTGCATCAGAGAGATGATCATTTAGAATCTCAGTTGATTAATCTGATGGCATGTCAGCGTGGGCCTAATGAATATTGGTACCGTCGACATGGAGAACTGAAATGCATGCTACGGAACTTGGGAACTCCTACATGGTTTGTTACACTAAGCTGTGCTGAGTATGCTTGGGATGATTTACTTGAATTTCTTCGAGAGGCAAATTCCAATATAATTAATATTGAATACAAGACACCTGGAGACTTGTGCTCTTTGGATCCTGTCAATGTATGCAGATATTTCAATCATAGATTTGAAGCTATGATGTCTTTCATCTACAATAAAAAGAATCCTCCTCTTGGAGAAGTTGTGGATTTCTTTTGGAGAAAGGAGTATCAAGCAAGAGGTGCTCCTCACATACATATGTTGTTATGGGTCAAGGACGCCCCCAAATTTGGAACAGATTCAGATGAAACTGTTTTGTCTTTCATTGAAGATTATGCTACATGTGCTCTTCCAAATAGCAGAGAAGAGAAAAACTTAAAACAACAAGTCTTACAATTTCAAAGCCATAGGTGTGGAAAATACTGTTGACGAAAGTACAAGTCAAAGGATAAGTTCTATACCAAATGTCGTTTTGGATTTCCACGTCCTGTATTAGCCAAAGGAAGAGTGAACAGTTTTATGTCAGCTGTACGACATACCACGACAAGAAAGTCTCTGAAAAACACCTACAACTTAAGAAGAAGCGAAGAATCAAAATACATAAATGACTACAATCCAGTTATTTTATGCATGTGGAACGCTAACATGGATATTCAGTATGTTGCGAACAATTCCATTGCTGTTGCTCGATATGTAACGTCGTACATTACTAAATCAGAAAAGACTGAATTGAAAGAAATGTGGGAAGAGATTTCTCCAGTGCTTAATTTGTAAAATTTGAAGTGCAGGTGCTAAAACCTTTGTCGGAGGCCACACCTACTTTTTCTTTGGCTCCACCCACTTCCTCCACTGGCTCCACCCACTTCCTCTATTAGCTCCACCCACATCGTCAACTGGCACTGCGAAAAGTCAGATGAATTTCAGCAAGGGCGCCTGCCTTCCTCATAGTACGGTTTAGATAGGAGGTTCCCCTGCCCTGTGAACATTTTCAAAAAGATTAAATCAAAAGTGCATTTAAAGCACAATTTTTAAATAAATTAGATAAAATCACTAATGCATTGAAAAGGGACAATTCCAGTGCTCTATGTGCTAATTTGGGGAAAGGACAATACTGGGGTAGGGTATCCCCTTTTTAATAGGGAAGCAAAGTGAAAGAAAACACGCTAGACGTGTGAAGTGCGATGTCAATTCGTCTAAGTAACATGCACAATTAATATTTATTTGCAGTTTGCACCAAAGACATTTCTGCATCTGCACATATATTACCATCCATGACTGACTACAAGTACAATCCAAATGGATCCTCCTCCTACTTTGCCCACCCAAATTCAGGCCTTTTCCAAATCATACCCCGGCCTGCTTGCCCTGCAGCGTTCACTCGAAAGAGACACAAAGTCTATACAGTTTGCCTCAATTTTAAGCTTTGGCTTCTGGAATAGCAAAAGCAGGGTAAGGTGGCAGTGTGCAGAGTTAGTTACACACTGTGATTCACAAAAATTAATTAATTAATTGACACTCAGGGCCGGACTGGGAACCCAAAGCAGCCCTGGCAAGTTTTGTTACACCAGCCCCCATACGGTGCATAGCACACAAGCACAGCAAGCGTAATGACTGCCACAGGTGTTTGCATGGGGGAATTCTCCCCTCAAACATTTTGCAAAAAGAAAAACCAAAATGGTGCACAACACATTTTCCATTACATATTTAGCTGTATCAACTTTCAAAGCATAGTAAATCATAAATGATGACCTGACATAAGCACCCAGGCCAGAAAGCATGGAAATCTCACACTCATAAGTACTCAGACAAGGAAACATGGAAATGTCACACAAAGGCACCTAGGCCAGAAATCATGGAAATGTCACACAAAGGCACCCAGGCCAGAAAGCATAGAAATGTTACACAAAGGCACCGAGCCAGGACAGAAAGCATGGAACCGTCACACAAAGGCACCCAGGCCAGAAAGCATCGAAACGTCACACAAAGGCACCCAGGCCAGAAACCATAGAAACGTCACACAAAGGCACCCGGGCCAGCCGGCCAGAAAGCATGAAAATGTCAAAGAAAGGTACCCAAGCCAGTGGGGCTGGAACAATTTTCAGAGTGTTGGTGCTGCCCTCAATGTTACATCACTGAATGAAGTCATAAGATTGAGAAAAATGCAAACATCACACACACTAAGGACAAACATAGCAAATGAGCCTTGCCCATTCCGGCGGAGGTGGTGAGAGTGTGGTATGTTGCAGTGGAGCATTTAGAAGCCCACTGCTTGTTGAGTGGTGTTGGTGAACTCAACTGTATGAACCAAATCTTTCCACAATCCTAAACTCACCAACCCCAATTGCCTCAACTTCCTGCTCTATCCAGTGCTGTGGTAGAATACCTGCATATCGGCTGATGCTTTCGACAGTTGAGTAGCTTTGATGGGAAGAGGAGGTTTCTGAGGTGGGAGTATCAGGCAAGTGACACTTCTCGGGCTCCCTCTGTGCGAGCCTTCAGGGAGAATCCCTCTTCATTACTACCTCCGGCTCCACCTGACCCTGGACTCTGCAACCCACTCCCTTACAGGCTTGTTTATCCCAGTAAAAACAATAGTAAAATCACCTTCAAACTTAAAACATTGAATATAGTGGTAAATATAATTAGCACGCACTTCAAGTATGTTCCACAGTAGCCCTTATGACCCCGACTGCTAATTAAATAAACAAAATCAGGAAGGCCATGACAGGGCCGGCTTCAGCGCTGATGCGAAAGTCTTTTTTGGCGTCGCACCAATAACCTCTCTCTCCGTAAATAACCTTTACTACCACCTTCCAACAGTGCCCCTCATCCCTCCATGGCCCCCCCTATTGACATCCTCCTCAGATTCCCTCACTGCCACATGCCACAAGTGCCCCTCATCTCCCCATAGCCCCTCCCCCTCATGACTTCCTCCTCGGATTCCCTCACTGCCACCCTCCACCAGTGTCCCTCATCTCTCTGTAGCCCATCCCCCTCATGACCTCCTCCTCGGATTCCCTCACTGCCACCCTCCATCAGTGTCCCTCATCTCTCTGTAGCCCATCCCCCTCATGACCTCCTCCTCAGACTCCCTACAGCAGTGCCCCTCATCGCTCCCTCCTCCACCCCATGACCTCTTCCTCGGATTCCCAAACTGCCGCCCTCCAACAGTGTCCCTCATCGCTCCATAGCCCCTCCCCCTATTGACCTCTTCCTCAGATTCCCTCACTGCCACCCTCCAACAGTGCCCCTCATCTTTATGTAGCCCCTCTCTCATATGCATTTCATTTGTTGTATAGCGCTACTCATATCAGTGTAGTGTGTGTCAGTACTTTACACCACTCACACATTATACAGGAGACAATGAATCGTACAAGTATGTAAATCAGTCTACAGGGAATGTCACATAAGCCAATGAGGATTACAAGGTGTATGAATCACGTGTCATCCATACCTGTGGGACGGAAATTTTACAAGGGTTTGGGCTGGTGAAACACAACCTTAGGATTTTTAAAGAGTATTCAATGGGGGTCAGCTTTACTGATAAAAATGTATATCTGCCCACACTTACTCATTTTGAAAACATTAGAATAATGAAAGACTGGGGAAGTTCTAACTATATCACACAAAAAGAAAGCGAAGTTCTAACTATACCATTCATGTTTAAACTTTGTATGTAGGCAGCTCTTTGGTGACAGTTCATTGGTCACTGTCCTATGTTAGGATTGTACCTTCTGAACTGCATGTAACACAAGGATCTCTGTGACAAATGCAGTAACCCACTGAGCTTCCACATAAAATACAGTTTATCTGCATTTAAAAACTACTAACAGACAAATGATTGCTCTCCAGCAGGGCCATTTATCACCAGCGTTATTACACTTGCTCATATGATTGAACACAATTATACCCGTCTGTCCTGTGCCCAATCCGCCGCTTTCTAGAAGAGACGCTACTCGATTGAACACATTTATGTTAGCACATTTCACCCAATGCCATTACGTTCAATCCAATTACAGATGGCCAGGCCAGCCATGGTGCCATCGAATGCAGATGATCCATCCATCGCCACTATCCATGCCATTATCTGACCAAGCACTCACCCTCGGTTTATTCTCACAATCTCACTTAGGTATTTGACCCACCGACCTACCCACAAAAAAGCAGTCTTGATGTCGATGAGTAGTTTGGGTACTAAAAATGGCCGGCGTGGGGGAGGGACTGCATTCTGGAAGAGGGGTGGATAGGGTGAGATAAGGCAGCTGCCTAAAGGTGTGTGAAACAAGGGAATGGACATGGCCTGAAACTGAAAGTGGCACACACAACCTAAAGGAGACCTAATACACCGTCTCGTGCTGTACCGACGTGCACGGGCGGCTGTCAGACGTCAATAGACTCCCAGCAGTGGGGTCGGAGCCGGGACGGCAGCAGGCACTGCGGATACATTGGCGTTGACTGCGCAGCTCACTTCCGAAAGCAATTAGAAACCAGGCATTGATTAAGTCGGCATTGAGGGCTTGGCAGGCGACAGAATGATGGCACATAAAGTCACGGGACGGGCGCCAGAAATGCAACTTTTTTGCTGATTGTCAATAATGGAGAACTCCCACCGGGCGTGGGGCGACTCTCGCTTGGACAGCTGGCACATTAGGACGGATGCCAGCCACTAAATGAGTGTTTCGACTCGAGACCGTCAAAGGAAAAGGTCAGGACCTGAGAGGACATCAGGGTTAATTTGTTTCTGTCAGATAATAATAAATGCCATTTTCTGCAGCCAAACCGTTACATATCTTGTAAAGTATCTGTGTTAGCAACATGCATGCGATAGGTTCGATTTGGAGCATGGTATGGATAACACTCTATTTTAATTTTTGGGGAGAATAAACGTAGTACCAGTGAATTAAGTAGGGTAGGGGTAACTTTGTTATTTAATCCTGTGCATTTTCTCCGTGTGTTCCAAACTTTGAATCTATTGCTCCATTCCACGCAGCACAAGTTTCATCCTGGATGAAGGTGACCTGGCCCCTGTCTCAAAAAGTATGAGGTTTTTTGACAGGCTAGACTGTCTGAAAGAATGGCAGGGATGGGGCAGTGTCAGTTGCCTTTCATTGGCACCTGAAGTACAACTGGCATGGCTGATGGCTCCAACCTCATTGCCTTCCCTGATGCGACTTCCTGCCATAAAATCTCCTAATTTCCCTTTAGATCTGTATTCCTAACTTCTTGAAGTTTTTGGAAGCCCACAATTGTTGTATGCAGCTATGTTATTTGCAAGTTGTCAGAATGTAAGCAAGGGCATAACTTGCATGCTTGCTATCACAACAGGACCCTATCATTTTGGGTTTGAGGAGTGCAGTCCAAATGCTTTGAATTTATATTACGAGGTCAGAGAGTAAGTTCTCAGGGTAGGCTCACTTCCAGAGAACAAATCCCAGACCTCCTCATCGTCCGTCATGACCATAAAATACCTAAATGGCTGAGAGAGTGTGGGCATCGCTCACGTTTTGGTGTGATCATCATCATGATGTTGTTATTTCATTGATAGTACTATAGTTCCTACTTCTTATAGAAATGGCGGCAAGTCCGGCAACAACAACACTGTGAAACTCAAACTGACTGATCACATACATTAGGCGGCCGGAGGCGGAGAGGGACAGTAGCAGTAGGAAGGACTTATGCACTCACTGCCGGCTGCTGCCTGCGCAGCTTCATTAACTGTCTCTTTGTCGACTTTCTCCGATTGATTAGGGCTTACATAGGCCTGCCGCCTGCTAGGAGGCAGGCCCTGTCTCACGCTCACCTGGTGGCACGGTGCAGCAGCTGTTGCAGACCTCAAGGCTCTCACAACGTCGTCCGACCGGCCCGGGTCACTGAGTGTGTCAGTAGTGTGAGCGCTGAGCCGCGGCCCGCGGCTGTTGACCGATTACAAAGAACGGGAACCAACCACGAGACTAGGTGCGGCACTGCGCGGCTATGCTGGGGCGTGGCACTGAATGCGTGGCGTGCGGCGTGCGCAATCAATCCAGAATTTTAACAAATCTGCGCAGTGCGCACGCTGCCGCGTACAGCCCCCGCCCCCAACCCGGCCCCGTCCGAGAAGTGAAACAAAATCGAGCCCTGCCCGCCCGCCCGGCGCCCACTGACAGTGCATCGCCATCATCAACCGCAAAAGAAAACGCGAGCGAGCAAGAATCTGATTGAGAACTTATTAACTCTCAGAAGTAGTGAAGTGAAGAAGGCAAGTGAAAGTCATACAGTCCGCCGGAGTCAGTCAGGAAGTACTGTAACACTTAGTTTTGCCACTGCAAAGTCCCGGCCGTAGCGCTGCGAAGCAAGTCAATCAATTACGTGCACCTGAGTGTGTAGACCCGGCCCTGATAATTAGGTGCCGGTGCTAAGCACCGGCAAGCACCGGCACAAATTAAGCACTGGATTTCTCACGAGAAGACTCTAAGTAAGAAATTATACAGTTTCAGTTTGAAGATGTTATCGCATCGTGAAATTGGAGCATATGAATGTTCAGATCGGTTATCATCTGCAAGTCTATATTCCAAAAGTAGAAGAATCATTTGGGTGAGTCTAGGTCTTGCAGGAATGCGAAATCGGGTACTGAAATCTGTTCAGGAAATTGAATATTGAGCAGAAAATGACCCTGAAAGTACAGATATTTTGAAAACCAATATGTTGGACACATACTATCCAAAGAGAAGTCATCATCTTGAGAACATGTGTCTCTATGAAGTGCTGCAAAACTACACTTTTAAACGGAATATTACAGAGAACATCAACGATGGAAAATATGGAGTGATTGGTTCTGAAGGATGTCTGGTGAAACAAAGGAAAGGAAATTTAATTAATCACAGAAAACCGAGTTGCGACACTGCTGACAAAAGGGAATTTTACTATTTAGCCCTTTTGCAAATGTTCAAACCATGGCGTTCTGAACTGGAATTACTTGGAGATTTTCCCAGCTATGAAGATTCAATTAATGCTTGTAAAGATAGCATACAATGCAGTGCTTTCGTAAATTATGTCAAAATGTTGAATGATGAAATTGATCAAGAAGCTACAATTGCAGCTGAGATTGCTAGAGACAGTTCTCAAGACAGTCAAAGTTCTGCTGCACTGAGTCAAGATCCACTAGGACAACCAATTGTTGAAAATGAAGCAGCGATTGCAATGAATGAGGTGGAAACAGCAATGTATCAAGCACAAGAATATGCAATACAGTTAGGAAACTTGGAAGAGCAACTAAATGTTGAACAGAAACAAATATATAAGCAAGTGAAAGAGCAGATTGACCATGGATTACTTCATGAAAAGAGAGTGTGCTCATGTACATCATTTCAACCTATCCGAATGTATGTGAGTGGTCAAGCTGGAACAGGAAAGAGTTTCTTAATTAAAGTAATTACAAGTTATCTGCAAAAAAACACTGAGTCTCATTTGTCTTGTGTTGTCACTGCTCCAACTGGGTTGGCAGCACATAACATTAAAGGAATTACTTTACATCGTTTACTAATGCTGCCAGTAGGGCATGAGAACAAATTGGAATACCACAAGCTATCTGGAGAAGCTTGTTGTGAAGTTTCAAGAGTGCTGAAGAAAATGAAACTTCTCATTATTGATGAGATGAGCATGGTTTCAAATTTGATGCTTGCCTTTGTGCATTTAAGAATGCAGCAAATTCTTAAAACAGAGTATGACGTGTTATTTGGAGGAAAACACGTCATAGTTTTTGGAGATCTACTGCAACTGACACCGGTAAAAGGACAACCGGTATTTAAAACATTTGCCCATGAAGATACCATAAAGTCTCTTGGCAGTGTTGGTAATGTGAACATTTGGAGTAATTTTGAATACAAAGAACTGACAACAAATATGCGACAGGCAAATGATGCTGAATATGGAAGTATTCTTCAAGATATAAGAATTGGAATTCTTTCAAAAAAAGGGAAAGAAGCTTTGGAGAGTCAATTACTTTGCAATCTCTTTCCAAACGAAAATACAGTTGCTGCAAAAGTGTACGTGGAAATTGCTAAAAATAAGTCAGTGATTTGCTTAATGCCGACACTGTGTGAGTGTTCAATATTCAACGAAGAATTATTAAAATTGGAAAATGAAGAAATTGTTAAAATGGAAGCCATCGATAAAATACTACATGAAGGAACCACTATTATTTTGACGGGTAAGTTGAGATCAAAACTAGATTGTTTAGAAAAAAAAAGATCTAAAACTGCTGGTTTGGAAAAGACACTGTATATGTGTGTAAACATTCGGGTAATTTTAAGGCGTAATTTGGATGTAGAGAAAGGTTTAGTTAATGGTGCAATGGGCAAAGTGGTGGATTTTGTGAATTATCAGAAAAAAGAAGGAATTTAATTTTTAAAAATTAAATTTGATCAGACTGATGAAGTTAAAGAAATTGGTCGTTGTTCAGTTCGTTTTTTGCTTGTTAAAGATTTATATGTCCGTAGGAAACAATTTCCATTTTCTCTGGCATATGCAGTGACTATTCATAAATCTCAAGGGTTAAGTGTAGACAGTGCATTGGTGAACATTGGATCTACTGTATTTAAAGAGGGTATGGCATATGTTGCTTTGTCGCGAGTCAGAACATTATCTGGTTTGTTTTTTATTGATTTTGATGAGACAAAGGTTACTGCAGATGCAAACTGTGTAAAAGAGTATAATAGGTTAAGAAGGGTATATGCTCCAAATTTAGGTCAATATCCTGTATTTGAAAAGCGTGTGGTTGGTCGAAAAAGGAGGTTAGAGAATATCTGTACTGAAGATGTCAAGAAGGGAAAAGAACAAGATAATGTTGCGATTGCAGGTAAAAAGAAATTGGACACTGTTGTAGAGATTGTTGGTTATCAGTTTAAAAATAGTTCTGGTGTCAACTGCTATGCTAATGTAGTGGTCAATGTTGTTTTATATCTGGAAGGTTTGCAAGCACAAATTATGCAGAATCGGGAAAAAGATTTTGTTCTCTGTTGCATTCTGTTTATGAAAAATTGACAACAGTTAGAAGTAAAATACAATCTGTTTCAGATGTTCGTAATCTTTTGGATGTGTGTTCTGGTTCTACACAATTTACACAAAATATCCAACAAGATGCTCAGGAATTTTTAATGTACATGCTTACCATTTTTGAAAATAAAGGTGTAGAAATAGAAAATATTTTTGGGCTTTCTTACAAATGGGAACATTATTGTGAAAATTGCATGTATACATGTAGCACCAATGTAGACACTGAGAGATTTCTGTATTTAACATTACCAGACTGTAAATCAGTGTCTTTCAATAAATTAGTGAAAGGTGCAATTCAAAACATGGAGTGTAGCCAATGTAAATCATTAATGTTATCCACATTATTCTTAACAAAATATGGAAAATACATAATTTTAATGATGCAACGTTGTACAGCTGACGGAAGAAAATTGGATACTTTAATAAAACAATTTGTAGCAGCTCAACTATGAATATCAGGATGGACTTTTGTAGCAATTGCAATAATTTTCCATGATGGTCCTTCCACCACATCTGGACATTACACTGCCTATCTAAAACGTGACAAAGGCTGGACACTTTGTAATGATGCCCAGTTGGTTTTCAAACAACGTTTGCCTAGGGAATTACAAAATTCCTACCTAATATTTTTAAAGCCAAAGTTTTAGGAAGATAATTTACTCTCTGAGGAATTTATTATTATAATTTAATAGGACTACCATTGGACAATTTACATAAAGAAGAAGTACAAAAATATCATTTGGCCTCAAGGAAAGGTATATTTTTGAATTATGTACTTTTTGGTGGTCATTTATTCGGTGATTATTTTAATGCGGCATCATTTACAGTTTTTATAAGTTAAAGTTATAACATTTTGTAATCTGTAAGCATTTCGTATATGTATGATTTGTATTTTCTGGTATTTTACTGAGAATAGTATGTTTTTTTTTTTTAACAATCTGTCTGATTGTTTTTTTTTTGCCCGCTGTTAAGTGATGAGTACCATTGAAATCACTATTTCGAGTGAAATTCAATATATTCTGAGAACAGCAAAAAAGGCAAACAAATTACTTTGTGGAAATGATGTTGTGTTGTAAAAAATGTATTATTATATGTTATAATTTTTTTTTCTTTTCTTTCACAGATCCAAATTTTAAAATAAGCTATTTTTAAGAATTTATATTTGAATGAAAAACAGAAGAAAATGAATACCATTTTTTATTCCTATTACTGTGAAGGTAAGTTTAACTAAGTCTCAATATGCAGAATGAAGAGGCCTGCAAGAAGCTACAAAGTTGAAACACGTTTCTAAGAACACTCTGTTTATGTAGTTTTGAAATCTGACCACAAGAGATTTGAGGGGTTCATAATATTTCACCTTTTTAGTTGTTGAAGGACCACAATCATTTCAATCATTCTTCTTTGAACATCTTTGCAGACAAAACTCTGTGCTTACCTTCTATCATTCGCAAGGAAATTTAAAAACGGAAATATTTCACTTTTTGTAACA
This sequence comes from Triturus cristatus, assembly GCF_964204655.1. NCBI lineage: Eukaryota > Metazoa > Chordata > Amphibia > Caudata > Salamandridae > Triturus > Triturus cristatus. Next base: position 528,102,689 of record NC_140592.1, read on the forward strand.
TAGTTATTGTGCAAGATACTCTTTTATATTTACAAAGAGAGGAAAAGGCACTCTGTGCACTTTTTATACTCCATGTAAATACAACCTCATCATTTAGACCACTTTGTGTTGAAAGGGTGTTCTATAAGTGTTGTTGTGCATGATTGCACTTAATACTCCTAGAACAAGACACATGTCTAGATTTATCAGAAATCATAAATCTCGATATGTGTGTGAATGGTGCACCATTCTACAATTGGTGTAGGAAAGCACAACAAAGAGAATTGTTTTCATTTCTCCACATTTTTATATCTTCAATGCATGCTGAAATGTTCAGCATACATTGAAGGAGAAAAATGCATTTTCTCATTGTTTTTGTGTAGGAAGGTGTGTCTTCCTGCAGAAAAACAAACAGCACATGACACAGATATCCTTGCACTATGGTGCAAGGGTTCCTGTGTCACCACATGGCTGCAGTTTAAGCAGCCGTGCAGACAGAAGCATAGATTTGCAACAAATTTATGAACATATGTTGCATCCCTGTGCTTCGGAAGTACTACAGCACACTGCAGTTAAAGAGGTTACTGTGTGATGCTGCAGCACTTCCTTATAGTTCTGCACTTATACATTCACCATACGCTACTAATGCATTCATTCAGTCAATTACGTACTACACATACATTCATCTAAACTTTCACACACTAACAAATAAATTTAGCTCTTTTTTTAAACCAGGAAAGTTAGTTCTTACAAGAACTTTTTTTCTTCCTCTTTCTTCTTTTATATTTTTTTTGGTTTTTCTAACAATTTTGTGATTTTTTTGGTTTTTCAGAAAAAAAAACCAGGAGAAACCAAAGAATGAACTTCAGGGAACAATAAAAAAAAAAAATAGCAAATATGACTTTCTTGGCGGCGGCAGATCAGATCGATCGACTGCTCGCCATAGCACAAAGTCTTTTTGCACTTAGTGCAGAGCACTTTTAAAAATTGAAATTGAGGACGGATGTCCAAGGTTTGGTCTGATGGATGCACTCTTGATGTGCTCGGCTGCGATGAGGTGGATGGCGCAGGAGCAGGAGTGTTTCTCATCCGTCGGCACTCTTCTTTTGCAAGATTGTTTGGATGAAGGGTCCTCATGTGCTTCATCATACTTGCCGTGCCGCAAGAGTATTTCTTGTTAGGATCCCCTCTTGATAGGACTCTTTTGCAAACCTTGCATGTGACCAAGGTTGCATTGGTTTTATTCTGCCCCTCGGGAAAAGTAAAAAAATTCCACACCACTGAAGAGAAACGTTCTTTGTGTGGTAACTCCGGCAAAAATTCATCCTCAGAAGTATGAGGTGATGCAGGTGATGCCTGCTGCCCTGAAGCCATTTTTGGTTGAAAAAAGTTAGAGCTAAGTGTAAACTTAGTCTAAAAAATCTTCTTCTCTCTAAAGAGGTGGTTCTCCAAAGAAGCTCAAAGAAGAATGATTGAAATGGGTGGGGTCTTTCAGTAGTTAGAACAGGAAGTGTAATGAACCAATCAAATCTCTTTTTTTGCAGGTCACATGGGATCCGCGCACCCTGCGCGTACGCAGCACGCACCCAGCGCGCATCTGCGAAATTGAATTAAAAAGAAATATAGGATTAGATGTCAAAATATATTACTTTTAAGACTAGTTTAGAGTTTGTCTTCAATTAATATTCACATGAAATATATAAATATGTTTTTTTAAATGTTAAATACTTCGTGGGATCCGCGCACCCACCGTGTCATAGACACAGATGACACATCGCGAAAGCGCGTAAACGTCGCGTTACGTACATCGAACGTGTCACGTATAGGCTGGGAGTCGCGTACCGGTCGCATTGAAATCGCGCACTAACCACGTACCCGACACATACCATGCGCGGATGCTATCGCGTAGGGATTGAGAACGGTGCGCTTAGGGTGCGCGGATCCAAAAACATGGAAAAAATATATAAAATAAAGTTTTGCACTTATAGTTAAAAAAATATTTTGAAAAATATAAAAAAATAGGTTTGAAAAACCCATTAAGTTCAAATAATATTTTTTAATTTTTAAAAGAATTAATTGAAAAAATACATTTAAAAATGGTGATAAAGTATTTTAAAAAAAATTTAATTAATGAAATGACACACTGAATTTGAAAAATATAGAAATCCAATTAAAATCATTAAACATGATATCTTCAGAGATAAGTTATAGATAGGAATTAGCATTTAAAAAACCTTTGAAATTCACTGAAAAAACCATAGGTTTCATGCACGTTATAGTTAGGAATTGGCATTTAAAAAACCTTTGAAATTCACTGAAAAAAACATAGGTTTCAGGCACGTTATAGTTAGGAATTGGCATTTAAAAAACCTTAGAAATTCACTGAAAAAACCATAGGTTTCAGGGGTGTTATAGTTAGCTGGACATTTCCCTCGTACAAAAGCCTAGAAATTCCCCTGTTATAGTTAGTTCAGCTAACTATAACTCGCGCCCCCGCAATGCACTGCTGATGACGTCACATATTACATCACTCATGACATGGTCAGTGACATCACTGATGACATCTCAATTGATATCTCAATTGATATCACTGATGACATCACTGATGACGTCATCCATGTGATAAATTAGTGCATCTTCTCACACCCTAATATAATCTTTGATACACCGACTCAAAATTTCAGACGGCCATTTTGACAACCATAGATACTCCAATACCAATAACTACTCACCCACTCATTGACTTTTAGGTCTACATACATGTCCACTCACTCACCTCTACAGTCACTCATACTTACAGTCACTCTGTGCATTTATACACCTATATAGACACTCACACACCGCCAATCATCCATTGAGGTACTGACACATCTAGTCAGTCATGCAAATAATTAATCACAGTCCAATTTACTCACCTATACAGTTAAACACAATCAAGTTCACTTACTCATAAAAATACTAACAAATTCTGTGTCTTCCTGCAGAAAAAACAAACAGCACATGACACAGATATACTTGCACTATGGCGCATACAGCCACTCCCAAAATCACACACTCTCACATATAGATAGTTATATACCCTTACACATATATACACTGCGTTTCACATATGTAGTTAGTGACACATGTATAACTGAGATATACATTCAATCACTAACACCCATACATACACTCACCCAACCATACAGTCCATCACAGATGCACTTTTAAAACCATGCACCCAGTGAATCACCCACTTACACAACTAGTCACAGAGTCACACACACCCTACCCACACAAACACTCAGGCACCCATACAGATACTCAGACAACCAATGAATAACCCATATAGACACTCATATAGCTATTCACAAAACCATGCAGCCACTTATACACCAACACACAGACACATACAGACATTCACACAGTTTAGTCACTAGTCTGCAGTAAGATACATTTAATGACTCACTTATAGAGTCAGTTACGCACCCAGAAAATCATCCATTCACACACTTGTACACCCACTTATTCTTCAACAGGCCTTTCCCTATATATATTAAACATATTAAAACTGTTCAGAAAAACATACTCAATGGATGATGTCATCAGTGATGTCATTTGAGATGTCATCAGTGATGTCACTGACCATGTCATGAGTGATGTAATATGTGACGTCATCAGCAGTGCACTGCGGGGGCGCGAGTTATAGTTAGCTGAACTAACTATAACAGGGGAATTTTTAGGGTTTTGTACGAGGGAAATGTCCAGCTAACTATAACACCCCTGAAACCTATGTTTTTTTCAGTGAATTTCTAAGGTTTTTTAAATGCCAATTCCTAACTATAACGTGCCTGAAACCTATGGTTTTTTCAGTGAATTTCAAAGGTTTTTTAAATGCCAATTCCTAACTATAACATGCATGAAACCTATGTTTTTTCCAGTGAATATATATATATATATATATATATATATATATTCAGAAAGGCTTGGACGTGTTCGAAGTGAACTGGCAGCGATATTGAGGCCTGAACGAATTAACCAACCAAGTTTTTAAAATGACCATGTTTTATGAAGAAGCATTAAGCTTTTATATGCATAGGTCACCTTGAGGTTGTCAATTTAACTAATTTTTATACATCCAAGTTGAATTCAGGCCTATTTTAAAAATTTATTCATATATTTATATATTTATATGTTTATGAATACTTGAAACCTGTCTTTGCACACATTGTATCTCAATAGTGATGTACTATACAGCAATTTTGTGCTTGAGATGTTATAATGAGCCAAGTCTAAATACGTTGTCGATGTCTATGACTTTCATGCAATTCAGTCATGTGATCTTGCACTGTCACTTTAAATGTGTGAAAGCACTCCCAATAGCGCGTCATGTGATCAAGGCCACTTGCTGGCCAAAAGGCTTAATGGCAGAGGTGCTGGGCGTTCATTAAATAAAAAACAATAGCACCGAGCTTTTGGGTCTGCATTCGTCTTTATTCCACGAGAATTCCATGGGCAAAGCAAGGAGAAAAAAAAAAGATATATATACATACATACAAAAAGAAGTCACCCACCATCCTCAACCGACAAAAAATATTGGAGTTGACTGCTTGTTACTCTGATTCAGACATGTCAATCTATGAAAGATATCACAATACTGGATAAGAAAATGAGTTACTTACCTGTAACTACGGTTATCCGGTATTGGTATCTCTCATAGATTCACATGTCCCCACCCTTCTCCCCATAGAAGCTGTTTCCTTGTTATTCAATAAGATACTCACTTCTCACTTGTGCTGGGAAAATCTGAGGGAAACTGCCTCTACTGGGAAGGTTCTAGAGGATGCTAACAACTGATGGCTCCATTCAACATTTAGTTATTTTTTAAAAAATTACATAGATAGGCTATGTACAACATGGCTCTAGGCCATTATAGCCTATGGCATTATTTAAATACTGCTTGATTATGTTACAGCACTCCCAGCTCGACGACAGGAATGATTCAGGCATGTGAATTTATGAAAGATACCAATACTGGATGACTGTAGTTACAGGTAAGTAACTTATTTTCTTATCCAGTATTAGATATTTCATAGTTCCACATGCTTGAATCATCCCCACTGTCGAGGTGGGAGTCTTGCAATAACAATTCATATATATATATATAGAGCAGTAGTAAAACACATCATAATAGGCTATAATGGACTGCACAGTCACTGCAGTAGCCTATCCATGTCCTTTTGTAAAAAGAACCAAAGTTGAAACACAGCCAATCAGGCTCTAGCACCCTTTAGAACACTCCACAGAGAGGCAAGTCCCCCAGATTTTCTACCGTACGTCGTGTGACAGGGAGAGTCTCTGAGCTCTGCTCAGTTTTCTCAACGGAAGTACAGAATGTCTGATACTTCTAAAGAGGCTGCATTTTAAAGATCCCCACAAGGATTGTATTTACTGCCTTTACCCTGCTCATAAAGTTAAAGACTGTAGGATTTACAGGATCTTTTCCTCAAAAACCTTAAAGGACAGGGAAGGCAGATTGCTTATTTGGCTGGAGAGGCTAAATTCAAAAACCTCTGCTGTGTCTGATGGTGAAGGTAGTTGTAGTTCTCAGGTGTCAATCCAGTTGACTAAGAAAAGAGACAGGTCTGAAGAATCTCCTGGAAGACTTAAAAAAAATCTTCAAAAAAGTCCCATCATGAGGCTTTGCACTCTACCTCTGAAAAAGTGAAGCTGCCATTCTCTTCTGAGGAGAAATCTGGGGGAAAAAAATACCTCAAAAACACCTCCAAAAAGCTGCCTTCAAACAGCCTAAGACTCAGTCAGTCTTTCAGGACTACCTCGTCGTCTGAAAAGGCTTCGTCGAAGACCGCCATCGCCGACGAAAATCTCTTTGCCTTCGGCTACTTCACCGTTGACGGTGCCACCGACGACAACAGTCTCTCCTCCGTCTACGTCTCCCACATTGGCAACACTTTCGTCGTCAACAGTGCCTCCCTCTTTGACGCCGACCACTGTATCGAGGTCAACAACATCGTCAACAATAGTCCTCCCGTCGACGGCCTCGACGAGGACTACTTCAACATTGACGACGGTCATGTCATTATTGAAGGTATCTGTGTCACCATCGACGTTCATCTTGTCTACGCCGCAATGGAGAAGGCCTTCTTCTTTGCCAATAACACCAATATTATCATCCAGGTTCTCGTCCACGATCCCGTCTACGAGGGGGTTTTACCAGGACCCTTCCTATATATCTCCTTTGCCTCCTAGCCAATTTTTGGAGGAATCTGAGAATGATGGGCTGTTCAGTCCAGCTCGCAGCCCCTCTCAACTTCACGTAAAATTCCAAGATGAGGAAGACGAGGATGATTATTATGGGACACATTATAAACCCATGGAAAGGCCTTCAGTATTACTACCACGTCAAGAGCCTATGATTCAAATGTCTGTGGCATTAGTGCAGGACTTGACAGCTATGCTGCATGACTACCATACCCATTTTCCTACTGCAGCAGGTTCTATTGAAAGACAACCCACTCCTATGCCTGCTCTAGATTCAGCAGGACCTTCAATTCCTACGACGGAATCTCAAGATCTGATCAAGTTCAGAGAGTGCAGGATGATGACGACAAGACAATCGCTGAGGAAGATGAACTTCCTAAGACACCTACTACCATTGATGAGTGGGAGGATTATTTAATTCCAACACCTTCTCCACTGGCTCCTCAGGCAATTGATTCTCCTCCAGAGGACATTGGGGGTTGTCATGCCATTATGGAAAGAGCGGCAAACCGTTTTCTCCTTCCCATGCCTTTTAAGCAGTCCAACTGCTTTTTATATGATTTCAAAGACCAGATCAGGAAATCTGTCCGCGCTATTCCTATCATTGACCATATTTGGGAAGAGGGAGTTACAATTATGAAGAACCCTTTCTCAGTACCTGCAATTCTTCCTAGAATTCACAAGAAGTACAAGGCCCCAGACGGTGCCCCTGCATGCCTGACTGGACAACCTAAACCACATTTAGTGATTTCACAAGCTGCGCAACGGAGGTCGAGAAATCCTTCAGTGCCAATAACTGCACCACCTGATAAAGATGGAAGGAGACTGGATAACATCGGAAAAAGATTCCCCACCATAGCGGGTGCTTCTGTGCGTGCTGCAAAGTCCTTGGCAATTTTGTGAAGGTACGACTGCCAAATGTGGTTTGATGTTGCTCCGTACCTCAAGTTTTTGCCGGACGACAAGAAACAAGAGGCAAGGAAAATTCTCCTTGAAGAGGAAAGGACAGCATCTGAGAGAATTGACATCTCCATGGATTTGACTTCTCTGGGTTTTCGGCAGCTAGCTGGGGTAGCAGTCCCCCATCGCCAAGGTTGGCTTAAGTCTACAACCTTTCGGACTGAGGTGCAGAGCAAGATCCTAGATATGCCATTTAATGGGGATGCACTGTTTGGCAAACACATTGACGATGCCTTGCAGGAAATTAGAAAGGCCACGGACACTGCTAAAGCCTTAGGTACACTTCAGTGCAGGAAAACACCTTTTCGAGGTGCCCGTGGCAGAGGGGCTTACTCCTTTCGTAGGAGCTACCAAAAATACCAGCCCCAACTTTATCAGTACAGAAATGGCTACCAAACTCAACAATCATATAAAAACACCCCTGCTGCTGCTTACTCCAGACAGCAAAACAGGAGAAAACAGCCTCCTAAAGTCAGTGACAATACTAGAAAGCAGTGACATCTCCCCAGTGTAAGTAACTGTCTCTATTTATACTGCATCAAAGTGAGGTACAGTGTGTATACAGTCCAAGAGTCCCCAAAGGTAAGCAGAGGTTAAAGTTAAATAGAACCTTACTCTCTAAAGTGGTAGCTTGGTCGAGCAGTAAGACAGTATCAGAGGACAGTGTTAAGCATTTGGGGCCTCATGTAGGTAGCGAAATACCGGTCGGTAACGGCCGATTTTCGGTAAATATGCCGTTACCGACCGGTATTCAGACAAGTGAGATGTAGGAGTCCAAAAACCACTTTTCGGTAAATATGAGGCGGTAAATACCGATTCATAGTTACCGAATTCCAAAATACCGATTCATGTTTACCGAATACATAATTAACGAATCGGTAAATATGAAGTGGTAAATATGAAGTGGTAAAAATTTAAAATGACATGTAGGAGCAGGCGGTAATTAAGAAATCCAGGAAAATCGGTAAATAAGAGTCGGTAATTAACACGGATTGAAAGCAGGTGGTAACCATCAACAATGCACATAAGCAATCCCAAAATGCAACAGCGTGGACAACATGGCCGCCATGTACGTCATTGCAAGGCGCCTACGTCTACAGGCAGCAGGACTGAGGGTGTGGCGACGGGAGGAACAAATCTACAGACAGCGCATCACACTATTACAGCTGACTGATGCAGAGATACATGAGAGGTACAGGCTACACCCCGAAACCATCATGGACCTGATAAGGGACCTGCACCCACTCCTGGACCAGCCAACAAGAAGGGCGCACGCCATACCACCACATGTGCAGGTGCTCTGCAGCCTACATCTACTGGCATCCGGCAGTTATCAGGTGGTGATAGCTGCGGTGGGTGGTGTATCCCAGAGTTGCCTGTCCCGTTTCTTCAGGAAGTTCCTGGATGCCATGATGCAGAGAATGCACCACTACATAAGCTTCCCAAACACACAGGCTGCACTGCAGAAAACAAAAACAGACTTTTATCACATGGCACAGTTCCCCCATGTCATCGGCTGTATTGATGGTACACACATCCCAATCTGTCCACCAGCTGATACAGAGCACATCTACAGGAACAGGAAGTCCACCCACTCCATCAATGTGCAGGTGATCTGTGATGCAGGGAACATCATCACAGATATTGTTGCAAAGTTTCCTGGGAGCACCCACGACTCATACATCTTCCAGAATAGTGGGATCTACACACGACTGAGTGCCGGCGAATTCGGAGAGGGATACCTGCTGGGTAAGTAACAGTGACGCCCCTTGAAACCTGCAAATCAGAGTGTATAGAGGCATGTAACTGATGGTTCCCTTTTACTCATCCAGGCGACAGCGCATATGCATGCCGTTCATTCATCCTCACTCCCTACCTACACCCAGCAACCCAGAGTGAGAGACGATACAACGTGGCCCACAAAACAACACGCAATGTGGTGGAGCGCACGTTTGGACTACTGAAGAGCAGGTTCCGCTGCCTCCACAAGAGCGGAGGCGCACGCCAGTACAAACCCATCACCTGCTGCAAGATTATTGCCACTTGTGCAATGCTGCACAACCTTGCCACGAAAAAAGGTACAGATGTGGAACTAACATATGTTGAGGACAACGAGGATGAGTCAGGCCAGCCAGAGGGCAGCGCAGCTAGAGTGCCAACTGCAATCGATGGGAGAGAGAGACGGGCAGAGATCACATGCAACTATTTCTGAGTAAGTGAGGGGACACAGCGAGTTGTGAGAAGTCATGACGTAGTTTAATGTGGCACCACGCCATGAACACATGAACAGGCCAATCTGGCAATATACCATCTATACAAGGAGTATGTCCAGGGTTACGTCACCCAATGGGAAGTGGCTAAGCAGGGCCACATCAATGTTTGCGCATACGCGCTGCAGTGGTGGATTGCACGGCCTGTGCATCCTCACTAGAGCCAACCCCAAGCCGCCTGCTGCTCCTGCGTGCTTCTGGGACGGGGGGTGTGATGCTGCTGCTGGTGTCGATGCGCTCCGCAGCATCCCCTGCAGCAGTTGTCGACGCCTGACTACTCAATAGCACCCCTAGTGCACTTGTCACCTGCACCATCCCCCGAGACAGGTCGCTGCAGCACTGTGTTAGGCCCTCCTGCATCGTCACAGAGCGCCGGCAAAGTAGGGAAGTCGCAGTTGCCAGACGGTTGAGTGCCCTGCTGGTAGTGTCCCTTCTCTGGCGTTCCCGGCGCCGTGCTTCGATGTCAGCATCTAATTTGCTGCACAACTGCTGGATTGACTGGGACATGTCCCGAATGCCCGCAGCCATGCCGCCAATGTTTGTGTCCATGTTGACTAAGCTTGTCTTCATCACCCGCATGTGCCTCTGGACTGACATAACTGCCTTTGATTGCAGGCGCTGTTGCTTCAACATTTGGCCCTCGAGCCCCAAGAAGACACCATGGCCGTCAGTGGGTGCTGGTGGACTCTGGACACGCGACCTGCGGCGCCCTCTTGCTCCCGTCTGTGCTGCCTGTGAGGTGTGGGGCACAGTGGGATGGCTCCCTTCCTGGTGCCCGGTGCGGTCTTCTGGGCCCATGCTGTCGTCTGACGAGGTGTCGAAGGCCCGTAGCCTGGCTGCTGGACGCCTCCTCATTCTCACACCTGCAAGCGGAGATGTGGCCGGTGATTCGAACATGAGTGGCGATGCTGGCTGTGGTTGTGGTGATGCTGGCTCTCGGTGAGGTGATGCTGGCTCTGTGTGCGGCGAGGCTGGCTGTGTTGGTGGTGCGGCTGCCAGTGGGCCTGCTCCCTGGTCTGAACTCGTGCTGGCTAGAGGTGATTTTTGTGGCAGGTGTGCCGTCTCCCCTGCAGCATGCCCTGTACTGCATGATGTCACATCTGTGGACAGAAAAACAACATTGGCTCAGTGTCCCCGAAGGGCTGCATTGCAAGCGTCACAATAAATCATTTCACATTCCAATCTGTCCTCTGTCTCCTTGTGCCTCGAGTGCGTGACATGCCCTGTTGCCCTGTGACATTTACGTCATGGTTAGTGTTGCCCTGACTACATCTCCCGGAATGCATTGCCTGTCTGCACTGACACGTGTGGACTGCAGTGTGATTCTCGTTTCACAATGGGGGATGTGGGATATGGGTAGGGGGGGCTACATTGCTGTGCTTTCGTCTTACCTTGGTGTGTTGCGGCTCTGGCAGAGCTGTCGGCGTCCCCAAGACCCACGACGCTCTCTTGCTCGATTGTGGCCGCCACCAGCTCCTCCAGTTCGGTGAGGGCAGGTGCCCTGTTGGTTCCACCTCCGGTCTGGCTGGCCTCCTTCTGGATGTCGCCCATCTTCCTCTTGGTCACAATCCTCAGGTCATACCAGCGCTTTTTGAGGACCTCAATGTCCCTGTGGGTCACTCCCACAGCATTGACCTGCGCCTGGATGGCCAGCCATATGTTGCGCTTTTCAGCCTCAGGCACTTGCAGGGATTGCCTCCCAAACAGCTTCTGGTGCTGCTTCACCACCTCCTCCACCAGCACCTGGAGTTCCTTGGGGCTGAATTTGAGCTTCCTCCTCCTTTCCCCTCCGTCTTTCTGTGTTCTCTGGCTGGACATGCTGTTCGTTTCCCGCTCGCACATGCAACTGCTCCCTGCCTCTCCTCTGCACTCCAAGCCTCTCCAGGGTCGGCTAATTATGTACACCTGCCTGGGTGTGGCCACGTCGGCTAATTGTGTACACCTGCCTGGGTGTGGGCAGTTCCTGGTTGGGTGGGCTGTCGTTGCACAGGATTAGCTGTTTCGTCAAGTCATGTGATGTTATTTACCGAATCCGTACATACTGATTCGGTATTTTCCGATTCGGTGGATACCACCTCGGTATTTTCCGAATCGGTAGATACCACCTCGGTATTTTCCGAATCGGTAATTATCACCTCGGTATTTACCGATTCGGTGAATTCCGATTCGTATTTACCGAATGTTACCGAATCGGTAACTGTTACCGAATTTTTACCTACATATAACTTACCGATTCTAATTTACCGATTCGGTACGGCTCGGTATTTAAGAACCGGTAAAATTTATTTACCTACATGAGGCCCTTGATGTGCACACTCAGTCAGCAAATTAATTCACACTCAAGAACTGAACTCTAGGCTAATTGTTGTTGTATAAAAATATATGGTTGTTTATTTTTAGAACCAAGCAAGCCTGGTACAGGTAAGCATTACATACTTTTCAGTAATAAGTTACTGGATATAGAACAGTTGAAAAATGCAATAGGAATTGTTCTTTGTTTGATTTACAGGGGATCAGTAGTATGCAACACTTAGCAAATGCAGTACATTGAAATGATTAGGCTTTTTCAACAAATTGCAGGTAAGTTAGTTTTACGTTATTGTTTCTAACTCAGTGCTGGATGCCTAGATTCAGCACTGGGACATTTCCTGAAAACAGTTGAGAAAATGCGTTTTTGTTATTTGTGTGATTTTGAAAGAATATTTTCAGATTTCAAAGCTCCACACAGAAACTTTTTGGAGGAGGACATTGAAATGAATGGGCTTCTATAATAAATTGCAGGTAAGTGACTTTTACGATACTTTTTCTAACTCGGTGCTGGATGCATAGATTCAGCACTGGGACATTTCCTGAAAACGGTTGAGAAAATGTGTTTTGGTTATTGTTTCGATTTTTATGGAATATTTCAAGTTTTCAAAACTCCACACGTAGTCGTTTTTTTCGAAAGAAAATTGTCAATGTTATTCTATGGGAGAAAAATAGGTTATCGGTTTGCAGGTAAATAAACAACTATGGGAGTTAAGGTTAGACTCGGGTCCCCCAGGGTCAGTGATGCACTGAGATTGCACCCTCAGCGGCACTAGGGCGGCCGGGTGCAGAGTGTTGAGGCCCAATGTTATCCTATGGAGGATAGGGGGCTTCCGGTTGGTGGCTGCTGGCTAGCATGCCACATGGCTGTGGGAGAAAAGCTCCTAGGATTTAGATCAGGGCAAGTTGGGGACCAAACCCTCAGCGGCACTAGGGCGGCCGGGTGCGGGGGGGGCTGTTTTGAGGTCGGGTGCCCTGTTGTTTCCAAAGGAGAACCTCCGGGTCAAAGAAACACTGCAGGTTGGGGGACGAGGATCATCTGGGCGCGACCACCACTTCGAGGGGTAAGTTGGGATGTCGTGGGTTGGTTAGGCACCATTGAGTTGGGCACACAAGGCCGTGGGGCGTCGGGTGCAGGGGTGCCTTGGGACGTCGGATTTTCTCACCCGCTCTGGTCGCGGTAGGGGGGGTCCTCTGGAGTGAGGCTGTAGGCATCGTCTAGAGGCAGGTCAGGGGTCACCGGATCTCAGGTGAGGATCGCCGGGGGGGGACCTCCTCGTGGTGTTGGTTCTCTCGCGCTCGGGCTGGGGTTGGCGGGTGCAGAGTGTGCTGGATTCGCGGTCTCTGGCTGGCACCAGAAGATGCAGTTTAAACACGTCCGGTGTTCTTGGGAGATAGTCCTTGAAGTGAAGGCAGGCAGGTCCTCCGGGGTTTGTGAGGTTGCTGGCTGCAGGACACGCCGGGATTTTGCAGAAGCAGGTTCGAGGGGAGACAGGCCTGTAGGGCTGGGGCCAAGTTAGTGGGCGTCGTCCTCTTGTTAGCGCTGCACGGCTCTTCATCCTTCTTCTTATCTTCTTTTCTTTTGGTTTCTAATCTGACGAAGCAAGGTTCGGGGTGCGCCCTAAATACTAAATTTAGGGGCGTTACAGGTAGGTAAAGGGCAGGGATCAATGGGTCCCTTCCCTGGGGTGGGTACACCCCCTATTCTGCCACTCTCCTGTGGGAGGGAGGCAGGAGCCTGTCCCTGGTTGGCTGGGTCCCCCCATCCTCAAGATGGCGGAGACCCGAGGTTGTGATTTATCTCGCCTTCCCCACCTGAGGGGTGGAGCTGGCAGAGGTGGGCACACCTCCCTTCCTCACTTGTTTTCCCGCTGGTTCTCCCTCCCAAAGTGGTTGGCAGAACCAGTGGGGACCAGTTGCTGAAAGCAGTAAACGGTCTACAGAGGCTCACAAAGGCGGCATGCCTTTGAAACTTCTCCTTCGTGAACCCTGTCCATCCTGGGGGAGGAGGCTTGGCACCTCGTCCCAGAATGTGCATTGTTTCAGGCTCCCAAGAGCAGCAGGCTCTCGACCCAGGGGTCCAGAAACATGTCTGGTGGTGGCAGACTATGCAGCCACTCAGTCAGGTCACTAGTAGTTAGTCGGATTTCAGGAGGCATCTCTAAGATGCCCTCTGTTGTGCATTTTACATTAAATCCCCCACTGGCATCAGTGTGGGTTTAATGTGCTGAGAGGTTTGATACCAAATTTCTCAGTCTTCAGTGTAGCCATTATGGTGTTGTGTAGTTCGTAATGACAAACTCCCAGCACCATATACTCTTAATGACAGTACTGCACTTACAGTGCCCATGAATTGACTTGAGCACTGTAGGGGTACAGGGCTCATGCACCAGTACCCTCACCACTGGCATAGGGCACCCAGCTAGAGGGGTGGCTGATGTATGCCAGGGCAGTGGTTTGTGGGCATAGCACACAGGGATGTGTGCCATGTCGACTCTTCACTTTCTTCTGCACCAAAGCACTCAGTCTGCAAAGGCAGTGTGTGAGTGTCAGGGTACAGGGCCTCTGAGGGTGTCACAATAAGTGCTGCAGCCCTTAGAGGCCTTCTCTGGTCACAGTGCCCTGCATACCTGTGGTAGCATTAACCAGGGGCTGACATGTGGCCAGAGATGCCAATTGGGTTTAGGCTTCAATGCAGTTCTTAGCGAAGGAACATAGGCCCTGGGTACCTGATTAGCAGGAGCCCAGAGCACCCTCAGTCAAAGAACATCAGCAATTCAGCAAAAAGTGGGGGCATACCATGCAAGAAAGAGGGCACTTTCTCACACTCAGCATCTGCAACAATTTGGCCATACTTAAACCCCAGGACTACAAATACTTCTCTACATTTCGACCAAAGGAAGAAAATAACTTCGGACAAATGGGTCCTGCCTGGACATAGTAAAATGTGGTAATTCCCTAGAATTTGTAAAGATCCCTCTGCCCCATCCACCTCTAAAGAAGCCTCCACCTCATCTCAGTCTCCTCAATAAAAGAAGCGAGAATTATGTTGCAAAAAGGAGCTACAGAAAGAGTGCCCCACTCCCAAGTAGGAAAAGTTTTTTATTTCCGTTTCTTTCTGATAAAGAAAAAGTCGGGAGAGTTGGAGGCCAATTCTAGATCTAAGGAGATTAAACAAATATCTGCAGAAAAAGTCATTCGGTATGGTCACTCTTCAGGAAATTCTTTAGCTCCTCAATCATGCAGATTTCATGACGATACTAGATCTGCATGATGCAAATTTCCACTTCCCTGTCCATCCCAAACATCGAAAGTTTCTCCTTTTCACTGTGGCAGGCCCTCATTTTCAGTTCAGTGTTCTCCCTTTTGGTCTGCGGCCAGCTCCACGAGATTTTACACAATGTCTACCTCCAGTTGCTGCTCATCTCCGGCTGCAGTACAGCAAAAAAATCAGAAATGGCCGGGAGGAAAAAATATATAAATTTTACTCTTCAATAGGGGACTGTATATTCCTCTATTAACAGTACATAGTCCTGTCGTTCATTAAGTTACATTTGAACAAAAGAAACAATCACATCCCAAGGGACAAATGATTACATAATTTAATTTACGTAATCTTGATTCACTTCATCATAATTTTTGGGCTTCTTTCAACAAACCATATACATATATATACACAGTGTTCACCTATTCCATACAGGCAATACACTTTGAGGTAGTCTTATTTACATAATTGGTTCTAATCTCTCCAGAACCTTAATTGAAAAATTGTGCAGTAAAATATTTTTTAACTAAATCAAAAAATATCTCATCAGACTCCTTATCATAATCTGTCGACGCGGACGCGTTTCGGCCATGTGAAACATCTTGGCCTCCTCAGGACAAGAGTGAGGGAAACGACTTTGCTGAAAACAGATCCGTGTGCCTTTTACAATCCAGACCGCGTTAGTCAAGAATCGGTATAGAGGTAGTGCAGCTCAGGTTCATAAAATGATGTGCACCTTTAAACACTCAAAACCGCTGGTAAATACCACTTCGTTCTACAGTTACAAATCTTTTAATTATCAAGGTCTTCTGTGTTTGTGCCACCTTCGGTACGATACATCTTGGTAACGGCACAGGGCCTCCCGCTGCAGGGCCTGCAGCTGTTCCCTTACCTAGACAACTGGTTAGTAAAAGCACCGTGTTTTCGACAAGCCTCAAGAGCAACGTCAATTTGCCTTCAAATGTATCAATCCCTGGGACTATCTCTCAATTTTCAAAAGTCAGTTCTACATCCGTCTCAAAGGACACAATTTCTAGGAGCAGTTTTGGATACTATCCAAGACAAGGCTTTCTTGTCCATAGAAAGGCAATTACACTTAATTTCTCTGGCAACAAAGTTAAGAGCGAGAAAGTTCGCTTCTGTGAGGCTGGTAAAATATCTTCTTGTAATGTTGTCCTCTGCAATCATAATGGTACTTTACTCGTCTCAGAATGAGACCTATACAAGAAGAACTAGACAATCAATGGCTTCAGGTTACCGGATCGTTCGACAACCTGGTAAGGAAAACTCCAGTCATGAGAACAGCTCTGCTCTGGTGGCAGCACTCCAGCAATCTCTCGACAGAGCTAACTTTACTTTCTGGCACACCAGAGCTCGTCCTCATTACGGATGCTTCTCTTGAAGGATGGAGGGGCTCACTTCAACATCTCCGCATAAAGGGAAAATGGTCTAAACGGCTTTCAAAAATGCACATCAACTTCCTGGAGCTTCAGGACATTTTTCTAGCCTTACAGGCTTTCCTCCCAAGGATTCAGGGTTCCTGGGTCCTCATAAGGACAGACAATACCACATGCATGCATTACCTAAACAAGCAAGGGGGAACACGCTTTCAAATCCTATCTCAGGAAGCACAAGAGATATGGAAATGGCTTCTCTCTCAACACATTTCTATAAAAGGGGAACATCTGCCGGAAATGAAGAACTACAGCAAAGAAATGATGGACGGAATGCTGACAATGCAAACATTCTCCCCCAGTCAAAAGATCTGGGTTAAATCCATCGTTCTTTTGCCCACTACGCCACCCCAGTTTGGACCCAGCCATATGCAAATCAGTCTTGACCCTGTGCCCCATGGGAACAGTCCAGACCGAACTGCCAGGCCAGGTGCTCCCTGGACCGGAAACAAGCATCCTGGGACCAGTTTCAGGGTATGTCACCCTTCTTCAGCCAGTGTAGTTTGAATCCAGTGGCACAGTGAGCAAGGGACCCACGTCTGGGCATAACCATCCCTCTTAGGGCGAAAAGTGTTACAGCAAACAAATGTTGGACGGAATACTGACAATGCAAACATTCTCCCCCAGTCAAAAGATCTGTGTTAAATCCATTGTTCTTTTGCCCACTACGCGACCCCAGTTTGGACCCAGCCATATGCAAATCAGTCTTGACCCTGTGCCCCATGGGAACAGTACAGACCGAACTGCCAGGCCAGGTCCTTCCTGGAATGGAAAATAGCTTCCGGGGACCGGTTTCAGGGTATGTCACCCTTCTTCAGCCAGGCTAGCTTGAGTCCAGTGGCACAGTGAGCAAGGGACCCACGTCTGGGCATAGCCATCCCACTTAAGGCGAAAAGTGTTACAGCAAACAAATGATGGACGGAATGCTGACAATGCAAACATTCTCCCCAGTCAATAGATCTGGGTTAAATCCATTGTTCATTTGCCCACTACGCCACCCCAGTTTGGACCCAACATATGCAAATCAGTCTTGACCCTGTGCCCCATGGGAACAGTCCAGACCGAACTGCCAGGTCCTCCCTGGACCGGAAACAAGCATCCTGGGACCGGTTTCAGGGTATGTCACCCTTCTTCAGCTAGTCTAGCTTGAATCCAGTGGCACAGTGAACAAGGGACCCACGTCTGGGCATACCCATCCCACTTAGGGCGAAAAGTGTTTAAGCAAACAAATGATGGACGGAATGCTGACAATGCAAACATTCTCCCCAGTCAAAAGATCTGGGTTAAATCCATCGTTCTTTTGCCCACTACGCCACCCCACTAATAAAGAACAGTCTGGCAGATACCTTTAGCAGAACTTCCTATTCTTGCCATGAATGGGAACTACTGGACCCAAAAGTTCATGAATACATCTTCCAGATGTGGGGCAAGCCCAACTTGGATCTCTTCGCTTCCGAAACAAATTGGATATGCCAATTTTATGCAAGCTGGGAACCAGAAAGAGGCTCTTGGGGAAACGCTTTTCTGATGAGGTGGACAGGGATCTCCGCCTTTCCCCCTTTTCCGTTAATCCCGAGACTTCCTTCTGATGAAGTTGAAAATGGAGCCATGCTGAATAATTCTCATTGCCCTACGTTGGCCGCGTCAGCACTGGTTCTCAAAGCTTCTCCTACTCTCAGAATGCAAACCTTATCGCCTTCCAGTATCGCCAACACTGTTGACATTGAGCAGGGACCAGATTCTCCATCCACATCCAGCCCCGCTGCAGCTACATGCCTGGTTTCTGAACTCGCTGAATTCAGGAAGTTAGATCTGCCTCAGGACTGTAGAGACATACTTACTAAGGCAAGGTCGCCATCCACAATTAAGACTTACACTCTCAAATGGAAACGTTTTTGTTCCTGGTGTCTTCATAATGATGTACATCCTCTAGAATCTTCTCCGGACGAGATTTTGCCTTATCTGCTCTCCCTGGCTAAATCTGGCCTTATGTTCACATCCATTAAGTTACATCTGGCCACCATCTCTACTTACAGGCGTTCCTCTGGAGGTCCATTGTTCAAGCCGACTGGTGAAGCAGTTCATGAAAGGACTTTTCAGAGCATATCCTCCAAGAGCTCCTCCTCCGCAATGGAGACTTAATCTAGTTTTGGCGCAGCTTATGAAACATCCCTTCGAACCAATTCACAGAGCTGAGCTTAAATATGTCTCCTGGATGGTTGCTCTATTATTCGCTCTTACTTCCGACAGGAGAGTCAGCGAAATTCTAGCATTCACTATTAAACAGCCATATCTTCGTTTTACCAATGGCTATGTTCTCCTTAGAACAAATCCTACTTTTATTCCTAAGATTCCATCAACTTTCCATCTTAATGAGCCGAGTATTCTGCGTTCAGTTTTTACTAGCCCTACTACCCCGGCTGAAAAGGCTCTTCATACTCTGGATGTAAAGAGATGTCTCAAATTTTATCTGTCGCATACCATGGCCATCCGAAGATCGGATCAATTGTTTGTGTCCTATGGTGCGCCAAAGCCAGGTACAGCAGTGACTAAAGCAACAGTTGCAAGGTGGATTGCATCAGCTATTCAATTTTGTCACTCTAAAGCAGGAAGTCCTCTTTCTGTCAAACCTAAAGCTCATTCTACGAGAGCAGTGTCATCGTCAGCAGCGCTTTTTGCTGGAGTGCCTTTGGATAAAATTTGCTGTGCTTCAACTTGGAATAATGTGCATACATTTACACAGCATTACTGCTTGGATTTGGCCACAGAAGCAGAATCAGCTGTAGGACAGGCAGTATTTTGCAACCTTTTCCAATACGGTAAGCCTCTATTTTGGAGTTGATTCTTTATTAAATACTAAATTCTATGTATTTGCTTCACATGTTATTGCTGGTTTATTTTCTCTTTACGCATAAATGCTTCTTTTCATATTGTATTGCATATGTTGTAGATATGTACAGGTATAACTTATTATAGGTATCTATTTGCCATTCATATGATACCCACCGTCCTCTAAAATGTAATACTTTGACTGCTAGCTATTCTGGTTCAAGCATGTGAATCTATGAAAGATTCAATACTGGATAAGAAAACGAGTTACTTACCTGTAACTTCAGTTATCCAGTATTGGTATTTTTCACAGATTCACATGCGACCCACCCTCCTCCCCAGAGAGGCTTCCCTCCTTACGGTATATTACTTGCTGTCACTTGTGCTCGAGAATCTGAGGGACTAGCCTCTCTGTGGAGTGTTCTAAAGGGTACTAGAGCCTGATTGGCTGTGTTTCAACTTTTCTTTTACAAAAGAACATGGATGAGCTACTGCAGTGACTGCAGTCCATTATAGCCTATTATGATCTGTTTTACTACTGCTGTCCTATATATATATTTATTTTTACTGTGAAACTCCCACCTCGACGGCGGGGATGATTCAAGCATGTGAATCTATAAAAGATATCAATACTCGATAACTGAAGTTACAGGTAAGTAACTCGTTTTCATCTTTTGACTAAGCCATTGGTTTAGGGATGATATACAGATGTCCTTAGATGGTGAATATTTAATTGGTTACAAATCTGTTTCATCAGACGTAAAACAAGAGGGGTCCCCTGGTCAGTGAAGAATGCTTGAATTAATCTCAGCCACTGCCAATCACTCGGGCAGCATCCCAATATATTGTTATTTTGCACACCATGCCACCCCAGTTTGGACCCAGCTATATGCAAATCTGTCTTGAACCTGCTCCAATAGGAACAGTCTAGCCCGAACTGCTAAGCCGGTTCCTCCCTGAACCAGAACACAAGTAAGGACCGGTCCCGCCTGAGTTATGATCTCATCAGCCGGGTACAGCTTGGTTTCAGTGTAACAGTGTACTCGGGACCCAAGTCTGGGCATACCCATCCCACTTAGGGTGACACAATAAGTATACAAAACAGCGATGGATGGAATGCTTGAATTAATTTCACACACAGGTAATCAATTGGACCACATCCCAACCCGTCCGTTATGGCTGGGTCCAAATTGAGGTGGCATGGTGGGTGAAAAATGATGGATTGGAGTGTGAATAGATTGACAGCCAGTGGCTGAGATTAATTCAAGCATCCAATCCATCACTTTGTTGTTTTTGCATTTGAAGCAGAGACAGGGCAGGGATGCTACTGCCTGTATTTTTTTGTTTCCATGAAAGTTGGTGGCTTCCCTCCCGTTCTGCACTTCCGCGCTCTGAACTATTTCCTCTGTAAGCAGAAGTTTATAATGCTGTCTCTCACACAGTTTCTGCAGGCTCTGCAGTTAGACGAGTGGATGGTGTCCCTTGAATGGCAGGACACATGTTCTTCCATACTGATCCTTCAATTGCACAGGATTGTTGTGGTTTCTAGCCACTACCACTTTAGGGTTCTGCCATTATTATTAATATTGGCACCTTGTGTGTTCACAAAAGTAATGACGCTGATTGCAGTACACCTTTAGAGTTTAGGGGTCTCTATATTCCTTTACCTCAAAGACTGGATACTGAAGGAGTTTGTCGCTGCAAGTGTTAAATCGCCTGCAGGTTCACAACCTGCAACTTCCCAATCTGTGGTTTTCTTTCAATGTCTCCAAGGTGCCCCTCAGTTCTTCTTAGCACCTCTTCATTGGAACAGAAGTGGGACAGTCTCACCCTTGAACCATCCTGCCTCAAACATGGGTTCAGAACATTTGGACTTCCGAGCATGACAGTTTTTCATCTTTTGGGTCTGCTCACCTCTTACATCTTACCGTACCCTTATGCTCTTTGGCACATTCAAGCCCTGCATCAGTATCTTTACTTTTAGAGGGCTCAACACTGAGGAGTCATCATGGACATGAAAATGATTTCCTTGGAGGCGGCTCAGGATCAGCAATGATGGCTAGTGGCAGAATGTCTCTCTTGCAAGTGACCTTTCTGTCCTCCACCAGTTATGGGCACAGTGGTGACTGATGCATTCTCCCTTGAATGGTGTGATTATCTCAATCTACTGGAGACCCAAGGCCTGTAATCTCCCTGATGAAGGAAAAATTATACATTGACCTGCTTGAGCACCAAATTATACGTCTGGTCCACAAGGTGTTCCGGACCTGTATTAGCAGTCAACCGCTTCAGCATCAGGGCCATACCTAGGTATCAGACTGACTTTGGATGGTGTGGTACTCAGATCTGCTTTACATTTCCCTATGTCTTCATCATATGTTTCAACTCTGGATGAACCTCCTTTCACAATAGAAAGGGAAGATTGTGCTTCGAAAATCTCCTGTGCCTCCACCGTCATGCCTGGAGATTCAATAAGGCAATCTAGCTCCTTTGATCTGCCGGTAGAGGTGGTCAACCTCATTTTATCAGTCCATCACCCTTCTTCAAAATCGATTTATTCTGGACTTTTTAGTCTGTTGGTCATGTTTTGTTGCTTCATGCAACAGGGAGAATGTTGATCGCCTCATGGTGCATTTATCTGATGTGTGCGTTTCGCACTATCTCTCACCTGTAAGAGTTTGCTGTGGGCAGTGTTAAAGGTTGTCAGCCCTTTTGGCCTTTCTTTGTTCAGCTGATGAACCATTGTTGTTTTAAGTACCCTATTGTTTTGTGTTTTCTGAAGGGGTTGACTCATTTGCACCTCTCACATTTTGTGATGCCATAGTGACATCTGCCTAATGTATTCACCTTTTGAACCCGTGCATAGTTATCCTTTATGTCTTCTGACTCTAAAGACTGTCTTCCTGATCATCATTACATCTGTTAGACATGTTAGCAAACCACAGGTGTTGTCTGTTCAGCTGCCTTTAACTTTATTTTTGCCAGACAAGACATTTTTTCCCAAATGGTCACTCCTTTTCATGTGGGTCAATTAGTCACATTTCCAACATTCTTCTATCTCTTTACCCCACCAAGGAGGAAGAAATGCTGCGCCAAAAAAACCCTCACTGAGCTCTCAGCTTTTACATTGACAGAACCCTTGAGTTTCATCCTCTGTGACGAGCTTTTCCTGGGTTACGTTGGCTCCAAGATATGTAAGGCAATTCAGTAGCAGACTATTTCCCTCTGGATCATTCTATGTATCAACATCTGCTGTGCTGTTGCTAAGAAGGAATCTCTTAAAGGAATCTGAGCCCTTTCCTTTAAGCGAAGGCTGCCTCTTCAGCATTATCCCAGGATGTTTGCATGTCGACATTTGCCATGCAGTAATGTTGGCTCAAGTCTGCACTTTCACCAGGCATTCCTGTCTTAACTATCAATTCAGCGAGATGGCTATTTTGCCAAATATTTTGCAGGACCTGCATACTAACCACCTTAGTAGTGCTGCTTGAGTATTAATTGAAGAAGTGAGGAGTATAAGCATCCATCAGAAGAACAAGGTACTTATCTTTAGTAAAGATCTTTCTAGTGGATACTCCTGTCTACCTGTAGATTCTCCACTGACCCCACCTACCTCCCTGTTCTGAGGAATGTTTATACAATTATCCAGTATTGGGGTTTCTTTCATAGATTCACATGCCTGAATCATTTCCCATCGTTGAGATGGGAGTCCCACGGTAACATAATCAAGCAGTATTTAAATAATGCCATTGGCTATAATGGCCTAGAGCCATGTTATACATAGCCTATCTATGTCCTTTTAAAAAAAGGACTAAATGTTGAATGTAGCCAATCAGCTGCTAGCACCCTCTAGAAACTTCATAGCAGAGGCAGTTTCGCTAAGATTTTCACAGCACATCGTGTGTGAAAGGAGTCTCCCTGAGTTCTACTCAGTTTCTTTCTGGATCTTTTCCTGAAGATTGTTCTTTTCTCTACATGTCAGATAAGAAAGGCCTCTTTCGCCCATGTAAGACCTGTGGCAGGAAGAGAGTGGGTTATGTGGATAACCCACATAAGATTGTATTTATTGTCTACATCCCTCTCATGAGGTAAGACGATGCAAGATCTTCCGGACCTTCTCTTCTAAGACACTGAGGGACAGAGAAGGGAGGCTGCTTCTGTGGCTCCAGTCCACCAAGCAACAAAAGTCTTCTGATGAAGATAGTGATGGCTCATCCAGACCACACAAAAGAGCCAGGTCACTGGATGATAGCCCTGGTGAAGGTAGGAAACACCTCAAACCTTCCCAGGAGAGCAATGGCCATAAGAAGTAGAAACAACTTAATCTCCTCAGAGCCTACTACTTCCGTCGCCACATCTCCCTGTGGGAAAGATAAAGGAGCTTCATAGAGCCTCTTCTACTGATTCTAGAAAGGGTAAGGACAAAAAACCATTTTAGACGACAGTTCCTATACCGTCAACGATGACAAGCACCACAGTTACGCCGTCCGCTTTGTCGACGGTAGGAACAGTGACGACGATGGCCATTTCTGTTCCCATACCATCAACGAGAGTTTCATCATCGACGTCTATTCCGTTGATGTCCTTGGCAACGAAAACATCGTCTGAAGAAGGCGCTGTCGACGAGTGTCCCATCGATGAGGGCCCCGTAGGTGAAGGTAACGAAGATCCCGTCGACGAAGGCCTTGTCGACGAACATCCCGTCGACAACGATGGCACCGTCGACAGTAACACCAATGACGACGAATATTCCTTCTTCAGCATTATTGGTGCCATCAACGTCACTGTCGACGACGGTCAGTGTGAAAGTCAAAAATACCTTTTTCCACCCGGATGCCTCATCTTTTACCAATATTTCTCCTCTGCCTCCTTCAAACTTGCAAGACTTCCAACAGTCAGAAGATGAGGAGGAAGATGATGATGGCATATATGGAGTGGCACATAGCCCGTCCGAATTGCAAGTTAAACGCCAAGATGAAGGGGAAGAGTATGAGGATGAGCAGCAGCAGCACTATTACCAACCATATCTAGTAACCATATCTAGTGCCCCAACACATTTTCAACCTTATGCTTATTCTCCCAAACCTCGCTCTAGGGAAAAGGCACATTTACCACTGTCTTTAGTAAATGACATCCAAGACATGTTAGCTGACTACAGGAGAAGTTTTTTTCCCCAGGAGGTTCAGAGTGACCCACTGGAACATCAGCCTCAGCCTCCAGCAACGCCAGCTTTATCTCAACCAGCAATACCTATGGTACCACGCCCTTCAGCGCAGGCAGCAGCTGAGGACAATCTCTCTTCTTCAGAGGACGAGAGACAGGAAGGAGAGATCCCGGAACCACACCCGCCGACGGATCCTTGGGATGACTACATCATCCCTACACCTTCTCCTCCAGCACATCATCCAGCTGATTTGCCTCCAGAAGATATCGGGGGTTCCACAACTTGATGGAGAGAGCGTCCAACAGATTTCATCTCCCCATTGCTGTACAGCATACAGATTGCTTTCTGTAAGATTTTAAGGAGGAAGTCAGAAAATCTATTCACACGATCCCTATAATAGATTATATATGGCAGGAGGGAGTAAAGATAATGAAGACACAGGCTACTGTAACACCAGAGCTCCCTTGAATAGACAAAAAGTACCGGGCCCCTGAAGATACACCCTATTGTCTTACGGGTCACACTAAGCCGGATTCCGTCATCTCGCAGGCGGCTCAGAGGATGTCATAGAATCCGGCTACCCCAATCTCGACTCCTCCGGACAAGGAGGGACACAAATTGGACATCATAGGCAAGCGTTTCTCAGCCATGGCTGCTGTTACCATCCGGGCATCTGACGCTTTGGCTATTATCGGCCGCTACGACCGACCAATGTGGTTTGATATGGCAGCCCTTTTGGACCTCATCTCTGAAGACAGGAAACAAGAGGCAAGGAAGATACTGGTAGAGACTGAAAGAGCAACCTCTGAGACAATTGATTGTGCTATGGACATAGCGAACAGGGGTTTCCGCCAGCTGGCTAACGCTGCATTGTTGAGATGCCATGGATGGTTGAAGGCCACCACTTTCAAGCCAGAAGTCTAAACAAAAATCTTGGACATGGCTTCCAACGAAGAGTCATTATTTGGAAAGCACATTGATGAGGCAGTTCTTTCCATCAAAGAGGACACCTACACAGTGAAGTCGTTAACCACCCTCCAGTACAGGAAAATGTCCATCAGGGGTGCAAGAGGATGTGGTTTTCCCGCACACAGAGGAAATTATCAAAGACAACAACAATACCAGCCCTATCAGGCTCAATGTAGACAGACTTACAACCTTCCACCTACCGCCAATCGGCCACAGCTGGTTTCTCTCATCAAGGTGCCTGCAAGAGAACACCACTCAAGGGCGGGACAACAGAAAGAAGCAATGAACAACGTCAGGTAACAGCTTACCCCTTCGCTATCCTTCTCCTGTGTACAAAGATTTGCAAGTTTTACCAGCAATGAAAAGGTATAACATCAGACCAATGGGTGTTAGAACTAATTGCCTTTGGTCATACGCTGGAGTTCCCAACCAAACTTCCAACTTCTCCACCCAAGGGAGACCCCCCCTTGTCTTCACTTACTGCACAAGGAAGTAAAGTCTATGCCCTCACAATGTGCAATCAAGAAAGTTCCACCTCTGCAAAAGAACCAAGGTTTTTATTCCTGTTTTTTCTTGATAAGGAAGAACTCAGGGGAGTGGAGACCAATACTGGATCCAGGAGCCTAAACAAGTACCTGAAAAAATGCACTTTCAGGATGGTGACCTTAGCCGAGGTCCTGCGTCGACTCAACAAAGGGGATTTTATGATATCTCTCGATCTAGAAGACGCATACTTCCACATACCCATACATCGGAAACACCAAATATTCCTCAGATTCTCAGTGGCTGGTATCCACCATCAATTCAAAGTTCTTCCTTTCGGCCTCAAGTCTATGCCCAGGATATTTACAAAATGCCTCGCACTGTGGCCGCGGCTCTGCGTTGTCAAGGTCACCAAGTATTTCACTACTTGGACGATTAGCTTCTGAAAGCACCAACAGTAGACCAAGTGGTCAAGACCTCAGATGCTTGCCTCCGACTTTTCAACAGTCTAGGACTAACAGTGAACATCAAAGAGTCCAATTTTTTTCAAGTCAATTAGTTCCATTTATGGGAGCCAGGCTGGAAACAGTTCAATGCAAGGCCTTCCCGTCGGGCGAATGGCAGATACGTCTACAACAGCTGGCTATGACAATTGCACAAAGAAAGTCCATTTCAGTGAGAGGGTACAAGTCGCTCCTAGGGATGTGTTCTTCAGCAATCGACCTAGTACCTTTAGCCAGACTAAAAATGAGACTTTTGCACAAAAAGCTTCAAAAGCAGTGGGTACAAGCATCGGGATCCTTCGAAGACAACATTCTTATAACCCCGACAATGAAAGCGGCAATGCGATGGTGGTGTCACAAGCCACATCTGTCCAAAGGTCTGACTTTCTTACATGAGATTCCGGACTACATACTAATGACAGATGCCTCCATGGAAGGCTGGGGAGTCATTTGCAGGATCTCCGAATCCAGGGCAGATGGTCCAATTCTTAAAAGCAATGTCATATCAACAGCCTGGAACTAAAAGCTACATTCCTCTCATTACAGGCTTTTCTGCCAAGAATAGCAGGCACCTCCGTACTGATCCGTACGGACAATATGACCAGTATGTTCTACACAAACAAACAAAATCTCTCACATTTTCTCTGGAAGCACAAGAACTATTGAATTGGGCAACAAAGCAGGGAATTTCTCTCAAGGCCGAGCATGTCCCGGGCCTTCACATCACGCTAGCAGATGCTCTCAGCAGAGCTACAGACAATTGCCACAAATGGGAAGTCAACCAAACTCAGCTGAACAAAGTATTCGTGTCGTGGAGAAAACCAAACCTGGATCTGTTTGCAACAGACATCAATGCCAAATGCCAGTCTTATGCCAGCAGGTTCCCCCTCCCGGGGTCTCAGAGCAATGCCATTTCGATGCGATCGTCGGGGATATATGCCTACACCTTTCCCCTCATCCCATTGATTCTCAGAGTACTGACCAAGATGAAACTGGAAAGATAATGCTTAATTCTCATTGCGCCCAAATGGCCCAGGTAGCATTGGTTCCTGGAGCTACTTCATGTCTCGGAAGCCACACCCATGTCTACAGATATCCCCTTCATTACTGACAAGGAACAACGGGCATGTGCGCCATCTGAACCCGGAGTCTCTGCACTTGCTCCTGGGTTCCTGGAATTTAGGAGCATTAATATTTTGCAGGAATGTAGAGACATCCTCGCGAAATCTAGAGCGGAAAGTACCAATAAATTTTAGTAGATAAAATGGAGAAGGTTTTGCTTTTGGTGCCAACACAATGGTCTGCATCCATTTTAAGTATCCCCGCAACAGATTTTACCACATCTCCTTTACCTGGCAAGATCTGGTTTAGCTTTCTCTTCAATTAAGGTGAATGTGGCTTCCATCTCTCATTATAGAAGAGCTTCCAGCACCACTTCTCTTTGTGCCTCAAGCTTAATAAAGCAATTCATGAAGGGACTATTCCATACCTTTCCTCCAGTGCGAGCACCTCCACCGGAATGGAACCTCAACGTGGTACTTGCGCAACTTATGAGAAGACCATTCAAGCCCATTGATAAAGCTGAACTGAAATATCTAACTTGGAACGTTGCTCTTTTGCTCGCCCTTACTTCAGCCCGAAGGGTAAGCGTGATTCAAGCTTTCACCTCTTAGAATTTTTTTTTTATATTTAAGGCGGACGCTGTGATTTTAAGGAGTATTCCCACATTTATTCCTAAAGTGCCGTCACAATTCCATCTCAACGAACCGGTGAGACTCCGGTCATTCTTTCCACAACCATCAACGCCTGCAGAACGAACACTGCATACGTTGGATGTCAAACGTTGCTTGAAATTCTACCTTTAGAGAACGAAGGACATTCGAAAAACTGATCAATTGTTAGTTGCATATGGCCAAGGCAGAGAGGGGACTGCAATAACAAATGCCACTATCGCAAGATGGATTTCGGCTGCGATACAGTTCTGCCATATCAAAGCTAACAAGCCCCTGGAAAGGCCAGCGAAGGCTCACTCTACTAGGGCAGTTGCCACATCGGCTGCCCTCTTCGCTGCAGTGACCATGGAGAAAATCTGTTGTGCTGCAACCTGGAGGACCACGCATACCTTCACGCAGCACTACTGCTTGGAAACTGTAGGATGCAGATGTGGCAGTGGGCCAGGCGGTGCTTTGTCATCTTTTCCATTAAGATAAGCTTCTTCCATTAATTAGAGGAAGTCTTTTGTTCTTTTGCTATTTTCATATGCTAAAATGTTCTTCTTGAAGTTACACATTACTACAATAAAGTGTATGGCAAGTTATGCTATCTTTTTAATAAGGCAAGTAGTTGGAATTGTTAATATATATGTATTTAAAACGCCCAGGGATAACCATCCAGGTGCTTCTGGTAATATTTCGAATGTGTACAGTCACAAATCCACAAGTGTCCCCACTTCAGGACACACTCCCCATTGGCAACTTTAGTTAATTCAGGCAGCAGTGCAGACGACAAACCATAGGCTCAATCACAAAAGCCTTGCACGTTTCAGACACTTAGCATGTCCTTGTTCACAGGCATTGTGCGGCAGTGAAATGAAAAAGACACAAAGACTGCTGTAGAAATCACCAATACCTTTATTGGCCCCAGGAGCGGCCTCTGAATACCCGACAGCAAAAAAAAATTATGTTCCAAAATGATATGTATGTGTATTTAATATACATATTAGGGCAAGAGATTATCGAAGATATTCATTAAAATAATATATTTGTACTTATAATAAACTTATATTATTTTTAAATATATTTTCGCGAAGTCGGGTGCATGCATCGTGAGTGCAGAGAACCAGGTCAGCAGATCTGCTGTAGAGCCAGAGAAACCAGGTCAGCAGAGCCGTTGTAGAGCCAGAGAAGCAGGTCAGCAGAGCTTCTCTAGAACCAGAGAACTATGTCAGCAGAGCTGCTCTAGAGCCAGAGACTCAGGTCAGCAGAGCTGCTCTAGAGCCAGAGACTCAGGTCAGCAGAGCTGCTCTAGAGGCCGAGAACCAGGTCAGCAGAGCTACTCTAGAGGCCGAGAACCCAGGTCAGCAGAGCTGCTTTAGAGGGAGAGAACCAGGTCAGCAGAACTGCTTTAGAGCCAGAGAACCAGGTCAGCAGAGCTGCTTTAGAACCATAGAACCAGGTCAGCAGAGCTGCTCTAGAGGCAGAGAACCAGGTCAGCAGAACTGCTTTAGAGCCAGAGAACCAGGTCATCAGAGCTCTTTAGAGGGAGAGAACCAGGTCAGCAGAGCTGCTTTAGAGCCAGAGAACCAGGTCAGCAGAGCTGCTTTTAAGAAAGAGAACCAGGTCAGCAGAGCTGCTCTAGAGCCAGAGAAACCAGGTCAGCAGAGCTGCTTTAGAGCCAGAGAACCAGGTCAGCAGAGCTGCTCTAGAGCAAGAGACCCAGATCAGCAGAGCTGCTTTAAAGGGAGAGAACCAGGTCAGCAGAGCTGCTTTAGAGCCAAGGGACCAGGACAGCAGAGCTGCTCTGGAGCCAGAGAACCAGGTCAGCAGAACTGCTTTAGAGCTATAGAACCGGGTCAGCAGAGCTGTTGTAGAGCCAGAGAACCAGGTCAGCAGAGCTGCTTTAGAGGGAGAGAACCAGGTCAGCAGTACTGCTTTAGAGGGAGAGAACCAGGTCAGCAGAGCTGCTCCAGAGCCAGAGAACGAGGCCAGCAGAGCTGCTTTAGAGCCAGAGAGCCAAGTCAGCACAGCTGCTTTAGAGCCAGAGAACCAGGTCAGTAGAGCTGCTCTAGAGCCAGAGAACCAAGTCAGCAGAGCTGCTTTAGAGCCATAGAACCAGGTTAGCAGAGCTGCTTTAGAGCCAGAGAACCATGTCAGCAGAGCTGCTCTAGAGCCTAAGAACCAGGTCAGCAGAGCTGCTCTAGAGCCAGAGAACCAGGTCAGCAGAGATGCTGTAGAGCCAGAGAAACCAGGTCAGTAGAGCTGCTTTAGAGGGAGAGAACCAGGTCAGCAGAGCTGCTCTAGAGGGAGAGAACCAGGTCAG
The DNA here is from genome assembly GCF_964204655.1 of Triturus cristatus. NCBI lineage: Eukaryota > Metazoa > Chordata > Amphibia > Caudata > Salamandridae > Triturus > Triturus cristatus. The sequence continues at coordinate 528,133,171 of NC_140592.1, forward strand.
CAGAGCTGCTCTAGAGCCAGAGAACCATGTCAGCAGAACTGCTTTAGAGCCATAGAACCGGGTCAGCAAAGCTGCTTTAGAGCCAGAGAACCAGGTCAGCATAGCTGTTGTAGAGCCAGAGAACCAGATCAGCAGAGCTGCTTTAAAGGGAGAGAACCAGGTCAGCAGAGCTGCTTTAGAGCCAAGGGACCAGGACAGCAGAGCTGCTCTGGAGCCAGAGAACCAGGTCAGCAGAACTGCTTTAGAGCCATAGAACCGGGTCAGCAGAGCTGTTGTAGAGCCAGAGAACCAGGTCAGCAGAGCTGCTTTAGAGGGAGAGAACCAGGTCAGCAGTACTGCTTTAGAGGGAGAGAACCAGGTCAGCAGAGCTGCTCCAGAGCCAGAGAACGAGGCCAGCAGAGCTGCTTTAGAGCCAGAGAGCCAAGTCAGCACAGCTGCTTTAGAGCCAGAGAAGCAGGTCAGTAGAGCTGCTCTAGAGCCAGAGAACCAAGTCAGCAGAGCTGCTTTAGAGCCATAGAACCAGGTCAGCAGAGCTGCTTTAGAGCCAGAGAACCATGTCAGCAGAGCTGCTCTAGAGCCAGAGAACCAGGTCAGCAGAGCTGCTCTAGAGCCAGAGAACCAGGTCAGCAGAGATGCTGTAGAGCCAGAGAAACCAGGTCAGTAGAGCTGCTTTAGAGGGAGAGAACCAGGTCAGCAGAGCTGCTCTAGAGGGAGAGAACCAGGTCAGCAGAGCTGCTCTAGAGCCAGAGAACCATGTCAGCAGAACTGCTTTAGAGCCATAGAACCGGGTCAGAAAAGCTGCTTTAGAGCCAGAGAACCAGGTCAGCATAGCTGTTGTAGAGCCAGAGAACCAGATCAGCAGAACTGCTCTGTAGCCTAAGAAGTAGGTCAGCAGAGCTGCTCTAGAGCGGAGAGAACCAGGTCAGCAGAGCTGCTTTAGAGCCAGAGAACCAGGTCAGCAGAGCTGCTCTAGCTGACACTGACTGATTGACACTGACATTGATTGACTGACACTGATTGACTGACACTGACTGACTGACACTGACTGACTGACACTGACTGACTGAATGGCTGACTGATTGACTGACACTGACTGACTGACTGACACACTCTGACACTGACTGACTGACACTGACTGACTGACTCTGATTGACTGACACTGACAGACTGACTGACTGACTGATTGACTGACACTGACTGACACTGATTGACTGGCACTGACTGACACTGACTACTCTACTACTCTACTACTCACTCTACTACTCTCTCACTACTACTCATTCTCTACAACTCACTCTCTACTACTAACTACTACTCAACTACTCTCTACTAGTCAGTCTCTACTATCTACTATTCACTCTCTACTACTCTCTACTACTCACTCTCTACTACTCTCTCGCTACTACTCACTCTACTACTCTCTCGCTACTACTCATTCTCTACTACTAACTACTACTCAACTACTCTCTACTAGTCAGTCTCTACTATCTACTATTCACTCTACTACTCACTCTCTACTACTCGCTCTCTACTACTCACTCTCTTCTACTCTCTCTACTACTCACTCTCTACTCCTCTACTACTCTCTCTACTACTCTCTACTACTCACTCTCTACTACTCACTCTACTACTCTCTACCACTCACTCTCTACTACTCACTCTGTACTACTCACTCTACTCACTCTCTACTACTCACTCTACTACTCACTCTCTACTACTCATTCTACTACTCGCTCTCTACTACTCTACTACTCACTCTCAACTACTCCTTACTACTCACTCTACTAACTCTCTACTACTCACTCTCTACTACTCACTCTCTACTACTCACTCTACTACACACTCTCTACTACTCGCTCTCTACTATTCGCTCTCTACTATTCTCTACTGCTCACTCTACTACTCTTACTACTCACTGTACTACACACTACTACTTGCTCTCTACTACTCACTCTCTACTACTCTCTACTACTCCACTACTCTCCACTACTCACTCTCTACTACTCGCCCTCAACTACTCTCTACTACTCACTCTCTACTACACACTCTCTACTTCTCACTCTCTACTACTCGCTCTCTACTTCTCTCTACTACTCACTCTGTACTACTGACTCTGTACTACTCACTCTACTACTCACTCTCTACTACTCACTCTCTACTACTCACTCTACTACTCACTCTACTACTCGCTCTCTACTGCTCTACTACTTGCTCTCAACTACTCTCTACTACTCTCTCTACTACTCACTCTACTACACACTACTACTTGCTCTCTACTACTTGCTCTCTACTACTCTCTACGACTCACTCTCTACTACTCTCTACTAATCACTCTCTACTACTCCACTACTCTCCACTACTCACTCTCTACTACTCGCTCTCAACTACTCTCTACTACTCACTCTCTACTACACACTCTGTACTACTCACTCTCAACTACTCTCTACTACTCGCTCTCTACTTCTCTCTACTACTCACTCTCTACTACTCACTCTCTACTGCTCCACTACTCTCTACTACTCACTCTCTACTACTCTCTACTAGTCACTCTCTACTACTCTCTACTACTCACTCTACTACTCTACTACTCTCTCTCTGCTACTCACTCTCTACTACTCACTCTACTACTCATTCTCAACTACTCTACTACTCAGTCTACTACTCTCTACTACTCATTCTGTACTACTCACTCTCTACTATTCACTCTACTACTCACTCTGCTACTCTCTCTATTACTCACTCTCTACCACTCTCTCTACTACTCTCTACCTCTACCCCTCTACCTCTCTCTACATGCACAGATATGCACATATATATATGCATATATATGCATATATATGCATATGCATTTATATATATGTATGTGTATATGCACCACTTGGGTCCAACAAGGAGTGCACTACAACACCCATAAGGCCATGAGGATGGCCACGCCCACATGGACAGGTGCTGGAAATTTACAATTGTGCACTCGCAGCAACGCTTTCAATCTTTGTGTTTAACTGAACGCCACTGAAGAAAGGTTAATGCCTGAAACGCGTCTGGCGTATACTGATGGATGCAGTTCCTGGATGTTTCCTGCTGACAGGCTGTCAACAAATTAAAGAGAGCTGTAATTTTTACCTCCGTGTGGCGTCTCTTCATATGGGTTCCTGTTCGTTGGATGTTTAAGCGGCCCTAACCCGGTCGCGAGGAGATGCCCACCGCTGTAAAAGGCGGGTCAGCAGCGGCACCACGCTGGTGCCGTTGCGGTTGTGAACGAAGGTGAGCTGGTGCCCTGACAGGGAGGGAGCCAGTTCGTGAGCTCCGTTTGGCAGTCCCAAAGCGGGGCAGGAGCTGTCTTGGATTTTGGCAAGAATTACAAGTTTTATTGGAAGACTTCAAGCAATGCACCTCTTGGGTACAACAAGGAGTGCACTACAACACCCATAAGGCCATGAGGATGGCCACGCCCACATGGACAGGTGCTGGAAATTTACAATTGTGCAGTCGCACCAACGCTTTCAATCTTTGTGTTTAACTGAAAGCCACTGAAGAAAGGTTAATGCCTGAAACGCGTCTGGCGTAAACTGATGGATGCAGTTCCTGGATGTTTCCTCCTGGCAGGCTGTCAACAAATTAAAGAGAGGTGTAATTTTTACCTCTGTGTGGCGTCTCTTCATATGGGTTCCTGTTCGTTGGATGTTTAAGCGGCCCTAACCCGGTCGCAAGGAGATGCCCACCGCTGTAAAAGGTGGGTCAGCAGCGGCACCACGCTGGTTCTGTTGCGGTTGTGAACGAAGGTGAGCTGGTGCCCTGACAGGGAGGGAGCCAGTTCGTGAGCTCCGTTTGGCAGTCCCAAAGCGGGGCAGGAGCCGTCTTGGATTTTGGCAAGAATTACAAGTTTTATTGGAAGACTTCAAGCAATGCACCACTTGGGTACAACAAGGAGTGCACTACAACACCCATAAGGCCATGAGGATGGCCACGCCCACATGGACAGGTGCTGGAAATTTACAATTGTGCACTCGCAGCAACGCTTTCAATCTTTGTGTTTAACTGAACGCCACTGAAGAAAGGTTAATACCTGAAACGCGTCTGGCGTATACTGATGGATGCAGTTCCTGGACGTTTCCTGCTGGCAGGCTGTCAACAAATTTAAGAGAGCTGTAATTTTTACCTCCGTGTGGCGTCTCTTCATATGGGTTCCTGTTCGTTGGATATTTAAGCGGCCCTAACCCGGTCGCGAGGAGATGCCCACCGCTGTAAAAGGCGGGTCAGCAGCGGCACCACGCTGGTGCTGTTGCGGTTGTGAACGAAGGTGAGCTGGTGCCCTGACAGGGAGGGAGCCAGTTCGTGAGCTCCGTTTGGCAGTCCCAAAGCGGGGCAGGAGCCGTCTTGGATTTTGGCAAGAATTACAAGTTTTATTGGAAGACTTCAAGCAATGCACCACTTGGGTACAACAAGGAGTGCACTACAACACCCATAAGGCCATGAGGATGGCCACGCCCACATGGACAGGTGCTGGAAATTTACAATTGTGCAGTCGCACCAACGCTTTCAATCTTTGTGTTTAACTGAACGCCACTGAAGAAAGGTTAATGCCTGAAACGCGTCTGGCGTAAACTGATGGATGCAGTTCCTGGATTTTTCCTGCTGGCAGGCTGTCAACAAATTAAAGAGAGGTGTAATTTTTACCTCTGTGTGGCGTCTCTTCATATGGGTTCCTGTTCGTTGGATGTTTAAGCGGCCCTAACCCGGTCGCAAGGAGATGCCCACCGCTGTAAAAGGTGGGTCAGCAGCGGCACCACGCTGGTTCTGTTGCGGTTGTAAACGAAGGTGAGCTGGTGCCCTGACAGGGAGGGAGCCAGTTCGTGAGCTCCGTTTGGCAGTCCCAAAGCGGGGCAGGAGCCGTCTTGGATTTTGGCAAGAATTACAAGTTTTATTGGAAGACTTCAAGCAATGCACCACTTGGGTACAACAAGGAGTGCACTACAACACCCATAAGGCCATGAGGATGGCCACGCCCACATGGACAGGTGCTGGAAATTTACAATTGTGCACTCGCAGCAACGCTTTCAATCTTTGTGTTTAACTGAACGCCACTGAAGAAAGGTTAATACCTGAAACGCGTCTGGCGTATACTGATGGATGCAGTTCCTGGACGTTTCCTGCTGGCAGGCTGTCAACAAATTTAAGAGAGCTGTAATTTTTACCTCCGTGTGGCGTCTCTTCATATGGGTTCCTGTTCGTTGGATGTTTAAGCGGCCCTAACCCGGTCGCGAGGAGATGTCCACCGCTGTAAAAGGCGGGTCAGCAGCGGCACCACGCTGGTGCTGTTGCGGTTGTGAACGAAGGTGAGCTGGTGCCCTGACAGGGAGGGAGCCAGTTCGTGAGCTCCGTTTGGCAGTCCCAAAGCGGGGCAGGAGCCGTCTACTCTACTACTCACTCTACTACTCACTCTCTACTACTCTCTACTAGTCACTCTACTACTACTCTACTACTCTATACTACTCACTCTCTACTACTTTCTCTACTACTCACTCTCTACTATCTACTACTCACTCTACTACTTGCTCTCTACTTCTCCCTACTACTCCCTCTACTACTCACTCTCTACTACTCCCTACTACTCACTCTCTACTACTCACTCTCTACTTCTCCCTACTACTCACTCTACTACTCCCTCTCTACTACTCCACTACTCTCTACTACTCACTCTCTACTACTCCCTACTACTCACTCTGCTACTCACTCTCTACTACTCTACTACTCACTATCTACTACTCTCTACTCACTCTACTACTCACTACTCACTCTACTACTCACTATACTACTCACTCTCTACTACTCACTCTATTACCCACTCTACTACTCACTCTACTACTCTCTACTACTCACTCTACTACTCTCTCCTTCTCTCTACTCTCTATTACTCATCCTCTACTCTCTACCTCTCTCTCTACTACTCTCTACCTCTCTCTACCTGCACACATATGCATATATATGCATATTCATTTATATACATGTATGTGTATATATATATATATATACATACATATATAATCTGCATATCTATATAAATACAAATATAAATGCATGCATACATATACATATATGCATACATATGCATGTTATGTACATGAAAGTTTGAAAAACACTAATAAAAGCAAAGCTAAAAAGCCACATAATTACAATTAGAATTGCTTTAACTTAAACGAGGGCGAGACCTATTGCATTTTCAATGCTTGTTTACTTTGGTTCCATCAAGAAGGCATTCAGATGTGTCACACATTTGCCATACATTCAGAATGTTAGCACTCTAGTTGCTCATGAGATCACTGTAGTAAAGCTACTGCTCCCCAGGGAAGTCTGCTGCTGGTATTGAAAGTGCATGTTTCAGTCTGTATGTCAGAATTTTTTAATGAAATAGAAGAAGATTTGAGAAGTCACTCAATGTGCCCTAATTTTTCTTTCTGCAGCACTAATCATACTTTCTATGGCAAAATGAACCCCCTCATTTTGTTTCTTTGTAAATTAAATGTTTTAAGAGTTACCACTTTATTCCAATCAAGATGGCTTCCGGTGTGCCATACGTTTGTCATAAGTAGAACTGTTAGCGCTCTAGTTGTTCTTTAGAACACTCTGGGAAGCTGCAGTAGAACACAAAGGAATCAACAGACAGTCTCTGCCCTTGTTGGATGTACATGTTTTGCTGAGAATGTCAGACTTCATTCTCACATGACTGAGAAAGATAATGTGAATTTACAGAAAATATGCTCTCGGTTTAGCTTATAGATCACCTTCCAAACCTCTGTGGGAAAAGCATGCGAAAATAGTTTTCTCTCAAACATGATTCATGATATCCCAGCAGAAGGCTTTTTCACATGGTAAAATCACCTTAGAACACACCACAATTCCTAAAATGAGTATGGTACCATCAACAAATGATTTATAATGTAACTAAAGTCTTAAAACCTTCTATTAACTGCATTGCTTTTTAATGAGGTGCTATCATGTATATTGGTCCCAAGATGGCTGCCAACACTTCTTGGATGAGGTGCTGACAGCCAATCAAATCTCACGATGAGATGTGTGGTTAGGCTCCGCCCAGATATATCTATGATTTTACCTTTGATTTTCTCAGGAACTACTGAACGGATTTACACCATTTAACCAAAAGGCACAAGTGTGAATCAAGGGCTACCTTTTTGCCAAATTTGGTGTAATTCCGTTCAGTAGTTCGGGCTGTAGCTTCGATTAAAGGTTTCTATGGAAAATTGCTTGGGGAAAACATGTTTTGGGACCCCCAAAGTTATTCGAAATAGAATGTTGCGGATTCCCTATGGATAAGCCAGTAGGTTATATATATATATATATATATATATATATATATATATATATATATATATATATATATATATATATATATATATATTCTGCTCCAAAGTTTGTCCACCAAGTGAGCAGCACTCGATCAGCAGCTTTGTTTATGATAGGCATGGACGAGGATCCGCTTGTAGAAGCCGCTCCGTAGTGGAGTTGCCTGACGCGTTTCGAAGCTCCATATGCTTCTCTTCAGAGGCTTTAACGGAGACGGTGTGTGCAAGCGCTGAACCTACTTCGCCATTTTCATATTGCACTCCCACCAATGGGAAGCTCGAATGAGACTGTGCATTGTGGGAAATATGGTCCGGATAGCACACAAATCTTGTCCTGTATGGACCCTGCAAGTGGACTCGCCCTCAATCCGGTTTGCCGCTGCTGGCCCACATTACTCACATGATGGTTACCATGTCAGGTGGCCCCCGTAACATTGCGGGGTGGTGCAAGCTCCGCGGCAGGACGGCCGCGTGTTACATTCTGCTCCAAAGTTTGTCCACCAAGTGAGCAGCACTCGATCAGCAGCTTTGTTTATGATAGGCATGGACGAGGATCCGCTTGTAGAAGCCGCTCCGTAGTGGAATTGCCTGACGCGTTTCGAAGCTCCATATGCTTCTCTTCAGAGGCTTTAACGGAGACGGTGTGTGCAAGCGCTGAACCTACTTCGCCATTTTCATATTGCACTCCCACCAATGGGAAGCTCGAATGAGACTGTGCATTGTGGGAAATATGGTCCGGATAGCACACAAATCTTGTCCTGTATGGACCCTGCAAGTGGACTCGCCCTCAATCCGGTTTGCCGCTGCTGGCCCACATTACTGACATGATGGTTACCATGTCAGGTGGCCCCCGTAACATTGCGGGGTGGTGCAAGCTCCGCGGCAGGACGGCCGCGTGTTACATTCTGCTCCAAAGTTTGTCCACCAAGTGAGCAGCACTCGATCAGCAGCTTTGTTTATGATAGGCATGGACGAGGATCCGCTTGTAGAAGCCGCTCCGTAGTGGAATTGCCTGACGCGTTTCGAAGCTCCATATGCTTCTCTTCAGAGGCTTTAACGGAGACGGTGTGTGCAAGCGCTGAACCTACTTCGCCATTTTCATATTGCACTCCCACCAATGGGAAGCTCGAATGAGACTGTGCATTGTGGGAAATATGGTCCGGATAGCACACAAATCTTGTCCTGTATGGACCCTGTGCAAGTTTCCCACAATGCACAGTCTCATTCGAGCTTCCCATTGGTGGGAGTGCAATATGAAAATGGCGAAGTAGGTTCAGCGCTTGCACACACCGTCTCCGTTAAAGCCTCTGATGAGAAGCATATGGAGCTTCGAAACGCGTCAGGCAATTCCACTACGGAGCGGCTCCTACAAGCGGATCCTCGTCCATGCCTATCATAAACAAAGCTGCTGATCGAGTGCTGCTCACCAGGTGGACATCCTTTGGAGCAGAATATAACACGCGGCCGTCCTGCCGTGGAGCTTGCACCACCCCGCAACGTTACGGGGGCCACCTGACATGGTAACCATCATGTCAGTAATGTGGGCCAGCAGCGGCAAACAGGATTGAGGACGAGTCCACTTGCAGGGTCCATACAGGACAAGATTTGTGTGCTATCCGGACCATATTTCCCACAATGCACAGTCTCATTCGAGCTTCCCATTGGTGGGAGTGCAATATGAAAATGGCGAAGTAGGTTCAGCGCTTGCACACACCGTCTCCGTTAAAGCCTCTGAAGAGAAGCATATGGAGCTTCGAAACGCGTCAGGCAATTCCACTACGGAGCGGCTCCTACAAGCGGATCCTCGTCCATGCCTATCATAAACAAAGCTGCTGATCGAGTGCTGCTCACCAGGTGGACATCCTTTGGAGCAGAATATAACACGCGGCCGTCCTGCCGTGGAGCTTGCACCACCCCGCAACGTTACGGGGGCCACCTGACATGGTAACCATCATGTCAGTAATGTGGGCCAGCAGCGGCAAACAGGATTGAGGACGAGTCCACTTGCAGGGTCCATACAGGACAAGATTTGTGTGCTATCCGGACCATATTTCCCACAATGCACAGTCTCATTCGAGCTTCCCATTGGTGGGAGTGCAATATGAAAATGGCGAAGTAGGTTCAGCGCTTGCACACACCGTCTCCGTTAAAGCCTCTGAAGAGAAGCATATGGAGCTTCGAAACGCGTCAGGCAATTCCACTACGGAGCGGCTCCTACAAGCGGATCCTCGTCCATGCCTATCATAAACAAAGCTGCTGATCGAGTGCTGCTCACCAGGTGGACATCCTTTGGAGCAGAATATAACACGCGGCCGTCCTGCCGTGGAGCTTGCACCACCCCGCAACGTTACGGGGGCCACCTGACATGGTAACCATCATGTCAGTAATGTGGGCCAGCAGCGGCAAACAGGATTGAGGACGAGTCCACTTGCAGGGTCCATACAGGACAAGATTTGTGTGCTATCCGGACCATATTTCCCACAATGCACAGTCTCATTCGAGCTTCCCATTGGTGGGAGTGCAATATGAAAATGGCGAAGTAGGTTCAGCGCTTGCACACACCGTCTCCGTTAAAGCCTCTGAAGAGAAGCATATGGAGCTTCGAAACGCGTCAGGCAATTCCACTACGGAGCGGCTCCTACAAGCGGATCCTCGTCCATGCCTATCATAAACAAAGCTGCTGATCGAGTGCTGCTCACCAGGTGGACATCCTTTGGAGCAGAATATAACACGCGGCCGTCCTGCCGTGGAGCTTGCACCACCCCGCAACGTTACGGGGGCCACCTGACATGGTAACCATCATGTCAGTAATGTGGGCCAGCAGCGGCAAACAGGATTGAGGACGAGTCCACTTGCAGGGTCCATACAGGACAAGATTTGTGTGCTATCCGGACCATATTTCCCACAATGCACAGTCTCATTCGAGCTTCCCATTGGTGGGAGTGCAATATGAAAATGGCGAAGTAGGTTCAGCGCTTGCACACACCGTCTCCGTTAAAGCCTCTGAAGAGAAGCATATGGAGCTTCGAAACGCGTCAGGCAATTCCACTACGGAGCGGCTCCTACAAGCGGATCCTCGTCCATGCCTATCATAAACAAAGCTGCTGATCGAGTGCTGCTCACCAGGTGGACATCCTTTGGAGCAGAATATAACACGCGGCCGTCCTGCCGTGGAGCTTGCACCACCCCGCAACGTTACGGGGGCCACCTGACATGGTAACCATCATGTCAGTAATGTGGGCCAGCAGCGGCAAACAGGATTGAGGACGAGTCCACTTGCAGGGTCCATACAGGACAAGATTTGTGTGCTATCCGGACCATATTTCCCACAATGCACAGTCTCATTCGAGCTTCCCATTGGTGGGAGTGCAATATGAAAATGGCGAAGTAGGTTCAGCGCTTGCACACACCGTCTCCGTTAAAGCCTCTGAAGAGAAACATATGGAGCTTCGAAACGCGTCAGGCAATTCCACTACGGAGCGGCTCCTACAAGCGGATCCTCGTCCATGCCTATCATAAACAAAGCTGCTGATCGAGTGCTGCTCACCAGGTGGACATCCTTTGGAGCAGAATATATATATATATATATATATACATATATATATATAGATCCATCATCTCCTTGTGTTTGCTTTGTTCACCCTAAGTTGGAAGGGTATGCCCAGACATGGGTCCCTTGCTCAATTTGCCACTGGATTCAAGCTAGCCTGGCTGATGAAGGGTGTTACCCAGAAACAGGTCTGGGATGCTTGTTTCCTGTTCAGGGAAGACCTGGCTTGGCAGTTCGGGCTGAACTGTTCCCATGAGGCACAGGGTCAAGCTTGATTTGCATATAGCTGGGTCTGAACTGAGGTGGAGGAGTGAGCTAAAGAATGAAGATGGATTTAACCCAGGTCTGTGACTGAGGGTGAGTATCTGAAACGTTTCAGCACTGCACCCATCTTCTCCTTGTGTTTGCTTTGCTACTCTGATTCAGGAATGTTAATCTATGAATGATACCCCAATACTGGATAAGAAAATGAGTTACTTACCTGTAACTACGGTTATCCAGTATTGGTATCTTTCATAGATTCACATGCACCCACCCTCCTCCCCGTAGAGGCTGTTTCCTTGTTATTCAATAAGATACTCACTTCTCACTTGTGCAGGGAAAATCTGAGGGAAACTGACTCTGCTGGGAAGGTTCTAGAGGGTGCTGGCAGCTGATTGGCTACATTCAAAATGTAGTCCTGTTTAGGTCGCGCCTAGTCAGTGTGCAAGCGCTGCTTAGGATCTTACCTTTTGGAATCGGTCTGTACTTTTTGGAAAACGCGTGCATGTACTGCACTGTTTCCAATGAGTACTCGTTCATGTAAGGCATCCACCTTGCGGGAGCGAGCACGGGGCGCGCTGTGTGCCATCTGTTTGGTTTCCTATTTCAAAGGCTTCCTTCACGTTGTGGCCGCGCGTCTGATTACTGTTTTCTGTAAACAGCTGCATTCCTCGCTATTCCTCGCTTCGCTCTGAACTTCCGATGGACTTTAACTTTTGCGGCCGCTGGGCAGCGCTTGTCTTTCAGCGCTTGTTTTTACCTCAGGATTTTGAGAGGTGAGTCCGGCAGTCCCTGGCTGGGCGTGCAGCCCCGGGTCTCCCCTTCCGAGCTGCCCTTTCTCTGCAGCTGATCCTTGTGCGCAGCTGCAGCCTGGGAGCGCTCTGCGCGGTGACAGCCTGGCAGCCCAGGGCTGATCACGGGGCTTCCCTGTCCAATCACAGGGCTTCCCCGTGCCCTGTCCCAGGACTGCTGCGTTCCCGCTCCCTCTTTCGGCGATGCAGGGGTGCCCCCAGTGCAGCCAGGAACCTCCACCACACCTCCTAGGGAAACGTTCTAACTCTGCGGTGTCCTGTTCATATCTGTCCCAGGGAAGCCCGCAGCCACGCTGCTCCCATCCATGCTTCTCTTATGTCTGAGTGAGAGGACGTGTGCAGCTGAGCAAGAGGATTGCTGCTGGGAGCCCGAAAACGTTACCACGTGCTGCTACCAGGAACTCCTCGGATCCTCGCACACACACCTCCCAAATGAATGGCTTACACAGCAGCCCAGCTGCTCACGTTGTACGTGATCAGCGTACCTGATGCACAGCAGCCAGTGGACACGTGCGGGCTGGAGATTAGCGCAGCGCTTGCACTCTCACACTTGAGTTCACAACATCACAGACAGGATTGATGATATAGGCTAATTTACTGCACTTATATATCGCTTTGTACCTCTGAGGAGACCTGGGTACTCCTTTGTTCTTTTGAAGTTAGTCAGTATTGTTTGATCCTGGACACATTTGTCAATCCCTTTGTTGTGTATCCTCTCCTCTGTTCTGACCAAATGTAGGAGGCTTAAGAACACAAGCATTGGCATAGCCAATAGGTCTTGCCTTTGGGACCTGCTGCATAACTAAATACTTTTAAGGTCCCAAAGGCGTGACCTATTGCCAATGCTTGTTTAAAAAGGACATAGATAGGATATGTATAACATGGCTCTAGGCCATTATAGCCTATGGCATTGTTTAAATACTGCTTGATTATGTTACCGTGGGACTCCCATCTCGACGACGGGGAATGATTCAGGCATGTAAATCTATGAAAGATACCAATACTGGATAACTGTAGTTACAGGTAAGTAACTCATTTTCTTTTTAATACAGTACCAAGTTAGTTTTGGTACAATTAAACTTTTGTCAATCTCATCAGCCTCATCTGCGCTTTTGAGAGCGTAGTAAAAAAAAGCAACTGATGTCAGTGCGCTGGGTTGGTACCTAGCCTGACTACATGACTATCATGTCCTTTGCAGCAGTCCATTCATCTCCCATTAACTAGCTATCTCTTGAGGCACAGAAGGGGCATAGAGCAGGAATGCATTCACACCCATACCTTAAGAGCTAAGTACAATAGGCCCGGGAAGCAGGGAGAAGGAAAGCCAGCAGCAAGAGGGAGCAGGGCCCAATAGGCCAAAGGAGGGATGGAAAACAGCAAAATGAGGGCAGGGGGACGAACGCTCAGCCATGAATCCCATGCTCACTGTGCCATTGGACTCAAGCTGCACCTTACTGATAGGCCCATGTATGCCCGAACTGGACTGACGTTACGTGCTGTTTCTGTCTACAGGAGAGCTATCGTGGCAGTTGGGGCTGAACTATTTCTATTGGAGCAGGACAAAGTTTGGCTTGCATATGGCTGGTCTCTGGAGCTGCACAGTGGTCTAAAGCCCATAAACATGATGGCATACAGCCCTGTTGGGATGGGCAATATCCCCCGGTTGGTACACAAGCATGTTCCCCTGCCCTGAGTGCCAAACTTGTGCATCTGGTATACTGATATTTGCACAGAGGCCAAACCCCGTCACTGACTTTCAGAGGACCTGGACTTGTAATGACATGAAGGGGCACATCAAATGTGCCCATATTCCTAACAGTAGACTACTGTCTCTGTTGTACGCTTAGCATATACGTTGGTGGTGGTATCAAACAGTGTTTCAGGAATCAGTAGTATGACCAGGACCTTTTTATCTGGGTCACTCAGTGTGAGGCCTGCTGGCCCACCTATGTAACGTTCCACTATGATGCACTTAGCCCATCCTACCACTGAGATCCTGAGTGGGTTTACCTTCATTGTGTGCTTAGTCACTGTAGCACATGCGTATGAACCACAGTAAAGAATGCCAGTGGGATTAATTTTGGGTACAACTGGCCTGGCCTAGCACAATGTGTAGGTTAAGGACTGTGGCCACAGACAGTGGAAGTGTACTGCTTACTTTCATGCAGCTGAATGGAGGAAACCTAGACTGTGAAGTAGGGGTAGACATGATTCTTGTAGGTATTCTAAAATCTCTTTTAGTTACCAAGGTGCTGCTGATTAGTCTTCCTGAGCACTGCCTTTTTCACTGCAATTTGGTGAATGGTAGGGGTGAGGCTGCAGGCCTTGTTGTAAAAGGCAAGGATGTTTCTTGAAAAGACCTACTCTTTTGTTTGTTTATTTGTTTATACTTTATTCGATAACAAGGTATCATAAAAGTAATTACATTTCGAATCAACATAGGTACGACCACAGGAATGATAACATATAAAAATATACGTTTAAAATTTTCATCCAAAAAAACAACAACAAAGAAAAAAAAAAGAAAAGAGGGAGATTAAGTAAAACAGAGGAGTAAGAGCATGAAGGCAAGAGATACATATCCAGTTATAAAAATAGTTTGATGTAGATTGTAAATAGAGACAAGATGGCAATCTAAGCGGAGCTTGCTTCAACCAGCTTAGATCGTAATATCCAAGCTTTTCCAAGATATTTGGCTACCCCACAAACTACCAACAAGGATGTTGTGTCCGTCGTTAAAATACGGAGGGCCACTGATGACTGCCTGGTTCCCAGATTACTACAAACTGGGGTTAACCAGCGCTTTCTAGGTGCCCTGTACGCCTTGCAGGCAAACAGGAAATGCCCCAGTGACTCGGTAGGATTAGAACATCCCGGGCAAGCTGTGTGATTGGATTTAGAATTTTTCCAATTATTTGTAAAGTCATTGAGAGGTAGTGTGCCAAACCTCATTTTGAGGAACAAAGCTCTGTCCCTTGGTGAGGAGATGAAATCTAAGAAAGGTTCCAGCTTCGGAGCTGGCTTGCAGGTCATGAATGCATCAGTTAAAGCACCCAACTTTGGGTCTGTCAAAGCCATTCCCTCGACGCTTGACCAATATAGTTTCTTAATAATATCTTTTTGCGGGGGCTGCTGCAAGAGCCATTCTTCTTTTAGCCCTAGCTTAATTACCATGTCCCTCAGATTTTTCAACCATGGGATTAGTCTGAAACCATTTAAAGCAATAAGTTTGTCAAGGGCGGCTGCATAATTGCTCAGTTCCGGGGTTCTCCTGAGCCGGGCCCAAAATAAAACGGGCCGAAGGCCAACAATGTCTTTGATGGAACGGCGTCCCAAATCATAAAGTAACGGCTTAATAGGAGTGGAAACTGGGAGACCCACTAATTCTCTCATAAATTTATGTTCTGCAGAGACTAAATCAGCAACTCTTTCGAATCCCCACAGTTCAGATCCGTAAGTAGCAGCAGACAATGCCTTGCCCTCGTATACTAATAAGGCAGGGCTAATAGGCTTAGTTGATGATAAACGGTGGTCTCTAAGGATTGCTCCTGTCACTCTCTTTAGATTTAAAGTCATTTTGGCAATGTGCGAATCCCATTTCATTCTAGAGTTTATCCTAACCCCCAGATAATCAAAAGCATCCACTTCTTCTAAGGGGGTGCCATTTAATGCGACTGTGGTTTTTTTGAGTTTTTTGTTTCTAGATAATACCATCAATTTGGTCTTAGTAGTATTGATGGTAAGTCCACGATTGTCGCAAAAGATACAGATCTTGTCAAGCAGTTTCTGAAGACCCATAGGGGTCTTAGACATGAGGAGTGTATCGTCTGCAAAGAGGAGGGTGGGTGTTTTTTCCCCCGCCAGGGCGGGGGCATCCGCTGGGTCCTCCCTCAAATGGTCTACCACCCCATTAATAAAGAGGGAGAACAGTGTCGGAGCCATCACACATCCCTGGCGAACCCCCCTCTGGACAGGGATACGGTCAGTCAATTGGCCTTCACTCCCCCATCTGATTCTTGCATATGTATCCTCGTGCAGTCTTTTGATAAACTCCAAAAGGTATCGTGGCAACCCCATTCCATGTAGAACCTGCCAGAGTTTGGCCCGAGGAACGAGATCAAATGCAGTTTTAAGATCAATAAAGGCCAGGTATAAAGAACCCCCGCCAATCAGGACAGTCTTCCAATATATGGCGAGGAATCTGAACACCTGGTCCATAGTGCCCACTTTCTTCCTAAACCCTGCTTGTAAATGTGATAAGACGTTTCCCTCTTCAAGCCAGGTCCACATTCGCGAGTTGAGAACCCTGCCAACCACCTTTTGGATGACATCGATTAAACTAATTGGCCTGTAGTTGGCAGGGTCCTCTCTCGCCCCCTTCTTATAGATTGTGACTACCTCGGCACCCTTCCATGAATCAGGGATAGCATGGCCTCTTAGCAGTAAGTTCATCACATTAGTGATAAGTTCTGCCCATATTAGGGGGTCATGGAGAATCAAGTCGCCTGGAAGGCCATCAGGGCCTGCCGCCTTCCCGGAAGCTATGCTTTTGATGGCGATCTGAACCTCCCCAGAGGTAAAAAGGTCCATTGGATCAGGCCGTAAAAAGGTTGGGTTAAGGTCTGGACTATCAGACGTGAGGTGGTCGGGCTCTACCTCGTTACAATATAATTTTGAAAAATGCACAGACCACTGCTGTTTGGTTATATTGTTGGGGATTGGTTCAGAGTCTCTTCTGGATAGTTGAGTTATTAAGGTCCAGAAGATTTTAGAGTCTTTTGAAAAGGCTGCGTACTTAAGTGCTTGCCAATGTTCCTCCTCCCAAGCCCGTTTAGCAGCTGCTATGGATTTTTTATAAGCTTGCCTAGCCAGCCTGACAGCTATCGGATCTTTATTCCGAAGTGCAAGTATGATCTCCTGTCTCAGGGTTCTACATTCATTGGTAAACCATGGGTTGCCTCTCTTGGGTTGATGATTTGTACCAGCTTTTGGACCTTTTATTATAAAATGAGAGCCTATGTCCTCAATGAGGGTTTTATAAGTGTTAATAAAGTTAGCATGGTTTGTCACAAGCGACCCTACATTGAGGTGGGCAAATTCAGCAGCCTTAGAGGCCACTAGGAGGTTTATGGAGGTTAGGGTGTCCTCGTGACCTGATACTTTGTGCCATTTCAACCTTCTATTGCAGTTTGTAGGAGTTACTGCTTTTGAGGCCAAATTCAAATTTAAGGAGTTTGGCCTTGAATTCCATTTAAAGACTGCACAGAGGGGATTATGGTCACTATCTGGCATCTGTTCTACCTTCATATCAACCACCTGGGCCCAAGAATTTGCATCTATGATAATGTAATCGATACGCGATGGCCCATGTAATCTATTAAAGGTCATAGCCCCATGTGGATCAGAGAGAGTTCTTCCATTTAGGGCACGGAGGTTAAATTCCAGAGTGAGACCGGTCATCTGAAGTGCCCTTGCTGACCATCTCATAGTAGAACTCAAATTTAAAGTGGGGATACCGTTTTTACTGTCTTCCTCAGTGAGCCCTAAAAGATCAGCATCTCTTAGGGCTTAGGGATAGCATGGCCTCTTAGCAGTAAGTTCATCACATTAGTGATAAGTTCTGCCCATATTAGGGGGTCATGGAGAATCAAGTCGCCTGGAAGGCCATCAGGGCCTGCCGCCTTCCCGGAAGCTATGCTTTTGATGGCGATCTGAACCTCCCCAGAGGTAAAAAGGTCCATTGGATCAGGCCGTAAAAAGGTTGGGTTAAGGTCTGGGCTATCAGACGTGAGGTGGTCGGGCTCTACCTCGTTACAATATAATTTTGAAAAATGCACAGACCACTGCTGTTTGGTTATATTGTTGGGGATTGGTTCAGAGTCTCTTCTGGATAGTTGAGTTATTAAGGTCCAGAAGATTTTAGAGTCTTTTGAAAAGGCTGCGTACTTAAGTGCTTGCCAATGTTCCTCCTCCCAAGCCCGTTTAGCAGCTGCTATGGATTTTTTATAAGCTTGCCTAGCCAGCCTGACAGCTATCGGATCTTTATTCCGAAGTGCAAGTATGATCTCCTGTCTCAGGGTTCTACATTCATTGGTAAACCATGGGTTGCCTCTCTTGGGTTGATGATTTGTACCAGCTTTTGGACCTTTTATTATAAAATGAGAGCCTATGTCCTCAATGAGGGTTTTATAAGTGTTAATAAAGTTAGCATGGTTTGTCACAAGCGACCCTACATTGAGGTGGGCAAATTCAGCAGCCTTAGAGGCCACTAGGAGGTTTATGGAGGTTAGGGTGTCCTCGTGACCTGATACTTTGTGCCATTTCAACCTTCTATTGCAGTTTGTAGGAGTTACTGCTTTTGAGGCCAAATTCAAATTTAAGGAGTTTGGCCTTGAATTCCATTTAAAGACTGCACAGAGGGGATTATGGTCACTATCTGGCATCTGTTCTACCTTCATATCAACCACCTGGGCCCAAGAATTTGCATCTATGATAATGTAATCGATACGCGATGGCCCATGTAATCTATTAAAGGTCATAGCCCCATGTGGATCAGAGAGAGTTCTTCCATTTAGGGCACGGAGGTTAAATTCCAGAGTGAGACCGGTCATCTGAAGTGCCCTTGCTGACCATCTCATAGTAGAACTCAAATTTAAAGTGGGGATACCGTTTTTACTGTCTTCCTCAGTGAGCCCTAAAAGATCAGCATCTCTTAGTGGTTCGTACGTACAATTCAGATCACCACCTATAATGATATTAGAGAGTGGTGGGATACCTGACAAAACGTTTTCCAGAGTGAAGATGGTGGCAGAGTTTTGAGTGGGAGGGCCTCCTCTAGCGTATACATTGAGGAGGTCAACCCTAGAGCCATTTCGGGGCCGTTTGAAAGATATATGAAGAAGATCTACTGACTTGGCATTGTGGATTTTAATGTCCAAATTCAGAGCGACCTTAATCCAAATATGTAGGCCTCCCGAAGGCCGGCCCACACCCTGGTGGACTGCCGGGATATGAAAAGTAGAGTAACCAGGCTTATAAAGAGGGTCTAAACTCCAGGTCTCCTGGAACATGCAAATATCGTATTGGTTGACGAAGTCAAGCCAATCCGGGTTGGCCAGGTGTTTCTTAAGGCCTGCGATATTCCACGAAAGTATTTGGATTGTTCCCGAATTGGCCTTCCCACTAACTGGTATAGTATTGGTCAGGGGTACGGGGGAATAATTTTTGGGTAAGTGTCCCTTCGTTGAGTCATATGGGGGATGCTGGGTATAATGTTCTAGGGGGCGTCAATCGATATCCTCTAATCCTCTAAGTGGGGAGAAGCGATTAAAAGTAGGTACATTAAAAAGAGGTAGTCCTACCTGTGGCTGAGTTGGAATGATGGGGTAAGTAGGATTCCTAATTATTGACTGCGGATAAAAATAGGTTAGATAGAGGGTTCTAATGGGGCTCTGGTATGGAGCTTGGGACCAATTCACAATGTGTCTAGTAGCTCTAACATCTCTGAAATTGACAACGATTACGTCGCCCTCAATGTCCTTGGGCCGTGGGCCCACCCAACCAAGCCTACGAACATTCAAAAGTTCGCCATTTATATTACGAGGTAACGGCCTGTTCTTTCCCAACCAGTGTAAAACTTTGTTTTTTAGGTCATAATAACCTTCCTTCTTGCCTGCCTCTAGTGCAGGAACTCCTGTCATAAGTACCACGTAAGGGGTTGCCTCTGGTGGGAGGTCTACTCTTTTGTCTTTTCTTGATTACTGCTTCTGTTGGACTGATGACAGCTAATTTGTGCCTATATTGTAGGTGCTCCAGGATGAAGACCGCTCCAGTGCTAACTGAAATGTCATTCTGCACAAAGGCTGTGTCTAGAGAACAATCTAAGAAGGACACATGAACAGTAAACCTCCTCAAACTGGTTCATTACCTAACTGAAAGTTGTCTAAAAAAGTTAGGCCCAAACCATTTCACTTTATTTCAGTCATGGATTCTTAATTTCCAAGGAAGAGAGTGCTCTGCAGTGTACATACTCAGAGAATTGCTGTGCAACCAGGGCGGGTGTCGCTTGACTGTCAAAGGTGGGGTACCATCACCTGAAGTCTGGTTATCTCTCTGGAAAAGCTTGCCCTAAAGTGCCTAAAATCCTCCCAGTCTGCTCAGAAAGGGAACAAGCCTGCCTTGCCCTGCAAAAGGAGACTGTCCAGGAGAAGTCAGGACTCGGCCCTTCCCAGTTGCTGTGGGATACGGAGAAGGAATCTGACTGCCTAATAATCTGGGAAGACCTGGTGGCCGTACACCCACCAGCAACTGCGACGGACAGATGGACGTTTGCACTGACTACGGCCCGCGCCTGGCGCTGGAACCAAACACCTGCCAGTTTTTTTGGCTTCTTCAGAACGCAGGGGCACCCATTGGAAAGTCAGACATTAGCTGCAAGGACCTGTGTGACTCTTCTACCTATGAAGTGTTAAGAATTACTATATAGCACACCTTATGAACTGTGGATGTTAGAGACCACACCTGACCAACATTCACGCTTATACTGTTTGCTGTGACCTACAGGGGAGGGCCTGGGAGGACACAGTAAGGAAGAGAGTAGGTTTAGCACCCACAATGGATATCGCCTGGTTGCGCTAATTGTGTAAATGACCATTGGAGTGTGCAATATGGTGTACAACTGTGTGATTTAAAGTTCTTTCTTCAAGCACTAAGCTGGACATTCATTTCTTGGGACTGTCGGTTGGTTATTGAACTCTAAACATGAGCACCCCGATGAGGACCTGTGACTGCTTGCCCTCACTACCCTGAGTGCCATGTGTGGAAGGGTTGTACTTGGACTGGTTTGTAGAGCCTTAGTAGGATGGACCTAGTGACATCAGAGGTAAATGAACTCAACCCCCACGATTGAGGCACAGTAGCATCTTCTTACCTTCATGGCCCTCTGGATAGGGTAAGACGAAACCCAAATGATTACTAGAGGGTGACATTAATTTTAGCATTCCAGCCATCATTTTTTTGTTTTTCTATGTGCAGATGTCAGTTCATTCTCATTGTGCCATTTAACAGTCTACAGTTGGAGGTGTTCCCGTATAGAGAGGACCTGCCCTGGATTTTCCTATTAAAAAAAGGCTAAGTCCAATATGCGTGTGGCTCTTCTCTGTTGGCAAACAATTATGTGGCCTCAGGGATTACCAGTGGTTGAGACTAATTCACATTTTTCACACATCCCTTTCTAAGTGAGACAGGCATGCCCAAAGGGGGGTGGGGGGGGGGGGGTCTCGTGACCACTGTTACACTGGAATCAAGCTGCACTGCACTGATCATGTCCAATTAGGTCCAATCGGGGGTTGCTTGTGTCCTTTTTTAGACACATCTGGACTGGCAGTTTGTGGACAGATCCTACTGGAGCGGAACAGAGTTTAATTTAATATGACAGGTCTCTGTCTGAAGTGCTATAAATGGCATAAATATCGACAGAAAAGTGGTCTTGAATGATTACCGTCGTTGAGATTAATTCAAGGAGTCCGTCCATCTGCCACTTTTTGTATCTTCTCCTTAAAAACCTCTGTGGCAGATGATACACTAACGCACAGCCTTCTATAACTGTGAAGAACAATTTGAGTAGCGAAAGTGGTGATATATTTTAATGACACTTCCAACTGGAGCTGATGATAGCCTATGTGAAAGTTTGTATTGGTGAAGATCTGACCACCAGTGAACAGATGAATCATGTCCTGAATCCTAGGAGTGTTTTGCTTTCTCTGAATTGACAGATTTGCTGTTGCATTTTGACACTGATGTGAATATAGCCCCCGGACCAATTCAATATTGTTTTTCTCCAGACGATGATCTATTTCCTCCTGAAACTGCTTTTGTATATTGAATGGTATGACTCAGAAGTGTTGAGCCACAGACTTGATATTTTCATCTTTCTGCTGGTGAATTTGTTTTTCTTTGAACTTTCCCAGCTCACAGCGGACATCTGGAAACAGTCTCGGGACATCAGGGCACTCAAATGTCTCAGTCTATGCACCGAGTTAACGCAGGACCAGTAGAAGGCTGTGTGTCATAGCTGAGAATAAGCTTAGAATGTAAGTAGTGTCATTATTACCTACGACCTCAAATATCACAGATTCACCCTGTCTGCTATCATGAGATAATGAGGTTCAAAACAACCAATGCAGTACAGTTATGTGCAGGTGATCCACAGGTATAGAGCTGGACATTAGTTGTCGGTTTTGTAGAATCAGGGGCCATCATTATATTAACAATGGCCCCTGTGCGAACAAAGAAGGGAAAATATGTACAGTAACGATGCGCTTACTTTTCGAGAAAGTCTTCACAGAGCAGGGTTATGGTTGGTCAAGATGTGCTGTGAAGCTGCTGGCTGATTCTCTCTCGCAGCGTCAAGATTTCCACAAATGGTCAGATTTCTTCTCTTGCAGAACACTTGATTGATCCATATATCGGGTTAGCAAACGTTTTGTAGATATCTTTTTTCTGCCACATGAATGGAATCCCCTTGACATTTTGTAGCGTCTGTGGGAGCACGATTTGTGTGTGCTGAGTTGAGTGCCACTCCTCAGTACGTTTGCTGACCATTCTGTTGACTAATTTTAATGGATGGAATCACCTCAGCAGGTTGAAACACCCAGCTAGACTGTTTACATATTTCCATTATACTCTGTGCCCATGAGGAATCGCCCTCCAAGGCAATTAGTTCATAAATGCTAGTAAAATAGGCGACCCATGCCGCAACAGGTATTGCTACGTCAGTCATAGCATTACGGGTAGCTCTAAAATAGGATCCATTGACATTTTTCCAAAATAAATATGTATCTTGCCTTAGTCTGGCTGCCCTTAGTGCCTCCCATGATTCCTACCTAATGCAATTTTTCCTCTCGATAATTACCCGCTTATATAAGGAACTACAAAGCTTAATTTTTCCCACATCACAGGGAGCTTTCTTGAGGGCAACCTTAAGCCATCGATGGGCAGTAGAACAAGCTCCATCGAACCATTTTACCTACTTGATATCACTTTGTGTAGAGGGGACTATCATTAAACTAGCTACTACTTTACAAATGGCACTAAAGGAACTGTAAATAGAGCCCACATTTTCACCTTCCCCTAAGCTTTTCTGGAAGTCCATCATATTATGCTTAACAATAGTAGATCGAAGCAGGGCAGGGTCAACTTAACCTCATATTGATTAAAATACCACTGTTCTCATGGGCTTCAAAGTCAGCTAGTCTTTTGCCATTCGTGCTAATCCACTTCTGGTCGCCAAAGAAAGTATCTATCACACGGGATCGTGGGGCCAGACAGGTCCCGGAAGGGTAGAGAGGTGCTCAACCACGAGTTTTAGAAGGGACACGTCCTCCCTAATTCATATACTCATAACCAAATAAGTGTCCCTTTGGAAAAATGCTGCTCGTTCCTCCAGGGATAGAAGTCTCTCAAGTGGGGATTGCTGAGAGAGTCTGACATGTGACCAACCCGTTGCTACGGGTGGGAATGGAGAGAGACCCTTTTCTTTATGTAGCCCTCACTCACTCTAGTAGTGACATGCTTCATCATCGGGCTCACCCCAACTCCTAGAGGTCGGGTGGGCTGAACCACCTTCCAGTGAGCACTTAACGACAAGGTGTATGGGGACGTACCGTTAAAGAAAAATTGCTCACCCACTCCTAAAGTATTCTTTATTGATGGAGTGTAAGGGAAGATTAAAAACACTATAATTGGGTATCAGGATGTGATGGTCCTATGACCCTAGAATAGGCACCAACATTTTTCAGCCCTCGCGAAGGGTTTCAGGTTTCCGGTATGCAGTGGCGCCCACTGGTGTGTACGTTTTAGTCTAAAAGTGAAAATATAACGGTGCAAAAAGGGCGAGGGGAAACAAACCCTAAACCCCTCAAGTAGACCAAGGTCAAAAGCAGTTGAACATAAGATGCCTTTGCACACGTCAGCAAGTCAATTATGTAAGTACATCTAGTAGTGGAGAGAGCACAAGTACAAGAAACACTTAAGTCCGATAAGGTGAATATTTCTTGGTTTAATATGGTTCCGTTGCCCAGCCAACACGTGTTTCGTCCGGGTATGAACCCACGACTTCTTCAGGGCTACAAAAACATATTAGGGTACAATGTAGATATGGTTGTAATCTCAACATACAATGGTTGTTTACAACGTAAGGAACACCAGACACCGCGACTGTGAGTATATAGATAAAACACCCATGAAATGGAAAATCTGTTAAAAGGATCTAAAGAAAGAGACGGCACCTGTAAAGGATAGTAGAACCTAACATGTTATACCATAAAATAGGTGCATAACAGAATAGTGCAGAAAAGACCCATAATCAAAGGCAATACAATGAAGATCCTATACAGGCTTGCACAGTGTAAATTATACATCAATAATGGATGAATCAATCTAATAGTGGAGGTAATGTCATAACGGACCTTAGTTCATTTAAGGCTATCAGTATTCAAAGCATATTGGTTGAAGAGAATGTCGGACCCAGTAAACATATAACTAATAAGAACAAGGACACAGACTACTTGTGGTAAGGATCCAATAGGATCACCTCCGCAGAACGTAAAAAAGGTAGGAGAAAGAGGGAAAGAACAGAACAGTCAGTAGAAAAAGGGTGAAGTGAACTTCAATCCGATCGTGCCTTTGGGGTCAACAAAACAGAACCAAACAATCTTACCTAATAGGCGAACAGGAAAAAAGTAACTGATCTACAATAATAAGCAAAATAGTGAGCTAGATTAGTCACACAATTGGCATCTACACGTGTCAGAGTAAAAGTTTATTTGTCATATGAAAGTGACCAGCTCACCTCTCCGCCGGTTACAATTCCGTCCCGGCTGCGCGGGAATAAGTGAGTGATGGACACTTGATGAGTGTGCAACCGGGGGAGTACCCCTTAAGAGTAAGGACCTACGAGAAAAGTGACAAGACGACGTCAGCACTGTGAGAGAAGCTCCATGGTGCCCGACCACACGTTCGAAATATAGAACAGCAAAACGGGTCTAAAGTTCCAAGGTTCTTAAGGATCTAACAGAAACAAAAAGTATATAGGTCCTGCTAATGTGGACATAGTTGATAAACTCCGAAGTCATGATAAGAATAAGCTAAGTACATGTTATGCACCATGTTACTCAAAAGACCACTAATATGAGCCCCAGAAGTAGGATAAACCTATTCAATGGCGTCGGTAAAAAAGTAGCATAAATCTCACACTCTCCCGATCCCCGCCTCGGTAAGGCGTAACCAAGAAGAACCCAAATTAATAATTATTAAAACGAGTGCCACGTCCCTATCCCTCATGATGACGAGTAAAACCAATGTAAGGCCATTCTTACCTTCAAGATGAGTACGCCACAAAGTAAGTGGGATTCAAATTCGTAAGTGAACCGGAAGTGACAAAAAATGGACGTTATAACGTCAGTCAAAAGCGGACAACTAGACCGCAGAGCGCAGAGATGCTAACAAATCCCGGAATTAATAGAAGAAATACCTCAATATCTTAAATAAATAGGGTAACTAAGTAGAACCAAAACGATAGAGTCAGATACGAGTACTGTTGCTCCAACTCTAAAATTCCAATCTATCACGAGAATAAAAATGGACTTAAAGGTATAGGGTGCATTATAATACAAGGTCAAACTGCTCCTGAGTAAGAGCCATAAGTCCATAAATCCAAATTTATATGTGCAAACATCCCCTGACAATTGGCGTACCCTTAATCCAGGATCGGGTTGAAAGCCCGCTGGTACCAACCGATCGGCACAATTAAAGGGTGAGATGCAATAGAAAAAACGTACAACAGCTCAAGAGTAAGAGCCAAAATTAGTAATATAAAACTATTAGGTACAAACTCCAAACCAGGGGCGTTACCCACAGTGCATGATCGGATTGAGAACCCGGTGGTATCAACCATCGGGGAAGAGAAAATGCCCTCCAAGGCATATAAAGGATGAGCAAAGAGGAAAAAGGAAAATAGATCAATAGAAAACAGCAAGAAGCTTGGGATCCGAATAGAAACACCAGTATTCCGAGGCAAACCGACATGTAGTGATCAGACAGAGTAAGCCCGTCAAGGCTCATTAATATCATGAGCGTAACTTAAAGGTATGGTTAGGACTCCAAACCGTTTTTTACAAAGAAACAAAACATTTTTTACATATGTTAGGAATATATTACGCAGGATAGAGCAAGATCTCTCACAAGTGAAATTATAGTCAAAATTAACTACATCAGAAAATTACAGTTATTTGGAGAAGTCTTGTGTCAATTAAAAGTGAATGATGCTTATAATCAAGGTACATGAAACACAGTACAGTACAAAATTTCATAAGACATGTAATCCCTGTACGATGTTGATAGCAATATTTCAGAGTGAAGGGATATTTAAAGTCATCCAGACATCAGCCCCAAAAAGGGTAAACAGCACTGACCCTCAGCATGTTAGTTGCCTAGGAAGAATTGAAGCTCATGGTCTGTATTAAGACCTCGCTCCACCGCATCCAAGCGCATAATCCAAGTTGCTTCAGAACGTCGTAGCGCCAGTTCTCTATCTCCACCCCTAGAGTGTGGCAGGGTATGCTCTATACCAAAAAACGTAAATTGTTTATATTGGCCCTGAGTAGCACAGCTATTGGCGTGGACCGCCAGGGGGTATCTGCTGTCATTCTGTTTTAATGCTCTCGCATGTTCACTAATGCGTTCTTTCAACATTCTGATTGTGCTACCTACATATTGTTTTTTACAGGTGCAGGTGATAATGTATATGACAAAATGTGTAGAACAGTTGATATTATGTCTAATAGTGTATTCCTTCCCATTCGGTCCTAAGAAAGTCTTCATATGTTGCGCAGCCCACCTACACACCCCACAGCAACCACATTTATGAAAGCCTTGTATGTGTGTGGTGAGCCAATCATTCATCTCAGATCTTCTCGGTATAGTAGGACTCAGGATAGATCTCAGGGTTGTACCTTTCCTGAAAGTGACTAGGGGTCTATTTGAGGTGAGTGTTTCGATGGTTTTGTCTGCTCTAAGTGTGTTCCAATGCAACTTAAATCGGTTCTTCATGGCATTTAAGCAGGAGTGAAATTCTGTATCCTCACTGCAATTGCGTCTCGCTCTAGTGAATTCACCAAACGGAATAGCCCTGATTTGGTGTTTAGGATGTGCACTGGTGGCATGTAATATCGCATTGCACGCAGTTGGCTTGCGATGTAGTTTACTATGCAAGGCACCATTTATGAAGTACAATTCTATGTCTAAGAAAGTTAAATTAGTCATGCTGTGTTGATGAGTGAATTGTACCCCCAAGGTGTTGGAATCCAGGAAGCGATAGAAGTCATGTAGGGTGGACTCTGTGCCAGACCAGAGTAACAAGCAGTCGTCTATATATCGACCCCAGTACACGATATATTGACTAAAATAACTACCCTTGTCACCCTAGAGCCATTTAGATTCGAAGTACCCCATGAAAAGGTTTGCAAATGAGGGTGAAAATTTTGAATCCATGGCCACTCCTCGTGTTTGTCTGTACCACTGGCCCTCAAACAAAAAACAATTGTTAGTTAGAATAAGTTCAGTCATCGTTACTAGCATTGTTGTATGTTGCCATTGTGTAGCTGGTAGTTTCCCAAAATGCCATTTCAGAGCTTCCATGCCTATTATTGGGTCAATTTGGTGTAGAGGGAAACTACATCTAGTGAAGCTAGGATGATGTCATCTTGCCAGGTTAAGTCAGACAAAAGGCTGAGAATATGTTTGGTATCTTTAATATAGGCAGGGAGATTCTGGACCAAGGGTTGTAAGAATAGGTCAACATATTCCGCCAGTTTTTCAGTAGGGCCCCCTATACTTATGTATCTTAGGGAGAGTGTATAGAACCGGGAATTTGGGTTTATTCACTTTGAGATACATATATTCATCTTGGCTGAGAAGTCCTTCTCTAAGCCAACCTTGTAGAAGTTTATTAATTAAAAGTGTGAGAGTGCCCATTGGGTTACTAGTAAGGGATTCATAGCACGTGACATCATTCAGTTGGCCCTTTATTTCATTGTCGTAGTCATGTTTGTTCATTATCACAATGTTACCTCCCTTGTCAGCCTCTCTGATAATGATGGAGGTATTGGAAGAGAGGAGTGTCAGTGCCTTCCGTTCCCCTGAAGTAAGGTTCCCATGTGTAAACCCCTGCCTGTGTTGCTCCTGGCCTCATGTTTATCAATGTCTTGTAAAACAAGTTAGTAAAAGGTGTCAATGGTGTTACCCCCTGATAAGATAGGTGTCCATTTAGATTTCGTTTTCAAGCCACTAGCTAAGGTGTAGTCAGTGTCAACGTAAAGATCTAACACCAATTGAGTTAAGTCCTCCGGTGAAGGTTCCTGATTGGTGATAGAAAGTAGTAACTGGGTGTCATATACTTCCTGAATGCTGAGAATATCAGATGCACCACACACAGGAATATTCTTAGTCTGTTTATTCACACTAGGATTAGTTGCAAACATTTTTTTCAATTTCAAGTTTCTTATAAACTTAAACAAATCAACTTTGGTTTTACATATATCACCCCTATCTGTGGGGCAAAAGCCTAGGCCCTTTTGGAGTGGGGAGATCATATCAACCGAAAGGGGAAAGGAGGACAAGTTGATAATATCTACCCCCCCCCTTCTTGTGTGTCTATTAGTTCCTCTTGTCCCCTGATCTCAAGTTCCTCCTGTATTCGTTTCCGCCCTGCTCTCTTGCCTCTCCTGGTTTTCTTACGGTATCGGTTGGAATGGGCTGTGTTCTGTTGCCCCTTTTGATACGTTGTACTTCCTGTAAAAAAGAGGAAGAGGAGCTGCCTGGTTTAACACTACTCGTGGTAGCTATTATATTGTCTATCTCTCCATCACTTGATGCAGGCGCACTAAGGGAGGTGGAACTCGAGGAAACTGAGCTGTTATGTAGGTCAACTGGTTTACTCTTGGTCTGATCATGGGTGGACACATCATCGTATTTTTTAGCGAAAGTAAATACTCTCCCTTCTTTGTAATCTATTTCATCCCGTTTTAGTTTCCTTGCTTTGCGTTGTTTGATATCTTCCTGGTGTTTAGCCAGTACATCAGCCAGGATTATATCATTTTTTTCAGTCGCTTCCACTAATCCTAGGTCTTTGATTTCACTTTCAAGAATACAGATCTCCTTTTGTAGTGCTGTGACTTTCCGATCCGCATTATCAATCAATATGCCCATTAAAGTTTTAGAATTAGATGTGAGGGATTCCTCCCAGAGTTTTAGTAGATCTTCGTCTAACTCGTCATATGTAGGGAAAATTTGGGCACGTAAACCCCTGGGTATTCTCTCCAGTCTTAGATACTGCCTCAGGGTAATGCCATCCCACCATTTACTATTCTCATTCTTTTTTAGTTTTTCCAATTTAATAAATTTGTCCCTCAATCCCTCATTTCTAGTTTGATTTGTGTTTTTAACACTTGCAGCAACGGTGTCTCCCTTAGCCAAATATTTCTTGTGCTATTTGGTCACGATTCATGATGGTATACGTAAACTCCTCTATGGGAATTGCCAGAACTCGAGAATAGTGTAGAATTGTTTAAACGTTGGGGGCTGCCCCTACCGCTTGGTTTCATGAGAAATACTTGCGAAGGGTTTCAGGTTTCCGGTATGCAGTGGCGCCCACTGGTGTGTACGTTTTAGTCTAAAAGTGAAAATATAACGGTGCAAAAAGGGCGAGGGGAAACAAACCCTAAACCCCTCAAGTAGACCAAGGTCAAAAGCAGTTGAACATAAGATGCCTTTGCACACGTCAGCAAGTCAATTATGTAAGTACATATAGTAGTGGAGAGAGCACAAGTACAAGAAACACTTAATAAGTCCGATAAGGTGAATATTTCTTGGTTTAATATGGTTCCGTTGCCCAGCCAACAAGTGTTTCGTCTGGGTATGAACCCACGACTTCTTCAGGGCTACAAAAACATATAAGGGTACAATGTAGATATGGTTGTAATCTCAACATACAATGGTTGTTTACAACGTAAGGAACACCAGACACCGCGACTGTGAGTATATAGATAAAACACCCATGAAATGGAAAATCTGTTAAAAGGATCCAAAGAAAGAGACGGCACCTGTAAAGGATAGTAGAACTTAACATGTGATACCATAAAATAGGTGCATAACAGAATAGTGCAGAAAAGACCCATAATCAAAGGCAATACAACGTAGATCCTATACAAGCTTGCACAGTGTAAATTATACATAAAGAATGGATGAATCGGGGGGAGGAGCCTGGCGCGCAACCAAGATGGCCGCGTAGGCTTGTGGCTCCCGAGGGCCTCCGCAACCTCCCACGTCTATCCTGTCATAATCCTGGTTTTCTAGTCGGGCTTTTGTGTATGATCTTGCGCTAAGGTGCCACTCGTTTTCCAAATCGAAATCGGACTCTGGGAACCGGACTGGTGGCGATCCGAAGTTTGCAGCCTTCTCCGGCCTTGGTCCCGAACTCGAGTTGGTGAGGTGCCCGGGTGCGAAGTGAACAACAGCGGCATGCCAGTCTGGGCCTGCCCCGTACCCCGTACTTTCACTTTCGGTTTCAAGTTGATCTGCGGAAAGTGACGTCGGGACTTCGGGTAAGCAGCGCCGAGGACGGAGTGCATGGCCTGATTCTCGAACTGTAAACGGGCCTATTTCAGTTGGTGCCCCGGATCTCCTGCATTGGTCGCCTGGCCTTCCTCCGGGAGCTGGAGGGTGCTGACCTTGGTGGTCGCTGATGATGGCGGCGAGAGTGGACGGCGACAAGCTGAAACCCAAGTCTACCCGGAGGGGAGCTTATACCCAGGCCAACAACATGGACCGCTACGTGCAGTCAAAGGGATCCCCTAGTGGATCACATAAATCGCCTGAGCGGCCCAAGGAGGCCTCGGGCGCATCGTCCGAATTGACTCTGCTGGATGTCATGGGGGCCATTGAGGAGATGAAGGCGACTGTGAACCAGCAATTTGATACACTGGCTAATAAATTGGACTCGGTGTTGATTGATGTGAATTTGGTCAGAGCGGACCTGTCCAAAACAAATGACCGGGTCGACTCATTGACCCAAGCGGCGTCGAGCCTAACTGTGGATGTGGCCGCTTTGCAGACGGAGGTACGGAGGTTGCGGCTCGCCAGTGACCTGACTGATCGTCGCCTTGAGGATTCCGAAAGCAGGGCCAGGCGGAATAATGTCCGTATTATTGGGGTGCCCGAACGATCGGAGGAGTCTGCTGCGGATCTTTTTGTGGAGGATCTAGTGGTGACTCATCTGGCACCCAAGGGACTGAGCAAGTTCTTCGCTGTGGAACGGGCCCACAGGATTCCGGGTGGTGCGCCCAAGGTGGGTGCTCCCCCGCGGCCTATCATTGCCCGACTTTTTATCTTTCGGGATAGAGATGCTATCCTTCAAGCATCGAGGGTGGCTGGGCCATTGAAGTTTGAGAACTCTAATGTTAGCTTTTACCCAGACTTCACGCAAGCGGTTCAAAAGCAATGGCTGGGATTTTTGGCCATCAAACGGCGCTTGAGGGACATGGAGCTGAAATATGCGATGCTATTCCCGGCTAGGCTGCGGGTTGAGTTAGAGGGTCGCTCGCATTTCTTCGACCGGCCGGAGGCGGTTGGAGATTGGCTGGATGCCCTGCCTAGGGGTCGAGGTCGGGAAGGTCGGATGGCGGAGAGCGGAGAGTGCTCGGCGGAGTAGGAATAGAACTGGGATCCTGGCTATGGACCGGACTGGTAACGTTTTGCACCTGTGGCTGCACTGGACTCCAGTTTGTAACACTTTGCCCTTTGGTATTTGGAGGTTGCGGGGGGCCTGCTGGGGCCCTTTCCTCCTTCTGGGGTTTTTCTTGTCTTCTTTGTAGTGAGTTTCATATTGGGGCGACAGGCACACTGCACGTTGGGGGGGCTGTTTGGGCTCACGCAGGGGTGCAGGGAGGGGGGAGTTTTGTTGGGGTTGATGGGGTGGGGTTGGGGTTTGTTTGTTTGCATCACAAGGCGGGGTAATGTTTTTTGTTGTGTTATTATGATTGTGCTCTCCGGGAGGGGGATATTTTGTGCTGGGGGGGATGGGGGTAAGGGGTTGAGACTTCTTTCATGGAATGTGAATGGGCTGGGGGACAGGATAAAGCGGGGGGTGGTCCTGCAGTTCTTGAAACGTATTTCGCCGGACATTGTGTTTCTGCAGGAGACGCACCTAATAGGGAACTCTTTCCATGCCATGAACAGGCGGGGATATCGCCTTCTGGCCCATTCTGGTTTCACCTCTGGCTCGAGGGGAGTGGGCATTTTAGTTAGGACCTCTCTCCCGTTGGAGGTGGATGAGGTGCTCCACGACGACAGAGGGCGCTACACTACGCTGGTGGGGAGATGGGAGGGTAAGTTGATTTCGCTGGTTACTGTCTACGTGCCGCCGGGCCTGCAGACGGCCATCTTTGCTGATTTGGGACGCCTGCTACTTGGGCTTCCGGGGGGGGGTTTTGGTCTTGGGGGGGGATTTTAACGCAGTGGTTTCCGGAGTTGAAGATCGACACCCCCCTAGGGACCTCCCTCGGGCCCAGAACTGGCTGGGGGGCTTTCTGGATACCCTGGGACTGATAGATTGTTGGCGGTTGAAACACCCTGGCCAAGCACAATATACCTTCCACTCCGGGGCCCACGGTAGTCTTTCGAGGCTTGACTATATGCTAGTGCCTGGGATGATTGGGGAGGTGCGACACTTGGCCCGCGGTATATCTGATCACTCCCCTCTTTTGCTACACTTAGATATCGCCTTGGGGGCGGTGGGGAGGGTGGCGCCGATCAACCCCTGGTACCTACGAAACCCCACGATCCGTGCAGACCTGGTTAGGTCCCTGGAACACTATTTTAACGACAATGTGGGGTCGGTGTCTTCCGCCGTCTCCCTTTGGGAGGCCTTTAAGACGGTGCTCCGGGGCCAGGCCCTGTCTCTCATCTCCCATACCAAAAAATGCGAGGCGAAAGAGGTGGTTCGACTAGAAAATGAGATCACCGAGTTAGAGAGCGATTTGGAGCAAGGTGTTACGGATGACAGACTGCATGTGCTGGGGCTTAAACAGGCCGACTACATGGCACTGGTTACTGAATCGGCTAAGAGTATGAGCAGGGAGCAACAGGGGCGTTTGTATGATATGGGTGATAAGGCGGGGAAGTTGATTGCCTGGTTGGATAAGAAGGAGAGAGCGAGTCGAGTGGTGCCGGTTGTTGAGAGGGTGGATGGTGTGTGTGTGACGGACCCCGGTGATATTGTTGATTGCTTTGCGGAGTATTTTCACGGGGTTTACTCTCCGGTCTCTGAGCGATCGGAGGAAGACTCTCGCCTGCTGCTTAAAGACATTGCTTTGCCGTCTCTATCTGATGAGGATAAATTATTGATGGACGCGGCCCCGTCGCCGGATGAGATTGCTTTGGCCATTCGCTCTATTGCTTCTGGCAAGGCCATGGGTCCTAATGGCCTTCCCATCGAATTATATAAGTTGCGCCCAGATAAGATTGCGCCGTATCTCCGGGACATGTTCCTTGAGGCACAGGCGGCGGGCTCCCTCCCCCCTGACCAACGTCTTGCTACTATTGTTGTTATCCATAAGGAAGGGAAGCCGCGGGATCGGTGTACTTCTTACAGGCCTATCTCTTTGTTGAACGCGGAGCCCAAAATCCTTGCCAAGGTACTGGCCAATCGCCTGATCCGGGTCGTGGGCGACCTGATTCATCAGGATCAATCCGGTTTTA
Source organism: Triturus cristatus (assembly GCF_964204655.1). Taxonomy (NCBI): domain Eukaryota; kingdom Metazoa; phylum Chordata; class Amphibia; order Caudata; family Salamandridae; genus Triturus; species Triturus cristatus. Next base: position 528,166,968 of record NC_140592.1, read on the forward strand.
TACCCCATCGCAATACCGCTTTGAACCTGCGGCGATTGCATGGCGTCCTCGCTAGAGCGCCATTCATGCGTGAGCCGGCCATTTTGGCGTCCCTGGACGCTACCATGGCGTTTGACACCTTGGAATGGCCGTATATTTGGGCAGCATTGGCGAAGTTTGGGTTCGGCCCGGGGTTCATCGGTTGGGTGAAATTGCTTTATGATAACCCACTGGCACAGGTGGTGGTCAACGGACGGGTGTCGGCTCCTTTTGTTTTGGGTAGGGGCACGCGACAGGGATGTCCGTTGTCGCCTCTTCTCTTTGCGCTTTGTTTGGAGCCCCTTGCGGAGTGGCTGCGGTGGCACCCTTCGATGCGTGGCCTTAGATGGACGCCGGAGTACGAGGATCGTGTCTCCCTATATGCGGACGATATCCTCTTGTATCTTGCATCTCCGCGCAAATCGCTCATTGTATTGGTGGATGTGTTGAGCTCCTTTGGTCGCAACTCCGGATTGGTCATTAACTGGGCTAAGTCTTGTGTGTACGTTCTCTCCGGAGAGGCCCCCCCCTTCCGCGGGGGTGCCCTATCCAGGTGGCGCAGTCGGGGTTTAAGTATTTGGGAATCTTTATAACCCTAGACCCGGTGGCCCGGTATGAGCGGAATCTTCTCCCCCCCCTTCAGCGCCTAAGAGCGGATGTGGCGGGTTGGCGGCGGCTGCCGCTCTCGCCGCTCGGCCGGGCGGCGTTGTTCAAAATGATGTCGCTGCCACGCTTTTTGTACGCCCTACAGAACACTATGGACGTAGTGCCGGCCCGCTATTTTCGGGAGGTGGAGTGTCTTCAGCGTCGATTGTTTTGGGATGGGCGGCCGCGGATTGCTCTTGCCAAACTAACCCTACCGTGGTACGATGGGGGGGTCGCTCTCCCTGATATTAAACGATATTATTGGGCCTCCCAGTTGGCTGCTGTCAATCACGGGATGTATGGGCCTGCTTTGAACCCGGCTTTCGAGATGGACAAATTGTTATTGCCAAGCGGGGATTATAATCGAGCACTATACTCAGGGTCCCTTGATGCGCGATTGACAGGCCCGACGCGGGTCGCAGTGCAGGTGTGGCATGCAGCCAATGCGGAGATGGGGTGGAGGGATCGCTTGACTCGGGCAACGCCATTGTACGCTTCCCGGCGTTTGGGTTATCTGTGGACTACGAAAGACTTTGAGAAATGGGATATGATTGGTATCAGCAAGGTAGGGGATCTCTGGACGAAAGGGAAATTTAAGACGTTCGACATGCTGAAAACCGAATATCAGTTGAACGATCGGGAATACTTTCGGTACGCTCAGGTTCATCACGCCTTGTGTTCCGTATTCCCGGACGTTGCGGCTATTCCGGAGTCCTCCCCGTTGGAAGATAGAGTATTGGACGGCTATGTGCCGGATAGCACCATTTCGCTGATTTATAAGAAGCTTATCAATGATCGACTGGGTTTGCTGACCTCATTGCGGGAGACATGGATTGCCGACGGTTTGGAACTTGACGACGAGGATTGGGTGTCAGCGGTGGCCTCCCCGAAAGAGGTGGCTATCCTGGCCCGCTTGCGTTTCGTCCAGCTTAAGATACTTCATAGAGTGTACGTCACGGGGCCTGGTTTGATGCGTATGGGGTATTCGGTGGATGGTCTGTGTAAGCGTGGCTGTGGACTACTGGGGACTTTCCTCCATATCCTGTGGGAGTGTCCGGAGGTGACTTGGTTTTGGTGTAGAGTGCATGCGGTGTTAGAAGAAGTCACGCATGTTGCCTTGTTGCCGGAGGCAAGGAGATGTTTGCTGAATGTCTGGGAGCCGACTGATTACAATGTGATGCAGACGCAGTGGGTGACTCTGGGCTATATGGTAGCGAAGCGTGACATTGCACAACTGTGGGGCTCCGAGAGGCCACCAACGGTCTCAGCGTGGAAGGAACACATGGACTGGTGTATGTTCAGAGAGAAAACGGTGTATGTGGCGAGAGGCAAGCCTGGGAAGTGGATTAAGGTGTGGGGTCCTTGGAACTCCTATCGTGGAGGTATTTGCGCCCCGCCCCAGACGCGAGAGATGGATGCTGCTCTGTCTCCCTAGCCCGCGCATTCCTCTATGCTCCTGCGGCATGTGCATTTGGTTTCTTCTGCCTGCCCCCCCCCCTCTTTCTCCCTGGGTTTGTTTACCCCTTCGATACGGGGAGCACATGTTACTACTATTGACCTCCTCTGCCTTGTGTGTGTGATGTTTTTCGTTTTCCTTAAAAATATGAAACCTTTCTTTGCTTGTCTATGGACTGCGGCTGCGGCTGGCTGAGTTGATTAGCACTCCAGTAGCTCTCTTATTGCTTCACCGATGTGGTTGTTAAGAGGTGTCTATGCTTATAGTGTGCATTAGCGGCCGGCCTGTTGGTTGTAGGCCCATACTTGTATGTCTCTGAAACTGTAATAAAGGTTTTTCAAAAAAAAAAAAAAAAAAAAAAAGAATGGATGAATCAATCTAATAGTGGAGGTAAGGTCATAACGGACCTTAGTTCATTTAAGGCTATCAGTATTCAAAGCATATTGGTTGAAGAGAATGTCGGACCCAGTAAACATGTAACTAATAAGAACAAGGACACATAGACTACTTATGGTAAGGATCCAATAGGATCACCTCCGCAGAACGTAAAAAAGGTAGGAGAAAGAGGGAAAGAACAGAACAGTCAGTAGAAAAAGGGTGAAGTGAACTTCAATCCGATCGTGCCTTTGGGGTGAACAAAACAGAACCAAACAATCTTACCTAATAGGCGAACAGGAAAAAAGTAACTGATCTACAATAATAAGCAAAATAGTGAGCTAGATTAGTCACACAATTGGCATCTACACGTGTCAGGGTAAAAGTTATTTGTCATATGAAAGTGACCAGCTCACCTCTCCGCCGGTTATAATTCCGCCCCGGCTGCGCGGGAAAAAGTGAGTGATGGACACTTGATGAGTGTGCAACCGGGGGAGTACTTCTTAAGAGTAAGGACCTACGAGAAAAGTGACAAGACGACGTCAGCACTGTGAGAGAAGCTCCATGGTGCCCGACCACATGTTCGAAATATAGAACAGCAAAACGGGTCTAAAGTTCCAAGGTTCTTAAGGATCTAACAGAAACAAAAAGTATATAGGTCCTGCTAATGTAGACATAAATGATAAACTCCGAAGTCATGATAAGAATAAGCTAAGTACATGTTATGCACCACGTTACTCAAAAGACCACTAATATGAGCCCCAGAAGTAGGATAAACCTATTCAATGGCGTCGGTAAAAAAGTAGCATAAATCTCACACTCTCCCGATCCCCGCCTCGGTAAGGCGTAACCAAGAAGAACCCAAATTAACAATTATTAAAACGAGTGCCACGTCCCTATCCCTGATGATGAGTAAAACCAATGTAAGGCCATTCTTACCTTCAAGACGAGTACGCCACAAAGTAAGTGGGATTCAAATTCGTAAGTGAACCGGAAGTGACAAAAAATGGACGTTATAACGTCAGTCAAAAGCGGACAACTAGACCGCAGAGCGCAGAGATGCTAACAAATCCCGGAATTAATAGAAGAAATACCTCAATATCTTAAATAAATAGGGTAACTAAGTAGAACCAAAACGATAGAGTCAGATACGAGTACTGTTGCTCCAACTCTAAAATTCCAATCTATCACGAGAATAAAAATGGACTTAATGGTATAGGGTGCATTATAATACAAGGTCAAACTGCTCCTGAATAAGAGCCATAAGTCCATAAATCCAAATTTATATGTGCAAACATCCCCTGACAATTGGCGTACCCTTAATCTAGGATCGGGTTGAAAGCCCGCTGATACCAACCGATCGGTACAATTAAAGGGTGAGATGCAATAGAAAAAACGTACAACAGCTCATGAGTAAGAGCCAAAATTAGTAATATAAAACTATTAGGTACAAAATCCAAACCAGGGGCGTTACCCACAGTGCATGATCGGATTGAGAACCCGGTGGTATCAACCATCGGGGAAGAGAAAATGCCCTCCAAGGCATAAAAAGGATGAGCAAAGAGGAAAAATGAAAATAGATCAATAGAAAACAGCAAGAAGCTTGGGATCGGAATAGAAACACCAGTATTCCGAGGCAAACCGACATGTAGTGATCAGACAGAGAAAGCCCGTCAAGGCTCATTAATATCATGAGCGTAACCTAAAGGTATGGTTAGGACTCCAAACCTTTTTTTACAAAGAAACAAAACATTTTTTACATATATTAGGAACATTTTACGCAGGATAGAGCAAGATCTCTCACAAGTGAAATTATAGTCAAAATTCACTACATCAGAAAATTACAGTTATTTGGAGAAGTCTTGCGTCAATTAAAAGTGAATGATGCTTATAATCATGGTACATGAAACACAGTACAGTACAAAATCCAAGTTGCTTCAGAACGTCGTAGCGCCAGTTCTCTATCTCCACCCCTAGGGTGTGGCAGGGTATGCTCTATACCAAAAAACGTAAATTGTTTATACTGGCCCTGAGTAGCACAGCTATTGGCGTGGACCGCCAGGGGGTATCTGCTGTCATTCTGTTTTAATGCTCTCGCATGCTCATTAATGCACTTGACTTGCTGACGTGTGCAAAGGCATCTTATGTTCAAATGTTTCAGCCCTCCTTAATGGCCTAAAAAAGTCCTGGGCTTTCGTCAGGGTGGGATGTAAAGAGGTTACTTCCCCCAGAGACGTGAGTGCATATACGCAACTTGCATAGGGCACATCTAGGTGTAAAAGTAGGAACAAGCCTAATACTTGCCACCGGTTTCAGATGAGGAATTACCTATATATGGACAATGCCACAACACTTATATGGGCAGCACTTTTCCCCCAAGTGTGGCATGTCTGTACACAACAACAAAGTGTCGTTCCTAGATGTAAATATTATAGCAAAAGAAGGGAAACTCAGCACATCCCTGTTCACAAAACCCACAGACCGAAAGTGCCCATCCAAGCGCATTCCGGGAAAATCTCCCAGTGGGACCATTTATGCACATACGCCGCAACTGCTCTAAACTAGATGACTACAAAAGAGAAGCAGATGCATTGGCCAGCAAACTACAATCCCTACAGTACCCTGTCGGTATTGTGAACAAGGCTAAAAAGAGAGTACGCTACATCCCAAGAGATTCCCTTCTGAAAAAAAACACTAGACCTGAGAACACCAACCTTAGCTGTGTCACAACCTACAATACAGGATCCAATTTCGTGAAACAAACGATCAATAAACACTGGCGCATACTCACATCGAACAAACTGAAGGTTGAGAAACCCATGTTTTGCTTCCGCGATAGATTGATTCACAGCGATACAAGCAGCAAAACGCCCAAAAAGTGTTCCCTGGAAGATGGTTGAGCCCGCTCCGATCTCTAGGAGTTGGGGTGAGCCCGATGATGAAGCATGTCACTACTAGAGTGAGTGAGAGCTATATAAAGAAAAGGGTCTTTCTCCCTTCCCACACGTAGCAACAGGTTGGTCACATATCGGACTCTCAGGAATCCCCACTTCTCATTAAGATGGACTCCAAGCTGGGGGACCTGGCGGATCCGGAGGTAGGCGCCATTGTATAGGGAGGGCTCTTCAGGGAGCCGTTTGTCAAGGAGCTAGGCAAATTTGTTCACACCTTTGCCTCCCTTGACAAAGCCCAAACTTCCATTAGGAAAGTGTTTCCTCATGTTTTCCACAGGCCAGTCGAGGTGGAGCCACTCGACCGGCTGCCAGTCCCACCAGAACCCTCAACGAGGGCAAGGCTCCAGGCAAGGCCAATACCAAGACCAGTCCCAGTTTGGGAATTTCTACCCCACGAGAGGATATTGTGGCAAAGGCAGAGGATTCCGAGAGGCAGCAACCTCCTCAAGCCCCGGTGAGTGTTCTCCCTTCTTCCTGTTTAAAAATAAGGGGAAGACTGGTGAGTTTTATTCGAGATTTGAATTTCCATCACAGGGGATGCGTGAGTCCTTCAGACGGTTCAAGAATTCCACAGCGAGTATCTGAGGGAAGCTTCCCAACGAATCACACCTCGCCCCATACAATTTTCATAGCGGGAGGCCGCCCTGGTAGAAAAGGAACTTGCATCCCTCCTCACCAAGGGCGCGATTTCCCTTTCCTCCCCTCATCCCAGAGGGTTCATCAGCAACATTTTTCTGGTCGACAAGACCAACGGGGGCCAAAGACCGGTGATAAACCTCTGCCAGTTCAATGCGTGGCTGGTTTACTGCCACTTGAAGATGGAGGGTATTCACCTCCTAAGGGATGTCCTACAGCCCTTGGATTGGATGGTTTGGCTGGACCTCAAGGACGCCTACCTGGTTGTCCCGATTTTGCCACCTCATCGGCGGTTTCTCCAATTCATATAGCGGCAGCAGACGTACGAGTTTGTTGCTCTTCCATTCTGCTTATCCTCTGCCCCTTGGTTCTTCACCAATATCCTCAAGCCGGTGGTGGAGTCCCTGAGGGCGCGGGTTTACGAATGATTGTATACTTGGATGCCCTGCTTTTAAGGGGCCCCTGCACACGCCAGCTGTTGTCCCATCTCCGAATGGTGGTGGATTTACTTCAGAGCTTAGGCTTTGTAGTCAACGAGACGAAGTTTCTCCTAACGCCCTCTCAAAGTTTGACCTTTCTGGAGTTCGTAATAAACTCCACCTCATCCACTCTGTCTTCCATCCAGGAAAGTGTCGAAGATTCAGCATGAGCTGAGGCGTACCCTCACCAGGCATCCGGTATCGCTCAGACAGCTGGCTCAGGTAGTGGGCCTCCTCTCGATATCGATTCAGGCCATCTTTCCGGGACTGCTCCATTATCGAGCTCTGCAGAGCCTGAAGGCGGCCTATCTACGCAGAGGGTGCCCCTACTCCCATAAGGTGTTTCTGTCCGACTGTAGTGAATGAGCCACTTTCGTGGTCTGACACCCTATGATGACCCTCAACCACCACCATTTTAACTGATTGTAGTGTGCTATGTTAGCCTAGCCTTAACGTAGGATGGTTTTGCATATGCCTGCTTCTCTTCTGTCCTGTAATCTTGCTGTCTTTTAGTAGAATAGTCTTGCCTAGAATAGGAGGTGTGGGATGTCGAGGTGCAGTGTTGTGGGTGATGGTGCACACATGTGCTCAATGTTGGATACTGAGGGATTAAGTGTATAATGTTATTTGGGTTAGGTGAATTATGACTTTGACCTATTGGCTTTGACGTGGTCTAATGTCATTCTGTTTTCTGACTTTACCTTGCTTTATGGCATTGCTGACTTTTGCCTTTGACATGTTCTCATGTCATCTTACTTTTCAATTTCATCTTGCTTTGGGCCTTTCTGTGTGCATGGCTTAACTAACTCCATTTTCATGACTGAAGCCATTTTCTGTGCCTGCACGAAGCTGCAGAGGTGAAGAGGGCATGTTTTGCTTTCCTCCTGTTTTTCGCACTTTACTGACCAGAAAGAACTGGATCTTGTCAGAGGAATGTGCTTGCTCTGCTCTGAAGCCATAACAGACGCCTGGCCAGCTGAAGCTGTGGCCTTGGTGTGGAGTGGTACGGACTCTGATGGGAAAAGGGGGCGAGGCTCACCAGGAGCTTCGTCTTACGTCTCCACTTGTACTAAAGGAAGTGTCTGGGTTCTGTTCGGTGGAAGTTCATCACAGGGCAGACGTGCAGCTGTGGCAGTGGGGCGTACAGTGTCACTACTGTCTCCTGTTTCGGCCGAAGAACCGGACTCCCCTATTGCGAAGTGGAAACGGGATGGACAGACAGTTGGTGAGGTGTTCCACTAATTTCTAGTTTTCCTACTGTTCTTGCTTACTATAACTTTATTTTCAGGTTCCATACATTTATATACATGTATATATTTCTACATATATGTTTGCCTTGATTGTGTTTCAATCATACTACTGATATGTTAGAGTCTGCTATGATAGGTACATTTAGCTTACCGTGTGGTGCTATTTACTAATAAATATAGCCCAGATATACCAATTCGTCTTTTTCTTGTAGCAGGAGGTGTGGACTCTTCTTGGCCAAGTATTCTGTTGTAGAAGGATGGGTGAATTCCCTTCTAGCAGGTAATTGTGGTATAGCAAGTTGTTCTACTCCTGGCAAGTGATGTGCAAAGTATATCTCGCACTAGAGAAGTGTTGTGTGTGTTACCTTGGTCTAGAGGAGACTCATGTGATGTTGTTTTCTTGCCTTGCCTTTGGGGTAGTGTTGAAAGTTTGCCCACCTTAGGAAGTGCTGTGTATATGTTATATTCCATAAGTTTGGAACTGATATTCTCTCCCTGGAAAAGTGACGGTACATACCTTGGTCCAGGGGAGATCTGAGACCTTTCATTACACCGACGAGGCTCGAGAAGAAATCCAGTGGTGGTTAGACCACATGGAGGCCTGGAACGGCCGGGCAATTTTCAGATCAGCACCAGATATAGTCATAGAATCCGACGCCAGCAGAACAGGCTGGGGGGCCAGATGCGGCGCTTTTTCTACGGGAGGTGTGTGGTCTCCAGAAGAACGGAAGTTGCACATCAATTGCTTGGAAGTTCTAGCAGGTTTCTTTGCGGTCCGTTGTTGGACTAGAGATTCTATCCAGTTGTGTGCCCTTCTGAAGATGGACAACATCTCGGCGATCCGCTATATCAACCCCTTAGGGGGCACTCAGTTCAAAGCACTCTTGGACCTCGCCGCAGGTTTTTGGCAGTATTGCTTGGACCATCAGGTATTGGTCACGGTGGAGTACTTGCCTGGACGGGAGAACCAGGAGGCGTACTTCCAGTCCCGCAACTTCAGGGATTCCAGTCTTTGGAGGCTCGCCCCGAAATTTTTTGCAACGCTGAACGACCATTGGGGGTCTATTCTCGGTGGACCTTTTTGCCTCGAGACTGGACCACCAGCTGCCTCGCTTCATCAGTTTGAGGCCGGACCCCCTAGCGGTGGCCAAAGATGCCTTCCTCCAGGACTGGAGCCAGGAGCAGGGGTACACTCTTACCCCCTTCGCAATGATCATGAGGATGTCAGCGCAGGTCCGGAGCCAACGGGCAGAATTGGTTTTAATCACTCCCCTTTGGAGATCGCAAGTTTAGTTTCCAGTTCTTTTGGAACTTTCCTGGGATTCTCCAATCCTACTCTCCCAGAGTCCAACTCGCCTCTTGAGTACTGACAATGTTCCCCATCCACTGGTTCAAGGGAACTTGTTGTGGCTCATGGCATGTCGGATTACAGGGGATGATGGGAGGTCTCAGGCCTTTCAGAAATGGCTGAAACCTTCATGTCTAAGGCTTGGGCAGACAGTACTATCAAAAGATACAGATATGCTTGGGGCCGATGGTCCCAATGGTGTATGCAACGGGGTCTTAATCTCCTGGATGCAGATGTAGTGCTCGTTCTGAATTTCCTAGTACATCTGGCTTCTAGCGGTATGGCTAACAGATCAGTAAACACCTTTCAGTCAGCCGTTTAATGATTAATTAGGTGGCGGTGGGAGAGCATCCCCTAGTCTGCAGATTGCTACGGGGTATCAGGTTCTCCCCTTCACCGGAGCCACGCTACTCTGCCCTTTAAGATGTGAACCAAGTTCTCAACTTGTTTCTCTCCTGGCAACTGAACCGTTTTCTCTCTAGGAAAGAAAAGCTGGCTATGCTACTCTGCCTCATCTCTTGCCGCCACGTCTCAGACATGAGGGCGTTAGACATCACGAGCAGGATGTTCTCCCCTAATGGGGTGACATTCACTCTCCACAGAAGAATAAAATGCCACACAAGAGTTATCACTTACCCAGAATTTGCGGACTCTCCCAAGCTATACGTCGTCATGTGCCTAAAAGCTTATGAGAAAATGATGGAGGAGTTTCATCCTCCGGGGGAGCAGCAGCTCCTCATTGCACTGCGTAAGCCTTTTAAGGCAGTTTCTTCGCCCACCATAGCTAGGTGGGTTAGATGGGTGAGGCAGGAGGCCGGTTTTAGCCTCTGGGATTTTGGGGCCCACTCGGCATGAGGTGCAATGGGCCTCTAAGGCATTTGGCTTGGGTACCCCTTTGGAGGATATTGTCAACACGGCAGATTTGTCTTCGGACTCTACCTTTAAGAGGATTTACTTCAAGCCAGTGCTGGACATGGCTCACCTTGTGGTGAGCAAGCTTTAAACTAGCATAATCCTTGCCTCCAGTCCTGACATAGAATGAAAAATGTTCTACCTATCGTAACAGAAAGTTTCAATTCTATTAAGGAGTCGGAGGCAACGATTATCCTGCCTTAGGGATTCCATAAGAAGATTGCCCTCCCCATATGTGAGTAAGCAATCTTGCATAAGGTGTTTTGCTTGACACATTGCTTATGTTTGCACATTACTGGTTTCCTCTGCATTTTGGTTCACAGGCTTTAGTAGTTTGTGCTCAGGTAGTCACAATGTACTCTATCTTTGTAGGTTATGATGCAAATCAACAGGATTCATGAAGGTGATCCAACGGCTGACTTTGCGCAACGAAGGAGGGCGAAGGGCCAGTAAAGAAGGACTTTGTTGGGGCTTTGGGCCTCCTGATTGGACATTATAAGTCTGATCTCTGATTGGATGTTGTTGTTTCTCACTACCTTTTCCCAAGTGTTCATGGGAAACGTAGTTTGTTTATCTTTAAAGTTATGGCTGCTATAAGATTAGAGCAAAGAAAGAAGGCATAATCCTCGCCTCCGAGTCCTTAATAGAATTGAAACTTTCCGTTATGATAGTGTGAGCTAGTGGCTCCCCTGGTCACCCCGCCCTCCCGTTTAGCAGATATACTGGAGGCGGTATGGACGTGTTCAGTCTCTATTTTATTCTGGCTCTCTTTTTTTGCTTATCCCAATAGGTCTTGGGTAATTATGTCTTGTCTCAGACTTGGGAGTGTCAAGAAATGAAAGTCTCAAAAGAAAGGTAAACAAAAAGGTAATCCACGTCCAAGGGGGGCTATCTTCTTCTCCTGTTGGGGCTTCGTCTCAGCCTTGCTTTCTCCTCAGAGAGGGGGGATACCGGAAAAGGAATATAAAAAAAGTACACAGTCAGATCACTTTGGTCTGGTACTGATTTCAGGGAAGAGTGCTCCCGTCGCCTGTGCTCCCTATCGTGTTGTGCCTAGGTGCCAGGACGATTTAGTGCTTTGGGTGGTGTGGCCCTTAACCCTGCCCACCAACCCCTAAAAGAAAAAAACCCTGCTTGGGGCATTTGCCTGGACCCACGACCTTCCTGGGCCACAGGGCTGGGAGTCACAGCCTCCTCCTCTTCTCTTTAAGTGCTGGACCCAAGGGCGTTACTCCTGGAGCGGTCTCCTCTCTGCTACTTCTCCTCGGCTAGAAACGATCCTCCGGTCTTCTTTCCCTCGTCTACTTCGTTTTTCTCCGCGCTTTCCCAGAGTCCGATTCCCAGCGTCTTCTTGTCGTCACTGGTTCACCCCAGCTGCTCTCTGGTTGGTGGCCCGTTGCTTTCTGCTTGGGCGGCTGGACCACTCACCCTGCTTCCGGTCTGAAACATGGCGACTGCAATGTTGGAAACGTCGGGAGGATCCGTCATCGCGGGAGGAAAACCCTCACAGATAGCTAGGAAATTTTTCATTACTTTTCATCATTGCATGACTCAGCACTTCTCCACAAAATTTGTCATCAAAGTGCAAGTAGTTTATCTCCTCATTGCTCAGATTACCACAAACTGCAATGGTGGAAACAGAACAATGGCTGGCATTAAAATCACCTACCTAGATAAGTGAGAAATCATCACTGATACTTCATATTGTAGTTCCTAGTGACAACTCAATGGATTTCACAATACCCACATTTCTATACAGCTTTAAGGTCAAGACAATGTATCTGAAAATGTGGAGAGTCACCATAAAACCTTCCCAGGAAAGGAAACTGATAAAGTTAACAATCAACATTTGTTACCTCGAATTTCATCTTACTGGATCATATGCAACAAGTGAAATGCTTAACAAAGCTGCATCTTCAAGGTGCTTACAATTCGGTAGGGATAAAGGAAGGGGAAGAAATTTAAACTACTTTTAATACAAAATATAGTCATAGGATTATTTCATAAAGCTATTTTGCTAAGTCAGTGCTTGGTGAACCCACACCTGAACTTTTGCACAAGTCCTGTTGCATTTACTGGGTTCCAGGAACTTGGGTCAGGTCAGTAGCCATTGCTACAGCTGGACTAGAAACAGGCTTTCTGGATCTGGTCGACTCCAGAGGCCCATATGGGTAGGACAGGAAGTCATCACAGTCGTTTGCTGGTAAAAACTCTGCAAGCCTTTCTGGCAGCATACAAGACAACTCCATGGCAGTAATCCCCCTCCGAATAGTAAAAGTCGTAGACACTTTATAAAGAGTGCGGTCTACTGGATATCACATGGGGAAGGGAACAAGGATAGGAGAAGGTGGTGGTGTCCAGGTCAGCCAATCAGAATGCCTTCCCTGGATTGAGGATGGTGTCATCAGATCCCCAAACAAATTCCCACCCGTTGAAGGATAGGGAATGGGTGGATGTTGCGAAGTCCATTCTGGATAACAACCAGCCTACACTCCCCCTTTCAGAAACACAACAAACAATACACACGTAGATAGAGAAGGTAAGAGTGCACAAACATGTTAAGGGCACGCTACAAAGTCAGGAACGAACAGGGATCACACAAAATGATGCCAAGATGGCAAAACCTGCATCAAGCATATTCCACCCAGGACCATAACTCATTGTTAATCACTCAACTAGGTACACAGTCAGCCAAACCAATGAAATGCAGATCTTTCAACCCTCATTCATCCCAGAAGAAGGCGTCTTTTCAATTATGCAACAGGTGTCTTTAAACTCTCATTACAACGGTATGCACCTTTGTCTTTGACTTTGTAGTTTCTCCAGGACCGAGAGAATTCGGTCAGTATGGTCTCTATCTTAAAGAGACACGTTAGTGATAGATTCCTTACCTTAGAATATCCCTAGGCGTCAGGCTGTATCCGGAAAGTTTTTTCGCTAGCAGTACCCCTGCGCGTCAGTAGGTGGCATTGTGCGGCTCTGCTTCCGTCGCTGGCGTCGTATGCGCCGAGATGACATCACGGACACTACTTAGGCGCCACCCATGCACGCTGATGTCAGTTCTTCCTTTTTCCGCGCCAGTAAGCGCAGATCCGGTTAGAGCACGTACCTCAGTCACTTTTTGGCTCTCTTTTTGAGACTTTCGTCTCCTGTCAGTTGTCTACTCTGGTGCACGTAGGGATGCCTGGTTTTAAGTCTTGTGGGGCCTGCCGTTGCAATATGTTGGTGGCGGACCCCACGACGTCTGTCTCTACTGCCTGGAGAGCGACCACGACTCCTGGGCCTGCATAGACTGTTTGACCATGGCCCTGAAAGCCTTGCGGGAGCGGCGCCAGAAGCTGTTTGAGGTCCGGCACTCCTTCCCGCGCCGTTCACGGTCCAGGGGCTGCTCCAGGGAACGCTCGCGGGGCCACCATCATTGCTCCTCAGGCTTCAAGTCTTCACCCTCGGATTCGGGTAAGAGACGACACAAAAAGAAGTCGAAGAAGCGTTGTCGCTCTCCGAGGTCCCCCGTCGATCTTCGAATGCGGACGAGGAAGACAGGGGTTCTGCCCCTGCGGCTCCTTTGGAACCTGGGATTCCCACCGTCTACTCACCTTACCAGGGTTCGTCGGCGACTCCCGCTCAGGTGCAAGATTTTCTTGCCACCTTGGACCGCCTGTTTAGGCCTCGGGCTCCTGCCGGTGTGCCCTCTGGCCCTGTGTCAGGATCCTGTCAGGCCGTCGGCATTGCAGGATCCTACGCTGCTGGCTCCGCCACGGCGACACAAGGTCCCGTGCTGCCGTCTCCAGCCCCAGCGCCGCCCTCGGCTCCGACGCCGCAGTGGGTACCATATGTCCCACCCTTGCCCCGGTTCTGGCACACTTTTGCCCCTACCTGGGATCCGCACTTGCGACACGGCGCCGGTACGGCCCCGTCCGGCGCCGTTTGTTCCTTCCCCGGTCCCTGCCGCCGCAGCCTGGAGGATGACTGGGAGAGGTCCGAGAACCCTCTTGCTCGCCAGTGTGACTCTGAGCAGGACTGAGCGGACGAGTTAGAGGAGGCCGGCAGACTCGATCTCTCCTCTGACCCGGGGTTTGCCTCTCCTCCGCCTACCATGGAGGAGGGCGCCTCGTACACGATGGTGCTTCGTCGGGCCGCTGAGGTGCTCCACCTTGATCTACCTACGGTGGCCCTGAAAACGAATCTCCTCACTGAGGTGCTCCAGACGGCATCCACTTAGTTGGAGCCCCTGCTGCCATTTAACAACGTCCTCACTGACGTCTTGCTGGGCACTTGGTCGCGGCCAGCCACAGGGGCCCTGGTGGATAAGAATGTCGCCAGGCGTCATCGGCCGGCGCCGGGTGACCCTGCCTTTCTGACCACTCATCCTACGCCCGAGAGTTTGGTTATCCAAGCTTCGACGTCCCAGAGTGCCTTTCCCACGGCTCCGCCGGATAAGGACTCTAAGAAGCTGGAGCAGTTCGGCAAACGGTTGTTCTCTTCGGCCAGCTTAGGGCTGAGGTCAGTGAACACGCCTGCCTCTTGGGCCACTATTCCCACGTGGTGTGGGATGCCGTTGCACAGGTGTTGCCTCAGTGTCCTGAGGAGGCCCAGGCTGTGCTGTCTCAAGCTGTTGCCAAGGGTAAGGATGCGGCTCGGTTCGCCATTCGGTGTGGTTTGGACACCGCGGACTCACTAGGTAGAGCCATTTCTACGACTGTGGCGCTTCGTCGCCACGCCTGGTCGAGGTCTAACAGGTTCTCGCCAGATGTACAAAGCTCGCTCATGGACATGCCCTTTGATGGCACCCTCCTGTTTGGCGATAAGGCTGACAGTGTGCTGGAGCGTTTTAAGGACTCGAGGGCTACCGCCAAGTCCTTAGATCTTTCGACGAAAAGCCCAGCCACTCATGGTTTTCGTGGCAACGGCAGGGGCGCCCAGGCACGTTCCTTCAGCAAGCCTGTGCAGAACCAACCGCAGCACAGCTGCGGCTTCCGCATGGGCGGGTCTGGGAATCAGCGTGGGGGTCAGTCCACCTCCACCCCCGCTGCTTCTACCTCCAAACCTTCCTAATCCGAGCTTTGTGGAGCACCCCTCGCCAGTGGGTGGCAGGATCTGCCATCACCTCCCCCACTGGCACGCTATCACATCGGACACGTGGGTGCTGCAGATCATCCGCAAGGGTTACTCCCTTCCCTTCCAGTCCACCTCTCCAGCCATGCCACCTCAGTACCACCGCATGTCGGGAGAACACTTGACGACGCTCCAGCAGGAAGTTACGACCCTCTTGGCCGAGGGGGCCATCCAGTGCATTCCGGGGCCGGAAGTAGGGAGTGGTTGTTATTCCCACTACTTTCTGGTCCCCAATAAGGACAAAGGGGGTCTGCGTCCCATCTTGGATCTCTGGAACGTCAACCACTTCCTCCAGATGGAGAAGTTCAAAATGCTGACTCTGGCTCAGGTCTTGGCTGCCCTCGACCCTGGAGACTGGATGGTAGCGTTGGACTTGCAGAACGCATATTTTCACATCCCCGTCCTGCCGGCCCACCGGCGTTACCTGTGGTTCATGGTAGGCCAGGAGCATTTTCAGTTTGCCGTGCTCCCCTTCGGCCTTACCAGCGCCCCTCGAGTGTTCACAAATGTAATGGCAGTGGTCGCGGCTCACCTGCGCAGGTCAGGGGTGTCAGTCTTCCCTTACCTCGACGACTGGTTACTGAACGCGGGCTCGCCCCAGGCAGTCGTCAACCACCTTCAGACTACGGCCGACCTCCTCCATTGCTGGAGTTCTCCATCAATGTGCCGAAGTCACACCTGAGTCCCTCTCAGAAGCTCCCCTTAATTGGAGCGGTTCTGGATTCGACGCTGTTTCGGGTTTTTCCTCCCGAGCAGTGAGTCCGGGATATTCAGGCTGTGATTCCGATCTTTCAGCCTCTATCCCGGGTTTCAGTCAGGGTGACCCTCCGGCTCCTGGGCCTGATGGCCTCCTGCATCCTGCTGGTACCACATGCCAGATGGCATATGCAAGCTCTGCTGTGGGACCTGAAGTTCCAATGGGCACAGCATCAGGGAACCTGTCCGATCATGTCCAGATCTCGGAGGGCACTGCACTGCAATTGCAGTGGTGGCTCACAAATCGCGATTGGGTCAATGGCAGATCCCTCTCCCTTCCCCAACCGGAGCACACAGTGGTGACGGATGCATCCCTCCTAGGATGGGGAGGCCACTTGGGAGAGGCGGAGATCAGAGGGCTCTGGTCTCCGGCAGAGTCCCGGCTCCATATCAACCTTTTGGAGCTTCGGGCGAAACGACTTGCACTGAAGGCATTCCTTCCCTTTGTCCGGGGAAGTGTGGTGCAGGTATTCAAGGACCACACCACCACTACTGGTATTGCAACAAACAGGGCGGGGTGGGGTCCTGGACCCTTTGTCAGGAGGCTCTGCGCCTCTGGACATGACTGGAACATCAAGGCATTACCTTGGTGGTTCAACACCTGGCAGATTCTCTGAACGCCAGGGCGGACGAACTCAGCCGCCGGTGCTTGATGGATCACGAATGGCGTCTGACCTCGGACGTTGTGCAAGGTCTCTTAAGAGAACGCGCAATGTTATCAGTTCTGCGCGATGGAATTTCCAAGGCGGCACTCGCTAGGCGACCCTTCTCGTCGCGAGTGGAGTTGCGGTCTATTGTACGCCTTTCCGCCTATACAACTTCTACCCAGAGTGCTGAATAAGATTAGGCGCGACCGGGCCGAAGTCATCCTTGTGGCTCCGGATTGGGCACAAAGATACTGGTATCCCGAGCTACTCAGCATGACGATCGATCCTCCGATCCGACAGCCTCTTCGGGAGGATCTTCTGTCGCAGCAAGAGGGTACGGTCCTCCACCTCCATGCGTGGAGATTGAGCGGCGACAGTTGACAGCCTTTGATCTTCCTCCCGAAGTCTGTGATGTCATTCTGGCGGCCCTCCACTAAAATGGTATATGCCTGCAGGTGGAACAAGTTTGTGACGTGCACAGCTAAGGCTGTGGATCCCCTTTCTGCCCCTCTTTCTGAAGTCCTTCTGTTCCTTCTTTCTTTGGCCCAGCAAGGCTCTGCTCTGGGCACTATCAACGGTTATCTTTCGGCCATCTCTGCCTTTTTACGGCTTCCGGATCAGCCTTCTCTTTTTAAATCCCCGGTTGTTAACCGTTTCCTAAAAGGCACTGCGCACACGTTTCCTCCTGTGCCATTCATAATGCCTCAATGGGACTTAAACCTTCTCTTGATATATCTGATGTGCGCTCCCTTCGAGCACCTTCATACCTGTCCTTTGCGTCTTCTCACTCTCAGACAGCCTTCCTGGTAGCTATCACCTCTCCCAGAAGAGTGAGTGAGCTCCAGGCTCTTTCTTCCAAACCTCCTTTCCTGTCTGTTCATCCGGACAAGGTGGTTTTAAGGACCCGTCCTTTCTTGCCAAAGGTTGTCACGCCCTTCCACATCAGGCAGACCATCACTTTGCCCACCTTCTTTCCGCCTCTACCTCCTTCGAAAGAGGAGGAGAGGCTCCACCGTCTGGACCCAAAACGCGCGCTGTCGTTCTACCTGCAGTGCACACGAAAATTCCGGCTGGATGACCAGCTCTTTGTTGGCTAAGTGGGCGCCAAAAGAGGTCGGGCTGTGCACAAGCGGACCATCTCTCGGTGTGTCGTTTTCTGCATCAAGGTCTGTTACTCATTGGCTAAGAAGGAGCATTCTGTGGGGCTGCTTGCCCATTCTACCAGGGCAATGGCAGCCACTACTGCCTTGGGACGCGGTGCCCCCTTGCAGGACATTTGTCAGGCAGCTACGTGGGCCTCGCTGCACACGTTTACCAAGCATTACTGCCTTGACAGTCCGGTCCGGAGAGACGGCTTCTTTGGCCGTTCTGTTCTCCGTGACTTTATGGTGTAATCTTGTTCGCAGACCCACCAACGGGGTTGGTATTGCTGGGGTATCTATTCTAAGGTAAGGAATCTATCACTAATGTGTCTCTTTCAGATGCACAAGTTACTTGTGTAACGATATATCTGTAAGAGACATTAGTTAGTGATAGATTCCTTACCTCCCCACCCATCCTCCCCGTTCTGCGAACTGATTTCTAGGGTTAAGGTCATCCCCCTTTCAGGGCCCTAGTTTCATGACACCAGTGGTCCGTTTCTTGCATGCTCTGCGTTCCTGGCGCAGAAAGTCGTGTACAGAACTGATGTCACCGCGCATGGGTGGCACTTAAGTAGTCTCCGTGACGTCGTCTCGGCGCATACAATGCCAGCGACGGACGCAGAACCGCACGACGCCACCTACTGACTCGCAGGGGTACTGCTAGCAAAAAAACTTTCCGGATCCAGCCTGACATCTGGGGATATTCTAAGGTAAGGAATCTATCACTAACTAATGTCTCTTACAGATATATCATTACACAAGTAGTAACTTGTGCTTTACCTCTCTCCCTTTCTCCCTTCTATACGGGGTCCCACAGGAATCCACACTCAGTCCAACCCTTTTTAACGTTTAATTCTCCCCACTGACCGACCCTACAAAAAAATGAGGATTCTCTCTAACCTTATATGCAGACGATACCCAGATTGTCGTTTCTGTAGCTAATGGCAATAATGAGACAGACCCCAAGTTTAGCAGTTGTATGCAGGCCGGTATGCACTTCCAGAATTAATACATCCCTTTTCATGTCCCTCAAGGCCACTTGGCATTCTCCAGATCTTCTAAGTTCTTACAATGCTGTAAATATGTTTTCTATGTCTGTGCAAACCTAATCCCAATGTTTTTTTTGTTTGTTTTGTTTTGTTGCTGTGATTGCATCTCTTATTTTATTTTGCTTTTTGAACTATCCCGTTTGTCTTTGTAATGTGTACGTTTGTAAATCTCCTCATGTAATGTACTTGATTCTATTGCAAAGCGCTATGACACCTTTGGATGAACAGAAATTGTCTAAAGCTCAATTCAGCAAAGATGGAGTTCTTACTGTTGGAAGCTCACACCTCCTTTTGGACCCCCTCCTGTTGGCCACAGGAGTTGGCCCCCCTACCGTCCCCCCGCAGAGAAGGTTCTCAACCTGGGGGTCTTGATGGATGATAGAGTGTCTTTTTCAGACCACATCAATGCAGAGACCTCCTCTGATTTTGTTTTACCTGAGGACCATCAAAAATAATCCAGCCTTTATTCCAACACATCTCCAAAACATTCTTGTGACGTCTCTGATCATGACTAAACTGGACTACTGCAATGGTCCTTTCTGCTCTGCCAACCAATATGTATTAAACAAATTTCAAACCCTACAAAATGCAGCTGCCAGGCTTCTCTTTAAGATCCTCAAACATCGCTTGGCTTCTAATGCCATAAGACAATTGCATTGGCTCCCCATTAGACACAGAATAATTTTCAAAGTACTCTGCATCGCCTATAAAGCACTGCATGGACAGGCCCACTCTTTTTTTCAACAGAGTTTCATACGGTAAACGACAGGTAGAACCTTTTGCTCAGCCTCAGCTAAACTTGCGGTGCCTTCCAGATTCAAGCGGGCAACCTAGGGAGGAAAGACTGTTGTACTGGGAGCCACGAAAGCCTTGAAAACACTCCTGCTGCATATTAAGTAGTCTCCCAATGTACTAGACTTCAGGAAGTCATTAAAGACCTGGTTATTTAACTCACTTTAGCTACTTCTCCTTTGGGTCCACCTGTTACACTGCGAGTGTTTAAGCCAGAGCCAAGACGCCTCTGGGTATTCGAGCGCTCTTCAAAACTATATGGCATAACATAACAGAAATATTTCATGAAGTGTCGTAAACATTATATTTTTCTCTCTTTAGGTCATGAATCCCCCTTCTGTGAACTACATGTGTTAATTGATTAATCAAAAATAAATATGTATGATTAAATCAAGTGCACATCCTTTTCATTTTGTTCTCTTCCGCAAATATATTCAAGCTTACATAAATATGTTTGTGGTATTTACTCATTGAAGTTGATCATTTCATGTTTAATCATTATGAAATCACAGAGTTTCTAAAAGGTTGATAAATGTGTGTTTCATTTTGTAGTCTTTCCAAAAGAACGCTGTCTTATAAAGAGAAACTAGCTGAAAGAACATTTAAGCCACACATTGTTGATTGTTTTCCCTGAAAGCCTTCAAAAGCTTCTGGATAATTTTATAAAACCTGTGCTTGGGAAGCTAAAAGAGCGAGAAGACCTTCACATCAGGCAACAACTGGGATAGGCGTAATCAGCGCCCACTTTGACTGAAGGCTACTGGGACGCAATTGGATTTCGCTGACTGTGCTTATCACACACATACTGCTGCCCCTGCAAGCTAAATATAGCAGCCTTGCTATTAAACAGAACTTATTATTCTGGAAACAGTTATGCAAGTCTGAACTATCTCTGAAACTCAGAAAGGGGACTTTTCTTGCTAATGTGCTAAATCTAGCCTAGTGCATAGAAGTAGTTTAAAGGTCTTAGGGCCACATGCATGAAAGTATAATTTTGAGATTACCAATTAGCGATTTTTAAGAAATTGCTGTTTAGTAATCGCAAAATGTCATGTAAAACAGACAGAAAATAGCGATTCCCTAATTGCGATTTCTTATAAATTGCAAACGCAATTAGGGAATCGCTATTTGTAATTGTGACTCCATTTGTTCCTATGGGCCTCAAGGCCTATAGGTGAGAATGGTCTTGCATTACCTAAATTGCAATTACCTAATTCGTATTCACAAATTAGCTAATGCAAAGGCAAGGGTTCCCGGGGTCCTAAGGCCCCCCCTGAAGCGTCCCAAACAAAAAAAGTGCACATGTAAGGCACACACTTTGAAAAAGGCAATTTTATTCATTTTTTAAAATTTGCACATGGTTACCATCAACTTGAAGTTGATGGTACTAGTGTTTCCTAAATGCACAGTTCGCATTTAGGAAAGGCTTCTAACGTGGATTAGGAAATCGCAAACTTCAAGTCCCTATTTGAATTCGCAATTTAGGTCATCGCTAAAAATTGCGATGACCTAAATTGCAAATGCCAAACCCTTTCACACATAGGGAAAGGCCATTGTGCGTTCGCAAATGGCCGAATTTTGCAATTAGCACCGCTTGCGAACGCAAAATAGCTTGATACATGTGGCCCTTAGTGCTGTAGAATACATAGCAATAATGTTGGAGTACTATTTTCTGTTTACACTCTTCTTAGACTTTCTTGATACCTTGACGTTTATCTTCATTGACGTTACATTTCATATTGTGCGCACTAGGTTAGGCTTTTAGTTTAAAAAATATTTTAAAATGCATAGTATGTTTTCTAGTGTTCCATGAGTGTGTTATTGATTAATGAAAGAGGATTTAGGGTTCCACTTATTGTCCTTGTCATGTCTCATGGGAATATTCATGATCTGAAACACTTCATATGCTAACTTGATTAGGGCTTTGTATATTGATTGCAGTACAACTGTTTTAAAAAAATTCTAGGTGGCACAGTGATACCTTAGTGCTGGGTGAGGGGGGTCTAGCGAACCGTATTCTGTTATGCTTGAAACAGAAAACTTATCAGCAGCATCAGAGTCCTTACGGAGCATTGACACATAGTACACAGGCGAAGCAAAACACAACAGGAGCCGTGTAGCAGCTGATGCTATATTAAAGAGAGTAGTTCTACATGGATTTGAGAGCGCTGTCTCGGAACCATAAAAATGAGAGTGAAGACACTATTTTTCTGTGGGCGTCATATTGTATGCTATAAAAGTAGTTTCTGGTCACATTTTTCAAACGCCTATGATATCATCCTAGCTGAGGACAACTGGACTCATGGGGGGAGGGTAATCCTTGAAGTGTTCTCTTTCTCAGTGTTTGAGGCTCTCGGATATGAAAATTCACAAAGGTGGGCTTAAAACAAGCTTTGGTTTATATCAAGATCATGCAGGGGGGTTCAAGCTCATTATCAATTGAACACAGAAGTGAAGGGCGCTATAAAAATAACCTCGACAATTGCAGTATCGTGTAGTGAAAGTACTATTTCTCTCAACAATGAACACTCCTTTCGTAATGGTGGGTAAACCAGAAAATATATACCGTGTGGTGCTGCATTATATAACATTAATTCTCACACAAGTACACAACGAGTGCAGAATGCTCACAGCTCTAGACTAATGAGAAATTTAGTTTAGCAAAAATATAAAATGACTCGATATCACTAAGGGTTTTGTCTGGTCAGAACACAACGCCTGATTCACAGTATCTGCCAGCATTCACATTCAATGGTATCCAATATGCACATGAGATTAGCACAGAGATAAGAACCCAGTCAAGGTTTATGCGCAGCAAGAATAATCGAAATCCTACAGATGATCCTTATGTGTTATCGTACATTGATATCATATATTTCACTGATAGTGAGTTAGGAGAACATTTTGAAGATTGGACAGAATAGTGCCTGTTTTCGCCCAAAACAAAAAAAAAATGTACATAAATCAAAGATTGCATTATGTAGTGTAAACTTTCTGCAATATGAATAATCCAGTGAAGGGAAAGAATTGACACTAGATTTTAAACAGCAATGTGCTATTTTGCAGCACCTGAACACCAAAAGAAAATTGCACATTATGCAGAGCAATGGTATGCTTTTATATGGTTTGATTTTGCTCACATTTTCCGAAAAGTTGTGGATAGGTGCACATGTCAATAGTAAATGTAATACAAGCAGACATGTTAGGTGAAATACTTGCAAACACATACAAAAAAGCCTAGTTTTTAGGTTATAATTAGGGCTCCCGGTTTTATGGTATTTATTTTTTTCACATTTCCGTCTGTATTTATCCATATTTATTTTTTGGTCATTTTACCTGTATTTATCCACATTTATTTTTGACAGAAGAAAAATAAACGCTAAAGCTAGTATTTTACAACAGCTATTTAAGTTGACATGCACACTTGCACTAGGTTGTTATAGCTGTTTTTTTTTTTTAATTGGAGCCAATGCTAAGTGCACTTTACTTATTGGGAGCAAATTTCTTCCCTGTCCTCTAAGAAAAGGTGTGTGAATTCGTGATTTTGATTAGGTCTCATTTGCGCAGCAGTCTTGCAAAATGTCAACGCATTACTACCTCTTTTACTCGCATTTAATCAGTCATCAGAGAGTGTCTGCTCGAAAAATATCAGATCATTCTTAGTGTGCACTAGAAGACAACCTACCCCACGAGGCATTGTAAATCGCCAAAATATCTAAAGAATCCTGCATCTTCATCTGTACTGAATAGTGCTTTGATATGGACATTATGGAGAAAATGTAAGTGCAACAGTCATTTCTGTTCTCGTTTTTATTTTTAAGTAGCACTTAAATAAACATTAAATAGAAAAATGAAGTCATGCTAACTGACTTACTCACCTCTCACTCAGCCTCACTGCCCAACAGTGTGCATAGTCACTGAGATGCAGCCAGGCTTTATGGTAATAGTTGTAGGAGGCATTTCTGCCCCTGTGCCCTGCCACATCAACCTCCTTCAACCTCCCATATAACAACAAGCATTTGCAATGCAATAGGTCTCGCAGTTACGTGAGTTTAAGTTATTGGCATTGTAAATGACAATGCCTTTTATTTCTGTTTTAAAAACTAAAACAAAAATAAAAGGCTTTGTTATTTGCAATGTCAATAGCTCAAACTTGCGTAAATGCAAGACCTATTGCATTGCAAATGCTTGTTTTTCATTACATTGTAACTGGTTCTGCTGTAAAGCGTGCCAATACCTTTGGCTCAAGTTAATGCTATATAAAATTGAAAATAAAAATAAATAAATAAACCACTTCTGACAGATATCATTACTGATAGAAAGGTAAGTATGAAAACTAAAGTTACTCTCTTTAATTGAGATTTGCACTACTTTTAAGAAACACACACTATCATCATTTAAGAGAGCACTAGCCTCAACGTGCAATGATTGAACACCATGTTTTGGCACCTACTGGCACGCTATTGGACCGCCACATTTAGTATCAAATACTAAATAAGGTGCATTAATCAGAGTTTAGACCCGAGTCAGGAGGGAGAGTCCCGATTTATTTAGCCAGAAAAGCCCTTTATTTTGGTTGTCTCCCGCCTGACATTGCCTCGATTTCAATTGAGGTCAATAAGGAAAATACATTAACCCAATTTTTATTTTTTTATTTTAAGTCCCCCACTTCCATCTTCTATCTATATTGTTGGTATGTACGCAGGAATTTGGGGCACAGCTGTAACAGACACAAAACGTTCCTTACACACTCTGAAGTTCAGTGCACAGAAGCAGCGCTGTTCTTGCTGCTTGTGGGAAGAATAGGAAATAGACTGTGTTGGTAATTGCTTTGCTGCCATCAGGTTTAGCTGCAGGTGTGGGGGTTTCCATTGTGGACCGGCGCTTGCATATGAAAGGAGGCAATGCGGGGCCGAGGATGAAATCTATTGTCTTTTGAAAATCTACGTTTTTTTAGAATTGAAGCTTCCTGAGTGAGGACATGAACACCCTTGAAATAACTCCGCCCCTTAGGTAAAGAGACGTATTGATAGCAAGCAAACAGGCCTCTGGCGCAATGCCATCTTTCTCAGTGCTATGTGCATGCACGTCAAGCAGCTGCCAAGCTTTTCATTGAAGTGCGTCATTAGTACACACAAGCTGTAAAGCGCCGACGTAATACTGTGAAGACCCTGTGAAGACACTGTGAAGACCCTTTGAAATAGGCTGCTTGTATTGCTATTGCAGAAACTCTGATATCCATGGGCCGGTCTGTCTAAGGTGTGCTTGAAGGGCATTCTATAGACAAGAGTGAAAGCATTCACCCAATCATTATTTTATTTTTTTAAATCCCCCACTTTCATCTTCTATCAATATTGTTGGCATGTACGCAGGAATTCGGGGCACAGCTGTACCAGACACAAAACGTTCCTTGCACACACTTTAGTTCAGTGCTCAGAAGCAGCGCTGTTCTTGCCACTTGTGGAAAGATTAATTGCTTTGCTGCCATCAGGTTTAGCTGCAGGTGTGGGGGTTTCCATTGTGGACAGGCGCTTGCATATGAAAGGAGGCAGTGGGAGGCAGAGGATGGACATCGGCTGCTTGCACTGCTCCAATTATCTTGCGTGAACTACCGCTGTGAGAGGTGTCTCTGCAGACAGGGCGCTCCCAGTTCTCCCGTCTCTGGAGCAGTTTCAGGGCAGCAGTTCCCGTTTCTTTTGGCTCCCCTGTGCACCTCTGACTCGGATTTTACAGAGGAGCACAGAGGAAGGAGGATCATTTGTTTTGTTAGTATTTTCCCGTTTTTATATATAAATACAGACAAAAACCAAAACGTTTTCCGTCTGTATTTATATGTAAAAATCCATTTAAACGGAAAACCGGGAGCCTTAGTTATAATGAAAACAAAAAATGGAAGGAAACCCATATAGGACCAACTGCTCAGCCTCTGACACCGTAAAGCCCCTTCCAGGCAATACCTAATTTGAATAAAGAAGACAGATTCTGAGGCTGTAAGTATAAACTCTGTTAGATTAATTTTGAAGGACTCAAAAGTAATGTTAGAGAAGAATTTCTTCTCATATGCCATGGTGAATGGCTGCACTGTTCCGGCTCTGGGTAAGCCATCAACCAGGAAAGCCTTCTAACCCTGGGCATTTTTGAAACCTAGAGACCCTGGGAAATCGAGGGCATTGTGGGTGGCATGGATACCAGCATATTTTCCTACTCAGAATTCACTGTGAACTTCAAAGTATGGATCAAAGAAGACTATGTATCCCATATTTATATAACATAAAACTTGGGCACTTTCAGCCAGTGGCCCGTTACCATCCTGCGGTCCCACACTTCTGTAGTAGGGGATCTCTGTGTATAGTCATAATCATGTGAATAGTCCCGCCCATGTGCGCGGACCCCAGAGCAATCGAAATAGTCTCTCAAGTTGTCCTCTTCTGCAATCCTGCATAGACACTTAAGAGAAAATAAAGACAAATAATGCAGCCTGAAATAAACAAGGCCACTCTGGCCAGTACTTCATCCTGAAGTGAAAAAGGATAGCCAGATAATACTGAATTTAAAACATTTTGCTAAGTTTCACACATAGAGAAACTCCCCTTCACAAAAATCCTTTGTCATGCAAGAGAGGAAGGGTTGGACAGACAAGCCCCAATAGGCTGCCATTATTTGTCTGTAAAAGGCTACCGTGCCTTTAAGGAACCCTCCAGAGACCCTCGGTATCCCATGATGCACAGCCAAAGGCAGTTCTTTTTTCCGGCTCCTGCTAGCAGGACCCTGGAGCATTGAGCTCTACGTTTAGTGGTAAATCTTCAAATATTTGAGCTTTTTTGATAATTTGAGTGTTTCACTCGACGTCTGAGGCATTTACCTTCCTTTTGCTGTCTTTTTGGAGCAGTTTAGCCACTTTTTTCTTGTCAAAATGCCATCTTTATTTGACAAGTGCCCAGAATGTGGCAGGAAGAAGGCCAAATCGGACTCTCACAGGGTTTGTATACTCTGTCTTCCTTCATCTCATGTTCCTGACTCCTGTGTCATCTGCAAGTCATTCTCCAGGAGAAACCTGCGTGACAGGGAGAAGATTTGTCTTCAAGGCCTGGAGCAGAGAAGACAACAGGCTGCAGGTGGGACATCTGGGCATGGAGAGAGCCTTTCCTCTTCCACAACCCATGCGTCGGCCTCTAGGGGGGCTCCCCAGTCGAAAGAAGGCTCAGAAACGACGCAGGTCCCGGTCGAAGGCGACCACGTCGACGTCGAGGCCAGGTATGACTGCCATATGCTCCCCGTCGACCCAGGGCTCTGGGTCCAAATGACGTCGAAGATCAACGTCGAGGGGACAAACGTTGAGACCTCGGACGAGGTAGACGTCGAGGACTTGACAGACGACGTCGACACATCATCGCGTCGATCTGAGTCCAGGAGACATCGGCACTCGCCATCGAGGTGACACCGCCGTTCACCGTCGACATCGACGCGCAGGTCGACGTCGACGAGAAGATCAACGCCGTCGAGGAGAAAGTCGACGTCGAGAGGAAAATTGACGCCGCGAAGATGGTCGTCGTCGAGTAGAAAGTCGACGTCTAGGAGAAAGTCGACGTCGAGAAGGAGCTCGTCCTCGAGAAGCCTGTCACCCTCTGTGGTCAGCATCTCCACGTCTGGGTGTTCAAGGTCAAGATGGCGTCTACGTTCACCGTCCAGGGGCACTGCTTCCAGAGCACCCTCTACGAGGCCTGCCCGCAAGCGGAGGAGGATGATTCATACTTCGGACTCGGTGTACTCCAGGACCTATTCACCAACCAGGTCACCGGAATCGGCTCGGCTTGTGGCTCCTTGTCAGTCGCCGCTGCGACCTATGACGCCTACTCCTCCTCCACGTCTGCCGACGCCTCCACCTCCGCCACTACCGCCGCCCCCGCCGCTTCCTCGGCCATCGGCTGCTCCACCTGTGCCAGTGGTCCCGGCGGTGCCAAGAAGGCCAAGATCTCGATCCCAGCCGAGACATCGCTCTCGTAGCCGGCACTGGTTTTCAACCAGATCACATCGTCGTCATCGTCACGAGCGGTCACGTTCCAGGTATGCTAGGGACACAGAGTCCTCTAGTACAGGAAGATATTAGCCGACTCTGTCGGATTCCCCACCTCCGAGGGTGTCACCGGTTGATGACATTACCACGTTTCAAGAGGTTCGGGTAAGGGGAGCGAGGAAGCTGGGCATTGCACTGTCCGTGCCTACCCCATCCACATCTGTGATCTTTGAGACGCTACAAAGGAAGCAAATCTCTCGTCCTCTGCTTCCTCTGGTACCCAGTTTGGAGGAACCGGCAATGAAGTTGTTCCTGACGCCTGACTGTTGCGCGAACTTCAAGTGGAGGCCGATTCCCTGTTAAGAAAAAGGGCGCTAGAACTGGTTCCTCCTCCTCAAAGGGGAAAAGGTCTATACTGCAGGTTCTTTCTGATGCGCAAAAAGGACAAAAACTAATTCAGGCCCATTCTCGATTTGCGGTAAGCAATCAAATGGATTCGCAGAGAGAAGTTCCGGATGCTGTCCCTGCACCAGATTTACCCTCAGCTGCATCAAGGGGACTGGCTCTGCGCCATAAATCTGCAAGACGCGTACTTCCATGTACCCATTGCAAGGAAGCATTGGAAGTTCCTGCGGTTCCTAGCTGGCACCAATCACTACCAATATACAGTGCTTCCATTCGGCCTGAAGTCTGCGCCCAGGACTTTTTCAAAGTGCATGGCGGTGTTTGCAGCGCACCTGAGGAAGAACAAGATCTTCGTCTATCCGTACCTGGACGATTGGCTGATCAAAGCTTCCACGTTTCAGGAAACGCAGCTACATTTCAACAGGACGGCTGTTCTGTTGAACCAATTGGGCCTTCACATCAACATGTCAAAGTCTGTCTCGACTCCTGTTCAGTGTCTGCAGTACCTGGGGGCCTCCATCGATACACTCCAGGCAAGCGTGTGTCCTTCGGAGGAGCGACGCTTATCGATCCTTCGGAAGGCTGAGACTCTCATGTCCGTTCCTTCTGCGACGGTGAGGACGGTGTCCTCTCTCCTGGGTTCGATGGCCTCTTGCATCTTTCTCACTCCAGATGCATGCCTCCACATGCGGCCTCTGCAGGAATGTCTAGAGGATCAGTGGGACCAAAAACGAGGGAACTGGGAGGACAGGATCCAACTGTCGCAACACGCTGCCCAGTCCCTGAAGAGGTGGTGTTCACCTCACACTCTCCTCAGAGGGATTCCGTTCCGCAAAGAGATACCGACTCAAACCATTGTGACAGATGCGTCTCTCCACTGCTGGGGAGCGCATTCGGAACACCTTCAAATACAAGGGACGTGGTCCCAGACGGAGTCCACGTATCACATCAACTTTCTGGAACTCCAAGCAGTTCACTTGGCGCTGAAAGCCTTCCAGCCATCGTTCCACACCAGTTCCCTGCTTGTACAGACTGACAACACAACAACAATGTATTACCTCAACAAGCAGGGGGTACTCAAGATCGCGCACACTGTCTCGGGAGGCGCAGACGATCTGGAACTGGCTGCTGGCCAGGGGACTGACGATCACGGCGACTCATCTGCCAGGTGTGCAGAATGTGCAGGCAGACGCGCTCAGCAGGCTCGTTCAAGAAAATCATGAATGGGTCTTAAATGACAAGGTGTTAAGGGGCATCTTCGCAAGGTGTTTGCCACCGCAGAAAACAGCAAATGCCGAGACTTCGCCTCCAGGTTTTACCAACCGGGGACCCTGGGGAATGCACTGTGGATCAACTGGTCGAACAGCTTTCTCTACACTTTTCCATCCATTCCCCTGATTCCGGCAGTGTTGATCAAACTGTCCCAGTCCAGGGTCAGAATGATCCTCATTGCTCCGGAATGGCATCGGCAGTGGTGGTTCACCGACCTCCTACACCGGTCTCTCCTGCCGCATCTTCGACTTCCGCGTCGTCCGGACCTTCTCACAAAGTTGGGAGGGCAGATGGTGCATCCCAACCTCTCGTCGTTGAGTTTGGCAGCATGGCTCCTGAGCTAGTGCAGTATGGACATTTAAATCTGCCTCAGAACTGCATGAAGATATTAAAAGAGGCAAAAAGACCGTCTACAAGGACTTCCTATGCATACAAATGGAAGAGACTCTGCATTTGGTGCATGTCTAAGGGTGCAGACCCTACATCCTGCAAGGAGGATGTCATCCTCCCATATTTACTGCATTTGGCTCAATCTGGCCTTAACTTTCATTCCATTAAGGTTCACCTAGCAGCTTTAACTGCGTATAGGAAATGCCCTTCACAAACTTCCTTTTTTCAAATCCCAGTCATCAAAGATTTTCTGGAAGGTTTGAAGAAAGGTGTTTCCTCCCATTAGGCGTCCTTCGCCTCCGTGGGAGCTTAATGTGGTTCTGTCTAGACTAATGAAAGAGCCTTTTGAGGCTATTCATAAGGCTTCTCTACAGCATCTATCCTGGAAGGCAACTTTCCTTGTAGGTATAACATCGGCTCGCAGGGTGAGTGAGATCCAGGCTCTTTGTTGCCAAGAGCCCTATACTGTGTTTCATGCATCTAAAGTTGTCATGAGAACTCACCCAAAGTTTCTTCCTAAGGTTGTGTCCGATTTCCATGTGAATCAAACAATCACGTTGCCCACGTTTTTTCAGCATCCTTCCTCTCCGGCGAAGAGGTCCCTTCATTCTCTCGATGTGAGAAGGGTGTTGAAATTCTACTTAGATAAGACTAAGGAGATTCATAGGTTGGATCAATTATTTGTTAATTATGGATCGGTCAGGACTGGTCTTGCTACCTCTAAACAGTCCATCTCTAGGTTGATTGTGTCCTGTATTCAACTGTGTTACCAGAAAGCTAACAAGACTCTAGGGGGTAAGCCTAAGGCTCACTGTACCAGAGGTAAAGCTGCTACAGCGGCTTTGCTGCGCAATGTCCCCATTGCAGGCATCTGTAGGGCTGCCACTTGGAAGTCAGTCCATACCTTGGCTAAACACTACTGCCTGGACTCTGATGCCAGGGCAGATGCTCAGGTTGGGCAGGCTTCGCTGAGAAATTTGTTTGCACAGTAGTGATTCTGTCTGTTTCTTCCACCGCTGGGTTTGGTTTGTGGGGATGGGCTTGCCATTCTATTCAAATGATTATGACTATACACAGAGATCCCCTACTACAGAAGGACTAGTTTCTTACCTGTAACTCCAGTTCTATAGTAGGGTTATCTCTGTTATAGTCTTAAGCAACCTGCCCTCCTCCCCGGTGGATGAAACGATAATATCCTGAATGCTACAGGCCTGGCTTTATACACCTTCAAAAAGAACTGAAAGTAACTAGCCTTTGGATGTGCACTCCCCTCTGTCTAGTTTTCAGAAATATCTGGATTTTGTAGTTGCAATGGGTAGCTGGTGAGTTCGGGACCAAATACTAGAGCTACCCACATTGCCAGAATGGGTCAATTTATAAAGGAAAATCTTGATTCTTTCTTGTTGCATTTTGGGCTTTTCCAGTAGTGGCTAGTATGTCCACCCACACAAGAGGCGGGAGGGTATGTTTTTCGTTAGCAGAAGTGTGGAAAAGCCATGTGGTTAGAATGTTGTGGATCTTCGCGGATTCTGAAACTTCCCTTTGGAGATACATGAGGAATCTCCATGACTTTAACAAATGTTTGAATTGCAAGGCATTCTAGGTAAGAACATATCTATGCATGGCACACCACCAAAGACCTCTCTGCATGTCTAATTTAAAAAAATCTCTGGATTTGGTTGGTTGCAGTGGGTGATGACCAGAATGGGTCAATATGCAAACTGAAATGTTGATATCTCCATGTTGTGTTTTGTGGCTTTTCTAGTCATGGGCGATAGGCTCAGCCATCCAACTGTTCTACTGTATGTATCAGAAGAAGTGCGGGGGACTCATAATAGTGGAAGATTTGGTATTATCAAATTAATTTCTCTCCATTTTTGGTTTTCGAATGTATTCCAACATGCAAGAAAGAACATATTTTGAAACATACACTCTGAATCACATAATGGTATGAGTCATTCCAAATTTATAGCTATACAAATAACCACTATATCCAAACTCAGTATCTTGGGCAACTTTAAAAAATGCATGTGTTTCCTTCATACCCATATCTCATTTATTAGATGTTACCATGTGAATTTATGCATGGTTAGTACACAATGAAAAATCATGAGCTTCAGCTCAATTGTTGGCTCTCGGTAACAAGTGTTGTTGGACAATGTTGGACTATATATACCTGCGACCAGAATAGTCTGATGGACACAACAGTATATTACCTTTGTAAAATGGCCATTGGGGCATAAATGTACAGATGAAAATGTAATTATTTCAATCTTTCCCTCTTACTTTAAGTATTTTTGGATTTCATGATTCGTTTTTTTTCAAAAAAGCATGAACAATATACACAAGTGACACCATGTTGAATTCTGCTTTCACTCAATGGTTTTTACGACAAACTGCGTGTATGTAGAAACCGCATTAAAAGTAGCAAAAAAATGAACTAGCACAGAGGGCACCACTCTGCTCAACGCCACTCTACTGCACTCTGTGACAATGCACTGTATGCCACTACACTCGGTGCCACTTTACCCTGCATTGTTCCACTCTATGCCAATCCGCTCAAACTTACTCTGCACCACTTCACTCAAACCCACTGCACTCTACTCTGAAACAATCTACTCTATGCCACTGCACTCTACGCCACTCTATTCCATCCTGCACCATTTTGCTCTATTGCACTGCAATCTGTCCTGTGCCACTCCACCCCATTGTATTTTACACCACTGCACTTTACGCCACTGCGCTCAATGCCAATGCACTTTACACCACTTTTCTCAAAATCAATATACTCTATGCCACTGCACCTAACGCCAATCTACTCTGCACCACATCTCTGTACGCCACTCTACTGCAGAGTAGAGTGCAATGGCATACAGTGCAGTGGTGCAGCGAAGAGTGGCAGAGGGTTCAATGGCAGAGATTGCAGTATTACAGAGTAGAGTGACAGAGTGAAGTGGCTTGGAGTGGTGCAGAGTAGAGTGGAGAGGCTTAGAGTGGAGTGATGCATAGTGTTGTGACAGAGTGTAGAGACATAGAGTGGTACAGAGTTTAGGATGCAGTGGCAGAGAGTGCAGTGTTGTAGAGTAGAGTGACATAGAGTGGAGTGGTGCAGAGTGGAGTGACATAGAGTGCATTGGCATAGAGTGGTGCAGAGTAGAATGCAGCGGCGTAGAGTGCAGTGGCAGAGAGTGCAGTGGCAGAGTGTTCAGGTTTGCAGAACAGAGTAGCATAGACTGGAGTGGAGTGGTGTAGAGTGCAATGGTGCATTGTAGAGTAGTGTGGGGTAGAGTGAAGTGGCGAAGTGTGGAGTGGTGCAGAGCAGAGTGGAGCGGGGTAAAGTTGAGTATGCATTGTGCGGTACCGCACTGCCATTACAGAGAACACATTTTCAATTGAAATGGCCATTACATTTGCACTGACATACAATATTAGTGTTAAAAGGATACAGCGCACAAACGATAATGTGTGGAAATGTCATCAGCTAGTGTATCCATCGTATACAAATATTTGGTTCCACCACATTTAAGATTTTCCCAAATGCTTTGTTTGTGCTATTCTAATTCTGTTATATTCTGAAATATCTGCACAGTTTATGTACATTTTGTCATGTGCTAGAAAAAAAGAATGTCGTATAGCAATTCTAAAGCACAGTAGAAAGCATGATTGCCACAGAAATCCTCTCACCTTGAAGTCTGGGAAAGAACAGTAAACACCAAGCTTCCTAGAAGACGGAGCCTGACATTTGACCTCTGTCTTTGAATGCACAACAGAAGGGACCACATAAGAACAAGATTTAAAGGCCTGTTTACAGAAATCCAGTTCTTGTGGGAGAATACAGTAAATAGGGTTTGGGCAATGGCAGGGATGAACTCAAGCTTGACAGTCTGAAACAAATAGAGCCAGCAAATAGAAAGCAATCAGTGTGAGTTCCAAACCACAAAGCCAATAGAAACAATGGGTGGACTGCATTCCCTGGGAAGGTTTTCAAATGTCCCCAAGATGTCCTTAGCAAACCAGACAGCGCAGATGTCTGGTAGGCTTCGGCCTAAAAAACAGGATTCAGTGCCCAGTGGCAAAATTACAGGGGGCATGACTAGGAAACCTGGACTATTCTCATCTTTAACTGAGGGCCGAATTGTGTGATTCTGGACACATCGTATTCACTTACTATACATAATTTTTCCGAACAGACAAACTTTGGAGCACTTAGAACGGTTCAGTTTGACGTGTCTGCTATACTAAAAGAATGAAAAATTTCCTAGCTATCGTTAACGGGAAGTTTGAATTCTGTTAACGACTCGGAGGTGAGTATTATGTCTATCTTCGTTCTTTATTTAGCTCCAGCAGCCATGTAAAGCAAAGCATATATCAACTACATTTCCCATGATTCGCAGGAAAAGAGAACAGTCCAACCAATCCTCAACAATTAACTCCAATAAAGCCCCTTCTGTCTTAATGCCCTGGTTTATTCCTGCTCAGAAAAATCGATGCCTACGAATAATTATAAGACGTCACTCCCTACAATTTCTTTTGTTTTTTAATGTCAAATAACCTTGAGAAAACAATTGCGTTATAAATAAGAAGATAACATATATGAACCATAAACAACTCTTGCCATCCAAGTAAAACTGATATATTATGAAAGTTAACATTACTAACTAAAAATGAAAATCGCACACATCATATTGAACGCTACAGGGGGCCAGATCGCCATAGATCACTGGGAGGGATAATTATTGCCTCCGAGTCCTTAATAGAATTGAAACTTACCGTTACGATAGCTAGGAAACTTTACATTCACTGTCAGGATGGAGGCAAGGATTATGCTAATTTCAAGTTTATTGATATCCTCCAGTCTAGCTCCTAAAGAAAAAGCTTTAGAAACCATAGCTCATGTGGCCAAATGTGCACCAAAAAATTCCCTTATCAGTCCCTGCTTCCAGCATAACCCAAACCACTCTCCTGGATATAGTTGGGTTGGAGACTGCCTTGTGAGGTTTACGACTAGAGATCAACAATTGTTTCTCGTCCGCCGGACGGAATTCCGCAGTCATGTCTTCATAGGCCTGCATACACTTTACCACACACAACTTTGGTGAATTCATAAAACCTGGGTAGGACACAACCCTAGCAATGCACTTTGTTTGCCTATAAATATTTAAGTGAACTCCATCTGGGTTAACATCCTACCTGTTACTTCTAAGGCACTTACATCCACTGAAAACCAGAGATAGTAACATCGCCAGCTTGTCTGACAATTCTTTCCTGGATAGATACTTATTGCTGTGCCATGAAAGGAATGTTTAAACGGTAAAAAATTGTATTCTGTTAATTTAGCCTCTGCTTTCAACCATTTTGCCTGTCAGCCCCATTTTGTGTTTCTAAGGGGACTTTTTAAGTTAGAAGTTGCGTGTTCAATGAAAGCTGGTCACAAGGATAATGTTCGCGTGTCAAAGTAAGTAACCCTGCCCTGCCGAAGGGCCTACATGTACAGATGTCTAATCTGTTAGCCCACCAACGCCTGTAAACTCCGTTGCCTATCTATGAAAGTGACGTGGGTAGGGGTTTATCAGGATTCTACAGTGCAGCATGTAGGCATTGTGTAAAGGAGTTGTGTAAGCGTAATGTAAAAATGTCATATGATGGTTATGTAATAGTGTGATGTAACCATGACAAAGGGTTTTTTGGTGAAGTTCTATGGTACCCAAAATGTATAAAAGGCAGGTCTCAGACTGTTCTAGTTTGTTCCCTCTCAAGCACTTGTAGTGTCTGTATGACGGAGCCATCTCATGAGATATAATAAACTTGTGTTTTGTCCCACTCCAGTGTCGATCCTCTTTTATCGAACCTGTAGACCAAGGGTGTCCCTGCACCAGTGAGACTGGTAGGAATCTCACTTCTACAATTGGCTCCGGCAACGTGGGGCCCCATTGAAGGGCACAGCTGGACCAGAAGGAGGTCGTTTCGTCAGGACAGAAACACTGAAGGGGCGCCCCGCAGACTGAGACTTGCACTCGCGGCCAAGGTGATTTTCAGCTTATCGACCTGACCTTTGTGAGGGCTGTGTGTCTCGACTGGGGCTCTTCAGTTGACATTTTGGAGGTGATCTATTGATCCGAGGATCGGCAGGTGGGAGTTGGAGTACTGCGATCAGGTAGGATCGAATTGGTTGTCTTTTTGTGATTCTTTTTTGTTGGTAAAAGGGCCTTTGCAAACATCTTTGACAGATAATGTGAGAATTTTTTCTCATCTTTAGGTTGGTAAAAGAGTCTCTTAATGCTATTGTTAAGAAGTATTTGGTAAACATGCCTGTTTTGAGCACACTTTGTGCATTATGTTGTTGTGGCAACAGGAAACATGTTTTAGAAGAAAGGCAGCCAGCGCCTTTTGAAGGCACTTCGAATTATGAAATGTACATTAAATATGATATTTCTCCCATACTGTTTAGCGCATTATGGAACAAAGAAAACAAAGGCCGATGCTAGTTTGCAGTGGCCACTACATGGTACCTTTGATTCAAATAATTTGCAATATATAGAAGAGCAACTTTTTAAAAAGAAAAGTAGGCAGAGTATGTTTGATGCTTTAGGATTATGGAAAAAATATATTAAACAGGAACAAATATAGGAAGAAAGCTGAAGAGCAGACTATTGTGCAGATTAAAGAGCTACAATTAAAAATGTGAGAAGAAAGTGTAGAGTGATGAGAGACGATTTAAACTTCAATTACAGAAAGCATATGTGACTAAGGAAGAAGCAGGACTTATGGGTTTAGAGGAGGAGGATTCAGAATTGGAAGAAATGCTTTGCAGACCAGCCCTGCCCTCCATATGCGCCGAATCCTGTTGGAAATAATGCAGACCCGACGGCGCCTCCCCAGTTACCTCTAGTAGTTCAAATGTATCTTCCATTGCCTGCTGCCTCTGCTGAAACCCCTGTTCTTGATAGAAAGACTGTAGTTTATACACCCCAAACTTCTAAACGACGTCATAGATCTATCCTTACGGAGGAGGACAAAGTGGTATCATTGGTTAGGGCCTATGAATGGGTCCGGGATGACGATATATGATTGGACGAGGTTTTTACGACTTTGACACAATACCTACAAATGACTCAGCAGTATGTTGTAGAGCAAATGGCTAATGCACTAATAGAGGACTGGAGGACTAATATGAATGAGGAAGCTCCTCGCGAATTAATTAGGATATGTAAAAGGACAAATAAAGGAACGCTGACCGCTGCTCCCTTAACAGTAGCGGTAGAAGATATATTTACTCAGAAAAGAAAACTTAAGAGGCTCATGTCGGCCTTCACTAAAGGTTTTCCTATGCGAGAAGCGACCCCATGTTTCAAGCAGCCGTAGGTGACGGTCAGGGTGTTAACGCAGCTGGGTTCCAATGGATTTATTCCCCTTGGAGACGATCGGACGTATTGGCCCTTAAAACTTATTTGCCTGACCCTAGAAAAAACCAGAGTGCATTTTATGATGAATTGAATACTGCTGTAACTTCTTGTCCTATTACTTTAGTTGATATTGATATGTTTTTCGGATTGATATTGCCCCCTAACCTTTGGTGTATGGTCCACAAACAGGACCATGAGGCCTTTGGTGGTACTTCGGCGGAATTACAAGCGGCAGATATTGATAGGAAAGCGGGGCAGAAACCACTGCAGTTTATACTAGATCTACCGGGTCACATAATTACTTATTTGAAAGATATAGTGCCACCAAAGAAAATATCATGGGCAAAACTGGTAGCTTGCAAACAAAGGAAAGATGAGTCAGTCCCTGACTTTCACAAGGTTTGAAACGACATTTCATGATTATAGTGGTCAAGACACAACTTCTTATACAGGTTTACATTTATTTGTAGACAAATTTGTAGCTAACTTGTTACCTGAGATTTCACAGAAATTACGAGTAGCTGGAAGTACATGGGCTTCCTCTACCCCGCCAAAGATTTTGGACATGGACCAGTATTATTAGAATCAAGTAAATCATGAAAAGGAAAAAAGAGAGGGTAAAAATAAGGAATTGAAAACTAAAATGTTGTTGAACCAGGTTTATGGGCCACAGAGAGATAGAGGTCGTGGAGTATTTAGAGCTGACCTTCCAAGGAGGAATAATCAAGACTCTCGTTGTTTGGTCCGTTGGGACGGAATCAATGTGCATACTGTAAACAGGACGGACATTGGCAATCTGAATGCCCATTGCTTCACGAACAAGGTAGAGGTACGAGACGGGGAGTGCAAAGGGGTCCTCAACAGCGCCCCGGTCCTAGTAATAGACAGAATTATTTTGACAATCCTGCCCCGACAAAAGCCTATTATGCAGGTGATTTCAATGCATCCGATGTCACAGGTATGCAATTTAGCTAGGACAGCGTAGGACGAGAGGAGGGATCGGTTTCCATACCGATAGATCAGACAGGCTCATATGTTACTGCTGAAATATTGGGGACCTCGCAGAAGTTTCTGGTGGATACTGGGGCTACACGAAGTGGGCTTTCTAAAAATCTGATCCCTGCGACTCCCCCGTCTGGCCATAATAACCTGTCCATAGGCTTTGCTGGAAAGCCTATTCTTAGTCCCGTGTCTTAAACCCCTGGATCTTACTATTGGACCATTTACTGTCCATTCACCGTTTCTTCTTGCACCAAATTGTCCTGATAATCTGCTAGGTCTCGACTTAGTCAAACATTTCCATGCACTCATATATCGTTCACCGGATAGTGTATATTTTACGTTTAGTAAACCGATACGTAATAGGCAGTTTGTTATTGATGACGTCTCACATGCATTATCCACTGTCCCGCCTTCTGTGTGGGCGGAGGGCGATACTGACGTAGGTTTATTGTCTATTGAACCGGTGCATATTCAAGTTAAACAGAATGCTGTCTTGCCTCGCATATCTCAGTATAAAATATCCCGAGAAGGGAAAAGCGCCTTAGCTCAGATTATAGAGGATCTTATTGTAAAAGGGGTAGTGGAACAGACTGATAGCAATGTTTGTAACAGCCCTATCTTGCCTGTTTTGAAGCGTTCCATTTCTGAAGATAAAGAAAAAATTTATCGATATGTAATTGATTTGCGTGAAATCAATAAAATAGTAGTGCCACAGTTTCCCATAGTTCCAGATATTACTACTTTATTGACAATGATTCCAGCCATGGCTTGTGTTTTCTCGGTAATTGACCTTAAGAATGCGTTCTTTTCCATTCCCATTGCACCCTCTAGTAGGTATTTGTTTGGTTTCTCTATTAAAGGGCGGTCATTCCAATTTTGTCGTGCTCCTCAGGGGTATACACAAAGTACAAGCATTTATAGTCAGGACCTTAAACGTCAGCTTGATACCTTGCAGTTACCTCCGGGGACTTAATTGTTACAATATGTGGATGATCTGCTGATAGCAACCGACACCACTGAACTTTGTATTGAGGCTACCTTGCTCTTATTGACTCGGCTTGCGAAATTGGGCCACAAAGTATCGAGAAATAAGTTGCAGTTTTGTCGACCAGAGGTTACCTATTTAGGTCACCTCTTGTCGAAGGAGGGAAGAACGCTGACTAAAGACAGAATTCAGGCTATCATACACACCTATTCCTCAAACGCAAAAGGATGTTAGGGCATTGATTGGCATGGGGTCTTATTCTCGTCATTGGATCCCTAATTTTTCCCTCATTATTAAACCTCTCCTTGCCCTTACAACAAAATATACCCCGTTTCCTTTGCCCTGGTCCTTTGAGTGTCAGGATGCATATCAGCAACTCCGAG
Source organism: Triturus cristatus (assembly GCF_964204655.1). Lineage (NCBI taxonomy): Eukaryota > Metazoa > Chordata > Amphibia > Caudata > Salamandridae > Triturus > Triturus cristatus. The sequence goes on from NC_140592.1 coordinate 528,206,396, forward strand.
CATCTTTATGTTCTGCTCCTGTATTAGGAACACCTGATTACATGAAACCATTTTCTCTTTTATGTACACAAACGAAAAGGTTGCGCACTGTCTGTCCTATCAGCCACATGGGGACAAACAACGCCCATATGCATACGTTTCTGCAGTTCAGGATCCCGTGACCAGGGCACTCCCTGGTTGCCTGAAAGCTGTGGCAGCAACTGCCATTTCGATCAGACAATGAGCAGGACTTGTACTGGACCACAAACTGATGGTTTAGGTTCACCATTCAGTTGATGTTTAATTTAATCAAACTAAGACACAACATTTGACGAGTGCTCGTCTTACCGGGTACAAACTCACTCTGTTAGCCCCACATATTACTCTTAAACGATGTTTGACCCTAAATCCAGCCACTTTGTTGCCATTGCCTTCTGAACAACCTAGTGATATACATGATTGTATTTTCACCACTGAAGAACAAACTAAAGGTCGAGTGGATCTTACCAATACTCCTTTGTCTGATGCCCAGGGCGAATTATATGTAGATGGGTCCTGCTTTAAGCTACCTAATGGCACTATGACTGCAGCTTATACTATCACTATGCTGCACACAATTGTGGAGACGGCTCGAATCCCCTATAAGTCTACACAAGCTGCCAAACTTATTGCACTCTTGAGAGCTTGTGAGCTTAGCCAAGGACTGTCTGTAAATATCTATACAGATAGCCAGTATGCCTTTGGAGTTGCACATAACTTCGGATGCTTGTGGCAGGAAAGGGGGTTCCTGACGTCACTTGGAACAAGGATCCAACACGGAGAATTAATTCAGCATTAACTGCATTAACGCTACCAAAGCAGGTGGCTATTGTTAAGTGTAGTGCACATCAGAAAGTAGTAGATGATGTGGGAAGAGGCAATGCTTTTGCAGACAGTACTGCAAAAGAAACAGCACGTAGCCAACAAGAGAAAATGTATGTAGTGTATTCCTCTGCAGAAACAATTTGTGACTTTAACGAAGAAATTAGAGAGATTCAACAGATGGCAACAAAAGAGGATAGGAAAAGACAGGAATATTGGACAGTGAAAATTGTTGGAGAAGAGGGCCAGATGGGGACAGGTGGAAATTACCCAGTTCTTGTGTACTACCATTTGTCACTATGGCACATGGCCTAGAACATGTTAGTGCAAAAAGTATAGCCACACAGTTAGAGCAAGTAAGGGAGCATCCAGATATAAGAAAAACAGCTGAACATATTTTTAAACTCTGTATAATTTGTTTGCAACACAATCCGGGGAAGGGAGTAGCTACCCCAAAAGGAGGGTTATCTCCGCCTAGTGCGCCATTCGAAGTCCTGCAGATGGATTTCATAGAATTGGAAAGGTGCAATAACCTTAGGTATTCCTTGGTTATAGTATGTGCCTTTAGTAAGTGGGTGGAGGCGTATCCTACGAAAGATAATACTGCACTCACCACAGCTAAGATCCTTTTGAAAGAATATTTCCCCAGGTTCGGAATTTGCAGACTCTTATGGAGTGATAATGGACCTCATGTTATTGCAAATGTCATTAAATTGATTACTGAAAGTTTGCGCATACGTCAGAAATTTCATGCTGCTAATCACCCATAATCTGCTGGTTTGGTGGAACGCTATAATGAGACTCTGAAACTTAAATTAGCTAAGGTGCAGGCCTCGACAGGGCTTAAATGGCCTGATGCTTTGCCATTAGCCCTTATGTCCACCCGAGCAGTGGTACATAGTAAGTCCTACCTTACTTCGTATGAAGTGGTGTTTGAGAGGCCAATGAATGTATGGGGTCCCCCACGTCCTATGAAAATGAGATAACTTGAGTATCCTATTTTGTTAGACTATATGAAGGCACTTACAGACAATCTATCTTTGATTCACCAACAGGTGCAAGACTCACTTCCTGACAAATCTGATAGTCCAGGCCACTCGTTACAACCTTGTGATTGGGTTGTAACGAAAAAACTGTCAGCGCTCAAAGAACTTGGAACCTTGTTGGAAGAGACCAAAACAGGTCCTCTTGGCAACACGAACAACAGTCCGAGTTACGAACAGAAGGAGTTGGATCCATGGCTCACACTGTAAAAAAGTGCCAGCCGATCTGACTCAGATTACAGAATCTGAGAACGCAGGAATTGCACACAATATTCTCAGCAACGAAAAAAAGACGGATCATTATTTTACCACACCTGAAGAATTGCTTTTTACTGATCCAACGACAGCTGGAAGAGAGAGGTACAATCTGAGACCTCGTGTTATCCACTGAGCGAAGACTTTGAAAAGAGGGTGCAGTGAGTCTGGTCCGGTTAGAAGGCCTACTTGGCAGTAGACTCTGTTCTGCATAATCGGCCAAAGTAGGTTTGGTGCAGTTTGTGGCGTGGATATCCTGAATCCGTGGAAGAACCCACATTTTTGAACTATGAATTAATTTGTGGTAAAATCATCCGTCCCACAGTATTTGAATGGAGAGAATTTGAGGGGTTTTGGTGCAGAGAACCCCTGACACTATTCGAGTGCTTATCAATGTACTTTGCCCAGGACTGGAAGTAGAGTCAGAACTTTCCACTTCTTGGCCCAGGAATCCGGTCAAAAGTAAGATAGCTATTGTTTGTCTTGGCCCAGAGCTTCAGTTCCCTGACTTTTCCCTGGCAGGATTTTATAGGGGACCCAAATTGCATCCTTTGAAGGAGGCAGTATATCTAACGATCCTTGAGGCTATAGGGGATGAACTTGTAGACGATTTTTCTTGAGCACTTGTTATATTGATTTCCTTTTTCATCGCTATCATTGAACTGCAAGTCTTCAACGATTTTTGTTTCTTTTTATTTTTTAGTTTGGACTTTGTTGAGGTGAACAAGTGTTGTTTGATTCAAATATTTGCTTTTTCTCTGAAATTCCCCATTGACTGATACATGCATTGAACATAAACTATAGACCCTCTTCGAAAAAAAGATCCTTTTTTGTGCAGCGTTTTTAGGAGACAATACAGTTAAGAACATTGTTGGCTTTTGGTTGCTAAATATGGAGGAAGAACACCAGGATATTCAACACCTCATGTCGAGAGAGAAAAAATTTAAACGGATGTCTATTTGTTTAGTAGCAAGTTTAATGAGTGTTATAGGAATTTGTATTATAGCTTGGTTTTTACATGTGAAATATCCTGTGCATTCGTTTGTACCTCCAATACCCACACCGTCCGAACATTACCATTTTACACTGTCATCGTTAGATTAAAAGGCATAGACTCTCCTACAAGAATAATTAATTTATTTGAATGTTACATTGCACTCATAGCATTACTAATATTTCTAAATGTTGGGTTTGCGGATTGTTACCAGCACACCAGGGTGCAGGGGGAACTCCTCTCATCCCGCTCCCATTCTCCCACAAGGGCTCTTGTCGTACTTGATTTGCACCTTTGTGGGCTGCAGTAATTAGGGGCATTTCTAGTGCTAATGTACGGGGTCTTAATAAGAAATTGAATACAGTATGTTATCCAGACGATGATGGTAATCCGCAAGCAAAGGGATCGGAATGGGAAACTGAGGAATATGCTAGAGGTACCTCTGCCACGAAATATGTCTTTGCAAGGACACTGACCAACTAGAGAAAGGATTCCCTATTGTAACAGTAACAGACACACGAGCTCCCCTATGTGTAAAACGTTTTGGTCCCATTTTTGTAGGTAATAGTGATTGTATCACTGTATTGACTATAACAGGTCCAACTCTTAGTAGTTTTCTAGCATCCCATAATACATATTTTATTTGTGGTAATAAGGGTTATTTCTATCTAACTCCAGGATGGTCAGGGATATATTATGTATCTTTCCTCCTCCCCTCTGTTTATTTAGCTCCAGTGTCTTATCATAAGATTGGAGTATCGCCTCTCAATCCATTATTCGCTCGGACCAAGAGAATGATGGATATTAAGGCAATGGATCAGACTGACACCTCATTGCAAGAATATTTTGACGTGAACTTGGGTATGTTTTTCTTTGTTGGTCCACCTCTTAATAGTAGGAACATACGAAGACTTACTAGAGTAGTTGAGGCAGTAGTTAATCAGACTATAACTGCTCTAGGTAACATCACTGAGGAACTCCAAGCGGCAAGACTTGTAGTTTTGCAGAACTGTATGGTTCTAGATGTTATTCTTGCAGATCATGGAGGTGCATGCCGGATTATCGGTGCCAGTTGTTGTGTTTATATACCAGGCAACGCACCTTCTGTTTATCAAGCCATTTCTAAATTACATAAGATAGCGGCCGAGATACACGAAGACATTGGAACATGGACCTGGTCTGGTTGGTTCTGGGAAATTGTCATGTCATGGGGATGGAAATTACTTGTCATAGCAGCCTGTATAGTAGGTGCTATTCTAGGATGTTGCCTTTGTATTCAATGTATGACTATTATATGCCCCCTCTGTACTTCTTTATGCATGTCCTGTATCCCTAAGAAAGCTTGAACGATGTAGATAGAGCATCTTCGACTGTTGCAGTATAATGTTGATTGGGGGTTTTACTCTTCATGTATTTGGTATTCGAAAAGTTTTTATACATATGTGTTTAAAATATACTCTCGATTGGCCAAAATGTAGTTAGCAGCGGCTAAAAGGAGGGACTGTTAAATGGTAAAAAACTGTATTCTGTTAACAGCCTCTGCTTTCAACCATTTTGCCTGTCAGCCCCATGTTGTGTTTCTACGGGGACTTTCTAAGTTAGAAGTTGCGTTTTCACTAAAATCTGGTCATACTGATAATGTTCGCGCGTCAGAGTAACCAGCCCTGCCCTGCCGAAGGGCTTACGTGCACAGATGTCTAATCTGTTAGCCCACCAACGCCTGTAACCTCCCTTGCTTATCTATGAAAGTGACGTGGGTAGGGGTTTATCAGGATTCTACAGTGCAGCATGTAGGCATTGTGTAAAGGGGCTGTGTAAGCGTTATGTAAAAATGTCATAAGAGGGTTATGTAAAAGTGTGATGTAACCATGGCAAAGGGGTTTTTTGGTGAAGTTCTGTGGTACCCAAAATGTATAAAAGGCAGGTCTCAGACTGTTCTAGTTTGTTCCCTCTCAGGCACTTGAAGTGTCTGTATGATGGAGCCATCTCATGAGATATAATAAACTTGTGTTTTGTCCCACTCCAGTGCCGATCCTCATTTATTGAATCTGTACACCAAGGGTGTCCCTGCACCAGTGAGACCGGTGGTAATCTCATTTCTACAGGAAAAGGTTCATAACTTTATTTACATCCCAAAGAGATGAATTACATGGCTCTGGTGGCCATGAAACATGAACACCTCTAAGCAATTGTCTCACCACAGTATGACCATCAATGGGAATATGCATTACCAATATTACCAAATAGAATGTATTTACCGAACTGCAAGCCAAACCCTGCTCCAAAATACTGGCAAGAAAATTCAGTATACTGACCACATCTGACCCCACGGGATCGACGTTCCTCCGCAAACACCAATGAACCAATCTTGACCATGCCGCCCTGGACCGCTTGATCGTTTCGTCTGCCCATGCTTTGAAAAGGAGAGATTGAGCTTGTTCCGTTAAGCCAGGGATTTTCCGTCGCTCCCTGTAATCCTCCAGCCCATAAGCCACAGAGTGCACTCCAAATCCAGGTGGTGAAGATTCCCCTGAGGATCTCAGAGAAGGTCTGGGAGATAGGGTAGAAGGATTGGAGAATCCTTGAAAAGTTCCATCAAAACTGGATACCGCACTTGAGATCTCCACGTCAGGGGTTACATCCAACAATTTCCTCCTCACCAATGCCGAAAGACGTGTCAGTATGGAGTCTGAAGGAAAGGCATACTCCAGTTCAGAAAGCATCAGTTGTCGCTGCACTCAGATCCAGTTTCCAGCTGAAATACCTGGGCAATTGATGGACCAGTCTGGATGTAAGGAAATCCTTCAATAACTGGCACCATCATTTCATCAATTGTTTGAAAATTGCTGGATGACACTGTCATGCATTCACATTCAGAAAACTTTGAGAATGCTAATCTGCCACTGTGTAGGATTTTCCTGGTAAGTGCTCTGTTATTCTAAGTTATTCCTCTCCAGACATAACTCTCAGAAATTCCTGGCTATGTCTGCTAGTGCTCTGCATCGCGTTCCCCCTAAATGATTTATGTAACGTACTGCAGCCACATTGTACATCTTCAAAAGTACCATTGACTGAAGTCTGTTCTTGGTCCAGTATTGAACTGCAAAGAAACTTGCTAAAAGTTCCAAACAATTGAGGTGAAGAAGTTCCTCTGCAGTTTCTCGGTAGGAGTGGCATCCATGCTATATAAGCAACACCTTTCATTTCATTTCATTTCAGAAGTCCTTGTCCCTCCAGTGGAAAACTCACATCAACGAGCACCCCAGTATTCGCTGCCGGTGTCGGACTCTCTGACAATATCTTGACTGCAAGTGAAGATGGCTCGCCCGTTCCATGCTTCCATGTTGGCTAACCACCAGTTCATCTCTTCTTTTGCCTCCTGAGTGAGAAGAACCTTCTGAAATTAGGTGCTACCCTTCCTCAGATGATGTGCTTTTAGACACTGAAGAGCCCTGTAGGGGAGTGGACCTGGGAAAATGGCCTGAATGAATGATGACATAAAACCAACTAGTCTTGCAAGCTGACGCAGAGAAGGTTTTTATTTCACCAGAGATTTGCGCAGCTCTTGCTCGATGGTTTTCCCTTTCCTGGATAAAAGATTGAACGTTGCTTGCACTGAGTTTATCATGAAACCTAAGATGGTAATGTTTTGTGATGGGACAAGAATATATTTTTGCTAATTTCTGATGAAACCTAAGCCTTCCAACAGAGAAATTGCCCATTGCAATTGTTTCACCAGTTTTCAGGGACATTGATCCATTATGAATATATCGTCCAGATAAACTATAAACCACAGAACTTGCGATTGAAGAAACACTATTGCCGGTCTGAGGATCTTGTTGAAACACCAAGGCGCCGAGGATAGACCAAACGAAAGGGCTATGAACTAGTAGGTCTAGAGACCCAGTGAAAATTGTAGGAATCTTCGATGTGGGGGATAGACGGAATAGTTAAATATGCATCGTTCAGGTGCAATCGGGCAGTCCAGTCGCCATGTCTCAAGAGGTTTCTGAGAAGGTGAATACCCTCCACCTTTAAATTTTTGAATATCAACAATTTGATGAATTTCCGTTAATTTATAACCGTCGTTGGCCACCATCCCGTTTTTCCACTAGAATAACATTGCTCTATAAACCTTCAGGATAAACGAAATCGCACTCTTTGCCAGAATGGCTGATATTCCTTCCTGAAACAGGGAAGCCTCCGCTGAGAAATAGAGAGTGGTGGAGTATAATGGCACTGCCATGGAGACACTAGGAGTTCTATATGAAAACCTTGGACAGTCTGAAGGACACAAGGGTCTGTCTGCCTTCGGAACCCACTAACTGTGGACAAAAGATGCCTGTCTGCCCCCAACTCTTATAGGGAAAGAAGGGAGAACAATCACCTGCAGTAGAAGTACCGACGGTAACTCTGCGGAAATGCCCTCTGTCACCCCTATATCTTTGAGAGGCTATTGAAAGGAAGAAACCTCCAAATCTGGATGGGTCCTGCCATTCTTTTCGTGCAGCACCTTGAACTCTGGAGAGAGCTTGGTGGGAGAAACTCCCGACCGAGTGCCCCCTACCACGACTGTGCCCTGCAAACACCTTTGTGTTAAAAATTATTTTGATAGAAACTGGGCCTTATCAAGGGAAGTAATCCTGGCCACAAATTTCCCAAGTTCCTTGGTTCTCCACGCAATCCCCCTTGGGCCACTGGCCCAGCCTCAGAGGAAGATAGATCACCTATTTTTGTGTTCACCTTAAAAAGAAGGGAACAATGTCGCTCCATGGGCAGAGCACAGTTTGCCTTACCCAGGAAAATTACTGCTTTTTGGGCCCAACCAGATAGAATCTCCACAGAAATAAATGGACCATTCTCTTTTCTCCCCTCTGCCATATGAAGGAGCTTTGTCAAGGGACCAGAAATGTCCAGCAATTTATCTTGGCATGACCGTCATGATCTGTCTATACCTTTCTTTGGGTCACAAATATATTTTGCCAAGAGAGTGACCATACGTGCGTCAATTTTGGGTGTAAGCGCCATTTTGCCATCCATTGGCAGACGGGGCACTCAGCCCTGAGAAAATTATGCATCTCTTTACCCAAAGGTTCAAGCAGACACCCAGCCACATAACTGTCAACGTTTTCCCCTGGTGTGCAGTCAGAAGAGCAGGGATAGAGGATGTCATCAGGGTTTAACATATCAGAAATTAGGGCTTGATTATCACTTGCAGAAACCCCAGACTTGGGAGGAAACAAGGTGGTATGGCGCCATGTTCTATCAAGTCTTGCGCCCCCATCAGGGTCTATCGGAGAATCATCACCTTCTAAAGCACCCGGGGCACCTGGGTGAAGAACACCTATAGCCAAACCATCTGTATTTGAGTTTCCCATAAAAGGGTTATTCAATAATTGATCTTCCCCTGACATATGTTGTGACAGAAATTACTGTTTTAACTTTACAAATGCGTCCAAATGAAACCCCTGTTTGTGTTTCCTCTTGGCACTAGATTTTTTGGAAGATACCTCCCCTGATTGCTATTGTGGATGGATTTTTGATGAAGGACCAAGTAAATCGTCCTGTAGGAAAAAAAGGCTCTTTACATTTCTGTTCAAGTAATGTCAATTTCTTCTCTACAGGGGCCATAACACTGGCAACCGCTTTATAAATTGAAGCATCTGCCACTTCAAAAAATTCATCAACATTCCTTCTGCTGCTCCTCAGGTTCTTGAACATTCTGCATATTGAGGGGCTGGGCGACAGCAGATATTTAAAACCGTAAAAGGTATGTTGTGACAAGCCCATGGACCCCATGCCCTAACTTATCTACAGGGTATCTGTCCGGGATGGTGCCCTCACAAGCTCGTAATTATACTGACCCTGTGCAAGGGCGTGTGTCAAAAACCTGTGAAAACAGGCGAAATATTAACTGACCACAGTGGGACATCAGAGTATAGGGGCAAGAGGAGATAATTTCAATCATATTACTATCGCAGGCGGCCCGGGCTCCATGACCTCAAAATAGATTAAATTGATTCACCTGAGCAGCTCTCACACACAGAAAGAGAGCACTCAGGCCGCAAGCTCTTCTAATGAGCGTGGTGCCCTCTGGTGGTCGGAAGATCAATCTGTGCACGGCTCCACCAACGGACTATAGCCTAGTAATGTTGAGTATGCAGCTCTGAAAACACTCCCACTACCACACAGAAAACAATTAGGAGACTAGGAACACTAAACTGTTGTTTCAAAAGCAGCAAAGGAAGAGGGGGCATGAAGACAGAGAAGGGACTTTATTGGAGTTAGCTGTTAATGATTGGTTGGGCTGTTCTCTTTTCCCTGTGGATCATGGGAAATGTAGTTGATATATGTTAAAGTTTACATGGCTGCTGGAGAAAAGTAAAGAATACAGATAGGCATAATCCTTGCCTCCTGACATATAATTCAACCACATCATAATAAAGTTCAACCTTTCTCCTTGCACAAGGATAATATTTTTCATGTACCAGGGCTTTAAGTGGGCCGGGTCTCAGACCTGGTAGTAATTAAAAATGGATATTAAACTGGTTCCCTGTCAGGCACTATAATCATGTCCTTAACTTTAATGGCAAAACACTGAATGATTTTTGAAAAATGAATGTAAAAACATTGTTAGTCCAGTAAGTGATTTAGTTTCTGTTTATATTTATCATGTTACATAATCTTGCATTCCCGAAGAGTGTTAACTATTTCCAGGATGTGCTTCTATTTTTTCTTTGTGCAGCTTATTAGTCTTGTATAGTGCATTCTTTGAACTGCATCATCTCCAGGTGTTTATAATGGGCCACTGTTGAGAGCTCTGGAGTTGAGGCTGAAGGCAGTGCAAATTTCTGACAGTGCCTGTCAGTGGGTGAAAAGGTTTTCAGAATACATGGGCATCCAATCCTTTGCCTCTATTCTGACGCACAAAGCAAAGGTCACGTATTCCAGTTACAATTGTGATTCTGTGCAAATGTGTGTGAACAAGTGTTAGACCTGGCATTTTTCATTGGTTTTAGGACTCTAGGCACGTTGCCACTGCTAATCAGTGCTAAACTGCATATGCTCCCCATGTAAATTGTGTCATGGATGGGTGTTTCCATGATTGGCTTATTGATTTACTACTAAGTCCCTAATAATGTGCACAGGTGTACCCAGGGCCTGTAAATAAAATGCTACTAGTGAGCCTGCAGCACTGGTTGTGCCACCTACACAAGTAGGTCAATGTCAATCTGGCATGCCACTTGCCAGGCCCTAACCTTTCCTGGTGCAACATGTAAGCCACCCCAAATGTAGGCCCAAGGAAGCCCATGGGCAGGGTGTAGTGTATGTGGAAGGTAGGACACGTAGTTGTGTGTTTTACATGTTCTGATAGTAAAAGCCAATTTTGTCTTTTTTTACTAATGAAAGACTGTCTTTCCAATAAGGTAATCATTGGAGCTGCCTTGTAACATTTTAAAGTGTAACTGTCAATTTGGAAAAGATAGGGAAATGGAGTTTAGGGAAATGGTTTTTATAGATCTGCACAGGGCTTTCATTTATACAGTGTCCTAGCTTTAATCATCCTTCAAGCATTCATACTAATTAAATCCAGAAGAAAGCTGTAGAAAACAACCAGATTGTGACTTTTCCATCTGATAAAAGAGTATTATCTAGATGTGATGGCTTGATTCACCATCAGAGGAGGGATGCCTTGCTTTTCATGTTGTTTTATCTGGTACACTTATAGGAAATGCTTTTGTTCCTTTGCTTTCCTTTTTGTATATGTACTATGTATATTTGTTCGAATGTTGTATACTGTGTATACTTTGAATCTGTTGTCGGTCCACCTGTTCGCCTCGGAGGCACGGAAAAATGGAACTGACGTCATCAAGCCGACGTGGCTCTCTTATGGCTCCGGTGACGTCATACAGAGTCGCGAGTGGAGCCGAGGTATTATGACGTCCACGTCGGCGTAGAGAGCTGGGGAAAAAAATCAGTGGAATGCTGGCACAGGGGATATTCACAAGGTGAGGAATCCACAGGCAGATATTGTATCCACCAGAAAAAGCGTTACCGAAGGTAAGTAACTTGTTCTTCTGCTCTTTCGAGCTGCTGGGTTGCGGTCTGGCTGTTCCCCCTACAGCCTCCCCCCCCCCCCATAGATGTCTATATCAGATGATCTGAAAGAGACACGTTAGTGATAGATTCCTCACCTTAGAATATCCCCAGGCTTCAGACAGGATCCGGCAAGTTTTTTGTCAGCAGTACTCCTGCGCGTTGGTAGGTGGCGTCGTGCGGCCCCGTGTTCGTCGCTGGTGTCGTATGCGCCGAGATCATGTCACAGAGACTACTTAAGCGCCACCCATGTGCGCTGAAGTCAGTTTTTTTTTTTTTCCTCACCAGTAAGCGCAGATCCGGTTAGAGCATGTACCTTAGTCACTTTTTGACTATCCTTTTGAGACTTTTTGTCTCCTGTAAGTTTGAGTCTACTCTGGTGCACCTAGGGATGCCTGGTTTTAAGTCCTGCGGGGCCTGCCGTCGCAATATGTTACTGGCGGACCCCCACGACGTCTGTCTCTACTGCCTGGAGATCGACCACGACTCCCGGTCCTGTTAGGACTGTTTGGCCATGGCCTGAAGGCCTTGAGGGAACGGCGCCGGAAGCTGTTTGAGATCCGGCCCTCATCCCTGCGCCGTTCACGGTCCAGGGGCCGCTCCAGAGAACGCTCGCGGGGCCACCATCATCGCTCCTCTGGCTCCAAGTCTTCACCCTCGGATTCGGGTAAGAGACGACACAAAAAGAAGTCGAAGAAGAGTTGTCGCTCTCCAACGTCCCCCCCGTCGGTTCCCAGATGCGGACGAGGAGGACAGGGGTTCTGCCCCTGCGGCTCCTTTGGAGCCCGGGAGTCCCGCGGCCTACCCACCTTATCCGGGTCCGTTGGCGACTCCCGCACAGGTGCAAAAATTTCTTACTACCATGGACCGCCTGATTAGGCCTTGGGCTCCCGCCGGCGCGCCCTTGGGCCCCGCGGTCCCGTGTCAGGATCCTGTCGAGCCGTCAGCGCCGCCGGCAGCTCTGGCTCCGGCGCCGCAGGATCCTGCACCACTGGCTCTGGCGCCACAAGGTCCTCCGCTGCCAGCTCCAGCCCTGGCCCCAGCGCCACCCTCGGTTCCTGCACCGCAGTGGGTGTCATGTGTTCCGCCCCTGCCCAGGTTCCAGGACCATTTTGTCCTTATCTGGGATCCGCATTGGGACACGGCGCCAGTTTGGCCCTGTCCGGCGCTGTTCCTGACGCAGTATGTTCCTCCCCCGGTCCCTGCCCTGCCGCTGCAGTCTGTCCTTCATACAGCGGAGGTGGAGGACGACTAGGATGACCCTCTTGCTCGTCAGTGTGACTCAGAGCAGGACTGGGCGGATGAGTTAGAGGAGGCCGGCGGCCTTGATCTCTCCTCTGACCCTGGGTTTGCCTCTCCTCCGCCTACCATGGAGGAGGGCGCTTTGTACACGATGGTGCTCCGTCGGGCCGCTGAGGTCCTCCACCTTGATCTCTCTACTGTGGCCCTAAAGACTAATCTCCTCACTGAGGTGCTCCAGACGGCGTCCACTTCGTCGGAGCCCCTGCTGCCATTTAATGACGCCCTCACTGACGTCTTACTGGGCACTTGGTCGCGGCCAGCCACAGGGGCCCCTGTGGATAAGAATGTCGCCTGGCGTCATCGCCCGGCGCCGGGTTACCCTGCCTTTCTGACTACTCATCCTGCGCCCGAGAGCCTGGTCAGCCAACCTTCGACATCCCAGAATGCCTTTCCCACGACTCCGCCGGATAAGGACTCTAAGAAGCTCGAGCAGTTCGGCAAGCGGTCGTTCTCTTCGGCCAGCTTAGGGCTGCTGTCGGTGAACACCGCATGCCTATTGGGCCGCTATTCCCACGCGGTGTGGGATGCCGTTGCACAGGTGTTTCCTCAGTTTCCTGAAGAGACCCAAGCTGTGCTGTCTCAAGCTGTTGCCGAGGGTAAAGATGCAGCTAAGTTCGCCATTTGTTGTGGTTTGGACACCGCGGACTCACTAGGTAGAGCAATTTCTACGGCTGTGGCACTTCGTCGCCACGCCTGGTTGAGATCTACCGGGTTCTCGGCCGATGTACAAAGCTCACTCATGGACATGCCCTTTGATGGCTCTTGCCTGTTTGGCGATAAGGCCGACAGAGCGCTGGAGCGTTTTAAGGAGTCGCGGGCTACAGCCAAGTCCTTACGTCTTTCCACGAAAAGCTCAGCCGCTCCTGGATTTTGTTCCTTTCGCCCCGGCACGTTCCTTCAGCAAGCCTGTGCAGAACCAGCCTTGGCGCGGCCGTGCATGCGGTTTCCGCATTGGTGGGTCTGGGAATCATGGTGGGGGTCAGTCCACCCCCGCCCCCGCTGCTTCTACCTCCAAACCTTCCTAATCCGAACTTTGTGGGGCACCCCGCACCGGTGAAGGTAGGATCTGCCATCACCTCCCCCACTTTCACGCTATCACATCGGACAAGTGGGTGTTTCAGATCATCCGTGAGGGTTACTCCCTTCCCATTCAGTCCACCCCTCCAGCCATGCCACCTCAGTACCACTGCATGTCGGGGGAACACTTGGCAACTCTCCAGCAGGAAGTTACGACCCTCTTGGCCAAGGGGGCCATCGAGTGTGTTCCTGGGCCAGAAGTAGGGAGTGGTTGTTATTCCCACTACTTTCTGGTCCCCAAGAAGGACAAAGGGGGTCTGCATCCCATCTTGGACCTCCGGAACGTCAACCGCTTCCTCCGGAAGGAGAAGTTCAAAATTCTGGCTCAGGTCTTGGCTGCCCTTGACCCTAGAGACTAGAAGGTAGCGTTGGACTTGCAGGACGCATATTTTCACATCCCGGTCCTGCTGGCCCACCGGCGTTACCTGCAGTTCACGGTTGGCCAGGGGCATTTTCAGTTTGCCGTGCTCCCCTTCGGCCTTACCAGCGCCCCTCGGGTGTTCACGAAAGTGATGGCTGTGGTCGCAGCTCATCTGCGCAGGTCAGGGGTGTCAGTCTTCCCCTACCTCGACGACTGGTTGTTGAAGGCGGGCTCGCCCCAAGCAGTCGTCTCCCACCTTCAGACTATGGCCGACCTCCTGCATTTTCTGGGGTTCCCCATCAACATGCCAAAGTCGCACCTGAGTCCCTCTCAGCAGCTCCCCTTTATCAGAGTGCTTCTGTATTCGACGCAGTTTCGGGTTTATCCGCCCGAGCAGCGAGTCAGGGATATTCAGGCTATGATTCCGATCTTTCAGCCTCTATCCCTGGTTTCAGTCAGGATGACCCTCCGGCTCCTGGGCCTCATGGCCTCCTGCATCCTGCTAGTGGCAGATGGCATATGCGGGCTCTGCAGTGGGACCTGAAGTTCCAGTGGACGCAGCATCAGGGCAACCTCTCCGATCATGTCCAGATCTCGGAGGGCACTGCACGACAATTACTGTGGTGGCTCAAGAATCGCGATTGGGTCAATGGCAGATCCCTCTCCCTTCCCCAACCGGAGCACACAGTGGTGACGGATGCGTCTCTCCTGGGATGAGGAGGCCACTCGGGAGAGGCGGAGATCAGAGGACTTTGGTCTCCGGCGGACTCCCGGCTCCATATCAACCTTTTGGAGCTTCGGGCGATCCGACTTGCACTGAAGGCATTCCTTCCCTCTGTCCGGGGAAGTGTGGTGCAGGTGTTCACGGACAACACCACCACCATGTGGTATTGCAAAAAACAGGGCGGGTAGGATCCTGGACCCTATGTCCGGAGGCTCTGGGCTTCTGGACATGGCTGGAACATCAAGGCATTACCTTGGTGGTTCAACACCTGGCAGGTTCTCTGAATGCCAGGGCGGACGAACTCAGCCGCCGGTGCTCGAATGGCGTCTGAACTGGGTCGTGGCGCAAGGTCTCTTTCAGCAGTCGGGAGAGCCTTGGTTAGATCTATTCGCCACCGTAGAGAACGCGCAATGTCATCAGTTCTGCGCGTTAGAATTTCCAAAGCGGCACTCACTAGGCAGCGCTTTTCGTCGCGAGTGGAGTTGCGGTCTATTGTACGCCTTTCCGCCTATACCACTTCTGCCCAGAGTGCTGAAGAAGATTCGGCGCGACCAGGCCCAAGTCATCCTTGTGGCTCCAGATTGGTCACGAAGATACTGGCATCCCGAGCTACTCAGCATGGCGATAGATTCCCCGATCCGACTGCCTCTTCGGGAGGATCTTCTGTCACAGCAGCAGGGGACGGTCCTCTACCCGAACCTGTCCAGCCTCCACCTACATGTGTGGAGATTGAGCGGCGACAGTTGACAGCCTTTGATCTTCCTCTCGAAGTCTGTGATGTCATGCTGGCAGCCAGGCGTCCCTCCACTAAAACGGTATACGCCTGCAGGTGGAACAAATTTGTGGCATGGTGCACAGCAAAGGCTGTGGATCCCCTCTCTGCCCCTCTTTCTGAGGTCCTTCTTTCTTTGGCCCAGCAGGACTCTGCTTTGGGCACTATCAAAGGTTATCTTTCGGCCATCTCCGCCTTCCTACGGGTTCCAGATCAGCCTTCTCTGTTTAAGTCCCCGGTTGTTAACCATTTCTTGAAAGGCATTACTCACTCATTTCCTCCCGTCCCGTTCATAATGCCTCAATGGGACTTAAACCTTGTTTTGACATATCTGATGTGCGCTCCCTTCGAGCCCTTCATACCTGTCCTTTGCGTCTTCTCACTCTTAAGACGGCTTTTCTGGTAGCTATCACCTCTGCCAGAAGAGTGAGTGAGCTCCAGGCTCTTTCTTCCAAACCTCCTTTCCTTTCTGTTCATCCAGACAAGGTGGTTTTAAGGACCCGTTCTTCTTTCTTGCCAAAGGTTGTCACACCCTTCCACATCGGGCAGACCATCACTTTTCCCACCTTCTTTCCGCCCGCATCCTTCAAAAGAGGAAGAGCGGCTCCACCGTCTGGACCCAAAATGCGCGCTCTCGTTCTATCTGAAGCGCACACAACATTTCCGGGTGGATGACCAACTCTTTGTTGGCTACTTGGTTTCCAAAAAAGGTCAGGTTGTGCACAAACGAACCATCTCTCGGTGGGTTGTTCTGTGCATAAAAGCATGTTACTCGTTGGCCAAGAAGGAGCCTCCTGTGGGGCTGCGTGCTCATTCTACCAGGGTAACAGCAGTCACTACTGCCTTGGGACGTGGCGTTCCCTTGCAGGACATTTGTCAGGCGGCTACGTGGGCTTCGCTGCACATGTTTACCAAGCATTACTGCCTTGATAGTCAAGTCCGGGGAGACATTTTTTTGGCCGTTCTGTTCTCCGTGACTTTCTGGTGTAATCTTGTTTGCAGACCCACCACCGGGGTTGGTATTGCTGGGGTATCTATTCTAAGGTAAGGAATCTATCACTAATGTGTCTCTTTCAGATGCACAAGTTACTACTTGTGTAACGATATATCTGTAAGAGACATTAGTTAGTGATAGATCCCTTACCGCCCCACCCATCCTCCTCGTTCTGCGAACTGGTTTCTAGGGTTAAGGTCATCCCTTTCAGGGCCCTAGTTCCATGGCACCAGTGGTCAGTGTTCTTGCATTGCTCTGCGTTCCTGGCGCGGAAATTCGTGTACAGAACTGACATCAGCGCGCATGGTTGGCGCCTAAGTAGTCTCCGTGATGTCATCTTGTCGCATACGACGCCAGCGACGGACGCGGGGCCGCATGACACCACCTACCGACGCGCAGGGGTACTGCTGACAAAAAACTTTCCGGATCCAGTTTGACGCCTGGGGATATTCTAAGGTAAAGAATCTATCACTAACTAATGTCTCTTACAGATATATCGTTACACAAGTAGTAACTTGTGCTACGAGTTACTTACCTTCGGTAACAATGTATCTGGTAGAGACGTTGTCTAGCCGCCGATTCCTTAACGCCCACCCAGCCTCCCCGTTCAGCGAGGACGTTGCCAAGTGGGGTTCTCCGCTGGCCCCCCTTTTACAGTTGCCATTGGTTTTTTCTCTCATGGGTGCTCACATTGTTGCGTCCCTTTGAGATTTGCCATAATACAGCTGACTCCTCAGGGGTTTCTGTTACCATAATACAGTTGACTCCCTCTCAAGGGTTTCTTATCTGTAAAATGGTGCCTTTTCGATTGACCTTCACCAGGAGATTCCTCTTAATTTTCTTATCTTCTCCTGCTGCCTTCCCGCCTTCTCTATTGGCTCAGGGTTCTGGTCTCCTCTACGGTAGTCTTCTTTGGGGATCTGTTTGTAGGAGAGTAGGGTCTGCTTTCTAGGTTCACCCCCACTTTTTGCTTTTGCTTCACTGGTTTTCGACTTAGATGTAGCTGTGGGCCTGCCAATCAGACCCACAGCCCAGCTGTTCTCTCTCTAAATTCATACTATGTACTTTAGGTGCATAACCCAATTGGTAAGGATCACCTTATTGGCCCCTGTATAGTGTACCTTAGGTACCCAGGGCATAGGTGTACCCTAGGCCTACCAGGGGCTGCAGCATGAATTATGCCACCCCTGGCTGGCCTTCCATTATGACACAACTGGCTGATCACTCAGCAGGG